>NW_027269275.1:10037500-11407500 GCF_023055355.1 Agelaius tricolor
TGTGCTGTACCTTCAAGTGTGGAAAACACACAGGGCACAGATTCTTCAGGGTGCCTTTGGCAGGAGCTGCCCCTTTTGTTTTTTACAAACGGTTTCAAGAATCATAATTGTGTTTTCTGAGGCATGTCAGGTCATTTCAATAAAGATTCATGTTTTCACAATTAAAGCATGAATATGGTTAAAAGCCAGTTATGCAATAAGCACTGGTACAGCTAAATATACAGGAGGGCTTGTCCTCAGGGAGCCAGATGCTATTTAGCATCAAAAAGATAAATAAGGTACAAACTAAAACATAAATATTTTGCAGCAAGACAAAGATTGGGGTTATGTAGGGGAAACACACACACAACGGGTCTGAACTAACACTGGCTTTAGACAACTTCCACCATATGGGTTTCAGTAATTATTTCTGAATTGCATCTGCATAAGTGATATTTCACAAGGCCCTCTACACCCTGGGCTCACCTTTGGAAAAAAACCCAAGTGTCTGTATCCTGAACCAACAGATTGCAGCTACCTCACAAAAAGGCCTAATTATGTAATGAACTAAAAGCAGCCTAACTGTGCAGTTCTGTCTCCTAAGCATCCTGTCCTCCAGATCCCACTGAGGAAAGCAATCCTAATTTCTTTTATTTCATGGGCCCAGTAACAATTATGTGGGTGATCGTAATGCTGTAGCAGGAATTCACCAAAATCCATTATTGACATGAAAGGGCACTGGTTCTGATGAGGCTTTAAAAGAAAGGGCAGTAAATATTTTCTCTTTGTCAAAGTCTAGATGGTTTATTTCTCCAATATAACTTTTACCTTGGAACACTGCACCCCAAAAATGTTCTTTTACGATTCGGAATGTAATTCCAAGAAATCAGAAAAAAAAATCTAAAATGTCATGAAAGTGGCAGCAGTTATTAACAAAAGGAAATAATCCCACGATCTCTTACCCACTTCCTACCAGTAATTAGTTACTTGTTGAATATAATTTATGCTGCAAGTAATTTCTGCTATTAATTTGAGAGATGCTCTGGTTACTCCAACACGAACTTTATCAAATGTGCACATACACAGGATTTTACAAGGGTAAACGTACTTATCCATTGATTGCACCAGAAATATATTTTAAAGTGAAAAGTCTTACTGGTGGGAGTGAACTCGTGAGCTTTGAACTTTGAAAAAAAAAAGAAAAAGAGAGACTGAGATAAGGAAAAAAAAAAAAAAAAGGCCAAACCAAAACATGCTGATGCAGTGTGAGGAACTTTTTTCCCTATTGATCTTTAGGTATGAAACCATAGCAGAAACTTTTAACAAACCGGAACTCAAATCAGATGCGAGAAATTTTCACGGAGCCACTCTACGGATTCGCTCACAATTCTGCCCAGCAGTACCTTACTGCAAGTGTAACTCCGCAGAGGAGCGATGCTCCCCTCGCTGCACCCTGTGCAAGACGGACATGGATTAGCAAACCTGAACTCACAGCGTGAAAGGAGAAGAAAGAAGCGCTCGGAATTCCCAAGTTTTGTTTTGCAATTTCACAGGCACATAACGCAAACTCGTCCCGGCCGTAGCTCTCCCACCCCGTGTTGCTCAAGTGAGGAGCTGCTGCCAGGGCCGGGGAGCCCGGGAAGGCGGGGGTAGCTCTATGCTAATGCTTCTGCAGCGTTCTGAGCCTGCAGCACCATCACAAAGCACACCTTCTGTACAACTGACTCTAAACTCAGCGTCCAGCCGTGTAAACCAGCCACAACCCGGCATCGGGACTGGAGAAGGGAAAGGGGAGGCTCCTACAGATTTTGAAGTAGAGCACACTGCTTTTCCTAGAAAACTGGTCGATAGTTTTTAAACAGAATAAACTTCGTCATTCTCTTCTTTAACTTACGACAGCCACCCAAACGAAACAAAAGCTTCACTTCCATGCCATCATTTCAGGCAAGATCCAACTTACTTCAAGGACATCCTTTAGCAACAGGCAGGAAAGCTGCTCAGTTAACATTCCTTTCTCACACTCCCACTGTACTTCATTTGAAAACGATGTGCAAAATCAGATCAAAAGACTAAAAACAGAAGAAAACGGCTACTTTAAAAAAAAGATACTTTGAAGTGGTTTTGACCTGTTCCACCTACTAAAAACAAACCAAAAAAGATAGCAAATGTCAAAAGATGCAATCATACGAAGTGAAGATGTAAAAAAATCCCTCTCTGCTTTTCTTTTCTCTGCTCACTTTAAGAAGTTCCAAATTCTTTCACAGGAGGCCGATGAAAGACAACTAAAAACTAACGCTTCTCCAACTGCTACTCCAAACTTCGAGCGGAAGTGGGAATAATATCGTAAGAAAAATAAATACGTTTTCTGAGATGAGAAAGGGGATTATGCTGAGGAAACTGGTAAAACTCGAGTGCATTCAAAGCTCACAAAACTCACTTAAAACCCCCAAATCGACTCTCAGGACCCAAATGACTTTTAACAAACGTTTCGCAGAGCTCCGCGGAGCCAGTGCTGATCTATTTGTTGGTGTGCAAGAAGGGCATTCAGGGCATTTCGGAAGCCGGGTAAATGCTCCCAGCGAGGCACAACATCCCGCAAACTTTCCGCCCCGTTTCCACGCGCGGAGCCCCGCACGCTGTCCCGGCGCGGCCGAGAGGCGCGGGCACGGCGGCGGGGCCCGGGCGGCGGCTCGGCGGGCCCAGCGCTGCCGGCACGGCCGGGCGCGGAGCGGCCGCGGAGGGTCCCGCGCCGCCGCTTCCCCGGGAAGTTGCCGCGGGAAGCGCCCGGTGCTTCCGAGCGGCGGAGCCGGGCCGGGAGCGCAGGGGCTCCGCCGAGCCCGGTCCTCCCTTACCTGCCCGCCTGAAGCGCTTCAGCGCCGCGCCGCCCTCCGCACCCGCGGCCGCCGGGTCCCCCCGCGGCCCCCCGGCCCTCGCCCTCCTCATGGCCGCCGGGGGGCCGGAGCCTGCGCTGGCAGGGGCAGGGAGAACGCTGCCCCGGGCCCCGAACCGACCACTTGTCGCCCCGCGTCCCAGCACAGGTACGGGCGGAGGGAGGCACGTCCCCTCCGCCGCCCGCCGGGCTGTGCCGAACTCCTACGAAATCCCCCTGTTCCGGAGGGGAGGGAAAAAGGGAGTAAGAAAAAAAAAAAGAAAAAGATACTTCACACGCTCCCTCTGCAAATCCTGGCGGACACAAAGCCAGCGTTCATCCCTCGCTTACCGGCTTGGAGGGAAGCGGGAGACGGAGGAAAAAAAGCCCAAACAAACAAAACAAAATACCCAAAAAACACAACCTTAGGGAAAGCAAATCGCCTCCCCGCTGCCCGCAGCCTCCGCGCTGCGACCGCCGAGTCCCTTCTGAGCGCGGCGGCTGCGCGGAGCCCGGCGCGGCGGCGGCAGCTCCCGGGACGGGGCGATCCCCCCGCGGCCCGGCCCGGCCCGGCGGCGGTCGCGGTAACTTTTCCGCCTCCAGGAAGCCTTTGGTGCAGCCGGAGGCCGGGGCTGCGGGGCAGCGTCCTCCGCCCGGCGGGACTGCGGGGGAGCGGGGGGTGCGGGAGCGCTGGGGTCCGCGGGGGGGTGGGGGAGGCGGGCGAGAAAGTGGGTGCCCGGGGGGGATTTTCCGGCCCTTTCGGGGGGACGGCGCGGGCAGCGTGTGTGGCCGGACAGGGCATCCGTCCCGCGGGGCTACGGGATCGGCCGCCCCACCGCAGCCCCACTTTGTTTCCCAGCTCCGCGGGGCGCGGAGAGAGACGCGGGGGGCGCGGATCCATCTCCCGCGGGCTCAGGATGCCAGACCGCCCCGCTGGGAGAGGGCGGAGGGAAAACATCAAAAAACGGAAAGAGTTTGGAGTTTCGTTAAGAAACAGACGAAACAAAACGCTGAGTTAAAAAAAATAAGATAAAACCCAAGAACTTGGACCGAAACCTCAGAAGGACCCCCCTCCCCCCCGCATATAACTCCGGGAGATCCTGTTGTCCCGCACCAGCACCCGGCGCGGTTCCGACTCCCCGCAAGGTAAGTTCATCTATTTTGTGTGTGTTTGTGTTAAAATGTGTGCGAGGGAGAGGAGAAGAACTCACCATTTCGCTGGGATAACAAGGCCAGATCGGGATCGGATTGGAAATGCTGAGGCTTCGCCTGCTTCCTCCGCGACATGCTGGCTCAAACATCAGCTGGGGCAGAATAAAAAATTACTAAAAAAAAATCTTCTCAAAATTACGGAAATCGAGCCTCCCCCCCCCAGCCTCCCCGATCCTCCGCGCACCGCGCATGTGTCCTGCTATAATTATGATTATCAATAATGCATTGCGATTAATCATAGAGGGGCTCTTTGAAAGGCGATTGGCACATGGCCAGCTCTATTCAAACCAGCTCGCCTTAATCAATTAGGCGCTGATTTGCTGGAGACCCTTGTCTCTCCGCCGCTCCCACCCAATGAGTCGATCCATGTGGCAGGAGAAGGGGCTGGATTTCCCCAAAGCTGTTTGGATACAGTTTAACCCTCTTAGCAACCAGCTGGAGCTGCATCGCGCCATCCCGGTTACTATAGGAATGTGTCTCCCTTCGCCCCTTCCTCCAGCCCCGACGGGCTCCCCGCGCCTCCCGCCCTCCTTCCCGCAGTTTTGCCCTGCGTTTCACTTTTCTTTTTTCTTTCTTTTTTTTTTTTCTTTTCTTTTTTTTTTTTTTTTTTTTTTTTTTAACTCCCCCGGCCTCGCCCGCAGTCCGCACCGGTGGAGGGGGGCAGGGTGACCAATAATCGATCGGGGGAGGACGCAGGGCTGGGGCGGCCGGCAGGGAGCAGCGGCTCCGGAGGATCGGCCCCGCACCCGGCAAGTGCCTGCGCGGGGAGAGCCCGGCCCCGCTCCGGCCGCCGCTCGCTCCGTCCCGCTGCTGCAAAAAAGTTTCTGGTGTATTTTTTTTTTTTCTTGGTTTTGTTTTTTTGGTGACTTCCCCCCCCCCCCCCCCCCCCCCCCGCCCCCTTCCTCTTGTCCCCGCTTTTACAAATAAAAATCCATTTCGCCCTCTCCCAGGTCTCTCTCCCACTACCCCCCCCCACCACCACTTCTCTTTCCATATATCACGGCCCGAGGGGTGCTGAAAATAGGAAGGGTTTGTTTTTTACCTCACACATTCCCAGGACAATTAGGGCGCCGCTGGGAGCGGCGGGCGGACCAGGCGGCCGCTCCGCCCCCGCGCCGCGCGGGTTGGCTGCGCTCGCCGTCAGTCCGCCCGGGGAGCCCGGTGCGAACGGCGGCGGGGCCGCGGCCGGGGGCGCGTCCCGCTCCGCGGCCCCGCTCCGCTCCCCCGACCCCCCCTCCCCCGGCTCGCTCCTGACTTTTGTTCCCTCTTGGACGTGGGAGCGACGCGCATCTGCCCGCCGGAGGCGCCGCCGGCCGCGCCGAGCGCGGAGCGGAGCGGAACGGCCCGGCCCGCGGTGCCGGCGGTGCGCGCAGGCGGAGCCGCCGGGCCGGGCCGGGCCGGGCTGAGGGTGGCGCGGCGGGGCCGTCCCGGAGCCCCTGCGCTCCCCACGGCCGCTCCTTGTGCCCGGTCCCCAGCGCTCCCGGCGCCGGGACCCTGCGGGCACCGCGCTCCTGCCGCGGCCAAACTTTTCCGCCCATGTGTTACTTGCGAGGAGGAACCTCTCACAAACAAATGTCACGAGCTTGGAATAAAAAGTATAGTTGCACAGAGGCTACAAACAAGGCTCTTTTTAATATCTCGTATATCCCAGCGATACACGTACGCTGTGGGTAAATGGTGGGTGTCCCCTGAGCTCCGCTCTCCGCGCCCCTCCGCGCGTCACGCTGCTGCGGGCACGGAAAGTTACTCTGTAAAATAAGCTGAACCGGCAGAAGCGGGAGCACAGGCGTTTCTTTCCCTCCACCCTGACCCATCTAGTGCTCTCTCCACCCACTCCCCCCGCTGGATTATTTACTCTTCTATAGAAGCTACTCCTTTTTCCCGTATTAATATTAACAAACTCTCTGTAAAAGCAAGAGGCTGATCAGATCCAACTCATTTCAATTTCAAATGAGCCGGTAAAGCCTAGAGAGTGAGCGAGAGGAGAAAGGAGAGAGCGACAAATCTTCCCATTCGAGAAACCGGCTTACTGGCGTTTTCTTCTCATTATTAAACGAAAGAGATTGTAAAACGTTTATCAATAAGGGTGGGGGGAAGAAAAACAGTCGCAAAACCCAACCAAACAAACGCATACGAACCGAAAAATCCTCCCAGGTGCCACTCCAGTATTTAGTCAGCGTTGCAAAGTGGTCACTGACGCTTCTTTTCATTTCTGCACAGGGCGAGCCCCCTCCCTCCCCGCAGCATTCGGTACAGTAGATTTTGAGAAAAAGACAAACGAAGCTATCAGCGGGGATGATGTTGAAGAATGAAGATAATAATGTTGCTATAGGTGGTACTTCACATGACATTATTTTTCACTGAATATTTAAAGAGATGTTTCGGCAGAGATGGATACACTCAGCGCAGGCTGTCACCCTCCGTACCCTGAGACAGTGGGAAAGAAACCGAACCTGAACGCACAGAAACGCACTCCTTACTCACTGCTAGCCACACGTAGATGCACACAAAATACCCACGCGGATCTATTTGCACATTTATGCCTGTATTTCTAACTGTATCAATCACTCCATTAGCTTCCTACGGTTTCTAAGCTAGACGATCTCCCAAAATTATTCGCGTTCACAATTTCATTATACTTTTGCCGATTAAGCTTGAGACAAATTTCCCCAGATGAGCAGTACCTTTGCTTCGTGGCTGGAAAAAGGCGGCCGTGGACAGGTAATTAAAAAAGCAACAACAGCAACAACAAGACGAAAAAGAGTAGCTTAAAGAAAAAGAAATTAATTTGGAGAAATTAAGTTTTACAACTTTTTTTTTCGTTTCTCTTCTCCTCGCTAGTGTTAAAGCGGCGCCTGGTATTTCATCCAAGACCGATTGATTATTTATTGTTTGTTTTCCTCTCCTTCGCTGGGGGCCGGGAGGGGTGGGGAATGGGTGGGGGCAGAGCAGCAGTGCCAGGGCTAGAGAAAAATCGGTCTTTATTGTTGTTGATAGCAATACATCAATTAAACGTCATTGTCTCTAACAGAAGTTGTGAGAGTTCACAAGCGTAAATACTCTGATCCCGGGTTTTCCCTCTCGATGCTCCGAATGACAGTGACATATTTTTCCCTCCCCGCCACACCTTGGAGATTTTTTCCCCCTCTCGGATTATTCTTTTTAATGGAGGTGGGAGGCTTTCTAATGTGCTTCAATGCAAATCAGCCTGGCTGCAAGACACCCGTGGTGGGGATCGATCTCCAGTTCATTGAGATGAGCACTGAAGGGAGATGGTAAACAGGGGATAATTTGCAGTTCATTCTGCTGAGAGACGATTCCAATGAGATGCATCACACTAGACTGGATTATTGTTATTCAGGTTTGCGAACAGACGCAACACCCTTAGCACGACGGAGTTAAAAGCCGCACGATCCCCTCGTAGTTATAAAACGTCTTCAATAACTATCGGGGGGTGCGGGTGGGGGGGAGGAAATGCCATTGATTTCCCGTTTCGTGCCCATGACCCCCGAGCCCCGGGGCGGGCGCGGCTCCGCGGCTCCGCAGCCGAGCGAGGGTCGGGGCAGCCCAACCTGCGGCTCCGCGCCGGCCCCGCACGGCGAAGCGCTGCCCGCACCTTCGCCCTGCCAAAATACCCGCTTCCCGCTCAGCACGGCGCTTAGGCTTTATTTATGGAGGGGTTTTTCCTTCCTTCTCTTCCTCCTCCTTTTTCTGCTTTCTCTGTTTGCCTCAGTTTTAACTGAAAAAGCCACACTTCGCTGGAGTTCCGAACGGCGCTCCAGCTGACCTCGCAAGTTCGCCGTTTGTCTGCTAACACAGGTTACATATATTTTAGAAATGTGTGTAATTAGGGGCTTCCAGATGCTGCAGTCAGCTGGGAACTTGGCTTTATGCTCCGATGTATAATAAACTTTTGAGACAGTCCTGGGGCGCAGCTACCCCGGGGCAGCGAGCACCAGCTCTCCGGAATTGTTTCATTATCAATAGCCCGGATCACGCTATTCACTGTGGACATTGCAAGTCCTGTGACTCTGTGGCTTTACGTAGGACTACTTTTGTGGGCATGCTGTCAGCTTCCCCCTTTCTTGCTCTCTTCTGCCTTTTTTAATTTTTTGTTTAATTTTCTAATAGCAATTCTCCAGGGGAAAGAAAGAGGGAAAAAAAAAAAAAAAAAAACAAGAGGAGGGGGCACCAGAATTGAATCCTTCGCCATTATTACTGACAACTAATAATTGATCATTGCTCGCAAACACAAGCTTTTACCCGCATAATTGAATCGTAAGCAATACGGGTTTAGTCAAAGCAAAAAGGAAAAAAAAATAGAGGGAAGGAACCTCTCCCTTTCTCTGCCCTAAATCCCTGAGAATCGCAGTGATGGGGACTCCTCCGCCCCCGAGACAAAAATGACTAATGCCATAACCAGCCAAGGTGGGATTATTCAATTCAATTGTTTCTTTACACATTTGCTGCCTTTTGTTTGACCTGATGGCTGGCAAATTTTTACACCTAGCTGTCCCTTTTGAGTTTATTGATGAAGGTGCTTCTGAAATGATTATCAGGAGATTTACAGCCATCACTACCCACCTACGGGAAAAGTAGTAAAATCAATCCCTCAATCAATCAGACCCCTCTGTGCATATCTTTTTAATCTGCTCTTTTAGCTGTTTTATTACACGCGAGCATTAAATATGTTTGTTTCAAATTTAACACGAATGCCTCCGAAGGACTCTGTCAATTTAGCAATAAATCATGAAGTAAACAAGCTGGATGGAAAATTCTCTCACTCGGGCAAGAATGTTAAAACCCAAGGAGTAAAAAAAATCTCGCGCATCAGTGTATGGGTAACTCTGTATGTACAGCCCACTAGGCAGGAAAACAACAAACAGAAAGATAAATATGCAACACTGCAAAAGATTTCCATGCACTTTTACAGGACTAGAGAGTGCTAGTAATTACAAATACTTTCACACCCTCAAGCCCATCATTATTTCCTCTGATATCTTTGTACATATATATATACATATATCTCAGAATGTCTTCTTTCCTGTGTTAAAAAAATAACTTTTTTTTTTTTAATTAAATACCATATACTTGAGAAAGTGTCTTGATTCTTGATTCCAACATTATTATTGATCCCAAGGTATTACTCTATCCCTTATATGACTTTTTGGGGGTTAAAAAAAAATTAGAGGGTATTTCAGGTAGGCTGCTTAGGTCACTGATTACACAGCGGTCATCAGGTGTGGACAGAGTGAATTTATAAGTTCTATAAAGAACCAAGATTTTTATTTGATGCCACAGGGGAAGTTTTCTCTGCAAGCCACATGCCTTTGCATCCCAGTTTAATTTTTTTTTAATATCCTAGTCTATCGCAGCCATATAAAGCCACCATGTGGCTCCTCCAGAAAACCAGAAGTTTAGAAATGAAGTGACAGAGATTTCTCCAGCTTTAGATTAAAAAAAAAAAAACAAACCCAAAAAACAAACCCACAAAAAAAAAGCCAACAAAAAATCCATTCTGAGCTACAAAGACATCTTTCAAAGACATATTATAATGTCTCAGCACAGAAGAAACTCTGGATAGGACAAGGGAAAATAAGGACACTGAAATATGAATTGTCTACATGACAAAGGAAGAGTCATGAATAATTACATCTGATATCAGATGATAAGATGTAACCTGCAATGTCAGCCAACAATTCCTCCAAACATCTTGTTTTATGGAAAGTGCCTTTATACGGTAGGAAAACTTCACAATTTCTATCACTGTTCATCCAGATATCTATTAATGGGTCAATTAGCCTTAGTTTCAATTTTTTAATAAAATATTATAGTTATAATTTCTTTGTCAAAGTACTACTTAAAATAGTATAAAATATGGAAATGGGAGTCATTTAAAAACAAATGAAGGAGCAGGACCAAAGGATGTGTTTTCCAGCATATTTAGGGAAAAACATATGTTCTTAAAAAGGCGTTCCCTTAGGATCTCTTTACCTTTAAATTAAAATTACACAAAAATTCTGTACTCTGTCAAAATATAAACACAAGGACAAAATTTCACATGAATATTTTCTCTGAAATGGAACCTACAGATGATTTCTGCAGGGTAGTCATCTAACAAAGTAAGACCTGTTGTCACAAAAAGATTTACACAGCAAATCAGAGTTACAAAGTACACACGTTTATTTACATTTTAAAGTTTCATTTTAAACTGGAGAATCTGTAGTGATTAAAGACTAAACATGCTTCAAACCCCAGGGGGAATGTTGCCTGTAGAGTCCCAAATTTCTTGCCTAATGAAATGAACCTGACAACCCCTCTCCTTTTCATGACATATTTTTGATTCGAATACAGTGGAAGTATTTGTAAGTACATACATTTTGTTTGCATAATATCGAGGTGCCCTGATTAATGCATGGTGTTTACAACGTGAAAATTGTCATGCTCTCTGCATCAACACAAGGAGCTGGCCTGGCAGTAGCTAGTTGCAATAAAGTAAATGCCTCATGAATAATGTGTCTGCTTGCCATGCCTGAGCTAAGCAGCGTCCTCCCCATGCACCTTTTGCCCCCAGTTTGAGCCAGCCTGTTAAGAGAGCTGTTCTGCAATGGTGCTGTGCAGGACACAGCTCTCTGAGTGCAAAAATGCTTGCTCACAGACTTGTGCATGCACTATCTGGGTCCTGTGGGGAGCCCATTTCCTCATGGAGCAATCTGATCCCCAGCCACATTTTTGCAGTTTTCTTTTCTTCCCATTAATGATCATATAATGTTCAGATGGCAACAACAGCCATTACCTACCTCAAAAGGTAACTCCAGGAGTTTCTGATTTCTTAGAAAAAATCCTCAGCAGAAAAGAAAGAGTTGAGCACTGAGCTGCAAGCCAGCTCTACTGAACTATCAGCAGATACTACATCAGTGACCCAGAAAGAGCCTTGAAAAGTACTGCTTCATAAACCCAAGATCACATAGTTATCACCCAGAAAATGAGACTCACAGTTTCCTTCCCTTACGTAAGAAAAGCTCAAGTAACAGGATTCAAAGAGCAATCCTCACAAAGAGACTTAAAAGACCCTTCCTCAGAAATCCAGAAACCAGATTTGGGGTTAGAAAAATTGTTTCCATCCTTCATATGCTTTATATAGTAAGCCTGGACTTTCATCCTGCTGTACAAGCCATGTCTTGAATCACCCTGAGTTACGTATTCTGTGTTTCAGTCCTTCTTCCCAGAACTTCAAATTCCCTCTCAAATGCAGTGTCCAGGCTGCAGAACATGTCTATTTACATCCTTAAGCAGCTTTCTGCAGACTAGCTGGCTCTCCCCAGGACTGTACACAATCATTAAGCTCATCTGAGCTTGCTCCTAGCCACTGACACTCTAGAAGTACTACCTGAATGAGAATTTAAAGCTTGAGTAGGTTTTAGATAATACTAAAGCTATGCAGTGCAAAAATCATACGCGCATAGACAAATATAGCCCCAGTCTGTAATGGTTCAGCAATTCAGCTGCTTGTCATGTACTGCAACAGGCAAAACAAAAGAGGGAGAATTGTACTTGAATATAAGACAACATGGCACATTTAGGAGTTACACCAAACACCAGTGCTTATTCTACTTCCATTTGTAAAGAAGGATACATCCTTTACTCACTTCTGAGACCATGAAAAGACACTTTTCCTCAGAAGCTTGCAATGTAAGTGCCCAATCCTAAACATCACCAGTGTCACTCATCCTTGTGCAGGAAGCAGAGCACTGACAGCACAGCATGAGCAGTGTTTCAGTCTAGAACTGCTGTGAGTGATTTTGGAGCAGGGGTAGCTGTGGTGATCAAACCTGTTCCTGACCATGGTTCCTCCCCACCTCATGCCTGGATGGCCCTGTCCCACCAGGCTGTGCTGCTCTGGCTTTGGCACAAACGTTTGCATGACATGGAAATCTCCTGCATGGGGCAACAATGCGTGGTGCAGTAACTTCTTAAGCTGTTCCAGCTGTTTGCAAATAAAATATGCGTCTGAGCCCCCAGTCTATACAAACTGATTTCTGAGAGGAGCTCTATTTGTGTGCCTGTGCCAGATCAGGGCCATTACTAACTGCAGAGGAGCATAAACAACTGTAGAGAGAGAAAAGATTTCGAGAAGGCACCAGTGACAATTATTAGCATGTAAATCCCATACCTCTTAGTGAGAGCTCTCTTGTTAACCTGTTTAGTTGGCAGTTGCACACCTTTGCATTCCCATATATTTTAAGGCTTGAAGTCACTTGTTCTGTCTCTCAAGTTTACTCAGCCTGGCTTCTTCTGCAGTTGAAGCAGCTTCCATTTTCATGCTGCACAAAAGCACAAGCAATGCCATAATACATAAGAATAACAGTTTAATGGAAACATAGAGCCAAATGCTAAATGTACTGAATTAAGTGGAATTAATGAAAGATAAATATGGTCCATTCCCTCCTCCAGCTCCAGTACCGTCCTCTCCAACACTGTACATATAATCTCCCAACACAAAACATTGCTGTACTCACTCAGTGCAAGCAGGATCATTCACTCTTTGTTTCACTCCTACAATTTTCAAATAGCTAAATTCAGTTTCAGGCAGCTCTGTTCTCAAAGGGCTGCCAGACCTGCTCCTCCTTTGCCCCACTGCTGACAGATTGCTCTCCAGTGGGACAAGACCTGCCCATGTCCAGCAATGCTCATACTGAGCAGAAGCAATAATTAAACCCAGTGCAAAGGTAAAAAGCAAGATGGATGCGAGCCTAAGGGGGGAGAGACAGGTACATCTGCATCCCGGGCCAGCACTGCCACCACCAGCCCCCAGAGCAGCAGCTGCCCAGGGCTGCAGAATGTTCAGTAACACTTTCTTGTGCTAGAGACTGTGCCTTGTGAGGGGCCTACCTTTAATGTTTTGCCTAGAGCAAGGAAATCCAGTAACGGGTGCTGGTTGCCACATTCAGGGGAGCCTGCAGGAACTGCTTGCTGCTGACTGGGAAAGCACTCACTGCTTCTCAAAGCAAAACTACTGTGACATTTTAGGAATACAGCCCTTTAAACCACCTGTTCAAATCTGCTAATCACAGGTAATCTTGGCTCTTCAAGGGGATTACTCAAAGACAATAAAAATACTAAAAAACCAAAGACAAAAACTGTTACTGGTAATTTGCATCATTTTTTTTGTGATGTCACGCTATAATTTTTGCAATAATTGTAACCAATAACACACTGTGTAAAGTTCTCAAGAGATCGACCCTCTGTTCAGAAATTTACTGTAGAATATGCTTTGGATTTCTTATTATTCTGCTTTCTTGTTGTCATTCTCATAAAATCAAGCAAAGTGATAAGTGGAATGTCTAGAAACAGCCAGAATTTAATCTGGACAAATTACACAAAATATATCTGTCCTGAAAGAGTATCTGCTTTTAAGGAGTTATATACCACCACAGAGAATACAACATTCTGCACCTGAAGCATTGGCACATATCAACAAGATTATATTAATTCCAGTGTAGAAAGCCGACATTGTTGGATACTGCTTGGAAATGTGCATGTTGTAAAACTGGGAAAAAAAGCTACAAAATTTGAACTTAATTGAAAATACTTTCATTTTATAGCCAACCATATTGTAGATGTTGACATTGCATTCAATAAATATTAGCCATAAACCCTAATTTAACCCCAGATTTTGTTAGGGTCAAGATTTTTGGAAAATCCAGGTGTCATCCCAGACTTTGTACCCTTTTAACTGCCAATCCCAGCCCCCTTTTAGGTAGGCAATTCCTCAGTGGTGTGGCCACACAGTCAGGGGCCAAAACTGCCTTGGTGGCACTTGGCCTCAGTGTGCCCCTGCTCTGTTTTGCCTGTGGGTCCCATGGTTTCAGGATCAGGAGGTCTGTGTGCAAAGCTTGTAAAATCTTAGAAGAATACAAAGGATATTTTGTAAAGTTTCCCTAGAAACATCTTTTGCAAGCCATGTGGTGTTGCTGGATAGGGATTTAGTCTATCCAAATAAAACCAGTAGCACTTTTCAATGCATAGAGCACAGATTCATCAAGTGGCTCAGTTGCAATGTGTTCTAGATTCCTGGAAAATGAGAGATTGAATCAGATGTTCTTTTGAGGTCTCTCCCAGCCATTCTATGAGTCCATGACAGAGCAACATGATTTTACATGGAACTGTATTATTCACATGCTTGATGATTTATTATATCTTTCAAAATCAAGTAATCAATATAATATGGGTTTTATTGCTGAAAGAATGAAATTGCTTGACTGACACATGATAGTGAACTAATGACATTAGAAGCTCTGGCTCTTTTATTTCTCTTTCGCTCAGAAAAGAGCAAAAAAATCTGGATTTGTTCTGAGCAAAATTGCAATACTGCAGGCTAAAACTTTACTTCTCAATCTAAAAACTTTCCTTCTCAATTTAAATTCATTTTAAATTGTTATGCTTTACAAACTTCCAAATGGGATTCTAATTGTTGACAGACATTTTACATTACATGTGTCTATCACTTTGATTTAATATGCATTTTCAATGAAATTTAAAAAAGGCCTCTAAGGTGGCAATTTAACAGCAAGACATGCTGTGAATTTTAGATATAAAAAATATCTAGTTTTCAAGGGTTTTTTGTACATGTGAGAATGGTCCTCCAGAAAAAAATAAAAAAAATCAGAGAACGTCTGTATGGCTGAGTTATCAGAAGCTAAATATCTCCAAGAACATTACCTGCTGTTTTAATCAATCACAGTCATCAGAGGCAAACCAGGTTTTACATTTATGCAGCTTTTCAGTAGTGCACTTCAAAAAGTATTAACCATAAAAGAAATAGAATGTATTTGGAAATCCTATGTCTGGTTTATTACATCTCATGACCTGATTTAATTTTCTTCTACAGAAAACCCACATTGAAATGCCTGTAAGTAATAGGTACTTGTTGTCAACTTTGATAAGAGACATTTGAAAGGAATGCCAAATGTATTGTGAAAGATAAGAGAACAGCAGCTTTTCTGTGTCCCTAAAAGAGTGGAAACCAGACTTAGGAGAGCACACAACTACAGAACAGACCTGTTCAATATCATGCCTACTTTTGAAATCATCAGAATTGTAGTTAATGTTTACACCCTAAGCTATAGACATTGACAGCACAGTGGAACAGTTCTCTATCTTTAACTCAAAATTTTTTAACCAAAGTATTCACTGCTTTTGAATTCTTGCATTTTCTTCATAACATTAATAAAAACATCTTTTTATTAGGCGGGCTTATTTTATATAAATAGCTTTAGATATCTTGTTTAAGAGGTCCTGCAGGGTGTCCCAAAACCTACACTCGATGGCAAGAATAAACATTCATTAAACTTCAAAGGCTGCCAAAAAGTCTAGTTATTTTGATTTAGAGGAATCATTTAAATTAATCCCTCAGCCTGTGTAGAAAATATGTAATATAATCCATTTCTCTGTCTCCAGCTTCAAGTCACACTGGAAAAAAATACTGCTTTACTAATGTTTTCTGTTTTGAAAAACTGGGGAAAAATTAAGACTTCATAAATTTTTGAAGAATTCTGGCTTAGTGACATTAAGAAACAAATATTATAATACACAACTGTGTACTTACATCTCTCTGTAACTGCTGTTAAATCTAGACACAGAATGGAGTTCTTCAGTGGGAGCAGTAAAACCAGATTTTATGTTTATGTTTGTGTGTGTGTATATCTGTAATCTTTTTTTTTAACAAAAGAATCAATTTTTTGGAATGGCTTTCTGCCTTACCACCCCCAACTCAAGTGAGTGCTGCTGCGCTACAGAAAACTCACAGTCACCTTTTTAACAGATCTTTTTTTTGCTGAGGGCCTCTTAAAATTTGGGAGAAACCTTAATATGATGAAGAGCTTGGTTTAAAATGATTTTTTACTTAAAAATGAATACACTCTTCATCTGAAAGAAGCATGTAGGGCATATTGGTCAGACGCACTGAGGAAAAGAATGAAAGGAGGGAGAAGCTCAGCTATTGTAAATCACTGCAATGCCACTGAGGCCAATTCAGAGGAGCTGAGGTTGTGGCCCAATATTTGTGCTGAAATGTTGCAGCTATAGCTGTATCCCTGAGCTGTATAAATATTTGTTGAAAGCTGACTGTTAGGGTGCAAGGGGTGGATTGCTCATCAGCAAATAGTGAGGGCCCTTGTCTTTTCACCTTTCTTAAGGAAACCTTCCCTTTTTAAGGGTTAGGAATTTTGACTGAGTACATGTATGATCCTTCTTGCTTTGTGCATGGATTGTTCCGTGTGCAATGGAACAGGAATTTCCATCTGGACTTTTGAACTTGCACCCGCCTGAGTGTCCGGCCCTGATTCATGCCATGCACTGTACATGAATGACCAGCAATGTTTACAAAATGAATTAGCTTGACTCCAACTCTCCAGCCAGAAAGTAATCAAAGTGAAGAGCCAAGCTATTTCTGAAATTCCAGCTTCCCTAGCTAGAAACTGCATGCTCTGTCTCGCTAGTCAGGGTATTAATGCAAAATGTACATGTTCTATACTGGAGGACAATTAATAACAGCAGTGATTCTGAGCAGTCAACAGACATTAACTATTCCACCCCCAAACTGCTCTTGTGTGGTAGGCAAATCTGATTGCAGCACATGGTACAGAGAAAAAAAAAAAGAGTGAAAATATCTATATCAGTAAGGGACTATTCTACAAGCTGTAGATGTAGTATGTTCTTTCTGGTTCTTTCTTCTCCCAAATTAAATTCCAGTTAACATTTTATTTCACTTTTGAATGAATACATATATTCATTAACACATTCAGGAATCTTCTTATGCAAATATTTTTAGGAGGGCTACTCATAACTGGTATGCCTAAAATCATGGAAGCTTTGATTTATTTTCTCATCAAGCATCCTAATTTAAGCATTTAGGAACAACAGAACTATCTTTAGAATAATCTCATCCTATAAAATACATTAGCCTTTACTAAATTTAATATAAAACATCGTTAGGAAAGAAGACAATGTTACGTGATACATTTTGTTTGAGATGGTCTGAAACTCAAAACGTATCACTGAAATTTTCCTCTGAAAACAAACCTCCTGATCTAAAAGCCCACACCATATAAAGCTGGAGATGTCTCAGAGCCAAATTGTTTGCTCCTGTAAATGGTTAGAGCTCCACAGAGGGGGGATATGAAATAAGGCTCTGTTGATTTTACAGCAGAGCATCTGAACCATTTCCCCTGCCCTAGTCAGTTTAAAACAAAATTAAAATAAAAATAAACCCCAATTAGCATGTGAGCTCTTCATTGGCAAATTGGCATAACTGCACTGGATATCTGACTTAGGTAGGGTTTTCAGGACTTACCACCAGGAAGATCTCGACCATGGTATTTTAATGGTGATTTCACGTGGGTGGGTATGAACCTGATTCTTCATCCTTATTCAGGCTGAAAACCAGGAATGCACTACAGAGATATAGATCAGTTGAGAAATTGATTGTTTGCAGGGAGGGAGGATAAAGTGGCTCAGTTATTCCAAAATTAGCAACTGCTAGTGTGGTGTACAGCCCAGGCCAAATGACAAGTGAATGATGCTGCCCAACACCTCCCCATCTATATCATACCTGCATCCAGCCCCTGGTGACTTTTATTTCCTGAATGGACTAGCAAATCCAGGACTGATAAATCAAAAATATCTGAATAAAATAGCTTGGCAGGATATCTTTAACATGACCTAAAAATCAGAGGTTAATAAATAGTTAAATTTAGCTGTAGCTTTTCTTAAGTTGTTTGAACATAAGTCAATATTTTTGTCTTTTGTTGTCTCAGGATTTCTACAGGAGCAGAGAGAATTTCCTCAATGATTTTTTTACACTTTATAGCATTATGCCTTTGTGCTATTATCCATCTGTAGCCTTATCTAACATGTTATCAACTGCATGAAAATAAGTAGCAGTCCCTTCAGCCCACAGCAAGTATCAATAGGAAGAATGACAGTGGCTAGTTTGCACACTTGAAATGGTTTATTTGTTGCAATCCTGTGCACAAGATGTTTATCAGTAAGCACCAGACAGCCATGCAGAAGAAGGAGCCTTAATTCTGTCTGAGACAGCCTCTTATTGCTATTGATAGTTAGCATCAGTGTCCAGTCTGAGAAATGGAAGTGCTGCAGGCAACTTCAGTCAAGACACCCTATTGATCTACTGCTTCCTCTGTGTCCCTGAAGCTAGAGAAGAAAAATAAAAAGGGGAGGAAAAGCCTGCTGTATAAAGGGCAATGCAGCAGTCTGTGTCTTGCCATCATTCAAAGGGGTGTGTATGTGCATGGATATTCCTGATATTCAGTACCTTAGACAACTGTAAATCACACGCACAGCCATGATAAATATAAATGTCAATGTGTTGGAAATGTCCTTTATATAAGAGGTGTCACTAGAACTACATTTTTAGCATGAAACATTTTTTCTGCTTTTTATTTTTCATTGACTTATTGTGCTTCTGTTATATCCTGTCTAACACAATCAATCTAAAGCATAATATCTGAGAGTCCTATTCATAAATAATACATATTTGGGTCATTTTCATTTGTATCCTACAATGAAGATTTACAAGCCAGAAACAAAACAAGAAACAATGTGTGGAATGCTCTTATTCAGTGGATAAGAATATATTACTGTGATCAATTAATCTGCTTTTCTCTGCATTAGGTGGACATCTTTATGGTGCATCCATAAGGGTTTATAACTTGGGAGAGACAGAATCAGCTCTAAGGCTCTAACATAAAATGCCTATACTCAGAAAAGAGAAACTTTTCTGAAGTTTTTTTTTTGCTTGGTTGAGCCTTTTTTTTCCATTGTTGTTGTTTTCCAATAGGAAATGTGTTAATTTTGGCAAACTCAAACACAGCAATTATTTATCCATCAACATAGGATGTTACTCTGCCCTATATTCTACTTCTCATGTTAAATGAAACCAAAAATTAACTACAATAATTCTGGGGATTTTCATGGTGCTATTCATTCAAAGATAGTCCCATTTTCCTACAAACCACACAATTCATTCTACAGGGGGGAAGACTGACACACAGAAAGGTCCCAGCTCAATTTTTAGGGCCAAAAATTACTAGGCAGAAATAAGTTAAAAAGAAATGAAATCTGTGCATAGAAATTGCAGGGGAACAAGAGGGGTGAAAGGGAGCCTCCACTTGGTGCTAGTTTGCAGCTCAAGGGCCTGTGGCCCCTGGTGCAGTCACCACCAGGGCTGGTGCTCTGATCTGGGGCCATGCCAGAGGAGCAGCAGCAATGGCCCAGCTGATTATCAATTTTGCCTGCACAGAAAGGAGCAAAAGTGGTGATTTAAAATCAGCCAGAGCTACTTTAGGAAGCAAAGCCAGAACGTGCAATAACTCTGCAAGCAATATAAACTGTTGGGGAAAAGAGGGGGTGAAAACTGGGAATGGGGACAAGGCTGCTCACTGTCCCAGTCCCCCCTGTTTGCCTTGGAGATGCAGCCCAGGCTCTGCTCAGACTCTGGGCCTCAGAGTGGGTTATTGAGTTAGTTTTCCAAATCTGGAAACTTGCTACAAGTGCATCTCAGATAAAAAATGAAATGAGTTTTGCAACTATGGCAAAAAAAGCAATTTTACATTTCATAGACCTTTTAAAACCCTTTTCAATAGAAAATAAAAATAACAGTAAGGGGAAAAAAGGCTACATTTCCATTCCTGTTTTTATAGTTGGACGTTGCAGATGTTTCTGGGTCAGAGGTGAACATGTCTTTAGGTGTCAAAAGATGCAATAACCTGAGTCAAAAATGGCCCAGTCCCCAGAACCGTGACTGTGTGCCAGAATATCCCCACCTCAGAAGCTTGCTGGCAGCAATGTGCTCCAGGTGTCTTACACTATACAGACCTGGTAGTCATTTTAATATTTTCCATGCTCATGTAAATGGACTTGATGTGTGTTCATCAAATGTGGGAAAATCCCACAGAATTGTGTGCCATCTGTTTATAGGTAAAAGGTCTGCTTTGCTGACAATCCAGTGTAAAATCAGAACACAGAATGAAAGCAAGCACACTTTTGTTTTGTTCTGGTTTGGTTTATAAATCTGAGGCTTAATGTCATATTAAAAGCCTAACAAAGTTCAAAGGTTCATTCTGTTTGGATAGCAGCACTGTCCTTCTCAGATGTGTGGATATTACCTGAGCTACACAGAGCTCTTAAATCTGCACCACGTGGCTACAACTTGCAACCTAATGAAACCCTGAGCACCCCCAGCAGTCAGCAGGACCTGGGGAGGGTGCAAGGGCCACAGCCTGGGCAGCTGAGTGCCTGCACTGGCGCCCTGCACCAGAAGCCTCTGTGAAACCCTGGCTGACAGCATTTCAACACGGGTGCTTGGCCTCAAGTGAGAAACTCAAGCTGAAGCAAAAATGGAAAGGCTCATTTTGAAAAAGCATCACCTTATTTTATATAACACCCAATACTGCATTTGGGTTTTTGTTAGAATTAAAGCCTTGTTTAATTCAATTAATATGGCAGATGCCAATCAAAGCGTCCATCTTTATTATTTTGGTCTGTTTTATGCAAGATTGTTGGACAAAAGGCAGTTATGTCTGAGCTATGACATTAAAGGAAGGCTGTGGCCACAGAGATCTTCAACATCAGTTGATAGACATTGACCAGTCATCAGAAGAGGAATTTGAGACCTTTCTTGTCCTTTTACACTCCATGTGGAATACGTGCTTATACTTTTCTACAGAGAACTGATAACCAGACCTGGGAAATTTATACCTGAATATGAGGCAGATGTCAGAAGATGATGTCAAAGTGTTTTAAAAGAATATTTTCATCACACTTCCCATAGAGCGAGTCTTGGGTGAAAGAAGAGTTAATGCAGCTGGCAGAGGAGAAAAACATCAGAGGAAAATAAACTGATAAAACTGATCAAATCCAGACATATTCAATCTAAAATCTCAAATGGGATTCAAGGTATGCTGGAAGGATGCTACAGCATCAAATGCTGTTAAACCACCCACTACAACCTGAGAAGAAGACAAAACAAAATCTCTGAGAAGAGATGCTCTGGCTGCTCACTCAGCAAGGTAGGTCAGTGTATGTGCACTGAGATAGGCTCTTCTGCTCTTCACTGGCTTAACCCTGCGCCCACCGGCCCAGAGAAGATATTTTAACCTTGCCACCAGCACTGAACTGAGGTGTAGAAGTTGAGAAAGAGAGTTTGAAAGTGCCTGTGGTCAGCTAATTGGGAAAACAACCAGTTCCCCGCAGTGTAATCTACCCCGTTGGCCAAAAGAGACAAGTTTTATATGTTCAATCAGAAAAGTGCAACTCCTCCAGTAATGTGGCTGAGACATTTACTTTGAATACTGAGGAATCTTATTTTCAAGGTCAAGTTGAGGTTTCCTGGGTTCAGACTAAAACACTTTGTAGGGCCAAAGAAATATTTACTGGGTTCGAGGGAGCAGGGAGTAGATGTGTAATTTGAACATATTTCAAGTCATCCTGGGAGGTCTTTTTGTTTTTACATATTTGTGTCTCCTCAGACAACCTTTCTATTTTTTTTCTCCCAAGAAATTGCAAGTGAAAAAAAAATGACATTTTTTTGCCAATATATTTCAGTTGGGCCATTTCCTGCATTGAACCAGAGAACCTGCTTTATTTGCACCCTTTCCAGTGCATCATATGAAACCCTATGGACAAATTTTGTGCAAAGACTGCCATTCCTTGTGTTAAACTAGAAGGATTTTCTGTATGAAGCAATGATTTTCTTTCTGTGACCTTTGATAGCGGGAATGCTGGATGGCCAGTGGAAGGTGGGGCTTCACAGGCAGTCATGAATTAGGCAGCAGCATTTTACAAATGAGCTTCATAAAGAGTAAGAGATTGGAAGATGTGCTACTGCTCTGGAGATTAACATCCAATCACAAAAACTATCACCTAGCCCAGGAATGGCAGTAAAAGGTTAAAAGAAATATTCAATATTATCAATCATATAAAAAAAAAAAAAGATAACTTACAGCTGCCAATAGAGCTTGGGAGAATTAATATGTTGGTGTCAAAAAGACGGTGAAGGAGTGAAATAGGACTACAGTGATTGCCAAAATCTTACTTGCCTGGAGAGATAACATTGGCCAGTCAGTTTAACTAGGCAGGTGCCAAGAATCCTCCTGTGGGTGCTATGGAGTGGTTTTCAAACATCAGAATGTACACTGACCTCCATCTTCTGGTACTTCCTATGGTTTCAGAATTGCTCATTAAGCCAGGGAAACCTCCAGTGAGGTGTGATGACCTGAAAACAGACATGAGCTGAAGAATCAATGTTTTAAGTAAAACAGCAATTATAAAAAGATCTACAGCTCCTTCCATGTAATCAGGTAAATTAGCAAGAGTGGCATAAAGCAGCTAAATTGGAGAAAGAGTGGAGAAAGGGGGAGTGGGGGGAAAAGAAGGTCCCTTGGGAGATATCTGATAGGATGCTTAGTCTGTGTAGAGGGCAAAAGGTTAAGTGAAAATGAGATGAAGGAATGATCAGATATAGTCAGATCAGAGACAGTTAAATAAAGGAAAGTGCTAACCTAAGATAAATGTGAAGAAATGCTCTTGAGCTGAGTGTGTTGATGTGGCTGTTCTTCAGCAGCTCAGGAACAGGAGAGGAGGAATTGCCAGCTCCCAACCCACACCAGTCCCACACTTCCCAGCAAAGACACAGGAGGGATAAGGACACAAACTAATGATTCCTGTCTGCTACTCCAATAGTGTGAAAGGATATTAAAGGGCTTCTAATTGCATCTACACTTTTTGCAGGCCCCTTTTTAGTATGATACAAATTATCCTTAATGATGAGAAAGTCAGGTCTGTGCCATCTGTGGTTTTGGTCAGTGAGGAAGATGTTCAAAAATATTGAAACAAAAATATTGAGAATTGAAACTCCAAACTTTGTTGGTTGGCTAATGCTTTCCTGGGTCAAACAGCTTTCACTAGAGGGGGTTTCCATAACAACAAAACAAAATCAGGTTGAAAGAGGTGCATAATATAGGAGATAAATACTTGGAATACGTTCTATATGAACCTTCATCAACTATTTTGGTAAATCATTCTTAGAATACTCAGCAGAAAGGACTTGAGATAAAGTATTGTGCCAGGAAGCTCAAGAAATATCCGTAGCGACCAAGGCTGGAAATAACCACAAATATTTTGTTCAAAAGCCTTTAGTGGCTTACAGCCTTAGATTTCTAAATGTCAGGAGGAAAATTCAAACTCGTAGACACATAATTTAGAGCTCAGTCCTTTTTTTTTTTTTCCTCAGGAGTTTAATTAACATATACAAATAGACCTGGGAATTAGGAAGCTGGAGCTTGAACTCGACTGCTAGATGCTAATACCTGGGGATACCCAAACAGGATTCCTGAAAACAAATTTTTGTAATCTCCACAATTTGATGCTACAACCTTTTGAGGTCACAGAAATTGTGTGTTCTCCACAAAGAGTTTGTTCAGTCCCAGAATTCCCTAAATCCAGATGGACAGCTGCTGAGGAATGCTGCTGGTCCAGGTAGGCCGGCTCACAAACTGTAGATTGAGATGCAGATTGAGCTGTGGGTGGGAGCCCGAGACAAGAGGCCGTGAAATGCCAACCCTGGGGATAACAAAGGCCTGAAGATGGGGATGCCAGCCAGGTGAATGGACACCGGGAGACACAGCAGGAGCCGGGAATCGCCGATCTTTTGGGTAACAAAGGAGATGGATGACGCCAGCGAGATGATGGGCACGGAGAGCGGGGTGGGAGCGTGACTTGCCTTGGGAGAGAAGGGGAAAGGATAAAAGGTCTAAAAGGTCTAAAATGTATAAAAGGTATAAAAGGTATAAAAGGTATAAAAGGCTGGGGGTTTCTTGGCTGGTTTCCTCCTCGGAGGCGCCAGCTCGAGGTGCTCCTGTGTCACTGCGCTGGGAATAAGTGGTGTTATGGAACATCTGAGACTCTGCTGTGGGGAACCTGGTGAGAAAACCTGGTGGGACTGTGAGTGGGGTGTGCAGGGAGAGGGACCCACCGGGCCACTGCGGCCGCTGCTGGCAAGGGGCTTCGCTGGCAGCAGTGACAGTCCCTGTCCTTGGCTGTGTGCCTGCCAGGGGGGTCTCCTGTGCGGTCACACTGGGAAGTTTCCTTAACACTTCTTATTTTTCAGACTAACACAGACCCCACACATATTTTTCAACTGTAACCCACAATGAAGGAAGTCTGAGTCTGTAAATGAGGAGTTTCAAATGAAAGAGCTGGTTGAGGCATTTTGACCCTATTCAATCAAGGTCAGGTTTCCTCTGAATTATACCTGTTTCCTTGTCTAACATTTTAGACACCTCCCAAGTGTCTATCGACAGAGTTTGTAAGTGGCATTACACAATGAAGAAGAAAGCAAGCTGCTCACAGCTCCCCCTTTCCCCATGTGCCACAAAGCAGAGTTCCAGAGGCAAAGACAAAAGAGCGTTTGGTCCCAGTTGTGTGCCTATGGGAAAGGAGTGGTGAAAGGAGGCCAGCAGCTCCTAGAAACAGGGAGGGGAGGGAAGAGCGCAGATCAGCTTTATGAGCCAGCAAATGATGGATGGCTAAATGCCAGTTTAGAGCAATACACAGAACGGGGTTTGCATTGTTGCAATTATTAAAGGTTATTTTACTTTTAATTTTTTGTGGTAGGTGTCCTTACTTCTTCCTTACAGAAACCCTTGATTTTCACTTGCTACGTACTTAGATGTGCTTGTCATAGCCACAAGGTGATTTCAGTTCTCGATGCCAGGAAACCTCTCTGCTGATCAAAACACAGCTGCACAGGCTCACTGCATCTATTCATGGGTGCCACACGACTGGGCTACGTCTGTCTATACCTGGGAAAATAGATGTAATTAATATAACAGATATAATACATGCATGCAAATCCAGATGCTAAAAATGACTTATGGTAAGAGAAGGTTTTCATTTGCCAAACCATATCAAAGTAATCATTTAAGCAATATATAGACTACTGCTGCTGCACTGACATTGGCACCCTCTTAGTCCATTTTTTTTCCAATTGAACTTGTTTTTAAGTGAAAGTTCCTAAGGAATGCAATTTTAATACATTCTTTAATTAGGTTTTTGCAGGCTGTCACCTCTCTGCAGCATTTAAAAAGCTCTTTCCATCATTTCCCACAAGTTGATTGGACCTAGGATGTCAGATCATAAGACTACACAAATTGCTATTCACTGGACACTGATCTCATGATTGGAACAATGAAGGAGCATTTCTCTATACATTTGATATAAAATTTCTTCAGTGTAAGCAAGAGAACAGAATAGTTTCTTATGGATAATCTTTTTTTCATTACAGAAATAGTAACAAATAACATGCAGTTTCTTCAGAATGCTTTATTAATAGATTTTGTATTACAATTTTACCTTCTTCATTTTGACATTTATTTCTCTTTTAATGAGTCAAAATGCCTAGCCAAGAGCTCTTGGCTTTAAGTATGTTCTTAACATCAGCATATTAACTGCCACATTCAGGCTAATAAGCTTAATTTACCTCTTTGAGATCTTTGTGGAAAAAGAAGCAAACACCCAAATTTTAAAAAATTGATCTAAATGGAAACTTCAAGTTTAGTGGCATTGGAAGACAATGATGCTTCTTCATCATCATCATCTGAAGATTCAGTATTATGGTTTTACTGCCAAATATCCCAAATATCTGTGATAAGTGCCTCTTCTTGTAATAAAAGATACTGAACAAAAAGCAGTTTAACTCAGATTTTGAAGTCTTGATTTGCAACAGTCCATTCTGAGCCCTTCATTTTATTTCCTTTTGTATTGTGCAGGCAAACAATAGTAGTAGCTTTCGTCATGAGCTCAAGCAGTACATTTCAGCAGACTGAGCTTAAGCACATGCAGATGGGTGTAACATCAGTTTTTTAAAGGATATTATAAATCCATCTGTAAGCAAATTAATGTAAGAACAAAAGAGCATTTTTTCATAATTGTGGGTAATTCTGAACAAAGTTTCAATGGTTCCTCCCAGAAATCTAGATGAAGCAATTGCAGATTTTGATTATTTTTTAATTCTGACTCTTAAATCACACCAGTATGAGTCCCATTATCAGTGCAAGACAAAAACAACTGCAATAGATTTTCTGTAAATACCCTGGTTTTATCTGCTAGCAGAAGGGTCCCTACACAGGTTATCTGTGGATTTTCTCTTTGCTCATTGGTGACTGAAGGGCCATTTCTGCCTTTCTCAGTGACACAGGGCCAAAGCTCACAGCTCACCTGAGTGTGCCTTGCTGGCTCACAGGTACCTGTGTCAGAGAAACTGAATGCACCCCTGAAGACTGGGTCCACCAAAGTAAAATGTTTCTTTATTCAAGATGTCTTTTAGTGGTTTTGGTATTTCTGACTTTTTTTTTTTTTCTTGTGAAACCAGTAGATAGCATTAACTTGCTTCCCTGTTTGCCTGTATGAGGAAGTAAGTGAAAAAATGATAAATTTGTTTAAGAGCAAATGAAATAATTCCATCTGCCTGCCTGATTTGACATTTCAACTCAATTTCTCAGTTTCTCTCATGAATGACCCAGCTCTTCCCAGGAACATGCACTGCTTAAATGGTGGACATATGCTACAATAATAACAATTACAAATAATTACTCTAGTGGGGTGAATGAGTAACGCCAATTAGTTGATGTGATGATGTTTCCATGACAAACTCCAGCTGTATAGAGTTGTTCATTTTAAAGTCTAACAGCTTTCTGATATCCTTTGTCAGGCAACAGTGTGATTTTACCACCTTAATTCATAAATCTGTCCTGATAGATGCACAAAGCCATGGACTGTGCTCCTACTTAAATCAAAATTTCAACCAACCCCTAATGCAGAACTAAGTTTAGGTTAAACTGTAAAGACATCGTCAAAGCAGATTTTCTGGTGAATACTTATTAAATAATTTCATTGCCTATTTCCTGAGGAAACCTTAAAATAGAAATGTTGGTGTGCACATGTACTTTGTTACACATTGTCAAATCAAACTCTGGTTCAGGACAACACTTCAGCCTGTTGTTAACCTCATTAACTTCAGACATCAAACACAATGGACTTGCAGACCTATCCGAATTTAAACTTCACTATCATTCAGAATAGAAATGTTTTACTGAATTGAGGGTTAAAATGGAGGCATGCTCTTAATCCACAGAGGACAGAGCTTCTTGCTGAAGTAATATGTACATGATATTGTGTGCATGAGACTAAAAGATTTGGTGTCATAATGCTACTCTTGGAATTAGATATCTGCAAACCTAATTATTAATGCTCTTAGACCAGACACTTTGTTTTTTAAATTTTGCATTTGATTTTCTTTCTTTCTGCAACATGACTGTAGAGAGAAAGGAATTCAAGAACCATGCAGCAGACCAGTAGTACACTTTTCAAGTCTGCTGACAAAAAAAATCAAAAGGCCCACTAAAATAGAAGGCACCAACAAGTTTGTGATGATTCACATACATCTGTACCATATTCTGTTAGGAGGCATGGATGATTTTTATCCACTGTGGTATAAAGACACAGAAATATTAAATCTGGTCTTTCCCCACAATTTGCTGCCACATTTTCCACTCTGCAGTTGACCTGTGATAACTCTTTGCTCACAGAGAGAGGAAGTCAGAAGCAGTAATGGTCCAGAAGTCTTCCAGACCTCCTGCAGGGGCAATGTTTCCACAGCCACAGATTTTCAGAGGAGAGAGGTCAGTGCATTGTTAAATTAGGGACTTAACACAGGAAAATGTGTGAGGAAGTTACAAACCAAAAACATGGCTAGTTTTTGTAAAACTCCCAACCAGACACAACCACCAAGTGACCAGAGTTCTGTGCTGGATGTTAACTTACCAAGTTGTTTCTCCATGCACATTTACTGCTTCTTGAGTCCATGAAGATTTTCGGGAGCCTCCCTAGCCACTGGTCTCTTGGCCAGCCTTGAAGGCCTGGCTGTATCAAGATGCTCTCTGCTGTACAGTTGTCCCTGCTGCCTGATGTTTCTGCAACAGGCACTTCAAGCTCACAACTGTCCCATTTGCTCAGAGAGATTCTTCACTCATGTTTGAGCAAGAGTGATGTCACTGCCAGAGCATGTCAGTCACTGACATCTTGGAAACAGAGGAGGAAAGGAGACAGGCTGGAAAAGCAAAGCCAAGATTAAATAAAACCAATATGGAAATTCTTATCACCTTTTGACAAAAGGCTACAGGAATTTGGAAACAAAAAGTGTTGTGCAGCTCCAGTGACTTGGTAGCTCAGTGAGTTATATCAGTATAAATGGTGTCCTGGAGTATTAAAAAAGGCATCAGACTGGTAACTTCTAGTTAAAAACTGATAGTTAGGTCAGAGAATAGAGTCTTGTAGGTATTTCAGTGAGTCAAAAAATTTACCCAGTTAATACATACTGTATAAAATTTTGGGCTTTTAAGTTGTTGGATTTTTTTGTTTTGTTTTCAGACTGAAATTTTCAAATATTTGCCAAGTTCCTAAACCTGCTTGTAAAAATCCCCAAGTCACAAGCCAGTCGGATAAAAATCTGTTCATTGCAAAAAGGGAAGGGGGAAGGGTAGGGAAGGAAAGGTTTGTTGATAAGTTTGCTGCACTATTAAAGCATCTAACCACAGCCGGGAGCTCAAATCAGCATTCATGTGAAGTTCCTATTTATTAGAGTATATGAAAAGTATTCATCAAAATCATGTCTTGTTTTTGAAAGAGATGCACCCCAGTAATTAGGGTGTAATTAGGGTGTATTCTTGGGAATATGGAAAAGAAGTGATAAACACTGTCAGGAACTGTGCTCTGGCCCATTTAAGGAACATATTTCTGTTCTAAATAAACATTAAAACAACAGTAGAGAATGGATGAGGAAGAAATCACAGAGACATTTATTTATTAACTGAATCTAGGCCCATGTTGACTTGCCTAAATCTATATAAAGAAAAAGGCCTGCAAGTGGCTCTGAAAGTGATGGGAACCCATGCTTCAAACACATGTCTTGAAAGAATGTCAGAAACATTGTTCCCCTTTTGGCTGCGGTTACAGATGCTTTCTCGGGACTGTGGGCTCACCAGTTTCACTTGTCTGGAGCACTCAAAAATACATTTTTCCCTGGAAGACAGTCTGCATATGCTTACAATAAGCATTAATCAAATCAAAGGACTTTCACTTCGGGATAAATACTTTCAAGTGAGTCTGTTAGTGACACTCATAGTAAATTGCTAATAATTAGTTTTTCCAATCTACTTGGGTTGTACTAAGGAACACAAACACTCCTAACATATTTATATGCAGCATAAATCCTGCCTCCCTCTACATGCCCATGGAAGGCCCAAGGTAAAATGGATTTATTCTGCTGCAGGAACACATGAGAGCCCCGCTAGGTCAGGTGAGTGATGCTGCTGGGTTTGTGTGTCTGAACTCTGCTGGCTGGGCAAGAGCCAGGAGAAGCTGCCTGCTCACCATGGACATCTGCCCTGCTGCTGGGGCTGGAGCAGGGCAAAGTCTGCAGCTTTCTGGCCACAAAATATGTAAGTTACAAAACATGGAAACTCTCAGCTCTGCAAAGCCAATGAAACCACATTTTCCTATAACTGTGGCTTCCCCTTTTTGCAGGCTACCCACTCGTAATGGCTTGAAAATTACACAGTGGTATCTCTACGGATGGGAAATTCTTTTTTTATGCTTGTGAATGTAAACCAACATGAAGTGGTCCTCTAATGGGACATTTCAAGGTCTTACTGGAAGGACAACAGTCATACCAATACTTCTCAGCACCCTTCTGCTAAGCCAAAATACAGAAGCATGAATTAGAATTATGTCTATATCATAATTAAAATAACACCAAAACTGTTACCTTCAGCAATTTGGTTACTGGAAAATCCCTAGATACAGCTGAGCAAAGCTCCCAGTGGTTTGCTCCACCAAGTCCCAAATATTACTGAAATGCAATCAAATCATTATTAGAAATGATCTGGTCTATTTTTGTGTAATTTTCTTAACTCTGAATACCTAAAGAAGTACTGCAGCAGACCATAAGACCCAGCTCCGGCTGAGAAATCTGCATGCATTGCATAAAATGTATGATTCTACAACTCATTAAGTCTAATTTATGGCATATGTAATTAAGCACCTTTGAATTGAACCTAGGTCTCTAGAGATAATAACACTTAGAACTTATATAGGGCTTTTCATCTTCAAAGTGCTTTACAAACATTAACTAATTAACAACATAATAAGACATGAAAGGCGAAAGTACTTACCCATAGTGCTGCATAGCCTCTGTATAATTCAGATTTTGATGTTTTTCAGTGCAAGACCCAGTCTGGGTGCACAGAGAGGATTTACCAGTGGTCCCCTTTACAATCAGAAGAGGACTTTGTGCACTTAGTATCTCTGAATTCCCAGAGTTCATCCCTTCTCTGCTATTTATTGCTGAGTCAGAAGAAACAGCTCCCAAATGAAGGAAGGCATGGAAAATGACAATTCACAGCGGTTTGAGGGTGCATGAGTTTTCAGGGCTTTGGAGGCAGAGTAATGGGGCAAAATGTAGAAAGGGGCTCCTGAAGAATTCACTGCACAAGATTTCTGGTATCACCTATGTCCATATCCTTCCCAAGGGAAATCTAATATTTACACAAAGTCACTAGAGATTGGCTAAAAGACTGGGGAGAAAGCCTTACTTCAGCTCAAATATATTTTCCTGTAAACCCTACATTTTTTTTCCTTTATTTCTGCTCCTCTGAAAACTGTCAACTATCTAGACTGCTTGTTTGCTAGTTTTTTGGGGTTTTTTATCACTTGGTCTAGTTTACACATGGTCTCTTGAGTGTATCTTGAGACAGCCTTATTATCTGAATGAATGTTTTCGTGGTGATAGCAATGTTGCAGATGTTAGATCAGGTTACTTGAATCCCCCTGAACATTCCTAATGCAGAAAGACGACAGATAAAATAAAAGGGGAGCAATGAATCCTGATAGTTTTAGTGACCAATCCTTCAGCCATCAGCCTGTGTCAGTGATCATTTTCCTGAGCTCAGAATGCTGCCCACTGTCCGTGCACATGCTGTGCTTGAGCATCACCTGCTCACCAGCAAGGACAATGGTGGTGGTGGCAGGGTCTCCTGTCCCTGCCCAGACAATGCCTGCCTCTGTCCCCATGGGCATTCTACAGTGCCCCAAAAACTGAGAGTCTGGGGACCAGTGGAGAAGCATGGCAAGCATACAAGGCAGAACAATGCACAGGTATCTGCCTAAATCTGCACACCAAAAATATCTCAGACACCAACACAGATGACTCAGCAGCAGCAGTGCAGGTGGAGCCCCATCAGAAATTAAAGAAAATGAGACATACCATGGACCAGAAAATAACATGCCTGTGGAAGCAGCAGGCTATTGTGCTGCCCCACAGACACACAGTCCAGAACAAATCCTGAAAGGTAACAATCTCACAGCAGCAATGCCTACAAGAGATCCTATGATAAACATAGGCTCTAATCAAATGCATTACGATTTTTAAATGCAAATGTAGAATAGAACTGTCAAAATGTTTTATCCCTAAATTGTGAATGCTAACCTTCCCATACTTATTATATAGCAGTACATTTTAATTTGCCTGGAGCAGAGTTGAATAAAGCAAGCATCACAAACACAATCAGATGGATATTCAAAAGAACTGCTCTTCACAATAGCTGTGTGTCTGAGCAGAGCTTCAAATGTTGATCAATTGATTACCAAAATCAAAGAATACATTTCCCAAATGAGCTTCTGTAAAGCACTCAATAGGACCAGAGAAAAACAGCATAAAGTTCCACAGCACAGCAGTTTTCTCTAAAATATTTACAGGTGCATCTTTCTACTGCTTTCCTGCTTTATAACTTAGATCTGCACAGATCTAGTATGAGGAATAAAACACTTCTGATAAATCAATGGTTTGATTCAGTTTCAGTGTGGCAAATTCAGTCAAATAAAGACAGAAAACAATTTGAAATTATCCAAAGGTATACTTTAAATCTTATAGCAAATCACAGTCTCACTGGTACAATTGCCCAAATGATTTTTTAAAATATTTAATGAACAAAATAATGGCAAAAATATAAAGTTAAGCATAACTACTACTGTTCTGTCCATCTGCCATCTCCAATGAGCTGGTTTCTGCTGTGCCATGCTGCTGTACTTGTATTTTTTGCCTTCTGTCAGTCATCTTTGCAAAACAGCCATCCACCAAATGCACATGGTCTCTGCTCACTGACTTTAACCTGAAAAAAGGGATGAAAAAAGGAAAACTAACTTACAATAGGAAACAAACCTATTATTTGTTTGAGCTTTCTTATAGTTTATCCTCTTTCTAAAGGCAAGTTTTCTTGTAACACCTCTTGCAGTAGCTTAATCTGTTATACTGTCCTCACCATGATAAAACCTGAGCTGGGGTGAAAATTCTTCAATATCCTCCCTCTGTAGAACAAAATTCAGAGTTGTTCATGAGCAATGAAGTTCTCAGTAAAGACCTTTGTCTTTACTCCCCCATCTTGGGAAGAGGTATTTGTCCTGAAGAACATAATGGGATTTTGACCCTGTCATGTGGCTGTTGTCCTAGTCTGGAAGTTTATAAGGGAAAAATCTGTAGGATCAAATCCATTCTTTTGACTTAAATGAAAATTTTGCTTAGCAATAACTTAAAATATCAGTTGAAAAGCCCCAACCTTCATAATTTCTGACATTTGATATTGAGGTTCTCACTCTTCTAGGATGCAGACTTTATAGCACTCTGTCTTTCCCATGAGCTGCTGCTTTACTAAGGAGAAAACCCCACCCACCCACACCCATCACACTCAGTAATTCCTAGAGTAACAGACTGATTAACACTGATCTGCAGGATTTTTCTCTTTTCTAAACAAATAGCTTTCTGGAGCAAGGCTCTATGCTGAAATCCTCTTGGGTAAACAGAGAGCACTCCAGGACTTACTGCATCTTAAGCAAGTGAACAAATATTTAGCATTATGACGCTTAGATGGCTGATTCTCTATCTGTACCTTTCTTTCATCTTCCACCTGGGAAAAAAAACATGGCTGAAGAAACCTGACAGGAAATGGTGGCAAATTTGTATCTGTACCTTTCTTTCATCTTCCACCTGGAAAAAAAAAAACCATGGCTGAAGAAACCTGACAGGAAATGGTGGCTGGCCAATGCAGATAGGCAAACCAGACATGTGGGAGATCAACAAGTTATAGGGAAGGGATATTTTGTCTCTCCTTATACTTTTGCAGATCATTTCAACAGAGCTTTGTTTCATTTTAACAAAACAGGGCTTAGCTCTTGTTGCCCTGTGCAGTGAGGTAAGGAGGACTTTCAAGGATGACAGAGACAACCCAGAAAACTTCCCATCATTCTGTATGTCCTCAGGGTGCCGAGGGAGAGGCCCCAGTTTCTGACTCTCACTGGTATTTGCTATTTTCCCAGACTCTTACCAGGAACACTCACTGTTACAGAGGCAGGGAGAATAACATTTTATTCTACTCTGTCCCTGTTTGCCAGTTAATGCAAGATTTTGTGAGGTAAAAAGCAGATTTTTTTTTTCCTTCCAGTGCTGTTATTCCCATAATGCACATGAACTTTTTGATCCTTCACCTCTGTATCATGTCTCCTTCAGTATCTCAGTCAGCTCCTAATCTCAGGAGGAAACAGCAGCAATTCTGCCTCTAGGTCTTATTCTCATGTAGGTCTGCTAATCACATGAATATCCTTAGCCTTACCAGTGATTTAATGGTGTCATTAATCCCATTTTAATTCTAAACTGAGGCAAACAGTAATTTCTTGGACAGGAGGCTGGGCACCAAACTCAGATTTCTTGTTAAACTCTTCCAGTGTTCATTAATTTTCTGATACTTCAGTTTTTTCTTTTTGCTCTAAAGTATTTGCAGAACAGGTATGAAAGGTATCAGAGCAAAAAGAAAACCAAGTTGATGAGAGCAATTACATGAAAGTATTTAAATAGCTAATGCTTTTTCTTCTTCCATATGTCTCTTTCTATACAAGAAGGCAAGATGAGGCTCTTCCTGTGCTAGCAGATAGCTGCAGCTCTGCAGGGTTACTGAAGTGCTACTATTGATCAGACAAGATGGAACATGTTACTGAGGCAATTGGTCAGGCTACAGCAGTGATGGCAGCACATGGCACGTTATGGATAGCTGGAGTAGCTGAGGATATCTATCTTTCTGTCCATCTACCTGTTTTCCAAGATGTCTATCATCATTGAACTTTGCTACCAAGGAACAAGGGCAGCACTTAATCATCAATAGATAAATTTAATTGGGGAGTGGGTCAGATTTTCCTTGTTTGTACCTTTGCTGCTCTTTTTTTTTTTTTTTTTTTAGCTCCCCAGTTGTGAGACAGTAGCATTTTCTCACAGCCTGTATGTGTTGTTTTGGGACTCGTGTCAGTAGCAACAGCACAGCTCTGTGTGTCTGCCAGGGCTTATTCAATGGAGCTCCTTTCCAGGAAAACAAAATAGCCAACAGATGAGGGTTACAAAATTTCAAACCCAGTGCCTTTTCATAATATCTGATCCATGGCTTGGGAGCAGCAGCAGCGTGAGCAGTCTCTGCACCTGCCCCACACAGCCACAAGTGTCTGAATGGCAGAGGGAGTTTCCCAAGTTATACCTGCTGTAAACCCAAACTTCCCTGGCTGCATTTTCTCATAGTTAGTATTCAGCAAAGACACTGCAGCAGTGCAGGGCTGTGTGTTTGCTGGCATTTTTCTTGTTCAAAGCTTTTGAGAACACTTTACTGAGGCATATAATGCTGCCTTGAAATTGGCTTCTAAACCACATTTTGAGAAGATGAAACACAGGCTCTTGGCTGGGTGGTTTTGCCCTGTGCCATGGCTTGCTTGAGGCAGAAAAGCACCCCACCTGCCCCTTCCAAATCTCTCAGCTCAAGTCTCATCAGTCTGGGTCTGATCATGAGATTCCTCTCTAATGTAAGAGCTTCTCTCTTCCCCCCCCCTTAGTTTTTACATTACTTATTACAAGCTCTGGTACATAGATTTCCCCCTCTTACATGGTTTTAAACTCCAAGGAGAATTCATTTATCATTACAGAGTTTTACATTAAAGACTATCTTCCTGGGGTAATGTTGGGAGCAATCATTGTGCCCTCTTGTTTTTATCTGAAGTATTCCAAAAGGAGAGTTAGTTAGTCTAAATTAGGCAAGGGAGTTTTTGCCTTGACATTTGGGAGGTCAAATTTTGCCTGTGACTGTCAACCTCTCAGAAGAGGAGATGGCATTTGGAGTAATCCAAAACTCCTGCAGAGTTACATTACTGTGGCAGCCAGATGAGTAAATCTAGGCTGAAGATCTATTGGTTCAATTACTGCTTGGGGTCAGGACATGCCATAAATTATTAGATATGCAAATGGAAAACTCTGACTGTTGATGAAAGAAAGATGGATGGATTTCTTAAATACTCATAATTAGTGCAAAGACTAACTATATAAACTGATGTATAGTTATTTGCTTGTAAAAGACTTCTGTTCTTAAATGTTACCTGAGTGCAGGTAAAAATAATTACTTTTTTTTTGTTTCATGTGCATGTCATATTTTAAAAATAAACCTAGGAAATCATTTGGAGGCGTTTTGAACTTACTCTGCAATTCCCCTTGATTTTTGGCAGCAGTTTCAGAACAGCTCAGAAGATGGTAATTCTCATTCTGTTCTCACTTGCTGTGGGGTAAATCTGCAACACTTCCCTGTGTTCTGTGCATACACACTGACAATGGGAGGGGAACCATTCCTTTGCCTGTGGAGGTAGAGTGTGGAAAGAATGCCTCAGACTAGCTCAGGTTTGTGTATCTGCTGGAGAGTGAATGAGCTGGCCCAGGATAATATGACCTTATCACAACTCTTTATGGACTCTGTGGTGTTTCAAGAGATTTTTGTGGATAGGAAATTAAAATGCAATTAAGATATTACTCTACCACACCTGTTTTTGCTGTTGCTTAAATACATTATTTATAGTTTCATTTCTCAGTGTGATTAAAGTTGGAAGAACATACCCCTACTTTAGTCATGTAGGAAATCTGCTACATCTATAAAAACTTGTTGAATTTCTCTTGCAGATTCTCTCTTTTGGGAGAGAAGCTTTTACTACATGTAAGACAAAATGATTATGAGAGTGAGAATAACGTGAGCTGTTCAACGCCACCTGCTGCTGCAAGGGGAAATATATTCCCAGAGGCACCTTGGCTGAGCAGGAGCAGATGCACAACCCCTGGAAACTTGTTCTGCTTGATAGTGAGTTTGCAGAAATACATCACAATGCATGAGGGAATGCACTTTCCCAGAACTGAGGCTGACTTTCCCAAGCAGTCTGTGGAAGCCCAGGGAGTTTCTAAACGATATACAGCATCACTCCCTGGCTGGTAACTTCCAAATAATTTTCACTTCTGTCCCTCTGGATAGAATGTTTTTCAAAACTGCTACAGGCTTTCTGAAAGCTTATATTCACTGCCTAAATATTAATCTCTTGGCCACAACTCTTGCTGCCATTATTATTATCTTAATAAGAGTTCACATGGTAGGGTTTGAAATCTAGACAGCAAATTAAAAGTTACTCAAGTATTCAAGTAGAGATCAGAAATTAGCTCCTGACACACAGTTTACATAACAGAAAAAAAGGTAGGAAATACATTTTAGCTATTTATAATATATACCAGTTTGAGACAGAAATATTCTTTGTTTATGCAGGTATAGAAGCACCAGAAGCAATGGAAGGTAAGAATCTGCAGCTCACCTCTTGTACCTTTGACAGTGGTGGAAGCCAGCGATGTTTTGCAGGTAAGAGTCCATGTTTGGGGTGGTTGAACTGAGTTGATCTCATTCCAGTGTGACACCAATGTAATTTGGGAACAACCCCTTGAAGCCAACAAAACTGTACTGGGAGAACCATAAAAACAAGAGCAAACAATCAGTTTTTAAATCTTTTCTTATAAAATTCTGACAATCATTTTAAGTTTGCAAGAAGGCTGCAAGAAACAACTCAGTATGTATAATTCATAAGTTTTGTGTAGAAACACTAGTAATAAGGAAAAATTATAACTTTTAAATTATTCAAAAGATGTTTCATTTAAAATGTTATTGCCAAAAAATTATTTTTTTCAATGTTCATTTTAATCTTATTAGTTCTGCTGTGAATCAATCAAGAAAGTATCAAAGTCCAACTAACATTCCGTTAACCAGACAAGGTGCTCAAAACTGGATGAAATTTAAGAGAAATACTTGAAATAAAGAAGAAAAATAAGAAAAGCACAAGCAATAACAAATATCATACCTTAGTTTACATTTAAAAAAAAAATCATGTATGTGGATGAAGTAATTTGTGAAAAAGGAATCAAGGAAAATCTACCTTGGGGAAGCAAAGAACTGAAAAAAAATTCCACTTTTTGTGGCTTTTAAACAAGTGTAAATTCTTCTTATTGTTATTCAAGTCTTCAGTGTTCTAATGAGCCTGGTCACTTGGTAGAGATTTGGGTCTTTTTCTGTAGTCTGAGAGGTTTTAGGAAAGACTAAAGTTAATTTTACGGAAATATTGCTTTAAACTTACAAGAAAGAAAGATGCTGTAGAAGTTTAGCAGCATGTTTGTATTCTTTAGTGTTCTTTATTTCTATACCCCCATTTTCCTGTTGTGAACTTAATTAAATAAATTTCTATTAGGTTTGCTATATATGACTGCAATTTTGCAACAAAAAAAGCATATTTTTCAGTAGCTATAATAATCAGTGGAAGAAAAAGACCTCTACTAAACATTCTGGACTTGCATAAAAATGTGGCTTATTGATTAGCTGGCAAATATTTTTAAATTTTATAATGATTTAATTTATATGAAATTAAATGGCACAATGGACCCATTCAACAACCTTTAGTCTCATTCACGTACAGAGATTTTTTTTTAGATGGTGCTCAGAACAGGAATTCTTTACAGCTAACTCAAAGTACATTTTACTGTCTGGTCCCCTCCCCTCAGTTTGCTTGTAGCCAATGACAAATTAATTATAATATATTGGATGTGCTGTCTCTTCTTTTATTGCTTTCTTCTTTACTGCCTTACCAGAAAGTTTGTAGTTAAAATAATTCTTACAAGTTTTAAAGAATGGAAGCAAATTCATATTTCTAGAACTTCAGCCAGAAGTAACCATATTTTCAGCAGTTGAATTTTCATTAAAATTTACAAAAGACCTCTGCCTTCACTGATTTATTGTTGCATTAGGTAAAACTACCCTGAGTGTATAAAATACTGTGTTACTCCACTTGTTGTCTGATCTAACATGTTATCAGTGATTGCAAGTACATTTTATAACCCCAGCTGCTGAATCGAAAAAAAGGTGATACAAGCATCAATCTCCAGGATAAAATCAGAGCTCTTTCTACCACGGTTTGACCTTACTGATGCCTTTGGATAGTCTTACTTGTCTAAGTCCTTGCAACAATTACCCGGGGACGGTGAGAAAATGCAGCTTTAATGGTGCAGATTGAAATTGTTAACAGCGTCAAAGCCTCGCACGCCAAGCCCAGAGATTTCCCAGCACAGGAAAATTTGAGGAAACTCTTGATGCCACTGGAGGAAAGAAATGGAACAGGGCTGCAGACATGAGGCACAGATTTTATTTGTACTCTTTATTATCTGCATCCCTGAGCTCCACAGTGTCATTAGCAAATACAAAAAGCTATAAATAAAGGACTCAGACCTCAATGTACAGTTAACTCCAGCTGTAGCTGCCAAATCTTATTTATAGCAAGAGGAGACACAGTTAATTACAGGTCACAAAAATCTTAATTTCTGTCATAATACAAGTAATAGTCTAAGAATGAAAAAGCTTCTTTTTGGACTAAAATGGTTTCCTCTAATAGAAGTCTTAATTTGAAAAACCATTTCTGTTTGTAGACTGCAGAACAGGCAAAGAAAGGGTAAATGTCCTTATTAATCTATTTGATGGTTCTAAATATAATAATATTCAAACTAAAATACTAAATCCCAACAATTTTTCCAAAGGCAAATTACTGTAGGTAAATATGAATTAGAGATGAACAGAAGAGACTATTTTGAGTAGTTTGACTATTTGAGTTGTAGCTGCTTATTATTAACATTAAATAAATTTTGAATCAGTGTTTTTAAAATGCTAAATCTTCATGACCTGAAAGTGAATCAAAAGGTCCACCTTATGAACAAACTTAACTGTTTTCCCCAAACAGAGAATCACCAATCATTTCAATGATTCTGAAGTACATGGGATAAGTATGAAGGATGGAGTTAATTATACTGCATATAATCAGACACTGGTCACTCCACAAGTTGTAATTTATTTTTCCCTTATTTGCATTTAACTTCCAAGGTATTTCAGGAAATGTAAAATAAGATGATTTGAGCAGTTACAAAGATGATACACATTTAACTTCAAAACTCTGTTTCAAACTCTTAAAAATAAATTACATACAATTTCAGGAAATAACACACCATTCTCATGCAATCTGTAATTGTTGCCTCAAAAATAGTAAACTCATTTTTGTAGGGGAAATATCACAATTTAGGGCAACAGTATTCATCTGGCAGGTCTTATAGAGATACAAGGAAACAGTTGGGTAATTTGCATCAATATGCTAATTTAAATTCATAGTAGAGTCTATTTGGTCAATATGGTCACATGACTGTAACTGCATATGGAAAATTAGCAGACTGTTGAATTAACATCCAGCCCCTTCTGTAGAGCAGACACTCTCTTCATTAAAATGGGGAGGACTGCTGCCTTCTACAGCTTGTATTTATCATCACAACTTTGCGGGGTTATTTTAAATATTTTAAAATTTATTTTATTTTATTTTGGAGTGGGAGCTTCTTTTGAGTTTGAATCCTTAGGACAGGTTTACAATCTCTGCGTATATGAACATATCAAAAATTCCAGCATCTAGGTCAGTACTGAGCTTTCTAAATACTTAACAAACATCTTTTTGTATCCCTTCATGTCAGATTTAATTGTCCATGGTGAAAGGAGATGCTAATCAGAATTCAAGAGAAGTACTCTGAGACATGTATCTTTCCAACCTGGGAAAGGAATGCTCCTGGGAAAAGCATATAAGAAAAAAGCAAATTTTCATCTTATTTAAAACACCAAAACAAAATAAATGATTTAAAATTATCATTATTAACTAATGTAGGGCTTTTATACACCAGCTCTATAAGACTGAGGTGCAGTGAGGGAAAAGCTCACTCCACAAATACCTTGTTCCTTTCAGAATCTGGCCTGGGAGGATGGTATTTGAGGAGTATTAAATCATACACTGCTTTCACAAAGTTATTCTGGTAGCTTTGAAAAAGATCTCTTTTCTATTCTCTGTTCCATGGTTTCCCCAAATATTCCTAATATCTGTAGTTGCCCACTACAGCAGCTCTTATGGGGCTGGGAGAAACCCAGATGTGCTGTGCACTGGTTTGCGCTGCTTCTTCCCAGCAGCAGCATGCCCAGATAACCCCAGTTTGCCCCACTGGTACCAGTGCTGAAAACCAGCAAAGACTCACACCCACAGCTGGGAAGGTGCCTGCAGGTACCAATGCCTTTGGGGTAACTTACACCAGCACACACCACATCAGAGTCACACCCTGAGCTCTTCTTAAGCTGGTGTCTTCCTTGGGGCTGCTTCCTTCTGGGAACCATTCCTGGCTGCATGCAAGTTAAATTTGTCCAAGTTGGTTGTAAGCACCTCTGAAAGCCATCCAGGAAAGCCTGGGCCCACTGAAGCCAACAGAATCTTTCCAGGTGTTTCAAAGGTGCTCTGATGTCCCCAGAGGGAACAGTTCTTTGCATGTTTCTCAGGTCCACATTTAATCTGCAAAACAGATCCTTTGCAACTGAGAAATCTCTTAATTTGTTTTTGTGTGGCCCTATCTAAACAATGATAATGCAATCCCAACTGAATATTACTTGCTAGAATTACCTGTATGAAAAGTATTAAAGTTTCTTTTCATAGCTGATGTAAGCTTTCATCTGAAAATAGAGACCTTTAAGAAGGTCTCTATTTTCCACACAAAATGCACAGGATCTTTGAAAAGCTTTGTAAAAGCGTACATGTAACGTACATAAATGATGGCAGATTTTGTTTAGAGCAGTGTTGCAAGCAGGAGCTCTGTGGCCCTGCATTTGCAGCAGTGGTGGCTGTGCAGCCATGCTGGGTTGCACAGCTGGGTGGGGACACAGGAAGGCAAGGTCCTCACCTGGCAGAGCTGACAGCTTCCATGGGGGGACAGTCTAACTCAAAGTGACAGCAGTTCAGAGGGGAGGAAGGGCAGCAGCAAAAAAGGATCAGGGAAAAAGTGATTTGCAAGGGCAAATCACAGGGCACTGTTTTGAAGGGACCCAGATGAGCACACTGTTGCAATACCTTAAGGTTGGTCTGTTTGCTTTTTCATTTCTGGAGTGTCAAATTCTAGTGTGACTGCCCAGTTTTCAGCAGGCTGATGCAAAGAACAAGAATTTTGGTTTGGAATGGAAAATGACAGAGCAGGAGGACAGGAAGAGCATCTGGTAGGAAAAGCATAGGGAGGAAGCACCTAGAACAGCAGCATTTTCTCCTAAGCTTGGTTACATCTGTAAAATATCAAAGCATCCTAAATAAAGTGTTTTTGGGCAAGTGCTTGGGAGTGACAGGGATGGGCAGGAATGGCAGCAGTACAAGTGCATACCTATCTTAATGAAGTCTCACACCATGTTTGCAACAGCCCTTTAGAGAAATCATAGCACACCATTCTTAGTGAGCCAGTTTGGCACAGCCTCTCCTTATGTAGGAAACCACTCCTATGATCTCCTGCAGGTATAGGAGTGAAATTATCTGCTGCAGTAAATTCACAAGTTTAGCATTCCTTGCTACTGTGACCAAAGGTTAATGTTTTGCTGCTTGACTGAATCAAAATCACCAGTTGCCTATTACATATTTTTGTGGCCTTGCTCACACATTTGACTTCAGCAGACTTTGAGTACTCTAATTCCCTGAGTGGTAAATGAAAGCCATGTATGTAAGAGATTAAGTTTTGTTACTGCAGAACAAAGCAATTCCACAAATGGTTTTCTCTTGCAGCTGATTGGGTCACTGAGGGTAGCTCCAGGCTGCTTCTGGCTGCAAACGTGCTGGGTGACCATCAGCCTGGTGAAAACACAGAGAAGGAGGGACTGCAGCAGTCTGGAACAAATACCTGACTTCAGGGCTACAGCCTCTTTTGGCACAGATGGCTGTGTGCAGCAGATACCACAACATGTGGTGCTGAGCAGTAGCCATTCCTGACACAGATAAACACACAATAAGAACGTTAAAGACTCAGGGAGAAGAGGAAGGGGTTGGAATACTATCTCATTTCAATCCACTTTCAAAAACTACAGAAAATTAATACTATTTTTGAAAAAAATATTCTAATCTAGATGCTCAATAACACAAAACTTTGCTTTATTTTAAATACTCCATAAGACTTGAATGGAGGCCTCTTTTCAAAAATGAGAGCAAAAACCTGAAATTCTTTAAATTGATAGTCTAGTGTATGGCCATGCTCCTACTCAGAGTAACTAATTGGATAATTTAGCCATAGCACTGACCTGAACAATGTTACTCTCTTGAAAGTTCACCTTTCTGTCAAGTTGGCAGTGAGTGAATTTGAATGCTTTGAAACTGTCCTTGCAAAGTTGTGCCTGAGCAGGGTCATGGAAAGCATCTGTGTGGAGCACGGGGTGGAAGTGTTAACCAGAGATGTTCCATTTGAGAGCACAGGGCTGCCAGCTTCCCATTGAACTATAATTTACTATGCAAATGCCAAAATAAAAAGGGCTAAGGTTCTTTACTGAAATTATGGTGACACCATGTTAGTTCTAGAAGACAAAAAATGGGAGTCACTGAGGATGAGGAGGTGCACTGCAAGTGCCAGAGAGCAAGCCTGAAAGGTAGAGGGAGCAGGCTATTTCTCTTTGTTATCGAGTGAAATGACTCCACAAATATGACAATAAATCACTGCAGGAATCAATCTGAGTGGAGGCAACTGCTCCATGCTGATAATGCATCAATCAATATTTAATGTTTACACTTTAATTAATCTGCACATAGGAAGCATTCTTTCAGTGACAAAAAAGTGATGAGAAATAAAACACCTTTTATATCAAACAGCGACGAATGGCTGCCTATCTGTGAGGCTTTGATTGGGCCCTCCATTGATCATTGCAGCCCCTTTCGATTGCTCCAGTGTGCAATGTCACATTTGGGTATAAAGCAAACATCGTCTCTTGGAGGGAAGGAGGGGGAGCTTCTGAATCTGCTTTTGAGTGATTACAACTTAATCAGAACAAAGAAAGACTGATAGCAAGGTGAGTTCTTTGGAAAGACTGGGCAGAAGCAATTACGCAAAAAGATTTTCAACATCTGCATCAATGGCACATATCTGAACAGATTTTACTGTGTATTACAATTATTGATACCTGCTAAGGCTTTGTACAGAAAAACGATTCAGATGTTGACTGGTAAAACTGCCTTCCCTTATCAGAGGTACCAGTGGAGACTGAGAATTGGCCATTTTGTCACTGTTCTGAATGTCAGGGAAGGGCCAGGTGCTGTGTGGACACAGGAGAAGTCACAATTCCTGCCTCAGAGTGTTTTTCCTCACTGCTCTGTTTAACCCTTGTAAACTCTAGTTCCTTCTTTTTAAAGGGCCTGATTCACTGTTCATTGATGTCAGCTGAATGTCTTCTATTGACTTCGGCAGGCATTGCATTAGTCCATAGATGAATGGTATTGAAAGGCACAGTGATGAAAGACAAATGAAAAGACAGTGATACCAGACCAGTAATGTTCAATTATTCCCTTAAAAAAAGGAATACTACAGCGCTACATTCTCCATACATAACTAAAGCTTTCCTATGCTTATGTCCAAAACAATTGTTTGAAATGTACAGACTTTTCACATAATAAATGCAATAGTAGCTATTAAAAATACAGAGAGATTAGCACTCTGGAACTTAACTCAATTAAAAATATTAGAGATCTGAATCCAGATAGAAAATTGTCATAACCTTACAGTGGGTACAACCCAGGGAAATTTTATGCTATTTTGGGTGTCAAATTTGAGTTATTTCAAAAAGCCTGTCATGAAGCTATGATTGGGCAAGGGACCTATGCAAATATCAAATCATTTTAAGCTTTTAGGTGGACCAGCCACTAATTAAAAACAATTACAATTTTGGTTTGTTTTCACTGAAGAGCTTTTGTTGTTTTAGTAGTAAACAAGTACAGTAGGATTGTACTTAGGATCCAGCCAAAGCACGTTGCCAAAATGCCTGCCCAGATTTGGGACTTCCCAGTTTAGGGTGCTCTGACTGTTGGCTTAGCCAACACTGGAACAAAACCTGATATGATATTATGGTGTAAAGTAATATACTAGAAGGAATTTGAAAATAATAGTCCTCAGTCCTGTAAGTTTTTATTTCACTGCTACTGGACAATCTTTTTCTGTGGTTCACTGAATTTTTCTATGTATTCAAAAGTCTAGGGCACTCAGAAACACACCCTGGCATTTTGGAACATCAGGAGCAGCAAAGTATTTCAAGCATGAATGACATCATAAGACTTCCCTTCATTGGCAAAAAAGTTTTGAAATGCAGTAGCCTACAAACATGGGAGGAAGTGTTCAATGAGCAAATAAAAGATGAATATGACATTTAGAATGCAATAGTAGAACTGAAGCTAACTTTTTACTTCTGATGTTTCCTCACCATTCTCACATTTTTTCCCACAGAACTTTGTATGTAGATAAACAAAACCCCAAAGATTTCATAATCTTTATAAAAATGGAGACAATGCCTTCTCATCAAAATCTACAAACAGCTTTTCAGCAGATTTACTAAATACACACATATCTACACACAGAGTTATGTCTACAGTTTATCTTTTCCATAAAAACTTCTTCCCCCTTCTGTGCAAATAAGTTGAACAAACTAAAAAAAATGAAAGGGCAAAGTCAAAAGAGAGGAATGCTCTATTTTAATGCATGGTCAACTACAAATATTTATAGAAAAGATGAAAACACTACTGTGTGCACATCAGGGTTGCCCTAGGACAGCTTTAACATGCATAGTTAATGTTTATAGAAGAAAAGCAACTTACTGAACATGAAAACTTCATTTTCCTCATGTGCACCCAAAGTAAAGGTAAACTCACAAAAAAAACCAAAAAACCAAACCAAAACAAAACACAAAGGAAAAGGTCTTGCTAAAATCCTGAAGCAACAATGCAAAAGCACTTATGTTGTCACTCAAAAGCAAGAAAACTGAACAGAAAAAGTGGCATTTTCTGATTTTCTGATGATGCCTCTTGCTGCACACAGCTGGACTAGCAGCCTAACCTGGAAAGCCCAATCCCAGCCCCCATGAACTACAGTTTCTGTGGAGCTCCAGAGCTGCATGGGCTGGTTTGCAGCAGCAGCCCTGATGTGCAGGGACACAGGTCACATGCTGTGGCTTTGAAACCCCCATCTCTGAAACTTCTGGGGACACCAGTGCCTAAGGTTCTTTGCCACACTGCTGGAACCTTTCCTTTAGCAAAGGAGATACTTGCCAGCCCTGGACCCTCCTGTCAGGGCCACACTACAGCAGTTCCCAGGTGTAATCACTGCCACTGTCAAGCCCCAGCACCAGGGCACTCTCCAGCATCACTTCTGCCTACAGCAGCTGGCATTAGTCCAAACACCTGAGATATAAATAAGGAGCACCCAGTGAGATCTAAGAGTACCAGTCCCTATTTAGCACCAGAGCTTAGGCTAGTTTTCCATCTCAGCTTGTCACAGCTGTCTGCTGCATAAAAAGAGTCTGAAATGTACTAAAAAACCCTGGAAGACTAATAATTCATTAAGATGACAAATGAAAAGTAAGTCCTATCGATCAAGAGTAGAACTTCTTGCTTATAAAGGAAGCATATATTATTCTGACAGTATTTTCACAAGATAAGCTGAAGTTACAAAGAAGACAACCAATTTGATTCAAAAAACTGTCTCTCCTCAGAAACATTCATGATTGCAGTCATCAGGCACAAGTTGGTAGGGTAGTATTACTACTCCCATTTTGAACAATTTGGATGACTGCATAATATCCAGGAAACAGGACTGTATCACTATCACAAGCTTTATGACAGCTGATCCTATGGAAGATGGTAAGCAAAGGTCAGACTCCTGCACCACTGAATCCCAGCACTACTGAATCCCAGCATGGAAGGATGTGCAATCACACACACACACACACAGACACAGACTATCTCTCTTCCATCACCAGCACTGAAAAGCTCAGGGCTTATTGCACAGCTAATGAGAACAAACACGTTTGCAGCTGGCCTTCCACCACCTGTAGAAGAAGAAAGTCAGCCAAAAGCCTACAAGACTCTCCAGTTGTGGTGAATGGATGGAAACCAAAGTGTGGCTCAGATTCAAGCCCTAGACTAGTTACATCACTGTAGTACTGTGCCAACAGACCCACTTAGGAGAGGAGGGCCCAGAGTGAGAGGCAGCCTCTAGTATTCTGTGATGGTAAAATATTTTAGGGCAGGCATCAATTTACCTTGGTTAGTTATGTTCTTAGTTATGCTGTATTTTTGTGCCCAGAGGCCTAATTTATAATTGTAATAATAAAATGTATTATGAAGTATAAGCCAAGCACATGCAGGTTCTAATTCTATTTCCTCTCAAAGGAAAGAGCTAAGCTGTTAAGCTCCAGGTTCTTTCAACATTTCCTATTTGCGACAAACACAAAAATCTGAAATCAGAGATGTACCACTGCAAAGCTTTTACAAAGTTCAGGTAAAGCAAGATAAATGTCTGCCTTTTTTTTAATGCTAAAATGATATTTCTTGTTCCTCAATGTCAGAGCTGTCACAATGCCTCACTGTGCAGGTAAACTGAATTTACAGTTACCAATCCAGTTCAGACATTTTCCCCACAAAAGAAAAGTTACCATCCCAAAGCTTTCAGGGTAGCACTTCTACCTACATTATTACAGAGATAACTTATGGGTCATCTGGGGGACCTCCCCAGTCCCTAAGGATGGGGGCAACCTGAATTCTCTTAGGAGAATAGCTCTTACTCTGGCTTGGTTGTAGAACTCAATGAACTGCCCAGCTGTTAATGTTATATTAATTTTGCCCTTGATTGTACATGAGAACTGGAGGAGAATGTTCCAGTATCTCCTTCCCTCTTGACTGGAGCACCCTGTGCCAGGCCCCAGCAGGTCCCCACCCTCCAGGTCCCTCTTGCTGGGACACATTTAGAACAGCAGGAAAACAATTTGTATGTCTGTGAGAACAATGTAAAGTTAACAGAAAACTATGTTTAATTATTCAGATTGTCAGTTATTTAAAAATATGATGTCAAAGAGCGAGACTAGCAACCGTACCAATAATCTACTGTTTTTACAGTATATAGTATTTATGTTATAAACGGAAGTTTTAATAATTAAAAAAGAAAAATATAATTACTGCAGTAATTTTCACTCTAGTTCCCACTGATAAATGTTGATATTGACAACACATTAATATTGCTCAGCTTATTTAAGCTGAATAAATAATGAGGAAGAGTTAATAAAATACAACTACCAAACTTAATAATGGTCCTTAATCTTATGAAATTGTTCTTTACTCACATGAGCAGTCAGTCTCACTAATGTCAGTGGCCCAAATTTTGCAGTCCTTAATCACATACTGTTACCTTCAGTACTGTTGTTCTCAATTTAGGATCAAAGCCCATAGTTTGCTGGGGCCATGCTTTCAAGGGAGGATTGGGCCCAGACTTTTAATAAGGGGTTTGGTGGCTTACAAAGAGGTGATTAAGATCTTCCTTTGAAAAAACAGAAAAAGTAGAGTTCTTCTTTTGGATTATAACAGCACAGATAGCCGTAGCTTGTGGATTTCAGAGTATTAACTACTAATCCACAAGTGAACTGAAAGGTTTTTGTTTGTTTGTTTTGCTATTACAGTATTTAAACTTGTCAACCTTCAGTTCTCAGTAAGTCATACTTAAGTTTCTTAGCAAAATATTTTATCACATCTCTGTGAGTGTGCCTAAAAGTTTGAGAGATCTTCTGGTTATGGGCAAAACCCAGGGTAGTTTTCTTTGTTTGGTTTGGTTTTACTTAACGAATATCTTGTACTTATTTCTGAGAACACAAACCATGAAGTTTTGGAAACTAAGCCACAATAGAAAAGTTTCTATTTTCCTTAAGTGACATTCAAGTATTGTTGTTTGTCAGCAACAAACAGAAAGTACTTAGTATAATTATTATAGCACCTCAGTAAAAATCAGACTCTAGCCGTAGGTGATTGCAGCTATAAAGTTTCCAGAATAGGAACAATGAGCCCTATGAAACTAATGAAAAAAATCGCCAACTTCCTCACTCCAAAGTCTGATTTTTACAAGGACTCCATTTCTTCCTGGTTGCTAAAAATGAACAGTTTATTTGAATTGAGCTTAGGTCTCCAGAAAAACAATTTTAATGTAAAATTGAATGATGTTGTACCAATGACAGGATAATAAAGCGGTTTCAAAACTGAGCAATATTTAGGTAGTGTGCCCCTCTAAGGAAAATACAGAAATCATATTCTAATGATAGCATAACTAAGATGATAAATATCCAGGTATACCCTTTGCTGTACCACTGTACTGTAATCAAATCAATTAGAAATCTAATGACTACTTTGACACAAACAGGTATTTAATATGCTGAAAATGTACCAGATTTCCCCCCTCAAGTATTAGTAAAATCCCCAAGAAAATTAAAATCCAGGTCATAGCTAAATTCCTTTGAAACTGGGATTTAAATTTAAAAAAAAAAGAAAAAAAAAGAAAAGTTTAGTCACTGTAAGAATTCTTTGTGCTGTTACATTTTTATAAGGTTAAAGCTAAAAATAAGATCAAAATCTCTTTAGAGACTACATTAAAAAATAGACCAGGTGTGTTCAGAAACCCATCACACATCTGCCTGTTAAACAGATGCCAACCAATAAATTAATTAAAACTACTCTCCTCTCAAAATAGAGAAGAGGAAGGAGCTGTTCGGGACATTTAAGGGGTGATGTTTGCATGACTGACAAGTTTTTCATGCTTGACCTCTATTGTACAAACCTCTGATACTTCTCAAACATTTTCTGAAAGGAAAATGAGAACCCTGTGAGAAAGAGAATTTAGAGAATTTAGTAACCTGTTTCTGGGCAATCAGATTGATGCTAGAGATATGGCATGGCTGTTTATCAGCTGGGAGAAGTGAATTAAGGAAATGAGTTTTCAACAGGGACCTGATGAAAATCCTTGTTAATAACCCCTGCCATCACACTCAGGAAATCAGAGTTTGCATGTGAAATATCTCACTATCCTTTGTATGCTGTACTTCATTGTCACAATTAGCACTTCAGCTGATCAAGTGAAAAACTTTCTTGTGCTGATCTTAAATCCTACTATACTTATAGAACCTGGAAAAATAAATAGAAAGGCCTTTGAGGAACAGTAAACAGTTCTGAAAGGGCAACACAATTCCTTGAAACATAAACTTTTCTTGGACTTTAAGGAAAAACAATGTTAATTTCTACATTTCTTCTTCCAATTATACAAATTTTATTTTTTCTGGAAACTACACAATTGCTGCAAAAGGAATTAGTGGATGTAAGGGGTTATTAAACATGGCATTCACCCACTGCTCTTACACAGAAAAGGCAGCTCTGAAAAAAACCAAAGCTGATTAATATGAAAGGCAGCTAACCTAAAAACTAAAACTTGAACTGAATGGTGTGTGCTAATCTTTCTCAAATACACTTATGAAAGCTAAATTTGCTGGTATTTGCCATTGCTATGCAGGCTAAGTGTTCATGTGAATGATATCTCCACAGCTCTGAGAAAACCAGTAAAAAATGGAGAGTTTTGTCCTCACTGGTAATTTTCTCAATCTCCTGTTCATCCACAGCTGCCTGAATAGTGAACACTTCACAATCCAGTGTCATTTGTGATAAACTTTGTTAAAAAGCTGCCATTCATTACTGGTAATTTCCTTAATCCTCAAGTCTCTTGTAAGGAAAAGATAGAAATTCTGTTATATATTTGCTCTACAGGGTCTACAAAAAAAACCTTCAACATTAGCCACATTAATAAAATACTCACCAGATCAAACTCTTAATAGCCAGCCTTAGACTCTCCATTGTTTAGTGATGTTTGTTTGCCAGCCTATCTGAAGACACAGGGAAAATCTTAATAGCTCTGGCCACTCATTAGCAAAGTACCGTGGAGTCCTAATCCCATAAAGATATTAAACTATTTTTCCTTACAATAGCAACAAATGGAGGGAACTCTCATTACTTATTAAGATGTGGTACATTCTTTGCATATTGAGTTTCTTCTTATACTTTGAACTCTTATCCCCCATCACTCTGTTGCTGAGGCTGAGATCAAAGTAGGTCGGCCTTACAGAGCTGCAGATGAGTGGCCGCCTTTCAGAGAATATTAATGCCCTCCTGAAGGGCCCAGCTGGGGAGGAGGTGGATTCCCCTGATGGGAGAGCCCTGCCAGCCCAGCCACACCAGGCCACTGCTGGGGACACAGCACAGCCCTGCCGAGGGAGCTGCTCACCCCAGCTTGGCTACATGGCCCAAATGTCAATACTGAGCCCAGGTCTCTTTTGGAACTAGAGAACTGTGTAAACCTGAATTCTGGCAGGCTGGCACTGAGCGTTTTGTTTTGTATCAGGAAAATATGTGATCAATTTTGTATTTTGCATTGAAAAAAAAATTTGGTCTTTCTGGTTTCCACTTTTGACTTCTCCAGTTTTAGTTTTTACTTCTCTCTACCTCAGCTACTCAAGGACTGGTGTTATCAGTGAACTCATAGGCAGCTGGCAAGACAGTGTCCCCTTCCAATCTTCCACTTCCAGCAGGGATCCTGCCATACAGGGTTTCTTTCTTGCCTTCAAATTTGCTTGCAAGACTTTTAAAGGGGAATTACTTTCGAGCTTGTTAAAGGTAAGAGTAAACATGCTAAGTACTGAAACATTCAGTGGGTATCGGAAAAGAAGAAATGTTATATTCATTACAGAGGAAAATCTAATAATAAAAAGTATTACCTGCATTTATAGCCCTTGTAACCTAATTTTTGTGACAAAGCAAAGAAGTAAAAACATTCCTTTCTGCCTTTCAGTGACCCCTATAAGAAACCCCCCATGGAGTCATTTAGGATAGTAATTTGAGTGAAAATATATGCAGCCTTTACTTTGCTTGCTCTTCTTAAATTAATAACCCTTACTGATAATTAATCTAAAAGTTTCTAAAGGTATTTGCAAAAATGCCCTCAAATTAGTAAGCACTTAAAAGAAATAAAAACTTAAAAGACATTATCCACAACATAAAAGAGTAACAGAACACGGAGCTGCGTTGTTCAAATGTTAAAACTGTACATAAAATACTCCTTCAATATACACTGCCAGTAAAAACCAAAGCAAAGCAGGTCATTAAAATGTCAGACTTGGGGCAGAGTGGAAAAAATGCTGTGTTTAAAAGAAACACGTAGACCTTTTATAATTATTTCCCCTTAAAGTTAACTGTTAAAAAAAAAAAACCCAAACCAACAACAACTGAACCAAAACAAACTAAAATTAACCTCCAAACAAACAACTGCAGCAGCATCAGAATGCAGTCAACTCTAGTCTTAGTCTTGCTCCTAAGCAAACCTAAGGACAATTTTTGAGTCTTCCTGCAGCTGATGTCAGCTTTGTTTGTGAAATGTCACTTTCCTTTATCTGTTTTTTCTCAAGCAAAAGCAGAGAGGTGAGTTCAAGCCATTGATGTCCATGTCATGAGTCTGCTACAGCTGAGCAGCAGAAACCTTGGGAGCCCCATGAGCATCTGGAGAATCCTTGGGAAGATGCTGAGGTTCCATGCACAGCCCTGTGCTGACTGATGGACTTTCACATTCACAGTTGTGCTGAGGTTGAGTCTCATGCAGGATTTTAGCACTCTGTAAAGAGCTCAGAGTAGAAAACCTCAGTCCCTTCTCACATGAACTAAAACTGCCCACTGAAACTGGCAACAGATTGTCAGGATAAAGGAGGTGCTGTGGTGGTTACAGGGAAGCTGGAAGGCATGTTCATGACACTTATTTGAATTAACCTTTTCTGCAGTCCAGTCCAGATGAACCAAGAGAATAAAAGACAAAGTCTGTCTCTTCAGACATGAACTATGTTGCAGTACTGAAAATAAAATGTTGTAGACTGGTGTCACTTTTTCTACTCCCAAAATTTTTGAGCCAGTAACAAAGACCGATGTCCTTCTGACTCTTCAGAATTGAAGGTTTCAATTTCCCTTCTACTGGAAAAAAGTGCATCATGGCCCCAAAGGAAAAAAAAATAATCCATGTCATTAATTTTGTATATTTTCAGCAAAGTGTCTGCATATGAAGTCAATATATAATCTTCACTGAGGTGAGTTCCTAAACTGTGTCTAAAAGGTGGCAATGCCCTAGGAACAGCTCTGTCCAGCAGGCACAATTCCATATTAACTGAGCTAGTGTATATCTGAACAACGCCACTGATGCACACAGCTATTCCAGATTAATTTTGGTTTCACTAAAGTAGTTGGCTCATAAAGCAGAGATAAATTTAATGATCAAAAAACAAAGAAGTTGTACCCTCAGGCAGTGTCTGGGACTCACACTGAAGTCCATGCAGGAATACAGGTAACTTACTTTGTCCTCTAACATCTCTGTAGCTCTGTTCCCTAAAGCTAACAAACACCACTGCTGAAAGTACAGGTTGTCACATTTACAATCAGCAATTAAAACCAACATTCTTCTGGTTTCCATCTGATAAGAGCAGTGCTCAAAGTGGAGAGACAATGGAGAAACACATAATAGCACCAACAAATTCAACTTGTGTTTAACTACTCCTTTTTCTTCAAATCACCTTCTGCAATGCAAATATTTGTAAGTTCAGAAAAATGCCTGTAATCATGTTTGGCACATGTTATAATCAAAATACAAAGATCATGAGAGAATTTTAACCTTCATACTTATGAAGTTTCTTTTTCTACTTTCTGACATTTTATGTATTATGATCTAGTATACCAGGAGGAGATAGAGTGGACAAAGTTTTAGACTGTAGTAATTGACTCAGCAGGAAAACAAGGACATCCTTAGGCAGCTGTGGTTCCATGACTGTTTACAAGAGGTTCTGCTATGCCCAATATTCCTCACTCGGTATGATCACTAATTCTTAGTCATAGGCTTATAGTAGCAATGAAAACAGCAAATACATACTGTATATGTATTTTTGACAGCTCTGTGATTTTCCTGCTATGATTAAAATGATGAGTAATACTTTAAAAGGATTAAAATTAGATGTTGGAAAGTTGGTTTCTAGCCACACATAAAGCCTTCAGGCAAAAAGTCAAAATTTCATAAATTTTGAATCAGCAGGGTGACTTTAGAGCACTTCAATACTTCCTATAATTTCATCAAACTATTTTGATCCTGTACCAGGAGCCTAAAGCCAGGCTGAAAGCACCATGGAACCCCTGGCTTGTGACCTATGGCTTTGATGAAGGCAGCACACCATGACCCTGGAGGGCTGGTACTTAGTTATAATGATAGGTTTGAACACTATTTCCTTTCCTATTGTCTACAAGTATTCAGGATGATAATCCCAGTTTAAACAGATTTTCTAGCCTCATGACAACTCTGGAAATTCTAATTTCCTTCAAGATAAGCAAAAATGTTAATTTTACCTGTAATCTTTATGCAAAATCAACTACTATCAACAGTGGGGATTCCAGAGCTTGGAAAGAAGGTTCATTTTGCATTCTTCAACCCAGATAAAAAAGAATTAAATAACTTTCTCTAAAAATATTAGCTTGCTTGCAGTTATTGTGAGGATGTCAGGAGTTTGTTCTTTACTGATTTATATATATATTTTATATTTATATAAAACTGATTTATATACTGATTTATATATATATTTATATATATATATTATATAACTACTGTTACTGCCTTCCTGGCCACAGGCTAAAACAGTGGCCAGTTCTCCACTACCAAACTGCCAAAAAAATGCGGTTTGAAAGTGCACATTAAATATTTCAAATGTTTTCCTCAAAAAGTCTTATCATAGATTTTCTGAAATCATGTGCCATATTCCAAGAAAATTCCTTAAAAAAGGTGATTTTTCATGAGCATTTGACATTGATTGCTCAGGATTTTAAAGAAACTGGTATTTACAGAGCACAGGCTCAATTGTCACCCAAATGCAGGCAATCTGCATTGAGCCATCATTTCTCCACACACCTCATTTCTAGCTATTGAGCAGGAAAGATAAACCCCCACAAATACCACCTACACACATATTCAGAGCACATCATACACATAACATGAAATAACACCCACCCTCCACAAACAGCCTTCTTTCGGGGTCCCAGTCTCCTGTAATTCAGCCTGAGTGTGAACTAGAACAAATCATGGCCATCAAGCTACTTTGATGTTCTTATAATATCAGAGGTTTTTTAGAGAGCTAATCAGCAAAGTCTCTAGGATTCTTCTCCTGAAACTTCAGCTTCCCCGAAGTCCTTACTGTCATTCCCTATTCTGGTCAACTCTGAAGATTGCAGACCTATTTTTATAAATTGATGGTTTGCCATTTACTCCAACTAGCATTTCTCCTCAAGCAAATAATCACAGCTACCTTGCCAGCAGGTATTGCTCCCCCAGTGCTGCTCAATGTGCTGAAGAAGGGCACACATTCCTATGGTAATGTGGTTAATTCAAACCACAGGCTATTTCAGTTTTAAAAAAATGAAACAAAAATCTAAAAACCAAAATGAAAGGGGGGAAAATGAAGGTGACTAAGTATCAGCTATTGGATCAGAGACTGGGCAGGGAAAGCTGCAGCATGAGAAAGCAATGCAAGGCCAAGGCACCTGTGCTCAGGTCTGTCTGAGCCTGTCTGCCCAGAGCCACCTGTAACCCGTCTGATTTCCCTCTGTTGCAGAAAGGGATAGATTAGGAATAGTTCAAATGAACTGGTCAGCCAGTAGAACTGGAGGAATTACAATCTTCTACCAAAGGATGGTGATAAAACATTTTCAATCAGAACAGCTGCTTTCAGATGTAATATTTGGTGTTAGGGAAAGATGACTTGAGCCAATGCAGGCTACCTGCTGTATTTTAGAAAACGTGCACGTGCTCATTTGTGCAGAGGACATAGTACATAATATCTCTACAATGAGTTGTTCATCTTTAACTGGCACAGTTATACCTGGAAAATTGGGTGGTTAACACCTTTACTTTCTCCTGTGATAACTCTGTCATTCTGTTACTCCGTGCTGGAGACAACCTATCTTAAAAAACAGCCCTGGACCCTGCAAGTTGCTCAACACATTTAAATGCTGTGCTGAGATACAGATCTATAGATGCCTTAGAGAGCCTTTTCTAAAAACCATAAGGATCTGATTTACCTTCATTAATGGTGTCATTATAGCACTGCAGTTTGAAATCAGTATTTCGAGGCAATGGTTAGAAATCTAGCAGCATTTCTGTATGAGCTGTCATCACCATCTGCACCACCACTGACTTTTTCTTAACTGATCCAGCTGAAGAAGAAAGAAAAAAAATGTTAGATCAGTTTGAGTCCAATTCCCTGTGCCTGTGCAAATGCTTCTCTTGGAACAGGGCGGGAGAAGCAGCAGGGGCCAAAGCTGCTGCAGAAACACAAGTGCAGCCACATTCCTCAATATTGGCGTAGGGGGCCAGATTGACTTAGAGTAAAAGATCTTTAGGTGCATTCTAGTCCTTTTTATGATCATCAATGTTTTTTTCACATTCCAGATAGAATCCATCCACAGACCTGGTGTTTTTCCGGTGGATTTGTTCACACAATACTTTATGTTGGCAGCTCATTTCTGTCTTTGTCATGTTTTCGTTTTTTCTTTTGCAGATGTTTACAATTACTCCTTAAAATGTTTCCATTTTCTCTGATCACTGAATGTGAATGAGGTGACATTTTTAAAAATAATTGTAGCTTTTTCTGGCCAGAAACCATGTTCTTAGATTCAAATAGTCTTTGTCTTTTAAACTGTGGTAAAGGTCTTATATCTTTGTAACAGCAGCATCTGCACTACTTTGCCTGTTCCATTTTTGACAATATCCAAGTGTTATTTGTCATTATCTGACTGTATCTTCTGTCTGGCAATCAGATGTTTATATGGCTTTTATTTAACCTTAAAGACATGAGGCCTATTCTCTTGGATTTCTGTTGGAAGGACTGCAGAATAAAAAGTACTGCAGCAGCCTGAGCTTCTGAAATGCAGAGGAAGGTTTCTCTGCTTTTCTTTCAATCAGTTTTTTTCCCAATTGTTTTTATTGACTAAAATTTAGATCAAAGTTCTTACAAACATATGCCTCATTTCCAACACCTGCAATTATATTGCAATGTTTGTAATGCTTCAGTTGCTCTTCAGAACCCCATGTCTGGGAGTCCTCCAAGCTTTTGAGAAAATTCAGCTGCTGCTTCTTTTTTCTTCTTTTGTTTTGAAAAATAAGATTTTAATTTGCAGAAAAAATATAAAAACGTGTCATCAGTTTACCACAAAGGCTTAGACAAGAGAACCACGTAGATATTTGAAAATCTTTTTCTTTTTTTTTTTTTTTTTGGATGCAGTCTCGTGACTTTTGGGGTGCTGAGTCATGGTTTTTGCATGCTTGACATCAGCAATACCACAACTGAGAGAAAATCTTTGTGAAAGATTCCTTTCTAGTCCTCTTGAGACAAAGAGATCCTCCAGGAAAAGACGCAGAGAAAGAACTGTTTCTTTTTCATTATAGTTCCCAGTTAAAAACAAGCTCAAAACCCAGCTTCAAAGCAAGTAATCTAAAATATCTGCCAAACCATCCCTGCTTCTTTCTTTCACCATAAGGACTCAAAAAAGGTATAAACACATTTTTTTCTTTGCTTTGCTAGGATTATAAAATCATACAATGTATGAAAATGAATTTTGCAGTATAATTTAATATTTTTCAATAAACAGCTTCTTTTAATATGCCAGATTTCCCCCTCTTTCTTGTCAAGCAAGAAGTCTGGTATTAGGGACAGAAAATGACTTTTTTCATTATTGATGATATGCAACTTTGCGCGTATTTTTTCATCTTCCATGAAAAAAAAATGTACCAATTTTATGATGACACTCATTCCACTTCATTAAAAATGTGTTCCCTTACTGGGAATCAAGTATTCTGAGAGACACATGGAAATGTCACTTGGAAAAAAAAAATAGAACCATTTTGCTCTTAAATGAGAATTTTGGCCCAAGAGTTAATGCACTTTCACTGCAAGTTGATGCATGACCTCAAGTTTCTACCCATGTAAAACAATTACAAATATTCCCTACTCCTAATAAAAGAGAAGGAAATTACTGATATCAGTAGTAGAGGAGTACGATAATATATTATACTAAGTGTAAAAAATTTGATTCTGGAGCTGGCTGGTTTGGCAGCCAAAACTAGACTCTTTATTGAGCAAAACTTCCTATTCATTCCAAATAGTTTTCCTACACTAAGACTTGAGGATAAATTGCTTGTGGGCTTGATAAAAATGGTTGGTATGTGTCTGTATTAAAGTATTTTTAGCATAAACTACATCAGAGGCAAATCAGGTCAAATTTATACAACTGTTGTTGTCATATGGCATTAATTTGATACCTCACTTCAACTGACAGTTGGACTTGCTGGTTCTTTTATATTCACCAGATTTTAAATTAATTGCGCCAAGCTGAAAGCAAGCAAAAAATTAGACTGAAAATAAAACTTTATGCCAGCAGAGGTACAATCATCCAGATAAATTTACAACCAAATCTAAACCTGTACTGTGCTATGAATTACCTAATTACACCATCAGAATCACCACTCATGGAGGGCTGCTCAGCAGAGAATATAAAACCCCCAGCACCACAGATCACTCCTTTTCTCCTACCTGTTTGTTCTACATGGACCTGGACAACAATATTGTCACTACTTCCAAGTATTTCTAATATTTCTAACACCATTACTACTAAAGAAGTACTTTTATTTCATCACCATTGCTTTTTCAGAACAATAATGAAGTCATAGACAATTTAAGTACCTGTTCACAAATTTGGATCTACCAAACACCAGAGTCTGAAATATGTGATCTGTGCTGCACGAGTCCTTCAGCTGATCACAAAGCTCATGCTGCATCTCAAACATCAGTAAGGACAAGACTAATTGAAGAATGCCAGAGCATCACTTCATAACTGCTCCTTAAGCATAGCATCCAATATTATAGTAACTCTTTGTAACCCATGACTTACCCAGAAACTCTTCTTATTATTCTGCTAAACTCATTTTAAAAATGACACCATATTTTCATTCTATCACAGGAGAAGTATAGTTCATAGAAAATATTTCCTTTTTTATGCTCATTTGGGCAGGTGAAATTAAGACACCACATGCTGCAAATGTATTAATACTAAGACCTCCTTCTTCCCTCACCCAAATGTGCACATACACATAATGATGATGTTTTACTTGATCAAGGTGAGGGAAAAAAAGATTATCTAGAGCATTTCAACACTACTGAAGTGGTTTAAGTTTACCTATTTGAGATCTCTTTTGGGACTACTCTTCCCCAGAATCAAAATCCTATTTTAAGTGCCCAAGCCATCAGCCTTTCCCTTCTTCCCAATTAAAAAAAAAATCCCTAGAACCCAAAAAAACTTTAAAGTCCTCAGCTCACCTTCTTCTTTGGCTTTATAATGCAGCAGTCAAATAATATACAAAATCTCAAAGGGAGACAAAATTATTTCTGTATATATATCACTTGGTTAAAAAATGCAAGTTTAATATAATTTCTGAAAAGAACTCTATGCCAGAAATCAGGACAAATCTGGTATTAAAAATAAATTGTAATATGAGTTCTTGGCTACACAGCTTGTTGTTGTAGATACAGGGTGGTGTGGACTGAAAGGACTGTTTGTTGACTGTTTCTCTCTGACACAGTACATGAATCCCATTCCAAGGTGGTCTCCTGGTTGCCTGCAGTGCAGGAGAAAATACAATTTCCCTTTTGAGGTATAATTTGCTTTCCTTAGAGCACTGATGGCTGAGCATGACTGGAGCTGATAGAGGATGTCAGACTGAAATGCTGCTGCTCTTACTCTACCAGAGTACCCAGCTGGGGTGCCTTCCTTATATTAAATCAAGCCTCACATGGGAGGTCAGTGAAGCATTTCCCCCACATCAGATTGGTATGAACCATTAATTTTTTGGCGGGTTTTTGTTTAGTTTTTAAATTTCTTTTAAAAAATTATCTAAAGTAATTAGAGAATTTTGAAACCATAACCACATAATTATAAATATAAGAGAAGCAACTCTGTCACTTGGTGACTGAACACAATTCTTTAGTTTTTTGTTTACAGCCAAGTCTGTTTGGCCAGTGCCTGTTTAGACAAAAGTCGCCACTCTTGCCAAAAGCTGTCCAAAACTTAGACTATATTTCATTGGAGAAAGCAATGTCAAATTGATAGAGTGACAGAGCTGTAACTTGTTTTGTCAGGTTGAAAAAGAACAAGAAAATAAAAAATGGATGTGTGTAAATAAACAGCTTCCCAACAAACTGGCATTTCACAGATTCTCTTATGTTCTTAAGAAATGGATGAAAGAGTCACGATGAAATGTCAATAGAAATATTGGCAGATCAGAGCTTGGTGAGTAGGCAAGGAATGATGTCCATATAAACCAACATTAATTCTTCAGAAATCCAGTTTTCCCTTTCATCTACCATCGGAGGGACTAAAATAAAGATTTTATTAATCAATAAAATTTTATCTGTGAGGCTAAGTAAAAAAAAATGTCATGTCTCTAAAACATATATACTGATTTAAAAGTTTGGACAAAGCAGCATCTGCATAGAAATTATGTAAATGGCCTCTATGCACAGATAATCCCTTAGACTAGAAAAGAAATGTTATATCAGGATAAGGAGTACATGAATTCTAAAAGCTCCTCTTTCAAAAACTGATGGCAACCTTGTGCATTATCTGATATAGATTTCCTGTCCCATTCAAATGTTAATATATACACACAAAAATTAGGATTACAGGGGCCACAGGAGGCCCTGTGGTTAATTATGACAGCAAGCAATGTCCTTTGGAAGCCAGGAAGCTCTTTGGGCAACAGGAAGAAGACAAGGTACTCTTGCTCAAAGAACTTGTAATGGGTTTTTTGCTGCTACATTATTGGGGAGGGTTCTAGAAAAAAGAACATGCACCTGGTCTGTACCATGGGAGCTCCCTTGTGGCCAGCTGGGCTAGGATGGAAATAGTCCCTCTTTCCTACCTGCTACCTTTTGGGCATTATGCTGGAAAGACAAATTAGTGCAGCTCCTGAGCTCACCAAGGCTGGCTTTTCATTCAGGGGCAAGAGAAAACTCATTATCAGTGCTTTTCCTCACAGGAGATCATGCAATGCTTCCCATCTAACTTACACTAGTCTAATTTACACTTATTTATATTTAAGATCATAAGCGAAGGAGGTTGCAACTGGTAGAGCCAAACACACTGATGTGAGTTTGGATTTTGTTTTGTTTCTGTTGATTTTCTCATCACTACATCACAAATGTAGTGATTAGCAATAACATTTTAGGAACCTGCTTTGGTGAGACCTGACAGCCAGACTTCCTGTTTGGGGGTTCTTCTGGAAGAGATGACTAAATGCTGCAACACACAACCTTAAAATCCTCTTAAAATTGCATGAGATTTTTATCAGTGAATCCTTGGTTTGGTCAGGGACTTTTGCTTTCCTGTCACAAGGCCACTGATTAATATGAAATAAACTCCACCTGTAACTACATCTGTTTTTCCTGTCTAGCTAAGGTGGCAAGTTGCTCTATGAAGAACAGTGTCTGCAGGGCTCTGGCTGACAGTACTTCATGTAACTTTCATGACTGCATTTACTTTTAATTGATCCTGCAGTACTGTGCCCCTTATGGAGTGTTTTAAATCAATGTCAACCATAAAGGGGTACTAAACTGTACAAGATCCTTTTTTGGTTGCAGTTAAAGATAACTTATTTACGAGGACATGAATAAAACTCTAAGTGTGTGAATGTAAATATATCCAAAACTTTCAGAACTCTTTTCCTCTATTTCACAGATTGAAAAATGTCAGGCATGGATTTTTTTTTCACTTTTCCATCATGAAAGATTCAACAGGGCCCTTTGAATGTTTTCTTTCCCCTTCTGTTTTTCTCCATCCCTGTATTAGCTGGATATGACATTGGAAGTTCTGTTATCCAATGAGAAAATCAAAGTGAGTAGAAGAGAGGCTCTTCCAAAATTGGCAGTGTTCTGGCATTCCCCCAGAACTTTCATGTTATGGAAACAAACCCTTGACAAGCTCAGACACGTGTGATTCTTACCAGAAATGAGCAAGTCTTCTCAGCCCCTGTGTGCCAGCATGGGCATTACTCCTGAAAGCAGTGGTTTCAGAAGAGTTATTCCTTAGTAACTTCATTTACAAATGTTTTTAAAATATTTACAATGTACAGTAAGAAAAACAGCTGAGGGAGTGACTGCATCACCCCATCAACCAGATCTCTTTATTTTGGGATTGCCCCCTCAAACATATTTCACAGCCTGAAGTACCTCCCCAGCATCACACTAAACAAGAGGTTTGTTCTTATTACGGGAGAGAAGCAGCAAATAGCCCAAAATCCTGGCCAAAGCTGCCATGGTCACTGTATGCAGGTAGTTACAGGACATTCATTTCTCAGTAAAGGGAAGAGAACCCAGGGGGGAATTAGTGAAGTTGCACTGCTTGGTTTCTCAGAATCTCATCCTGCCTGAGTATTGCTGACATAGAACTGATGAATGCACAGCAATGAAGTACAGAATGAGAATGTCACTTGATCTTTATATATTACACTTTTCCTTTCAGATCCTCATAGAAATTAGGAGTGAGTCAGTTTGGGAGACTGAAATTTCACCAAGATCAATACAAAAGAAATTAAAGATGGTGAATTAACTATAAAGACTATTAGTGCTCATGAGTTACATTCAAGGTAAAAGACTACACTTGAACAGAAATTAAAGGGATAAACAAAGACAGCTCATTAGCTTACTTAATTTTCCCTTTTATGCATATACTTACAGAAGTTTGGTGGTTTCTTTCCAGTAAAAGCATAAGTTCTATAGCTCACTCAGAACTAGAATCTTAATTCTCTAGAAAACTTTAAAGTTCCACACATTAGATACATGGCACATCATTCCACTGACATGAAACAGTTTTCCTCTGAGAATGTAGCAGGCAGTAAACAACTCAGAAATAACATATTCCTCAAACCTGAGTTCAACTTGAATCTTATGGAAGATGTTCAATTGCACCTGCTCAGAATCCAAAATCAATTGTGATGCCTTTAAAATCTCCATCCTGTATGGGACAGTGCAGAATCTCCATGTGCTTGGAGATTTTTCTACAACTGTCCTCTGAAGGGTAAATCCCACTGAAGAGGCAGCCTATGAAGGAAAGTTAATATCACCACAGTACTTGTCTGGCCGTGCAGGAATGGTGTACAGGGACCCTGCTGTGCTTACAGCAGCACCAGAGCCAAAAAATCCTACTGTGTTTGCAAAAATAACTGGCTTATTTTGGAGCCAGAGTTGGTTCTTTTATGTCCTGACTCAAAATATAACAAATCTTTATAACAGTTTGTTGCTGTTGTGGTAGGGGTTTTTTGTGTTTGTTTGGGTTTTTGGTTTTTTTGTGTTTTTTTTTTTTTTTTTTTAATAACAGAATTTATTGTAAACTATTCAGAAGAATGATACCAGGTTTGGCCCCAACCCAGCAAAGCACATGTTTAACCTTCTGCATGTCACTAGTTTCTGAAATCAATGGGACTGCTTGCAGCCTGAGAGTAAATCATGTGCTTCAGTGCTCCACCACAATAAGACCTTTACAATTGTTGTCTTCTGTACAGATAATTCTAGGAACCCTCACAGAGACTCAATGACTTTCACAGATGATGAAGAATCTCTGCTATAGGTGGGAGGAAACCTTGCTAAACACCTCTTTTTACAGCTTTACAGCCTTACCTTCAATTTCTTTGTCAACCTGGTACCAGAAATGAAGCCTTGTTGGAGACACAGATTAGCCAGGAGCAGAGGGAGCTGGATGCATTTCTAAAAGGAAGGCCTTACCTGGCAAACAAAGGAAGGAAGTTGGACATGTATAATAAAATAATTGTAGATATGTAAATTATAAGTGCAACAAATAAAGGGCTCCTGTAGCTTTGATGCTGAAAACAGTTTGTGCTGTTTTTTCCCAAAGAACAAAAGACTTGTACTGGTGCAAGACAGCCTTCAAAGAAAGTATTTGGGGTACAGAATTTCATTCATGAAAGTATCATTGAACACTTTTACTTGCTCTACAAAGCATGAGCAGCTCTTCAGAGATCAAGCGCTGTGGAAAGCTTGGAGCAAGGTGCAGCTTGACTGTTTGCATGGGGTGGGTGATGAACAGTTTCACTTAGAATACTGCAAGTACCCCAAATTACTGAAAACACCTTTGGAATACCAGGACCTATATCACTAAGGTTGATAGTTTTACAAAATAATCATCTCTGTTTTCTCTAGGAGAAAAATCACTGAAATTTGGATAGACTCAGTCTTAAAAGCACAAAACCTCAAGAAGATAGAAATTAAATTGGCAGGTTTTTTCCTAAATATTTTTATGACTTGCCCAGCCAATACCTAACAAATGGCTTCACTTTAGCAAGAAAAATTAGCCTTCCTCTTCTGAAAAACAAACCTTTTTTTTTTCTTTTTGTGCAACAAAACCCAGAGATTCAGACCTACTTGTTACTGGCTGAAGAGCCCTCTCCAACAAGAAATCAGTTTCTGATGAAACCTATGTGCATTTATGGTGAGAAACCACTCTCAGCTTCACCTCAGGATGCTGAAGTGTTTTATGAGCTAGTGTTTGTGGTGTGAGCCTGAAAAATACTATTTAGCATCTTCCCCCCCAAAAAACCACACAGACGGACACACACTCTCAGCCACAGAGCAAATCATCCCAGAGTTTGGCAGGGAAGAAGTGGAGCAGGGTTCTGCTGAGCATTGGCTGGATTAGTACCTATGATCTCATTTTCTTCCAGTCATACCTGCATGCACCCAGCAGCTCCTGCCAGGCTGTGGGTGAGACTCACACAGCTGAGAGCCCTCCCTGGCTCCTCCTTACCTGCAGTGCCTTTATTCGGGCTGCAAAATGGCAAATCTTTAACTGTGCCGAGCTTGACCAATTCACCTCCATGTGTGGGCAGGGCTGCTGCTCCTTGAGCATGGTGAAAGTGCCCTGTGCCCTTCCATTTGCAGCTGGGAAGAACCCTGCCCTGCTCCTAGAGTGAGGAGGAATTTGTGAATAGAATATTGCCTGGATGTGCTGGTGAAAATGAAGCAGTGCTCAGGGTACTTTGCCTCTCTGATGTTTGATTTGCCTGCTTCACTTTGCATCCTTTCTCAGGCAACAGCACTGGAGGTTTATCCATGGTAACTTCTCCATCCACGTTGCTTTTTTTGAAGGGGAGAGATGCCTTGAATTCACTATGAGAGGTAAAAAACTAATTCCTAGCACCCACACCTGCCTGAGTTCAGTGATGTATTTCAGCCCTGCACATCTGACATGCAGTAAAATATCAGCATCTTACAGTACCAGATACTAATTAGAAAAAGAAATGTGTTAGATGTCAGGCCTCAAGAAAGCAAACTTAACATTCTGACAGCAGCTGGAGAGTGATAGCCATAATCAAGCATTGTCCCTGCTTAGATCTGTGCCAAACAACCTCGCTTACTTCCAGCTAATTCTCCATCTGAGACGATCTTTCTTTACGATTCCAAAGAAACATGTTGTCAGTTCCCACCTGCTGGCACTGCTAGAAATAAAACCCCAGTTGATCGGATGCAATAGGTCAGCAGAGTAGTGCATTGAACTGTTGTTTGTGCTTCCAAGCTGTGTTAGAGGGGCTTCACTAACATTTATTAACCCTTTCTCAAATCGTGGCTTTTGTTGTGCTTTTATAAAGCAGGAAGGTTTCAAGGATGAAAACACATCTTTTTAGGAATTTCAAAGGAAGCAAAATTTGGGCTTGCTGCCAGGCTAAAAGTTCGATATCATTTGAAAACCAAAATATATTAGAGAAGAAAGAAAATGCAGATGTCAGCCTAGTGACACAGAGTAATCTATTTGCTCAGTGCTTGTATTTTCCTACCAATTTTGTATTTTTCAAAAAGGACAATAAAAGAATTGTGCTCACTGCTAATTAATGACAAGCTGGTAAAAGCATCTATCCATTGTTCCATTTATTTCTTCATTTCCAGCAGTTAACAGCCCTGTTCTGAAATGAATCAATGTCGTTTACACAATGTTGTCACCCCTATTGTTTCTTTATCATCCTTGCATTTTCATAAATTGGAGGTGTTAATGGCTTCTCTCAGAGCTCTAAAATGTATGCAAAATGGTAATCCATCCCCTAAACAATTCACATTTAGGCAGGCACCCTCTTAAATATGTTTACTATTAAAATGAATCCTTTGTTTGGATCTAACCCTATCTGTTTGTTTTCTAAACACTGAATCGTAGCAGGTATGCGGAGTCTCATTTTAAGTAGGGACTATCAAGTAACCCTGTCCTTTCAGGAACCTGGTGATTTGTCTATAGAGATGAAAGAGTTTTGGGTTTTTTTCTTAAGGAGTCATATTGTGTATCTATGAAATTGCCAGTCAGATTTTGAAGGAAAAACCAAGGGTTTGGTGCAAAGATTACTAATGCAAGGAAAATACATTTACTGCCCTTCGTGGTCTTTGGTCTGGGCCCGAGTAACAGCACTATGTGCCCTCTCAGAGACTGGAAAGGAAACCATGACATTTATCCAGCGTGCTTTAAAAGCAGCAGACTGTCCTTGCTGATAGCTTTAATATCTTTGTTATTTAGAACTGCAAGAGAATTAGTGCTCAAATCTTTGCATGATTGGGATTGTAAAGTTTGTGGGACAGGTTGCACCTTATTGTCTATGCAGAGATCTCCATAGGCACCTGGACAGCTGCTTCCAACATTCTGTAGTTTGTATCAAGTTAGATGTGCTTGCTCTTAATTATATTTTATAAGCTTTTACAAGTAAATTCTGCTCAGCCTAATGGCTTCACCCCTCTGAAATATTTTTTCCATTTCTTTTTGAAAAAGTCACTATCAATGCTAATACTTTATATGCACTTTCCTAAGCCTGATTCAAAATCATTTAAATCATTGAGTTTCATTTCATTGCTATTATATTCCTTTAGGTCAGCACCAAAATGAGCAGCATCAAAACAACTTTCTAGGAATTATATTCAGTTAAAGGATAATATCCAGAATCAAGGTGCAAACCTCTTAAAATGAGATTTCAAACATATTCTGATCTGAGTAAGGTACCGTTTGATGAGATATTATTCTGGCATAAGGACCAAGATGAAAAAGAAAAAACGCAAAACGTTAAAACTGAAATAGCTCACAAATAGATGGGGAAGCATTTCAATAACTTAAAGGAAAAGAGCATTGATGGCAACAGAAGCAGCAATCTGAATAAAAACCTAAAACCAAAACAATACTTAAAACATCGTTTGTGTATTTCTGTTTAATTCACTTTTGTTTCGTGGTGCAGAATCTGTATTGCTTAGAAGTGACACTGAAGTTCTCCAACAATGTCTGATTGTGTGCTCCGTGCTGCTTAAAGGATGGATCCTTGGAGTACTGACACAGAGAGAGAAGATCAAGGCTTGGCAGTGACCGTAACATGCTGCTACCCAGCAGGCAAACACTGGAGTCGAGCAGCTGCACCAAGGCGGCTTGTGCTGCCTTTTCCCTTTATGCTCTTGTTTTGGCTTGTGTTAATCACCCATTGTTCTAGGTGGGAGAGCTAAATTAAAGCACGGGGCGATCGAATAGAGCTCCCATTCAATTAGAGGAAGCAGGTCACCGCAAATTCTGCTGCACAACGAGGTGATAAGCAGGAATTAGAAGCATACCTGGAGAGAGGTGTACTATTTAAAAGTAGGCACATCGGCCTAATTTTAACTAAGGTTAAATGAAAATGCTTTGTAGTTTTCCGAAATGTTCAACATCCTTTAGCACTAAACAATGTAAATCTCTGAAGTCTTCCTTTTGCTATCAATTTTTAAGGGTAGAAGCGTAGCCTAATGGGAAGATAAAAAAGACAAATGGGCAGAAATAAAAAAAAAAAAATCACCTTGATTTTTGTGCACCGTTTTGGGATAATCTTCAGTGTGCTCATGCCAGCCAAATTAGATTGCCATTTCATGAATAAGCATGGAAAGAAGTTTGACTGTGTAGAACTTTCAGCCTGACACGTGGGATCCCCCAATGAGGGAAGTCACTGACAATCATGGCTGTATTTAGATAGACTTTCTGTCAAATAAAAAATGGCAGCTTTCAGACGTTTCATAAGAATAACCATTCTCATAAGATTTCAAACCAAATGCTCTTGGGCACGGAGGTTTTGAATAGACTTTGAATGTGAATCTGAAACTGTCACATCCTCAGAGCTCCTGAGAGTTTGCCAAGCATTCCTCATTAGCTTTGCCTAAACTCTGTGGGATCTGGGGATAGCAGCATACACTTTTAAGAAGGTGGGCTGGGATTATTTGGTCCACAATCACAGAACCCCTAGGTTGGAAGAGACCTTTAAGATCATTAAGTCCAACCAAAATCTACTCAATTATGTGAGCTCTTGAGCTAAATTAGTGGTTACACCTTTCAAGGAGTCTTATGGACACATCTGCACTATGGGGACACCTCTCAGGCTTTTTATTAGGTATATGTACCAGGAAATCCCTCTATGGCATGTGGAGTACACCTTTCCTGACTAGAACAACACAGATTGAAGGATAAAGGGTCAGTGTCATATCCATGTAGGAGTTAATTTCTCTTGATGTGATGATATTAAAGTGAATATCTGGGACCTTCACAAGATGTGATTTGGAAACAGATATCAGCATTTCTCCAAAGAGCAATAATGCATGCAGTCCAGGGATGCAAATAAATTGGAAATACTATTCTCCAACTATAGCTAGAAATGACAAAGTTATTTATGCACAAACCCATCCTCTTCCTGTGGCATAATGCAATATTGGAGGCTTCCAGGCTCCTGCACTGCCATGTCCTCTATTTGCCATACTCTGTCCTGAGACAGATCCCTGTGTTTTGTGGTGCATGAGGAGTGGACATTTTTGATTCAAGGCAAGTACCGACAAACTGTATGTGAATTAATGAAAGGAGGAAAGAGACAGATCTGCAGCTGGTTTCTATAGATTTCAACTTAAATATTTTAAACTTATAGAAATGGACAATATAGCTTTATCTGTGTTTAATCCAATGAGCATAACCATCAAACATAACCTAAAAAAATCAGGATTTCCTATTACCTCACTTAAATATGATGGAATTCTCTCCACAAGAAAGCAAGCAGCAGCATTTCTCTGTTCTGAGACTGTTCTAAGTCATAGACACAAGGCAAAATAATCAAACATACATTGTTGTTTGCCAGAAGAGTCCTCAAGTATTCTGCAACATATATTTTTCAGAGGTATCACCTGAAAAATTTATCCTTGAATAAGATTGAAATGTGAGGTCTAGCAAGGTATTCTGAGTCTGGATTTTTTAAACCTAATTCTGTTGCAAATGTAACTACTCTGATTGTTTTGATTTAATCAAAACTGGCTGTTAAATCTCTAATTCTAATGTCTTTTCAATCTTTGCTCAAAGTGACACATATGTACTCTGTGACTGTGCATTGTGAAGGTAACAACTTGTTATTTGGCCTATCAGTTATTGAATATTCAGCCCCTTGTTGGAATTGTTCAAAATGTAAAACTATTTCTGCCTTTATAATTCCTGTCTCTCAATTCATCCTTAGAGATCTTTTCCAGAAAACAATTAAGAAAAATACAGTGTATTTTTAACTTCTGAGGCTGAAGGTTTCCAGACTTGCTTTGTAGTTAAAGGAAAAAAAGAATAAGGAGGAGGAAGAATAAAGTATATATTTCATCCTCTAATGATAAGCCAATATTGAAATATACTTGTTTTTAAAGATTTAGTCAACAGCTTAATACAGATATAAAATAGTCCAGGTATTAAGATAACCACAGGAGTTACCAATCCCATTTTTATATTAGTACTTGTTATTCTCTGAAAAATGAAAAATTAGTTAAACCCCACAAATATTAGTTCTGGGTTTTTTTTTTTTTTCTTTTAGCAGACATCTAAGTTCATCATGTCTTTACGCCTCAGCATAATCAGAAGAAAGAATTTTAGTTGGTGAACTCTGTTCAATCCATTGAGGAAAAAAAATCCCTACTTACACAAGCCAGTTAAGGCTTATACTTAAAAGAATCACCAAGAAATTTACATTAAAATTTCATAATAAGCATTAAGATCTTCAAGTAAGGCTATCAAATACAAAATCAGACCATTGTAATTAAGGCTATCTTAGCAGTTTTGCAGAAATAATTGCCAACCCTCACATATGTCACATACAGCCATCTACATGCATGGCCAGAGTGAATTGGGACTGTGTCAGCTGATTATTTCTGTAATCAAACATCCCTTTGATTAAATGAAGCATTGCTTGAAAATCATTGAATGGAATTAAACAGAGAGTATTTTTAAAATTGTTTCTAGCTACCATCACTGTTGGGAACATTTAAAGTCTTGTTCATATTTGGTTTGGGTTTTTTTCATTTATCATTGAGAGCAGCTGTCATGACTGGACAAGTCAGCATTTTTATGTCATTTGTGTACAGAAAAATTGTTGTGCTCTCTGCCTAACAAATCCTTAACCTCTCACTGATAAATTATCTACAGAATTTAACCACAGTTTGTTCACAGTTTCATATTCCATCAAGCAAACTAGAAAAAAGCATTCTTAGCCAAAGGATGAAGAGTTCTGTGCGTCTGGTCTAAATCTCAGTGAAATCAGTAGAGACTCCTCCAGACTTTGGTAGGCTCTGAATGAAGCTCTAGGTGTACATTAGCTTTAGAGACACATTCTTTTGGTGTTATTTTTGTGGTCTTGTGCCACCTACCCAATAGACTTGTTTGCACTTGCTGGGCTGGGCTCTGACTCCAGTGAACGGATCATGTCTACTCTTATTTAGCTTTGATTAACATCATTAACCTATCATGCACTGGAGCGACTTGCAGAGCAAATTGGCCAATTTCAGCAAGCCACATAAAGCAAAGAACAGCTTGGATTGTCAGATAAACATACCCAGAGGTGCAGTTAGGATGCTGAAATTATTAGGTGAATGATAGGAAGCCAAAAAATCAGTGAGCCACTTGAGCAGAGAGTATAAACATAAATATCCAAAAGCATGCCACAGTGCCTGCGTATTTTATGTTGATGTGCCAATACATTATCTGCTAAGGGTTTATTTAAACCATTTTTGTATTCTCTGCAATTCATTTATCTGCATAAAGAAGAGCCACTAACAGGACAGTGCCTTATGAACAAGCAACCCTGTATGTTTTCCACTGCTGTTTATAATTCTTCATGCTCATATCTACAATTCATGAGCAAATTGGCTCGTGAATGTTTCCATAAAGGTTGAACAAAGTATGGTGCTGTTAACACTCGCACTGTCATGCACAGAATCAAAATGTGCCCACTCTCATTCTATTCATCACAGCTCAAAGACATTTTGGCAATGATATTATCCAAATATTATTAAAACTTTGAACCCTGTCCCCATAAATTATAGCAAAATGGCTTCAGAGCCATTAGGCAAGGAGGATGTATGGGCTCCAGTTGCTTTGGAGTAATTATGTGCTTAAAAGGAAGCGTGGCTAAGCATTCTACCAGTAAAACGAGAAAAGCTATGATCATTTGTTACTGTTTCAGTGCTGTACACAGTATTGCTCACACAGGTCAAGCCAACCTTACAGCAGGACAATTATCTGCCTAGAGAGACCAAACATCTGTTATTAAGTACGCAGAGGCACCACTGCAGCATGCTAGAAATCTTGTCCACTTCATTGGTTTGGCTTACGGTAATGCACTTCAAACACTTGGCTAACTCTGTACAACATCCCCCTTTCTTATTGTTACTGCAACAGTTCAGCTTTGAAATATGCAGTACCTTCACTCCCCCATTACTTCCTTTAATATGTGCACAGCTGTTAAAGATGATGGTGTAACTTAAGATGAGTTGCTCTTTCTCTTCTCTTTTCTCTCTCTCCCCCCCCTTCTCTTCTTTCTTCAAAATGTGTTCTGAACATTCCTGTACATTTTTAAGTTACCCACTGAGAGTGACTGTGGAGAATATGAGTGGTGCAAAAGTGCAGGGACACACAGTTTTTACAATATAAAACAAAAGCTGTTTGATTTCAAACATTCCCATAGCTGGCTGAAGAGGCAAAGGACTCATTTTTACACAATGGTTATAAAATAATGTGTTTAAAACAAACAACAGCACAAGGAACAGACACCACTTCCCTGCACTCACTGACAAATGGGTAGAACCATCCACTCGTGCCAGGCTGATTATTCACCTGAAGTGAGGAGATTCTGAACTCTACACAATTTACTCCACTTTTTAAAAGCTCTGATGTTAATATACAACTATTTCCCCCTCTGATAGAAATTGGAGATGTAAGTGACACATTTGCTTTCACAGGGCATAGCAAGAAATGTAAAAGAGTAATGAATGGGTGGCAGAGATGTCAGGGTTAGAAATTAGATCTATTTTATCTGTCTTGGGTTTTTCTGAGCAGCCTATCACAGTGTGATAATCAAAACTTTGAAGGAGATTTTAAGTGGGAGAACTACAGAAATCAAAGATCCTAGAAATTTTTTTTTTCATGCTTTGAGGAAAACTGTGCTGCTTCTGCATTTGCTTTATATGCACTGTACTGTAGAAAGAGGAGCTGATACAACTGACAGATTTATGCCATCCTGAGATTCTATCAGCACACACTTCTCTTTAAAGAAACCCAGATTTCCTTATGTTAAAAGCAAATGAGAATAATACTCTGGGGTGAAAAACACAGGTCTACACTGCTGCATTGAGAGGTAGAAAAGTGAACATGATCACAAAAGCTTAAAACAATCCTATGTCAAAGATGACATTATTTTGTAATCCAGATTTTTTTGCCCCATAGAGGAAAAAGGCTCTGGAGGAAAAGTCATACCTCATCACTATGATACATGGCTCACTTCAGCCATTCCCATCTACATTATGCTCCCTTTTCATTTTCTGGGCCTGCGAATAAAAGGCCAGTTAGGCAGAAAGTTTGAAACTGGATCAGCAAAGAGTGTGTCTTCTGTCTGAACTTTATATTTACTCATGCCTAGCCTCAAAGGAATTATAGAATCAATTCAAAATATACCTATAAAAATATTTTAATTAGCTTTTTTATAATATTTAGTATTTTGAAACTCAAATATACAAGGTAAATTTTAAAAGAAATTATTTAAGATTTAGACACATTTTCCATGAATATTTATCTGATTTAACTTTGAATCACTTGATTACATCCTTTTGAGTCCCTAAAGACAATAAATAAACATGATAGGACAGAAAAAATGACATTTTAAAATTTGGAACACCACAGAAATCAATGGGAGCTTTGTTTAAAAACCACAGGAGACTCTGGTTATGACAGAAATAGTTTTCTGTCTCAAATCACTACAGTTTATAAGTACTTATGATAATCCAGGTGTTTTTTTTCAAAATGGGGCCATGAATTTACTGATAAGACTTGTCCAAAAGAAGAGTTTATACATGTCCCATACATATTTACTTCTTTACAAAATGGGCATTTACACAGTGCAGATGTATAAATTAAAGATACATCAAACTCAGCTTTACGGAATATATCAAACCAAGCTCATGAACTCAGTTTTTTCTAATTCATTTAAATACCATTAGCAACCAAGCAGGATAATTGAAGCTCTACTGTAAAATAACACTGTTTCTCAATATGTTCACAAATAGAGGTGCATAACTTTTGTGTCAGTGTAAGAGAAGTGACAATAGCTGATTTAGAGTCACAGGATTGTTTAGTCTGGACAAGATCTCTCAGATTATCAAGTCCAATCAGCACTGCCAAGGCCACTACTGAACCATGTCCCTAAATGCCACATCCACATGTCTTTTAAACACCTCCAGGGATCCAGATGGTATTCCACCACTTAACTGGGAAAACTGTTCCAATGTTTGCAACCCTTTCAGTGAATTTGAGGTCTAGGACTGGGAAATGAAACAGGAGAGAAGAAACTAGAGTTGTTCTACAAACTCCTACATTTTTTGGAAGACATTCCTTCTGAAGAATGAGACAATCAATTGTTTGGAGTTTGAAACAATAAATTGTTTCTGGATCAGCAAAGTCACACTGGTGGTACTTGCATTGCTTTCTGTGGGCTGCTCAGTGGGAACCAGGCGATGCCTCACCTGCCAGCTGCAAGTGTACCACTTGTAAGAAACTAAAAAGCATGAGTTAAGGCTTCAAAAGAAGTTCCTTGAGATCACTAGATAAAAGAATTTCTGTAAATGCAAAGGTGGATTGAAAAAAAATCCCATGCAAAGAAAATTTCATAAATATTCAACCCTGAGTGATGGGTGCTGCACACAGTGCATATTAATTAATGCAGTCTTGCATCTCCCTGCACTCTTTCTACGTAACTACTGTCAATCACAGCACTTCATAAAGCAGATACCACGTTAGCCTCTTGCACTACAGCTCTCCATGCAGTGAGAAAGTCTGCCCATTCAATCTTTGTGCTCAATTATACCATTTTTCTTTATTGTCTCATGGAAGGCAAATTACACACACCCAGTCACTTTACATTTTTTGTGCTGTGATCAAAGGTTTTGCCAAGAAATATTGCATTCTATGTAACATAAAAAAAAAAAAAATACAAGCTGGAGTATGAGAGAAATCTGTGACAGCATTTCAGAGTAGAGCTCAGAGTTAACACAGCAATAGTTCATCAAAGAACATCCTTCTTCTGACTGCCTTGCCCAATGCCAGCCTCAACACTTTTTCCATGCTCCCAAATGTCTCTAACAGGCTAGCAGAACTTGATTTCATCCCTTAATATTTTTTCAAAATTCCATTTCCATATTTCATTTAAATACTGAGTGCCCTAGAGATGTAGAGCTACTGAAATATATTTCAAGCAAAGTTTTATCTCAACAAGTCTCTAGGAAAAGAGAAGAAACCCAATAAAAATAAAAAATCAGGTTAAAAAGGAGAAGCGTGGGAATGAGCTTGTCAAAGAGGGTTTTTGATCTGTCTCACAAAATATTTGACTATGTGAGGAGACAAGTACAAGTAGATGAAATTTTCCATATAAGAAAACTCCTCCACAGTCTAGTTTCAAAACAAAGAAGTACACACATTAATGTCAGCCGTTCTGTGCCAACTGATTAATTTTTGTAATCTTGTTTTAGGTTTCCTCTTCAATTGTCAGTTGTAGTTTCTTAAGAAATCTGCACGCAGCTGCATTTTTAAGCACTCTACTCAAATGAACTAATCTCTTATATTGTACTTGTCAAAAAAAAAAAACCCTTTCAATATTGTTTTCCCTTCAGAAGGAATAATTTATGGCAAAGAACATTTTCTCAAGACCTTTCCTTATCAGGAGGACATATGTGAAACTGTGGGTATAATTTTGTACTATCTTTTGCCTGCTCGATAACAAACAGTTTGTGTTACTAAATCACTTCTTTATGCAGGTGGATGATAAAGCCATCCTTCAACCTGAAGAAAAATATTTCCTCATGCAACTAGGACTACACTTCCAAATTGCTCAGAAGAACAGATATTTTTGCAAACTTATTTTGAAGCTTTCCTATGTTGATATGACAAAGTCACTGCTTCCTGAGAGCAGCTGCCTGGTACTGCCATAAGGTATAGCCACTTTCAGACATTGTTTGTAAACAAAGGTTCTCCTGGGACATAAAAAAATTACTCCAGGTATCAAGTAATTTCAAAGCCTCCATGAGAAATTTGAATATTCTTTTTGCTGTGGTAGCTGCTTTTTCTCACTTCTGGATGGTGGTGGAGTTGGAAAATAACCTAAACAGTTAACATGCAATGAAAATTCAGTAGCCTACAGGGAAAAATCTTTCAGCCCATTTTTGAGAAGACAAACATCCAACCAAAACATTAACAGTTTCAGTAAGCAATAATCACCCTGGTTAGCAATCTAAGCAGGGATTGTACAGACATGGTGATGAAGCTAAAATCGAATATTAGTATGGTCTTTCTAAGTTTAGTTGGTAGATTGAATCAGGAAAAGTGCCCTGTCTAGACAGCCTCAGCTTTGTAAATAGAGGAAAGACCCCATTCCCTGTTTATCCAGTCCTTTTATGTGTTCACCTGAAGACACAGACACACACACACATTCAAGTTCACTCCAAGGTTTAAGAAAAGCAATATATTCCTTTTACAAAATATATTAGAGCCTTGGATTCAAAATTATAGTGACTTTCTGTTGGGCATTTCAGCAATTCTTGCAGTGTTTATATAAGAGTGCCTCTGACACTAAATTATTTGCAAATGTTCCTCTTTTTGGGGGGGATTTGGAGCCAAATTATAATAAGCGAGAGCAGATCGACCCAGATTAAAAGATACAATTAGTCTGTCTGATTAGTAAACCTAAAAAGTACTACTTACACTAAGTTATTGTTTTTATGACAAAAGAAGACATCCTGGCAGAACAATAAAGTCAGTGCCATGGAGAAGAACCTTGCAATTTACTCCAAACAGTTTAAAAAATTCAGTTTAGAGATACAGCAATTCAGTAGAGCTGAAATATTATAATGCCAAAGGTAAGTAATGACACAAGTAAATGCATTGTAACTGTATATACCTGATTCTTTTTCATATCAGTCATTTTTTCTCCTGGCATGGGTGAAATTTTAATCATATGCAAGCAAAATCCCACAGAATAGGCTAGGCTCTTACAAAAAATGTTTTTTTTTCTCCAGTAAAAAAAAAAAGGCCCACTCAGGCCCAAACTGACTTGACTTTACAGCTCCTGTAGGACCTGTCTTGGTATTGAAATGAAAATTAGGTCTTCATGTGTGTAAATATATACACATGTATATTTTTATTTACACAGATGTAGAATTTTAAAATTATTCCTTTAGGGACCCAACCTTAAAATATTATATATTGGCTAAATTTAATGACAAACAATGCATCAGTCACTACTTGTGGAGTGGGGGAAGGAGGAACTGAATCCATTTGCTATCCTATAAACCACTATGATTAATTAAATAAATACAGTAAGAGTATTATACTCTGTATGATATTATTGTAATCTGAACTACTTCCATTCAAGCACCCCAAAGCAAAGCATCATTCCCATTTCTCCAGAGCCTGAAAGGTGTGGGTTTTGTGCAAACCTGTCACATGGCTCAGCTCTGGTTGCACACAACAGTCACTAAAGTGAATTGTGGTCACAAAGCATGGGCGTCAATGCTGGACAATGAGGCAGCTTCAGCAGGAATTCTTCCCAGCCTGGAAGAGCTGCTGATCACTGTGACCTGAGAAGGGTCTACCCTAATGGGTTACACTTCATCAACCAACTCAGAACTGGCAGTTCTACCATTTGGTGCTTCCAAGTCTGCTGAGCCACTTGCACACCAGTGTTACTGTTTTTACACACTGGCTTCCCAAATTGCTTATAAAATACAGATCACAGCTAGGAGCCATGTCCTGTTTCCCCTTACAACAGACCTCTTGAGTCCATCAAGAAAAAGGTGGTGGGTTTGTTGGGTTTTTTCCTAGCTACACTGCAGGAACCGTGAAGAGAGGCCATCATCTGATTTTGAAAGACTCAGAATAGCAGGATCTCCTGAACAGCTCTCTCAAGTGGGAAACAACAAATTTTGTTCCGATCTCTCTCCCATATATGCTGATTTTCCCTCATTCTGGGAGGCAGTTTCCTATCTGCTGCTGAGTGCTATGATGCTATAACTGTGCCCATACTCTAAGCAGTTTCAGGATGACTGAGAAATGTGCATTTTTAAGACTAAAGGGAGAAGGAAAAGCCTGATGTCGAGACAGGAAGCTGATGAGTCTTATAATAGCTGACTCTGCTATAGACTGTCTTTGTGAGAACAGGAGATGTGAAAAAAGTGACCTGCAAGAGATAGGAAGAAGCCCTGGGAAGTGGTTGCTGAATATTTTGAAAGTCAGAGTTAAGATTTATGCAAAAAAACCTCTTACTTTGGGCTACTATATTCATGCTTCCAGTTTAGGATTATTTGTGTAAAGGTACATATTATGGCATATGTGCATAGGTAGCTATGTGAGAAGTCAATCCTACCCTGTGTGTCCATCATCAATATTTCATGTGGGTTTTTTCTTATAGAGTACATTTAGATTTAGTAAGTGCACACCCAGATTTTATGGCAAATGACATCAGGGCATTAGAATGAATTGATGACTCAAAACCATGACTGCAAAGACAGCTTTGATGTGTTAAAAATAAGTAATATACTGAATTGAAGACTAGGAGCAGAAAAAGTTTTCCCTTCACTCAGTGAAGTTTCACAGGCTGGCTGAACTAATGTAATTGTCAGCTTCAGAAAAGAGGGTTTGCTCCATCCCACCTAACCAACTTCAGCTCAACATCCAGTTAGACACTTATTCAAACCTTGCAATGAGATATTTTAATTTTCTGCAAGCTGTTAATTACTATAAATTATCCACGAGGCAGAAACAATACCCTTAGACCAGAAGAGTACTTATCAGCTAAGTCCCAAAATCTAGATCTCTTGCTCAGAGAGTCCAGTGAGCCCAGGTAGTCATGATTCATCTTTCCAGATTGCATCTAGCATGAATAATCATCACACAGCCTTCTGAAAAACAAATATTGTTTAAAGTGGTATTGGCACATGTGCCATTTCTAGCAGTGTAAGCTGGGCTGATGCTCCTGAGCCTTCCCAGACAGCAGCTCTACCTCTATCAAATTCTCCTGAACCATAAGATTCCATCTCTAAACAGATCATCCTTTGAAATCTACCATCTACTTTCTATTTTTCTCCTCCTGTGTTTGTAGGACTTTTCTTGTCCTGGTTCAAATAGTTGTAGAGGAAACTTCAGAGCTGATAGAACTTTCTGAAATGATTCTTAATGGTGTGCCAAGAAGTTTCAACTTGGGCCATTCCTTCTCCTTCTACTTCCCCCTTTCAAATCCTCCATTAAGTGAAAACAATGTATTTTACAATAAACATACCACTAAACACATCCATATATAGACTGATTTGATTATTATTGCAGAGCAGCTCTGATTTTTCCAAAGCAACTTATCTTAGTCATCACCATACAACACAGAAAAAGTCATAAAATGAGAAAATAAAAAAGAAACTCAAAACCATCTCTTTAACCTTCCTCATGGACAATGACTTTTTAATGTATTTTACTTTGTCCTAAGCGTTTTTCTAATGCTTTAATAACTTGCTGTCCTCTGCCTACCACTGTGAGTGAGCCAAACAGGGCACATGCTTAGCAGGGCACATTTTTTATGCAATAAAGGAAGCAACCCTGTGAACTTAAACTGCAGGTTTTGGGAGATAAGAGAAAAGTCTGGGAAACTGAAATGAGAATATGCTTGAAACACAGAGTGAATATCTATACTGCAAAATGACTATAGAATATATAATTAAAAGTTCTTGGCTGCTCAGTGTTTTGTCTCATCCCCCTTAAAAGCTGCATTGTGACACAGGAGCCAGCAGCAACTCTAATTGTGTCACCAGTAACAATGACAGTTATTATTACTTTTTATTATATGCAAATTTTCCATTTGTTCCTGTAGCTAATATGGCCTTTGGTACAGCATAGGTGAATTCTGTTTTTGCTGGCAACAACATATTCCCTGCTGGGAAAATATGACCCATCATGCAAAAGGCATAATCTTGAAATTCAGCTATTTTTTGTTTCTTGGTGGCCTCTAATTGCAAGCTTGAGGCAGTGCACAATAATTATCAGTCTGCAAGCATGAAAAGGAGTAAATGCCAGTCAGGCTATATGGTTGCTTTGTGCACACAACATGTAAAGAACTCTGCCATGTCAGTGGTGGGCTGGCAGCTTTCTTCTTCAGTGTAATGGCAGTGATTCAGCTGGTAACTGGATGAAAAATTGCAGCAGGTTTCCCTGTTATGATTCTTTCATGCATCTCTGTCAATGACAGTTTACATTCTGAGATTGAGATAATTTGTTTCCTGTTTGCTCACAGCTTCAGGCCTTTCTTGTTTGCCACCATGGATTTACAGCCCTCCCCCCCAGCAAACCACATCTAAGAGGTTGAGGGATTACAAGGCTTAATACTTTACAGCTCAGCACATGTACAGAAAGTTGGAACTACTGTAAAAGGAATGATGGCTAGATATTCCTGTGAAATAGATACATATATGTGTGCAAATATGTATGTCTATGTAGAAAGAAGCCCATAGAGTAATGAGATGCTAGACTAAAAGGTTCATTAGCAGACTGTCTTCTCATCTTCCCATGAACTTACAGGCTAAACCTCAGAAAGAAAAAAAAATATACAAATAACCTTTTTAATGTTTCTTCCCCTAATGCTACTTGGAAAATTATAGCAAAATAAAATACGCACTTCAGAAGACTTCAAATAGACAAACCTTTCTATAGTTTGATAAAAAAGATTTTGCTGTATCCACACAGTCATTAAAAAAATGAGGGCATAAGCACAAGCATGAACAACCTGACACAGTGCTAATCATACCTGGCTAGTAGGAGAGATGTTTCCCCACCATGTGCCAGATCTGAAATATTTTACTACCGTGCGTCTCTACCATGGACCCTCCCAGTGCCTGGCTGAAGTAGGGAACTGCTACTACCTACATAAACCAACGTGTAAGTATGAGCACAGACAGGAATGCTAGGGCCTGCACCTAACTCCTGCTAAAATTAACTGGAGTTGATTTCAGCCTTGAAAAATGCAACTCTAAGATCTCAGAATAAAACATGAGGGTAAAGCAGTGAGACTAGAACAGAATGGTGAGTGTGTAATTAAATGGAGACCTGAATACAAGTTGCCCAGTATAGCATCTTTCATCTTTCCTTTTTCTTTATCTATGAAAGGAAGTATTGTTTGTCTTTATCAATCTTGACACGGTCAGCAAAACTGTGAAATGCAGAGTTTATTTGGTAAATGTCACCTGGTTTTAGTTTTTTTTATTTTATTCACTAGCTGCTCAGAAGCAGTTCAGCTTTTCCTTGAAAGAGTATTTGTATTCAGAGAATTATTTGTGGTTGCCAGCTTATTCTCAAGCAGCTCATTACAAGCATTCACTCTGTAAGTACTTGGTTAATTTTGATTAGATAAATGGCTATAAGGGTACGTTTCTGTCCCTGACTAAATCTCTAAGCGTTCAGTTTCTTGATTAAGTACTCTTTGTAAACTTAATGTTTACAAATTTACAACTCCGCTTCTAAGACTGTTCTTAAATATTTATTTAATATACACACTTTCAAACATTTCTGCCATAAGAAAATAAGCTTTGTCACAGCAGTTCAAGCAACAGTCTCTGGTGAGTGAAGTTTCTGAAGGGGCATTGCTGGTTTGAGAGAGTACAACTGATGTCATCCTACTTGAAAAGGCAAACATGAGGTATTATAGAGGCTAGCTGTAAGAAAACCAGTCTCATAGTCACAGTGTATTATATGAACCCCTCTGAACCCACTAGAATATTTTAAAATAAAATGGCATAGTCAGATTTTTATAAATGTTTCTGGATATAGACCACAGAATCAAATCCACTGACCTGTCCTTGTTCCTTTGCATGGTTCCAGAGCTGCAAAACAGTTGTGAAACTGTGTTTATCAGTGGTTTATTACTGCTTACATCATCAGAATTGTTCAAAGATGCTTTTTAGAAGTAGCCTTAGGGACCTAAACTGAGACAAACCACTGCTATATTAGCTCCTTTTTTTCCATCAGATTCACATTTACTGCCAGTTGTATATAGGAGTTTTAAGAATGAAAATGTCACCTTTGGGGGAAACACTATTAAAAGATCTAGGATCAAGTCCTGAATTAGGCTGGACTTTAAATATCAGTTCTTTATGTCAGATGAAATTGAGCAGAAGAACCAAAAGGAGGCAAAGGCCAAGCTATAGCCTAGCAGAGGTGGACCAGCAGATGCAGCCAGGGAACACAAGTAGCAAGAAAAGAAGTGAAACTCCTTCCCAGCAACTGTGTTAAAGTCACTGTTTGAAATGCCCACCCTGAGCAGATTCTCCTGAAAAGAAAGGCAGGAAAAGGATAACCCACTTTGCCAACTGAGTCAAGCCACAGTCTCCACGCAAAACTGACACTAAGTATTTTACTCTTTACAAATAGTCTTTATAATTGGGATTTTTAAATAATCCTTCTTAAAAGGGATTGCAGCTGTAATCAATTTGTGGAGGGCTGTTTTAATAAGAAGCTGCTCGAATAGGATTAACTATGAGACCCTAGACCTCTTTCCTCCAGTCCTTAAACTCCTATTTGAAACATTTAGATACCCCATAAATTATTTATTGGTCTTACAAGGTGTCATCAAGCTAAGAAAATGATGCTTGACAAGTTGAAAACCGTAACCATTTCCACCAATTTGTTAACAGCCTCTCCCACATGGCATGTAATGTCTCACTTCTGCCTTGTCTTACAGGAACAGTAGTTACATTCACCCATTGCACCAAAAGCACATGTGGGGAGCTGTCAGAACTCGTGCATTCTGTTTATTTCAGGAAATGTTCCAGAAAATAATTTATAGATAGCTTGAAAATAGAATGTCAAAGTGGATTTCCTTTTTCTTGTAAGGTTCTTAAACAACAAGGGAACAGAAAAAAACAGAGTTTTTCACTCCCTCTGTCTACCAAAAACTCCCTCTGTGATTTCTGAGCTGCAAGATCAACACACACATAGGCATGCTATGGAAAGGAATTCAGGGAAAATCTTTGAGGGCTGTGGCCAAGAAAAGAGGAATTACCCCCTCAAATCTCTCAACAGCTCTATCTGGCAACTAAGGTAGGAAAAAAGGCTACTGATATTTTTTAGGGCTTCTCCAGCAACACTGGTTAGTGATGACTGGTAAAAAGATGGGAACATATCTTCTCTGCAAAGGATCTGGCTTAAGGATCCCTTCAAGCATGAGGCAACCTGCATTTAGCAAATATCATCTTAAATCAGTCTTCATAATTCTGATTATCTGAGAAGGACAGAAACTCACTGTGCCTGAAAATAGGTTTCTGCTCATCACTGCTTCTTGTGGGAATGTAATACAAGGTTTCATGCTTGCTTTCCTCTGTAGGGTCTTAAAACACTAACTCACATGCTGGCAATGTTAAATCATTAGTTACAGCAGTTTTGTGGGGATCCTAGGCCATAAGCACTCTGTTTAAATAGTTTGTTAGTCTGTCTTAATTTTATTTAGATATTTACTTTTTACAGCCAGCATGAGATTATAGATTTGATCCACGGTGCAACCAATCTTTGTACCATGAAGCCATCTGTGCCAGTGCATCACATAAAGCAATTAAAAAACCGGTTAAACAAAGACTTCAAAGTGAGAAGCTCTAATTTATTACATGCTGTTTATTTACTGTATTATTCTACTAATACCTGATCAGTCAGCCTTCCACAGCAATCATAAAACTGTCCATGGGACCAAGGCTCATGGGGGAGTGACCTGTAGTTTTGCAAGTGTACAATTTCCACAGACAGAATATCTGAAACTAAATCCACTTAAAAGCACAGAACTGGGGAAACTACAGATGCACACAAATAAGGTTTTGTCTGATCTACTTCCTGATATAATTTCAAGTTCACTGAACTTCTTTGATGTTTGGTAATTTTAAGAGACAGTGACTGCTGAAAGCTTCTCTTCTGTTCATCCGTGGTGCATGGACACAAAGGACAGCAACAACTGCCACCATTACTTATGGACAATCATGTACATCTGACTGTATCAGCTATTTAAACATTGGGAATGGGTGTGGTCATTTAATGGAAAATCCCCCTGTGTCTTAAAAAGGCAGAAAACTGAATATGAAGTGAAAAAAAAAATAGGAAAAAAATTATTTTTACTTTCAAAAATATTTAAGCTGTTTGTTTCTGACTCCTTATAGACACCAGGAGATTGTGGTTGGATTCTTTGTACAACCCATCTGTTTAGTATGAAGCAGTGTTAGTGTATCATGTAAAGCAATTAGACAAACTGGCTAAACAACGACTTCAAAATGTGAAGTGTCTGGCAGTCCTGGCTAAAATATTTAAACTACAATACAGTGCCTTTTCCACAAACTTCTCTATGAAATAGATAACTCCCAGCAGACTGAAAACACTAGCAGAGATGTCACTGAAAAGACAAGCTTAGATTTAATGCAAGAAAATTGCTGTTGTCTTCCATCTGATTTTTAGATGCCTGTATATGATTTTTAAGCCTTCAGCACTTTAAAAACATGTACTTCCACTTCATATTTACAAACTTGGTCATATTACCTCAGATATTGGGTGAAAGCAAATAGTGTTTTCCCATTTTCCTTTGAAAATCTAGATTTTGATTGTTAAAGCACACCATCAGCCATAAAGCTACTGTAAATCACAAAAGGAAAGCACAACTTTTAAAAGCTGCACTTGACAGGTGTGAAACATTTAATAAGAAATGCCTGAATATGCAGATATATTTGAATATGAGTTTTTCCTTGTTCAAGACAATTTGTAGAGCTTTAATGATTGTACAGCCCTGCTCATTCATGAACAAATATATTTGTAGTTTTAGGCAGACACACAGAAGCAAATGAGTTTAAAAGACACAAAGTCACATAATTTAGGAAGGGAAAAATGAAGAAATTCTTGAACTGCTAATAGAAAAGAAGCACATTGGCCTAGAAACCCTTTTTGTTTATAATTTCATAAACGGAGTCAGTAGCCTGAGACAAGCCTGTCACATCTTTGGCACTGAACAAGGGTCACTGATGGATAACTGACCTCCTTTCTCACTTTTATCAACAAATGTCAAAAAAGGCAAACAACAGCAATGACATCCTGCCCAAACAGCCAAGAGTGTTTCATTTTCTTTGCACTTCTGTTTCCTCTGTGCCTTTAATCAGGGCTGGGGGATGTAATTGCTCTGTCTGGGCACAGCTTAAGGCATGCTGTGCAACTAACAATTAGTTTAGAGGCTGAGATCTATAAATTTTGAGAAAAGAGTAAGAGGATTTGGTGTGCTTGAGCTATCCTTTCTAATGAAGAAAAATATCACACCGGAAGGGACCCAGAGTGTTATCAAAGCAACTTAATATCATCTGGTAGTGATTTGTAGGCCCTCATAATCTATTGTGATCATGTTGAAGGGGGAGGAAAAAGTCCACGTGTTCCACTGTTTATGAGATTTCCCAAACGATGGCTGCCATCTGTGCAAACGCCACTAATCTCAGCCACCGTCCCCATGGCAAATGGCTCCATGGGATTGTCCAAGGCAAGGGAAACACTGCAGGAATGTTGGGCTATTTATTGTTTATAAAAATAAACCAAGGGGACTAAGACATATGCGAGGAATTTATATCAAACAGCTGCAAAAGCAAGTTGCCTCAATAGGCAGGGTGCATCGATGATGCAATCGGACCACACTGAAAGATTTTCCTATTAATCTTAGAGTATACATGGCATGCTTGAGGTACTGATTTGTCCCCATCTACACCCAAACTCACCTTACATGGATATTCTTAGAGTAATTTCTGAAAACAGTTTATGTAGACAGAAACTGTTTTATTATGTGAGTTTATTAACTAAATAAATATAAACAAAGTCTAAGGACAGTCTGTCCCCATAGAATCTTACCTCTCTCAAACATTCCCTCAGCTAAACAAGCACAATGCAGATACTAATACCCAGTGTTAGTGAACCATGCACACCAAGTTCCTAAGATTTGAAAATTCTTTGTTTTATGGTTAGCAGTCTAATCCCACAAAAGTCCTTTCCTAATTTCTTAATGAAGAAGACCAAAACCATCACAATGAGGAACAACATTCAGCGTGCACAGAGTCAAGGAGTAACTGGATAACACCAGAATGACAAACTGTGTCACAGCAACCCCACAAAGTACAATATTTTAGTGTTGAGCCTGCATGACAGTATCAGACAAAGGGGAAAAGAGAGCTGATCAGAGACAAGCTTCTTGCCTTTGTAAAGCTGGTTTAGCAGACATGCTTGACAGTGGAGAGACTGGTACTTTTTTAACTGTTAATGGTTTAGTATATGTACAGCAGCCTCTGGGAAATTCTAGGTTACATGCTTGAAAACAGCTATCTTCACTTTTCATTAAAACTGCATGCACTTTGAAACACCTGCCTTCAGGAAAACTCCCAAGCTGATTGACTCTAACATGAGAATTAATTCAGGCCGCTTCAGTGTGTGGACAAGGCTACACAGAACAGTGTGTCAGAATTAGGTTTTTCCATAATACAAACTGGCAAGGATTGCTCTTTTGGGAATCCTGCTCAGCTGGAATTCAAGCACTTTGTTTGACAACTGATTTTCAAGGTGTGTGTCCTTTTCTTTTAAACAAACAAAGATGCTTGGAAGCCAAGGTACAACAGTGCATATGTACATATATATGAATGAGAAAAGGACAGTTCCTAAGAAATCCTTTGCTATAACTTGTGAGTGTTACTTATATATGCTAATGCCAGAACTTTCCAGCTAGAAGGAAGGAAAAAGGTTTTGTTTCATCAATTTGTTTCAAAAGAGTGATCATAAATGGCACTAGTAGATCCCAATTGTGCTTTCTGACTTCTGGGAGACTCTAGAACTTGGGTCTTTCTTTTTCTGGGGGAGGGGAAACATCTCTACACAGTCAAAAGATGTTCTAGCTCAGACACTGTTAATGTATGAGGTACACCCTTGAACTGGATGCTTTTTATCAAAAAACACACCCCTAAACCCCCCCTTCACCCCAAAAGAAAAGGCTTTAACTACTTAAAGAGCAGTTTCTGTGCTACAGGCACACTGTGTCAATGAATGATTTCACTGAAGCCCAGGCCCCAACACCTGCATTGGTTAAGGTCCCAGTTTTTCTGCAGTTATAGCTGATCTATAAAACAGCATAAAGGCTGTTTAAAGTCATTAGCGAAACTGACAATAAACTTGCTCTTTTACAGGCAAGAGACAGTTGAGAAACAAATTCAAAGATACCTGTTGTCTTAATAATCACTGAAATGTAATCTTGGTGTTGCTCAAGTTGTAATTACCTGACATTTTTCTCTGACAGTAAGGCATAGAAATTCATGTATTTCCTTGAAACACTGACTGTTCATTTCTGTTCCTGTGCTGCAGTTAATCCTCTTCTGTGCTGAAATCTACAGAAGTGACCTCAAAAAAATCTGTAGAAGCACAGTAAAGTCAGGGAACCTTCACAGTTGCCTCCACCTCTAGAGAAAATAGATACTAGAACTGCAGCAGCAACTGGCTTCATTTCTGATCAGATTCTAAACTGATTTTAGTTAGAGTACATGTACAGTCCTAAAGCTTACTTTAGGAAAATCCTTTTTCAAAGAGTGCTAAGTCTATCTTGTCCAGTAATATAGCCTGAAAAATTAAGCTGGAAACATTTGAATATGCCTCTCTTAGAACTGGACTGAGACATTTCACATGAGCATGTGAAATGATCAGTATTAAAACAATGTGCCTGGTAGAATTTCCTTGTGTCAACGATTGTTTCACTCCCTCCTTGCCAGTATGTGATCACCTATTTGAGTACAGAGATACAATTTTAGGTTTATTATCAAACACTGCTCCTAACACAGGTAGGATTGGTATGCATGGACACTCATGGTTGTCTAGCAGATCAGCCAAAGACCAATGTGCAAAGAGAACCAATGTGCAGGTAGGTGCTCTTATGTACCAGCCCATGGTCCAACACTGCAGACACAGCTCCAGCATCCTTCCTCTGTTTCTGCTGGCAGTGGAGGGAACCAACAGGATGAATGGGAGCCCACCTCAGCCCAATCTCCCAAAAGGAGGTCTCCTGCACTGGGACACTGCTCCCATCTCCCACTGCAATTTATTTCATTCTGAGTTGTACCACTGGGACTGTTTACCAAGTCATACTATAAAGTTTGTTGTAAACTGATCTGTGTTCAAAAGCTTTTATGAAATGCTGGTGGCAGATGTGATGTTGGCAAGAGTCTCCTAAATCAGTTGTGTTACATGAGAGATGGAGAAACTTTATCTAAGGTTTTCTTTCCCCCACCAGCTTTTGTGTCTCTTATGTCACTAAATTCACAAACACGTCACAGAAGCTGACAGGAAAAGAGTTGCAGAGCTTGAACCTTACCAGTGAACAGTCTTTCCAGAAGGAAGCCTTACCCTGGCATTGGTTTGTAAAGATGTCCCAGGTAAGCCTAAGTCCCTAATTTTCAAAGATAGAAACAAAAATAAATGGTGTCCTTGTGTAAATGCATGCCAGGAAAGTACAGTCACAAGGATTGAAATGATGCCTGGTTTTTCTCCCACTCTCTCAAGCACAAAACAATCAGAAAATAAAATTCACTAACTGATTGCTTTTGAGGTTTCATTTAAAACATCTTTATAACTCCAGTGTACTTTCTACTCCTACTTACTCCTGCATCATCAGTCATGCACAGTACTGTAAAATACCATGTTTGTCACTCCTCTGAAATGTAAAGGTATATGTTACCTGAGAGATGTCTCAGGACTGCTGAGTGATTCATACTATGATGAAGTCTTACTATGATGGGAGGACAACAGGCCATTCAGTAACTAAGTTGTTTCACAAGTTATTTATCAATCTTTCAACACATTACCACATTTTTCCTATTAAAACACACAGAACTGTCACCCAGGAGCTAGCAAAAATGGTGGCATTTTGCTCCTGTTCACAAAATGTGTTCTAAAGCACCTGTGGCCTAGAAACATAAAGTGCTTTTTACTGCATATAGCAAGCATAGAGGCTTTCAGACTGCAAGATGCACAATTGCTTCAGCACAAAATGAGTAGAAACATTTCATTTCTGCAGAGCCTAGTCATTGTTTGTGAGCTGTGTAACATAAGGAGCCCTACACAGAATTTCCCTCTAATTAGCAACTATGTATGTGCAAGTCAATTAAGAAATAGGACTTAGAAAGCCTTAAAAACATTATTTGAAGTGCTATCATTCCCCCTGTTTAAAACAGGAAAAGATTATGCTAAGACACAGGTACACAATGGGGATCTTACCTTTTACTTCTCTGTCTGTGGATGCACAACATGAGAAATCATCTGTCCTATATGACAACAAGAAAATATCTTTGCTGTTTTTATGTCAACAATTAAGTTTTGCGATTCTAGAAATCCTCTTTTTTTTCATCAGGTATTAAATAAAGCATTTTCTGAGGAAGGTGAAGGTTCTAGTCAGGCTCTTAGAGCTTGAATAGGAATTGCAGTTTAAGCAGGGCAAAGGCAGAACTTGAACTTTACCTCCATTTCTATTACACCCTCTTATAAAGTAGGTGCAGTGTTCTATCTCTTTATGGAAACATTTATATATCTTTAAAAAATTAAGTAGATATTTTCTACTTGCTAAACACATATGAATCACTCATGAATAGTTTTCAAGCCCTGGAATCTGACTTGTTTCCTTTTTTTAAATCTGATATTTTACAGACTAAGCTGTTGTAAGGAAGCATGAAGGAGCTATATTTATTTGCACCAGCTAAATATCTCATTTGTCAGCATTCTGAAAAGGAGCAGTCTGCAGATCGGTGTCTTCCCCCTCTATATTTACAAAATGAAAATTAATTGTACCTCCAGGCCCCCTGTAGCATCACTAGACAATACTCCTCAAAGGCCATGTGAGTACCATCAGTGTAATATGATGCAATTTAAGCAGAACACCAATGGACAAGATCTACATTTTCACAGAAAATCTCATGAGAAAGGAATTTATAAAAATAAATTAAAGCACATCATTTAGCCTTCTTTATAAGCTACATGGTTTTCTTTTTTTTAGTTATATAATTTTGGGTTATATGACTAGCTAAAAAAAAGTCTATAATGAAGATCAGCCTGGAATAGACAAGATATCATTTTTGACTGTTTTGTATCAAAGCCAGTTGAATCCACCGGAAACTTGAGGAGTAAACAAAAAAAAAAACCTTAGTCTAAACATTAGAGAGACTGAAATTTAAACATTATGACATAAACTCATATTACCTTAAGAGTCTTGCAATGGATAACAAAGGTACTTTTATGCACCCATCATCCTCAGGCTTTGCTTTGATCCTTGATCTCCCCTTGTTCCCACAATCTGAAATGTAAAAAACAACAAAATCAGTGGTGGGGAGGGAAGGGGAATTGCTGCCATAAACCTAAAAACTTAATAAATGAAAAAGCATTTTAAGATTTAATATAATCTTCAGCAATATGACCACAATATACATCATCACATATAATGACAGAGTAGCGGTCAGGGGCTTGTGTCACCCCAAAAGGAGAGAGGAGGATCCTGCAGGGCTGAGCTTTGCCCCAGGAGCTGCTGTACTCCCAGAGGAGGTGCCTGTCCAGGAGCTGCTCAGGTGATGGGGCTTCCTCAGAGTCCAAAACTCGGTGACATTTATCCCAAGAATGGTGAAGTGTGGCTAGAAGCTGCTTTTCCCTTCTGAGGACATAATTTTCTGCTGGGTTTCACACTCACTATGGGAAAGGATTGCTTTACAAAATCACCTTTTCCTTACATTGATTTTCTGGTTGCTTTGCCTTCCTGAGGTTTTGTGAAGTAGAAAGGATCATGTAGTATTGAGTTTACAATAAACAAGACCTGGAAATGGACTCTGTATGACATTAGGAGGCAGAACTTAAGCTGATGTTTTAGAGCAGGCAGTAAAAAAAAAAATAAATATAGCAGATTAGCCTGATGAAGTGTCATTTTGTTCATAGTTTCCTATTCTTAAAAAATAAAACTCTTTTTTAGGTTTCAGAAAAGAAGGAAAAATATCAAAGTAAGGAATGTTCTCAGCATTCTTGAAACAAGTGATTCTTCATATTACTACTTTTTATGGGAGTGACTGTCAATCATCAATCTTCAAAACTGTCATAAACACCCACACATGCTATTTCAAAGATACCTAATGTAGGATATATAATACCATATTTCAAGCTGGATTCAAAGCTTTTCATCTATCTAATAGTTAGGAACAAGGAAAAACACAAACATCAAATGAAATGAAATGTATTTGTTGATGCTAACTGCAAATATTCATTTTATAAAAATTAAGTCTATTACACATCCATTTAAAAATAATTTTTCATGTCTGAATGATGATAGGGATCCTGAAATGACTGCATCCATAGAGAACCACTGATCCAAGCAGCTGATCTGCCAGACAGGACCAATATTAAAATGCATGCCATGGCTTACAAATTTCCTCATTTCTTAAAGAAATCAATAATCTTTCACAGATTTCATCCCATTGTGACCTGATCTCAGACACTCATCAAGAATTTATAATCCACAGAAGCAGGGAGGGGAAATTCCACAAACTCCTATTTGTGGAAGGCACTCCTCCAAAACAAGAGAAATATTCATCACAGTTTCTAGACCTTTCCAGATTCTGTTAGCTAGGTATATTGAAGACAGAAAAGATGCATATTTATTTTCCTAATACTTTTCAAATTATTAGGAAAAATAGTCAGCAATGATGTATTTGGAGGTGCACAAGGCAATAAGTTATAGCTTGTTCATGCTGTAATTGAACCAAGAAAGAAACACTGGGCAACCAAGGGATGGTTGTAAGCAGGTCTACACAATCCCAGTATTGCTTGGAAAGAACTGCAAAGGAAAATGGACTGAATGGAGTAAGGACAGAAAACATTTAAGCACTTTGCTCCTTGTTCATCTTTGATGCTTAGAGGACCGTATAGTGTTTCAGCCAATCCAGAAACTTTACACAGTACTGCAGTGACTGTTGGTTGACAATAAAAATGGACCACAGCTATGTATTCAAAGTTCATCAAACAGCCCAAAGACATGGCCACAGGGCACTGAAAGTGTTCAGAGCTTCCCTAGAGGGACTGGCGATCCCTCACCGTGCTTTGATCCAGCAGGCCAAGGACCTCACAGGATACAACTAAACCTGAGCCTGAGGACACTACACAAAAGGTGTTGCAGCAAGTGTCACAGCTTATGTCACAGCTGAGATGGCCACAATACACAAAGTATCACCATACAATTTCAGAAGGCTTTAAGCACTCTCCCAAACAGAGTAACACTTACCTCATCAGAAGGCTTCAAGCATCTGCCCTTCTTGTTCTTTAGTCCAGCCTTTTATACCCCTCCTGTTAATGCCCTGCACCTGAGTGCCCCTCATGGTTCATGCCCTGCACCTGTGTGCCCCTCATTGTTAAATGCCCTGCCCCTGAGTGCCCTCTGCTCCCTTTGGTGTTGGTCAGTGCCCCTGGGCACTCCATGGCTCATTGCTGTCACTGCTGCTCACCTGCTGCTCACAGCTGCAGCTCATTGGGGATGAGGCTGGGCCCAGCCCCATCCCAAGTACCACAAACTGGGTACCTACAAAAAGGAAACATAGATTCAAACAAATTTTAACATAATATTCTCTTTTTGTCACACCCCTTAGGTTGAAAAAGTTCAACAATGGCTGGAGAGCACAGGAATGGCCAGCAAAAATGTGGGAGGAGCAGCTGGGCTTGCCCATCTGTGGCTGGGGCAGGTGGCAGGGCCACGCTGGCACCAAGTGCATCTCCCTGCATGGCTCCTCCCTCTGAGCTGGCACATTAATGGAACTTCAGGCCCACTAAAAAATACTGGATATATATCTCAGTTTCAACTCCAGCTTTCAAATGAGTGCATTATTTATTCATTAGTACTACATTCAAAGTGCTGTTTCCCTTGTTACTTGGTGAAATAAATGAAAGAATAGCGATATCACTCTAAATCCCAATTTACAGCTCTTGCAAGCCCCAGATGACTGTATCATAAAATTCTCCTTACCCTCCCCCTCTCCACTCTTTTCTGCCTTGCATCTGACTGAGAGAAGAACTGCCCACGGCAAGGAGCTGAAGGCTGGCATGGTGGCCTGACCTAAGCAGAGGAAGATGTAACAATGATCAACAGATTCCAAATGGGAGTAAGACTCAACACTTGGATCAGAGGATTGGCTCTACATGTATGGTGCACCTGCAGATAGATTTTTTTCTCTGAAGAAAGACTGGACAGAGAAAGTAGAGCAGACTGCACTATACAGACACAGTGCACATATATGGAGAATATTTTAAATTCCTTGTTTGTTCACTTGTCTTATGAAAACCAAAATATTTATCTAAAAAAGTAGACTTGATTAATTTCCAAATCTTGATTTTGATTCTTTTCTTGGGGAGACACACCAAAATATCTGTGGTTCTCATGTGCTGAGCTCCTCATGACTGTAACACGCAGTTCAGCTCTCATAAGCTTCCTCTGGCCAAACTTGCAAACTTGATGTAAGAAAATGAGCAAAATACATAGAGATTAAATAGTGGGAGGTTTTCAAATCTGATAGGTTTAGAACAAGCTTCAAATTTTATGTTCAGGTACTGGCCTTTTATAATTATGAAAGAATTCTAGCTTTGACTATGCAAAAAATTCAGTTCACACTAGCTTTAGGATCCTAATCCTGCTCCTTTTGATATGTCATACTTGTAACGAGAATCTTAACCCCAAATGCTCGATATAGCAGACTAATAAGATTTCAAAAGTTTTCTAAAAATCTATGATTTTAAAAACTACGACTTTAAACCCCTTCTGGTGATTGTCAGTATCCTGTCTGCTTCACACGTGAGACACAGCAATGTGGAGGTATGGGGGTGTAATTTTTCAAAGGGCTGTAGCTGTTAAGCACCCACTTCTGACCAATTTCCGTAGTCACTTAAATTCCAAGGAGCCCTGAGTGTCCTGGGAAGGCAATACTTAAAGGCAATATTATCTATCACCTCTCACCTTTCAGTTCACTTGGAGCTGCTGTTGACTGTTAAGACATTTGAATTACTTTAGTACCAGGAAACTTAAATTTTTCTCTCCCCAAATATTCAGGCTCCCAGCAAACAGCAGATGCTTGTCCCATGCAGATGTGTATGTGTGTAAGGGCATGGGAAAGAGGGAGTGCAGATCTGTGTAAGGGTGTGACAGACTGGAGATGGCTCCTGCCGTTCACTGAGCTGTCTAAACACACCCAGATACCTTCAAAGAGGCAGCAAAATACCAGCACTGCCTGCTCAGAAGAGGCAGACACCACACTGTGACTTGAGAGGAGGATCTAGTGGGACAAAAGCAAATTTAGTCCTTTCTGCTTGAAGAGGTAACTCAAAAGAGGCTAAAGTAGGCAGAGTTAAATTAAACCAAGGTCAGAATGTAACCATTCCTAAAACAGATTTAGGCAGCAAACCCCAAACTGCTTGAGGACACAAAAACTGGTACTTTATCTTGAAATCTAACATGCACTATCAGGCACAGCATTGTTTCAATTACGAAACAATTCTCATCTCAGCTGACACATGTAATGAAGCTTGCTACTTGCCTAGTACATCATTTAAGGTAAAAGAAAAGAGGGTATGTTTTATCATGGTCTTTCATATCTTTGACTATTGTTCTGCAATCCATTTGCATACCTAAAGGGAAATGGCCTTTTTAATTTCTTTCCCCTCTCCTAATCATCTGAGGCCTATTTAGAAGTGTTCTGTATCCTGTAATCAGGCAATTTATACAGTGTGCACCCTTAGGCTACAGCCATTACAAACAAGCTGAAAAACTCCTTTACAATAAATGATTTAGCATGGGAAGACACCATTCACAATTAATTTTTTTCAGTTTGCATTGGCAGATGGTCTCAGACATTGAAACATGGCCTATTGCCCACATCTTTATTCCAAAGAGAAAAGGGCAGCCTTAGAAGAAAAAGAGAAATGCCTCTAAGACTGCTTCACTTTGGGAATAAACATGCTCCCCAGCTTTTCATGAATTTGTGCATGCTAAAGACTGGATTCAAAGATTGTGGAAGTCAAAGGAAAAATAATTCCCATTAGCTTCTGACCAGGACCTGAATTAAAACCACAAGGAAAATATTGACTTGAAGGACAATGTGCCTTTTTTCATTATTTTCCATAAGGGTTATTTCTGAGGCAGTTTAAACAGATATATTGTGAAGGTGGTCTTGAAAATGTTCAGCTTTGGATTTCTGAAAGCTGGGGGCTCACTGAGGCAGCAAATAAAAGAGAGTTCTGCTACTAGCTACGTTTTAAAACATGCATTTTCCTGCTTCCACAGAAGGACAGCTGATGACAACTTCACTCTCAATTTACTCATGTGTTTGCTCACTGTTTACACGTTGCTTTTCAGTACTTTGAAACAACTTCTGATGCACTTCTGAGTTGCTGGCATCACTGCAAACTCCCCCAGACTGAGATCCAGCCAAGCAGACTGTCATTTTAGTGGCCCATGCCAGCATTTTGTTGATGGTGATAGGACAGTCCAAACTACTACGCAGCAAATTCCTAATTTAATAGAAAAGAGACCTTTCTGTGTCATGACTCACAGTACTCTGACCCTCCCTTTTGCTCTATAAGAAAAGAGCAAGCTGCATTTCTATATGTGATCTCTAGAATGTGATCTAATCAAGTCTCACTCAAGTCTGCAATGTGTTGAGTGCTGGTACCGACAGCCAAAGCCACTGACTGCCCTTTCAGGATGGTCTGATTGGATTTACACACACACAAATGCAAAGTGCCTGCATGAGCTCCGAGGCATGGCACAGGGATGACAAGATGTTATCTGTAAATGCAGAACAGCTTTAGCTGCCATCTCATATTTGTATGTAGTCATGCCCGTGCTTGCCAGGAACACATTTACCACAACCTCCTAGGTTACTGTGGCCTCCTAGGGCCAGTATCAGGTAACCCAGGCGAGCTGACCTTTCCAAGAAGAGATGACACATTGTACTTCAGGCAGGGCAAGGAGTGATCATACACAGCCAGAGACCACTCACCAGGCCTCCACAGGCCTCATCAAGTTCTTGCTGTTGACCTCAGGTAATCTTCCTCTGAAAATGTAAGAAGCAGCTGGTGCTAACACCTACAGGCATTCCATGCTACCTTACACTTTCCAAAGGAAAAAGAAAATGGGAACACCCCATCTCCAAACATTTTCCTGCCCTCTGGATGTGATCCTCAGCACTGCCGACCTGGGAGGGCAGAGCCAGACCTGGGGATCGCCCTGGGGCCTGCAGCCACACACAGGCCCCTCCAGCAGCACGGGTGGGGGAATTAAACCAATACATACTTTCCACTGAGCTAAATCTTACTGACTTCTGCTTTAAGAGGGTTTTGGGGATCACCAGAGTTGCTCAATGTTGCTTTGGTCTTCTCTTTTTCCCACTGTGCCAAAGCCGACTTGCCTGACAGATGTGTTGAAATGCCAACAGGAAAGCTGTTTTCACTCTAATTTCAACCTGGCTCAAACCATCAGTTTTACCACCACACCACAAGGATTTGTGAAAGTCAAAAAGTTTCATCTGATTTAGAAACAATAAAGCCTTTGAGTTTTTAAGTTTTTCATTTATCACATGTCCTAACTATCTGTCCCGTGTCAGCCGAGAACCGAGGAAAAAGCTCTCTGAAAATCTCCAATTCTGAAGAAATAATCAAATGTTGTTAAAATGGCATTGTTCTCTCTGCAATGCAGAACCATCTGGATTCTAGCAGAGAACTAGGAGACACTGGATATGCCACTGGCCCAGGGAAAAGTACTTTCAAAAAACCAATCTGCTTCCTTCACATGAATACATTGCTCTCACTGTTTCTTACAGTTGATGCAATAATGTTTCTGCCTCTCTATGAAATTTCAGCAATACTTGTATTCATCATAATTGACTGCTACCGGTCTTAGAATGAAAGCATGTTTATTTTATTAATTGGACCAAGTCTTGAGGCCATTAAAAGGTTGTTTTCTTAGCCCTTCATTTTGTATTCAATAGAGATGGTAGCCAAGGTGCCTTTTTCCCTTTTCTTTCAGCCACAGAATAGGAGCTTTCTCTTTTCCCTCTTTCCCTTACTGACAGACACTTAAAATTCAAATTACAATTATACTAGACCATAAAAATATACAGGTAAGGCAGATGTTGTGAGCAAGCTACTTGACAGAACCTCTTTATTTGTTTGGATGACTTAATAAACTGCAGAAGCTGAGGTCATCAAAACCTCTCAATCATGTTGCAGTCTAGTGCCAACAGCTGTAACAAAAACTGATGATGTAAAACATGTTTAACATGCCAAATCCAAATTTCAGTCAAGCCAGTCTGTAATAAGACTATTTTCTACTTGAACATTACACGGCAGTGTGCTCAGGTTTATTTATGCTGTTCTTAATAGGAATAACCAGAAACCCTGTTTCACTTGCTCAAGGCTGAAGGCAAAGACTATTTTGTCATGAAACAGTTTGAGATCTACATTGTTTTCAGATCCAGTTAGGCAGAACACAGGTACTAAAACTGGATTTTAGAAATTGAGTTTCATAATTTGTAGGAAAAAAAAGAATCTTTTCTTATTAAAAAATACTAATTGTTATAATATTGGGGTGAGAAAGAAAAAATACATTTATTGCCTTCACCATTTTCTGCCTCTTACTTTAAAACCTTATTTCAGTGAGTCAAGAATTCCATAAAGAAAGCATGAATTGTACAAGGAAAAACAAAGATATCAAAATTGATTGATCAGATCAAATTTAAAGGTCTTGGGCAGGATTTCAGATTGTGAAAAACAATCTACAGGCAGAACAAGTACAAATTGCTATATAGGTAAATTACATTGCAGAATATAAGGAAAAGAAAGTAAATAGAAAAGAAAGTAGAAGCAACTCTCCATGGTTTTCCTGGGACACCACTGTGGCAGAGCCGAAGGGTCAGATTCCAACATCTAACGCACAGCACGTACTGCCACACAAGTCTAAAAAATTCTGCTGACACTCGTAAATTGCCACATGTTTGGATTTCCAACAAGATCTCACAACAAGCTGTGTTACTGCAAGTCATTATTTCCTTTGGGGGGAAAAATGTCTCTAGTGATGTTAAAAGTCGTGGCAGGATGTGCTATAGTGTCAGGAGAGCTCACCGGGGAGCATTCCTGCCTCAGGGCCAGGAGGTTGGATATAAATTCTGCACCTGGTTAGGGGCTGGGGGGAATGGGCTGAAGTTTGTCTCAAAACTGTCGAGAGTCAGTGGTTGTGGACAATGCCCCACTGGCACATCCAGAGAGTAAAGGCAGGCAGAAGCAGTGCAAGATTCCCATAGCTTACACATTTCCAAACTCTCCTGTAAGGAAAGTGCATCTGCAAGATACTTATGCAGCACTTGTCTTTTCAAAGGTACACCCTAAGCTATAATGAGCTTTAGAGATTTTTTCTGTCAGACTGTGACCCATGTTAATTAGCTGGTTTGCATTCTCCAAAATTGGAGACCAAAGAACTGCATCTAATATTTTCCCATAAATACATGGTTTGTATCTGTTGGGTTTTTCTGGAATAAGGGATCAGAGGGAAATGACCAGAAACACTGAGTCAGCTTGCTATTTTTTTTTTCCAAACTGTTTCAAAAGATGCTTTATATTTTAAGATGTTAAACAAAAATATGATTCTTCCTATACACAGAAAAAAAACCCAACAGAAGGCATTAATCTGGAATGGCTTAAAATGAAATATTGATGGCCTGCCCAAAGTTAATATCTTGCCTGTTTGTCTATGATATTGGCTTAAAACCACATGGATTTGAGACATATTTTTGTTTTTCACTTCCTGTTGATGCTTTGCTTCAATAGCCTAAGGTTAGCAGGCAGCATGCAAAACTGTTACTGAATTTTCCCAAGTTTGAACACAGAGAAAAGAGGAAAAGTTTGAGCACCAACTTATCAGTGCCCACGATAGGTAAGAAGAGGCTGAGTTTCTTATGTGAAATGATTTTTGAGGTCCTTAACAGAGTAGAAATTAAACATCTTACTCTCCTGAAGTGATTTTTGTCTCCATAACTGTGCTGAGAGGCAGGACAGTGCAGCCCCGTGGTGGAAGCTCACAGTCACCAGTCTCCTGCCATGGACACACTGGCTGACCCAGGCAGATCTGAGTCCCAGCCCCGCAGCCCAAGTTCTGCCAACTCACACGAGGCCGGCGCTCACAACTGCAGATGAGGACTGGCTCAAGGATGGGCAAGAGCCACCACGGACAGGTTTTGAGCAACCACTGCAACAGCCAGTAGCAGGCTGTGCACCAAAATCCATGGAAAGAGAGTTAAAAAGCCCTCAAATTGCACATAGCTTCTCAAATAATGTCCATACATGAACCATTGCAAACCAAACAATGAATACTGACTTCCATCACCCCCACCACGTCTTGTCAAAATGAATTCTTATGCAGTGACTTGTGACTTCAAGTGGAAGTAGAAGAAATACTATGAAAGTAATGCCATCATCCTCTAGATATATCTTAATTTCAACAGTACTGCTTATTTCAGTCACATTATATTGTTGAAGTTTATAAAAAAATATTGTCACAAAACCCCACTAAAAAGCAATAATAAAGGCATTAATGAAAAAAACATGAGAAATTTAAATTAATACTTTGTTTATGAATCATACACTATCTTCTCATAAAATGTCACAGTTGACATATATTTATACATAGTATTTACAATGCAAAATTGAGTTAAAAAAAATTTGTGCTAAAAATAAAATCTTAACTTCATTTCTTAAATTCTTAATTGTGCAATCCGGTAATGGGACATAATTTAACAGGACTGTCTCGGTACAAAAAACTAAAATTATATACTTGGCTAATAAAAACCAGTTTTCCCTAAACAGGCACTCAGAGGTTTGACCTTTAACTACATTGAAAGTAATCCAAAGTATTCTGAATTTATTGGACTTTGGAAGAGCAGTTAAGAGGTCCTGATTTAGAAAAGCCCATTTTAATCTTAATTTGAACCATGATACATATTTAAACTTTAATCAGGCAAGAGTACAATGCTGCCATCAATGGGGTTGAAAATAGGAGGATTTTTGACTCCTAGTGGTGTGGCCTGCTCTTCACAGCCTGATGCACCATGGTTACTCTGATTTAGTGGTATTTCACATAGTTCCTCAGCAGATGGAATTGATGAGAAGAAAAGACAAAGGACACAGACTAACATTTTGTGAAATAACCTTATGAAAGTCCTGAAGAACATTTTGGAAAATAAACATGCACTCTTTTTGTTTTCATAAAAGTGATAATGGCTTTGGAATGGGGGAATTTTTTTAAAAGGAGATGGGAGGACATGGTAGATGAACAATATTGTGAAATAATCTGAAATAATACATACATAAATTCCTCAGTTTTTATGAAGCCCATAAAATATTGATGACAAAAGTTTTGACTTCAGCCATGCAGATGTAGATGATGACACCTGTAAAAAGAAGTTAAATAAGATTCTTATAAGGGTCTTATGTTCACAGGAACTAGTGACATGATTATACCATTGCTTGAATGGAGACTAATATAATATCTTTAAGTTTGCTTGGGTTTTTTTTTATCTTATTCAATTGAGAGGTAGAATGAAAACATGCTTTTTAATACTAATACTTGCACAAAACCACACACAGCTAACACCAAATATATATAGAACAAATATTATTTTTCAAAATGTACCAGACTTACAATCCTAGATCTTAGTCTTCCAGAAAGTTACAACCTTAATTACCTTATGTTCATGAATATGAACTTAGTCAATTAGTTACGTCTTTTTTAAAAAAGCAGATGCATAGGAGTAAGTAAGGACTTACTAAAATCAGTGGGGGGAACCCCAAACCCAGTAGCACATGTAATCTTAGTTTACCTAATAGAAGTCAAAATACAGTGAGTCAACCCCCTGCTCAGTATAAAACAGCACACCTTACTGATGTGAATGGAGCTATGCTGACTTACACCTACTGACACAGCAACCCAAGAGATGTAAAGGGAAATTCTGATCCTTCCATTCCAGCAACTTCCAGCAATCCAACTCACTGTCATATTGTGATTTCTGAAAATTTAACCATCTGGGGGAGGAATGTGAAAATACTGATTATTTTTTCTTGTCAGATTACTTGTTCAAAACAGAAGTAAAATAAGTTTAAAAAAAATTCTCCATATATAAAGGAAGTTTGTTTTGGAAAAATTAAGAAAGAGAACTAAATAATTAGGCACCTAAGGATTTTTACTCAATGATATTTCAAAAGTAGTTTATGACTGCTTTTGTTCTCTTCAACAAATAACATTTAAATACTCCATACAAAAGAGAAGCCTAAGGATGTTTCATCACAAAGTAGCTGATGCTGAGGGGCAACACAGTTCCTTGAGACTTCAGAGCCCTCAGTTCAGCCTCTGCTGAATTCAGTGCATGGGCAGAAATTTGGGCTCTTCTGGCATATGGTTGAACTGCTGCGATGTGAGGATTCCTTCTCTACTCAATGACACACAAGCTGACCATGCAAAGTGAAACATTTGTCAGGATAAGAATCAAAGCTCACATCATCTGATGGAAGGGCGAGGGCGCCCTTGGAAGGCTGAGATGTGCTTGAGCCAAGGCATCTCCTGGCATTTATTTGGTAGGAGTCCTCAAGTAGCTGGATGAACTTAGCCTTTTATTTCCTCGGCTTCCATTACAATGCACAAGCCCAAAACATTTTGAAATATCAAACCAGTTCATTTGACATTTTCAAAATGAAGCATTTCAACATTGCGTTGAAAACATTTGTGAGCTTTGTTTCTACTCAGACTATTTGTCAAATAGTTTCAACCACTCTGAACCTTTTCCGAGCAATAAATGTTACCCTGATTTCCCCCCACTCCTTAGCTTTGCCTTTCAAATGGCTAAGCCACAGCCCTACTGATTCTTGGTTAAATTTTTGTTCTGTTTTATTTCAAATGGTAATTTTAAGAACAAGGCTTCCTGTAATCTGCAATGCAACAGCCTGCTTAGTCAACACCAACCCTGTGAATGCTTAGGAGAGCCTATGGTGTTTAGAAGGAAGCAGGATATGTAACATTCTGCTAATTGAATAGGACAGCTTTTATTACTAAGCAGCGTCTTTCCACTTCCCACTGAAGTCAAGATATTTACATACACCTGATGCTTCAATTTACAGGCTATAAACAGCCAAGTCATTGCAATGCAATTATTAATTGTTGGTGTATTTGCATGGAAATTATTAAGCAGTTAATATTTTAAAGGAGAGAACAGCAGCTAATCTTGGCCTCACAAGACAATTCGTCCAGCAACATATTTCCAAGACCTCAGAAATAATAGACATAAAAAGACAGTTTAAACCTGTCTTTTTATGAGATATAAGATGACTAAAATCCAGAATTTTCAATAAGTTATTTCTATATGTTGAGATGTGTAATTTATATGAGCCTTAGTTGCAGTTTTGAATGGACAGTAGAAAAGCATGCTGAAATGAAATGCCTGGATCATTCAGACCCACTGAGATGGACAACACAAGTTTCAAGGAATCTCTGTGATCTTTTAGTCAGTGTTTTCATTTAGAGACAGAGCAAGAAGGCCAGTGTTGTACTATATCACAGCAGGCAAATTGCTCTAAAATGTATATTTTGGGTCATTATCCTGTTTTGAATGTGTTGAAGATGTGTTGAAGATGTAATAATACCAAAATATATCTTCCAAGCTTTATTGAAATCTTAGAATGCTATGTAAAAAAACGCGCAGACTCAATATAAATGATGACATAGTAGTATATATATTTAGGCCATGTAACAAGCTGGAAAGACAAAATAAAACTTATCCAGACTTAAACCTTCTGACTTTAATGGAAAAGTTTTGGTGGCTAAGCTCAAATATGTATACCTGCTTCTAAACACAGAGCTGACTATTTCTGCCTTTTGCCAAAAGTAAACATTATACCCATGAGCTAGCCGTAGCAGAAATGAAAGTGTATGTATTTCTGACTTGTAAACAGAAATGGCATTGATAGCTCTTTAAAGACATAACCTATGTAAAACTATGAAAATTTTAAACCAAAACCTGCTTTTCTGGGGAATAAAGTAAATAATAACAAAGAAGAGGTCATCATTACAAGTGTATGCTAAAGCCAAGTGAAATCAAAAGGCACTTTCACAGTGTTCAAAGAACTGGGTATTTCAAATCCTAAACTTAAGTAATAGTAGCAATTCCCTATCATCTGTCTAAGCCTAAATGCTTCACAGGGGTAAGGAAAATACATTTGATCACGTTTACTTTGTTAGTTACTATGCATTGACTTTTTTATGCTCAAATCCTATGATCTATCCTGTAAGGGAATATTGCAAATATGAGTTGTGCCTGGAAGTCACCGAAGAATACATGAGAAAGGCTCATAAAATCTGATTCTACAAAGGCTCAGCTCCAAGTTACAGTCAACAGGCTTGGAGACCTCACCAGGGACTGCAAACGGGGAGGAAGACATTTTTATGACTGAATTGTACAGAAACATTGTGATGTTTCTTTACACAAGTTCTGGACTAACACAAGGTCAGTGTGATTAGACCAGAACTTCAGTGAGGCACACAATCTTAGCTGTCTGTGGGATCAGGATCTGACATTGCCACTGGCATTTTCTCCAGAAATTTACACTGCTATGGGTCCTCTAAAATCATTATTCAGAATATGCACTTTGAAAATAAAATTCAATTTGCTAACAAGTTTCAAGGGCCTGTTAGAAACTCTCCTAAAGTTTCTATCTTCAAAGAAGAGAACGATAAAGTTCAAAGATTACAAAGAAAGGAAACAAGTCACATTTCAAACTACCTGTGAACGAAATTTAAAGCTTGTTGTTTTTAAGGTTTTCTTGTCATCATTCATTAACTCATTTGCTCATTCAAACCCTCAAGAGAGTAAAACTCAAATCCTGACAAAGTCACTACACCAAACATTATTTTAAATTTTGCATGTGCTGCTCAAAGCCTTGTGCTCAGAGCTACAGGAGTATGTCTAATCTCAGAGTCAAACACGGTGCAGCTCCTACCTTGACTGGGAACTGTTAGTAATACGAGCAAAAGACATTGCACTGCTGGTGCCAAAGCTTTGAACAAAATTACTTCCTTTAACACACCACCACCTTAATTATGTGCTGGGGAACATAAAGCAGGTCAGACAATTTGTACTGGGACATCATAATTCCATCAGTATAATGCTGACATTGCTCAAGATTTATGAACGGAATGTCGCAATTATTTTTTTAGTAAACATATCAAGTTTCACTAATGGGGGGGCTGGAAGTACTAATTAGCTCTTGTTTTGGGTGGGTTTTTTTGCAGTGTATCATATAAGATGTGGGGAGCAGAGGGTGGAAGGGAAGGATCTGTGACAAAAACAAGCACACACAATTTATGTATGGCCTTTAATTCAAGCAGATGTTCTTATATAGGGGCCTCAGGGATTAAAGCCTTTCTGCCCATAATTCTATTTGCTAACTACCTTCTTTCTGCACAAACCTTCCAGCCTATGACAGAATTTGCTAAGCCACATCTCTTTAAAGGTGAAAAGGAACAGCAGACAAACAATCTTAAAAATTTCTGTTAAGTCTCAGGGTTTGGCAGTTTGACTGGTTTTAAGCAGCTGGGTGATTTTATTGGAATTATTACAACTGCATCCAACAACAGTGACCTTGGTTGGCAGAGTTTCCTTTGGATATCCATTCAAACCAGCACTGGATTACTGTGGGCACATATGCACTGGCACTGCAGAAAGAAATTATTCTCATGCTAAGTCTGAATAATTGAAGGTTTGTCAAGATAAATAGACAGCTCTAGAGAGAAAGAGGTAAAACCAGTTGAATGGTCAGGATTGTAATTCTATAATATGACAATATCACAATATGATGGCAATACAGCAAGCTGGGGCAGAGCATTCCCAAATTAATGGTTTAACACTCACCTGCTGGAGACACTTCCTCCAGAATAAAATAACTGGTGCAAACACTGAAGAATTCTGAAACTTTCACTGACAATTATTTACCTGTATCTAAAGAAAACAGCCGCCCAGGCCCATTTTCTCAGACACATCAGTGCAATTCCATCCTGACACCACTGTGGTGACTCAGCATTTGCACCAAGCGTGTCTTCAGGAAAAATGTTCGCTGTCACTACTTGTAGGCACATCCAGGACTTTCTAGCAAGGAAATATAATATACAAAGATAATTTTTGTAGCAAGTAACTGTTCAGGAGCAGATCTCTCTGTCATCCTGCTCCTTCTTGAAAACCTCTCTGGTTCATCTCTAGCTGGGCTTAAAACAACAGCACAAGTATGGAAGGAAAACAACCATGAACTAATTCTTCTTATACCTTGTCATTCTCCACAAATGTAAAGATTGTAACAGTCTCTTAATGCTTGTAAATAAAGCTCTATCTATGTGGAGACAGGAAAAAAGGAAGGGGAACAGGTTTCAGTTCATGATCTGGAGATGGACCTGAATTTTCACTGTCCTCTCTGTCATATTGTTAACTAGCTTAATACATTAAAATGAGAAAAGATTATTAAAAAGTTATCTTTTATTTTATAAAATAGCTGGTGTAAATTGTGGTTTTGGTGGACTTCATTAAAAATCTAAATTCTGCCTCATCACCCTCTGCAAATAACTTAAAACATTTAAAATACATAATTTTAAGGACATCTTTACCTATTTTTACATGTAACAGGCTGACACAGTCTAGTTCAGGAATATTTTGTATAATCATCTTTTACTGTCTTATAGCTTCATTAAAAGGTTGTTGATTCACAAATGCTATGGATCCTTAGCAGGATGCACCTCAGTGCATTTCACTGTTTCTCAAATTATCTTTGAAATAAAGAACATAAGTCAAGAACATGATCCTATAAATGTGACAGCTAAACATAGAATCCTTAAGGCTGTAAAAGACCTGTAAGATCATCGAGTCCAATTGTAAACCCAGCACCACATTCAACACGAAACTATATCCCCAAGTGCCACATCCACACACCTTTTGAGCTCTGTAAAGTGGTAGGATAAATTTCTGATCTCAGAATAAAGATAAACATTAAATCTTTATCAAGAGATTTGCTTTCAATTATTCTCATATTAGAGTGCTTCCAAAGAAATCTGGATAGCATCCAAATAGTTTGGGATCACTTATTTTCTTTGAAAAGGCTTTTAATATGATGTTGATCGCAGACACTCCCATCTTCTTGTGCTTCAAATATGTGACAGCAATGAAACCTTTTCTGTAATGCCAGCCAGCTGCAGCACCTGTTCTTGTGTTCACTTTTCATATTTCACTCGAGATTTGAAGCTTTGTATAGCAGGGCATGTTAACTAATTGTAGTCTTCTTATTTAAGCTTTCGTCTTCACGACACTGAACAGAAAATGGAGAATGTTACTGAATCCTCTGCTCAGGAGTATCAGTGTGAGTACTGCACATATAGGAGGGCTTTTGTCCCATATCACTCTGGAACTGCCTTAGAGATTTTGCATACAAAAGATGGAAAAACCCCAACAAATTATTCTATAAACAAAAAGACAAATCATACTTTTTTGTCACTGGGTAATATCACACATACAAATTCAATATTTTTTTTTTCAGCATGTCCAAAACAACTGATCATGAGAAGCTGTGTTTAGTCAAAAAAAGTAGCATCATCAGAACCTGACAGTGGAAGCTTCTGAGAATAAGATAGATGTCCAGAGATCACCATGCAGCTGTGAAATGTTCTTCAGTGACAAGTGGTGCCAAAGTAAAACCCTGGATAGGAACTTTCTTCATGATCTTGAGGGAGAAAACAATCCTCAGAGTGATTTTAAAATGAAACAATGTAGTCTGAATACTTCTGATCTTTTCATGTTTCTCTCTTTTTTTCTAATCTTTGCATACTTTTGCATCAGATATTAGAAGGATTTTTTTTTTGTGTGTGTAAAAGCTACACCTAAAATGACATTAAGGTGAAACTACAAGCCCATCTATTTTTGGTAATATAAGGCAGAAATTGTTTCCTTATTCACTTGCAATCTGAAATGTGCACTGAATCCAGTTGTGCCTACACAAAACATTAGAAAATCTCATATGTAGCATTTTTGTAACATTTTCATAATTCTTTCATAATTATTTTTAAGCCCTTGCTTTAAAAATCCACACATCTTCAGTGAAAGAAAATGAGTGGGAGAAACAGATTTCTTCCTTTTTATATCATAGACTAATACTTTCCTCACACCACTTTTAAACACTTCATTGGTGAAGAGCACATCATGAGAGATTAAAACATAGGATAAAGACACAAACTGACATGTTGGAAAAGGGAACAGATGGTGACATGCCAACATTACTGGTAGGAACAAGAATTCAGAAGTGTAAGAGGAAGCAACGATGCAGGGCACAGGAACAGCACCAAATGAAACTTTTCTTCTGTGCAGCTTTAAAGACTATTACTTGCCTGGATCAAGGACTTGTGCCACCAGTGGCCTTGATAAGAAACATATGGATGCATTTTACAATGGTGTGAGGATGCGATTCTGGTATTATTAGATCAGTCGGCAGCGTTCCCCCAGGCAGTGGGCACATTGTGAGCATAATGGTATTAATTCTACTTCATTTGCTACAGCTTAGTTGTTTCCTCTGCATCAAAATCCTCATAATGAAAGGAGAGAGGTCAGAAAGTTTTCCAGTGTACTGAAGGTCCACTGTAAGCCATTTGGAAGCACATTCCTAAATCACTGTTACAAAGGAGAAGTTATTAAAAAACAACAGGTAACACAATGGCTTGTGAATATTTGTGCAAATGAAGGATTGCTCATGAATGGAAGGTTGAATGGGAAGAATCCAATCACATACATAGAGTATGAAGGATTGGTTTGGTGACAAAATCAAATCTCATTCTAAAAATCACATATGTGAGAAACAGATATTTCACCCATTTATAGTTGCTACACAAAGGGATTCTGAACTTTCTTCAACCTTTCCCATTCTCAACTACATCTTTTTCTTAACTGAAAGGATTTTTGCACTCAAAAAATCTCTAATGCCCGCTGTGTACAGAGTTTGCAAAGATTTCTAATGAGCACAAACTCTTAAAACCCCTCTTCTTTTTTTAGATAAACATATTTGATCTTTCCAGTCATTATCATTTTAACTTGCAAAGTGACATTATGCCAAAAAGAAGGAATTCATAAATTAGTTCCAATTTAGAAAGTTTTCTTGTCATTGTATAAATGACAGATCTTTAAAAAGACGACTTAAAATGAAATGCAATAAAAAAAAAATTCACTTTTGTGTCAGGTTTTTCTTTTCTCTCTCTCTTTTTTTTTTAAGACTGAAAGAATAAAACAATGTGCTATCAAAAAAGAAATGAGTGGTACAAAAAAATCACAAATGTGCATGGACAGGAAACTCATTTAAATTCTCAGATTGTTTAGCAAAGTTAAATTTAGTTGGGACAGTAACAAAATAACATGTGAGCAGAAAACACTTTGCAAAGTTAAATTCAGTTTTCAGCAGAAATTAATAAAGCAGGATTCACATCCTATTTCAAGCCCTGCTGGTGGCTGGAGCTATTGATGTTTGGGATCAACCTGCTCTCCTGAAGTCAACTAGAAGTTTGCTAATTATGTTACTGAGCCAACATCACACCCATGCATTTTGTTTTTATTCTCTTTAAGGACTGCAAAATTTAGATGCAGAGTTGGGTTTGGCTTTCAAATGGCTTTCATGGTTGGGAGCACTTGACTGGAATTCTTTGAGCAGAGTGTGTTACTGTAATGAATTGATGGTAATGGCAGAAAAAGATCATGAGCACAAGAGATGCCAAGGTGACAAACAGACCAGCAGCTAATGGAAGACTTCCCTCAGTGAAGAGGAGAGAACAAATTTAGGGTTGTGTGTAAAGATTTTGTACACAAGAAAAGGAGAGCATTCCAGTGAGACACCACTCCAGGCAGTGACCACAGAAGACTCCAGGGGCTCCTGCTCCTGAAGCAATTCTTCAGTGGATTCATTACTTTAGCTTGTTCTCAGCCTAAAATGGGATTTATCACGGATCCCTCATGCCTGTTCTGGACTTATGGCTGGCAAATTCATCAAAATGCTTATCAATGTGCAATGGAACAACAACCACACAACCATTGACCTATAGGAAATAATTTCTTGACATCATCTTGTTTCCTGTTAACTGTCCAGAGTTACATACAATTCTTTCACTCTAAGATCTACCTGGCATCATAACATTTACTTCCCTGTTTAGTAAGTACAAGTTTAGTTCTGTAATACTGAGATTTTACTGCCCTGCTCTTTCATTTCTAGGTGACTTTTCTGAAAGTTTAATAACTTCCAAACAAATAATTAAGTTAATGAGAACTCTGTTTAACACCTCAGGTTTGAGTAGTCACTTCTTAGTGAGATTCTATTACTATTTTTAGCTTCAAGTTTTAGGCAAAAGAATTTTAGATAGGAGACAGCTACTTTTCCTCACTCAAGAAATCACAGTACTCTCTTATATTGCCTGTATCACCACACTCCGTGAAAGGCAAATAAATTAATTTCAGAGGCATTTTCACCTTTCAGCTCTGTAGAAGTTTCAGCTGAAAAGCAAGTCTTTAGGCAGTTTAACAATAGCAATGTGCAGGTTAAAAAGTACATCTGTCAGAAGCCAGTAGATATCAAAATACAATAAAATACTCTGGTGTTTGTATCACAAATAGGAACAAGGCTAAGAGAAAACCATGTGATGTGCAGACCTACTGCCTTAGTGCTGGCCATTTTAACAGAATTTATCTAAAACAATACTGATTGCAGAACACAACTTACAAACCTCCTTCCCTAGTGGGGCAGAATTTGTTTTTCAATACCTTTTTTTTGGTAAGAGAAAGTTGAACATACAAATTTTCTGGACATAGTGCCAAAGTGTATTTCAGACAGTCATGAATGAATGGTTAATTCCTGAGGTGCATTTCTCCTGAGTGGTTCTTGGCTACAAGCAGGTTCCCTGGTTAGTTTGACCAAATGCAGAGGATCATGGCAGCCATGGCCTGGAAGCACAGGTTCCCCTTTCAGCATTGCACGTGCAAGGGAAGACCAGCAGCACTGGACAGGAACGCCATGGCACTGTGGGATCAGCTTCCAGCAAGAGCCAATTCGGTTATTTCAACATTAACAACTGCCAAAGTATAAAGAGTTCAAAGCCTTTCGTGGGCTGTAACTTCATTCTTCCATAGGAATGCATTCAGAATATGTCTGATATCTCAAGTAACCAACCTCATTTCGGGGGGAAATTTGGATCTGAGCCTATCCAGTGCAATTTCAAGATACTGTAACTGCAGCTGATAGAAACTTCAGCATGATTAGAATGATCACTATCCCCACATGCAAACTGTTCTGGTTTTCATTTTTACTTTTGTAGTAGATCTCCTTTTACTACTTTAGTGCCTACATTTAAGGTAGAAAGTGAAATGATATTTAGGATAATGTTTTAGTGTCTGTTTCACAATGGTTTTTATTGAAGCTGTAAAGCACTTGCATGCATAGAGAAAAGAAGATGCATTTTAGAAATAAAACTATTAAGTAACATTATCTTGCCATGGTTCATTCCCACTGGGATAGAAGAACCATTTGAAAAGCATAACTAAATTCAGCTGAAATATAATAAACTTTTTATCTCCATCTTACCCACCTTTTCACCATTGTAGGCTGATCAAGAAAGTAATGAAACCATGAGTGTTTATGTTTAGAAGCTTTTTCCTCATCATATGTTTTACAATACCTCCATACTTTCCCCCTACTACGTAAATTAGAGAATAAGTTGAGTATAACAGCTTACTCCTAGAAAGGAGGATGAACATATATGTTTCCATATCTGATTACCAATATACAGTCCACCAGCAGCAACCACATCACAAATGGATAAAGATATGAGGAGAAATGAAAATATGCCTTTGCATATCATGGCAAGAACAAATGGTCTCTGGGTAACAGAATGAAATGGCTGCTTATATCCAGCAGAAAATCACAGAAATACACTCCAAAGCAAAATTTACAGATACAACTTCATCATCATTTTTCTGGGGGGCCAAACCCTAGGTACTGTATATATTTTCTTTTGGGAGTACAGACACTGGCAGGAACCATAGAGATATGCCTATTAATGATCTTGAAAAGATTGTTTATTGATTCTTTCCAAAGAAGATAGAAACTGTCTTATTTAATGACTAAATATAGCTATAATAAATTCAATAAAAACATAAATACAGTATTATGAATAAAATTTACCAAATAGTTAACTGAGAATTAAATTAGTATGCATTTTGAAATATAGGCCCCATATCCATTTTGTAGGTCACTGGATCTATGAGTGAGCTGCAGACTCACTCATCAGTGGCTCTGATCACTGATGATCAAAGATGCCTTTTGAAGTATATTGGTTCTCCTATCACCCTTATGAACACTGCCTCATATAGAAAAGTAATATTAAAACCCGAGTACACAGTAGGGAAGCACCATTTCTGCTTTGCAGATGGCCAGCTGAGACATGAAGAAATTAAGTGATTTTTCCAATGTCAAACAAGAAACCTGCATCAGAATGGAGAGAATCTAGGCCTTCTGAGTCTTGGCTGATTTCCTGAACAATCAAACTATTCTTCTGTTCTGGCATGAATAAACCTCTGGTTGCAGATTGGACTGGTGAAAGCATCAGTTCATCATGGGATGAAAAACTAAAAAGAGAAGAACTATCTGACACAATACAATATAATCTGTACAGCAGTTTTCTTCTCCAAAATTATAGCCCGAAATCTCAAAGTAAAATAACACAGTAATTAAAAAAAAAGAAAGGCAAAAGAAAAATTAAGTATCTTAGACAAAGAGAAAAAGATGTTTCAACTGAGGCATGAAAATAAATGTAGATAATAATTACCACTTATGCAATGCTTTTTATCTTCAAAATGCTGTATAAATATTACTTTAAAAATCCTCACAACACCTCAGGAGGTGGGAAAATATTAAGCATAATGTAATAAGTTATATCCTCATATGATTAAAACCAACTTTCATTCTAGAAAACCAAGCTAAAAAGAAGGCTGGGAGGCTAAAAGAGTTTGTTTAAAGCACCTGAGCTGGCCACATTCTTCAGAAAAACCTCCACTACCACCTAAGAGGACTGTGGTTCTCACAGGCATACATGAGTCAGCTTTAATTAATCCAGTTCAGAGTCAGGCTCAGCAGCCAGGGTTCAGCAAGGCTCCACAGCCCAGCCCAGACTCCAGGCAGATCCTGGATAGTTGGCCTGGACTGCAGGCAGTGGGATGGGGTCACTCCCAGGATATGAGCGGGCTCATTAAGAACTGAGTACCTTGCACTAGAGGCCATCCTGCACACACCCAGGGCTGGGGCTGTGGAGCTGCCTCCAAAGTTCTCTCCTTTGGCTCAAAGGCACCCAAGCAGGCACACACAGAGGCTGTTCCACACAGGATGGAGCTGCAGTGGAGATGGAGCTTATCCACCTGCAGAGCCTGCCAAAATAATGTAAAAGGGCAAAAAGGGAAGGTGGTAAGTCTAATCAAAGACAATGTTTTGAGCTGAATAAAACACTTAACTGCATGGAAAATTCCATTAGGTTGATTAGATACTTGCCTTAGGGCCCTCTTAAAACACCTGTTAAAAAAAAAAAAAAGATAGCTATTGCAATGCAGCTTAAAAATATTGGGAAAGCAGGAAATGGAGCTTATTAGAGCTCAAATTAGATCCAAGATTTATGTGAAGAACAGTTGGCCTCTTTAAAAGGCCTGCTTAATCCCTAGATGGTTTTTATTGTTTCTATTATTATTATTTATTTATACAGTGCCATAGGTATACATGGCACTTTACAGACAAATAAAAGAAAACGTGGGTCCTCCCCCAGAGAGTTTACAGTATCTGATCCAGCAAAGAGTTAAGTACATGAGTAACTTCATTTGCAGGACTAACCTCCCTTGGAACCAATGAGATTTTTCAAAAAATCAATTTATTGACATGATTATCTCTTCTAGGTCAGACCCTCTCTTCTCAGACATTCAGTCTGCAGCCACAGGTGAAGGACCCAGTTCACAGGAATAACTACTTGAGTTGGGCACTAACTTCTGCTGAGCAAACCTTACAGTAGGATTCAGTTCCAGGTAAAGATTTTGTTCTGTGATAAAGATAAGCCAAAGCAAAGAAGGAGGGAAGCTAAGCAGGTTTTGTGCTGGTGAGTTGGCTTCAGTGAAAGTCTTTTACCAGTATTTGTAATATCTTCTGAGAGATAGAAAGAGAAAGAAAATAGAGACAGAAAAATGAGTCAGTGAGTGAGGAGCAGCTCCACAACGTGGCTTGGTGCAGCCCAGGGAAATGGGACATTGTGCTCGTCCTCACTGCACCCCAGTGTGACAGGGCTGGCTCTCAGGGCCAGCTGAGAGGGACAGAGCTCCTCACCTGCACTCTGGGGCTGCTGAATGGGAACTCACAGCTCGTGCATTACACCTCAGGTGCAAACTCCAAGAACATTCTATGGAAATGTGCTGTTCTTTCTTTGCAAAAGAAGCACTTCTGGCTCCCATGAAAACCCCACTATTCCGTTGTGCTTTGTCTGGAAGATGAGGGGATCCTGCTCTGCTCCTTACTGTCCTGATGCCCCTATTTCTGTGAATGGAAAATTGGAGCTACCTCAAGCCACTTCTCTTTTGGAGGGGAGTAATGACTACTCCAAATGTGCAACCCTATTTGCCTGCATATAAACTTTTAATAATGTTCATTAAACTTTATTAGAATTGTTCGTGCAGCCAGATCAGGGTTACAAATTAAAACCTCAATCCTGCAAACACTTATGAAGCTTTATTCATGTAACCAAAAGGAAAAATTTCTCTTTCTATACTCACACACTTAAACTGAATCTGAAATGTAAATACAGTGCTATTTATTTTCTTATCCTCTGGCATTAAGGCTAAACTATGCAGGCAGGAAAGAAATTATATGTTACTGGTGTTTTAAAAAAAAGATAATAACTCCACAACCTTTTTGAAACTGCATTTAAAAAAAAAATCATGTGGAAAAAAATTTCTGTTGCAACAGACTTCAAAAAGTCAATGAAAAAAGTGAACCTATGGCTATAGGTACATAATGATGCACAGAAATGCTGGCCAGAAGAGACACTGAAGTCTCTAGAAGCATTTCACAGGACTTTATGGGCAAAAGGACCAGATCAAATCAGAGCCTGATACAAGAACCCAGTGAAGCTGGAAAGAATTTTCCCATTGATATGCTTTGAATCAGAGGCAGTGACCAACAAACTGCAGGACTGCCTGTATAGGAGCAGCCATAAAACCCAGAAAGAGTTTTTAAAGAAAGCAGACATGAGTGTCATAAAGTCAAGGTCAAATTCCATCACCAACACAAGTACATGTGTCAGAGAATTATACCTCTTTTAATGCTAAGGACAGTATTTATGATTATTTATTTATCTTGGAACAAAAGGTAAATTAATCAATTTATTTTAAAAAGGGTGGTTTTATTCCATTGAGTAATTTCCTTTGAAAAAGAGAAATGTTTCCTAAACCCATTAGCAGTTAAACCTGATTTTTTTGTTGTTTCTATCTGAGATGAGGTTGCAAATCATTATTCATGCATAATCTGATTGCAACTGATTCCTTGTTTACAATTTTTTTGGGTGCATTTTCTTATTTAAACAAGAATTAATATATTCAGGCATGAAAGAAATATGCTCTATTGTCTTTTTTTTACAATTCTTTGGAATGTGCCATACATCATCTTTAACTCCCAATGACGTTCAAAACAGCCTGAGGAAAACAAGAATAAATAGACATATAAACAAGGAGAAATACACTAATAGGAAAATCATTTAAGTGCAGGCTTGCACAGAGGTACATTAAGCACGTGTAATATAAGCAATGCAAATCACGAGCTGAGCCCAAATTTTTCAATAAGCACAAAAAATTACTTAAAGTTCATGCAGGCTGGGTGATGAGCGAAGTCAGAGCAGTGTCCCAGAGTCACTGGCTGCTCCCTGACAGCAGCCACACGCCAAAAGCTCAGCCCTGCATTCACTGCCTGCCCGCGGGAGGACCCCAGCACAAGGAGCTCCCTCTTCTCTAAATTCGAGCACCCTCCAGTGTGCACACCCAGTAACATCCACACACCAGTATCAGCATCCCCCCACACCAGTATCAGGATCCTCACACACCAGTATCAGCATCCCCCCACACCAGTATCAGCATCCTCACACACCAGTATCAGCATCCCCACACACCAGTATCAGCATCCCCACACACCAGTAGCAGCATCCCCACACACCAGTATCAGCATCCCCCCACACCAGTATCAGCATCCCCCCACACCAGTATCAGCATCCCCCCACACCAGTATCAGCATCCCCACACCCCAGTAACAGCATCCCCACACACCAGTAACAGCATCCCCCCACACCAGTAACAGCATCCCCCCACACCCCAGTAACAGCATCCCCACACACCAGTAAGAGCATCCCCACACACCAGTAAGAGCATCCCCACACACCAGTAACAGCATCCCCACACCAGTATCAGCATCCCCACACCAGTAACAGCATCCCCACACCAGTAACAGCATCCCCACACCAGTAACAGCATCCCCCCACACCAATATCAGCATCCCCACACCCCAGTAGCAGCATCCCCACACACCAGTATCAGCATCCCCACACACCAGTAACAGCATCCCCACACACCAGTAACAGCATCCCCACACACCAGTAACAGCATCCCCACACCAATAACAGCATCCCCACACCAGTATCACCATCACCACACACCAGTATCAGCATTCCCACACCAGTAAGATCCAGCCCAGCCCTGGGCACAGAGCCTGGGGAGCCCTGGGGGAGCTGAGGCTGTCACTGACCCCAGCACTGCTCCTGCCAGGGTTCAGGGAACCACGGACCTATAGGGAGAGCTGCTAATCCCGAGAGGAAAATTCCCACCAGAAATGCGGTGACATTTTGAGCCTTGACTGCACATCCACCCTTTCTGACCCTCCTGGGTTTCCTGTCCTCACCCTAACTCCCTCCTGCTATTTCTCACACATTTTCAATAGTTCTGTAGCAGTGAAGGTCTCAGAATACCTTGCATATAACCTGCTTGATTCTTTTCCTTTGACTTTGTGATACTTTTTGATCATGGGAGTCCCAGAGCCTGCAGCCTTTGATCACGTGCAGGCAGGCAGCTCCCCTGATATATTAATTGTGAGGAAAAAAGGACAAAAACACTTCCCCCTGCTCAAGTACAGGAAAATAAAAGTGAATATGGAGTACAGTAAGACTCAAAAACCAATGTCCCATGTAATCCATTAACCTTTATTCCTGAGCTTCTTATTACAATATAATTTTGTTACTCCTTTTTATTTTGAATTTTCTGTACATGGAATGGCAGGCAAAAAATTAAATGTTCAGAACACTGAGACTATCCCTCAGTACTCTTTTTTTTTCTTGTTTACTCTTCATAATAATTGTCTTCTCAGCAGCTAGATTGGTTTTTATTTACTTTTACAATAAAAAAAAATTGCAGCTCTCACTGATTTTTGCCTATGTGCAATAGTATATTTTGTGGCATTTTAACAAATTAAATTTCACATGTTCAATTTTACCGAACTGTAATTCTGCAAGAGCAGTTCTCATATTCATGTACAGGAAAGATGAAACAGATATAATAACTCTAGAGGTAGTGACTGGGTTGTAAAGTTTGCCCTTATGAAAGAAGTAATGTGATGACTGTTCAAAACTAAACTGTTGGAGGTCTCTGGTATTTTAGGGCCTGTCACAGGGTCCCTCTGAATGCTGGTCACAAATATAAAAGCTGTCTAACCTGTCTTGCAACTAAAATTAAAGTTTATTCCAACTAGTCTGTTCACAGAGCCACATTCTAAGGGCAGCTGTGACTTGGCAAAACCCAGGTCACATCCATCTTTTCCATTTCAGAATTTCTCTTTCAATCTAAGGTTTAACAAGAAAGAAAAGATTTTACAGTAAATTTGCATATAATTAAGAGGATATACTTGCCATCTAAATGTCTGATGTACATCACTACAGGCTTTGCCAGGAACACCTCCCAATGTGCTGAAACAAGTCCTACTTCCCAGTGAGCACTCCAGAATTTCAAAGGTATCTGTGTGCCCAGCTTCTGCAAAGCTGCCACCTAATGTCTTTCATCATGCTGACTGAAATCTCAAAAACTGATTTTTTACTGATTAGTTTTGATGCACAGAGCCTCAAGCAGCACAGCTGCTTTGCAGTCTGAACCATGTACTCCAGCAAGAACAATGATGCTGACCACACTTTGCAGCCAAACCCAGCCCTGCAGGTGAATCTGAGGGATTCGCAGGTGTCTCTGGAGGCAAATCAGCCATACAAAAATCAATATAACCACACAAAAAATATCAGAGGAAAACACTCCCAGGGAGCTTACTAATAGGTTTTTGCAACCTGTCTTTTACATTTAGATTAATCAATAAAGTAAGAACCATCACTGTCAATGTTTAGGCACATAAGCTTCAAGCTTCTATTTCTCAATTACACAATTTTCTTGGATATCATCTCTAATCAAAATACCCTGCTCACTAATTCATGCCCTAACATGACATTTTGAAAGAGGGACTTGGATTCCCGACTGGTTTAGAATATTTGAAAAAGGAATGATCATATTTTAACATATTTTCAAAAGGAAAACTCAGCTTACTTTTAACTCGAGAATTGCGACCTGGTCCCTGTTCCCAAATCCCCTGGCAGGCACTGGGGCCTGCTGAGAGGTCCCACCAAACCTTGTCCTTTCCAAGTTGGACAAGACCCAACACCTGAGCCACTCGTGGTGGCCCTTTGCTGAACCCTCTCCAGGCTTTCAGTGTCCTCCTTGTTTGCTTTGCTATTTACTGATAGACTACAGCAGCTACCTCAAAATGATTGGCAAAACAGAATTCCAGAAGCCAGAGTTGTCTTCTGATTAAAAAGATGTTTTCTGCTGGTAGATTCTAGCCTGGAGTCTATCAGTGGCACACTATAGTTCTGAGTTTTCTCATTCTTACCTTTGATATTTATAGTGTCTCCCCCTCTTCTAGACATGTAATAACTTATTTACTCACTTGTCACCTGAGAAAAGAAGTTGACATAGTAACATTGTTGTACTTAGAAGAAATAATGGAGAGATGGTCTCTATTAAAATATGATCACTGACTTGAACTGCATAGAAAAGGCAGTTAGAGGAAAATTCCCATTCTTGTTCTCCCAGGAGCAAAGCTGTACATTCACTTTTGGTTTCAGTTCCAAATTGCAGGAATGTTCAACTGCAAAATGCACCTATTTTCAATTATGGAACTCTTCTGTGCTCCTGACTGCTCTTTTCCTGTGGTTTAACTTAACTGCAGCAAAGAGAGGCTGGATGGGAGCAGTGAGAGATGACATCACATCTGTCTGAATTAACAAGGTTACAAACAACTACACTAAGTTCAGCTGAATGGATCAACAAATAAGCAGGACTATTTCCCATTGCTCCCCAACATAAGTCACAAGAACTCCAGCCTTTGGCAAATTCTCCTTCAAAGCAAGACTAATTAATTTCACATTCTTGTTTTTGTACATATTAATATACCTTTTATAGGTCCTTAACCTGAACAGTCATTTAGCTTTTTAAGTTTTAATGTGTTATATGTCTTTAATACATAACTTCTAGTGTTGTTTCTTCCACTTTATTTTTCTCCTCTGCACACCATACATACTTCTACACATACAAATACTGTGCCTTCTCTCTCTATAAATTATAAAGGATTGTCTATATTAAAGATGTTCCACTCTGTTTTATTTAATTTCACTGATTAATATTTCATTCTCTGACCATGCAAATACTTTGAAGGCAACCAGTGGAAATAATCTCACAACTGAACAACAATAATTTCAGTTTTTACATGTGCAATGAAAGCATTTTGTTAATATGCATCATGAGAAACTGAGTCTGGAAAAATAAATTCCATCCCTCACTTGGTTACCAACTTCTTTTTTTTTGATCTTGACAGTATAAAAGACAAAAAGCTAAAACTTGGTTTTTCTCAGGGTTCCTCATTATTTGATTCCAATCTGCTGTGTGAGGGACTGAAGCTGCCCTTCAGGGACCCTTAGCCCAGGGCTGTGACAATGGCAGAGTGCTTTGCCTCCTGCCTCTCCAGAGGAACTGGAGAAGAAATTTATCCACACTTTGTTAAAGAGCCACTGAGGATAGTTAAGAAGCATATTTCCTAGTGTTGGGGTTAAGGAGTTAGCTGGATAAGAGCCAGGATTAAAAGAGCTGCAATAACTCAGGGTTGTAGGTCTCAGCTGATTGTCCACAGGTTTGGCTTAGTTCAAAACCACCCTGAATTTTGGCAAAACCTAGGTTCTGCCTCTTCAAACCTCATTAACAATTTTAGTGACCTGACTGTTACAGAAACATCACCAAAGCAGCATGCACAAGGAAGGAAATGTGATGTGAGGAAAGATAAAGGACTTTTGACAGATGAGCTCCTTGATCAAGCACATGCAAGTAATAAAGGTTAGTTTTAGACTTATGTGACCTGGTCTGACAAGAATTGGTGAGTAAATCTCACTGGTATCTCTGACAAAGAAAGCTCTAAGAAACCCCTTATTTGAGATTTGTGGTACTGAGCTGAACATTTTGAAAGCAGACTAAAAAATTTGTCAAAGTCTCAGTTTCTTCCACTAAGAAAAACTAAAGAACTGGACCTGCTCCCTGTTTTCCTACTTCATTTATTTTCCTTCCAAAGGCTTGGGCTTCAGCTCCCCTCTTTAGATAAACCATATCAAAACCAGGTGGGTGAACATGTCATTGCAAGAGCAGAGTGCAAACCTGTGGCTGTTCTCTGCAGAGACCCTGGTGTCAACCACACTTGGTGCCAAAGCTTGGAACATCTCGTTGGACACTGGCTTTCTGCAAGCCTCTCTGAGGCTGCAATGTCAGAGGGGAAAGATCTAACAATTATTGATTGATATTTAGTAATTTTTCTTTACCAAAATTAGACTGCCAAGTCCTCCAGGCCATGCTTTTCCCCACACTAGCTGCTAAGAAAAGAAAACTGCAGCAGATCTTTGGCTGATACAAATGGGAATAGCATTCATGTCTCCAGGGCAGAGCTACAAATTGAAATTATGGAGTAATTAGTTCACAATATTGTGATGGCTCATAAAGAATTCTTACAAATTAAATGAATCATATGTTGTCTTACTACTTCTTATTTTAATTTTAAAAATAATTCTAACAAATTCCATTCCCCAACATTCCTGTGTGCCTTTTCTTGTCCTTAAAATTTCAGTGGATTGTAACAAAAGGGAAAAACTGCAGTAATTTTTCAATGATGTGGTAATAAATCTTGGTATATCTAATTGTGATAACAAGAAATGATGAAACTGAAGGATATTTTCAGTGTTAGTCAATCTAGGACTCAAATTTTATTTTCTACAGCTAATTTTCACAGTTCTACATTGAAGAATGTAGAGAATAGGATTCTTATAACAACACTTTAACACCTATTGGTATATAATTAATCACACAGTATTTTCATGACTGACCTCTAAGAAAACAGGAACAGATTTTTCATTATTTCTCATTTCTAACAGGCAAAGTGAGTAAGGCAGAATAAAATACTTTTCCAAGAGTCATAGATTAAACTGGACCAAGAGCAGGAGTTCTTGGATCTGTTATTTCCTTTAGCTCATATTGCTAAACCTTTTTTTCTGAAGTCAGTCAGAGCTGTTGAGGTATTGCAGACTGCTTATTCTGCTTTTTGGCAGCACTGCTAATTCTGTGCAGAGTGGTAGGATTTAAATCTATGACTTTCACCACTGCTGCCCATATTTGAAGTCCTTCTTTTCATTTAATATTAGATAACTGAAGATATAATTCATAAAATCAGTAATACCACATAAAATTACCTGTCTTTGAGGAAAAACCTGCTCCACTAAAAACCACAAATGGACTCCAATGACAATTTTTTTAAGGAGCCCTCTCAGTGTTAGTGTGCAAATGACACCAAGAAATTAGAATTCTTTAATACAAACCTTTCTCTGCTTTGCTGGTGCCATTAATGCCCCCCTGTGTTCTCAGAAGTGACAGAGAGGTAGGAGGGAGAGGGGGCACACCACGGTCCTGTGGCACCCAGGTCCTGGAGCTGGCCCCAGGAGCACCTCCAGGGCCAAAACCTTCAGAGAGCCCTTGTGCCATGGCTGGGGCTGGGGCTGGCCTGAAAACACACTCACCACTCTGGTATGAGACTGCTTGCTGCTGCCCAGACTGCTCCTGTGTAATTTGGAGGATAATCTGAGCCAAATGAGGAAGATATTTGCATTTTGCAAATGACTGGCAGTAGTCTAAACAAGAGATTAAGATGACTATATAATTTCTTTGCTCCTTCACCAGAAACAACTGTGTTTATATTTACCAGAAATCTCTTATGTGAACATTTATCTCTAACTAAAGCTGTTTTACCATATGGATCAGATATTTTACTTTCTTAAAAAAAATTATGATGCAATATTTCTATGACTATTTCTATAGAATGACAGAGGAAACTGGTAACCATAAGGTTTTATCTGTACAAAGAGAAAATGTCAACACCTGTTTGCTGCAAAAGATCTGAAATTGGAGCTGGTAACCTCAGGTACATATACCTGAAGGTGCAGAAGGTGTAAATCTCCTCAATCTGCAAAGCTATGAGCTTTTCACCTCAACTGTCTTGTCATTGTAACCACAAGCTGTAAGTTAGCAGACATTTAGAAAGAGCAAATAGATTGCAATTTAGGATAACTAGCATTAATAATATAATGAGGAAAAAAAAATCCCAATTTAGATACAGAACTAACAGACATGAAAAAACAGAGACATGAGAGGCAAAATGAAATAGGACAATTTCTAACACACTAAACTCCTTACCATCAACATGGTGATTAAGCTTTATCAGCCATACAGCAATTGTTGTCCTTGTTTATTTTTGTGTTGTCAAAAGTTTTCAAATGCAAAAGAATAAAAGTCACAATTAAAGGAAATGGTGAAAGTTCATCTCTGTGAAATTAAAATTAAAAAAAATAGAAAAAAAGAAAAAAAGGAAGGAAGGAAAGAAGGAAGGAAGGAGTTTAAAACCTAGATGTTTAGACAGTCCTGCAAGCCCCCTTGTGACCTTACTCTGATATTTAACAAAACATTAATCTTCTTGCCAGCAATTATAAAGAATACAGTGATGTAGCTGGGCTCAGTGAGTGAGTAATAGTAATTCCATTGTTCTCTTTTATTTATGCCTTGGCTGTACCAGGCAGATGAGGTAAGTTGGGGCTTTTTATATGTTATTATTCTGAACTGGCAATACATAAAGGCTGATTACACAAATATCTGTCTGTTTCTGAAGCACTGTTTCACACCTCCTTCCAGCTCATGATCAAAGCGTTTCAACATTTTATTATGAAATCATGAATCCCTGCTTAGTTTGCATATGAATTATAGCCTTTAAAAAAACCACACTGGTGTACAACAGTGACAGTGCCTTTTGAACCAAGGAACAAAACAAGGTGTTACACATTACTTCTGGAAGGCAATGACTTGCTGATTAATTCTGTTTGCTGGAGCACAGTCCAACCTCCCCAGTGAATACATAAGCCTTGAGACCAAAGACATTTTTTTTTGTGAACAGGCCAGTGATTTTTCCTCTTGTAAGAAAACGAGCTCTATTGAGAAGTTGAGAAAATGTTGTCATGTAGCTGTAACCAAAACAAAACTACAAGAGCTTCCCTCTGCTTTTCTGAAATGCAGTAGCTATTCTAAAAACGGAAAATAATCCAATTGTCCAGTTAACAGCATCCCACTGTACAAACTTTGCTGTCTGAAAGTTGCTGAGTGGGTTCCACCCCTGTGAATAAAGCACACTGAAAGAAGACAGTGAAGGAGAGCTCCCTAAGCCATACACAGGTGTCCTGCACCTACTTCTTAGGAAAGCTGCTATGGTGCCCCTAAGATTCACACTTAGTAAATTTCAAAGATCAAAAAACCACTTTATGTTCAATCTTTCTACTTCAGAAAGAGGAGGGGTCAAGTTATCCACTCTGATTTTTTACCTTCTGAGAAACTTTTGCATTTCAGAATCACAGGACTGTGAATAGAAGACATAACACTGAGTTTTGGAAGAACAGCATCCAGTTGCTGATGCTTATGCCAAGATGGGGCATTCTTGTATGCCCTATAGCCCTAATTGAATGCCAGCAGCTGATCTTTTACATATACCATGTTTTCCTCACAGTAGTCTGAAAAAGAATGAAAAAGTGCCATTCCTATAAAATATGGCAAGGATTTTCCAAGTTTGTTTTGCATCATACATATATGAACTGTGAACAATCTAATGAATAGAAATAAAATTTTATAAGGTTTTACTGTCAGTGATTTGCAAGTATTAATTCTGTTGAAAGCCATGCCATTTCTGTCATTTCAGTCAAAGCAGCATTTGGCCCATAATTATTGATCTTTTTTTTGTAATGACATCTTCCCCCTCTGTTCACTTGTCTGTATTGGCAGATGCAGATTCATCTTGATAAATCTCATAATGTCACCAAATCCAAATATAAGGTAGAAGGGTAAAGAAAAACTACTTCTCTTTCATGACCTGCCAAAAGAATAATCTAAACTCTGATTGCTGCACTTCCCCACAGCTGTACAGTGAAAGATCATGCGGGCAAGGCAACAGCCAAGCTGAGAACTCTCAGTTTGTTAAAAGATATTTCAGATCATCAGTAGGTGGCTGAAGTAATTAAACTTAACACAGCATTTGTTTTCTGAGCAGCAAAAGGCTTTGCTTGTCACACAATCGTATTTTCTCTTGGAGTAAACGCATGGAGGTTATCCAAAAGCAGATTCAGCTGAATGGCATCTGTGTAACCTGGCTCTGCCTCACTGCTGGGCTCTGGGGCCCTGAACACTCACACATCTTTTGTCATGATATCAGCCAAGGAGTTCTTTGGCTGGCCAATTCAACACATTTGAAACATTCTGTAAAACTAGCTACCACTTCAGATGTTCTCTGTGAAATAACTCTGAATGTGCATCTTTGACCTCATAATCATTTCTTCAGCACAGCCTAAAATTGGGTGGGTTTAGATTCCGTGCATTAGAGTAATTGCATTTTTTACCCTAGCACATTTTAAAGCAGAGCAGAACAGCATTGTAGTGTGTGAGATTAGCAATTATGCTTTTATCAATATAAATACATTATTATTGAAATGAATGAATTAATATATAAAACCTCCATGTGCAGACTTAATAAAAGTGCCGGACCAAAGAAGGAGAGATCCCTGTCTGAATGTCAAACTTCAGAAAATAATCCATCTGGTTCTATTCACAGACAGACAGGCCACATCTCAGAGTACCTTGGAAAATCACTGCTCTCCATGCATGAGACACAAACTCACAAAGGCAAGAATTCAGAGTTGAGCCTTAAGCCCTGTTCATAATTTGTTTCATTGTTCCAGCACATATGAGATATGTAAGACCCCCAGCAGCTTTGAGGCTCCTGTTCTGTTCCTGCTCAATAGGGGTGAGTTAAGGATTGCATTGTGTCTGTACCCCCTCAGTTCTGGTGCCTGTGTAAGCTTTAAAGAAGATATTTAGAGTTATCTGAATGAGGTTTTATGGTAATATTGAAACAACAAAATAATATTTGGGAAAAGTAATAAAATCCTCTCTCAAACTAAGATACATTAAAACTGGCTCAGTATATCATGTAACTCATTACATGGAATTACACCATTCCTCTGAGCTATGAATTTACATAGTACTGGAAACCATAAGAGATAAGAAAAAGACACTTGTAGCCAGTGCTGTAAGAAAAATATTTTTAATATGAGAAAATATACTTTTTCAGAGCAGATACTTATATGCTCAACCTAGTAGATTTCTACTTCAAGATTTAATTTTATGTAACAAAAATTTATCAAAGCTAATGTTACATAATTTGGTTTTGTCCCTTTTTTACACTATTATCTTAATAATTATTTTGTAGTCTCATGAATCCCTGACTTTATGGGATAGATATTGCATTAGATAGACTCTAATGGATCACAATGACAACTACTTTTAGAAACACTTCTGTATCACATGCACAGAACCCATCATCACAGAGAATTTAAATAAGATTAAATACATACAGAAAATTATCACAATTAGATGCAGTTACCACAATAAGATGCATTCAAAAGGCTTAGAAAGCCTCATTCTTTACCTATTCTCTACTTAAGTGTATAGAACATAAGAACCTTTCTGTAAAACTTGTAAAAATTATACTTTCAATATTACCAATAGAGAATTGAGCTGCAGGTTGCAAAAAAAATTAGTGTGCACCTTGAGGCACTCAGAATTAAAAAGGCTACCCAGGAAAACAATGGCATTGTATTATGCTGATGCAATTAGGATATTATACCATTTGCCACTTTGCTGGCCCATGGAGACTTGTATTCTCTGCCTGGAAATATCTGATGGTTTTGCAGTTTGACTTGTGATAAGATTGTTCACAGTTCTAGAGCTTCAGGTCAAGATGACTTCCAAGCCTCTCAAAACTGGAACATGTAGAGAATTTTAGTTAAGTATTGCTGGCTTGAGGACATCTTTAAGATGAGAAAAGAGCCATAAGCTCAGCACACCCAGCAGAAGTCCTAGAGACCAAGATATTTTCATTTCAGAGTTCTGAACTAGGAAGGTAAAAGGACTGTAATGAGATTTTATTACCCAGAAGCAAAGCTGTAAGTAGCAATGGTTTTAGAAAAATCCTGAAGAAACATGAGGTGGAATAATGTGCTCTTCTGGGAGTAAAACAACCTTCAGCTTCCTTAGGGTAGGTAGGTGCTGCTTTCTGAGAGCACTGGCTACACTTAGCTTGGCTGAACTTCTAAAAAAAGCAGTTCAACTTCTCTTTTGAATACTCCTGCTGCCAGAACACTGAGGGTACCCTTCTAATTTGGGAAAGTGGACAGGGAAGAACAAAGGAGGAGGATATAAACACTGCCTGATTAACACGCGCGTATCTTACCTTTACATTTTCTGAGAAATGTTTCATTTCCTCTTGCTCTCCAGCTGCAGTTGGAGTTGCAGTTACTAAATTTCTGCAAAAGTGAATGAGGAAAAACTTATTTTGGGGCTCTAACGTGGCATTCAACACTTGAGACTTCTGTTGGTGAGGTAATCTTAGCTTGCTCACACTTGTTGCTGCCATATGGAATTTGGAGCAACCTTTGACTCTGTTTTTTTCTCTCTTTCCTATTCTCAGCTACAATTTCCACGATCAACAGCATTTAATGCACATTTCCAAACTGTGCTCACAGTTGCAGCAGTATATCTAGGTCGACTTCTAATCAATGACTGTAAGAGCCTTCCTGACAAACTTGCTACACTTTTGCTCTCCAAAATGGAGACTCATAGGACTCAGGTAGCTCAAGAGATTTTCTATTTTCCCCTAAAATTTCTCATTACTCTGATGTTTGTTACATTTCTTGAATTCATTCATGCATATCACACTGATGGTCAGTTTGCACAGCCATTCTACAATATAACAGAAAAATGCATCCATTACAATGATCACAGAAGCATTTGGTGATTTTGTAATAACTTGAAAACAAGCTGGTGTGGTGAGACAACTCAAAGTCTCACACAAGAATGTACAAAACCAAAAGGTCAGAAGCTCTCTCTTGGTACTCAGCCTCAGAGGCATGGAGAAGCTCAAACACACACATACCCCAAAAAAGGTTTTCACTCAGAATTTGAGGTTCTGCTCTTGGGCACACTTGGACCATCATTCACAGAACCCACAATTTCAGCTTTCTTTCTCCTACACCCCATGGTTTGAATGAACTTGCATTCTCCAAGCACAGCTGGTCACTCCTTTTCTCCAGTGACTTCACCTCTTTTGCTCAGTATTTGAGGGAGCTGGAACCATTCCTAGAGTAATTTTAATGTATTTTTGCTACCTTCTGGATAATTTTGAAAGGAAAAATTGCCTTCTACTGAGGTTACTCTACATTAGTCTAAGGAACTTCAGGATTGTCTCACAAAACTTTTAACAAAGTAACAAGCAAGTTTTGTTCATAATAAGACAATAAACCCTTAAAATTGGGTACCAAGGTCCCTAATCCCGGTCCCATTCAATGAGATTCTGGAACTTAATTCCCGTGGTCTGCACCTTAGAGATTTTGGCACAAAGGAAATGAGATGAAAATTGGTTTCCCATGAAACCTCATGTCAGGTTTGGTACAGGAATGGTTTGGCAAACATCCAGGCAAAGACAGCTGATTGCCACAGGCAGGGAGGTGAGCATTGGTTCTGCAGCTTCTGCATCAGCCACGTTGCACTGCTGAGCAGAACAGCTGTCAAATTCTTTTAAAAGCTAGACTCCAAATGCACAGAAAATGGCTATGGGATTAAGCCATATACGATTTTTAAAGATATCTTTTGTCTCTGTAGCATCTGTTCTCATTATGAACTCATTTTCTTATCTATGCTTGGGTCCATTTCTTAAATCTAAACACAGGACAAATATTTCCACTGGCTTACATGGGTGTTTGAGTCTGAAAATAATACTTTCAATATGGTTAATTCATCAGGAAAATAAAAAATACATTTGCACAATTTTAGTATGTCTCTTCCTTTAGTACTTCTCTTACTTAACTGTAATTGTAAATTTACATTACTTTGTAAATTATGCTTATAATTATCTATATAATCTCAGCATCTTTAACAAATTAGCAATAAGAAGTATCAGTGAAAAACAAGTTGCATCCACTTGAAATAAATTAAGCTGCTATTTATATCTGATACACATTCTTCCCAGTCATGATGGGACTGATGTAAGACCATCACTTCAGTCAGATATTCCTGTCTCTCAGACATTTCCTTGCTCTCTCTTGCCAAAGTCTCTTGTTAACTGTTCATGAAAGGTCTTACCAGAGACTGATCTGCTGCATGAGGTCCTTAGCATGACCCTCTTTATTCATGCTGAGATCATATCTACTGATTTTCTAGCTCTTCTCCTACAGGTTCAGTGCTGCAGTCCTTCCTTTTTGAAGTTTCTATTTCCATAGATGACCATTACTTTCTTATATTTAATTCCTCCTAAGTGCTGTAATTTCCCAAATGTTTTTAATTCCATAAGCTGTTTCCTGTGATCTTCTCCAGACTACTTCTCAGCATGGTTTTCAGCTTTCTCTGGGGCTATATTTTTTTTTATCCACCTCTTCCTCTCCTCTCTCTTCCCTCAGCATACAACAGCACTGGCCTCCTTCAGCCATAGCTCATTTGTCTGTTTAGCATCTGTTTGTCATTCATACCCCTTGATGTTAGAACACTCATCTTTTTCATATTCCCATCTACAGCCCACTGTGAATAGTTGCACAATGCCTTGGAGTCACCATAAGCATTTAGTGCTATTTCTTCTATTAGAATATTTGCATCCTTATCTCCAGTACCCTCCTTTTTCCCTGGGAAGTTTTAATATTGTCATCACTGCTTTGAATTTACTGTTTCCTGCAGCTGATCTTTAATTAGAAAGCTGTAATGGGACAGTGTACTTGCAGAAGCCTCATTTGTCCAGACTCCATGTATAAGAATCTGTCCCTAAATAGAGAGTTTGTCAAAATGCAGCTCTTCCACTACTTTTATTATAGATAAGGGAACCCACTGAAAACATCCTAATTTGTCCCAATACTCAGAATTCACAAACACCACAAATAAACTGGCATCACTTTATGAAAATAACATTGTAGAATTTACTTTGGAGACAACAATTACTAAAATTGGTATGTAGTAGCCACGCTCTTCTAAGCTTTCTCTGTTGTGTTTCTTTACACAGCTGTAAATCAATGCAAGCTAAACAAGGTAGAATTTTTACAGAATGTTCTATCCTGAGGCTAAATGATTTTTCCCCCCATTGCCCTGAAACTATTGTAATCAGTATTTATTCCTGAAAAAACTTGAAGGCCATAATCATATATCAAGTCCCTGTTGTGACATGTAAATACACCCATTTTTTATACAACATAGAGAGCTTGCAAGCCATGCATGTGAGTGATACAGTGAATACAAAACAGATGAGGAAAGCCCAAGGAAACAGGGAGATGATAATGGCTGGTGTAATAAGCAGTGCTACTGCACCTCAACTGCTTGGCTATGATTAAACTAATGTAATAACTGCTACCATGCTAAGAGGAGGCATTAATAGCAGAATGGTGGTTTATTGCCTGCTCTCTTCTGAAATTTACTCAGCACCAAGGTATTTATTAGAAACATATTTATTGTGTACTCACTTTTGGATGGGCCATATGTTCCTCTGCTGATGATGTAATAATTTGTGTTTATTTTTTTTTAAAGTGCTGTATAAAAAGACTTAAAGATGAAACTGGAACAAGTCATTAGATATCAGTGCTGAATGTGAGATCAGTTTCATAGGAAGACAGTCATGCCTCCAACAAGAAGTTTGCTCTAATGAAATGAAGGAGATCAAAGATGATAGAAAGCAAAGCTATGTAATGAAACAGTGATTTAAGAAGCCTGGGACATTTATTTTATTTTCATTGTAAGATAGGTTACTTGCCTTACAGTTTGGTATTGTTTATTCTGGTGTCTGTACATGGTTTTGATTATATTAATTACATTATTGGCCAAATTCTAAACTGTTGTAAATCAAAATTACTATTCTGACTCCAGTGAATGACAGTGACTTATACCAGCTGATAATCTACCCCTCAATGCCTTACAAATGCAGGATAAAGACTTTGCAAGCCTTCTAAGAAGTTTGTTTGTTTGTGAAAATGTTACAATTTATTGCCGTTTTGCAAATGGATAGAATTTCTTGCTGTAAATACTTTAATTACTATTATAAAATGAATTGAAATTTAATTAAAGATGAAAAAAAGCACAGTGGAAATTTTTAAAAGGATAAAGCCAGTGAGAAACACTCCCAGATTTGAATGTCATTTTAACAGTAATTTGAACCAACATCTGAAACGTGTTATATAATTTTAAACATATACTAAAAATTATTTTCTTCCAGCTTAGAGCAAGTGCAGACTCAATAGTTGTTCCAAAGCTTTTAGCTATTTTCCCCCTCAATCTCTAGACATAAACAAACAAGAATGCTAATTAAAAAAGTTACTTCAGGCAATAATCTTGTCAAAGTAGTTAAAGAGGGTTAGACTCAATCATCAGAAGGTAGGGCAACATCTAGAGAAAGCATTCATCATATAAACACATTGCATTTATTTAATCACTGATTCTCCAGCAGTTTGAAACAAATGCCTTGGATATTATTAAAAAATATTACTTTTTTTCTTAACGAGACAAGCAAAGGTGTGTTTGATTCTCTTAAGGTGTAAAATGAACATGACACTGTTCCAAAAGGCATTATGATTCTAAATACGTGGGCAGGTTTTACTGAAGATTCTTGTACCCTAAATTCCCTAAATTTTCCCTGTTTCTCAGAGGCTGTCACCAGTGGCACCACGTGCTGTTTCTCCACGTTTCCCCCTTTACTGGGGTTTGTGGAGGGCCAGTACAAATGGGGAAAGCTAAACCTGATTTCTAAAAGGACCTCAGAGCAGTTTGTGTGCAGGCACTGTCAGCGTGTCAACAGCTCAGCTGTGCGCATCCTTGGAAAAGGAACGTAAACTCAGCAGGTCTTATTGGGTACAGCTGAAGGGCTGGACACCAAATGCATCTCTCAGGGTCTGAGCAGGCTGCACACACATCTGGAGTGCCCTAAAGAAGGTGAGCAAGGCCTTTGAGCAGGCAGAGCTGTGGTGGGGCCATGGACCGGGGCCTCAAGGGCCTTACAATGACACCTGTAAGATTTCAGCCTAGAGAACATTTTCAAATGCAGTGCAAAATGGCAAGAACTTGAATGCCTCTTGGAAGAAAGCAAACTCCAGTGAAGATTAAACACCCTCTGGGTGCTGACACAGAGACTATTCATGGAGCCCCCTGTGGAAATCAGCAAAATCCCTGGGGAAGCTGATAAATCTATTCCATTGGCACTCACTGCCCCCATCCTGTGTATGTCCAGGCAGCTACCTTCAAAATAGACCCTTCATGGTGCAGTGGGACACACTGAGGATCTGTATTGATGGTGTAGCTCAATATGATGGTGGTTCAAATGAACTTAATGTTCTGTAATTTATGCCTTTCTTTTTAAGACTACATGCGCTCATGTTTTTCCAAGAATAGATGTATAACTTAGTATTTTGGGCACTGATCCACTTTACACATTTCCTGATCTGCCCTTGTGTTACTGGAAAACATTTTCCAGGATGAAAGCTCATCCTGGTTTGTGCAAGCAATAAAATCAATTCCATTGAACAGAGATGATGGTTGCACAAATGTGTATATTGTGTTAAACACAAATGTTGACATTTATCAATATGATTTAGAACCAACCAGATAAATTTCTTCTAGTAGACCAAACTTTTAATAGTATATTTACGTAACACTTGCATTGAACTTAGAACAGCCTGTGTTCTGCATAATGTTTCAAATAGGAGTGCTAAATTGGTGCATTTCTTTCCCATTGAAAAAGATTTTATATTTCTGGCAATGGTTTTGTAAGATACTGTACTTGTTAGCCAAAAAAACCACTCAGAAAATAACCCTACTCCTACTTTGATGTACAACTATAACAGCAGAGTTTTTTTAGGAATGGATATGACCCATCTTATTTTTACACATTATATTATTTCTTTTCCCAAATGTCAAAGATACTTATCTTAGTGAAGGGCTTCTTCATGGATCACGTTTCCCTATTTTTTTCTAGGCTACCCTCAAGATGAATGAACTTTATCTTTCCAGGAAGTTAAATTTTTTATTTAAAATGTGAAATCTTGTTGAGTTCCAGGGTTAAGTGCATGGTTTCAAAACATATGGCTCTCTTATTTCTAGCTATATTTAACGTTCTTTTATCTTGAAACATTTTACACAATTTCTCAGAAATGCCAGTTGTTTAAAAATAAAAATAAATTTTTGAGAATAAAGTCTCCAGCAGGACCTCTTTTTACATACAGGACACAACCCTGGCAACATTTTAACTCCAGCTAGTTGGAGAAACTCCACCTGGACTAAATGTCCCACAATCAAACTGGTGCGTGTTCTAGAAGAGGGTTCACTATCAGATAACAACTGAGAGTATGTTGCATTTCTCTTTGCATCAAGAGAAATATAATCATTTATGCAGGAATTTTACATAGGCAAGTGGGCCTAAATTATTCCACTTTGTCCTGGGCCTTGCTCTCAGACCATTTCATGGAGCACTTTCAGAGAGCCCCAGGTCAGACTGGGATTCCCACTGAATCTGGCACTACCTCCTAGACTATGCACATTTCATCAATAAACCACTCCCAGATGTTTCCCTGTTAAATATTTCAGCTGGGGAATCAGGACCTCCAAGATACAAAACTAAATAAACAGAAAGTGTTGGAGTGTTTCAGAGTTACTCATAAGAGAAATGCTAAGAAATGCTTTTGGGAGCTATGGTACTTCTAATATTTGGAAAGAGCCAGTCCTGAATAAACATGAAGAATTTGAGAGCTACTGTAATTAACACATGAATACAGCTGACTTTGTCATGGCCAGCACTGTTTCATTAATGAAAGTGTTTTGTTAAGCAATCTGGATAAGATCCAGAGTCTTCCCACCACAGAATAAGAGATAACTCCTGCACTACCTTGCATCAGGTGCACAGCAATGGCATTACACAGCAAGGCTACTTGATCTGTTAAAAATGCAAGAAATAAATAACTACTGAGGATACTTACAATTGGGATACTCTTTGAAAAGGCAGAATTGAGTGCCACTTTCCTCTTACCCACTGTGTCTCACATCCAATCAGTTCTGCCCTTACAGCTGCACAAGAGAAAAAGGAATGGTTTAAGGTTTTGATGAAAAAACAAGTATCTAATATGGCCTAATCAGTCATAGAGACGTGGCAGCATCCTCCTGCCTTGCAGATTCTCAGTGAATTTTCTAACCCCCTCCAAGACACCTTCCGTATCAATTTTCTCAACTACTCCCATTAAGATTTTAATGTAGAATTTCACAGTTATGCAGAGATAGCATAGAATTACTGCAGAAATGTTTCTATGGTACTGTAGAAATATTTACTGGAGCTGAAATTCCAAATGTGCTTTCACATAGGAGGGCACAATCTCAACATTTCATATTCGAGTGCAGAAACAAAAACACTAGACAAATCACCATAATCTGGATGCAATTATCTGTTTTTTCCTCAAAAAGTTATATTTTTGTAACTTAAGAGTGTTGTATGAACCTCTCTGGTTTTAATGAGATTGTATTTTCTGTCAAAAGACATTTTTTTCTCAAATGATTCTTACTATTGCCTTACAAAACATAGATTTGTCATGAGCAAAGGTAGCTAAAGTGCATTGCCCAGCCCCTTGTTTCCCGTAATGTTCACTGAATTTCATAGAAATAATCTCCTGGAGAACTACTACTCAATGTGAATAATTGTGAGACTCTGCCTGCCATGTATCTATCATGATCATCTAAGATAGCTATAGTCCACAGTATTCAAACTGTGGAAAATGGCATAAAACTGCACAACAGCTACGAGAAACAACCAAGATTGATTTTCCAGTACCATTAGGTCTATTGCATTCAAGTATGTTAAAAGTGAATAATAATAATAATCTTTAAAATTACAAATAAAAGTCTAAGTAAGGCTATGAGGACATAAAAACCAATGATGACAGACTACTGTGAATACAGTTCAAAAGGGATATAATATATTTGTGAGATTTAAGTGCTAGTAATATTTTTATTAAATGGTAAACCTATACTTTGGAGATTTTTGATCATGACATATATTGGAATTTACATTAAAGAGAGATGGTTACTCATAGATATTACTGTTTATAAATAATATCTCTTCTATGTAATGTACAAACTGGAATTATTTAAAGGAGTGCTGATACTGAAAAATGAGTATTGATTAAAAGACAAAAAACAATCCCCAAGAAAATTAAGCATTGAAATCAGACAAAAACATTAAATAAAAGAATGAGCAGTACCCGTAACTTGGAGTGCCACTTCCTAAGAAACACATACAGTAGCAAAATCTATTTTAATTGCATATGGGGACTTTGCCTGGATTATGCCCAGGCACATGACAAACCATTACCAAGTCCCCTGTTGGGAGTAAAGGACAAAAAGGGCTTTTACTTGGCTTGTTGCCACTCTTCTCAGGAACAATAAGTCAGTCACTAGTCACAAAACAAGAGTCCCCTGCACCAAGCCAGCCACCCCCAGGGAGGCTCTGGCTGGCAGCAGTTCCAGGCAGCTCCAGCTTCCCAGTGCCCAGTGCTGGGGGCTGCCAGCCCCTCTCTCCTTGGCACCAGCCAAACTGGGCTCTCCACTCATCCCCTCTCTTTACAACCCCTCCTCATTGCTCTGCATCACACTCTTTTATAAAGTTATTGAACAGCAAAGAGAGGCAGTTTCAGACTGCAAGCCATGAAATATTCTCCTGATTAAAGAGTAGTCACATTCTATATTTCCAAATGGGACGAGTTTCATCGCCTCTGGCAAGAGCAATATGCACAAGGCTACTGCATCATGAGTAGGCTCAGAGTAATCAATGGTTAACTGGCCAAATAAAGGACAAACACAACCACTGGGGCCCCAGCAAGGGTCATGATAGAGGATCTGGAAGGCTTCTGATTCCTTAAGGGCCCGGAAGGCACAGAGGTCCTCTGAAAAGTGAGTTACACAGTCCCTGTAAGCACCCAACAAGTGCATCTTGAACATCCCACAGATGTCAGCAAAGGCTGACCACAAAATCAAGGGATCTTCTCAGCCTGGTAAAATAGAAACAATCTCAGCCACCCAAAAACTCTGTTTTAATAAAAAACGGGGGAACAAGATACAAAAAGACCTCATTTGCAATACACATTTTTTAAAATGTTTTTTTAGGCATCTTTAAAGACAAGGGAAGGAGTCCCTTGTCTTTCCCATTGTGTCATTTGCTCTCATGGTACTACCATAAGGATTTAGCCTCCCTCCACCTTCTGAGTTGCTAATCTGGTGATGCTGTTGCTCAAAATGACATTTTATTTCCCCAAGAATCACACACGAGTTGAACTAATTCCTGATGAGGAAGATTGATTAGGACTGTATTCAGCATTTTGTATAGTTGCACTAGAACCGGTTCTTTTTTTTTCCAGTGCAAGTCTAAATATTTTTTTGCATGGAACAGATAATCTCAACTATGGATTGGTATTGTAGGTGAATATTTTTCCATTAATACTTCATAAGTTTTTCAACTAATTTCAGAACAACTATATTTACTTTTCTTATAGCATGGTATCAGTTTTATATCTCTTAGGATTTGTAATTCTCCATCAGATAGAGTAAGATCATCCTACTATAGATAAAAAGATAAAAAAAGGAAAATTATTATATGACTTCTAGATACATCAGAAAAAAACCCATATCAAGACCACAAAAATTCTCATGTTTATGATTTCCCTATTTTTATAATAATTTGTCAAATTTTCTACATTTTAAATACCATTGCACAATGAGAAAACAGCTGAATTATTAGTTTCCCTTAGAATTACATCTGAAATGTTTATAAATAGTTGACTCTCACCTTTTCAAAGCTCCTTGAAAATGCAATGTGCATTAGTTAGTATACAATGCACTAATTAGCACAATGAATGCTGGTTTATATTTGTAATCTCACCTAGAATCCATCTTTGCATTAGTTTCAGGTCAGAAAAGATGCTAAATGCAGTATTTTCATAACTTCAAGGAACAGATAATAGAAAAGCTGTAGGTTGGATTTTTTTTTGCTGAAGTTAATAACACACAACAATATAAGCAATTTAACTCCTTTAAGCAGCTTTGATCCCACCATTGTGCTTTGTGACTTTGTTAACAACAGTTTCAATATCGATTACAAAATATAAAAATAAAAGTTAAGAATAAAACCAGACATCCCAAGTGCTAAGTCTTTAATGGAAAGAAGGATGAGGAACCAAAGAAAAGGCCCCCACATTTGCACAAACACTGCCTGGTAAATTGTTTTCCATGCAATTTCAGAGTAAACATTGTTTGGCGATGAATTGGTTCCAGGTCTTATGCAGAAATGTTGATGCAACACATCCCAGATATGCGCATTTAATTGTTTTTGTAATTATATATCCTGACACTGAAAACAACACTAGGCCCAAATAAACGTGTGCAGTTTTGGGGGGTTACTTCTGGAGAACTTCCTCAAGGTTTTGTTTTACCAGTTTCTCTGATTTTGTTTTTTTAAATGGAATCCAGCCCCCAAGGCAACTTTGATAAAGTCAATGAAATTATACAGGTAGAAAGGACAAAAATGCAGTCTCTGGATTTCAAATAGTGACAACACCAGTCTCACCACTAAGCCTGACATAAGAACCTTTTAATTTAAATGTAATCTCCAAAAGACCAAATTACCAGCAACATGTTCTCATTAATTCCTGTAAGGGATGCTCAAGCTTTGACCCCTCATTGTTCTCCTTATCGAGAAGTGGCTGAGTCATAGTATTAATAAGCCATCACTCCTTTAAGTGGTCATTCACTGCTGGGCGGGGAAAAGATAGGCTCATCCTTTTGAAGTGGGAATGGGCAAGCACGGCTGCTGTAATAGGCTGTGATTATTTTCACTATGAATGCTCTCCCAGCTTTCAAAAATTAAAAGGAGCACTCATTTTCCTGCTTGAGTATTTCTCACACTGGCAAAAAAATGAAGCCTTTGAAATGTAAATGGTTTAATCTTTGCAAACCCCGGCTTCAGAGGGAGGTACAGCTTCATTTACAAAATGAAGACATTTTAGGAAATGATTATCATTGTAAAATTGAGGTCAGCAGGGAGTCCGAGTTCAAACTCTTAGAATATCAGCAGTGTAACAAGTTTGATCTTCCTTACTGCATTGCTTGCATTTGCTTCTCTGGGTTCCAGCAGAGAGCCATTGTCAGTCAGAACTTGTTCCCACTCATTTCCCCTGGTTAAATAAAATAGTTATGCTTATTACATAGAATTAGCCAGTCCAATAAAAGTTAGGGCAAAACTAAAAATAAAAAAGGGAAGCTGAATTTTATTTTGTTTAATGTATGCTCTATGTGCATATTCAACTTAGAACATTTAAAGGCTGACAGCACTGAGGGTATTTTTTTTCATGTTCAGTTCAGGCAGTAGTGTTGGGCAGTGTTACTATACTGTAACTGAAGGAGACCACCCATAATGGTGAGAGACTATTTCATTTAAAATGTAAACATTAAATCCTTAATCTCTCTTCTACAACATCCAAGTAGAATGACAATTATTGTTGCTGGCATTATAGGGTTTTATGGCATCAGTCAGGCTTATTATGAACTGATGGAGATGATAAATTTGTATAACAAAGTGCAAATGATAACAGCTGCCATTTGACAACAGCCATTATGGAGAGCTTCCCTGCACTGACGGGCATTTCAGCTGAAAACAAGGGAAATCTGTCAGAAATGAGGATGAATCTGAGCAAAACACAAAGTGAGAAGTTACAGAATCTTATTGGTAATCTTGAGATATAAGTTCATCGTCTTTTAATCAGTGTTATATAGTTATTTTCAGTGGAGTTACTTATCTTTCTGCCATTCCTGGAGAGCCATTTCTGTCTCTCAGTCAGAGACATTGAAAGGGATAGCTAAAATTAGAATGTCAAAATGTCATTTGCCTTACAAAGATCCTTGATGTTACACCCTTCAATTCTACCAATGAAATGCTGTTACTGCTTGAAAGAAATATATCTACATCTATCCATATATCAACAACATGCAAGAGAAAACCAGCTAATTAAGCAGAATTCAGCACCTGTCCAATACCTGGAAAAAGGATAGGTAAGAATGAAAGGCTGCTTGTACTGAAGTTAAAGTGATACAGTTTGAAGTCAGTCTAAAATCTGGGTAGCCAGGTTTGCAGGACACTTAGCCAGACCAAACTTAAGGAGGTTTGTCTTTACTAATGACAAAAAGCAAAATATTAGCAGTAGTTTTTAACATATCTCAAAAAAAGAAGAAAAAAATCGTTCTATAAATAAATGAAACTACACAATTTTAAAAAAATTACCACAATGCTGAAAAATAAGTTATAGCATTTCCAAAGAGATAAAAGAGAAAGTCTGAACACCATCCACCACATACCCAGTCTCAGTGCTTACTGGTTTTTCTGGTTGAAGCAGGTGTTTTGTTTGTGTGCACTGGAGTGTGAGGCAGCTGTGGCTGCTCTCTCGAGGTATGAAGGGCTCCATTATGAGCAGCACCCACTCCCTTTCCAAGGCAAGTTCACAAGCTGGGCAATCGCTGCAGTGGAGAAAGCTCCACACCCTGGCCTTTGGGCAGGACTTCTTTTTCTGAGAGGAACTATACACCTGACATGGTGTGCAGCTCCAAAATAAAGCAGTGTGATCAGAAACAAACATGAAAATAAGTTATACACAGTAAATTGAGGTTTCAAAGCATATGGCCAAGTGTGTCTTGCTGACTCCTGGAAACTTTACATGAGTTCTGGATAGCACTGGCCTGAAAGACAGCTCAGCTGAAGACTGACTCCTCTCTGCCAATATTACTCCTTTAACTATTTAAAGGTACCTAGGAAGTTTCAGACTTGATGCTCATAACAGAAGCCAGAATGCAAGAGGATCTAGAGCTGGATGAACTTAAACTTTAGAATATCTAAGTTTGGATGAACTGATGCTATAGCAGATAATTAAAAGCTGTTCCAGACTGTAAACTCCCTGGGAGAAAGACTACTCTGTTAATGTGTATAAAAACATCCACACACAGCATGGTGGGCAGTAAGATCCTTTAGCCTTCCCCCATCTCACACTCTCCAGCAGAGAAGTCAGGTCACAGGAGGGAGCAGGATTCAATGAAGGTAAACTTTACTGAGCTGGAAATGAAATCCAGAAAATTCACAAAGATTCTGAAATCAGAATTCTGAGCAGATTTTAACCAGGAGATTTATAATTTTTTACATTATTATTGTGAACTCTTTCTTATTGCCAACAGTGCTTAATATTGTGCCTCCCAGTTTGTTTTTTTTTTTTTTTTTCAGAAGGTTCAGATCAAAGGTAGGAGCACAAACACTGCATTAACTCAGGGCAAGATGCACCAGTGGAACTCTTTAGATTATGCTTCTTTAGCTCCACATTCTGGGCAACTGATGCAATATTTTACACAATATTTCACTTCGGAGAAGATGAAATCAATTCTGTATTACATCTTCTGAAATAATGAAGCAGGGACCTTAGCTATTTGCCTGGAACTCTTTAGGAATGATAGGCTTGAACTTCTTAACAAATGCTGTGCTTTGTCATTAACTCATTGCTTCTGAAGTTCTCCAAAATGCTTCCAAGTAATTTTCTTAATATTCTCTTCAGTGACAGACATTTTACACATTAAATCTATTTTTCATGTTAGCCCAATGATCAAGAAGGCTGGTGTAATCCACTGGGGGAACATATATTCCAGTTTTCATTCATGCTTTAGAGTATTGTCACAGCCCAGCACAAAGGAATAATCTGATTGTTTCTCATAAAGCAAGAACAAACCATGATTGAAGGATTTCTTCTATTTAAAGCTATGCTTTGCAAAGCCTATTGAACTTGCTAGAAGAGTCATCTCCGATGCCTACACTAACTACACAAAGCTGCTGCACAGTTGCCATTCAAAGGCTAATTTAGTACCAAAAGGCCAATATTGCTGATTTGCAGATTACAAATATCACGAGATATTAATTTATTTATATTTAAATCAGGCTAAAAGATTAAGAGAACTTTCAGTAGATCCATTTACAATTAAAATGAGCATAAGTTTGAATTACTTTTCCATAATCTGGCTACAGCTGGGCTTTGAAAGGGTTGCCGCCAGAATGATGCAAGGCATTTGCCTTTGACAAAGTAAGGCAAAATTTGTGTAAGTGGGTGAAAGAGCATTAGATTATACCACCTTGTAGGTCAGCTGGAAAATACAATATGTATTCTGATTATGAGAAAACAGAGTGAAAGGCAGAAAACAGGTGCTGAGGGCTGGGCTGTGGGGCTCCGGGGCCGATGGCAGCACCGGGGCCACGCTGCCAACCCTGGGCAGAGATGACCAAAACTTCCACAGCCCTGCTCTGCTCTTCCACTTGGTATCCCAGTCCTGACCCTGGGCAGAGATGTCCAAAACAGCCCTGCCTTGCTCTTCCACTCAGTATCCAGTCCCCTGCCCCTGGGTAGAGATGGATAACCACAGCTTCCACAGCCCTGTCTGCTCTTCCACTTGGTATCCCAGTCCTGACCCTGGGCAGAGATGGATAACCACAGCTTCCACAGCCCTTTTCCGCTCTTCCATAGCTCTGCTCCACTCTTCCACTCAGTATCCCAGTCCTGACCCTGGGTAGAGATGGATAACCACAGCTTCCACAGCCCTGCCCTGCTCTTCCACTCAGTATCCTAGTCCAGAGCCCTGGGCAGAGATGGATAACCACAGCTTCCACAGCTCTGCTCTGCTCTTCCACTCAGTATCCCAGTCCCCAGTCCTGACCCTGGGCAGAGATGGATAACCACAGCTTCCAGAGCCCTTTTCCACTCTTCCATAGCTCAGCTCCACTCTTCTGCTCAGTATCCCAGTCCCCAGCCCTGACCCCGGGCAGAGATAACCATCCTTCCACAGCCCTGCTCCACTCTTCCACTCGGTATCCAAGCCCCCCGCTATAAAATGTAAAACCAGCACATAGAGTGCACTGCTTTGGAGGTCTGCCACTTGCATTCAGGCAACCATTTGTACTTTTGCAGGCGTAATCAATCTCCTGTTGCTATCAGCGGGGAGTGGGGCTTTGCTGCTTTATGGCTTAAAAGTAGTTTTGTGCAAATTCTGCTTCCCTCCCCCCTCCCTTTAGCTCCACTACTCACAGGATTTCCAGGGACATGGGCTAGAGCTGAGAAAAGAAGCTTGTTTGATTTAAGCACAGAGGGGTTTTTTGTGTGTGTGTTTATATTTTCTCTGCATCTATTAAGGGGTGAGGGGGAGAGACTTCATTTATATGTTAATATTAGCCGGCACCCTGACTAAACTGACAGAACTATTTCATGGGAAGCTGACAAATTTTGTCAGCTAGGCTATCTTTCCACATCTCAATAGTGGCAATAATCTTGATTAGCAAAACAATTGGGGGCCAAAGAAGTCCTGCTGTTCCAAAGACCCTCTTCTCAGGTTACAGTTTGCTAATGTGATGAATCCAGAGAGTCCTTCAAGCTTGAAAAAATTCCCCAAAGCAGCTGAATTTAGGCAAATGAAGGGAACCATTTTGGAGGCTGGACAAAAGGGGTTAATTTGATCGACCATGTCTCCATAGTCTTATAACAATCATTTACTTAACAAGCATATAGAGAGTCATTCCATGGAAACTGGTGGAGTTAACAGAGGAAGTTCGAATAGAATATCTGTTTATCCCAGATGTGTGGGAATTTTAGCCAAAAAACAACACCACATAATTGCTGCCTGTGGTATTGATTCTTACACAGGAACAACAGCAGAACTAAAGGGCTCCGAGCACGTCAGGAAGGCCTTGGCTATGAAGCTGTACAAGCTTCCATTTTCATTAGCTTGTTGCATTGCTAATAAAATAATTAGAAATTAACTCTTTCAGAGAAACTAAATGAATTCAAAAGGTTTGTGCAGTCCTATTAGCAGTGCAATTTATGGCAACCACTTCTGTTCGAAAAAATAAGGGCTTTTGTAATATTTTGGATGAATATTCATTCATCTTAAGCATTATTGTATTGTTGCTTGTTATTGTATTATTAGATAACAAGCTATGTTCTGAATTATATTTATACAGCTCAAATCCAGTGTATTTGTTTTAGAGCAATCAGGCTGCATTTGTCTCAAGAACAGGACCAAATAGTAACTAGAACTGTAAGCAGATGGAAATACACTTGGTCCAGGTCAGCATAAATATATAATCACCAGATAAAATACCCTCTTACTTTTGGGTCCTATCTCCCACTTATTTATGAATGCCATTAATTTGAAAATCTGTCATAAGTTGATCTAAAATAATGAGATTTTGCTTAACTCTCTGATGCAACTTTTAAACTTACATTGAAAATTTTATTGTAAAAGTACTAACTAAAGCTTCCTCTCTTTTCACACACTTGTTCCCCCCTGCCTAGCAGCATCTTTGGAATAATTTCTAATTCTGTTACTGAAATAAAAATTACCATTCATATCATGTTTTGTAAGACTCAGGGATTTGACCTGGTGTGTACACACTGGTGAATATTAATGTAAATATACATTTTGCCAGACATTAAATACAGGGTTCTTAAAAACTGCTGAACTCATCAGTCTTCAACAAGTTTCAGAACCAAACCTTACTCGTAAATTATGCAAGTATGAAAGAGGAGAGGAAGAGAAACTTTGGCATTTTTATTTCTTGTTCTTTTGTATATTTGTGGTGCTGTACACACCATCTAGGAGTCCACTCTTTAAAAGATGTTATGATAAGGATTATGATTATAATTATAAGTTATGATTAGGAAGATTTTGATGTAGTCAGCAAACTTCCTCACTTCAAGTTATTTTCTTGGTAATTTACAATGAAGGAAGTCTCCAACTTTATTAACTTTAATGTGAGCAGGTAAATTTTTTATATTTTCCCTCAAATTTGTAATAGGATGTGAATGGGAACATGTTTTTAAAACTGATTATTTATACACTTGAAGATAAATACATGGACAAAAAGATTCATTCAAAGAGAATTGGTCCACAGTCTTTCACAATGACAACAATTGGGAAAAAGTACACGCAGAATTTCTACCCATAGAGAACTTTCAACATATACAATGGCATAGATTAATGCTCATTTATAGTTAATTTCTAAGATGGGTATCTCAACTACAGCATCAGAAATTCCTCACTTCTTTTCAATACAATGCCTTTAAAGATCAGGTGGCACAGATTACTCAGAAAAATTCTGCTTATAGCAGGTGAAATTTAGCCCAGGTTAAAAAGCTTGCCAATAGCATGGCACACTTGCAGCCAATGAAGCAGACATACAAGAATCTATGTGTCCCCACAACTGTTTGAAAACTCTGCAGAAAGCCTCTATTTTTCAGCATTTTCTGCTTCCAGATGATCAAAACTGATTTTTTTAGGAAGCTGAGGTGCTCTGTTTTATGCCATCTGCCACACACCATCATAGTGAAAAAGAGAAGGGAAACACACTATGCCACTAGCATGAAACTGCTACATGATCATTAAGAATCTCATATTTTTTTGTCATATAGATCTCTACCTATACACAAAAACCCATCCTGTAACTGTCTCATTTAAGGCTGCTTTTAACAAGAGCACAATGACTGTACCAGCAGAGAAGTTATGCAGCCCTCATGCCATGAAGCTGATAGGAAACTCAATCCACCTTTGATAAGAAGTTTCTTTTCATTTTCATTTGTTTAATCTTTCAGAACATCTGAATCTGAAGTTTTGACCCAAACAAAAGCTTCCTTATGGCCTCAAGCTTGTTTTGCTTCCTTTTAGGTAAAGGTGGCACTAACTTTCAAACAAATCCTAAGACTGAAATTCTTGCACAACTCTGGTGGATCGAACCTGTGATCCTGACTGTGCACAACTTAGACTCCAGCAATGACTCAGGGGGAAATTTTCCCTGGAAAAAGGATTTCCCCCCTCCAGCCAGCCATAGGCACAGGCAGTGGGAGGCAAAGAGGCAAAGTGCTTCATTCAGGCTGTGTGACTGCACTGAAGCCTCCTCTGAGGGACCTGGGCATGGCACAGTGCCTGTGGCTCCACTGCCCAGCAGCTCCTGTGGGACAGGACATTTCCTTAGGAATGTTTGTTGGTATTTACAGAGTGAGGTCAGACAGTGACTGGCCATAGCTCCTGTTAAACCCTAATTGCTCAAGTGACAGTTCAGATCCTCTGTCTGATACACTGCCATTGAGAGAGACAGACAGACAGACAGAATTCCCATAAAGGCTTGGTTTAGGCAGGATATCTGCTGGCTGAAAAACATGGAACTAGTACAGGTACTAATACTAATACTGTGCTAATATTTCCCCCTTTTGATATAATCCCCAGAAGATGATAAATGAAGAAGAAAGTGACAATAAACATGCTTTGCACAATTTAAGGAAAAGAGCTTTGGTCTGACTCCAGATACTGTCAGCAAGATGAACACAAAGGACAACATTTAGTTATAGATTAATAATCCAAGTACAAATAGTTCTGAACAAATAGAAAAAACATAAACCCACAATATTAAGCAAACCACAGGACAAAGATCACTCAATTCTCAGAGCTATATTATTTTTAAGTGGGGAAACAAACCATACAGAAGACATTGAACTCTGCGATGTCAATATCAAAGTGAACCAGCCTGAATGAAATGTGCCACAGAGTTATGAAATGTAAAATCCAAGTAAAGCATGTGGAGTTTGCATGAACAGCAGTGAACTCACTGAACCAGAAAACAGACATGTTTTTCAAAAGTTCTCAAACTTCTTTAAGTTGGAAAGTATGATACAAAGTTATACATCAAATAATGAAGAAACTTCACAGGAGAGCAAATTAACTTTCTTCTGTTACTGTAATATGTTAATTCCACTAGAATCCACTTGAATTAGATAATCCTCTGCTTGCAAGATTTTACCTAAAATAAGTAATTAATTGCTCACTTTTCCATCAGTAAATGAAGAAAACAAGAGACAGAAATATTTCTTCCACCAGGAAATCAGCAACACTTTTCCCTGGAGTGACACATTTTGAACCATTGCATAAACTCCCACTCACACAGTCTGGTTTTGCATTGTGTTTTTCAACTGGTCATCCTGTAGCTCATGCATCATTACCACCAAAGAACTATTCTAAGAAAGTTAAATGCAGTACAGGCCAGAAGTAATGTGTAAAACCTGCTCACTCACTCTTCCATGTATTTTGCATTAATACTTGGACAATAATTCTGTTATGTCACTTTTCTAGGGCATGAACTGTTTTCTGTCGTCCAGTGATAACAGCAGAATGGTCATGTGTCTATCACTGTAATAAAACCATTTTGGCAGAAAAGTTTGTTAGGTGCAATGAATGCTAGGCTATCAAATTAACCATTATCTATCCACCCAGACAATCTTCAGACTGTGTTTCTCCTCTAAAAGTTATAAGATACAACATGGTAGATCTCAAGTCACTGGCACATGAAAATGCTCCCATTAAATCAGGTTTTTATAAATAATGCTTCTGCAAATTTACCTGCTCACACTCCAATATGGATCTTTACAAAATAATCCTTATTTTGTGAGCAGAAAAAACCCAACACATTAAGATCAATAAACTTATAACATAGAGACAAATAATTTTGTGCTCTGTATTTAAAGAGAGATACTTTCCTTAGTGTTGCAGTTTACTTCAGATCTTTCCTAAGATCTGTTACCTAGTAATATTTTATGTAGGTGAAGTGTCACAGAAATGGCTATAACCCCTAGTGAAATATAAACTGAAACTTGCACAATTGTGCATCTTCTTTTGACAAAAGAAACTTGGTGACGTTTGTAGTTTTTCTTTATGAATGTATTTCATTTTGCCTTATAAATACATGAAAAATAAACTAAAAAATTCCACATGTTTAAAGTTTTAGTTCAGTTGCATAAGTAAACATTTATGATAAAACACAGTGGGGGAAAAAAAGTCATGTTTTAAATTATCCAAATTTATACATGAAGATTTCTTGAACTGTCTGAGGTCTGATAACATTTGTCATAACTGAAGCTTTCCCAGGTACTCTCAGCTTCAATTCTCAGTATTTGGCTAAAATTGTTGTACTGAGTAAGACACAAAGCAGCTTCCTTTTATTTTCTAAACAGATGATTTCTTCAAATTCTTAATGAGATATGAATCAAACTTTGATCTTCAAGGTGAATCATTCATTAATCATAAACAAAACATGATTAAATCAGGGACACATCAGCACATATTGTAAAAATAAAAGCTTGCACAAGCCTTTTATTTAATATTAACTTCATTATGTTTTTATGTGAATTCTTGGAAGTTGGTTATCCCAGCTTAAAGTTAATATTTCCTTAGGAAAAAAACTGTATCATGTGATTATTCTTCATGTAGCTAGATAGCTTTATACATGTTAATGGTTAAACCACTTCAGAAATGACATTAAACCAGAGAGGAGTGCAGAGAGTTTCCACTGATTCTGTTGTGTCTTTGAATTACTCTGACACATAACACAGACCAAAGTACATAATAGGAAGAATGAAGAAAATGCATTCAGAGAAGCATATGCTGCTTTATGGAACTGCACAGGATAGGGAAGAAAAAGAGAACTGTTTGCTGTTCTCTCAGGAAGATCTGCTAGCCAGACTAGTTCTGCTCACAATTTCGAGTAATTCTGTAAATAGATCATCTTTCTTTTTTTACTGTTTAATCTGTTTTTAGTAAATTTACCAATCCATTGAAAAAATATTCAAGCTGCAACTATTCATGAGAGAGGAAAAGGAGTTCTATCTTTGATAGTTATCATCATTTTCACTAATAACTGGTAGGGTTTTTGCAGGAGGCAGGAAAAATAAAAGAATTCATCAGTAAAGTAAAAGTTTGTATTCTGAGAACAGTATGTATTGATAGAAATCATCTCCTTCATACCTATTTTATAGCCACTTTAAATTTAAATAGCCTCAAGTTCTCACCCTTGGGAGATTTCCCTCCCACAAGAACAAGAATAAGCCCTAGTAAAGTATAAGGCAGCTTTGAGAGGAGTTCCCTCATCTATCTGGAAAAACAACAGCTGAAATGTGAATGCATTAGCAGGAAAACTTCAGCTGACAGAAGCCAGCATCCACCCCCAGGAATGCACCCAAGTAACCAACCTGCCATTTGGACAGGAGGGTCTTTCCTTTTCTTTATTCTCTGAAGGAGCTGTAGTTAAAAAGTTTGGAAAGCACATACAGGAAACCACAGGGCATAATCTCAGCACCTGTATCTCTATGAGCACTTAACCTTTCAGGAAACCCTGGCAGTCATAGCTACTAATGAAATACAGTTCATTAATGCTTTTTTTTCCCCCTGCAAGAATATATATAACATACATGCTACAGCAGGTCTTCACCTGCTATCAATAGGCCATGCATGCAGCAAAGAGCCATGGGTTGTGTCTAACTCTGACAGGAACATTGCATCTGTAAGATCCTCAGAGGCTGCAGGAGATGCTGTCAGGCTCAGGAGAAACAAAACATCAGCCTGAGGAAGCACCTGAGACCCCCAGCACCACAGACTCCTGTTTCAGGGAAAGTGTAGAGGGAAATAGAAAAGAACGGGATAAATGGGAAAAGCTTCAAGAGGATGGATAATAAAAGCCAGGATAAGCAGGTAATAGCTTACTGCTTTATCACCCAGGAATTGCACACCAAGTGTCCTGCAGTGGTATGCTATGCTGAAAGGGCACATCCAGGAGTCACAAAATCTCCCTCAGCAAGGAAGCTCCCAGATTCAACAAAACCAGTGAGAGTACTCAGCTTTTTAAGCAGGAAGGCAGGTTTTAAGGAAACATCCTGGCTGATCATATAGGAAAGAGCAGAACTGAAAATCCAAACCAAGAAAGCAATCTGCACCCACTGGAAGGCTTGGTCCCAGGTGGCCACAAAAGAGTTGAGACAATCTTGTCCTTACTTTCAAGGGTCTCTGAGTGCTGCTCCAGTGAAACACTGGAATGAACTGGAATGGAAAAAAACTCAAAACCTCAAAAGACAGTGTCACTTTGTGCCACAAAATTCCTGTCCAAGTTTTCTACAATTGACCTGAAGAAGTGACACAAGCCCTGGAGGACTGCTCCTGTGCCTTCCCCATCTGATCCCCTCAACCTCCATCCGCTAATAATGATCTGTGTAATCCACGTGCCATGTGATATAGTCATCAAAAAGTGATGTACCTGCACATAACACACACAAAACAATATGAGAAGATATTTTTAAGAAGAAGAGAGAACCTTAAACATTAATAAGTAGCAAATCTGTGAAATCAAAGCATTTTCCTCCTTTTTTTATAATGGCCTTTCATTCTTTTTATGATTTGTCTTTGAAAGCTCTTAAGCTCTTCCTGTGGATGACAGTTGATATTGTTCTTCCATCCTGCTGCAGACAGCACAAGGGAGGGAGGGAAAAGAAAAAAACCCTATTGTACAGCTTTTCGTCTCTGAAACATGATTTTTATAATTAATATATACAACTGAGAAGAGAAAGGTACGTTATAATGAAGTGCAATTAAGAGGTGTTTGTTCCTGTCCCACACATAAGATGACTATAATTTCCTTGGCTGTTTAGAAGTCAACCATTATCATTACATTTCACACATCTTTTCTACTTTTTTTTGCACTTCGGATTTTGTTTATTTTCAATTAAAAACGCCAAATAAACACACATACAGAAAATCTGATATTCAAGTAACATCATCTTTTAATTATATTGTGCAGTGATCATTAAGCCTAGTGCTTATATGAACCTTTTTGGATTTAATTTCATAGGCATGAATGGATCTGTCAATTTTGCATTAGACTTAAATTCATGCAAGGGAGAATAGAATGTGCATTTACACAGCCTATATTGCATGTAACCACAGATGTATTATTAGAGGAGTAATTTAAAGCTATTCTTTTGGCATATTTGTTTTTAAATTCCCCAAATCCATATCACAGCATAGTTTTCTACTTTAAATTTTGCATTAATATTAATTGCATTACTGCAGTGACTACCCTTTTAAGTCTCACATACACCCACACAAAGAGCAATCACTGCCTGGGAGACCTTACTGAGTGAAGACATTAAAGGGAAAAACCCTGAGGAACAAGACATTCTCACTGATGTGATGGTGACATTTTTGCTAGCTTTAAATGCAGCTTCCTTGAGAGGGTTCCTTCCCATCTATGTCCTGGCTGAAGCTGGGGCCAGTCCAGCTGAAGCCAAGCAGATCAAAGCTGGGAGTCTTGGCTGCCCTAGCCCAGCAAAGAGCCCTGTAATAACTGGGGAAGTTCAGACTGACAGCTGAGTCTGTGTTTTGAGCTGAACTGCCATTAAACAAATGCTTTCTTTCCAGTTTAGATTTGTAAAACCTTTATAAAGTGAGCCCAGAAGGAGCTACAAAGGACCGGTTGCTGACAGACAAACAGATGCAGACAGACAAATTGGAAACTCAGGCCTGATTAAAGCCCATAGAAACATATGGAAATATTAACATTGAGCACAGTGGGCTCCTGCACAGAGGCAATTTATCTCAATAGGAAGTAGATGTGTTACCTTATCTTCAAATAAGAAAATAATTTTTCTGTTTAGGTACTTCTATTGCTGAAAACATTCTTTGACACTAAAATTACTTGATTTTTTTTCCCAGTTTTGCTCATGTGCTACTATTACTGCTGAAAATTCTGATAGACATAATTGTATTTTTCTATGTGCACTTGTGCCAATTAAGCTAAATCACTCAATTGTTCTTCCAATGAGTATGAACTCATTTACCAAAGAAAATATTTTCTTTCAATTGTTTTTGTATGTTTTTATTTCTACAGAATACTTCCTGAGAAAAATAGTTCAGCTTTAGTTGTAACAGATTACTTCCACTCTATGTAAGACATGGTTGTGGTTGCTACTGCTGATGTTTGCTTTTTTTTCTGGCCCTAGTTCTAAATACATCTGAAGAGATAAATACATTTCCATATTGGAAAAATATAGTCCCTTTACCACTTTAGCTTATTGACTTATCTTCGTGTTTGTGCATTTTCCCTCTCTAATATAATATACTGTTCCAATAAGTGATCAGCCTTATTTGATTGACATGGAGTTGATATAAATTAGGAGAGGTATTCCTACACATTACATTCTTCAGAAAAATTTATCCACATTATTGTCCATTTGCTGTCCATATTAAGTGCACTGACTTTGAGCTGATATTTTCCTGACTTAGTGCTTTCGTCAAATATAAATTGATGGGAAGGCATTTTGAATAGTCCAAAATATTTCTTGAAACTATGCAATAGAATACACTATCAGGTTAACATTATCCACCATTGATACATTATTTTGTATTGTTTCCTCTTTATCTTCTGTTTTATATTAGAAGAAGTCATAAAAACTTGTACTGCAAAAAGCCAACAATTCAATCAACTCTATTCCAGCAGTTAAAAAAACTTCGGTTTGCCAAAGCACGGAGGATATCCCAGCTGCTCTCTGGTAAGATGTGTTAGAGTGACCATACAGATTTCTCACTTGCTTGATGAAAGACAGACCTGGTGGTATTTGTACTTTATTCACTGATTAGAAGCAAGGAGCCAGCCAGGGCCACATCTTTCAACAGCTACAGAAGATTAAAAGTTATATTTTAAATGTGAAAATACAGCACCGGTTAAAAAGGTTTCCAGTCTTGCTAATTTTATCCTTTGGGTTGCATAAAAGTAGTAAAAATAATAAAAAACCCCAAACCGTCATATCTTGGTCTTCTTTCTAAACTTCCCAACCCTCTGATTAGCCTTTCCTTCCACCTCCTTTCCTATTTTATTGGGAATCATCTATAAAGCATCTAGAAGTTGTTGAAAGGAAAAAACTGAGGCTGCATGAGCTAACCAGCAGCTGCCCAGTGAAGCTGCTTGCAGCCTGTACACAAACTTCCATTACCAGCTCTGCTGAGTTCAAAGGGATTATTTCTGGGAATAAATGTTCTGGTGCTCTAGCATGGACACAACCTGATCTATGTGGAGCAGTGAAAGGGCTTTCTCCTGCTCTCTCTTGCCCTTTTTGGTAACATCTCTTTGAACACTTACATGCTACCAGATTATTTCCCTACTTCTCACCAAATCCCACTCCCTTTCATAACAGCATGGTTTAGACTTCCATTATCCAGTTAGTCAGCCTTATAACATCTTACCACTTCTGCTATAGTGACAGAAAATACAGAGAATTCAACATTTCAGGATGATGAGCAGAGTAAATCATACAATTCCAATGAAATTCATAGCTTGAAATGTTCCACTGTTATAATCACACTGTTCTAAAGGAGGGATTTCACACTCCTCCTCCTTCCAAGGTAGTCTTTAAATTCAGGCACAACCCACAGCTCAAGTTTTCTTTGCTCAGAAAGGCTCTGAATGTTCCCTGCAGCACAGCAGGAGGCTGCTCGAAGGCAGTTGAGATTGGTGGGTGGATAGAGAAGGCATGAGACCACAATTACACCTCATTCCAGGGATGTGTCTGGAGCTGCAGTGACTCCAGACAAAGGATTTGAAGTGTATGGGAGCTGATATCTCTTCGAGACAGACCTAAAAATACCTGTCAGGGCTGAAGATTGGAAGCAATTACCAGGAGCAATTCAGAGTTTTCCTGCTGGGAGCCAAAGATGCTGCAGAATCATTTCGAACAGGCTGTGTGGAGTATCTGGTTATGAAAGGAGTGAAGCACAAATGTTTCTGAAGTGCACTGGAGGGAATTCATCAGCACCAAGACAAAATCTGAAAGTCTGGAATGGGATTTAGAAGTGGACAGGATCTCACCCACTCAGGATACCCAACATGTAAACTCAAAGTAGCTAAACTGCCATTTCCATGAAGCTAGGAAAAGTCTCCTAAATTCACACACCAGCCTCCTGGCAAGAGAAAAAGCACAGCCATGTCCTAGTCACCATGAAAGGAATTTACTTTTATGCCCTGGGAGTTATTTGGACTCTTCTGAAACTCAGCATCATTGAGACTAGCTCAACACATCAAGACCAACAGGAGGTTTATGAGATGCACACCTCTCATTTCTGATTTTGGCTAAAGCACTAGGTACAAAATTAATCTGGTGTATAGAACAACTGAGTCAAAACAACAATCTAAACAACTACTGAGTGCCTGAAACTGTTTCTTACTCCCATTTTTTTTTCTAGTGGAAATGTCAAACACAAGATCTTGCAAAAAACAAGAAAAAGATTTATTGAGAAATCATTTTTGGCTAAGCCCAAGTTAAAAACTCAGTCCTTTCCCTGAATTGAGAGGCACTCCAGTTTCTGCCAGGAAAAGGAGTAAATCAGTGTTTGCTGATCCACAAGGGCACAAGACCGAGGGCTCAGTCCTGGAAACACAAACTAAATCCCATATGACTTCCACATATTTACTTCTTGATCAAAATATGAAACATGTTAAACCCCAAAACAACTCAGAACACATGATATTATGATGTAAACATGGTAGGCACACTGGAAAGTATGGACATGTCATGTAATGGACATGAGTTATCAGCTTACCCCCGAAAAACATAAGTGAAATATTTGAGCATTGAACTATCCTGACATTCAGAGATAATTCTGTGTGATTCCTAAATAACAACAAAAAATCCTTTCAATTTTCTCTTTGCATTGAGGCTCAGTATAGATCTAAGTATTCCACAAAATGTGTCCAAGTCTCCCAGATGCTGCCTTCAATTTCTGAAGTGTATCTGACTTATCCATGAGCTACCTTAGAATAAAACCATGCAGTAACTCAGAGATTAGTACACACAGTGAGATGCATTTCACACAAATGTCTGTCTCCCAGCACATTTCTACACCAACCAAATGTCTCTGGAGGCCAATGAGATAATCCCTGAGTCCAGTGCCCATGTGCTAACTTGCTTTTGCAGTTATTAAATCTGAAGTTACTTTCTTCTGGCAAATCCACAACACCAAACTTCCTCTCTCCCTGTGTTACCAACACCTGCTGGACCAAAGCATCCGTCAGATTTCAAAACCTGAGCTGCTCAATAAGCTTCACAGCCTTCCTGTGTGAAGGAAGTACCAATTTATTATCTCCCTCTGAAGAGGAAGAAAATGTTTACACCGTGGAAAAGCTGGCTGCAATGTTTGTCTTTGAACTCTGCAGCACAGACCTGTGACTTAGGTATTTGTGGTTTGAGAAATTTGTAACTTAAGTATTTTTACCATCTGTTTATTTACACTGGAAGCTTTTCAGAACTCATTAGGAGCACATCACTCATCATACCCTCTCATTTGCTCTGAAAATTAGGTGCTTTTTATTTATTTATAAAAGCTTTATTGCTGAGCTGCTTCCACTGTTTTCTCCAAATTTGTACACTCTCCTAATCCCTACATGAAGAATTATAGGTCTGAAATGTTTCATTTTTTTGTCCAGTGATCTGGAACACACACAAATAGCGCACCCATTGAAGCGACTGAGGAAGTTTTTAATTTCAGTGGTAGAATATCACTTGGAAATATTTTTAGCAACAATGTTCTCACAAACTGGTTGCATGACTACTATGAAGATTCCTGTAAACACCTTTGCCTATCCTCACACTCTCCAATTTTACTTGTCAGAAGAAATATCACAGCTTTTGTGTTAGCTGAATTATGGAGAATATGAAATTATGGAATAACTGCTTAAATTGAAATAAGCATTTTTTCACTAACATCAGTGAAGGTAGGATTTCTTGATGGCAAAGAAAAAAACTGCTGAAAGCTTATAATCATCCAGAATCTGACCCTAATTATGGAAATACAGCAACTCTGCTGAAGTCAGGTTTCTACAGTGAAATTTCCACTGGCCCCTCAGTATGGTGATAGTAGAATTCTAATTCTCTGCAAATTCTTTTATTAGCAGCAAGAAAAACATTAAGAAATACTCAGAATTAAGACAGATACAGACACCAGAAAAATACAAGTACAGATGTTGATGTCAGCTTTGACAGCTACACTGCTGACTGGCATATGCATGTTGACAGCTGAAGAAGAAGGGCTAAAGTAGGAGGAGAAAAATATTCCAATTCAATTTAATTGATGTAAATGACTAAGAAATAAGTAAACTATAACATGAGCTATGAAATAGGAACACCAGATGCATGCAAATTTAAATACTTTGTGAATTTTTGTATTAAATATATACCAGTAAGTGATCAAAGTCATCCTCTCTAAATGTAGGTATATTTCTTAAATCATTGTACGGAAAAATATTGCATTTACCATGAAGAAAGTGAAAGAACTAAGACAGTTCATACATTGAAACAGTTAATTATATAATGGATCCTTTCAGTAAATTCTGATAGCCCAAAATCTCTTTAGCCTAGAAATTATCTGGGAAATACATTCAAGGACTGCTATTTTGCTATACTTCAGGGAGCAACATACATTTCCTAGATTTTTCCCTCTGCTCCCCATTATCCCTTGTTCACAAAATATTCCCAGTTCAATATTTTATGAACAAAACCACAAAAGACAGATTTCTGTTTCTCATGAACATTAGTTTATCTCAATTTGATTTGCTCTGTGCTTCTTGATGCACCCTTCTGGCTAAGGAAAGTGCTTGGAGATCTTGCAGAACTTTGGCAAAAATATTAAAGTTTCTGGAAGGTTTTTCTGAAATCATTGCCAAACTTGTTCAGCAGTTACAATATTTGTGACTATAAGTGAGTATATAATTTCATAATGGATCTACATTGAAGCCTATTTAAAATAGCTTATTTATACACTGAGATTATCGAGGTAAATAAAGATCAAGCTTTCCAAAACATTAGTTCTACCCCACCTTCAAATCAAACTACAACTTCAAATAAATTTTGAATTCTTTTAGCTGCAGCTGTTCTGCTTGACACATAAAAAATAAAGAAACAAAAACAAAACAAACAAACAAACAAAAAAAACCAGAAAAAAGTTTAGGATTTGTGTCAACTTGTTTTACTATCCAGGTTAAAAAAAGTTTATTCTCTAACAAACTAAAATTAAAATGTCTGTTTGGCACAAAATTAAATGTCATTAGAGCATTTTAGCTACTTATGAAAAGTAAAGGCTTCTGCAGGTTAGAAATATAGGGATAGACACATGAAAAGAGTGTGGGAGGCAGATTCAGCATTTTGATATTTCAACATGTCTTTTTTACTTGAGTATGTTCACCAAATTTAACCTGAATTTATCGTTACTTTTAGGCGCCAAGAATCAAAGTGTTCAGTGAATTGGTATTTATCAAACAAACAGAAGTCTTCCAGATAGCTACTGTGACTTTAAGTATCCTGAGAGTATTGCCCATTGGATTGTGTGTTTTTTGTTCATCATGGAAGAACAAAAAATACATTTGAAATAAACAACATTTCCCTTTTTTTCCCCATCATCCATAGAATCATCTTCAAACCAGCTGCTCTGGAGCAGACATATTGCATACCCACAGGCAAACCACCTGCATGGGCAGAGAGCCCCTGAAGCACACAATTCACAGCACAGCCTTCCCTGTGTCCCTCCTGCTCCTGGGCTGCTCCCACACAGGAGAGCCCATGGGATGAGGCTGGACAGGGCCATTGCTGCTGGCTGAGCACCCCAGGTCCCTTCCCCTCAGGGTCCTGCAGCTGCAGCTGCCTGGGTGCTCCCTGACAGTCCCTTGGCAAAGCTCCCTCCCAGGACAAGCTTGGACCATTGTCCTTGTAAATAAGGGGCAGGAGGGCTCTGGAGCTGACTCCAGCCTTGGGACACTTGCCCAGACCACAGAGAACTCTTGAGAACTTCATGGCAAAGTAAATTGCCAGCCAGACTGAACAGTCCCAACTGGGCATGAGATCTCTACTTTGAGGTGGAGTCAAGTGAGCCCTAAGCCCTGCAAAACCACTGCTGGAATAACACTCCTGCCTTCTGCTCTGTGTTTCTCCATAGATCGTCAGAGGACTCTGAGCTGCAAGCTGTTTATGCAAAGAGCTGGATCCCACTTAAATCAGAGTCCCAAAATCAGTGAACAGGAAAACTAAGGAATATTATTAACTTAATTTTTAAAATACTGGACACACACACATACACACACAAAAGGTCAATCAGGCTAGTCAGGGGGAAGTCTGTTTCATGGGTGCTCCTACTTTGAAGGCTCTGTATTCATGAATGAAACATACTATTTCAGTCCTCAAATCTGTGTACAATTTACTATGAAATGTTGATTCATAATTCTTCTCAAGCTTTTAATGCAGGAATTATATGTATATTTTAAGATACAGGCCACTTCATAAACACTGTCTTTGATGCAAAAGATCAGACAACTGTTACTGGCTTTTATTAGTGGAGGAGGAAAGTGAGGCTTGGCGTCAGCAGACAGGCTATTGTATGTACAATATCTGTGACTTAAGTTTACTCCAAGTTGGCTCCTTTGTAAATTCCCCAGGCACTATGAAATCTAGAGCTGGGGCTGATAAAAACACTGAAAAATAAAAAGGCATCCAAAAAAGCATTTTATAAATGCAGCATATTTTATAAAAAGCAATTTCAAATCTGCTCCAGGTAGACACATAAAATCTTATGAATAAGTTCAAAGCATGGTTAGAAAACTTTTATGCGCTTCCTTAAAATAAAAAAGAATGCATATGCATGTTTGGAGAATCTTTGATATAGGTATGTGTGTGCACACAACTGAGTCTGAATTAGTTTCCTTGGTATGAATATGTAAACATCATGTTTTGCTAAATAAATTTTATTTTTGCTCTGACAAACAGATGCTGCAGCAGCAGCTACTCTAACTCTCTACTTGATTCATGGTGCTGTTCATTTGCTGGGAAGTTCCAGTTGTAATGAGCCAATATAGGGAACCACCCTAGCAGCAAATGGATGGAACCACTCCTCTGTGCCAAGGGACCAGACTGCCTGGGGCAGGGCTGTAGGTGGTGGAAGCCAGGGAAAGGCCATGGATGTGGGAGATCTGATTCACTGAGCCTCACAGAAAATAACTGCTCATAACATCCTTACATTTTAAATGTAAAGGTGGGTTCTTGTGGTGGAATCTCAAAGAAGCAGCTGTGAAAGAAGCTGTTGCTTCTTCTCCTCGACAGTGAAACCCCCACACCTCTGGAGGCTCACAAGGTTTAATCATGAGCTGTTGGTAACAAATAATGTATTCTTTACATAATGTATCTCTAATTATTCAGTACTGCTTGTGACATTGAAATAGACTAGCCTTAGTTGATGAAAAAGTATTTCCTTTTATCCTGCTCACCATCTATCAGGAACAGAGACTCCTTCTGCAAGCCTGCTAAATTCCTTGTTTAAAGGGAGGGAGGGGAAGGAGGTGTTAAGATGCTAACTCACTCTTTCAGAATCAGATTTTGTGTATTCCAATAGACTGGTTCTTTTAGTCACTGTTTTTACAAATTTGTATATTATTGGATTAATGCACTTACTATCTACACAACAGCATTTTCAGCATCCATTCAAGGTATGCTGCCATTATAGTATGGAATTGCCATCAGGATACCATGATTCAGCCACATGACAGTGAAAGCAAAATGTGAGGCAAGGGCTCTTCTCCTAAATCCTAACCTTGAACCCCACACAGGACAGCCATGCAGTGGCTAAAGGAATCAGTTACCAGGAGCTCATCTAAATGAGTGTCATTCTGGTACCCACCCCTCCATCACCAGCTCTAAGGAAGTACCAGGGTTTACTCTGTAAAACCTGTGGGCATGGAATTGAATTTCATATAGAAAAAAGGCAAAGTTTACAAACAATCATCTTTAGAATGAATTACAGGCTTATTATAAGGTGTAACAGAAAGAGCCTAGCCTTAGATAAACAGACATTTCAACTGTCCCGTGAAAAATATTTGAACACTTCATAGGAGTGGAATTTTGGTTAAGATACCTGACTAAAAAAGAGGGAAACTGCATTCTCCTCTGTGCTTGGTCCTAGAGCTCCTGAATAATGTTCTATAAATCTTTGATTCAGGCCATAAATTCATGAGTTTTTCTAACAAGAAGCAGTGGCTTAAGCACTTACTACTTAATTCAGTTCTTCTCTTACTGCTGTTTCTGATATTCACCTGGCACACTGGAATTGGATTAAATATAATGAGGCAAAGATGAGCATTTGAAAGACACCTCTGTTTCAAGTACCACATTTGATAAAATATCCACCATTGGGTATGGTATGAACCCATATCTTTTTCTTATTCTGGGTTTATCATCTGCCTTCTACAGCCTGGAACACAATTCAGAACCAAGAGAGACTCAAAAATACACATTTGGAAAAGCATAAAGTCATATTCTGAGTAAAATAATCCCTGACAGTAACATACAGAGCATTTAAAGAGACAGATGAGCAGATAAAGTGAGGTATCATGGGCCAATGTAATTTCATCAATCACAATTGGAACATGGCACCCTTTGGAACAGCACTGGCACGTGGGAGCCTCTTGGAACAGTGCAAAGGGGAAGATGGGGAATCATTCATCAGTGCTTCTGACCTCCAGAGAAAAGCAAAAATATCAGAGGCTGGGAAGTAGCTGTTTAACATCCCTTTATTTACCCACTTCATTTAGTAAATGTATTAAATTAAACTGCAGATGTTCTGCTGTCAGCACAGCAGGGTAGAGGCAGAGTATTAGCAGGCTCTTTCCTGATAGAAACATTTTATGTACTGTAAATAAACAAACACCATTTTGTTAATTAGTAAATGAATTATTTTTCAAAAGTGCTCCACTAGGCTCTTTATAGCCCAAGCTACTGTAGTTCCTATTTTTAACAGAGACCTTGCAATCAAAGAGGGAAAACACTCAAGCTCTTGGAAATTGTAGCTCTTGAACAACTAATTATAACTATTGCAATCATGTTTTAAGCTAAATATTTTATCAGTACTTATAAAATCAAAATCACAGTAACTAGACTAAAAGGGAAACCAGACTGAAAGGAAAATAACTTAAGAAAAATACCAGCAATATCAAGTTCATGTAACTAATTTCATTAAAAAAATAATTCTGTTATTAATGATCAGAGGGAGATTTCCTAATAAATTTAAATACAAAGACTCATATCAATCATCCATGTATTGATATAAGAACGACTTACAGAAAGAAAGTCCATTTATAGTTGAGAGAAAAAAAACACACAGAAAATCAACCCCAAAGTAAACCTTATATCTGATAGCTACGTTTCATTGCATCATTGTGCTCATTTGTTCCAACTTGCTGGCTCAGTAAAGTTTTTAATGGACAGATGGCTAATTTTATAATTTCAACCCAATTTCTTACTGGACCAACTCCAAAGATCCAGTGTTAGTGTAATGCCATGGATAAAGGTCAACAGAATAAGAGGAGAACATATGCTAATGTCAGCACTCCACGCAGTCTTCTTTAACAGAATATACAGTGCTAAGCTGAGGGATTTGCACTGGCTCAACATTAACACCATATGGGTGGCCTGCTGAAAAGTAATGATGGCCTAAGCACAGAATCTTAATCAGGTACTGATGGCCAATGAATCAAATAGCACCACACAAGTAATCACTAAGTGATTAAAAAAATTACAGAAGATGTATTGCTGAAATTACTCTGCTAACTAGAGAAGTGATTTTGTCTTAACTAAAGCCTGTCACATCATTACCTCTTAATCTTAACCCCAATCTTTTTTATCCTCATACAAATCCTTCACAAATAAAAGGAACTCAATTTTTGGTTGTTATGAACATTTATGTGCATAAGGAAAATTTACTTGCAATTTAGTAGCTGTACATTATCGATTTTAAGAATTTATCAAAGGTGCACATCAAGGGTTGTGTTCCTCTCTGTTAACTGCCAGTAAGCAATAGGAAAACTTCTTGCAAATTTCATAGACAAACCTTTATTTATTAAAAAAAAAAAGTGATGGAATTACTTGGTTTTTTAGGTAAGCAAGTCTTGGCTCTGTAGTCTGTGCCTAATAATTGTACCACACTTTATTGCTGCACATGTTAAAATGCTGCTCACTGCACAGGGCAGTCAGGCTGCCCCACTTCACAGAGATCTGTGCTAGTGAAGGCAGGAGGTCCTGCACATCCTTCACTTTCTTTACAGAAAAAAATGGTGTCTGCTTAAAGTAGGCTTGAATATAACTGCAACTTATCAGAGGCAAGGCCATAAGATCAATGATTAAATAGATTTAATTTCCCAAATAAATAAATAAATGATCTCTTAGTTGAAGAGCTGCAGACAGCTTCCTCAAAGGAGAGGTTACAGAAATGCCTGAGAAGTTGTAGCATTACACCTCTAAAACCCAGAAAATGGGTTCACTTTCTCACCCCATCTTCAATTCCACAATATATTTCACAGGGAGCACAGAGCTAAAGCAATCTGTGTAATCTAATCTCACAAGGAGCAGTCTTTTCACTTCCTATCGTGTCAGATAGGTATTTGCATTTTTTCCTCCTCCATTTGGTTCAGCAGAATATAGAAAATTTTCTATTGCTGATATGAAAAATAGAATAGCTTTACACAGGATCAGCAAGAAGAGAGGTTTACATCTAAATTAAATGGAGGGTGGGAGGGAAGGGGTTTCTAGAACTGCCTCCTTCACTCTCACATAGCATAGATGTTTTGCGAAGGAAGACTCAAATTTATCTGCTTCAATCTGCAGAGATGAGAAGTTTCCAGTTTTGAGCACACAGATGTTTGGTTTGTGTACAGTTGATTTACATGCATCTAACTGGGGGAATGGGGGGCTGGGGACAGGATGTACAGAATAGAACTCAGACCAGAATGTTTTTTCTTCAAAAACTGCTGTAATCTTTTAAAAATTAGCAGTTACACTTGAAAGAAATAGTTTCAAATAATTGACCTTGATACTCTTAGTTCTGAAGTAGTGGGTACAAGTCTAACTGATATGAACACAAGGTATTTTTGTAAATAGAGGTTTTGAATTAAAGTTGTATCCTTCTTTTCATGGGACACAGAGTTTACACTAAGAAACACTTGACCATGCAGATGGGCTACCCTGACAAAAGGAGAAAAGAGATTTTAGAAGTGTTTCAAATCCTCTTTCATGAAAACTTGATCAATTCTAAACCCAAGTAGTCCCTGCAAAGAACTTTGTTCCCTAAATTTCACTTCCTGAAAATGACTACCAACCCTTTCAGGCATGCCCACAGGAATTTATTCAAAACAAAACGAGTAAGTGGAACAAAGCCTAGGATTCTATCTATAGAAACCAGCCTTCAATAAGGCCAGGAAAATACTCTCAGAATACAACTTTTGTAAATAAATGCTTCTATCGCACTACTTTGAAGAGTTTATTTAAGTATCCATAAAGTATTGCATTTTATTTTTATCCAATAAGTATTGAAATCAGATTCCCTTATAGTGGTAGAGTTCCCTGATTTATATTCAAAATTAATCTGGGAAAATGAGAGACTCATACTGTAGAGTAAAACTTCTGCATAAAGCTTAGACTCAATACAAATAGAAAACTGTTTTCAAGAGATAAAAGTGATTTACAACAGAAAAATCTCAAGGTAACTCAAAGATTATTTGAAACTAGTCAAGGAATGAAATCCTTATAAAGCTTTTTAATATTCAAACCTGAATAACTATAGTCTTGATTTCTGCTGCCAATATGAAACGTTCTCAGTAAATTTAAATATTGTGAAAAAACATTCAGACTAAAAACAAAACACAGCTTAAAGAAACGTCAGACATGTACAAAATTACTGTGAAAGAGGAAAAAGAAGAAAGAAAGCCCCCCAGAAATTAGGCCAGTTTTTAGGCTACAAGCCAACTGTTTGCTCTACTTTGCTTTATTTATTAGTTCTTAAGGTATTTAAAACTTCGGCATTAAAACTGGAGAATGATTTGCAAATGAATGCAGTTGCAGTTGTGAAAATATAACTCACAGCTGAATGTGGGTTATTCAGACAAATGGCTGCTTTGTTAGAGGAGGGGAAGTGAAGTTCTGTGTTAATTTATTACAAACTGCAGCATTTCAACCCTGATGTCCAGGCAACAATGTTTTTTATTTCAAGTAATTTATAAGTACTTCCCATAGCACTTAACAGTGATGTCTTTGGCTGTTTCACCATGGTACTAGAGTGTATATGTATTTACTGTGGGAATTTGTTTTTAATAAAACTGTTGTAAGGCATTTTTATTCCTTCTCTTTGTTACATTAGAAACATTCTCTGCATAAGTAATGTATTTTTCCCCACTTGAAAGGCAGCAGATTATGGCCAGCACTGTTTTTGGTTGTGTAAAATGATGACAGGCTAAGTGATTTCTCAACCAAAGCAAGTTGTTTCACTTGTCATTATTTAATTCCCCCCCTCCACTTTAATACTGGTGATGGTGCATGACTTCTTTAAGGTTCCTGTGTTGGTGTTATCTTGGCAGTGCCCAGATAAAAGCTGGTCAATATGAAAATGAGAAAACAGAAAAAGAAGTGCAATGTCTGACTTGGCAAAAGTAACTGTGACATCTTTGAAGAAGTAATGACAAACCTGCCATGTCAACAGCTAAAACTGCTTCAGCAGTTCATCTTTATGACAAAAGAAAAAAAAATTACAGATAATGTTCATTTAACTTCCGTTTAGATGAATATTCAACCAATGGATATTGCCACACTTTTGCAAGGTCCTAAAAACCTTCAGAAATCAGAAATTTCTTCATTCATTTCAGTAATGTATCACTCAAAATACTCCTGGAATATGCTTATACTCATACTCTTATGTAATTTGTTTAAAAAGGTTAAATTGTTGCAACTCTTATGACAAATAAAATAATTTTAATGTAACTTAGTTTTGAATGTTGTGCTCCTGAGGCTTTTGCAGAATTATTAGAGCAGTAGAGACAAGAACAGGCCAAATACATCCTCATTTAAGTCCCTTAACACTGGTTATTATGTGACATTTGATTTCATTTAGTCGTAGATTATGCTGCTTTAACAAGAAGAATATTTATGAATAATACCACAATAAAGCTTCTGTAAGAGTTGTTTTACACTTACAAAGTAAAAGAGTTGATAGATATTGAAATATATGAGAAACCTGTAACAATTCTGTTTCTTTGGACAAATTTAAAACTATCAACTTTCTGAGCCTCTGCTCAAAGATTCAGACTCCTGCTTAAACACAGAGGGTGAGATTCTTGGCAATGTTTGCTGTTTTTTAGTTCTCCTTTTAACTTTTTAGAAAAAACTTGCAAAACAAAAAGATTGCTGAAGTGAAAGCCTCAATTCCTCAGCAGACTCATGCTTGGAATTTTATTGGCCCAATCCTAACATTCAGTCCATTGTCAGCTACTTTATATCTACCACCAGCCACTCTGGCATTATTTATCAGAAACATTCTTGAGCAATTCTTGCATTAAAATCCTGCAGAAAGCTTCTCATCTTTGGTAAAAAAAAAAAATATTGTTTAGTCATTTTGTTTCATGTACTTGCTTTATCCTCTTCAAAGCAGAGAGGGAAAAAAAAAATCAAGAAAAAGTTGCCATAAAAATGCTCTTAAGATGTAATGCAGGGAAATACGAAATTTCAGATCAGAATATAAGTGCATATTTGGCATTGTTTTAGAATAATTTCCATAAAGTTAAGCAAACACCTAAAAGTTCTCTCCCCAGTGGAAACTTGAGGCTGTTACATTTTCTGTAATCTTAGTGCTTTTCAGTAAAAGGAGATGGAGTTCTTGGTTTGGCTCAGCAGTTTATCTCAAAACCCTTTTATTTTTCTTCTCTTGTACAATGTATATTTATATCCTACTTCTGAATTATTCTAATATATTATATGTGACCACATCATAAAGCTTGACATCAGCAAAGTTAAAACAGCAGACAGCAAATTTCTGTGCATTTGTGAGGCTGGTTCCCAGTGTTGCATCAGGAACTAGAAGGACTGTGAAATATGGTTTATAGATAATTAGTTTTTAATGATAGAGATGGAGAAATTGGAATGCAAAATACCAGCTCATGGTTCTTCCTATGTGTTCTCAGCTCTCTAGAGACAATGGGCATCCCTTACAATGCAATGTTTCCTGTAAAGGTTTCTGTACATTGAAGTGGATTACAAAGGAAATACCCCAACACCTTCTAGAACATGTCAAAATCATATGAATTTCAGTAACACGAAGGGAGTTTATCAATTTTGTGCATATCCACTGGAGTTCTTCAAAACATGAAACCATTAAGGTATATCAGAAATTAGAGAGACCCAAAAGGAGGCATTTGGATGATAATGGAGCTCATGAAAGAAGCACTCCCCCTTAACAGCAGGACTCAGTGGGGGACAAGGCATCTGTTTCATGAAAAATTAACACTCTGAATTATGATGCTTTTCATGAGAAAAAAAGTAATACCTGCTGTCATTTACCATGAAAAAATTGTCAGAAAGTACCACATATCTCAGTGACTCAACAGCTTGGTGATCAGAGGTATTCATCAAAATTTTAGAAACATCACATCCTAAATGAGAAACCAAACCAAACAACCCCAATCCCGACCACATTGATTTTCCAAGCTGTCAGTCTGCCCTGTCCACTTTTCTAGAGTGTTCCTAAAACACATCAAGAATTCCTCTGAACAAACTTGAGCTGCCCGAAAAGGTACCTGGCATTTATGCAACTTTATGCTTCTTTCCTCTCATTCTTGGATTTTTGTTTGCCTGCTATTAGTATTTGTACAAATGGAAAGGTGCCTACAGATAATTCTTCCTGACAGTCTCTAAGAATTGCATTCAACAAATATTTTAGGAGCACAGATGCTGAATAAGTTCAAAAGTTGTAAAGAAAGATAGTTTAAATAACCATCCTTCAGCCATTGTCACATCTCCAGCTTCAAATGGTTCTTTGTGGAACCATTTTCTGGTTTTTAAGCCTGTGCATGCTTTGAATTTTTTTTAGGAGTGAGTAAAGGAGACAGATAAAACCAGTGAAGAGAAAATAATCTACTTGCAGAGTGTGTTTTGGCAGATAAATAAGCTTATTTTAAGTTAAATCTTATACTCCACTTAGGTTGCTTCAAGACAGTCTGGACAGGCACACAAGAAATGGTGCAAAGAAACTCTGAAGCACACTAAGCAGGGCACACACAGTGTGGGATACACCCGCATTAAAACTGGCTCCACATGCTTCAGCTGCCTTGCATGCGTGCATGCAGATACAATTTTAAATACTAGCAGAGTTTTTGTTCTCCTTGTTGTGCAATGCAGTTTTATTGCCACAACCTCTGAAACATCCCGGGGAAGGTTCCAGGAACTATGAAATAGGCTGTAACATCAGAACATCTTGATTTGTCTTTTGGGATCTCCAGTGTTCAGGTATTGCCCAGATTATTTCCAGACATTTCATCACACCATGCTGATTGGAAGTATTTTTTTAAATCTGCATAATTTCATTGTCAGTTTTTCCTCTCTACAAAGCACTGAAAATACCTGGTACCTTATGCTACTCCCAAGGTACAACTCATTGAGAACAAAAACTCTGCTGGGATCACCACCACCAAACTGCAGACTCACACTAAACTGCTTAGATGCATCTCCTGGGGGAAAAAAAAAGAAAGTAGAAAGGGTCTATTCCATGACATTGACACACAAGTAAAACATGAATTTACAAGGCAGTGCTTTTCTTCTTTCCTGTCATAGCTGACAAGTCTCAAGGTTGAGAAATTCAGGACTAGAATCATGAGCAGCTGTATTTTTAACTCCCCCGTTGTATCAATTGGACATCAGAAGTACACCATTTTGAAGGAATTTGGAGTTCTCAATTTTGAACGTGCATTTAAATCACAGGGATTAAAGGAGACCCCTCAGAGACCCCATGAACAAACCAGCAGGATTCCTATTTGAAGACAAATAGAGCTCATTCTTGTTCTAATAAGCATGCTCACAATAACAGGGCACTGCATTAAAATTGTTACAGATAAATGACACTGGAGTTTGAATGCATCAGGATGAACAAGTACATTTCTAAACACTAAGTGCTCAAGATCCAGTGGTCCAAATCCAAGCTTATATCAGAACGCTCACTTACAGAACCAAAAAGTTGTAGAAATACAAGCAAAAGCAGAAACATGTACACTTCAGTCTGTATTTGCAGTGCAGATAGCAGTCAAACAACACTAGACAGAGTGGGAAGAATGAGGAGGGAATGGCAATTTTCTCTTCCAAGACATCTGATGGCTTCTTCTTGATATGGTCAATGATATTTTTAAAGACTGGAAACACAAGAACTGTGCATTCTAAACTGTATCTCCAAGACAATTGTAGCTGCACCTCCAAGAGAGATTGTAAATGTCTGTGCTCTTCCCTTTTTTACAGTTAGATACATTCTAGTGAGCCAAAAGAATTACAAGCCTTCTGCATAGGCATTGAGAGGCACTGACACCAAAGTTTTGCTCTTTCTTCCTGTGTATGTTTCTGCAGTCTCATACTGATTTAAAAAAAAGTGCTTTCCACAACAACTTATTTCTGCCTATTTATTCTGAATATACATTAATGGTAGATTGACGTTTCAGAGACTTGACAAATACAGCCATACAGAGGAACCCAGGTAAATGACAGAAATAAAGCTCTTCTCTGCCTCGCTGCTGGGGAAGCCATTTTGACATTATCTCTAAGCTACAACTGAAAAGCAGGATCTTTTAGACATTTAAATATTCCACATTAGCCTAATCAGCAACACAAAAAGCTGTGTTTTGACTCCTGCATCTTCACCTGTTTGGTTTCCAACACCTACCAGTCTCCAGGAGCTGAGAGAGACATTCCTTGCACATTCTCCTAAGAACCAATTACATGCACTGCAAACTTTCTGCTCTGCTCTGTGTTGTACATCAGTTGCTTTAACACCATTTAAAAGCCAACAAATGTACATACACAGATTTCTGTGGTCAGGACATCTGCACTTTCTCAACTGTTTCTAAAGCAGAAAAAAAATGCCTATTAGTTTAAAATTTGAAGAAAAATTGCCCACAGGAGGAATGGGCATTAGCCATGCTTCACTTCCCTCCTTTTTGTTGACATATGAAGCACTTTTTTTCTCTTTCTTTCTTTCCAATTCACAGTGAGTCTAAAGAGGTGAATCAGTGCACAGAGAAAAAGAGAGAAAGAGAGGAAAAAAGAAAAAAAACCCTCAACCCTCTTTTTCCAGGGTGGGTATGAAATATGAAGGCCCAACAATTGTCTGAGCTCAGTGCATTGGAATAACATTGGTTAAATTATGGATAGTTTTGAATAGTGTCACTTTTTTTTTCTCTGCAGATGGTTGTTCACACAAGGAGTCTGGCCTGCATAATTGTATCACTAATAAGCAGTAAGGCAATTAGTTGTGTAAGTGTGCTATAATCATTCTAACAGAAGAGATGACGAAGAGACAAAAAAAGGAGGGGGGACAAAAAATGTCTTTTCTCAATTCATCAACTGACAGCCATAATTAGATATATATAATTGAAAATTCCACAGTAGGGGGGCCAGCTTATACAAATGAATTTTCTTTGCTTCTCTTATGCATTTTTTCCTTTTGCCTGAACATTCCCCCCAAGAAAAAGGCAGAAAATTTGTCATTCCAGGGGAGCGTATACTGTATGAACCACAGGCTGCTCATTCAGAGCAATGATGTCAGAATAACATCTTTCCCCCCCACTAAGAAATAGACAGCTTTGAACTGAGCCTTTATTAGCTGTTTTCAGTCAGTAGTGAATTAAAAAAACCCAAAACCAAAAAGCCCACAACACAACAAAAAGAACTCCACACACCAATGCAGCCTTGGATGATCTATATCAGTTAGCAGAACATGAAATGTAAAACTCTGAGAGGAGAGGTCACCTTTTTTTTTTCCTATTGACATGAAGACGGCTTGTTTTTGGTGCTGGGGGAAGAGTTCTGAGTTATAATAGAGCATTACATCATCAAGTATTATGGGAAGAAGGGGATTTCTTTTGAGCGAAGCCTGATTATCAAAGGCTATAATTAAATTTGGGCTAAAAATGCCCAAGTGCTTATGAGTTTGTGGAAACTATGCACAGAGCAGCTTTCCACTGAATTAATCAGCTTGCAAGTTTTCATTATTCTGGAGCTTCTCTTTTTAAACTGTAAGCTCACAATCACAGCTTTTTTTTTTTTATCAACAAACTCTTCTAAAATTTAATTGGACAAACCTTAACTGATTTTTCCCCATAAAGAGAGAGAATGTTAAGGCTGGAGCTTGTTAATTAAGTTCTTTAAGTGCCCCCAGCTGTGCAATAAATTTTCAAAGCTCCACCACTGCATTTTTTAAAATGTTTGCTCCCGTGTTTTTTAGTTAAAATATTTTTTAAAAAAGAAAAAGAACAAGCAAGAACAACAGAAGACTTGGGAAAATTCCTATACACAGTGATGATCCCGGATGTCGAAAATTGAACTATGAGCAAACTGTGGCTGAATAGAACGTAGCTGCAACTACAGGAATGTTTTCAAGGACTGCAGTTAATTAATGTCTTCTAAAATAACTTAGCACCTCTTTTTATTTATTTTTTTAAAAATGTGTTAGATGTGAATAACTTGAAGTATCCCATATAGTTGTTCCACAACAAAATGTTGCTATCTAACATCAGTGAAATGTTTTCTGAAACATTATGCAGAAACTTCCACTAATTCAAGGACCATATGCTTGGCAGCATAAGTCAACATAGTTCTATTATCTTAAAAAATATCAATGGCCAGGGTTCAAATCTGCAGGCCTCACAATGAGAGGATGAAGATGACATGAAAACTTGTGTCTTTACATCAGGTCATGTAAATACATATTTTCATGATTTATTAGCTAGCTATATATGTTTAATTTCTTAATGTGCCAAATATTCAACACCAAATTTTCCTCCACACAAAAATTTAAGTTATTCGATTTATTATTACCTGGCAGGGAAAATTTATTGATCCTTGTAATCATTATAGCTACAAGTAACAAACTTTTGGCAACTTGGGGCAGCTCAGAAAGTTTGTTTCTTAAGTACAGAAATAGTATTATATGATCCAAGATTTGAAAAATTATTGTCTTCTTGCCTCTCATATACCAAATCACTAATGGTCTAATGGGAGATCATTGTGTTCTCCCTGATGAAAAGAGTTGATCCTGGAGAACCCCAGTCCTGACTTTTACTCGTTTTAGTAGCCAAATTCACTCCATCTTATCCAAATGTTCATTGTTCTGGAAGTCTGACACATCCTAACTGGCACTGAAAAGGCTGAAGAATGCAAATGAAGACAGCAACCTAACAGGCCAGTGATAAAACATGAGACAATACTCTGCCAGCCCTATAAAAGCCAAATATGTAAAAAAACCCCAACTTTTGCAACAATTTGTGTCAGGTGAGGCCCCAGACTGACGAGTTTCCCAGAATCTGTCATCTCCAGACTGAGAGGAGTTTGAGACCCGGTGAGGCCAGGCCACCTCAGCAGATGGAGGGTGCTCCTGCAGCTTTCCTGCTCACAGGACATTGTCCAGGCTCTGACAGAGCTGTCCTGTCCTGGGCAGGAGGGGACAGACCCGAGCTCACACACCCTCCCAGCACTGAGGTCGTGGCAGGGCGAGCTGTGCACAGGGAGTTTTGCCTTCTCCTTTGAGGTGTGCCCTGTCAGGCCACCCTAGGACTAAGATCTAGCCAAGTTAGGAGCTTTATTTTTGCTGTGCTTTTACCCAAAAGTTCATATGACCATTACAGAGGCAGGGGCTGTGCCAAAAACCTGTAATGAAATCACTGAGCACTGAAACCCCAGTCAGCCTTTTGTAGATCTGCTGGTGATCACTGCCAGAAGCATCTTCAAATGGCTTTGGCTATCAGGAATTATTTTCTGATTGATCCCAACACACCCATGGATCCTACTGACTGTGTGAAAAGACCCACCACTGGAAGAGTACATTTCTCAACCTACTGTATCTATCACATTCCACATTTCAGATAAAGTCCTTACTTGTTTGTTCATTATTTCAAGCTGTTTCTTCAGCTCATAAGACCGCATTTTTCATTAGCAAAAATAAAATAGGACACACAGAGAAATGAGACTTACTTGGGAAATGGCTTTCTGAAAACCAAAAAATAACTAACGTTTTTCTTTTTGTTACAGCAGCTGCCTCAGGTATTCTCTTTCTGGCAAACAATATCATTTATCAGATATTCTAAAAATCTATACTTAAGAAGTTCAATGAATGCGCATTCTACTGTATTATTTTTCTTAAAGAATTAAGGGTTTTATTTTATCTTAAAAGATTCTTGGCTGCATTTCCATGGTGCACAATGACACATTTGGTTCTTTGTGTTTCTAACTAAGTAATGACATAGTTCCTCTAAACCATGAAAAAGGTTGCGTTTGACCAAACAAGAAAGGATGAACTTCTTGGAAATTCTATTGACTGGATCTTGAATTAGACCCAGAACACTGGGACGAATCCATTCTCCCTGCAGACCCCTGCTAAACCTGGCTATAGCTGCAGTGGAACTACATTGTTTCCTCCTTATTCACTGGGTACAGTAGTATCAACACAAACTGTACTCAACTGCTGAAAGCTTGATTCTCAAACATATGGATATGTTGAAAATTAAATTGCAGGGTTTATTTGAATTTATAGACAGCTCGGTGAATGTATTTTTGAGATACAGTCTCCATCAAGGAGATAGATGTCACCTGCCATGAGGAACATGATTGTATAATGTTAAAATGCCACATTCTCTTTGTAGGTAATTCTATTCAATTGCTTCCTGCAAAGATTTGGGTAATGAACACTTGAGCATCTGTGGTGTGGCTTTTTTTTTTCCCTTTTCCTACTCCCCTCCTCCCCCTTCTCAGAATCTTTCTCTGGATTTGTATTTCTTTACTGAATATAAACCCTGCCCTGATTCTTTTTAGCAAGTCCCCTTTTGCATTATATTACTGTGGTGTTTCTGCTCTTTTATTAAGATCCCCACCACTCCTAAACAGAGAACATGTTGCAGGACAGAGTAAAGAAGAGCCACATGAAACTACTGACCCTGTGAGGCAAATAATTCTCTAGAATCAGCCAACAACGTGCAAGGATTTATCTTTTTTTCATTTTAATCATCTAGTCAACTGTAATTGTCACTTCGTTGTACACCTTAAATCCAAGCAATATTTCTCCTATCTAAGTAATTTTCCAAAGAATGGCATCTGCTCTGAAATACTGGGCTCTATTATAGCAAACAAATGCAAACAGCTTGCAGGAAGTAATTTAGTACACACAACTCTTCCCTCCAACTGTAATTTTTTTTGCTGCTTTTACCCGTTCTATGATTATTTAAATTTTTGCAATATGTTGCACAACACTTGTAATCCTCAACTGTTATTTACTATTGGGAATTTTATTTACTCAGATTAACATCTTACAAACAGAAGGCTAAACTAAATTCTACTTGTCTTTGCAGTAGAGAATTGAGAACGTATTCATATTTATTCATACCACAATCAAAACTAATTAATTACACCAAAAATTAAATTTCAACCAAAGCAAGTCTCAAATAAATACCAAATTAAACAAGTAATCTGGATAGCCTTTTCTTCTCCAACAGGCTCTCAGACTAGATTAGAAAATACTGATGAGAATAATTGAAAAGTACCGAAAAACTAGAGAGTAACATTACTCTACTTGATGTAAGCTCAAAACAGAAAGAGGAAATATTTGAGTTTATCTTCATCTAAATAAACTGCCTGTATTACTTCCATCTACTTTGTGTTGGTTCACAAGGAAGAGAGCTCTACTACAGATAAGATTTCAATCTTGTTCCTGACAAGAACAAAAGAAGAAAGAAGGAAGTAAGTGTATTTCTGAGATACCCTCAATCCCCCATTCCTCAAACCCCATACAAGTGAAACAAAACCCAAAACAGTAGTAGGAGGATAGTTGCCAACTATCAGAGCTGAATATAGGAATAAACTAAACTGCAAAGCACAAACTTCCTTAAAAGACATTTGAAGATGAGAAGTACATTAAAGAGAAATAAAAATAAGTAATGTGGCATGAAAAGCTTCCCAAGATTATAAGATAATTCTGGCCCCAAAAATACTTATATTCCACAGCTCAGCATGGTTTTCATTGTAGCACATCAGCTGTGCCAGCATCCACCAAAACTGAGAAACTGTCATGAAGGAGGAGTCAGTCAGTGCCACCTCCAGAATGAAAGAAGATGAGCTGGGGAAATGTGATACAAGAAGGTACATCAGGAAACCTTCTTCCACCCCACTGGTTAATTTTTACTAGCAAATCTCTTGAAAAGCACTGTACTGTATCAAGGGCCTTGATGTTTTTAAAACAAAGAATTTATGGGCACTAGAAATGTAACCTACCTTCCTTTGTTCACTGAAATACATCATCATTTTGTGTCTTGTGGTAGCAAAAGTAATTTAGAGGATCCTGACAGAAATAATATATATATCATTAAATCTGTCCATTAATATACTCGTGGTATTATAAACATAGCAGTTTGTGGATGACAGAATCTAAAACCAACTCATTTGTTTGTGTCAGTATTAAAATGTAATACATTTTCTTTTGAGATTCAAGCCAAGTGAGGAGAGTCTTCTTAGGAAGTTATCTCTAAACAAGGCACAAAGAACTCAGAGATTAAAATGCAACCTTTGAACATCATTTGCAATTTGCTGCAGCTCTTAGATATATTGAGAACAATGGTCTCAGATCAGGTCTGAGATCAAGCTGCTCACAAACAAACAGTACTCATTATCATAACTAACATTACTACTTGCAAGGGAGTAATAAACTGTAAACCCAAGGCTTTTAGGGGCCTAGTCTGACATAATCAGACACTGGAATTATTAATATCTATTTCTTGTACAGAAATCCAAGTTGATTTATCAGTGGTAGGATCAAAATGAATACTGAGCCATGCAGAATCCATATAAGTGATTCTTGAGAATTTCTACCTGGACAACTCAAGGTGCACACGTTAGTAACCTTCCATGCATGCATGGAACATCAGTGTCTATTGAAGTACAGAAGGACAAGAGCAAAGATCCAGGAAAAAGGTAACTTTTGCTACTAGACTGCATATGTACAGTTCTGCCAGGTAGGATGGGGCATCCAAGTCAGATGATCATGGGGCATCTCAAAGGTTAAACACCCTTGCAGGACTTTACCCTAAGACAGAGCAGCACCACACAAATGGCTGGTTACATGGCGTAGGACGGGGCACATGAAGCTGCTACTGGTCTCCTGAGATCCAAAGTCTATTATTACTAGCTAGATATATTTAGAATATCATAACATACAGTATCTATAGTGCATAGCAAACATAGCAGCAACACCTGCCAGGAGAAGAATCAAACATACTACATTATTTATATAAACATGTCTGGAAAAAGTCTTCCATCACTTCCTTGGGGAAAACACTGGTAAAGTCTCTGTGTTTTCTAAAGCCTTCCAACTATAAAGGAAAAAATTACTAAGTCACAAACGTGGCAAGCCCAGCATAAATAACCCCTAAGAATCCTACAGAAAACAATAATATATCATGTCTGAAAACATCACTGAATTTCACAATGAGTACACATGGATTGCCTACAAAGTGGGAGCAAACTTGCCCATTTTTCTATCTCCTTTGTTTTATGTCTCAACGGGCGTGTCCAGAGAAGGGCAGCAGAGCTGGGGAAGGGTTTATTTATATTCTACCACAGTAAAAAGGGGTCTTTTGAAAGATTCTAATGGCTACACTGAATGTCTGAATTATCAGTTATGAGAATGAACCTCTTTATTAAGGTCTAAGATGCTGCTATAGCTTCCCACACAATGCTAGGACACACAGGGCAGCTCTAAGGAAGCCTTTGAATAACAGTCCACATTAAGGTAATTTATTTCATTAGCATGACTTCAGTTAGCTGATTTTCACTGGACATTCTTTACTTTTCCAGTGTCAACAAATGGACATTAGGATTTTTGTCCAATTTTTAATACAAGGAAAAGAATCTTAACCCCAGAAATCCTACATCAGAGCAGGAGTGCCTATGCCAGCAAATCTCTGAGAGCAGTGGAGTAATAACCATAACAAGTTCAATACAAGTGGTATCATTGAAAAGGAGCAGAGGCACAGCATTGACTGATGCAGGTGCTACGCCTTTACCAAGGTTACTGGCAGAGCACAGAGATAAAGCAGCCAAACCATTCAATGTGACAGGATTTGTGCTAAGATCTCCTGCAGAGATCTGGAAGAACAGCTGATACATAACACAAAGACAACTGCTGTGCTTTTCTTGCTTCTGCACATGCTCCGGCACCGGAATTTGAATGGCTGAAGAGATTAATTCAGACAGTAAGGAATTCCCCAGAAAACTGAGCAATAAATGTTCAACAGGCACTTTACTGTTCAAATATTCTGTGCCCACTGCAAAGGATGCTAATGAAGTTGTTGACAGTGTTCTCATTTATGCTTGTAAAGTGAAATATCCACAATATCTGGTGAGGCACCATGTGTCATTTCCTACTGATAGAGGGACTTGAAAAATAAGTGCTGATCAGCAGCAACAGTTTTATGGGAAAACAGATACTGAAGAAGCAAGGCCACAACATGGGCTAACATGGTCCAGGGTAGCTGAAAACTGCCCAAGCTTTTTGTTTCCCTGAGATGGTGTCACTATCAGATCTGCCTAGAGGACAGCCAAGGCTGTTTGTGACTGGTGTCCAAGTTTCACACACGCTGCTTTGAACAGCTCCATAGAAAAACAATTGTTTCCTGGTTCCCATTTTTATTGTATGTGCACAAATGCATGTACCAAACAGCAGGGATGCTTCCTGCATCACAAGAGCCAGGTCATGTTATTTTTCTGCCTGATTCAAAGCAGAGATTCTCATATCTGATCACTCTATCTCAAGCAGAGTAGAGATATGAACATCCTTCTGCATCCTAGAGCAATTTCTAAATTATTTCACACACAAAAAAAGCATCAGACGTTTTCTGTTCATACTCTGCTTCGTGTAACTAATTAGAACTAAATGATTTTACTGTAGTATATTAAGCTGCAGCTAAAGTTTCTTTACCTGTGGAGTACAGAAATCTGTCTGCAATTCTCATTCTATTTTGATTGTTTTTTAACTTGTTTAGTTTTACATTTAAAAGTTAAAGTCTACTGTCAAAACCTCATCTTGATTAGGTGGATTTTCAGAATTTTTTTCAGGAGTTCCTGAGAGATCACTTGAACAATAGCATCCATCTCCACATAGTGTATGAAAAAACTCCCTAACAAATTTAAATTACTCTTAATGAATAAATTATAAAAGATTAAAAATACAGATTTAATTCAGCTACTGAGCCTTACCTAGATTATTAGTCATGATTACCTCCTTAGAAATATCTGGTTTCCAAAAAAATTTTTAAAAAGGCATTTATCTCACACTTACAAGACATTCACTCTTCCAATAATAGAGTGAGAAATCCAGGCTAACAAGGAGAAGCTTATTTAACATTATTTCTATTCCTCTACAAGTCTGTTTCTGGAGACCAGTTAGCAGAAGTTGAAACTCAGCAAAAATTTAATCAGGTAAAATGGGCCGGGCAGAGGAAATACTGCTCTGAGCTGGCAGTGAGGATCAGCCAGGTCTGCTCCCAAGAATCTTGTCCTGATGCACACCTCCTCTGACTGCTAATAACAACAGAGCTATAAAAGGCATCATTACACCAAGCTCATATCCAGAATTACTGCACTTGTATGGTGTAGGACTGCAGGCCTCCCAGAGAATGCTTGCCAAAACCAGAGAGGTTTATCTGGAAACAGGATTGGCTTTTCTATTAGCCTATAAACAAAACATCAGCTAAACATGACTTAGGAACAAATTTATAGTGTGCAGTTTTTCTTTCTGAACTCACATTTGGTTTCAAACTGTATTCTTCCCTATGCTTATATATGTGTACATAAACATATCTATACACACACATATAAATACACACATCACACCAAGAAAAAGTAGACTCTTACACAGATTTATGAAATTACTTTGCCATTTGATTAGAAGAACATGGCTGAAATTCTATTCTCACTGCAATGTAACACACTCCATCAGTCTCTATATTAGGCATCTTGGTCATTTTCTCATATCTAATTTACAAAGCAAGAAATCCTTTTTGCTATTCCCCCCCTCCAAAAAGGGGACTTTTCCCCCTTGTGATCAATTTCATGCCATTTACTTTAAACAGAGATATCAAATTGTTTAACATTTTAACCACACTATGTCCTGGTAATACAATCCTTTGGATTTGCTTGGGTGTCCCAAAGTGTTTTGAGTTCAAACAGCAGAAAGAAACTGCAGCGCTGGTCAGTCCCCTCTTAAATCTTCTTATGGATTTCATTTGCTGTGTGGCCTGAGAGAGGTCAAAAGGTTTTCTCACAGAAGTAGAATTTGAGAAATAATCACCTTATAGACCCACTAAATCAATCATAATTAATGCACTTGCCTAGTTCTGTCAGAGAATTGCTGCTAGAGGGCAAAATAAAGAGGCCCCTTCTAATACAATTTGAAAAGAGATCAGATCTGTCATTTCATCTAATAATTGAGCCAAATGAGAAAAGAGAAGGGTCAGAGTTCATCTGGTGACCTTATGTAAACCCAATAATACATAATTCATTTTCATTTTATGGAATTTATAAGATGCTGTAAACTGTCAAGATACAGACTCATCTGCTTCAGCTTCCAACAAAACCTTCCTGCTCATCACACAACACACAGTGAGCTGCCAAAACTTTTAAGTGGTATATTCTGGCAGAATAATCCAAAAACCTTCAACAAGGACTGGTATTTAATTCATTCTTCCAAGCGTGTGAAGTTAATAACTGAATAAATCACTCGCAGCTCTTTCTGAATGATATAAAACCTGTAATTTATTTACTGAGTGTTACAAATACCGTTAAAACATGTTTTCATGCAAAATGGTTTCTTTTCTTTTTTATTATTGTTATAAACCATTTTTTGTGAACATAGAACATAAATACATATGCCCCCAGAAAAGAATACTTCATTCCAAGTCTGAACTGACCATATTCAGTAGAACTCATTTCCATTATTAGCTACAAATAAAAAATAATCTGGAACCTATTAAGGAAATATTTCTCTAGTAGGGAGGTTGCCCTTAAAGCTGAATATTAATTGAAAATATCAAAGAGTTACCTTTCCAGTCTGACTTAGCCCTTTTAGCTCCTGTGCTGGGCTACATTCTTTACTCACTCACACTGCCACAACCGAGTTTGAGCTGTCTCTAAGTAATAAAGGTGAATTGATGGTTTATGAGTTATTCCTCAGTGCTTTGTCTCCTTTACTGTCAATACAACCAACATGTAACAGAGCATCTGGGCATTCATGACAATTTCCTAAGGCAAATCTGGGCTTCTGGGGAGAAGAAATTTTTTGTATTGAACCAGTCAACAACATAGGAGGTGGGGAATCAGCAGGGATGCTTTTGACTAATTCCTAAGTTTGAAACAGAAGCAACAAACTTGGAAAAACATGGAAGCTGAGAATAAATCTAAGCTGATATGCTGATAATAACAAAGGGTACTATGATCCAGCACAAAACTTGCTGGTGTCCTTGAACCAGCACAGCTAGGACAGCAGTACCATTATGAAAGTTTATACATCACTTCCAATACTTGGTTTGTTTAGAGATCATGGGGCTTCGTACTGCTTCTTGTGCCATTTGTGAAATAATCAGGGCTGCAGATAAGAAAAAGTGTTAAATAACTGGGCCAAGGTACCCTAGACTATGCTGTCCACTACGAATTCCGCTGAATAAAAACCACACTAAAGATACTGCACTGTCTGCTTGATGTTTCATTGGCTCAAATCACTTAAGCTTCAAACTCCTGCCCTACATTTAACAGGTCTGCAAAGCTGAGACTATAAAGCTGCCATAAAGGAGAACAAATAATTCTCCTTGACAAAGCATTTCTGTACTAATCTCAAGGCCTAGTTGAAGGTTGAGTTAGGAAGTACTGAGCAGATTTCATACCATGGTTGGGAAAAATCAAACAGTCCCCTGACAGGTTCCCAGCTAGTGTAACCTAGATCTCTCTCAAATTATTTCCAAGTCTGTTGTGTTATCTGGCCACTCAGTGCAATGGCAGCACAGATTTGTATATTAACTCCTCTTTCTCAGCTGTAGCAGGCTGTAGACTGAGTCTTTTTCCTTCTGTACCACAACTCCACAGAGATCACTTGAACAATTGAGAAAAATAAAATTCCATACTAAACCACCATAGGGTGTCATGTTTCCAGTTAAATAGATAATATCTGAAAGAGCTCTTCATCAGCAGCACTGACAGCAACACTGCATTGCCCTCCTGCACCACCATGAGTGCTTGGTTTTTGAACAGCTCCACCAGGGATCCTATTCTGGAATATTTGTAGAGAGGAAAACGAAGGCTCAGAAATAACAGGTTGTTTTACATCAAATGCTAAAACTGAAACCAAACCTTTTGTTCTTTGTGTCATGTACCTTTCCAACAATCTTTCCCCTGGAACTTTGACCTCATATAGCGAGCCATACATTACTCGCTATTTAATGGCAAAAGTCCATTTGTACGCATAAAACCTGCAAGAAATAAGTATGTCACTCTCAAGTTACCCTTTATCTATTTACCCTTTTTTAGTTTGAAATGACAACATCCTTGTATTTGTCATATTGTTAAAATCTGACCTTTGATCCTGGGGTCATTGCACTCCCTGAGGTCATCTGCCCATCTGATTAATGCATTCCATAATTTTGGAGGTGGCCAGTTTAGTGGTCTATCCCATTAATCATGGCACTAGAAGCAGCATGAAAAAAACACTGAGGTTATCAAATCCCCACAGGAGATTAGGAAGTTAGATAAGCACATGAAGTTTAACAAACAAAAAGTACATGGACAAACCAAAAGGCATTCAAGGCCTGAAACCTGACACAAGCAAAGCAGCATGAGAAAAACAAACAGCAGAGGCTTTTCCTACTTCTTGTTTTTCTCCTAGTAGATTTCATAAAGCTCTGATATCTCCTTTTGTAGGTAAAAGGCATTTTAGGTCAGAGGAAAATGAGAAATTATTTTAGGTTTTAAAACTATCCAAACTCACAGTACCATACAGAGCTCAGAAACAGCTCACAGGAGTGAGTCACCAACATGGGATACCCCTGAGAGAATAGCATCAAACAACCACCAACACATGCAGTTATCTAGAAAATGATTAGGAATGTTGAAGCTTGGTCAGCTTGTGAACTAATAGCCAAGAGGAAAAAATGCATTTCTCATTATGGGCCTTTTTATATTGTCTTTTACAGCGTAAATAAAAATAATAAAAATATAGGCAAAAATAAACTAGAATCAGCGTCATATAATAGAATATTTTCCTGAGAATAAGCAAAGTTTTGGATCTGGCCACTTTGCTGTCCAGGAGAGCTGTTCAGCATTTTCAACTCTTCCCTGGTCTTTCCTTCGGGCACTTTGAGACAGCAAGAGCTGGCCCCTGGTTACTGCATGTCCTGTTGCTATCAAAGGGAGATTTTGCTTAACACCTTGACCAAATCCAGCAGCTGGATTTGAAGAGAGACTGTGGTAACTGTCCTCACATGGTTGGTCTTTCTGTGCATTTCTTAATCTAATTCAAAAATGAAATTCCCATCCTAGTTCCTAGAACAGCCACTTCCAGTCCTGGAATTTCTGTGTTAAATTGAGCCCTCCACTTATTAAAATGTATTGATTTCTCATGAAGAATTATGTTCTAAATAAAAATAGCATTTTAAAAAACTCCCATTAAATTAATTTTCAAAAATATTGAGTTTATAATCAATCAAGTCCTGGTATTCTCTTTCAGAGAGCAGTTACACATACTTTCACTGTATGCATTTAGCATTACTTTTCTCTTATATATCTGTGTAGGAGTAATGTATACGATAAAATACTGCTATTGTCATATTATAGCTGAATTTGTCATTTGACATACATTGAAATGCGTGACATTATGTAATATTAGCCTGTCATAATTCTACTGCCTGTGAAAAGTTACTGGATGTCAATGAACAGATTACAATTTTTTAGATTTAAACAAGTTGGAAAATTTAGTTATTTAGTTTGGGTTTGAACTATATCAACTTTTCCAAATGAGAAGCACAATTTATCTGTAATAAAGAAATAAATTCTCACCTCGTATTCATTATGCATCATAATTTTGTTTTGTCTTGTGGTGAAATTTAAAACTCAAAGTAACAAAAAGAAAAAATAATTAAAGAACTATTTCTCAAAATAAAATATTTGGATTGTGTCTTTTTAATATTTAAGTGTATAAAATTAATATAATGCTAAGAAATTAGTTTGTGGAAACAGCTTTTGCTAATGGAAAATTACTATTTTGAGATTTCCTAATTTTTTTCCCTAGACTTTCAGTTGCTAATATGATGGTAATAAGCATGGGATAGTAAATATTCTAAACAAAATAACTATTTCCACAGGAAAACACATTATTTCTTCCTCACTTCCAAAATTGACTTTGTATTTAAAAAGTGTAAAATTTTGTAAAAGTAATGTCAGGAGGGCAGCCTGGTCCAGAGGAATGATATTGCAATGCAAAGGTAGCTACCTGGTTTGGGGGGGGGGGAAACAACAACAAAACAACAAAAAAAATCTACCCAAATCTCCAAAACTTCAAACCTCAAAGCAAACCTCAAAAACTGTATTTATCTTTCTGTTTCTATTTAGCACAATTGTGTTTCCCACCTCTTAATCCATTCTGATTGAAAGCTAATGAATACAAATCTTTAACAAAAAAGAGATTTAAATTTCTGTCATCAGTTCTGAATGTTTAACTGTTAGCACTCATAGAAATGAGTGGGAATTTATCAGATCAGATAGAGGTTGAACAGCAAATTTCCATCTACTTTCTTTATCATCTCAATTTACAGTTCAAGGCATGTTGTTGCACTGGCCAAGACTTGTGTGAAACACATCCCCCATCCATGGCTAAACATTTAATTGAAGTTTACAAAGAGGTTTAGGATCTGGGTCACCTGACAGAAAAGAGAGAAACCAACTGTAGATAGAAGCAAATGGTTCCATTTCTCTTATAAGATTAGGAGGAGGTTTAAGCTGCTTGAAAGTATGCTGGCAAACTTTATCTGACACGGGAGGAGGGGGCAGTTGCCAGCAGGATTCTTTACAGAGCCCCAGTATTCTTCAGCCTGGTCTGAAATGCCTTCTGCTCTCCTCCCCTGCACTAGCAGTCAGCTATTCTGCCTTCCAAAGCCACCTTATTTTCCTGATTTGCAAGAGGGAAACTAAAACCAAGCTACTCCTAAGCTCTCTGTCCACCTAACAGCAGCTTTAAATCAAGAGTGCCAGAGTAGTAAGGAATGAGCAGGATCTGCTCTGTGGCTCAGACACAGGCCAGTGCACACTCTGTAAAGAGCCTTTACTTCCTTCTACCTGAGCAGATACCACAGAAACCCAGTCCAGTCCCACTTGAACATCTCTGTGCTCTGAAAATCTTTCAGTGGACAAACACTTGTGGGATCAGACAAATGATCAGCATTGACTGCCAGGATTTCAATTAAATTAATAAAATTTAGGGTTTCCAGTTCCTGACTCCCAGCTGCCTGCCCAGGAACTGAACCCAGAATAGTGAAGCTACTCCAGCACAGTGCCATGAGAGGATCTGCTTTCAGAAGCCTCAGCCCAGCTTTTTTCGATGTATTTCTGTTTGACAAGCACTAGATCCTACCTTTCACTCCTGAAATCCATGAATTTTCTACCAAGACTGAGCACATATTCCTCCCTGCCCTAGATTTGTGTTTGTTCTGAAAGCACAACAGCAGAATTTGTGGAAGAGCAAGAAGAAAACTGAAGCTTCAAATACCTGCAGCACCCTGAACTGACCCTCATGCTGAATTTCATCTCTGTATCCTCAGACCCATAGGTAAATAAAGTAGATTACCCCACTGATCCCCACACTACTATTAAACCTTTCTTTATAAAAATATGGGTGACAAAATTAGTTTTCTCCTTAATTAAGTAGTCTGTCAGATATTAAGAGAAAAGGGAGGATATGGCAATTTAAACAAAAACATTGCACCAGAAGTTGATACTTCTGTGATATCTTAGAACAACTGGCAATGGTTCTCTCTTTCCCATGCTGAGGAGATGCTCATGTTTAACAAAGCAAATGGAGAATTATGATTGTTATCTAAAGTAGGGGCACAATTAAAGAAAATGATATTTGTTTATGGAACAACATTGGCTTGTTTTTTTCTTAGTTACTAATCATGAGTTTAATTTTTAATGGAAAAGCATTGCTAGCACAATTAGCACTCAATTTACATGTGCATCCGTAGACCCAATTAATTAAATTTTATTGATGCCTAGTTGCTCTTTAAAATGCTTTCCAAATGCCTTCAAATTGATTTTAAATGGTTGATAGTGAAAGTCAGTATGTTCCTGGTAGTAACCCTACTGATTTTCATACATTTGTACCTTCCACAGCCTAAGCATTCACTGCTTTCCACCTGGTGTCTAGAATGTGTTCACTGCTGGGTAACAGAAGATTTGGGAAAGAGTTATGGAATGAAATGCAAAATATCAGAATTAGAGTTTCTCACGAGGACTTTCCTCCCTTTCTTAAACAATGTGCTATTTATTTATTTTTTTATCATACTATAACAGGTGTGCTTGTGTCATTGAAGAGTTGTTCCAGCTAAGGAATGATTAAGTTCATCCTTTTTGGCATCCTTGTGAGCCTTCAAGGCAGAAAATTGTTATTCCTTCTGTTTTATGCTTGAGGAACTGAATCACTGACATCGAGAAAGCAATTTTACATCTTTGGACCACAGTAGGAATTGGTAATAGATTTCATCACCTACTAACTTTCCTATAGCCACAGAGTAGGTCCCAGCTCTGACTGCTTAAATTTAAGCATAGTGTGCTTGTCAAAAGGCCTTGACTGTTTTTTATTAAATTTACTGTATCAATTTTCTCTATTTTAGCTACTTTTTCATGTTTTACTACTATTTCTGTTAATCTGCCCTTCATAATTCTCTGTCTGGTGGAAAGTTTCTGCTTTATTTTTCAGCTGGGGGGCTGGCTGTTTCTGTCATGCATCATTATGACAAGACCCAATAGTTGTAAAACCTTCTCTTGAGGCTCTGTGGGAGGCTGATTTCCATGACATACTTTATCCTCTGAGTAAGCACCTGCTTAGCCTGGTTATTACCTTGATGTTTCTTACCTAGATTATATCTAATGTGAAATGTTACTTCAGCTACAATATGAAAAAATAACTGTCTGCCTGTCTTATAAATGTTTTTAGCAATTACATCTGTTACAAATATTTTTAACACATACTGAGTTTCACTGGATTATAAATTAGTCTAAAAGTCTACCTTTTAGTCATACTTCATAATTAGCTTTTATTTATACAGTTTATGTATTTTTAAAAAGCCAGGAAAGTGTATGAATGTGAATTCATGTATATATCTTTTATAAATGTAATATTACCAAGAGACAATTTAAATGTTATAAACCTACATTCACAATTTAATGAAAAAACATTTTTCTAAATTGAGTATAACATTAAAGCCTCTAACAAATACTATCCAGAGGATTCTACACTATGATTTTTCATTCACTTAACATTGTGATTTAAACAATATTAACTATCATATCATTTCATGTTAACAGAAAGACAATCAAGATGAAATCTTAATTACTAAAGAACTGTCAAGAGACATTAACAATTTAATACTGAATTTTATAAAAGTAATGATTGTCCTATTACATATGCTGTAATTTCCCTTTCCTGACTGCTCTAATAGTTTCCTCACTCATTAAGCACTTATTTTCTCACTACCTGCCAGCAGTTTCATAGGTAGCCTCATTTAGGGAAACTGAAAGAATATGAAAGATGATAATATGAAGGAAAAATTGCAGCTGAAAAGAATTATAAATGTAAAATATAAACCCAGGTTACTTTGTAAAATAGAGTACATATACTTAGTACAGCTGCATTTGGGAAATGTTTAAAGGAGTAATGAATTAAGGAAAAAAAGCTGATAAAATAATATATGCAAATTTTTCCAAGAAATATAACTTTTATGTGTGAACTTGATCTGTTCCTTGAGATAAAAAATCTAACACTAACTTGCCACAACACTGTGAAGAAAAAATAAAGGAAAGATAACATGTAGTACAGTTTTTCCTGTCAAAAACTGGTATAAATGTAAAATGGATCATTTAGACAATTAACTGGTTTCCAGGTTAGTCTTATACACCACCAAAAGAAAGGCTGAAATGGCCCCCCAAATATCACAGTCTGAACTTGTTTCACAGTGACCTGTGAATGCCTGGTGGAACCAGGAATATGAATCCTTTCATTAACAGCCACTTGGGAACAGAAAGTATTAATTCTTTAAAATGAGATATTCATTTCAGCGTTGTCAATAATTTTCTTAATAAAACATTTTTGCCCCCAAGGGAAAAATCAGGAAATGTTTGCCTTTTCAGCCCAAACAAAATTTTAATCAAGGAAGGTTCTTGGCATGCCCTGAAGTCCAGCCAGCTGCAAACAGCTTCCAAACCAGTGAGGACTATCCAGGGTAATTACCTATATTGGGAGCAATACCTTGGAATAATTACCCTGCTCCATTCAGAGCAGAAACTTGGATGTGTTTACCCTGAAATCCAGGGAGTGATGGAGTATGGAATGCACATGCACGCATCCACAAGACTGAAAGGTTTCATTTCATCCCAATAAAACCAGTAGCATTTTAAAAAAATTTGGTTTCATCAACAACACAGCAAGAACCCATTATAGTGCAGGTTTTAATTTTAATATTTTTTAAAGGAAAAGAGGTAAATATTTATGGAATCTTTATTGGGAAAAAACCACCCAAAAAACCCACATTGAAGTTTATTAATTCTAAGGAGTTTCTTTCAGCAGTAAGAATAAAAAGAGACAAAAATTCCTAAAAGTGTCACAGCTATAGAAAAAAAAAAGGAAATTCCTACAATTTTTTTTCTAAACATAAAGAAGGATTGCTAGCTTTATGACATCCTAGAAATCCATGTATAGGTTTTATAAAAATTCTGTTTATCTACTCAAAGAAAAAATATCTGTAATATTAATTATTTTTCATCTTTTTCTGCCATCATTTTTGCTTAAGGTTAATCTAATATTTCTTAAGGTCATGGAATTAAAACTCTCAAAACCTCAGCAATCTTCTGCTCAGAATCAAACCCTTTAGAGATCCTTTGTGTGGGCTAGGATCAGGTAACTGCTCTCAGGAATGCATTTGCTAAGGCTGAGTCTATTTCTCACCCCCTCTTCCAGGGCAGGAGATAAAGTTAAATCAATGTGAATGTGCTCACAGCTGACCCCAGCCAAAGACACCAAGTGCACGTGTGACTTGGACAGCAATGTCACAACACAGCACCAAATTCTGGCTGCCTTGGGAAGCTGAATTTGCAGATCCCATTTCCAGGCGAGATGACATTAGAGACTAGGAAACAGAAATGCATCAGAGATGCTGAACAACCCCAGACACAATGCTGTAAGTATGCCCAAGAGAAACCTAAAGCTGAAAGACCTGCTTGGAATTCATAGGGTGTAAGCTGAGAATTTAAGATCTGGGTCATCAGATAATCATCAAGGTAGAATCTAACTGGCTTCTAGGGTTTAGGAAAGATTTTCCTTTTTTCCATATGGAGATTATGGCACTGTCATGATGTCAGAGGGCTTGTGCATTTCATTCACCTACTTCTGGAGCCTCTGCTCAGACAGAAGATAATGGATCAGAAACACACAGGGTTTAATTTAGCACACTGGATAAGCACTCTGAAATTTCTGCAGACTTGTCAACAGACATCCTCTACAGATGCTATATTCTGTTGTCTTTAATCTGCACCAACCTTTTATTTTGGCATTTTAAGTAAACACCAATGCCAGCAGAAATGAGAACATTCTCAGAAATGAGAACAGATTCAAGGGCTTCAATCAAGCTGGAGCCACTCAGGGGCTGCAAACCACTTCAGTTGTTTCTGTCTAAGCAGGGCTTCCAGTACAGTTCATCTCCATTTCTCCACTATTTCCAGGGCTCATGGTGCCAACCTCTCTCTAGCTATAATCCAACAAGTATATCTGAAAAGGTGGCAGTTTTTTTAGTTTCTTTTTTTTTAGTAAGACACATGATCCTTACACAGACAGTTACAGAATGAAGTTCAAGCTCCTCAAACAGCTACTGAATACTCAAGTCTCATACAGTCTGATGGAAATGCTGGGGCCAGCAAGTAGGATGATGTGGAATTGCCTGGCTGTTGTCAATCACTGTCAAACCCCTAATTCTATTTAAACACGAAGTTTTGGCACTTAATTACAATCCCAAAATAATAAGAGCCCATAGGATGAATTTGTGTAGTGTTTCAGCACTTAGCACTGCACTCTAATCTACTTGCTACACAGCATATTCAATATGAATGAAAATACTTGTGTTTCTGGACTTTCCTGTTTAGAAATTTTCCTTTAAATTGGGATTTATTGGTTTTTCAGTTCCAAGACAACAGAACAATATTAACATTCTCACAGGGATGTGTGAGTAAAAGTAATCACTATTAACACTGAGAAAATATCAGTAACTGTCATTCAGGAAAGTTCTTGCCCTTCCCCCTTGCATCCAGATTTAAATACATCATCCTCTTTAAAGTGGGATTTAAAGCCCATCAATACATCTTTCATCTTAAAGACAGGCCTATGCTGCATGGTGGCATTGTATCTCCCACTACTTAATATTGCAGCAGTATCACAACTCCCGGTGATTGGCAAGAACAAAGTTTAAGGATGTTCTCTCATTTCACTGTGCAAGAATTGAATTAACACAGCCTACTAAGCTCTTTGTGCAACCTCGTCTTTCTCAAATATTCACAAGAAATATATTCAAAACCAAAATGTTCATAAGATCCTTGCCTGATATTATACCCTCCCCTTTATTTTGAAATATCTTCATGCAAGGCTTAGGACCCTTTCACCCCCACAAATGGGGAAATTATGGTAGAGAAAGTGAACAATGCAGTTTTGCAAAAAGCATTTAATCTAAAAATGAGCTATAAGAGAAACAGCCTACTGTATAGTAAATTCAGCCTCCACTGAGAAAATCTGGGTTTCAGTTTTTAGGCTTCATTATTATCCATCTGTTGCACTTAGTTATCATTAACTTAGTGTTTGTCAGGATCCATTAAGGCCAATTAGCACGTCAACAAGCAGAGATAATACAGTTAAATATCCATCTAAAGCCCCTTCATGCACAGTGTTCTGAGCACATACTGAAGGCAGCAGCAGGGACAAGCATGAAAACCTCCACACAGGTACCTGCTTTATTAATGCTGACCTGGAAGTGACATTTATACCAAGACACTATTTGAAATTTGGATTATCAATCACTGCAGTAATTCTTGGCTTACATGGATACTCATGAAGACAAATGACATAATATAAAACCATCAATGACAAGAAATAAGTGATTCAGCATTGTTTTAACCATAATATTGAAGGATGAAAGCCAGATGAAACTGGTGAATTAATTAATATCTTTTATTACAATGGCCAGTATAGATGTGAAGAAGCAAGGGAGAACCTCCAGAAACTGAAGTTATAAAAAAAACCTCAAACCAACAACCAACCAAAACCATGCCCAACCACCAAATCACCCCCAAGCTCCCCAGTTTACAAGACTGGGAAATTTCACATAAGCAAAAAGCAGTAATTTCAGTAATATTTTCTGAATCCAGCTAAGTGAGCCACTAAGATCATCCACAAACAGGCAACAAGACAGTTTACAGTATGTGAACAAACTTAACTGAGATGACAGCTGCTTTTTTTGGATGGCTTCCAGCTAAATGAATTAATACTTTGCTTAGTAGGAATGAATTCTATTTAAATTTTCTTTGAACACCTCATATCAATCATGTACCTCCAGTTTTCTCTATTTACAAGGAATAGAGTACATCAGCTAAGTCCTGAGTATTTGAATGGATGAGCAAAACTTCAGGTGTGATTTTTTTTCATTTACAAAAAAAATGTGTTTCATCAACTTCAAAACTTACATTGTAATATATTCCTACACTTTGAAAAGTATCACTTTATCCTTTCCAAGATAAAGATAGTATGGAATAGTAGATAGATGGAAGGCCTTATAGATCAGTCAAACCCCTGAAGGACTTGAATTTTGTTTCAGTTTTGGTTTTCTCTCCATCTTAGCCATACAATTCCCAGCTTGGACTACAGTTACAAGAGGAAGAAAGAGAAAAGGTAATGAAATCCCTATAGCTGCTCTTCTTGAATGTGCTGGACCTCAAATGCTTAATTCTTTATAAAGCACATTTCTACAGTAACAGACCAATGTGGGGGAAGGTAATGCAACAGGTGCAAATCTTAAAACCATTCCACAGTGCTGAACCATTTTTATATTTGCTCTTATTTTTCAAGAGTGATTTTTAATTTAATCCAATAACCTAGGCATGCAGATCTTATTTCCAAGTCCAGAAAAAAATGCCAAGAACAGGAAGAAAACATTCAAGAAGGCATTTAAAGACTTAGAAATTTTACTGTATGGACAAAAATTTTATCAGAATAGCTGCTGAGATGTTGGTGTTTATACCCAAACCTAAAACCAATGTAATGAATGGTATATCTTCAAATCTAAGTACCTGATCTTTGCTAAAACTTAAATTTGTACTAAACCACTTTTTGACTGGGCACCTCTCTTCTATTTATATGCCATTAAATTGCTTTAAGAAGCCTTCTGTTAAAATAGTCTGAAACAATATAAAAGCTTAAATGAGTTATTTCATTAACCTAGCTGTAGTTTAATTTGCTTGTTACACAGAAATTCCAATAGAAAAATTTGTTGTCTTCACTCTGAATTTGCATGTTATCTCCTCTAGAAGGAGAATTAAAGTTAGTGGAAATGTAACCAAGGTAGAAAACTTTTTCATTTTTCAGAGCAAGAATGACACTTGAAAGTATTGTATAAAGTTATAAGACTATGACTGAAAGTAGGAAACTATGCTTTAATTCAGCCTGAATTTATCTGACAAAAAAAGAAAATCAGTTATGACATGAAAGGACCAGCAAGAGTTACAAGCAGAAAAATTATTTAGAGCCTCACAAAAAGTATCACTACAAAAGCAATAACCCCAGGTCACACCTGTGGTAGAGCACTCTTTTTTTTCCTTAAAAGCATTTGCCTCCTTTTTTATTTATTTTTTTTTAATGGGGACTTCAGAGGCAGTTGTTAAACTAAAAACATCCCTTTAGGTTTGGGATGCAGCTAAAAATCAAAATCTTCCTCACTGTAGAGCAATATTACATTTCCCCCTTGCAGACTTATTTCATAAAAACGTCAGCTATTAAGTTAACATTATTTAAAGGCCTTTAGTTTGTAGTTACTGAATGCAACCTAAGCTATATCCATAAAGGTCTGACATTGATCCCTGGTTGTATAAAACATGATACAGAGAAGCACTAAATAAATAATCTGTATACTGCTTCCAAAGCATCTCTATTTATCACTGCATTAATGATAAGGATCTGATTTAAAGTGAACCCTAGCGAGGGTCAAATCCGAGCACAAGCTGTAATATGATCTGCAAGAGTGCTGATAACCTGAAACAATATGAAGAAACCCTGTCAGATAAATAAAACAAATCAGTTGTCCATTAAACAGCTCAGAAAGAGGCCAAGGAAGCTAAATATGGGCTGAACTATTTTTGTTCTTTTCTTTTAAAATTTATTTTATTTTAAAGAAGCACAGAAAAGCTACACCTGAAGATTGAGTCAGTCTAAGGCTAAAGAAATAACACTGATCAGAATAGCAAAGACTGATCTTTAAAAAGTCATACAGCCACCCATGAGAAAGTTCAGATGTGCTCTTGCATCTCTCAGAGACCCCGAGTATTACCACTAGCCTCTAAAAAAATCAAAGGCAATTGTTTCCAAGGCATCATCAAATATCTGACATAAGCAGCCCAGATTATGAAAGAAAACTATTTTTAGGCTTAAATACATGAATTCTTTAAAATCTTAAAATGCAAATAAAACTATTTCATTACTTACTGAAGGAAATTCTCATTAATCCTTTTTAATTATACCAAAGGATACAAAATCTTGTGGAAAAACACGGAAAAATGCTATTTAATCAGAGTCTGTCATAAATACATGAAAAACCCCAAAGTGCAAGTGGGCAGAGAGCCCTTTGTGAAGCTGCAGGCCCACGTGGAGGCCCTGCTCAGCATCCTGGGGGTTCATTCAAGTTGCTTTCCAACATCATTTGGGCCATCAAACAAAACAATGACCAGCTCAGGACAAACTTGGGAAATTCCCATTCCAGGCCATCCTGCTGTCCTCAAACCCCATTATGCTTCAGCATGTGAAACTAAACAGATCCGTTCTGATCTTTTGGTGGTTTATGTTATTTTTGTTGTTTGCATTGTAGTAAATAAGCAACATCCCATCACTTCAGGCAGGGATTGAACAAACAAAAACTCTTTGGCCTGAAGACCACACAGATGACAGGTCAGGGAGGGAAACCAAAGCAGTGATAATTTCTCCAGACCTCATGCCCATCTTTACATTTAGAAAGAAACTCAACTAATAGTTAATAGCTTTTACTGACAGTAGAGCTACTGTCTATAGCTTATTAAATGCAGTTATTTTAAACATAAGAAATAGCAGAAAAAAAGCTTGCATTACTGGCACTGCATAAGGTTCTATTCTACTGGACACAAGATATTGTGCTTAGGTACGTGCAGAAAACACTTTCAAATTTCAGTCACTTTCTGCACACCACATTTTGCTTTGAGCAAGATTTCTTTCCCCCTCAATTCTATGAGGCTTTACACAAATCAATGAAATAAACTTCTAATTTTTCTGAAAGATCATGGAGGGAAGCAACAAATATAGAAGATTATGTATTTGCTAAGCAAAAGTCAACATCCCTCTGAAAGTTTTTCCCTCTTTCTACCTCTCCTAATGATAATGAAAACAATAATTAGCATAAAGAGGAAGGAAACCAGGTACCTACATAAAAGAAAATATGTGACTATTAGAAGTTAAAGTCAGTAGCAAAGAATTAGGAAAACAGGAAGGTTGTGAGCAATCACAGCCATTTAGGAGGGAAAGTACAGGAGAGTGCATAGACAAATCAGGAGGGACCAGGGCACAATGGAAACAAGATGCATGTAATAAATGCTTGGGAAAACAAATGTGTTTACATCTGTGCCTTCCTCTGTCTGTTGTGTACATGTGTTTAGTGGGTTTTTTTAATATGTTTATTCCATTTTTGCCTGGATATTTAAGCACAGTGTGAAGAGATGAAGAGAGGTGCGGAGATGTTCATAAGTAAGATATAAAAATGGTTCTAAAAAGCTGAATGAAGACTCTGGACTCCAAGATTCCCATTGCTTAGCTTCAGCTATCATATACAGAAAATTATATTTCATCAGTACAGTGGCAGATCATACACCTCTTTAAAGGAATAAAATCTTTAGACAGTATTGCCATGACCCAGGCAATCCCCACTGAGAAAAACAAGTAGATCAATTATTTAATCAGGTGGGTTTGATCTATGTTTCAAGTAGTTTCAGAATCTTAATAATAAATTAATTAATAAATACATAAATAAATAAATTCCTTTAAGACATATATATGGAGGAATAGGATAATAAACAATATGCTAATAAATGAATTGCCAACTAGAACTTTGTCTAATGAGATCCTGTACCAAAAAGCCTGGATGGGAGAAGCTGAGTTCTGTATGCTAGCCAAAGATCTTGGTAAATATGGGAACTCAGTCACAGAAAAGTGAAAGAGATTCAAAACAATATAAGACAAAGATGCAAGCTAGCCTGACAATTCTGATCTTTGTCATAATTAAAAATATCACAGAATCAAAAGGTTTCATCAATATAACAATTTTTACTGAAACTACTGATAAAACTGTAAAGTAGAACTGATACCTCTGACACTATTTCAAATTACTTATATTGAAATGTTTAACCTGGAACTTTCCTGTAATTTTGCTTTACTCAATTTATGCATTTGCTTAAATTATAAATGTAATGTTTTAGTTAATGGTTCTAATTCACTTGGAATTCCTTTTCTAAACAGTCCCTCCAGGTTTTACAACCAAGACATGTGGGCTGGGCTACTGTCCTTTAAAGTCAGTGATAGTGAAGCAGCTGCTGTGGAACTGGTGGGAACTGGGCTTCCTCAAGTGTATGTGCCTAACAGAATACTTTCATTTTTCTGACAATGTACGTTACCAATGTAAAAGGAAAGAGCTGTTCTCAAAACAATTTCTCTGATAGTCAAATGCAATATCACAACTTCCTAGTGACAAGTTTTCTGGTGAGAGAGGAGTTAAGTTTGGTCCTTCTGCTGCATTATTCAGGTACCAAACAACTCACTCCATTCAAAAGAGATAAAAAAAATGGGAGTTGTATTATTGGAGCAGACAATCCTGTGTTTGCACCATAAAATGTACCAGGAAATTTTACATTCAGGTTCTGCCCAGATTTACGCTCTGAGAAATGTGATTTAGGAAAAAAACTGTGTGTGAATGTTTCAGGCACATAACTTTTATGAAACCAGTGCTCTGCTGCCTGGAGCTGTGGCCTGGCTGTGTGAGACAAGTGCAGTGGGGCAAAGACAAACTGAAGCTTTTCCTCCAAGGTCACTATTAATTACCCTTCTGTTCTGCCCACTCCCCATTTATCTTAAGTAAAACCATGTTAACAAGATGATTATACACCTATTTAAAGGAATAAAAATATTTATTGTCTGAAACTCCATTAGAAGTGCCTGCTCAGGACTCTGACATGCTCTGCAGACCCAGGCAGTAAGCTGTGAGCAGCAGCTTCACAAACATCTGGTTTTCCAGGCTTTGTGCTGAAGCCTCCAACTACTTCCCTTGCAAAACTGTGTGCAGTTAATTTTATTTCTATGAACTAGGAAGAATTTCATTAAAATATCCAAAGTAAATTTAGTGAAAAGACAGTTTTCATTTTAAAAACCTGAGAAAATATTAGAAATAGAGCATTTTTAAGGCAGCTACCATAAAAGTCAATATTTGTACATTATTCATGATCTTTTGGGCATAATTTTTTTTTTTTTTTTTTGCATTTTAGAAGGCTGCATCCCTAGGCAATTGCCTAACTCTGATTTGCAAATTGCTTTTAACATGTATTTAGGCAGAACATGCTGAAACTTCTGGATCTCTTAGGAAGCCAAAATGCTGCATATTACTGGCCAATTATGTGATCACTCCCAAAGTACTAAATATTATTACAAAATCTGAAACAATCAAGGCTGCACTTAATCCCTAGTATATGTGGGACACATTCACTAATTTCTAAGATTTCTCTACCACCTGAAAATTGGAAGCTTGTTGCAGGGTAAATTACAATTGCAGTGGTGACTGTACTGATACAGAATGTGGGGATTCTCTGTGCATCTCTGTGTGTGTGTACTGCTGTGGCCCTGGGAGCTGCAGCCCCGTAACCAGGGGGTCCAAAACCCCCCAAAGCACTGCCAGGAGAGGGACAGGCACAGCAAAGGCAGAAGCCTTTTCCTCTCTGACACTGTCCTTTATTCAATATCTGCCCTCCATGGATTGCATCCCTGTGGGAACCTAGAGGACCATTTCCAGAACTTCAGCCAGTTTTTGAGGTTATTATAGATAAATCAGACTCCTTTTCCTCCCTTAGCTGGCCATCCCCCCACACAGAGGATCCTAAAGAATACTGTGTAGTTCCCTGCATGCATAGCTCTGGATTTCCCCACCAGTTGTCACACTCCTTCAGAAGCACACCATGAGTTCTGTTCATGGTCTTTATGCTACTCAATCTACAGCTTGCAGCAACACCTCTGTCCTCAGCTGGGTTTAGGAGTGTGCTGCACCTCAGAGCCCTCACCAACTTTGATGCCTACTGATACAGGTGCCTGCACTGACTCATATTCTCATATGAGTTTGTTTATTACTTTACCATCACTGTGAAAATCAGGCCATAAAAAACCTTGGAGGAGCCACTGAACTCACTCAGAAATATTGGTTCAAACAATTTTTGCAATGACAAAAGACAAAAATACAAAAAGTATTAAATCCTATATTTAACATCAGGCATTTCATTTTGAGATGCTTCTAAGGAAAATTAGACACAAGATAAAGAGCATCCACAAAAAAAAGACAAAAAGAAAGTTCTCATCTTCCCTCTTTTTTTTCCTTCTTCCTTGGAGGACACATGCCTGAATCCCCCAGTTCCTGGGAATGTCCTAATTATCTGCATGCAGTGTATAGCTCCACCTCTTGCAGATTTTAGTGCCTGCTCCAGTAAATGCTTATTTTACTTGAAGAGAAGAGGTTCCCATATCTCCAGCCCAAGACAACCAGACAACTTCTTGGAGGTATGAGCACACACTCAACAAAAGTAACCTGAATTTTCAAATTTTTTAAGGTAATGCAATGCACACAGACTGATAAGAAGAATTATAGAATATTAATTTTGGATGACCAAATCTATATTTTTCACATACTGTGACATTCAGACAGCTTCCAACAGCTCTGTCACTAAGCAAGTCGAACTCTGCATCTCAAAAATGCTGCATACCATTATTTAATGTTGCAATGCTTGTGGTAAAAAGGAATTTAAATCATTAACTACCTCAAGTAAATGTTGAATAATTTTATCAAAGACAAAGGAGGTTTGTTTTCTACACAACCACAAATCTGACCTGCTGATGTTTTTCAAGCAGCCACTTTGTGTTTTCTACACTGACAAGAAATCCCATGTGTTCACACCGTGTCACAGCACAGAAGTAAGTCAGCCATGGATTAACTTCCATATGTTCTTTTAATTGATTTAACAAATATAGATAAGATAAAGATACTTATGTGGCATTGTAAAAAGCACAGACTAAGACCCGGTCACCTTCTGCCCCTCCTCAGCACAGACCTTTGTGGGTATTTCCTGTGGAAGGAGCTGAATTTACAGCACATTTGCAGGAATTTAAGAAGGATGACACACAGGAGAGAGGGGATTCAGTTTTAGCTCCTTGATAAAATTAGTATCACAAACTTAAAACTCTCAAAATACTTCCAAAATTGCTTTCTTTGCAGTTTAAAATAATACTAATGATATGTTTCCAAGCCTAATTGCTATGATTTCACTTGTGTGGGGATTTATAATCCATTTTAATCTCTCACAGAACACACCCATTAAAGCAGAAATCAGCTTTCTAGACACCCCAGAGAACTAGAAGCCTTTAAAAGAATATTTTACTGTCCCTTTGCAGATCACTCCCAGATTGCCTAGCTTTCAGGCTGAGGCTCAGAATGGATGCAGGGGCTTGTTTCATTTGGTCATCCCACATTACATGCTGAGACAGTGACGATCTGTGGGAATTCACTCACCCGCTCGGAATTCTACATTTTATAAGAGAGAAAATGTCACATGTGGTCAGCCTCCTTCCCTTTTATGGCTGACTTTTATTATTCACTCCTGCCTCTTGCTGCCTATACCTCCTGAGCAAATGTTCAAAATTCTATTCAAATTGCAGAAGCCTACTTCCTCTGCAGAGAATAATACGGATTCAAAGGAGGACAAGTGTTGTTTATTAGCAATTATCATGAAAGTCCTTCCTGTAATTAACCTCAGCTTCATGGACACTACTATTTGCACTTCAGCTATCTCATAAACAGGGGCCACATTTCCATTATTGTTAGGGGAGATGAGTCATTGCAGAAGAATGCTTATCTCAAGTCAGTTTTAACTAGCTTTTGTCTGCATGAGATATTAGTCACTGGTACCTACAAGATTACAAGAAAGTCTGGATTTCGGCTTCTTTTTTAAAAACCTCTTTCCTCTTGCCCGTCAGAGGTTCAGAATTCATCAGTAACAGCATAAAGGCCGAGAAGTTTATAAATGCTCTTTTCAATTAAACCTACACTTTTTGTCTGTATGATCACTGAATCATAACCAAGAAGAATTCCAGATTCTGCCCAACTAATGGGAGGTCTAAGACACTGAAAACCCCAACATTTGCTCCGTAGGCCATAAAGAGACAATGGTGAAGGATTTGTTTTAACATTTTTCAAGCTCTCAAAGAAAGCTGAGCCACAAATCAGTGCAGTGATGTATGCCTTCTGCTTGGTGAAAAAACTCCCAAACAACCCCCACTTTATTCACAAGACACAGTCAAAAATGAAAATACAATGGCAATGCACATTCCTAGACTTTTGCTTTGCATTTCCCTTTTTACTTATAATTGAACAGTCTCACCATTGGAGATGTTAATAAAAAGAGTTATCACATAGAACTTGAATGTAGATTTCTGTTCTTTAAATTAAAAAGGCTAAAAACCTGATAGCTTCTCATGACCTAAAAACACATGCAGGCCAAATTTCTCGGTCTCAGAGCTACCTACAGGTATTCACCACAAGACCTGGGCCCTTCTGAAGGGTATTCAAGAATATCTTTACATGTTTTACATCAACAGAAGGAGTACAGAGTAAAGGTAAAGCTTTACTAGCAATAGAGTATTAAACAGCATAGTTGTGACTCACAATCTGACTGCATCCTAAATTAAAACCTGATTCAAAGGGGCATAGCTAAATAAGCAAAGTAGTTAAATGCATACAGGCTACCAAGCAGAACTCCCAGAATAATAAAACCATTAATTAAGACTAACTGGACTTGAAATTCTTCCCATACTCACTGCTTAGAGTAATTTCATTTCACATTCCCAAGTGTTAATTCAGACAGCTACATCAAAGCCTGCAGAAATTTATGTAAACTGTGAGGTCAGAGATGAAAATATTCCTTTACTTTATATTCAAGTTTACTGGGCATTCGTCATTTTACTGTTATTTTCCTCTTGTAGGAAATGCCAGGTAACAGCAAGTGTGAGGAGCAGACCTGGGTTACTGCATGCAAAAGCATCCATATTTCTACATCCATTTTGCTGCACTGGTAAGTTCTAGAAAAAAATAAGGCTTTTTCTCTATTTTTTAATCATTTTTGAATGCTGCTGGTACACATTACATTTGACCCTAATAAGGCTGAATGCCATTCTCTTGACGAGGTTTTTTCAATGTATACAGTGAAACAACTGCAGACATAAATTGTGTACAAGCTTGTTTTTTTCTTTCCCAGTGGGAGTGGCAACTGAAATCTGGACCTTTGCCACGTTGGTTGTGCAATTCAGATCACAGTACTTATAGAGACAGGATGGTCAGTGCACCAGCATACTAATGCAGCTGACTGCCAGACTGGCCTTTGTTAGTATTTTATAAATTAAAGTAAAACCACAGTTTAATGTCAGACCCTTCCACGTAATTCTAGACATGGAACATAACTTCTGGTCTCACCACCTACTTCTAAGAGATAGCTTTCTAAACTCACTGTAAAAGTTCTCAGCAGTGATATTGGAGTTTTCAAATATATTACAGAGAAAACAAATAATATTTATCCTTTTTTTTTCCCACTGAAGCCCATGAATATACAACTATATGGCTTTCTGTTGTGCATGAGAATTATCTAACAGTTTGCTACAATCACTTTCTGGTTAAGACAAAAGAGAAATCAGCTTTGTAATAACATAACAAGCCTAAATAAATCATCATAGCACTTATATGGTTCATCCAGAATATCGAATGTGATTTTTAGTCAGTTCTCCTCTTTTAGGGGTAACACACTGACATATTAAACAATTTTAATGATAATAGGAAATAAATCACAAACAATTGGACTACAGCACATTATATTCCAGTATCACATCAAAAGTTAACAAACCTACTGTGTTCAGTTTTCATTTGCAGTGTTTTCATATTCATTAATCTTTTAACATAAAATACTTTTTCATGAAGAAAAGGGAAAAAAATCACATTAAAAGATAGGGACATTTGGAAAAGCTGCTATGACAATCTCTACATTTTCAGAGGAAAGGGAAACATTTTTAAAAGATGCATTACTAGTTTCGAAATAATTTCTCTTTTTGCATGTGCAGTAGGGTAGGAATTACTTTTTCAGCCTGGAGTTACTGACAGGGATTATACCGAATAAACTCTGTTAGCTTTCCCTTCTGCCCAGCCTTTAAAGCATACTTAATTATAACGAAATGGTACTTTGCTCTGTCAACAAGTTGTGAAGTCACTTGCTCAACCTTTTTCCTTTCATTCCCTCTGCTATTCCTCTTCTCTGGACCTGTTTAATTTTTGCATTTCCTGATTTTTATCTTGGGAAAACAAAAGGCAGCTGCACTAAGTTACATGAAACAGCAAAGTGACTCTGCTAGTTAGTGATTTGCAGGTTCTAAACAGTGAGTTGTGTGAAATGAAAAGGGGAGTGTCATGTTGCAAAAACTCTTTTCTCTCCCCTTTCTACAGCTGTATTTCTAATCAGCAGAAGATACATCTTGCTTGGAGTCAACCCCTTTTCTCTCTGCACATTCTTAACCTTCTATCTTATGCATGGATCACTGGTTAGCTTAGAAATGCACAGACACAAAAGGGGGAGCTGACATGTGAGGTTTGATGGCAATAATGGCTGTTTATAAGCCTAATCCATCACATTTAGTGGACACCTCCATTTTTGTCCCTCTGAAAAGGTATAAATAATAAAATGGTATAGCTTTGGCTCAGAGGTGCCTTGGTAAATATTTTAACTATTTACAAGATCACATCAATAACAAAAGAAGCATCTGTACCATCCATACAGAGGCCTCTGAATCATTAGAATAGTACCCAGATGGTTCTTACAATTCATCAACAATAAAATGTCTTCATGACAGAGCTTTTGTGACATCATTGATATTTTTATATGCCACTGTTCAATACTCCCAAAACTCTCATTCTTTTCCCTAAGAACATCTCAGTAAATATTCTCTTTCTCAAGGAAGAGGGGAAAACAAAAAAAAAAAACTTTTATATATAAAGATCCACTAGGTAGATCCAGCTGCAACCTTCTCTCTAAATAATTCACTCCTTTTCTCCAAATAATCAAGATCCAGATTACTAATATCTGGAATACATTAAGGTTAGCACTGTGTCAAATCCCTTGATAAACTCAAGCTGTTACTGGCTACTTGGGCAGTAGCAGTTGACAGTTTTTCTTTGATTTTCCTTTATTCATATCACATCCAAACAGCAGCATGTCAGGAACAGTAACAAAGCAGAGGAAAGGAAATTCAACAGTTACAAAATTAGTCTGATGAGTTTCCTATTTGAGACCTAACAAGTCAGCTCTGGGGATAAAGTGAAGTTAATTCTGTTTCTTCATAAATCAAAATACTTGGAAGTGGCAACAGGTATAGAGACAGTACTACAGGTCTTGGTTTATCCAGGCAGAGGTTTTGGGTATCTGGGGTTAGGTGCCAAATAAAAGCCAGGAATACACCAGCTGATTTTAGAAAAGTGCTGAACACCCACTTGTTAAATAAACATAAGCTTAAAATGTTTCATACTGAGTCTTTAGTTACACTGAGTGATTATAGCTGAAATTCACTTAAAAAATTAACAAGATCAGTTTCCAGTTTCTGTTAGTCTTATTCATAATACAGATTATTCACTCATATTACAAATTGGTCTTAAAAAGTCTTGCATAAAGAATTGACTCAATTCCATAATATTCCTTACAACATTGGAGTTTCAGTCACTAAGTTAAAAATGTCTCTTAAATGTTATTTCAAACAGCTCCAACTGTTTTACAAAGTCTGTGCTCTGGCATGAAACCTTTTGTCACTAACTGATCAGAACCATGATAAAAGAGTTGAATTCCACCAGCCTAAAATGTACACCAGGACAAACCTACATAAGAGAATGAAGACCAACTCTAGAGAATATGACTATTTTTTTTTTAAGTCCTGTACTCACACTTTCTCAGAAAGATGTGAAAATGCGTAAAATAATAATTCTAACAAAGAATAACAAAACTACATTTTTCTCAAATTAGAAATACTTTTCAATAAATATGAACCCTTTCTCCTTCCCAAAGGTATGAAAAATGGTGTAGAAGTAAAGCAATTCAGAAGCATTCCTGAATATCAATGCTACCCCAATTCCAAAATTTGGTCAATAAAATTAACAGCCGTCCTTTGAATGCAATATCACACCTCTAAATGAGTTCAAGCTGGTGCTGTTATTGTCCAGTGGAATGTGAGATTTACATTTCACAGCTCCTCACCAAAGTAATGAATGAATCTGATCTCATAAACAAACAATTCCAGTTTCATGTTATTTCAATGGCCCTCCAACAATGTGTGCCTCCACAAAGAAAAATATTTATCATGTTTGTGCTCAACTCCAATTGTAAATGGGACTGTAATAAAATGACACCATAAAAACCATTTTCACAGCTGAGTTTGCAATTTAATAAACAGATGCAAACAACAGTCTTTGGAGATCAACAGTTAAAAATAAATTAAGTAGAAGACTCCCCACATCACAATGGGAACAACTGGAATAGCCGCCAGCAACATGCAGGAGAGTCACAAGGTGTGTGTCCTTGGACTTTCCACAGGCACCAGCCTTTCAAGGATATATCATGACATCAATGCAAATCAGTCAGATGATTGCAAAGAAAGGCCAAAACCCCTTGGCTTTCTTTGCATGATCCTAAATATTAAATAATTACTCTGCAAGCACTAAGTATTTTCAGACATACTATATTTTCACTGTGCTGGCCTATATAATATGTACTAATATGTTCTTTTCCTTACTCTCCATTACTCGCAAAAAAAAAGCCACCAGCATGTTTTTGTACTGAAAATGTTATAGTTCACTTGAAAAACTTCAGATCTCAAAAATAACATTTGAACAATGTGTTGGATTTCATGCAGAGTTCTCAAAAGTGCACACAGTTCATGGAGTTTTCCTTGAAGTCAATGGGAACATTTCCCTGAACATATGTGAGAGTGGTTAATCTGAGTTCTTGAGAGTCAAACCTTTCAAACAATACACTGTCCTAAAGGTGATTGTGCACAGGACTAGACTGAAAAAGTATTTTAATGTGAGTCATTGAAGACATGCACCAGGATTAAATCCCTGAGTGGCAGGGATTTCACCTTCTCTTCTCAGTAAATTTGGATCTTGGTATCCCCTAGAGCACAATGGCACCACATTAGATCAAGAGCAATCTAATCTGAAGGTATGCAGCCAGACAAGGGTCTAAATTCCCAATGAAATCTTGACAATGTGCCTGCTCTTTCGGGATGGCAATCTGGCTTCATGAGTGCCAGTTTCTCCCTTGAATATGGATATAAGGCATTATTTGCAATTCAAGGTTGCAATCAAGACTAACACAACTGCATTTCTACAGTAAAACATTTACATGGTTAAAGCTATCAGAAATACACACTGCCACCTCAAGTCCCCAAAGTAAAACTCTGGGAAGGACAGAATTTTTTTTTCTCATTGCTAATAGCTCCAAATGAGATGAACATTTAGATTTTCATATTCCTTAGGTAAAAGAAGGACTTAGAAGCCTTCTCACTTTGTCAGATCCAGCATATTATAAAGTTCTGCCTAATATCTATTTCAGTATTTGGTATCTCATTTATTAATAAGGAAACAACATGATAATATGGTTACTCACCCCCCCTCAAATAAGCCTCTCAATAAAGCAAGTTTTAATGAAAAACTGTATTTCCAAACTCTGACCTGGCCAATGGCCCACACAAGGGCTCTGCCTAACAACAGACTCTAAATATAGCATCAGGAAAGAAGAAATAGTCAGTGCTAAAATATATTGTTTGTCCTTGGCAGATTCTTTGAATTAATTAAGAATTAATTTGGTCTTTTGAATTGTTATGAGAATCCTCTGATGTATGTACAATTATATTTTGGTAGAAGTAGTTCAATACCTAAATTGAACACTGATAAGAGGTTCAAGGGAAACATCGCCTGCAAAAGTTCTAAAGGTTTGAGGTGGCTCCTGCTCTTTAGGATAAAACATGAGCATCCCACCACATTTTTCACAAGAACCTTTGCTGAGAGAGTACAACAGTATTAAAAACAGTGACACATAAAGCATTTTCAAATGACTTGGGTCACGAGTTCTGTCTGCACACTTTTGATTGGGATAAATCAGATGAATTTTCAAAGTCAAATGGTGACTCCCTTTCCCACTGATCAAGAGGAAACTGCTGTGGTTATCAAACTAATGATATGATACTAAAATTAATTCTGAGTTTGAGGATTCTGCACATGCATTTATGTCCACATTTAAGTTATAGTTTTAAGATCTCTCAAAAGTATGAGCATCTTGAAATATAGTAATATTTAGCACACAGCCCTGCTATGCTAACATACACATTCATTTGAGGGAAGTATTTGTGAAATATGTGCTACTCAAGGAGAGTATGAGTCAAAGGTTATGTAAAGGTGGCACAGAAAATGAGCTAATTGATGCTCCTCTGAAGTGCCAGTTAGAGCAATTTTATCAGGATACTCCAACAATTTATAAACTGCAATTTTAAAAAGTGATTTAAGAACATGAACTTCAATGCCTTTTTAATCAAGAATCATCTCAGAAATTAATGATCACTTTTATGGTAGTGCACATCATAGAGCACTAGTCCCATCAGATGGCATTTTGAACACTCAGAGTAGTGTCTACTCCTCCCAAAAAAAGTTAGCTCACATTCCTTTAAAATTAAAATAAAGCTTAAAAATGGGCCATGAACACAAATCTGCAATGCTTGCAAGCATCCCTTCAGTGCACTCAGGCAGTCAGCTGAGCACAGCACACGCTGCATTTTTAACAGACTTTTCAGGATACAGAAAAAAAACAGGTAGCAAATTGCTTCTCAGGTGATTGTGCAGGCTCTGATCCAAAGCCCACTTACATAAACAGGAACATTCCCATTTACTTTAACAGGCTTTGGCTCATGCTCCAAGAAATGCACATTTTGCTTACATTCCAGGTTAGCACAGCTCCACTTAATTATTAAACATCTCAGAAACAGTTAGACATTTTGTATAATAAAATTTCCAGTTACTGAAAAGAAAATAGTGGTATATTTTTTTTCTCCTATGAAGTGAATGATCATGGCAGATGTGATATTGAATCTCTACATTTTGGTGCTGGAGGTCTGTACTGAGTCGTGCTGGAATTAATGGCTGAATTTCTCCTTAAGACAATGACAGCATAGAAGGGGACTTGACTTCACTCTGAGCTCTTCAGAGATTTTTTGTTTGAATTTGCACCATGCAGGTGCATTTTTGTCAAAAAGTGACATTTAATCAGACAAGCTCAGCCTAGGTTGAGGTGTGTTGTATGCCAAATGTACAAAGCATGTGAATGCAACACAAGATGAGCCTCTGAGAGATTTGGAGCATTTACAGAACTGGAAGGTCCTACTTCAGTCATCATCATAGCAATCCATAGCTAGATGAGACAAACTGTAAATACAAATTGGTGCACAAATGTTTAACATCTGATATGATTTTTTTAATCTTTCATTCACTTTAACAATCACGGATTTTAATATTTCCAACAGCTGTTTGTAAAATATCCCACATGTGAAGATAAAACCTGATTTGGATGCAAAATTATTTTTATTCTAAATTAAATTTGGCCTTCACAAGCTCTTGCAGGCTTTCCAAATACTAAAACTGAAATGAAAAGCAAAACATAAGAAAGATGTAATCAATTACCCGATCACTTCCTTAGTTTTGAACTCGCTCTCTGTAGGACTGATATGAAGCAGAAAAAGAATTTAAGTAGGCTGTGGAATACTGTCTGGTAATGGTCCTGAAAGACTGACACCCTGTCCCCTTCCCTTCCTGTTCCCTGTGTGTGCAATCTGTTTTGATGACAAATTGAAGGCACCTTTTTAGTTCCACTGAATTATCTTCACGCTGTGGTGTTTCTGTTTGTCTCATGTTTGTTATGTCAGCTCTCCACCGAGGCTTTGCCAGAAAGCTAACACAAAACACCAGTATCATGTCAAAAGAACTTGTCCTACATATTTAACAGTTTCTAGGTATTGTTACACTAACTAAAGTCTTTTCCTTGCAGTAGATTGCTGCTGGAGACAGAATCACAGCCAAGGGCAGCATCAGCACATCCCTTCCAGAATCAAGCAGAAAAAAACCAATCAGACTGCAAAATGGACAGACCTCTTGTATTGCAAGACATCAGCAATTACTCCCAAAACATTCCCAAAAACCAAAACCCAGATGAGTGATTTATAGCTTTTAACCTATGTACAAGACCTGATTCTCATCTCAGCTGGTATAAAATGTCTAAAGCTTTTAATGACAGACGATTTGATCACAAGAGAGCTTCATTCTTCATTCATGCTGTGCAAACCCAGTGCTAATTTTGGGAATGGTAGGGCTGATCCAATAAAAGTTCCCTGTATTGACATCATGATAAAACTGAGGTCATAATTTGACCCCTTCACTGTAACAAAGGTGGTAAACTCCTTACCAAAAAGCCCTATTAAAATAAACCTTCGAATGGAGAAATATTCATAGCAATAGAATGAAATAATGCAACTGTCTGAGTAAGGATTTTACCACAAGGTGTTCAATTAACAATTTAAGAGCTTTACTTGCTATAATTTGCTTTGAATGCTGGACATAAGGCTAAAAGGAGAAGGAAAAAGATCAGATTTCTTCAGGCTCATGGTCTTTTACAACTTCTGGATTCCCCAGGTGATGGTCAGGCATATTTCATGCTGCTGTTTATGCCTCAGTTTCCCTATGTGTAATCTTTCTTAGAAATTATTTCTTAAATTATTTCTTAGAAATAGGTCTAAGCCTCTCCATCATCTACATAAATTAAATTTGTTTTGTTGTTTGTTATCTACAACAAATTATTCCTTTGCTTATTGCCAACATGGCTCAAATTACACAGCACATGTAACCATGTATGTTTCGTAACTTTAATTTACTGATTTTAGTAAAAAACATCTTGGAAATTAAATGCTGCTATCCACTTTATTGCTGAGATTGTACTTTGCTTATTGCTATGTGTCTGCCAAATTCATCTAATCAACACCACAATCTAACTACAATCAAAGAGTGGGAGTATTTATAAATCCAATCTGTTGCAGCAAAGAGGAAAGAATACAGACATTACAGTATTCAGTAATAACAACCCAGTGGAAAATAAAATCTGCTGGTTTTAAAATCTTTTCTACCGTTCCATCCATAATTTCATTTATGCCTCTCATGTGGATGAACAGCCGTGTTACCTTTAAAGGCATTTGCATATAAAAATTTAAGCTACAATATCAAAAGAGAAGAAATTGGCAAGTTTGTCATTCCAATACACGATGCCAGCAGAGCAAACCCTCACACAGGAGAGGGCACGTGCCTCCTGCCCACGGCAAGGAAGGACCATGTACTGCACTGGGGCACTTCTCCTGCCCAGGCACATTGCACACTGCACCTGTGCTTGACAGTGCATCTCACCATGCTGGAAGCAGATTTCTTGCAGAGGTGGAGCTGGTGGGCAGGAGCTGGGGGAGCAGCCTGGCTCTTGCCCAGCTGCTGGAATGCCCTGGCAGTGGGGCAGGCAGGGGCCATGCCAGCTGGCACAACAGTTGTCACAGCTTTTCTTCTCATCTCAGCCTTTCACACAAAGGGCAGGGGGTGACTGTGGGCTCAGCTGCCCATCTCCCCCTGGCTTGGGAGGCCTCCAAGCAAGGTTCTGTTTGACCCCAGGGAACATGGAAATGAGGGGAAGATGCTGCCACCAGAAATGGCTCTGGGTTGGATGCACAGGGTAGATGAACTTTCTGTATCTACAGCCTTTACTCTTTCCAATGCTTTTCCTCACCCCCAACGTGAGAGTTGAGGGCAATCACAAAATTAGATATTAACTTCTACTCCTTTTTACTCCTTCTTTCAACATATGAGTTGATCCTTTATTTAGTAGGTACTGTGCAATTCCTGCTTGACAAATGAGCTGCTAATTTCTCATCAGCTTTTCTATGACCAGACCCACTGCATTTCAAGCCCTTCCTAAGCATTTATGCATTAATTTTTAGGGAGGTTTCAAATACACAGGTATTGCTACACCTCTTATAAGACAGGAAACTACAGCAGAGACATGTAAGGTAAAATGTTTTCAGCCCACTTTGGAAGCCCTAAGTCTCCCTAAATCCCTTCACATAGCTAGGTAGTGCTCGGCACTATGGGGCCCACAGGCTCTGAGCAACAATTCAGCATTCCATCACACTGTCAGATAAGCACAGCTTGATGTTTACACTAAAAAGTAAATGATAAATTGATTTTTCTAGTACTGCAGTATAATTCTGCAGCACTGGTGGCTATCTATGTCTATAGTATTAGTTATCCCAAAAACCAACTTGGATGTATCACACCATCTAGTTGAATTAAATGTCTTTAAACTGGCTGTACAAGCAGACATTTAAACTTAAGTCAGTCTCCAAACCCACATCTTATTTACTTCAAGTGGCAAGTCACTGGGCTCATACTAGAGAAAGTAAATGTGTGAAAGCTCAGGGAACAATCCATTTGCTTTGTTTAGAATATGATCTTGGATGGGATCTGACAGGATTATATGTCCATGGCCATGGAGCCTGTATGACAGATGTAGAAATATTCCCTAATTCTCCAGACAACTTAAAACCATTTTCTTCCTATAGATGATGCACTCACTTTCCAGCCTTCTTAACCCATCTACTCCAGCCTGCTGCTTTCATGCTCACTTTGCTGTTGACCCATCTGTGATCTGTTTCTGGTCTCAGTCTCATCTGCATTAAGCAGAAGTGACTCCTGTGACTACATATGTGTCAGGTCAGAAATCATCTCCAAGTGCAATAAAGTGAGGCTTCAGATCCACGATACTTACAAATTTCCACTGTATATGGAGATGTGTTTTGGAACATGTTACACCTCTAAGCTGCTGCAGTTTCAATATGTTGGGCTACCTTCAGTCAGTGTCAATTAAACAGATTTTTACTTTTAGAGATGATGGATAATTCTGGCTCATAGAACACAGTGATGGGGACTTAATTTTTTTTCCTCTTAGTAACATTTCCCATCTAACATGTTTTGGTACTTTCCTAACAAATTAGTAGACTGCCACTACAGTATTGAGAAAGATCTGATCTCTTCTGGCACCATTTCATTTAAATGTTGTGGGGCTGCCCAATAATTTACACAGAACAACTCATGTTTCTCAGCAAGCCTGAGCTGCTTTCAAATGGACTTGTCAGAGGGCAAAGTTTTGCCCAGGCAACTGAAATTTTAAGAGAAAAAGCTATTTGTTGTTTTGTTTGTTTCAGAGCAGTTGAATGTTTTAGATTGAAAAACACTTCTAGGTTTCATGAGTTCATGGAAAGAATTAACCCAACCATACTTTAGAGTCAATTGTCAAGAATTACCATGCTGCAAAAAATCCAACTGTCCTAAATTTCTCAACCAGCAGAACACACCCTCAAAGTTACCTGTGTTAAGCAATACTTGGTTGAACCACTATTTTTCAGTCAAATTTCTGTCATGTTAAGGTTTGTGTTGGTAAGAATTGCAGTACTTGAGCTTTGCAAGAAACTAATGAAACTAAAGGACTTTAACGTGAAATCAGAAAGGAGCAATCTTTGAAACAGAAAAGGTTATAAGAGGAGAGGAAATTTAATTCAGAAAATGAACTTTTTAGACACAACTGAATCTTCATTCAAGGTAAAGATCTGATAGACATTGAATAAATAAGTTCAAGTTCATCACACCTAAAGAACAGTTCAATTTCAACCATATCATTCTCAGGAAAAACAAATACAAACTTGCCCCAAAGCTAAACAACTTTAGAGAAACCAGGAAGAGGAGAGATAGACAGACAGTAAGTTATGAACATAAAACTCTTTGTACCAAAACCAATTAACCCTAACCTAAGGCAAGCCTTTTTCTTCTAGCCCTTCATTTAAAGGTTTTAGGATTTATAGCCTGTGTTTCTCAGGGGAGGTCTTGCTCTGCTCTGATTTCACATTTCACAGCAGCACATGTGTAATCCTGCTGCAGCACAGAGCACATGACCCAGCTGATATCAGGAAATCCACTTTTCACTAGTTGGAAACACACTGGAGGTGAGATGCGACCAGAATTCACTTCAGTTGCAAGAGGCCATGGAGGAATGTTTGCAGAAATGACAGACTGGGTAATAATCATCAGAAATCTGGCAGTCCCATCCTGCATCTGACAGCCTTGGAGAGGAAAAAAACAAACAAAACCTGACCACTACACTAGTGTTTGAAAGACAGCTCAATTTTTGAAGTGGATCTATAATTGCCATTATATCAAGACTGGAAAATGCAATATGACAACCAATTCATTTACGCACTGCCTTCTCTTAATTCAAGAGAAATTAATGCTTTGAAGTTTCCATGTGGTAGGAGTAACTCACCATCTTCATAAAGAAAACCCCCCAGCTTGCATGAAATTGCATGTTTAATGACCTTTCAAATTTGGTATGATCTCAAACCAAAAGTGGAATACACACATAGCTAATCTGACTTCAAGATAAAGCTGCTCCAACAAAATAGTTTGGAAGAGGATAAGCTTTGCTATGGATCTGTAAATGCAGGCAGAGAGGAAAATAAATCTGTTCTACAGTAATTATTTGTAAACACACAAAACCTAATTCATGCCATGGAATTCATTAAGTCAGTTTCACAATTCCACAGATATGCTTGCTAAATGCTACAGTACTTAGAGTAAAAGTATTCTTTTTGCTTTTTTTAATCATAGAAAAAAATATTTGTGTTTGTATTTAGCATTATGTATTTCTATAGCTTCACAATGTACATATAGACAATAAGCATCTTTAAAGGTGCTCTCACTTGACATTTGTATTCTCAAAAAACAGTTGCAATATATTATATTGTAAAAATACAATTTTCTTATGAAAATTTAAATAAGAAATAAACTTAAAACAAATTGCATTCTTAAACAAACTGTACAATTTTAAAAATACATCTATCTCATCCATACTCATCTTACGGAGTTGTGTCTTGGCTGAGCATTATCTTGGCTGACAGCTTTTCTAAAGTTTATACCAGCTTTCTATTAATTATATAGTTATTTCTACAACAAAGGGTTTGGGTAGGGAATCCAGAACCATATAGATATAGATATATACACATGAACAAAAGAGCACCAATAATATCAGGGAAAAAACCCAAAAACCTAAGCAAAGCAAACAAAAAATTCCTCATCATTTTAAAACAGCTTGATCCAGGCAATTTTACCATTTTATATTGTATCCCAAAGCTACATTGTAAGCAGGTGGCAGTACATTTTTTAGGCCTATATATTCTTATCTTACATCAAATCCATAGACACACCTGTGCTAAACAACTTTTGATTTCCCATTGTGAAAATAGTTTCTGAAATTATCCATTTTCTTGGAAAGAAATACTGGTCCCATGATGGACTAGACTAAAACAAACAGGAGCACTGCCTCAAAGATACTTAAAAATTTTATTTTATGGTTTTATGCCTACAAAGTGCAGCTGTGCTTATACATTGGTACATGTTTATTTCTGAGTATATAATGGACATCTTAAGAGTGACTAAAAACTTAGAAAAGGAATAAAGTATTTTCTAGTGATTATCTAATTATCTGTTCAGTTTGAAACCCAGCTCATTTAAGGCAATAAAATGAAAAGCCAGTTTATAAGCTGTTTCATGGTATAAATGAGCAGGCCACCAGCAAACCATATCCATAAAACACAGAGATGAAACCACCAAAAATGCAGCTTGATGGACTATCAAAGGCACACATACAGTACCCATCTCAAAGCAGGTACTTTATTTCAGTTTCCTGTTCATTATTATGTCTCCTGTTTTAAGGTAAGCTTTCTTGAGCAAGAAGATGGCTTTTCTTCTCCCTCATTCTTCAGTGGGAGTCACTTCATGTCACTTCAATATCACTTAGTGCATTTCTATTATAAGCATTAGTGGTTTTTTGTGTATATGCAGATGAAAAAAACCAAAGTCTCTTTAGGTCTTCTTACACAGTTCATTATGTACGATTCACAAACATTCCTGCTAACACTTCACTGAGAAGGGTGTCAGGTTAATAATTAGATCACAATTGTTTTCAGTGACATTTGTGAACAACAAACGTGCATCTAGAGAGCTTGGGATCCCAAAGACCTCAATCTGTTAAGGAACGCTCACATGTCAATTTTTACCTGAAATCTTAACATGGGAGCAGCACAATGTGAATTATTCCCTTCTGGGAAGCAGTGATCTCTGCAAATGGATGCTGCTGAACAGAAAATGGGCTGAAAGCAGTTGTGTTCGTTTAATCTTATACCTTAAAGAGCATTTAAAAAATTATTTTCATCAATTAATTTTTTAAAATAACTTAGCACTTTTCGTAATCTGTTTCCCAATGTAAATTGCTGGAACATCACCTAGATTAAAGTGCTCATCAGGCAAAGAATCCATAGCAGTAATAAATTTTTTCTGGAAAGCGTAGACAGTATTAAGATTACATTTAACATCTATGAGGGTACTGTTTGTCATCTAGAGCCTATAAACACATTTCCCTTTTTATGGTAATATCACCAACCTACACTTTTTAACATTTAACAGAAATCATCACTTTCTCCCTCTCCATGCTCAAACTCCTTTATTAGCCCCCTCCTTCTCTATTATGTATCTTCATACTGTCTTCACGTGTCAATGTTCCTAAAATGTTCTCTGGGCCCAAATAACACTTGTATGCACATCTGCAGGAAACAGAAATTTGGAACCTGTCCTCCTGCCTAAATCAGGGTCATTTCTCTTCTGAGCCACTGATTTAAAAACCTCCAGCAACAGTGGAACAGCAAAAGGTCTTTTGGAAGCATGTCCATTCTAACATTCATGCCTCAATAAGCCTGCTTCATAAGTTGTTTTTAAATATATGAGTTAAAAAACTTAATTTCAGAGGTGAATATCTGGAAATGTTTCATTTAATGGACTCATCTTGAGTCTGTTTGGTGATTTACCCGAGTTAAATATTTTTGGAAAGTAAAGGGAGCAACAGGACATAAACTGAAAACTTAGGTTACTCTTTTTCCTTCCCCAGCCTCTTAGGAGGAACTGGGTAAGACAAGTGCTACTTAATCTAAACATACTGATCAACTCTTCATGGGTTTCAGGTAAGATTCTCAATATTTGTGCTCTGTGCAAGGGAATACAGAGTGTGACAGATTGTTTGTTTGCCCATCTACAAATACCACTAGAGTTGTCTAAACATCCTACACAGATCTAGATTCTAGTCCCAAACTAAAATTATACATGAGAAGGTTACATCCTAGGGAATCTGGGACTTGCCAAACCATTATTACATCAGAGACAGAAATTAATCTGTGCCAAAACCTCATGGAGGGTGCGTTCAGAAGGGTTTATTCAGGTGGTTTCACAATGGAGATAAGAGGACAAGAGCTTCATGTGACACAAGCCTTCAGATTGGATGCTCCCCAGCTCCTCTGGCTGCACAATTCTGCTGCTGAGTGCTTTTGTTCAATACCTGTTCCTGCACAGATTGCTGCTGCACAGTGCTGAAATCAACCACAAATCAGGACTGAGCTCAGCTTGGCCATTCTGCATTTCTGATTTAAAACTCGTATTTATGTACTTCACCCATTAACTGGAAGCTATGCCTGTAGCTGGAACTATAAATAACCAGTATACTAGAAATGTAAAGAAATCTAGTTGCAAAAGGGCAGAGAGGAAGTGCTGAAATAAAGTAAATTGGCAGAAAAAAATATAGCAAATCTCATTAACACATTGTGGAACAACCTTGTAAGTTAACAAAGACATATTTAAAGCATGTTTAATTGACATGCAATTTTTCAGTATATACCAAAGAAAAGTTTACACTATAAAAGTACTGACAACTGGAAGTTATCTACAGAATTTTATAAGAAAGTACTTGCAGATGGAAATGTAAATTACATTTCAGACAAAACAGCCAGTGCAATAAAAGTGGCCTTTAATAAAACATGAGTGCAGTTGGGTTTTGCCAGTTGGTTTCAGAAAAAAACATAATTATTCTTTTTCTAGCTAATATGTACCACTGAACAACTGCACTTTGCTATTATACATTGTAATTATTTTGATTAGTTATATTTTTGTTTTAAGAATGTTTTATTAATTAGATTCTTTTGAAATCAAGATCTATGTTTCTTTCAGCTACACATTATGACCTAAAAGTATAAAGACTGTTTTTGCAGAATTGCTTTAACATACCCTTGGAGGGAAGATTAAAACAAATTACTGAGCTCATTTCTTAGAACATCCAAAATATCACTAACCACCTTAAAACATCCAAACTATCTCTAATCACCTCACAACAGCCAAAGCATCAGTTGCCAGATATTTGATCAAGGTTATTTTGGTAAATGAGACTAACTTGAATTTTGACAGAAAGAGGAGTCAGAGGGAATACCCATTTTCAGATAAAACAAGCCATTCCAACTTCTGCAGACAAATCCTAAGCAAATATCATGTTTTCATCCTATCTGTGTGCCTGGAAACGTGAACAATGTACAATAAAAACTACAGAGAGCATACAATAAACTCATACTTTTATATTGCAGAGAAACACATTCACATGACTGAAGTCAGCAAATAACAAAGCCACTGGAATTATTTGAGCACTTAACAGAGATGCATTCTTAGTGGTAAGATTAAAAAGGTCACTTGTTCTCCATCATGATTAGCAATATAATACCAACCCTCAGAGGAAAGAGTTTCTCAGGCTACAAGAATTCAGCTTAAAGAAATAAATGTGATACAGAATTTGAGAAAGACTAAAAGCCTGGAAAAGAAATTGCTAATGGCTAAGATGTGTCTGATATTTGACTTTTTTGGTTCAAAGGCAGTTTAGGATGGCACATGAAAAACAATCTAGGCTACAAATATTACTTTTGTCCAACAAAATAAACAAGCTCATCACCATTCAAAGTATTGCAACAAAACACATCACTTTGAAAAGAATATTCCATCTGTATTGGATCAATTGATGAATTCTGGACAGTGGGGTTTTTGATACACTGACCAGTGAATTCAAAGTGAAGTGCATTTCTCCTGGATACAGCAGCCAAGCAGATCAAATGTCTTTAAGTATTTTTTAAGGGAACAAGCTGATAACAAAAAAACCCTCTCAATCTCTATGTCTGACTGCCTGTGTTCAAGCAAAAATTGGATTGCACCAAAACTTGCTTTGACTTGATTGAAAGTGACACTGGAAATAAGAAGGGTAAGGTAGGATCAAGGTGAAAAGGAAAACTCACCTATGGAAAAAGCCTTTTCCAGATTTGTTGACTATAGCAAGAAATAAAGATCATGTACTGAATTCTTCTTCAGTGATGACAATATCAAGGTAAATGATAACATAGCTGTAAGTGATGTCACCAACCTTCAAAGGCAATAATATCTATTTTTGTACAATATAAAAAATAGACAAACCCCCCCCCTGTATTATTTTGAAAGCATTCCTTGCCCAATGTGTTCATCTCATTCCAAGGTAGAACCTTAACCTAAAGGGCAATTTTGAACTTATATATTTACTATAAGCACCATTAATTTTTATTTCTTCTAGTCTTTAAATTTGAAATCATGAGACTTCATTTCTATTGTGCTGGAGAAGTCTTGTTCTCTACTCCACCATCTTGCACTTTTACAATCATTAAAATGCCACCATAAGATAAGGAAAAATTATTCATTTGAAAGCCACAGAACATGGGGAAGAGAAAAGGCAATAAATAGTTTTAGTTTTGCAACTCTTGGAAGGAGGATATGACAGGGAGTTTAGCCCTTCAAAGAAGCTGCATTAATAAAATTACTTTTGTTTCCTCTTTTTGTTATTTTTTACCCCCAAACTTTCATTATCTTCAAATAGAAAGGAAATCCGAACAACATGAAACTGTACTCAGACTTAAACTATCTGTACTGCAAAGTTTCAAATGGCAAAGCAGTTAGCATAGTGCAAAATAAAAGTAAACTAACAGTTTAAAATAGAGGATATTCTTATATCAGCTTGTACTCTACCTGCTATAGCACTGGTATTAAAAATATACTTAATATTCTGGATACTCCCTTCAATGAAAAACTTTGATGGCTGAACACAAATCTATTACTACATCTGCTGCTACACACTTCAGTTTACTTTATATCAAAACACTTAAATGGCACTTGTTTATCTGAAAAATATTCCAAACTTCCACCATTAATAGTCATACTGCAAAGACAAACTTCCCCAAGCCCAAACTCACAGGATCCCAGAGTCTCTAGGTTAATGATGTTCACTGCAGAGAATTAAACAATGAAAACCACGAAACAAACAGGAAGGTTACAACCAGAACACTACATTATGAAATAATATTCTGATCCAATTTTGTAGATTTTGTTTTATACACAGAAATAAACAAAGGAAAAAATGGTCAAGGGAACAACTTATTCATGGTCTCTTATCATGCAGCTTGCTGAATGACAATTGCTCAGGATTGTCAGAAGGCAATCTAAAGACAAGCTAAATTCTTGCACAATATTTCAGCAGTGTTACTGCTGAGAAAAATCCCAGCAAAGCACAAAGTCAGGAGAATGCTTTGACTTTCCCACTCCTCAGCTCTACAAGAAGATGTGGAGTCAAGTTTTGAATTTATTATGGTACAAAAAAAGATTCTGTTTAAAATTAAAGATTTTGTAACATCTAAATCTGTCCAGCACTTCCCGGCTCACTCACTACACAAGGCATTTAAACGTGGCTCAACAAGAAAGGAAATAAAGGGCACCAAGATTCCCCCATTGATCTATGCCCAAAAATCTGGGCTAGCTCCCAGTGTGTACCAGCAAAGCCATCAATCTCAGGATCATTACAGAGCTACTCTGCTTGGGATGCAGGGGGGACCCCATCACCCCCTTTCCTCAGTAGCTGCTCTGTCTGGGGCATCTCTTCACTGCTTATAGTGGGAGGGAAATTGTTTCCATCATTCAGTTACAGCAACAGTAGGAACTAAAGCTCTGCAAAGCAGCTTTGACTTAGAGGAGAATTAAGACCTTAGTGTAAATCTGTTCCTATGACTTCACATAAATGTATGTTTTTCTTTAAGTTAAGACTTGTTCATGCACATGACAAAATCCCCGTAGCCTGCTCTGTGAAAATTTCTGTAAATTCTTTTTTTATCCCAAGACTACTTCTAAGTGCACACACACAGGGAATGGATATGCACACATCATATACTAGAAGCAAGCAAAGCTTTCATGAGACAGAAAACATACAAGTTAATTAATAATCAATTTATAATATCTCTGAATGTGGTTGGTTTTGGTTATTGTTTTTTTGTTGTTTTTATTAAAGCAGATGTTCAGGTATTGTACTTATTAAAAACCCAGTTTCTACCTATAAAATAGCGATGTCCTTGATTATGTGACCACAACCAGTTCCTTAGCTGTAAAATACAAATAGAAGGACTAAAATGGATGTTCTAAATTAATCCAGGTTGGTTATGGATTACGGCTAACCAGGTTCTGACATGCAAAATACCTGAAAAATTATTTTAAAACACTATAATTTTGCAATTCAAAACAAAACCCAAGAAAAACAAACCCTAAGCATCTGCTGAAACAGGATCTGGTCTATTATATAGGAATGTTTGATTAGCCTTTTCACCTGACTGAATTTTTAATCCTAATACTTTTGGAGGTTTAAGGCATTAATAGAACAACTTGTTATTGTTATTTCTGTTTTGATCCTTTAACAGAGCATAATATCTGTATTAATATAAATTCAAGCAACATGAGATGCATGGAATGCTTTAACCAATGAAGTAATTGTCATCAATAGGCCATGCTGGCATAACACTGCCAGAATGTTACTAACTTCTATTTCTCTTTCATAAGAATGAAAGAGAAATAGAAGTTAGTAACTAATATTGGGCTTGTACACAAACGTTAAACTAGGCTGAATTAAGAAAGTAATATTTACTTAATAGAAATTTAATTTTTTGTTTTTTCTGTTAATATACCACATTTCTTGATTTTTACAATATATTTATGTAAACAAATAGCCATTTTCCTACCACTGGTATCCCTGATTCACACCATATATTCAAGAAGCTATCATTTTTCTATGAAGGAAAAAGTGGTAATTCATTAACTCTGTTCCATGAAAATACAGGCTGCACTTTTAAGGGAACAGAATTGGTAACATAATAAATTACTATCCAAGCTCATTGTGAATAAACCCACAGCTAACTACTTTAATATCTTGTTCCAAGATGCTCTTTAAAGGCCTGTGCTTGTTTCCAGCTGACTGTGATTCTGTATGGAAATAACCCCTACAAGTGAGACTGAAAGTTCTACAAGTAAGAGTTCTAATATTCAAGGCATTCTGTGCCTTATTTGTGTCAGAAAAGTGTGTTAGGAATACAGTTTGCTAGTAAGTGAAAGTCTTATAATAAAAATCTCAGTTTTCTTCATGATAAGCAATTTTTTTGACCTGTAGTGCAAACTGGTTTGGGTTAGGATATGTTTGTAGTCATTTAAAAAATATCGTGCAACTCCCACTCCTCTATTTTTTTCTTTATGACAGGTTCATCTCACTTTGTGTATATCTCCTCCAGTGAACCTAATCAGATTTTAAAAATAAGGGTAAATGCACTATAATAAATGTAAACACATTTCAAAATTTGAAATTCATTCAAATGACACTTACAGAATGTTAGCCTTAGGTATCCTTAAAAAGAGAAAGGAAATTAAAAAAGAAAAAGTGGAAATTGTTTGTGCAGGTTTCTGTTTACCAGCAAGACTCCAAATTTTTAAATTTTCCTATCTTCTTGATCAACAGTTCATGTTGTTAGCCTGTCCCCTGGAAAAAGAGGGAATTATTGTGAAGCCCATATTCTCCCATTTCCACTCTGGAAGGTTATTGTCTAGCACTGCCAAAGTGAACAGCACTTCTATACATTTCTGCACACTGTCTCAAAACCTGTTTATTCTCACAAAAAAAACAAAGGTGAAAGTCCAAGCTGAGAGCTTCCCCTTGGCAGTTCTCACCTGGACCCAGCTTCAGCTCTTGAGCACAGCCATGTCCCAGCTTCCCTGCAAACCACAACCGCAGCACAACTTGGCTGCAGAGCCTCTTGCTCTGCCAGTTCAGCCATCAGGTTCTGCCATTACAAAATTGAAGAACAGATCTCTTTGCACTCACACTTCAACAAGATATCAAAGACTCAATATATTTTGCCCCTGGCAGTTTTCAAAATCACTTGTCTGTCCCAAATTCTGAGTACAATGCTCAGGGCAGCATGCTAAATGAGCTTTGAAGACCAACTTGTTTTAAGCCCTTAAAACAGTTTCCCACATTGAAGAACTAGAAAGGCAGGTGCAGTGGAAAACTCTGCTATAAATCCATTTAAATGCACATTAGATTTTATATGGGCCAATATGCCCACCAAATCTGTGCCTGAGAAATTCTACTGCCTTTCCTGCCAGGTCCAAGAACTTTTCCAAAGGCTGAATTTGGCCAACATCTCAGTCTGCCCCTTTACCTGAACTTACATCTGCCTGAAAAAAGGCAGAGAGTAACAACTTCTCTCTGTCTCTGAGATTTCTTCCACATCTCTTGCATGATCCAAAAAGCCTCCCCTGTAATGCAAAGCTTTAGGACACCTGATCAATTTTCAGGTGATTTAGAGTACAGTGCTAAAAACCCAGAGAGCCCAAGTACGGATTCTAATTTGAGAGATAAACATACAGATAAATTTTCATCAAGAAGAGAGGTGTTCTTCAATCAGTCAAATGAATAATTAATTTTTCAAGAGAAAATAAGATTGTTCTTAGAATTTAAAAGTAGAGGTGTGTGGGAAGTAGGAAAGCACCTGGATTTGTGCTTTGTTGGATGTTTGCTGTGGAAACAATCTGCTCAATTTTAACGAGAGTTGACATCACTGAGAAAATTCCCAGCCATCATTTCACAACTAGCTTTTCTTTGCTGATTTGTTGTTTATTTTTTAAATACTGAGTTAAAACTTTTATGCTTCTAAGTAGTTATAAAGCAAGAAGAAAAATCCTCAAAGGGGGAATACTGAGGAGCTGTAATTGGGCCATGGAGATATCCTATTATCTACACTGCCTTTCTTTTCTTTTTCTTTTTTTTGCTTTAATTTCTGAATGGCAAGTTTCAGTGCTGTTGAAAGCCAGCCAAAAATTCAAGGTGTTATGAAACATTTAAAAACATTACTTTTTAACAATGCCGAGAAACAGAATGGCACCATTTTAATAGCCATATGTCATAAAGACTATTTTTATTTAGGAAAATCTATTTTAATATAAATATCATAAGCCCATGAGCTATAACAAACAATATTTTTTTTTTCCATGTGCTTGGAGTTATTGCTAAGAAAACTCTCATCTCCTCCCCCTCCTTTAGAAGTCTGAATATCCCTGTGTGTTTATGAGCATGTGTCTGTTTACGGTGATGGAAGGAAACCACTAAACTCCATTAGTTAATGCAATGGCAAAACACCAAAAGGGAGGTCTTCCCTTGGGGTTGCTTTTTATCCCATATCTTTCACTAGTCCATTTTCCATATAATCCCCTTGCAACTGCTCTCCACAGCAAGCTGCTAGTGGTAACTGCATCAACCCAGATGAAGTGGAAAGTTGCTATAATTTCTTTCATCTGCACTTTTCCTGAATCCACACTCTGGATGGTTTGAAGCAAAGGTCCCTTTACCAGGTGCTAAGAAATGGAAATGTAGGTGTGCATTTGTGAGCACTGACCTGGGCTGGGTACTGGAAGGGAATTACAGGCTCCCTTCTAAGTCCTTGAGCAGCATCACTCACAATGAGCTTTGAGGACCAGATTTCTCTTGCACCTTTTCCAGTGCACAACACCAAGGAAAAAAGTGTGCGAGTAGGGTTCTGTAAGGTTCTTGAAATTTTCATTTAATTATTCATTAAAGCCTGCAAACAACTATCAATAGTGAAATTGGCATTTAATTTCTTAGAATCTTTAAAAATTTCTCTTAAAATAGCATTTAGGAGTGTGAGTGTGCCAATTTATAGTTACTTCAGATACAACTATAATTATACATATCTGATATTCTGCAAGACTTCAGTGTTAAATTGCAGATGGCAAACATTGCTCACATTGGATTGTGCTGTGCGATACAAAAGATCACAGTGAAAGAAACATGATTTTTTAAAAAATAAGGCTTTTCCATAACCATTAAGCATAAAGCAAATCTACTACATGCTCACCAACACTTTACTTGAAGCAAACAGAAAGCCACCCTATATGCTTAAGATGGAATTTCCTTTTCTGAAGAGGTTTTACAAATAAATTAGCCTGGCCCTTGAACTAGGAAGAATAATATATGCAACTAAACTCATCATGCAATTTAGAAAAGTCTGAGAGGAAACTGTGTAATTTACATTAAAGAAACAAAATGTTTAATAAACCAGCAACAAAACCCAACATAATTAGTCATCTGTTGTATTAGGGAATTCTACTAAAATTCACATCTATTCCTATTTTTAGAGTTGGGATATAGTGTAAACCAAGAGCTTTATTACTAGCAAAATTACCTTTTCAGTAAAACACAGGCAAACAAAAAACGTCACAATAACCCATCCAACTGTTATATTTGCAATTCACTTTGCTTCACAGTGGAACACTGAGGGCAATGAGAAACAAAGCAGAGTCCTTAGGTAAGAATCTATTTTTTCTGTCCTTAAAATTTCCTCAGAATCCTACTTAAAATAGGCAGCTTTTAGGAAGGAGGGTATCTGAAAACATTATGTCCTCTTCACCCTTATCACCAGCTCAGCCTGGGGCTTGGAACAGCCCCAGAAATGGCTGGAATTCTGGAAATCCATGAAATGCTGAAATCCATTAAATTATTTCTTTCTACCAAGTGTAGATACACACAAGGCTCAGTGGTGGCTCCTGTGAGCCAGGACCCTGCACCTGCACAGGTCTCCTGTCCCAAGGAGCTGCTGGCACCACGTCCCAGGCAGAGAACCAGCCCTGGGTGGGGTCAGGGGTTTGCTGCCTGGCTGTGGGAACAGAGGAATCCCAAATTGCCAGCAGCACCTGAGGCTCACAGCCCTTTCCCACACAGGCACAGTCATTCCCCAAGCAGACAATTATAATTATCATTTCTGCACCAAACAGCACAGCTTGGTACAACCCTTGTCTGGTTAAAAGGATGTCTTCCTAATCTCTCTGGATCCAGTCTGGTGCTGTTTACATGAAACTCTTCAGAATTATTATTAAACACAAACTAAAGTTGCTCTTCTAAACCAAACATCTTTGAACTTCAGACAGGCCCCCTCAAACAAACAAGCTGTTTTGAAAATGATTTCCAGGGCGATGCCTGTTGCCATAGAGATGACATTAAGTGAAAAGGACAAAAAATATAGAGGGTGATAAACTGCATGCTTGGATGACACACTTGACTTCCAAGCCTGTGTTCAAAGAAGGCATACATGCCAAGATTTTTTATGAAAGACAAAATTAAAATGTATCACTATCAAGCTGGAACTGACAAGGTATTGTGTGGTGGCTGTTAACATAATGCTCCATATATTTATTGTTTGTCATTTTTCTGGCCCTGATAAAGGTCTTTTAGAGCTGTAAATCATACCATTAAATCTGCCACTAGAAACAGAGGCTGTTTGGAGAATGAAAAGACGAAACTGAATCACTACTTACAGGTTTCTGCTTCATGACAGACCTTAACTATCACATCAGAGATGACATTTATTCTCAGAATTTGGCAATTTTTCAGACACCACACTGTTGGCTTATGACCTAAATTAAGAAAAAATTCTCTTGAAGAGTAGGCTCTTTACCATGGTGATGTACTGTACAGACACAATATTCAGTTGTGTACATATAGCTTAAAACAATATGAAGTCATTCACAGGTTTAAAAATTCTGGTTTACTCACAACAAACATTTCTACTTCAAAAATTAGCCTTCTATCCACATTTTATTTATTAAGGCTCTACAATATTGTGATCTTGATTGGTATTAGTTGCAATAAAAGAAGAAAGCAATAAACCATCTGGTTTTGTTCCTTCCTGAATACTTTGATCAACACTTTCTAAACACAGGCTTAGAGACACCTAAGCAGACAACAGACAGAAATCATACAGAATGATACAAATATTGATAGAGATCAGATGGGAAAAATATTATGTATTTCACACAGTGGAAAATATCTTCTTAATACTCTCAATATAGAACTGCTTTACTAATCTAGACCACAACAAGGACCATAATCCACATCACCCACTCACAACATCCTGTCTGAACCCTGTGCCAAATGAGAGAAGTAAAAAAAACAATCAATTAAAAAAGCCCCAAACACTCACAACAGCAACAAACTTCATAAAACACAGCTCAGATTCTTAGAACCTGGCAGGGTAACTTCTAATACGCACTTCCAAAATGGGGAGTAAGCAAAGAGACTCTTTGCAGCATCAGCCCATTAAATGGCAATTTTTGTCAATGCAAGACTCCACTGAACAGCTGAAATATTACTGTGCTTCACACAAGCATGTTTGGTAGAAGGTACAGAGAAGAAGGGCAGACCTGGAGAGTAGACAGAGAACATTCAAATCTCTGGTAGAAGCATGGACATGGAAAATATGACTGCATGTAGAGCCAGCTCACCAAAGGAGACAATTCTGCAAGGCAGGAGGCAGGTAAGAGTCCTCTTACACATCAGCAAAGCTTTGCACATCTTGTGCCCACCCAAAACAGCACCTTTTACAAACACACACCGTCAAAATTCTTGCCAAGTTTCCAGTCATTTTCACTGTACCCCTTTAAAGATTTACTCTGCATGTCTGAAAGAAAAGTTCATTATATCACTGCAACACAAACAGCAGGAGCACAGAGAAGCCCAAGCCAAAGATGAAGAGGTGTCTGGCACATACTTGATAATGATTAGAAACAAAGCATATAATCAAGTGCAGTAATTCTGCCTGTAGTTTATTCTGAGAGCTCCACAGAAAGTTATTACTGAAAATCCCAGTTTTAATCTTGCTGAGAACAAAATTCATAATTAACTCAATGTCAGTTATTGAAAATTAAACTATGAGGATGCCTTTGATATTGAACACACTGCCAGAATGCTGCATGGGTGATAAGAACTGCTGCAGGCACAGCAGGACAGGCAGCTGTGTGCTTAGAAATCAGCATCTTTTTGAACATCTGACTATAACAAGGTACCCTTTATGGCCTACTTCTATTAATGAAACTTTATAAATTTTTTATTGGATTTGACAGTTAAAATTAAACAAATAAACAGCCTGTTGCAGCATGAAACCACCTGATTTTATCCCCCTTGTGAATCAACGACCTTCTGTACATAAGCAGAAGGTTAAGAAAGTGGATTACATAACAAAGCATCTCAGGTTCATTTGTTTGCACACAAAATTGAATGTTCATATTTCATTCAAAATTCTCCTTGGAGAAAAAAAATTCTTCTTAGTATAATATTCAATAGTTTTCAGGGTATTGGTGAAATATGATCATTCGATCACCTGCACTTCTTTAACTTTCCCAGGCTATTAGAAAAGATCTTGATTTCTGTTAGTCCTTGAAATTCTTCTGGAATATAATCCTAGAGTCAGCTTAAGTGTAATTAATACTAAGGTTTTCTTTTTAACACAAGCAACAAGGGGAAAACATGGCTATTAAACAATTTCTACTGGTATCTGAATGTATGAGACTTTTCCCAGACTTTTTTTCCTGTTTTAGTAAAGCAAGGGCCTTGTATTGCAAAGCTAAATATACCTGAGAGCTGTGCATAGCAAAGTTTGGAGGGAAATATATCACTAAAAATAGACCTCAAGTCTCTGAGAAAATCTAATTTATTTGGACAATTAGACAATTTAATGGTTAATGTAGCTAAAGAAAGGTACATGGTAACACCTGAATCTCAGCACCCTGATGGTTTTGCCCTGCCCCTTACCTGGACATTTATTCTAAACAGCCATAATGCCCATTCTAGGAAACAGCATTTTGCCACTGAAATTGAAGAAAGGGACTGAACTACTCAAAGATAAAATATCTCACAAATACAGAACATAGAAAGAAAAAACTGCAGCTTTTAGGGAATGGAGTTTCCTCGCTCACTGGTTAGGGATGACATTGATAGTGCATTCTGCTGCCTACTCACATTTAAAAACATGGTATAGCTTAAAGATAAACTGACAGATGCTTGAACCTAAGTGGCATGAACCTAAGTGGCATGCTTTTTCTTCAAGAAGTTGATAATCAGTAATCAATGTTATGAAGGAAAAAACCTAAAATTATCACTGGAATAAAATAATCCTGGCCTAGATGTGTCATCCTGATCATTGAATGAACAAAGTATCTTTCTAGATAGAAGATATTAGTGAGAGAATCTACATATTTACTTAGTGTTTTAAAATAAATGCTAGTTTGAATGAATTCAATTTTCAGAAAGTCTTGGCAAAACATCTACATGAATCCCAAGTCCACTTAAATTCTCGTCTTAAAATAAATTACTGCAAATTAAATGTATTTTAACTAAACTTTTAAACAACATATAAAAGTAATAATAATTAAATTTGTAAATAAGCTTCCTTTGCTGTAGATCTGAAAGGGGCCAGTAATTCTGAAACAGCTTCTGAAATCTCACCTCTTTTGTAGTCTAATTGCTCACATCAGTAAACTGCTGGGTGAGTGCTTTAAAAGGATGCAGAACAGGAATAGAAATACAGCTTTATGGGAAGTGAGGTGTGAGGCCATTAAATGCATTCACTACATCAGAATGTTTTTAATCCTACTGACCAATTAGGTAAAAGGCATCTTAGAGCAAGTAAATATAATGTTAGAGCAAATAAATATAACAGCCCTGTTGCTGACTGTAATAACAGACATGGTCAATGTGATAAAACGTGGACATTAATTGTTAATTAACTTGATGAAATATTTCTTAGTGACAAAGTCTTGAATGCTTCTCCAAGTCACATTACAGGAAAGAAAAAAATGAGCAGGCCAGTCCAAAACAACCTGAATAGTAATTTTTTAAAAATTCCAGTCAAACCAAATGAGTGGATTTATTTCAAGGAAAACTACATTGTTAACTTTATTGCCCATTTCTGAACAACATGATTCTTTACTTTGAATATTACATGACTCTATTTCCTACTAAAACTGTAAATTACACTAACTTAGGCTCTTTATTTAAATGTCAGAAATTCCAGACCTCACCTGCAATTGATGCCATGCCCTGGGTCTATCAAAAGTATTTTAAGCACATTTAACTTGGTTGAAATTCCTACCTTGTTTATGCCTATTTTAAAGAGCATTTCTTGCCACTAATTAAACTTCCTACAGTATTTCTAAGTTCCTAATTTAACTATGTGAATTAATTAGATCTCAGCTCTACTCCCACATTCCTTTAATACCACTTCCTCTCCCTTCAGTTGCTCCACATGGAAGGAGGAAGAATATGCACTTTGCTTTCTTTGTTCAGCAGTCTGAGATCTGTTAAAAGAAAACACTGCAGAATATCTGCTTCTATTCAAAAGTAAAATCCAGCTTTAGTGGCTAAATAAAATACTTGGAGAGTAAGGTTAAGCCATTTGTGGTAGCTTTAAAAACCAGAAACAGCAAAACAGCACATTTGGGATATGTAAACATCAAATTCAGAGTATAAATGAAGCATAACAAGCTTCCAAAGATGCTTATGGAATAGAGACTAGGCCTAGTTTACATAATATCAACTGCCTAGCTAGTTTGTTTTTACTCAGGAATTTACTAAACAAACAGCAAGGGATTCCCTTCAGAGATGAACTATGAAATAATTTGCTTTCCATTGTTCAATTACCTAAATACAGTTACTGTGCAATTGATCAGCATGAGCCATGTTTGCATAAACCTGAGATGGATCAATGTCAAACACCACCTCTGATAACTCCAAACTTTGTGACGTGACACAGTAAAAAAATATAAACTTTTAACCTCACCCTCCCAGTAGTCTCAGTGTTCTAGCTCTGCTATTTAACCAATATTTGTATAAGGGAATAAATATTTATTGTCCTATGTATATGTGGAACATATATTCATGACTTGTCTTAAACTAGAAATTGATCACATCTGCTCTTCACTGAGTTTGCAGTTATTAATACAGGCCATCTTAATAATGAAAAACATTAATTTGAATTCATAAATGGACAGTAAGTATATGGCTTTTAGGGTTCGGGCACTTCAAAAAAACATTTCTCCATAATTGAGTGACAGGTCCCTGATTAACCCATGTTGAACATTGGCTCCCCAGTTATAAAGAACATCTTCTTAAAGTCTTTTTCTGAAAGACATGGAATAGTGGAGAGCTATAGAAGAATATAAGAAAAAAGAAAACAAAAAGAAATCTAATCAATTTCTTTCCATTATCTTATTTGGGGTTTTCTGACTGCTTACTTTCAAGTTTATTAAAAGGTTTGATACTTTTTATCTAGTTCAATAAAAGAGATTCCCCCACACACTTCCTCACAGAAAGTCTACCAAGCTGCAAACTTGTGGTTTGAGGGGCAATATGACAATTAGTCCAGCCTAGCCCAAAGTACAGCCTAAAGCAGCAGACAGACTGCTAGAGCAGCCTCCCCCTTTCTGAGATTTGAAACCCTGATGGCTGGAGAATGTTGAGCAGGTACCACCTCTGTGCTTAGTGCAAACCCAGCTTGAAATAGGATATGCAATAGGTCAAAACAAGTAACTTATTTTACAGTTTAAACAAGACACAGTTTTCCTTATTCTCATATAAGTGAATTTTAACAACAAAATCATCACTTGAACTGATGATCAGGACTGACAAGTATAATGTCTTCATTTTATACATTACTTCATGAAAGACCTGGTATGCATTAATAAATATGAAAAATGTTAGCTTACAAGAATATTCCTGCGAATATTTAATAAAACTATTTACTCTGTAAAAATCTTCCAGAATTTACAGTATAGATGGAAACATAGACAAGCTACCTGAGAAAAGTGTTAATACCAGAGAAAGTATTATGGCCATGTCTAAAGACAGTACAAATTTAGCAACCTCTGAAGGTAATAAAAGAAGTATTGTAATTCTGTTTTTTAGAACTTGTTGTGTTACTTAGTAATGTTTTGCAGGATTAAATAACAAGTCATGTAATAAATATTACAGAAAAGTTTCTTAAGTGAAATGATCAACTCTCTGCCTACTTAGTTAGACTTGTCTTCTGCCATCAACAGGAACAGTACACATGCAGTTTTCTTCAGAAGAGAGGAAAAATTTTATATTTGAAGGAAATGTACTGGATCACCACTACCTTTTGAACTGGTCTTTGGCCACCAAGACCATTAAATAGTAATGTTAAAGCCTGCTGGAGACTGGAACTTCCAGGTCCACACTCTGTCTCATATCAAACACAGAGAAGTGGTCCCCTGTAATTTTTATGACTACCGTGTCAAAAGTCTTCCATTCAAATTGCAATAAATATTGCAATGAAGTCTGGAAACAGGGCCATTTGTACTTGCTTGGGGCTGAGAATTAAGATAGCCTGTTTCCAGTTAGACAGTCATTAGAAAGATCTAACATCCATGCTAAATGGCTTCCTGTTCTGAGTACTTAAAACCAGTTTTAGTAAAATTGACTTCCTGAACCTTTTCTTATATCTTCACCAATATATGAACTTGAATTTTACACTTTTCTTTAATCATGGGTTCTTCATAGGCTGTTCCCATAGAAAGAATCTTATTCCAAATTCATTAAGAGTGCCTGCAGGTAGCTCTCTGTGCTCTTGTGTTGATCCAAATCCCCTTATACCAATACACAGCACAATGTAGAAATGTGCTACTAAAGGCTATGGGGGAAAAAACATGATATATCCTTTTTTTGGTAAAATACAACAGCTGCAGTTTTATTTCACCCTGCACCCCCCCTCCCCCCCCAATTGCACTTATTTCAATGGGAGGAGATAGAATTTTAATTTATCTGTTCACAAAAATAAAATGATTTGTCTCAAAGGGAGGCTCCATCTCCCTGTTTGAGGTCCCGCTAAAGATTTTAAGACTTTGCATTTATTGCATACAAGTATTTTGATATTTAACTCCCATTAAGATAGACTCTGAGAAATTATTTTGTAGGGGTATGAACAGAACTATTTAAGAAAAATGCAGCAGAAACATGATTGCAAGCAAGGCCCATAGGCACAAGTTCCATGTCTAAATGCACTGTAGATCTGCACCAAGGTATCTGTCAGGAACAAAAAATGCTAGTTAAGAAAATCTTATTAGAGTATTCTAAGGACTTGTTTTTTAAAACCCCCCTCTTACTTTAGATAAAATACTTTGGAGAATTGACAGTGAAAGGTGAATGCAGTAATCTTTAAGTTATTTAGTAGTTTGAGCAAAATTTTTTTCCTGATCTCCATTTCATGCTTTGCCTCACAATGCAGAGTCAACCATGGAAGGTTTTGCTTGGTTTGGGTCCTCCAAATTTTTTGTCCCTGTAGAATAATTGAAGTGTTCTAACAGCTAATCTGTTCTGCCAAGGCATCCTTGTAAAATGCAATAACATAATATTACTTTGAATAAAACTGATATATTATTCAGGAAGTTTTTATTGCATGTATACATAATTAGATTTACAGCATGTGAAGAGTTATTGCATCCCTTATTTTCCATCATTAGTGGTGCCTTTTCAAATATTTCTTGAACTATGTTACTCCCCACCTTGTGTATATCCTTTAAACAAGAGTGGTCTGTCATCCAGTAGACAACTACAGAAATTTATCCTTCACAACCTAAAAAACCTGTCTAATCTTCTCTTGAAGCCACCATATACAAAGTGGAAAAACACATCAGCAGTGTTATCACAGCTCTCCTTTTCTGTAATATCATCTGCACAACAAAATTATAAAAAAGCTTTGAACATGCTGCACAACATCACTGCTAAATTCTTCAGAGGTGTATTAAAATGCCAAACTGTACATACTTAATTTGAGAAACACCTGTATCTTATGTAGCTATACCTATCTATATTGAGATAGGCTTATTTTGTGTAGTTGCATATTATTAAAGAGTAATAAATTATAAATGGTGATAGCAAGAAGCTTGAATATTTGTCTACTTGAAAGCACATAAATTTCTCAGGCAATCATCTTCTAGAACTTGGAAAAATAGAACAATGTCCCAGCCAAATTACAGGCAATTATGCAACTGAAGAACTTGGTTGAATCTGAAGAAAAGTCATATAAGTATTTTTTTGTCAGCATGACTTCATGAGTTTTTATTTCAGAGAAATTTCCCTGCTGTGGTATAGTCCCAGCCTTGTTAGTCATCTATGATGAATATTAGACATAATGGTGCTGCACAGATGATACTGTGGCAACCAATGAACATGCCAAATTTCTTCTAGAAAAATATTAGTCAAAGATGAAAAGACAGAACTGGAAACAGTACCCTCACTTCAGTTTGTGATTCTGTGGTTTGTATTTTAGGATCTTTTCCATTTTTTTCTTGCAGTCACATCAGCTCCCATTACCAAATAGGGAGGTGCATTGACAAACTTGCAAAGAACTGTTTTAAGGATGAATAAATGATAAAATTGCTGTATGAGAGTTGTAAAAGAATAAATAGCCAACTTTACTAGAAGTCCTGTGTCTAAACCAAATTTAGTCCATCCCATAATTAAAAGGCTTTATTCAAGAATACTTAGCCACTACACTTAAAATTATCATAAATCCTTCTAAAATGCATGTCCTACATTTGTTGTCATTTGAATCGTGAGAAAGACATCTCACATCAAATTACTACCAATAAAAATTATGCTTTTTGCTAAGTGTTTAATAAAAAGACAACTTCCCAATGTTTTCTAGACTACCATTTTACTTTAGTACACTCTAATTAAAATAAGGAATATAGAATACAGCTTCTGTATTAGCACGAAGCAATGTGTAGTTCCTCAAATTTACACAGTTGCACATACCTTCAACTGCCATCTACCTCCAGATCTGAACTTATATTTTAGACCACTACATACACAGAATTCATTAGGTTGGAAAAGGCATTTAAGATCATTCAATCAAACTATAAATACGAAGCAGAGAAGTGGTGCATGAAGATTTATTGTGCCAACAAAGAACAGACATGAATTGTGTCATCTGAAGGAAAGTATTTCTATAGATTTCCAAGGCACTGTGTATTCTTAGCTGTAGGAGGGATGATTCCTGTTCTTGAATAGGTGAGGCGTTGACCTTATAGATGGAATTCCAACTAAGCAAAAAATTTAAGACTGTGGCAACAACAAAATTATGATATGCAGAAGGGTATTTTACACAGAAAGGTAACTGATATCACTGTGTTCCCCTTGTGCCTGTCTCCAAGAGAACACACCACACACCACTCTTCCAGGAGAGCAAGTAGGGCAACAAGGCATCCCTGGACTCATACTGGATATTAATACTGACTTATTTGAAATGCTATGGAGTTGATGGGCATGTCCCACCTCACAGAAAAATTATCCCTTTCAAAACAGACACTGGAGAGGCTTGGCTACAGGGAGACTTTTCTCCTTGTTTTGAAACAAAAATGCACCAACAATGACCACATTTTACTAGGAAATACAGTCCCTATTCTGAGAATTTCCAATCCTAACACACAAATTTGTCAACATCAGCTCTTCTGTTTGATCTGGAAATGCCTGACAAGTAGTGTATGTCAAGTCTATCTACAAACAAAAGCCACCATGAATGTTAGATTTTAAATGATTTTAGCAAGACAGATAAGTTTGTTTCAGTCTGTGGAAAAACAAAAGCTGAATGGGTCTGATCACAAAAGTAGAATTGAACTATATTTGAACCGAATTTAAGTAAATAGGCACTAATAAACAAAAGTATTAGTATTTGCCTGCTTTGAAATGCTGTTTCTATTCTGAAGGTCTATCCTGAAATCCTCTTTAAGAATACATTATAAATCCCAATCACCTGATGCATTCTGTAGAGAAAAGAGAACTTCTTCACATAAAACCAACTTCCAGCTGAAGGGAATATCTGCTTTAAAATGCCAAAGCTCTTATGATACTTCTTGCATGAATACAAATTCTCAAATAAAATAATCTGGTTGAAAGTTTATGCTGTGTTTACTTGTCAGCAACAGGCATCACGGCTTACTATTATAAATCAAGGACAATCAATGCTATAGTATTGTCATTAATAAAATATGAGTCAATAGGCACAAACTTTTAATATAAGCCTAATTATGAGTGTCTCTTCACATGAAACTAAAAATATTGAAAATGTTGACATTGGAGATGTGCCCTTGAACCAAAAGCCAAGTATAAGTCAATAATCTATTATGATTTTCATTTTGCAGAAGTGGTGCCATTATTTCAAAAGGTCTCAAAAATCAATTTAGCATTTAGTATATCTGTGTAATAATGACATCCTAATTAAAAATCCCAATCTGAATAGCACAAAGGATAATGTTTAATCTCTAATCAATGAGCACTGAGAGAAGAAGCTATAGGTGCAATAACCTTTCTTAATGAGGTTTACTGTTTTTTCACAGATTACATATTCCTTCATATTTCTGATAACCAATCTTACACTCTGAAAAAGTATGCAGACATTCTCCAACTAAAACCATAAACAGGACAACAAGTTATTTAGAGAAAAAAAAGCAAAGTAATAGAATAATCTTCTGCTCTTTATGGATTAAGCTGCCATATTACAGAAGAACTTTGACTGACATTTTTAACACACAAGAACTCCACATTGATAAGCCATTTCAGAGTTAAAGTCATTGCTCACACAATTTCTAGGATGAAATGCTCAAGATTCTTTTTCCGCTTATCAGTACCATAACATGATATTTGAGAATTATTTTGCAATTAAAAAATATACCTTTTATTTCCCACTGATCCCTATTAATTTGAGACTGCAGATTCTGAATAGCCATCAAAAGAAAAGAAATTCCACCAAAAAAAACCCACCACACATAATAGCACAGCACATGGCACAGTTGAGATGGCCACAACACACAGAGCATCACCACATCATTTCAGAAGGCTTTTAGCATTCTCCCAAACAGAGTAACATCTTACCACATCAGAAGGCTTCAGGCATCTGCCCATGAAGAGTAACACCAAGTCACTTCAGAAGGCTGCAAATTTCTGCCCTTCTTGTTCTTTAGCCCAACCCTCCTGTTCATGCATTCATGCATTGCACCTGTGTGCCCATCACTGTTCATGCCCTGCCCCTGTGTGCCCCTCACTGTTCATGCCCTGCCCCTGTGTGCCCCTCACTGTTCATGCCCTGCCACTCACTGTCCATGCCCTGCCCCTGTGTGCCCCTCACTGTCCATGCCCTGCCCCTGTGTGCCCTCTGCTCCCTTTGGTGTTGCTCAGTGCCCCTGGGCACTCCATGGCTCATTGCTGTCAGTGCTGCTCACCTGCTGCTCACAGCTGCAGCTCATTGGGGATGAGGTTGGGCCCAGCCCCATCCCAATCACCACAAACTGGGTACCTACAACATAGCAATAAATATAATTCCTTACAAGTGATCATGAGTCCACTGGATAGCTGCTCAATTATCTGTGTGTCAAATGATTATCTGAGAGTCCAATTTCATCCCCATTACCCTTCTCTCACCACTTAGTTCAGCTATATTTTCTATAGAATTGTTAACAGAATTTGAACCTGCGATTTACTTGGTTAATTTCCCACTAAGAGGTGCTGGAGTAACAGATGTCATGATTATTCAATTATTATCCTCATTTTACATTCATTCTTTCAAGGTGTTGTATAAGATGGGCACACTGGATATTCATTTCAGGAGTAGTGCAATAACATACCACTACAGCCTCTTACAGTTCTCCTCATGGGTGACTAAACAGTCTAATTCATCAAACTGTTGCTGTCAATTTTTGTCCTACAAATGCTCAGATTTGTTCAAACACAATTTAAAATACATGGCAACATTTTCTATTCTATGGCTTTCTGTTATTTTGCAATGCAAGAGTGCATTAATCAAGAACTATAATTAAAAAAAAAAACACCAGTAAGTAAAAGTGCAAGACCTCCCTCAAAGCTGCAATACAGCCTATTTTGAAGGTTATTAACAAACTATCACTGGATTTCTTTGGGGCTTGTGGCACCATCCATACAAGCTGGAAGATCATTCTCAACAACATTTCCATGCAACTAAAATAGCAAGAAATTGTTCCCAAATTACTTTACAAACAGATCTGTGCTACTGAATGCATCAGTAAAATGGTAACACAGTAATAGGGCTCCCAGAGCCCCACAGCTGAGAATAAAGGCTCTCATTCTATAGCCCCATCAGCACTACAGCACAACTTTACACTCAGATTGCCCAGAGATACATATGGAGATAGAAGAAGAAAAATAATAAAATGAGGTAACCACTTGGCCCAAGACCATTTGTGCATCAAACACTAAGATGCAATGTTTATGAGACCTCTGTGAACTTCGGGAGAAAAATAAAATCATGCTTAATGCAACACACAGAATAGATCTATGGAGTAGTCCTTTCAATCAAAACAAACAACTCAGTTGGTAACAATGCATGTTTTAAATTCACATAGTACTGATCTGCACTTTTAATTTTCTGCCTTAAATGCGTACCAGATCCCTGAACCTATCCTCAGAGCCACTGAAAATCGTAGACATTTTAGGATTCTCCTTAACACAGAAGCCATGTGTAGTACACAACAGGAATAAGGGATTTGTTATAGGGAAGGAAAGCAGTGTCAGTGCCCAGACTGCAAATGCAAAAGAATGCCAAATAGACCAAAAGCTACTAGCTGAGGTTTGGAATAGATCTTCCTCCTTCTTTCTTCCCTCTACCACTCTGGGACACTAAAACTTTTCAATACGTGCATACAAATGCATTGTGTCTTGTACTTGTTTTCTAAAATAGAGTTTAACTTCTATATTCAAGAAGCTTTTATGCTTGAGAAATTACTATTTTTATATGCTATACCCTCAGGCTGTAGTACAGTATAATCTATACTTACGTGCTTTTTTCATGTAATGTGGTTGTAGCCAAAATGTGAGAGCTGCTATGAGAAAATTAAATAGAATAAGAGCTGCCATGTGCTCCACAATTAAAGGAAACACTAAGTAGCAGCAATGGGAATTAAACAGGACACTGTGTTATGCCAAATACCAAATGTGAAACCAAAATATCTGCCAAGTCTCCCCTATTTGTTACAATTTTTCCATATTTAGGTAAATTTATGTAATTATGTACCCTGCAGTGGTAATGGGACTGTGTTTTAGTCCTTTTGCAGCATATGCTCTTGGCAAAAATATTCTTTTTGATGGGGAAAAAACCCAACTTGGCCAAGATTACATATGTTGATTTTATATTGGCATCCTGACTGTGCCTAACAGCTGGTCTTTAATGTAATGAAACTGTGTTGGATTTATTCAGTTAAACAACTCTGCAGACTATTTAAGCATATGTATTTCTTGTAGCTCCCAATGTTTTTGAATCTGCTTTGATTAGAGCACCAACAGTTGAACTGCTTTTCTTAACATTTGAGATGTACCTGTGAGCCAAATAATAAGTATACTAAAGACTAAAGACTTCTACACTATGACCCCAATTTTAAACAGCATTGATCACATTCACAAATCTCTCATGACTTTTCCATATATCTGCTTAAAGAAGGTGTGAAATGAGCCTGTTCCTTCCTGGTATTTTTTCCACAATCACTAAAGCGTTCAACAGTTTTATAGTAACAAAGATGCTCAAAACATTTTCTTTTTTTGTGTGTGTGTGCAGGAAAGACACTGTGGGAAAGGCAGCACTTATTTTGTAGGGTTTTTTTTTAATAGCTGAACCCAGGGTGATTTAGTACAGTACCACATATATGAAATATTTTCCAGGCAGTACACCAGCCATGTTTTAAAGATAAATCAGCCAAAAAAACTATTATTGCATCGTGTCTCTCAGTCCAAGACAATTGTTGACATGCAGAAATGCTGAAATCAGCTCAATACTTCTGGGCATTCTCAGAAGACCCTTGAAGTCAGTAGCTGCTATTGAAAATGAAAACAGATTTTAAACTGCTGTCTCATAATCCCAATAACTGCATCCTGCAGACACATGGAGAAATCTAGAAACAAGAACAGTCATGACAGTTTAAATCTACTAAGGTCCTTTAAAAGAATGGGATAGACTGAGACTTATCAGTGCTCCAGTGAAACAGGCTGAGAAGTTCAGTCACACCTCTCAAAGGAGCTGTCACTGCCTCCATTACATACTTACCAAGCCTCACGTTTCTAAGAAAGAAAACTTCTTCATAAGGTTTGATCTCCCCTGGATAGTGCATAACACCTAACCTCATTGTACAGGATTTCTAGTAGGAGATGCTTTTTTTATTAATTGAAAACCTCATCTTCCTGAGGTCCTGACAAAAGTTCATTATACCTTATTTGCTTCCTCTAATGCATTCAGACAACACTTATTCATCTCACATTCTAGACTCCTGAATAAATTATGGGGAGAAACCAGTTTAACAATACAAACACCTATTCTCCTCAAAACAGTGAGATTAAAGTGCATTAAGCATCTTCCCCCTTCAACACTCCAAAAAAAAAAAGAAAGGAAAAGTGAGCTGGTCACAAATATAATGTAGATTCACCTCCACACTGTGCAGATCTTCACATGCTTTGGAGTGCTCAGACAGAAGTCAGCCTTTATTTCACGTGAGGCAGCACCCACTTGCAAATGCCTGATGTTATGCCTTGTCTTATGTTCTTCAAAGGACTATGACATTCATAGAAATTCTATCTTCTAAAATGATTTATGCTGCAGGTTTCTCTTTATAAACACTCCAGCTGTCATATCTAGCTGAGCAGTTTTAGATCAGCCTGCATGTTCCAATGGCAGTGGATGACCACTGCTAGGAAACAGATCATTCACCAGCAGCCTGCTGCTAAACTTCCAAGTCAATAGATGAACAAAGCCTTCAAGATCCTCCATTAAATTCAGAACCCTCCAAATCAGAGTGTATAAAATGACAGTTTCAGTGACTTGAGATACTAATCTAAGCAACATCAGCTCACTTACACTATTTACACTCTACTTAAAGATCTGTAATAGTAGAAGTTAAAAAAAAAAAAAAAGAAAATCCATTAATCCCTCAAGGATGTCACATTAACCAATGAAGCTTTTTATTTTTATTTGAAGAGTAAGATAAAAGAGTAAGTACAGGAGTGCTTTAGCTTGTTTCAAAGTAGAATAAACTTCTTTTGAAAAATTTATCAGAACTACAGGAGGCCTTTAATTACCTCTTGTACTAGCACATGACACTCACACAGCATTTATTTTAGGAGAAATAGGAAATGGGTTCTAGAGGTAAATTGTCTTATATTAGACACAAGTGTTGTATATCTTTGTAAGAAGATTGAAAATTTTATCTTACTTTGTAGATTGCCCCTTTTATTTCTTATTTTCTGTTACTAATTTTCATTGGAAATATTTTTAACCTGAGTTCTGGTAGAAGCAGCTATTCACTTAAAGTAGTTTAGCATATCTACCTATACACTGTATTCAAAGAATTTTTCTGAGAGTCTTTTAATTGTAACAGAAATCTGGGGGATGGGTGGGGAAGGTTGTGAAGGAAACAGGTGAAGGAATTTTTACAAAACTTTTTAGGAAAACTAAGAATCTTTTAGGAAAAGGAATGACTTTGTGACTTGTAACATAATCCTACAGTACTTCAGCACAATGAAGCATCAATGTTTTTTGCATAAGAAATGAAAATGAGACTACTTCAACGCTACTTTATCTTTTCTGCAGAAATATAAATATTGGATTGCTGTCCTTAATTTAGCTTAAGTCTTCTAAGCATGGCCAGGAAAAAAATCCAGATATTACCACTGGCCTTAAAATTCGATCCAACTTTTCAGTAGCAATTACTATTCCCATGACACCTAAGCAAGTTTAACAATTCATAGTAGCAAGCAACCTACAGATGCTTCTCGTCATGAGAATATTAAAAACAGAAGAAAAGATCATGGAATTTATTCATTAAGAAAATAGGTTGGCAATGAATTGAAGTGATTCAAAACTGCTTTTGGAGCTTTGAGTTAAACATGAAGAACACATGGCAATTATGCACCTATTCAAATAACTTTCTTTTCTGTATCCATTCAGAATACCAGTGCTGGAGGCAGAGAACTGAAACACTTCACTTGTGTCCTTAACCTGGGTAACAAAACCATCCCATGTTTTCATTGGTGAAGGGTAAGTTGTCTGAAAAAGGACTACTCAAGGTGGAAGGTAACGGCATATCACAACCCAGATATATCCAGTAAACTAGATATCTATGACCATACTTACACAATTTTAAAAAAAGTATAAAAATATCAAGTATTGTAGGAGATTTTAAAATTAATGCAGGACAAATGAAATTTGGAAAGACTGCGTGGATTAAGCAATCATTGCAAAGTCTTCCTTGGTTCTTAATTCACTGAAAAAATTAAAAGTTAGCAGAAGTTTAGATGAACTATGTACCTTTTCTCCCCTGGAATTTAGAAATTCCAAGGTATTAGTATTGTGAAATTTCTGATAAATATAATTGGTATATTTGAAGATTTTACTTCTCCCAGCCACTTTGTGAACACTGATACCCTAATTGTTCACATTACAGAAAAAGCAACAATTTTGGGGTGTGTCCTGACCAGTAGACATATTTTCTAAATGAAAAAAAAAAAAATTAAATTAAAAACCCTAGACCTCAACTTTCAGCTAAGTCCTTTAACTTAGAAAATCTTTATGACCTTTTGAATAGACTTTAAGTGTATTTATTCTCATAATTTCTCCAAAATTTCTAATGTAACTATGTTTGCAAATACAAATACAACCAAAGTGACTGGCAAATTTTGAAAACCTTAACTGTGCCATTTCATCAAACTTACTGATGTCTTTTAAAATTTTCAAATGCATCTATATTTAAATTCTCTTACTCTTTGACAATTTGTCTTAATACATTCTTAAGCGTCCATAAAACTTATGAAAGAATGTTCAAACAAGAAATTTATAGTTCTGTGTATTAAGAGTTTTGTAGCAGTCAGGAACCATTTTAAAGTGGTTTTAAAGGTACATTTTAAAGTGACTGTGATACCCTTAACATCATATTTTCTTGTTTTATTGTAAGTAGTGACAAATGAGCTCAATAGAGCCCTGCTGCCTCTCCCAGCCCTGCTTGGAGAGCACCAGGAGCACAACAGTCAGATCTCGGGAGTCTGTTAAATACCCAGGCTTGAATAACAAGGCAGAGCCCTATTCCACCACTCCTACTAATGAGGTAAATTCTTTTGTGTATTGATTTTAATTAGTTCACTTGTGGAAAAAAGTCCAACATAGCATGATTAAGGGCAGCAATATAGCCCTGGGTAAGGACCAGACCTACTTTAAGGTCTAACATAATACACAAATTGTCAGTATCATAAAATCTAATTTTACATACATATATGAATGCATCTTTTACTAGGGAATTTTTTTTTTTGTTTTAATTTCAATGGTCTGGCTGAAAGTTTAAAAGCCTGAATGCATTACACTGAATCCTGGTGTAAAAATAAAAAAACATATGCTAAATATGAACATAGGACACACCACTGAAATACTAATTAGAGACTGGAACATGGTGACAAAGAAATTCATAAAGGTATTTATAACTGATTTTATATGATTGCCTGTGGCTGGGAGGAATGCAATGATACATACAATAGGAATTATATGCAGTCATATAAAATTAGACCATTTCACTGATGCACTTAAATGAATGCCTAATATTGCCAATCTTCTGATTGATAGCCATTACATATATATAAATATATATTATCCAAGCTGCATTTAATAGGGTATAACAGCTCTATCCACATAAATTACTGAAAGAACATGCCACCAGACATTACTTTTCTGTATTAGTGATTAAGCATTTCCATAGGACATATCACCTAAAATAGATTTACACTTATTCAGTAACAGTTATTTTGTTTGATAAATAATAAGTACTTTTTTATGACTAAAGTAATTCTGATGTTTTAGCTCTCAAATGAATTAGTTCTTCATTCTGTACTACAAGGATCTCATCATTCAATCTTGTAGTTGCACTTCAAAAGCTTTAAGAATCCTCCATTTGATTTCTGGGAAGTATTTTCTCGTTAACATTTAACATATGTACCCCGTAGGCATGATTCACACAAGACTCTGGAATTCTAAGGAAATGATGATCACTCACAGAAATGTGTAAAGAATCAAGAACTCTGGCAATTTTCACTTCAAATGTTGTCAGCAAGTGACTATTATAAAAGTACTTTTCTCACCATATCGCTGAAAAATGCTGTGTACTGAGCAGGTATGAGAAAAGTTACACTTTTAATGAGCTGCACCACCTGAAGGTTTATTTCCTCGAAGTTGGTAACTGAATCTGTTACAGTCTGAGAAATGCTAATTATAGGTAAGAGATGCTCAGTTTGGCCTGAATAAAGTTGATACCTTGCAGGGTGGGGAAGGGGACAGCCAACCAGCCAAAGACAAAAAATGTTCTGGGTCCTCATTAATCACAGAAACCATGCTCCAACCCATACCCTAAATGGCAACAATATCGTTTTCCTTAATACCATCCTTGGAAAGGCCAGCTCACACATCTAATAATGCATATATTTAAGTAATTGATTGGTTGCTTTTAAAAAATGGAAAACTGTTCCCTGAATTACTAAAGAGCCGGCAAAAATGAAAACTAATGAGCTCATTTCAATAAAAATTTATGAGACTGGTTCCATGCTGACAAAGTGGGTCTTGCAGGCAGTACCCCTTCACCTCCTTGCCACAAAAAGAAAAATCCTTGATTTCAAAATATTTTAAAATCTTTTAATGAGGTATTAAAATATAGCTACCAATCTACAGGTAATTTGAAAGGATTGTATGCAACTCTGAGATCACCAATAAGTCTTTTGCAGTACAAAAGAACTTTCTGAAAAAAGCAAAAATAATATTTGTCAGCAGTAGTTACTAGAGATGGAAAATTCTCTTTAGGATCTATCAACTATATGCAAAATGAATGATGTCACAATATAAACCAAACTTTCTCAAATAGGTTTTATTAAGTTATCATGTAAGTACATTTTAAGATGCAAAAACACAGCAATAAAACCCAAAGAATAAAACTCACATGATCCAAAGTAAGAATACTTGCTCTTTTTGAACTTGCTCTTTTATCAGCCTGAGTCTGATAGAGGAGTATCATATTCATTAATATTATGCACTGTTACACGTAAAATAGTTGATTTATAAATAAATATTATAATCAAGTATTTATCTAAATAAGAATGTAAAGAACTAAATAATTCAATAAACCAAACGAAAACAAAGGTAAAACTGTAAATATGTGCTCCTGGATGTATCCACCAGTACAAATCCAATTATTGATCTTAATTATTTTACAAAAAGTGAAAATAATGTTGTACAAGAATTACTTTAGATATGAATATAAAAGTAATACATGTTAATGCTGGAAAACTGATTAATATCAAATGCCCCTTAAAACCTGGACTGTAAATCTCAGAAGGACATGGAAAAATACCTGCTATTTTAAAAGGTACCAAAAAATAAAATTCAGAACTATAATGTAAAACTGGAGTAGAGTAGATGTAATTTAAATTAATGTCTTTATAATAATGTGTGTGCATGTGTGTGTATATATGTATATATTAAAATATAATAATGTATGTATTAAAAATGTGCCTGCTGTAAAAATTTAGTTTTGGAGAACGTCACATTACAATCCTGCATAAATAAAAACTAGAAGCTATTCTCAAACTAACTTAAGAATGTTATGATCATCACTTGCCCTGCATTGTTTTTTTTCTAGCTTTTATTTCTTTTAAATACAGAAACAAGCTTTGAAAGGTCAGAATATTGCAAACTGATTAACAGAACCCATGTTTGCTTATGTTTTCACAGTAGGAAATGCTGTAAAAATAGATTGAATGAACTGAGAAATACTATGGAGTTGAGATTTTTTTGTCTCTGAAACCTGGCTATAAGTTAAGCTTCTTCTTCATCTTCTTCTGTGAGATAAAATAGGTATTTAAACAAATTTAAGCACAATATATGTTGAAATATGTAATCATATACACAAGAGATATTCAGAACAAGTAGAGAAATACTGTCATGCCAATTAAAGTAAAATTTGATGTACACCACGACCAAATCCATTTTTTGAGTCTAGTGGGACTTTGAGTATTACACTGTTTTTCTTCTTTGTACTGTTGTTGACACTCTCAGAACCATCTTCAAAGCACCGTACTCTTTTGTGTGGTGTAAAACCAGTATGCTTCCAATTTTGCCATCAATCATCTTTAATAGCATATGCTATTAATGTAATTTCGTTATTGAAGATTCCTAAATCTATTCAGTGGTTTGCACAAGACAATTACGTTTTTTGTTATATGCATGCAGGCAATCAGATAGCGTCTTTTTAAATTAGAGCAATTAAACATGGTCATTATAAATGGTAGATTATTAAAAAAAATAATGAAGTGTCAATATGACATTCTTTGATTTGAAATAAAATGGTAAGAGAATGGAGAGATGCATTTTAATTATTTAATTTTAAAAGTGTGCTTGAAAAATCTTCTTTATGAAAGCTTTCTGATGTTGGAAAATGTCTTCCATTTCCACTTTTACAGAGCCATTGATGGTTTTACAGATATTTCTTAACATTGTAAAAAACATTTTCCAACACAGAGAAACCCTCTATACATTATCTAGAAAAATAATTAGGATATATGGTCACTTTCCCAAAAGTGAAAAAAGAAAAAAAATTCTGCATTAGTACATCTGTGTAGTCAGCATTGAAGAAATGTCTGCATCCTTGTACACCAACAAAAATTCTACACATTACAGATATTTTTGCCACAAGAAGTTAAACAGCTACATTATTTTGACAGACCACTTTTTCTTTCTTCTTGCTGTAAAAGGTTACTTCCTGTCTACCTTTGCAGTATCAAAACCACGTGTTCAGTGAGGCACTCCAGGATGTGTGTAATGCACACGCAGTCCCACAGTCCTACTGCTACCAAAATTTATCTGCCCCCAGAGCTGACAGGCGGCTGTGCATTGCTGGACAGCATGCCCTGCTTCCAGTCTTACTCCAACTGTAGCTGCTGAGTGTCAGAAAAATTTCCTGAGTGTCCCTGCTTCCATGGCATACCTGGCAGAAGGATGAGGAACCTGAAGAGGCACACCTGGATAATCTCCATGTTTGATAAATTTGAAATACGAACGTGAAATAAGAACCGTGAGATTTGATAGCTTTTTGCACCTAGATGTCAAAGAATTACAATAAAACATCTACAGATTTTGACATTGTATAAATGTCCTCCCATGGTTCCAAAGACCTGCTAAAATTGCTTAAATATGCTCCAGAATGTCATGCATAGCAAGTCACCCTTCCAGTCCAAAACACAGAGCTGCACGTTATAGACACTGCAGTCGATTTTAGGGGATGTTATTTGTAAATATGGTGCTTTTTCTCTCACTGCTGTTTCTTAGAGCCTTCTAGAATAAACTCAGTATAATGAAAAGGAACTTTTCACTGAAAGACTGAACTCACAACAGGTTAATTGCATATAAAAGCGGACTCTGAAAAGGGATTTTTCAAAGAATCCCTTTTTAGGAATGTATACCACAAATACAGACATGCTGGAGATCATACTGACAGAGCAGTATATGATACTCTAATACCAATAATTTTACAGGACTCCCTATGATTTGCTGCCTCATCTTTCTGTGACATTTCTTTGAGACAACTTCTTGTGGGAAGCAAAGTAAATTAGTATAGCTTTGAAAATAGTTTAAAAAAAGATTTCTTCTAAAAAAATAATAAACCAAATTATAAACCAATAATAAACATTTTGTAAAGAACAAAACAAAGCATGGGAAATGTTAGACTTGCATCCTCTTGTGAAAAAGTTAAACATGTCCTTTTAGCTCAGATCAGCATAATTATTATGATTTGTTTTTTTGAGTAAAGCAGGTAAGGAGCAGAAGAGGAGCTCAGTGAAAGAAATGAGAACAAAATTTGCTGTGGGAGAATGGTGAACTTCAAAACTGCTTTCAGCAGTTAAAATGAGAGCACTTGAAGATTCTCAACCATGTAGAGTACACAAAGTATTTTAGCTAGCATGAATTGCATAGATAAGCAACAGCATAAAAATAAATCCATGTGGGATATCAAAAAGGGTGAGAAAAAATATTCTTTTCCATCAAAGCACCTCTGGGCACTATGGGGTCATTCATTCTTTAGATGTAGTTGTGAATATATTCTGGTACATTTTGGTAAGTAATGTTTAATCCATTGTATAGATGGATGATGTCAACTATACCCGACCTTATTAGCAGCAAGCCTAATTCAGACTTGCATCTACCTGTCACCATAGATCTCCAGTCCTATTTTCAGAACAAAATTTATCAGAGAAAAATATTCAGTACAATTAGCTTTTTCTGCATTGCCTAATTTGAGATATCAAGGAAGTGAAACAAAAAAAGGAATCTATCACCTATATTAATGGATGTTTCAGATCAATTTAACCTGAACTAATATATTTTCTTAATGACAAATCAATGTCAAAAATAATGAAAGAACTTAAGATTCTGTGTGCTTTCCTAAAGTCTTTGCTGTTAAACAGGGTTGTACAGCCTGCCAGTCTTGCATTATTTATTAGCTGTGAATATTATTAGACCATGTTGTGGTTTACAGTACTGAAAAGATGAAGCCAATTATTTCTTCTGCATTCTTTCAAGAATTACACAGTTGAAAAGTAAAAAAGAGTCTTTATATCAACTAAATAAAATTAAGAAATTCAAACAAATCTAGAAATAAACTGCAAATGAATATATTGCAGGTTTAATTTTATGTTATTGGTTCAATTTTATATGAATGTCTACAATTTCTCCAGATGATTTTTCCCCTGAGACCAGGATCAGATGCTGAGGTCAAGAATCCATCCCAATTCACATTTACTGCGGCTTATTTTACAGCCATTTTAGAACAAAGAGAACTTTAAATTAATAAAAACTTTGTAACAAATATTAAAGAATCTATGGGCAAGATCTCACATACACTTAGCACTGTGAATACAAGCAAAGAGAAATTCCCCTTCTGAGGACAAAAAATTTAAGTTTCAGGGTGATAAGTGGGTCCTCTGGGTAAGAGTACTGAAAGGACAGGATGATCTTTAATATTTATCTCAAAATAACATTTTCAGAAGCTGTTCCATTGCTTTATTTAGTGGATCAAGAAAAGAAACCTTTACTTGCTCCCCAGTGCAGCTGGCTGATGTGAGTCTTCCCAATGTCGGTATCTCCCATTTAGTCCCCAACTGAGAATTGTTCTTTCAACTGTTCCTCAATATCATAAGAGAAGAAAAAGCTTCAAGTCATCATTTTTTTTCCTACTGGTAAGAAGAGAGTCAGACAACTTCTCAACTAATATCTGGATATTTTTGTGTGAAAAACAAAGTATAAAAAGAGAAACAAGGTACGAGTTTATTGGCATCAAGTTTGCATTGAAGCTGAGACCGCAACTCCCTAATAAAGTCTGGGATCACAATTCTATTGGAAAGCAGTGGCAGAATTGAAAAACTGAAAGGATGCTTCATTGGAAAAACAAGTAACTTCTGTTAAACACAACAGTTATTGATATGTGAGTACTGAATAGGTTTGTGGTCCGCTATAAAGACAGAACTCTATCTGAATAAATAAGGTTATGAGTAGAGCATGGATAACTATTTACGGGAATTTCCAAAACTTTCAAGTGTGTTTATGCTTAGAAAAGAGCCTGTGTAAAGCCTGGATCCCTAAGACAGAACATGCAATTGCAGAATTGTGTTTAATGCCAAAACATGCCTGTGACTTGCAAACCCAAATTCTTCTTACATGCTCGGTAGAGATGAAAATGCCACTTTTCTGTGGGGGCTGGGGGAAGAAGAGCAGAATCAGTTTGTCCATCCACGAGGGGCTGTGCTAGGGTTACCCAGCTAATTTACCTTGTGACCTGAGCTAGATCTTTGAACCCCTTCCTTCAGAGGTGAAGAACCAGGGTATTAAGCTTGATTCATTTAAAAGCGCCCAACCAACATAACAAATGATTTTAATAAGATCTACAACTCTACCGGGAAAACTGTACAAGGAGAGCCCAAGTGCTTCTTTAATGTTTAAAACTTGATTAAATATTTACAGTAGCATAAGACTGAAAAAATCAAAAAGCTCCTCCTTGTCTTGACTCCATCAAATCATGTTTATGGTAGCTCATGAAGAGCAAAAAATTTTGCCATTATTAGAAACAAATATAAAAGCTAAATTCAGATACACAACATTTTGTAATTTCTATCATGTGTATTCATGATTACACTTATTTATAAAAGAAAAACAGGACTAAATATATTTATGCTTGCTAAAACCACTATTTTAATTTTAAAGACTGAGACTTTTGAGACATAGCACATATATTTTTCCCCCATTCCCTTATATATCTTCTGGATTATGAAGGCTTTCTTTGGATATCTACCTATCAAACAGTAATTTTCAATTTTCTTTTGGATTTTCACATTTCTTTTATTGTCCTTCAGGGTAATGAATGCAAACCCCTAATACAGTAAACTTGCTTTTCTCAGCTGCCTCTTTATGAATAGTTCATACAGTACATCCATAGCTTTCAAATTACTTCAGGTGCTAAAGGAACATTCAGGTGTTCACTCCTTAATTAGCACAGCCTTTGGAAGAGAGTTTTTGCATAGAAGTCCACAGGCCTGTGAACAGATTTTTGGCTCTAGATGAGTTCCTATAATAAACAATTACAAGTTCCAGTCAAGAGCTGAGTTTGAATGAGTTCAATATGTTGGAAGCAGTCTAGAATCTCACTATGGAACATAGTGAGGAAAGAGATAGATAGGAAGTTATTTGACTCAAGTCATACCATAATACACTGTAATTCTCTGCAAATGAGGCATCTATTCCAACACCTTAACAAGTTTTAGTTACCTAGCAAAACTGCTGAAGTTACAAAAGCCTCAAAAACCCAATTCTCACAGGAATGGATTAGTGTACTGAAATAAATACCATGGCCAGCTCTCTGCAAATGAAGTCACAGCACATATAATGAAAGAATCTGGACTGAAATCATTGTCATTATAAAAAACCATTTGATTCTGTTTCTGACAAAATAATCTGTTTCCTTGGGCAATTAGGTCTTAAAAATGGTTGCCCATAGGTGTTTATAAGAAGCTAATTGTTACCTTGAAGCAATTTGGAAGCCTGCACATTCACAAGTAGTTATACAGCTGGATAAACCCAAAAGCCTGTCTCACTATTGACCCACTAAAGCAAGGACACAAGAAAACCTGGGAAAACAGAAATCCCACGTCATCCCTAGTCCCTGAGGATAAGGCAGAAAAAATGATGTTTCTATCACTCTCCAAATCAAGCTGTTGGAAAACTTTGAAGATTTTCCCTGTAGCCAACCAAAAGTACATGGAAGCCAATGGCCTTCCATGAACACAAATCAGCCAGTCAAACTAGATATTCCAGCCAGTCGTGCCCATTAATGAGGATATGAGACAAAAAAAAAAGAACAATTTATTTCTCAATTGCATGCTTTACAAAGCCAGAAGCAAGAATTGTGATGGAGTAACAAGAGTAAACCACTAGACTACGAAATCAAGACTCCTCATTTAAGGCATGCTGTCATTTTGTGCAAGTTCCTAACTTCCTTGTGACTCAAGCTTCCCAGACAGTGGGAAAAATGCATCTTCGATGAAAAATAGATGCTCTTTCAAAAATGTGAGTTCTCAAGGAATAAATAAATACTTTACATTTTACTATGCAAAAGATTTCTACACCTCCTCTAAAGAAATAATTACGCTATTTTGGTTTAGCTTTAGAATTTGGGTATGAGTCAGAATTCCTATAAAGAATCAGTGCTAGCCACCTTTTATTCATCCATTCATATAAACACCAAGAGCATATACAGGGTAGTGCAAAGCAGGCAAACTGCTTTTCATGGCTTGCAGCCCTGTGCTGCAGTTCTCAGCTTTATGCACTTGGTTACAAACTGCCATCTGTAGCATGTATGTCAATAGCTGCATGACACCATTCACACACAGAGGCAGCCACCTTCCATCTGCTGTGCAGTCAGGCCACACATAACTCAGTCCCACCTTTAGACAAAACAACTGCTGCTTTCTCAGCCTGACAATGAAATTAAGTGATTGATGTCACAGGCAGCTCCCATCTAACATTCAACCAAATGCACACTTAGCATTTAGGCGTCACCTGTTCCAGGCATAAAACAAAACGGGCTTTTTTTCACTGTAATTCTTTGTAGGAAGGGAGTCTGACACTTCACCCAAAGCTCAACACAAAAGTGACTTCAAGTAATCACCAGAGAAAAATTCCCCCTCAACCCTCACCCCGGTATTTGACACTACTTTTAGCTATGTGTTTTGTAGATATATTACTTTCACTGAAAAAAATCTACCTGTTGTGCATTAGCAATGCTAAAATATGTAGACCCTTACCTAAAAACCTTAAATTTTTCATAGTATGATAAACTCAACTTGTAAGCTATGCATAGTCCAATATTAAAATAAAAGCATATTTTTTAATAATCTAATATTGATATACACAAACCAGCACGCAACTCCTGGAATCAAATAAAGTCCCTCTAAGGTTTCAATGCATTCTTGGAAAGCAATCAAAAGCCTCTTTTTCCATAAGTTTGTTATTTATAGAAAAGCATTTGATTGTTGCATTGAAGTGTTCACTCTATGTATAAAAAGGTGTTTATGGGTTTTAGTACAGTATAGTTAATACCCAAGCAATACCTAGCCCTTTCATAATAAAGAACCCTTACTGAGAGGATATATATTGTACTTTTCATCAAGTGTACAGCATACAATTACATTTGTTGGTGGTCTATAATGTAAACCCCAGTTGAGTCAGCTTATAGCTTATGGATTTGTTGTTCTGCATGCAACAATTAAGAACAGTTACATTTTTTGATTCAACTGAAAGTAAGGAGCAAGATGTGAGAAAAATATCCATACTTTCTTTCAAAGCAAACTATAAAAGCTTCCAGACTATTTTAAAATCAAAACTACATTGCTTAGGATTTAATATATTCTTTCTGCTATGTATGGATTGATAATTACATACTTTCCCACAGACAAAGAAAATAAAAGGTGCAAAGAGTACACAAAGCAGACCTTCCTGCACACAAAAGGTACAGTTACATTCAGTATAAATGTAGTAAAACACAGACCTAGCAAAACTCCTACCACAGCATAACTTCAATCATCCATTGGGTTACACAGCTGACAATATTCAAAACACAAGAGAAAAAAAGCCAAATAAAAAAAAAACCTTTTCCTATCACAATGAAATCCAAAGAAAACATTAGTTTCTAAACATCCAGAATCTGAAATTTAATATAAATTCAGCTTCCCATATATGAATTCAAAGAGGTATCCAATCATGTAACATTTAAGGATTAATGTTACTTTTAAGGTTAGAAGGAATTGTAAAATTCAAGCTTTCAGAGCTTGAATATTTTAATCCCAATGTATGATTTAAATATGTGCATATTTGTTTTGGCTGCTTTTATTTTTTTTTGTCATGTTTTTCTTTTCAGAATATTGCGGGAGAGGAAAATAAAGTTATTTAAAATCGTAAAATCTGCAGTCCTAAGAATCTTCTTTCTGATACTGGCTGGAATTTTGCATGGCTACAGGCTGAGGATCAAGTTCTTAGAAATGACAAATCTTCTTAGAACACACATAAACATAACTAGAGAACTGAGCTGGGCACCAATGTCACAAGCAAACTTCCAATATGAACTATATCTTGAATAAGTGGTGGCAACATTTAATTTTAAAAATTAGGCACCTTTCACTTCATAGATGTGGGTTCTGTCCATTATGCTGTGGCCACAATTGAACAAGATACTTAAGCACTTAAATGTGTCAGATGGAACATCCCTGTTCAACCATCCAGAGTAGGAGTTCAGTGGCAGAGATGGTGTCAGTGCTGATCCCCCATGGTCAAGCAGCCTGACTGGCATGGTAACCTACAAGAGATGCCAACCATGTCATGGAAAAACCAACCTTGATGCAATTTTGGTCCCAAGAAAGCCACCTACATACCCATGAAATGCAGCTCCTTGTGGATTGCTTTATAGTTAAGATTTAGTAAAACTTATAAAAGATCTTTTCTTAAATCAAGATTTCCACAGAAGCTTTAAATAAAATAGATCAGAAAACAAAGTTACAAGTACAACATTCAGTATTCTCCTTTTTAAAAGCATTTGGGTGCATTTAAAGTTTATTCACTGAACCAACTTGATATCAGGAGTAATAGAAGTTCTGTGAACTCTAATTCTTTGGACTATACAGGCAAAATTAATAATTACCATTATTTAATCATGGTTTAAGGAACAAAATAATATCTGTAGATACAGATTTTTCAGGGTACTGAAAGAAGGGAGGCATTTATATATATTGATAACATTTTCTTGCTGTAAATGAAACCAAACTTCACAAGTGTAATGCACAGTAAGTGCACCTCGAGGTGGACAGAGAGCTAGAATAAATGAAAATTCAAGTACAAACAACTTCACACAATTCAGCAGTTAATTCAAAGAGAAATGCAGATTTAACCTATAATTACAAGATAGAACTCTGAAGTACTTTATAAAGTCAAATGTTTGCACAGAAATATATTTTGCTAGAAAGCAAAATGGTAGCTCATTTGCATATTTCTTTTTGTTAGCACACAAAAGAGTCAAACTGTTAAAATTAAGATAGCAAATTGTTTGAAAACCTCATTTTAAAGCAAAATAAATCAGGCTGAAAACAGCCATTTTAGATATAGTCCCAATTTTTGCAAAGTTAATCCAGAACATATCACTCAGAAAAAGAAGACTAGATTGGTATTTCAGACTACACAGATCTGATGATTTCAATAGATGCTGACTGCTCTCATCCCAGACTTGTTCAGAGCTTCATTCACCCTAAACAGAAGCAGTTTAGTGGGTGCTTTCAGTCTCTTGCTGGACCAGAGCCAGCATTTTCTGTCCCACTCCACCCCAAGTAGAAAAATTCCTCTCATATTTACAGAATTCAACAGATCACCTTCTGGAAAGCACCAGACATTTAAAATGTTCTATCATGGTAAAACTAAACTGGCATAAAGGCAAGGTTTAGTGACTTAATCTTTTTTTCCCCAAGCAAAACCAAAGTAAGCTACAGTATGTATCTACACACTGATATTTTCATTTTAGGAGGGTGTTTACTCCATGTTTTAAAATGAATTGCAGTAGGGTGGCACAGATACCTTCTTTGATGCTCCACTGCTGACTTCAAAGTTTGCTTAGATTCATTAAATATCATAATATCTTTGCAAAACTATGAGTTCCAGTATTATATGAGTGGAACTTTCTATGACAATACAGGTGAATGCTGTTAAATTAATAACTCAGTAGATTGTTTGTTTGAATCTGATTTCATAACATCTATTTTTTCCCCTTTACGTGTGACTGCAGCCTCAGAACAGTAAATTTTGACACTCTGTGAGCTGTTAGGAAAACTATGAATTCAATGAGTCAAAGTGGAAAAGAATGGTAAGGGGCAAAGTTGGCAAAGGATCTGCACCAAATTGGTTTTGCCAATTAGGCGCTTTTTTTAACATATTCCTACTCCTCAGGGAGGTATATGGGCTTTCCTACTGATATACTATTGTTTATTTCAAGACAAATTTCAGCTAAGCATTAAATCAGATCAGACAATGTTGGGTTTAAGGAGAAGTTCCTACAATCCAGTTAATACAAAATATGGCCAAATAAATATTTGCAACTTGACCAAAATTATCTTCTTGCATTAATTCAATCATAAAACAAAGTGTTTACACAGATGATTACTGATTATGCTGTACTACATTTTTGTTTACTACAATGCACACTACATTTTGTTTATGAGGGTTAACAGATTACCAAAAAATGCGTGCTAGTAGTTAAACATTGTTCTGCAGAATAAATGGTTGAAGTGAAATCTGATAGTGTATGCATAATCCAACATGCTGATATTGTACACAACTCAGCCATGTGTTTGTACAGGAGAATATATTAAACCCCATCTGTTTTAACAGTCTTTAATGTTATAAATTAGGAAAACATCAAAAATGTCAGGAGACGGCAAACACTTATTTGTTGTCTTTCAGCTCTATATTTATTAGACAAGTTTGTTATCAAACTATTCCTCTAAACATGAAAAGAACAGCAGGCCTTCTGGAAAACCAGATGGCTGCTGTGGTTTTGAAACATGTTCTGGAAGGGTTATGTAGTTTACATTTTTTCTTTTTCATAAAGGATTGTGTGGGATGTGGCATGGTTCTCAGACACAGAACTCCCACAAAAAACCCAAGGGGTACGTGGGTGGGAGAGTAAGGGACTACTTGAGGATACAAAAAGAAAGCAAAATTATCCATGTCACTGAATTTAGGAGACTTTCTTGTAAGAAAAGAGAAACTTTTTGACTACAAAGGAAATAAGTTACCACTATAAAGAAAAAAAAATATTTTCAGACTGCAGTCTTAGGCATTTCACTGCCTTTCTCTGAAACAGAAGGGGGCCCTAGACACTGAAATTAAATGGGGGACCAAAAAAAAGCAAAATATCAGAAGAAATATATTTGATGGGATGAATTACATGCATGTCAAAAGGAAAAAAGAAAAAGGTCAGTCTATAAAAATGGGAACATAATAATATTCCAAAAGGAAAAATGCTTAATAACATTTGGTTAGTTGTTAAATCAATACACAGTAGGAGGAAAACTGAAATATAAAGAGAAATCAAAGCCCCATTTCAGGAAGGATTAGAAAATTCAAGAAAAGGAATCCATGGCTACATCCAGTATTTTGCATTTGGAATGACATTTTCTGTCACAATCTTTTGTTTCAGACCAGAAAAAAAAAAAAAAAGGTATTTCATTCCAAGGACACAGCTTTGCCAGAGAAAAAAAGAGGCATTTGAGAATTTGGATAGTCTCTGGGGTTGGGATGGCAGATCTTCCTGACCCAGCAAGGGGGCCAAACAAGCCAGGTGCCAGCACTCTTTAATAACCCCGGCAAAGCAGCTTCCCCAGCTCTCCCTCACCTGGGAATTCTGGTTATACACGTCTGTCCCCCTCCTAAAAAATATCCCACACCCAGCCCTTTGCTTCACCTCTGTTTACAGAGTCTGCTTCTAAACTGCAGAAAACCCACCTGACACTGACAGGGGCTCACAGCAAGCCCGACACTGGGGGGTGTGAGATTCCAAACCCTTTGCCAGCGGGCGCGGTGGAGGGAGGAACCCAAGGCAGAGAACACGGCTGGAACAGCCACAGCTCTGGCTGAGCACAGGGAAAACGCTGTTCCCACCAGGACACTGCCCATAGGGCTCTGTGGGATCCATCCCTAGAACAGCCACAGCTCTGGCTGAGCACAGGGAAAACGCTGTTCCCACCAGGACACTGCCCATGGGGCTCTGTGGGATCCATCCCTAGAACAGCCACAGCTCTGGCTGAGCACAGGGGAAACGCTGTTCCCACCAGGACACTGCCCATGGGGCTCTGTGGGATCCATCCCTAGAACAGCCACAGCTCTGGCTGAGCACAGGGGAAACGCTGTTCCCACCAGGACACTGCCCATAGGGCTCTGTGGGATCCATCCCTAGAAGCTTAAGGCTCTCAGGACGAAACCTGGACTAAACTGGCCTCATCCTGTAGCTGATTCCTTCAAGCAGGAAGTTAGAATAGAGACCCTGGAGGTCACTTCCAAGCTCATCAATCCTATGATTACTCAGAAACTAGGAGAGCTCCCAAGAACACCCTTTTCTTAATTCAGTCGTTTTTGTGACTGACCATTTCAAGTCAGTGATGGCCTACTGGACAGCTAACAAAGTTCTGGATGAAACAATTTAATTAAAATAAGCTGAAACATGACTTTTTTTTAAAAATCAGGGCCTAACTATTTGGCAGATATTTTGGCAATATGTTTATTCAAAGAGGTTCCTGTCAGATCTTTTTTTGTTATTTCTTCTCCCTGATTTATAAAGATGGGGTTTTAAAAATATATTATTTTTCTCTAAGCCATTATTAAGTAACCCTTGAATTACAATGTTGCATTTCAATTTTCATCACTCGTCACATTCAGCCACAAATACTGGTAGATTTTCTTCACTCAAAACATATCTTTTATTGATACTGTGTCTGCAATAATGATGCAGGTGAATTTTATCATTCCTTTCACCCTACTAGTAATGAACAAATTCACTGCTTATTACTTTGGACTTGATCTCTAGCAAAACACTACTGGAACAAACAATTTGATTTGTCAACACCTTTACAAGGACTCTTCAATCAATGTCACAAATCCAAATTTAAGCAGCAAAATACATTTGACTGCAAGACCCCAGACTGATTAGAGCTTCGAGTTCAGTGAATTGCACCAGACAGGACAGCAATCAGATTATTAACTCCACTTGAAAATACTCTCTGCTGCCTGGGATTAGCATGCATATTTTGATATAGATCGATAAGCAATCTCCTTTCTATAAGAAATGCCTGCAACATTCATTTGGCTGATCAAAGGTATATATCAGCTTGTTGTGACAGCTAGCTATTGTTTTCCTCTTTCTTTACAGGAGAGTCTCTATTAAAACAAAATCCCTGGCTCCCTTTCACCTTATAGTGGAAGTCAACAGAGAGTCACAAAATTCCATCTCCTCAATACCGAAACACAATTAGTACAGAAAGCACTTTTGCCTTTTTTGTGGTAACTTCACTTTCACTTCTTCATTCTTTCTGTTCTCCCTCCCTCCCCCTTTCTAAAACTATGAACATTCTCTTCAAGCCTTCCAAATATTTTCATGGTATTCTTCTCTACTTCACTCACAGTCTAATTAGAAAAAAAATTACATTTAAAAAGAATTGAATAACATTTTTTCACAAGAACAATATATTTTGTGGCTTTGGATTAAAAATAAAGCAACTTTTTATGCTCAGGTTCACACAACAAAATCCAGTTAAACAAGATTTCCAGTTAACTCATCTGAGAGAGAAAGAAGGCAAGATATTTTCTGCATAAGGTAACATGAACTCTTAAATGAGCTCTGGATTTTATTGCATCTGCAGAACTGAAAAACCAAAATTTATCTGCCAAATTTTTTCAAGATAAAAGCACAGGCATTTCATCCCTCCTCTAATTACATATGAAATAACTGCTATCTCATCTGAACTTTTTATCTTTTTAATAAAAAAGGCATTCTTTAAAAAAGACAAACACAGCTTGCAAAGCATACAGTCAAAAGTGGGTTTGCACAAAACAAACAGACACCACGCCTCAAGGAGGCCATTAGAGAGCCAATGTTCATTTTGATCTTCTGTGGGAGAGATGCTCTGAGATCAACATGAGAAGAGAAACCTCAATTAAAGCTTTTTTTCCCAGCAGCACTGGCTCTTGAAAGAAAACATTCCAACCCAGATTCAGTTGTAGGACTGAAGTCCTGAAGCACAGGAGAGAAGATTCTCCATCCACACACATTCTTCAAGGACAGATAGAAAACAAAGGAGCTTTCATTGCTGGTTTTATAACTTTTTACAGCTGTTTACAATTTTTAATGGTGATCCTCCTAACCAAATATTTCTAAAATATAACCCAGTAACAAATGCACTGAATTGCCACCCCAGTGAATTCAGTGAGGCGTTCCCAGTGCCAATGGCTTTGCTCCTATGCCTTGTCTAGAAACAGCCTCCAGGTACCCCCTGTGCTCCAGGACTCCCAGAGAGAGCAAAACCTGATTTTTAAACCTGTGTTTACCTCCCTGCTGAGGCAGCTCCTTCACACTTGAGAGCAACCCATGAGAACTGGACTCACAGTCTGAATCTGCTCTAGTACGTATGATTTCCAGCCATTTATCAGCATAAATTTCAGTCACTTACAATGTTCCAAATACTTTTATCACAACACTGCTGGTTTTTTTTTTCTCCCTACTTTAGGACTTTCCCAGCAGGAGTGGAACATTATTTTTTAACGTCCTATAAATAAAATAGTTCCTTCATCACTGAATCCCTATAGAAAATCCTCAGAAAATCATGTTAACTCTAAATAAGCCTAGGTTTCCCAATACCACAGAGACATGAATTCATACAAAGCAATTTAATCCATGTATGTGTACCTAATACATACTATATTAACTAAGACAAGAGAATTTATCATATTCTAATCCTTGTTAGATTTTTTTCCCCCAGTAATTTTCAAACATTTATAATTTCTGGTGTCATAGAACTGCAACAGAAACTGCTATGAGCAATATGCCATCTCTTATTATTATTTTTGATTAATGAATTTATTCAAACTGGGCAATCTGTAGGCTAGAACATACAGGAAGCAAATTCCAAGTAGTTCTTTCAGCTAAAGATACAAACAAAAAAGAATATTTTAGGTGGAATTCGTTCCATCCATTGAATTTCAATATTAAAAAATATCCTACTTGCATCTTTAAAAGATAATGCAATAAAAGGCAGCATTTGGGAAAAGATAATTTGTTTTTAATTTCAGCTCCATAACTAAAACTGCATGTGGGAGTGTATGGCAGAGCATGGGCTTAGCTTTTGTTGACTGTTTTCTTTGTATTTTAAGTTGCAAAGGCTTTTCTGAATGATAGGTAGAGGGGTAAGGGAAAAGGAAAATAGTCCTACAAATACCCAGAAGTCAGTCCTACTTACTTCCCAAGGTGATTTTTTTTTTTTCTTCCAAATAATCCTTTGGTTCTACAAGATCAACATCAATCTCCCTTTTCAGTTTATCAGGGAAAAACTTGTACACTGATACTACCTGGAAAGCCTAGACATCTCTTTATGACATGAAAGATTAAATTTAAAATGATTATCCAGATTATTGATTCACTAAGAGGATCAATGGATTTAATAATATTCTTAAAGCAGAACACTAAGATATATAAGGATACACATAAGGATAATTGCTTGTACTTCCTGAAACTAGTGGGAAGAACAGGTACTGCTTTATCACCTTTTGCAAACCCAGGATATTTAAATTGATACCCAACCTGTTTTTCTTTACTGGCCCTTCAGCAGAGACAGTCTAAATCTAATTAACTGCAGATAGCAGCTTCCTATTTGATTAAGAAATCTCACATGGAAAACCAAGGATTTCAAGATACAGGTTCTAAATCTTTAAGCTTCTTAACATGTTTATGATTTTTTTAATGTAGCATGTCAAACTCAGCAATACATTGGCTGATTTTTGTTGTGAAATTCTACAGAGTTCTGTTGTGCAAGAATAGGAAGTGGGTGACCTTATCAGACATAACCTTCCTTTTGCACTTATGATTAATGATAAAAGATAAATTTAAAAGCATCCCTTGAGTACCAAATTGGGTAGAGTAACTGCCTCTTCAAAGAAATCTCAAAATGTTTATAAAAAGGATTATAAATATATACAATAAATTTTTAATATTTTCTACTTAATCTAATAATCCTTTAGGTTTTCTTAATTAATGGTTAATGCTATTGACTCAAAAACTTTATAAGGCACTCATAGAAGGCATCTTACCATATAATTATATGAGAAACTACCAGGATAAATTAAAATTAAAAGTGAAAATGTTTATTAAATTCTTTTTATAAAAATTTTCTACTTTTTACTTGACACAAATGTATTTCATAGGAAAATTTGTTCAAATACCTTCATAGAACAATACACTGGTGCAAAAAACTTGATTCCACTCCCTATAATTTGTGTTACACACAGAACACTTTGAAATCACTCCATATTGGGGTGAATAGCTCATTTTGTTAAAGAAACTCACTGTTGGCTGCCTTCCCAAAGGAAGCAGTTTTCTGACAAGGAGCATGCATTTGTGCTCGCCAACAGGAAGAGATGAAACCAAGATCCCTCCCCTTTCATCAGTCATTTCCCTCCATTGCCATGGCAGAATTTGAGCAGCTTGATTCCCTCTTGCACACCTAGAACCACAGCAGGCTGTGCAGAAGGGCATTTAAAACTGCAACCTACCCCAAGCAGCAAAATACAAATAAAAAATAGTGATTTGCACTTCTAAGTGCCTAGACTGTATATCACTCTACTAAATCTGAATTCACTGGTATTTTTCATCTTTGACAAAAGAGGAGGTTGTTGCACAGAGCACTCATTCTGAAGGAAATTAATCTTCATTAATCACAATGGCAGCATTTTTGACACAATGCCCATATTAATCAATTAGACACCTTATTTCTCTATTCCACATTAGTGATGTACTTGCTTCAAATTGAGAAATTATTTGTGCTAACTATCCTTTTGGATGAAACCTGTTGTCTGAGTATACATTGAAAAATTGTTAGGAGACACAAGATCCTATTTAGGGGCAGAAAAAGAAAAAAAGACATTTGAAAATACCATTAGATGTATCAGAACTATTGTGGTCTTGTTTTTAAAGTCCTCCTTCTAAACATGTGATCAGTTACAGAGTTTCACACTTATGCACCTCTTAAAAATAGAAGCAACTACTTTTTCAGTTTGTGAGAGAAGTTGCCACTACAGAGAAATAGGGAAAAAAACCCCAAAAAACAGAGCCCTATGGTTCCCTCCCCTTCTCGCACAGTGAACACAACCAGAATTTTCCAGAGGCTGCTCAGCTCATCTGAACGTCTCTCCTGTAATAAATGCATGGACACAGACAGACACAACACATCAGAGCTGCACTGACACTGATCTGGGCTCCATCTTTTGACTTATTCAAGAGTAAACCAGAATGAATTAGGTAGAATGAAACACAAGTTCCTAGGTATTAAACTACTCTCAGTAATCTTTTAAATGCAATTATTGATGGAATGATATCCACTGATAAGACAGACATTCAACAATTTCAGTGATAATTTCTTTGAACTAAGATTTTGGATATAAGGCACAGGACACTTGTTTTAAATAAAGGTATATTTAGACTGTCAATCTGAACAAGCTGGATATACTAAAAAGAAAACAAGATAACAAGATTAAATAATGAAGATAATGTAGCATACAAATAATGGGAGGTGATAAATCTGCATATAAGAGACCAAAGAACATAGTATCTATTTTTTTATACCCAGGGCCACTCTAAGTGTTCAAGCATACCCCAGAGGTCTTAAAAGAAAACAAAAAAAAAAAAAGCATCAGAAGAGGGAAAGGAGAGACTGGCTTCAGACTGATTGCTGCTGAACTGCAGAATGTGAGAGGAAAAAGAAATTTAATCTGCTCAGGACACTTACTCCTTATCATAGTAGTGTCTTCAAAAAAAGATTTAATTACTTAAGCTTGGATATATTTGTCAGTATATGGCAAGTTACTATATTGGGATTAATGCTCTGAAGCATCTTCCTTTGTCACCTGAGATTTTCCCTGAGTGTGTCTCATGTATAACTAAACACCATGTTTAGCAATGAGGCTTATGTAAGAGTCCTTCTGCTTCTGTTTCCACAGAGCTTATGCTAAAAACAAGTGACTGATTTAAGTGACATTGGGAGGCCCTTTGAGTGTAATTCGCCTTATTATCTTATCAGTGGTGAAGTCAGGAAGTGTGAATCTTATCTAAGGATTACAACTGGCAAGGATCATGATTAGAAAGATAGTATCTCATAATCTATCTCAAATTGTTTACTGTATTCATGCTATTTATACCCAGCATATCATTAAAAGCCACACCCTTGGCATGCAGGTATGAAGTTTTGACTGCATGCTTATATAAACAGTGTTATGGAACTCAGATCATGTTCCCCTCAAGAATATAACAAAGAGCAAAAAAGTGAGCTCAGGAAGGAAAACAACAAAAAAAGCCCCACAACTTGTCTGAGCACACAAAAAAAAAAATTTAAAAAAAAAATCAAAATAATCCAGAATGGCATGAAGCCCAGTATCAGTACACAGGGAGAGAAAGAGGCAGGAATGAATTCCTTCTGTTACCTAAGAATTTCATCAAGGAAGTAAAGTTAAGGGTTAGTCATATGCAGCACTCCTGTTCTCTTGAAAAACTTTAAGTTCAGGGTAGCACTGAAGAGTAGTCTTAGAAATGAAAATATAAATGTCTGTATTTCTCTAGCACTTGAAAATCTGCATTATCTATGAACTATTTCAGCTGTATCAGGCACCTGTTTTGTTCAGTCTGTTTGGAATCTACTGTTTAACAGAGATCCCTGCAGGTGGTACACCACATCCCTGCACTGCCCCAGCAACTTATTTAGGGACTCTGCCTGGGCCCAGGGCACCAACAGTGTAAATCACATGTACAGACACTATCTGAGGAATTAAATTAATATATAAACTGCATCTCTTCCTTAGAGTATATTCTGAATTGCAGACCAACACAAGCTACCTGCAAAGTGCACTGAGGTAAACTCCATTTCTCTAACACTTACAAAATTACAAGTACAGCTGCAATCTCAGGGCTCTGTGGACTGCCTTGGTGGCACACATACCCATCAATTTTCTGGCAATCCTGTAATGAAAACAGACATTATTAACAAAGAGAAAAAACCATTGAGCTGATAGCCAAGCAAGAGCTGAAGTCCTTATGAAATACTCTACATATTTGCTATATTTAACCATATAATCAACCCTTGTACTAATCAGAACTGACCTTTAGATTATGTGCTCCTGTCTTTAATCCAGACAAGGAACAACCTCTACCCGAGCTATTGGCTCCTTTTTAGGACAATTACTTCCCTCTTCATTTCAATGGCATATGATTATTGTCTTATCACAGAACCATCTCCATGCAGAGACAGTAGAGCACACACTTCACACACTTCTCAAAACTGCTGCTGCCATTCTTTGGACACAGACACAGGTAAAAACCCCAACCAACCAACCCACCAACCAACACACTGATAGTGCAGACATGACAATGCAGCACATGCTCCAGGACTAAGGAAGAGGCAAAGCATAGTTCTGAGGGAATTCCCATCTGATAGCTTCAGCCATCTTCCCATTCTTCGCTGAACTCCCAGGTGAAAAGCTCATTCTTTAGCTTTGGAAGGGGAAGCAGACTTGGATTTTGTTTACAGCAAGAGCAAATGGCACATTAATTCTCAAGTGTCCTTTGGCCACCCAACTGCCACTTCATCTAGTTGTGTGGTAATTAAACTTTTCCTAGTATGCCAACCTCATTTATGCTTTCTTTACCACAGAAATAAAGTATTCATAAACTACAACCAAAGCACCTTCCAACACCATCCAGCTTGTAAAATAACTCCCTGTAAAGAAGAAATCTAACATAGTAAACTGTCCAATGGCTGTCCAGCTTTAAAGGGCTAATAGACAGCCAGCTGTTTGCCATGCCATTAACACACTCTGATAAACTCCTTATGGCAGGTGAGAGGTAGAACATGATTTAATAACTACCAAATGAATCATTTATGAGCAAATCTTATTTTAACTGGAATATTTTACTTCATAATGCAAATCTTCCAACTGCACTGAAGACTAGAACTACAAATTATAACTACAATTTTCAGAGCAAATTAAGAAATAAATTGTGCTCTTCAAACAGTGATGGTCATTTCTATTGAAGCAGTTGAGCACCATTTCCTGAATGGCACCAAGTTTCTACATCATACAGTTGACAGCTCATCTTCAGCTGGCATAGTACAACCACAACTTACAGAGAGCAGTTTTCCAATGCACAACACAAACTGTGCAGGGTGGGCTGAAGAAGTATTTTAAAAGCAAAATTAACTGCTCCACAGATGGTCTCAATACTTTGTCTCCAGCAAGCTTTAATCAGGATTACATTTTTGCATTCAATATATACTTATGTCTTATCTCCTGTAAGGTTGTTAGCTGGCCAGACCCTGAAGCTGTTTTACTACGAAAATATCTCACCAATGAGCACCCACAGCTTCCTATAATCAGTTCTCTTTAACCTAAGCATATTAAAGAATCAATATTAAGAGGGGTAAAGAAGTGTCATCCTGCAACATTGTCTCTGGTTACAAGAGTGAGGTGAGCTCACTGTTTAACTCATGCTAGCTTATAATAAGAAAACCACAATTTACTAGCAGAAAGCAATGAGAAAGAACTATTAAAGAGTAAGCCATCTATCTATAAATAAAGGTCTTAGAGATGGGAGTGTTCAATTACAACACTAGTAAATCTGCGTAATTTTAAATATAAACCTGATTCACAGGATCCCCCTACATAATTGCTTCTTTCATAAATTCTGCACAAATCATACATATGTTGTCATGACTCACCTGCTAAAGGTAAAGCCTCCCACTGCTTGCAACTAGAGCCATTTCCATCACTTATTTTGCAGGCAGATTAAATTTGTGAGAGCACAAGCAAAACATGAATGCATGAAAGGTTATGCAGTGCCTCTTTCTAATCCTCTGTTGGACAAAATCTTGCTGAACATCAGAAATGGGGCACAGAGTTTCTTAGTGTGTCTTTAGAATCAGAAGACCTATTTCCCTTGATATAATTTCTGTAGGAAATTGCATGTCCAAAAGTTAACCAGTGTATGAAGACTATTTCTTATTCTTGCAGTGTGAAACTTGTGAAACCCAAGCACAAGAGAAAAGAAAAAATAATTGAGAAACAGAGGTGTCATGGGGAGCAATGACAAAGGTGTCCTGAAGGACAGGCACTAAAGAAACACTAGACTTGCTGCTGTGACACAGACCAGAGAGATCACTGTGACAGAATCTACTAAAGCTACAGTTGGTTATTAAACTACAGTTTTGAGGTCAGGCCTCAGAGCTGAGGAATATTTACCCATCTGCAGTTCAAACAGAGGGAATTCTTATGCTAAGAAAGACTTTTCTACTTTTCTCTACATACCTGCTTGTCTTTCAGTGAAGCAAAAGTAACTCAAAAGCCCTGATCCTAAATAAGCTAAAGATGCAGGTTTTATTTGTGTTTCCATTCAAAGAAATCAACTACCACATAGAAACTGACCCACTCCCCCCCCAAACAATGATCAATCCTTCCTGCAACAATAACCAGAAGAAAACAGGATTGCCCCTTGGAAAGCATAAAATGATATGTTTTTCAATCTCCAATAACCTTCAAAATCAGCTTTATTTCATCAGCACTCCTTGATAAGGGAGTGTGGTTTTTTCCTCCAGATTTATCTATCTGCCTTTTGACTTTTTTAAGCACCCACATCCACACCACAGTAATGAAGTCCTCAGTTATATTTCAGCTTCTCTAAAAGTTTTAGACTGTCACTTATTTTTAACAGTGCAAAGAAATAACAAAGCTTCATTTGGCTAAGGCATCAAGTAGTTGATAATTCATAAGAACCAGTTCATTTCTGCACCATGCCCTTCAGATCACTTCAGCTGGGGTGTTAAGCTCTAGCTTGCTGTTTGACAATCAAATTTATCACACATCTACAGCACTTAGAGCTGTAATGAACCCCACTTTAAAGTAATGTTAATGACACAGAATGAAAAAGAAAATATTTTAGACGGTTTAGAACATTAACAAAACCAAACAAGCAGGCAACAGCAAAGTTGATGTAACAGCAAAGTTGAAGCAAACCTGATATCTTCTCCTGGTTAGAGTATGGAGCATGACAACATCATGTGTTTTGACATGAATGGCATTAAAGGTTAAGGCTCTCAGTGAGGATGGTCTGTGTATCCTAAATAAATGGAATATTGGTTTGAAATGCTCTAAGGGTTTCTAGTGCTACAGAGATGCAATAGATTTCTTCAATGATAGAATAAAGCTAAAAGTATGATTTTTCCATAAGTAACAAACATAAATTTCTTTGCTAGTTCACATGCATATTTTATAAAAAACCAAAAGCAGTTGTAATAGTTTCCTAAAAGTATTATACTATCCAATTAATTTTACTTAAAAATATATGAACTAGTCATGATAACTAATATTATTTAAGCACCTGAGTTTAAAGTTGACATTTAGACAGCTCTATTTCACATGTATAATTCATATACATAGGCTAAGAAAAAGTGTTGCTATTCAGCAGAAGCATGACTTCATTTAGCCTTAAAGAAGTGCTCCATTTAAACCCAATGTTTATATGTGACAGAACTGAAAAGCATATCTTTGAAGAAAAACAGGAACTGAATTTGCAGACATGGCACTATCCAATCCTGGTTTTGCAGAGCTGCTGACCTAAACCTCCACCTGAATTAATGTGGACTGTGCCTGTGTAAATCCAGCCTGTGTTGTCCTCTCTGGTAAAATTCAGCAATTTCAGTTTCAAGAACAAAACCAACGAGTGAGCATTCCTAACAGGCAGACCTTGAACACACTCCTGGAAATGGGAACTTACTGTGATCCTTGAATAGGAATTAAGTTGCTAAGAGATATCTGTTATACATTGCTTTCACCCTTTAGTTTATTTGAATAAAACCATATTTTATGTCCACTCTTTCTAGTCAGTTTTATTTCTTGCCAGTACACCTCTTAACTGAAATTATGCTTCCAATTACAACCTTTAAAAACAACAGCATTCAGGATAATATAGCTGTATAAAGCTCCCTTACTAAATGTGATGAAAAATTGAAATGGATGAAGAGGGGGAAGAGACAAAAGAAACATTCTGGGAAATATCTTCAAAGGGTGAATTTTACTATAAGCTATCTAAAAGCATGAAATTTAGAATAACTCTAGTTCATTTCAAGATTAAATCAGAGGAAGATTTTCTCTCAATCTACATTTCACAACAACATCAGAAAATATCTATAAAGCATTTGTCACCTTTCAATTGTTTGTAGGCAACTGTAATCGAGATCATTTAATATGTTCTCTGTTACAAAAAATAATCATACAATTGAAATCAGTTGCTTTGCATGGAATTCTGGAAAATATTTTAAGGTATTCAGAAATACAACCCTTCCAGCTCTCCATCATCGTACACTTTCATTTGCAATGTTCCTTCCCCTATGTTGCCTTACAGGGTTGCAGCATCCAGCAGCCATGTTCAGTGCACACATCTCTAATTCTCTATGTAGGCAAACAATAAAGGTGTTAAAGGTGGTTTCTAGAAATGGACAGACTTTTTTTTTTTTAAGTCTTTTTCTTATACAGGATACTGACTGGATAGGATCAACCTGATCAACTTCTATTTCTCAGTATTTTTTTCATCACTTACAGCTATAACCTTTAGCTTCTTTTTAAGCAATTCCACAGTGCAGAATTTTATTCTCAATGACTGCAAGAATCCACAGAACATAAGAACATATACAGAAATATCAATTTTTCGCTAAGGGAATAATTGGTGTTTTAAAAAGCTTTCTGAAAAATAAGCCATATGATATTTAACAGCAAGAAGATCTTAAACACACTCTGCAGGACTGCACAGATTTGGGGCAGGATGGGGGGAGAGTTAATGCTCAAATGCTGTAGTGCACTCTACACACAAACAGTAATAAAAATCTATCACTTAATCATTTACATGTTGTGTAAAACAGCAGTCTCCTTTTAGTTAAGAGCTGCTTTATGTCGTTTTCATCGATACAAATGTTGCCCAAGTGATTGTGTGGGAGAATACAAGAACAGACTGTAATAAAATTAAAAATAACTTTCCAAGGAAATAGTATTTGGAAGGATTAATTACAGAAGTTCAAACAGGAGGCCATATGCTTTCCCCTCTCTTTACTTTAGAGCATACAGTATGCCTGTAATAAAACAGGAAGGGGAAAAAGCTGGTCAAAGCAAACTGTTTCAAGTACCAGGTAATGATTCAAGATATCTTTACAATTCTGTGTGCCTGAATATAGTTTATCTATTCATTTGACTTCTATGCTAAAATTTTTATCAGCTGCATTCATATAATAAAATAGTTAACCCTTTGCCACTACTCCCATATAGCAGGTATTTCTTGAGTGCTAAATACATGAGAGAAGTTGGTAGTGTGGGTATATTTCCTGCTAACATCAAATTCTCTACTCCAAATGTAAGATTTACTTGTGAGAACACAGAGGCTGTCAAAGATCACAGCTGCAACTGGTGCAAGGGAAAGAATTTTTGGGTGCTTTTATATGCTTTCCATTGAAGTAGTACATAGTAAAGAAAGTCACTGTGACTTGACAAAACTTCAGTCAAAGCTCACACTAACATGTTAAAAGAAAAAAGTGGATGTTCAAGTGTTTTTCTGATTTGGGGTCCAAAGGCTTAGCTCCAGAAAATGGGTTATTTTTTCATTTACATGTGAAAACCTTCCCTTAATTTAATCAGTTTAATATTTTCAAAACTATAATATTGATTTTGTAAACAACTTAATGGAAGTTAAAAAACTTTCTAATAGAAAACTTTGTAATAGAAAAAGCAGAGAAGAGGTACAAAAATAATCAGAGAGACTTTTATCACAACTAAGGCATACACAATGTGACCGAGAAGTTAAAATTATACAGACAACCAGTATTATGGGTGCTGCCTTTTTATTCAACTCAATCTATAGGGTTTTTAAAGTGCTAACTTACCTGAATGTTTCCAATTAATTCCTTAAAAGTAGGTAAACACATGAAAATTCTGTTTAAGGGTATGACGAAAACCCCAATGATATAAGTTAACATTATTAGATAGCACAGTGGTGTATGGCCCCAGAATACAATATTAGAAGATAAACTAGGTTCTAATTCTCATTCCATGACCTCCAAGAGAGAGAAAAAAAAAATCTAAACAAAAAACCCAAAGCAAAAAAACTTCACCAACACCAAAAGCCAAAGTCTCCTCTTTTCACTTCCATAAATTAGTGGAGAAAAGTTGCATGAAATAACAAGTAACCATTTGGGGAAAAGTGTCTGAAATGCCCTGTACTCTGCAAGAAATCATTGTTTCCTTGGAAAATAGTTTATTAAGAAATGTTAAACTGTTCTAGACAAAAAAAAAAAAACAAAACAAAACAAAAAAAAAACAAAAAAAAAACAAAAAAAACCAAAAAAAACAAAACCCCAAACCAAAAAACCAACCAACCAAACAAAAACCCAAAACCCAACTGAACAACAACATATTATTCAAGTATATAGTGCCATGGAAACAACCTATAGAATTATTAACAGTTATTAGATGATTAGATGACAGGAAAATCTGGAATTACTTTCCTTATATTCTCCATTTCAGTCTGTTTGAAACTCTATTTTATGTAATAACATAATGATACACTGAGAGTTTTTTACAAATGTAAATCCATCACATCTCAAGTGAAAAATCCACTAAGAGTAAAGCTGCTTTCTGTACTGTTTAAACGTAATGCAGTGCTCTGTCTAAATCATAAGGGAATAAGGCACTTAAAATAGGGTGTCACATTTCGAGGTAATAAATAGCAGATTGATTCAACCTCCCAGTTGATCCTGCAGTTTACTTACATACAAGATGGAAAATAAAGTACTAAAGCCACTGTGATTTACTTCTCAGAAATGAGACACTCTATATTAGTGTAAATGAATGCAAAAGTCCTGCATTGACAATTTATTACATTCTCAGGCCAAGCCCTGATTAGATCAGATTGCATCTTTCTGAGCACAGCGAGTGCACCTCGCTGCAGATCCCAGTCAACACCACCAGCCATATATAAAATAATCAACCCAAACAAAACCAAAACAACCCCACCCCAAAACTCTAAGCCAAGTTTTTCCAGTCCATTCTTTTTCAAAGCATACTTGTCTCTCCATTTGTAAATATTTAGGGAAAGGAGTTCTGTCCCAAGAGAAAATCCATTACTTAGTGAGCTTGCATATACAATAAATAGTATTTTATTGGTTTTTAGTAGTTATCTAAAGTAGATATCCAGTAGCTATCTATCATTTTGTGGTTTTTCTTATCTCATAATAATATATTTTCCTGTGATTTTGCCAAAAAATATTCATAGCAATACTTTCAACAATATAATGTCTTTATCCCCAAAAGATAACCCAGTATTAAGAGGAAACAGTGAGCAATTCCACTGTAGTTTCTAGTTTGTGTAAACTAATGCTATTCAAATGTTTCAAAGAATCCTGCTCTGCTTATTCCAGCAGGCAGATTGATATGACTCATTGTTTCCACAATAGCTCAAACACTGCAATGGATGTCCATTTTTAACAGAAAGCACAGGAGATTCTGAAAGAGCAACATTCCTTAAAGTCCTATAGTGTGAAAACCAGGGAAAACTCAAGGACAGAGGACAGCAGGTGTCTGTGCACTTGGGCTACACGAGCTCAGCATCAAGGGCTTCAAGGCCACAGAAATTCATGGCCTTTGGTTCAGACTCTGTTCAGGAAGACCAAAACTGCATTTCAATTTATGGGCATTTTCACTAGCAAACTCAAGAGAGCATTTCAGAATTCCTGTAGCTAGGGCAAAGCTCTTATTCATGTACCCTGAAAAGGCTTCTCATTTCACACCACAGGAACCACTTCCCTCAGCCTCTTTTCCTTTTAGGATATTTTGGAGAAAAATACGATTCTTTCCCTTTTTACCACCCAGTGGCTAAAAAATATGCAGATTTTGTACTAGTAAGATCTTTGCTTATATAAATATATATAAGCATATATATGACTTTTAATAGTTGGAAAAATCAGTTTTTTCAAGTGATCTATATGATATTTTCTCAGTCCCTAGGCATGCAAACAGCTGCTTAGACAGCATCTACCTTACACAGACATTTTATATTCAAAATTACACAAAATTCACCTTCCAAGGGTGTTTGTTAAATACAGTGCTTCTGCAAACAAAAAAACCCCTGAGTGTCTGGATGAAAAATGGTCATGTACATTTTCAAGAAAATTCAATGCTACTGTAGAGTACTAGAATCAGCAATATTTCAATACTGTTCTAGTTAAAAAGTGGATTTCTATAACTATATACTACATTTTGCAAATTGTCTGATATCTGCCAGTGTACAACCACACATGAAAGGCCCTTGTCTTCAAAACCCAAACTGGCAGAATTTTTTGTAAAATTAAGGACCTTGAACCAGAAGAAGGGAGTAATTCAGTACTTTAATCTACTAAATATTTTAAAGGTTTGTCATCTGCACTTTAATGTCTATCTTTCTACCAGGTGCATAATAGCTTTAACACTATAAAAGAAGGAACTATACATATCTCTTATGCCATAAAACACTACATATCTCTTATGCCATAAAACACTAATCAGTGTAAACTTCAAAGGTTTCACTTGAGAGTGTAAACTTCTAAGAAAGATTAGATAACTACTGAGCAGGTGCAATCCAGGAACAAAAATAGATGGAAACATAATAAAGGAAGCCAGACAAAGCTGTTGCTAAATAAAAATTCCCTTCTTATTAAAGAGGAATTACCACAGCAAAAAAGAAATTTAGATGTAATTACCATCTATTTTAAGGCTAGCCAAGCATTTTGCAGATATTTCCTGAAAATATGACTCCACCATCTGCACAGATGCTGATATTCTCTTCTCTTGCAGTCATAGTCTATAAAAAATTTAAAAAGTGATATTCACATTAAAGAGCAAAACACACAGTCCTAAGCTGCAGAATACTTAATAGTTTAAAAAAATACTATTTTGTTTAAAGCAGTCAATCCTTGAACTCCAATGCTGCAATGCTCACTGAATCCAAAAGTTTCATAACCTCCTCCCACACATTCAAGCAATAGTCACATACTGAAGCACACACAGACACCCTGGTGAATTACAGAACTAACTTAATGGGATTAAGTTCACACTTAAGTATTTCAAATAAGTACTGCTCACTTCTTACTTTCCACTGTGAGCCAGACTAACCACAAAGAGACAAACCTAAGATATATATGGATTATTTTTGCCTTATGACTATGCATTTAATTGTCACACATCCAAACTTCTAGGAATTTGGTGGAATAGAAAAGCTTTGTATTTCATTTTATAGTTTTCAAACAAAATTTTTGATTGTTCTCATGTGTGGAGAAGATGGTCAAATAGTAATAAAGTGAGAGCTTAGTTTGAAGAAACAAAAGCATGAGCCCACTGCCAGAGCTCTCACCAAGATCTATAGAGCTAACCAGCATTAGAAGAGAGTTCTTTACAAAAGCTATCTGTACTCATGACTTTTGCTTTTTCAAGTGGACATGCTAATTTTTCTCTTTTCCTGAAATACCACATCCCTTTCCATTACATGTAAGCCCATTTTTGCATGTTTGGTTTGAGGTTTCTACTTGCAATTCCTTTCCTTTCTCCTCCAGAACCTCAGAAAGTTTGGTTCCATCAATCAGTCAGACCAATTAGATTTTTTTTGTCACCATATTCAATATCACAAAAACATTAGGTATTTATAATGGAATAGCTCTCTTTCTTTCAGAGTAAATGGCCTGTTTTCCTGAGAAATGGAGTTGTTCTACCCTCATTACTCCCATTAACCTGTGAATTTAAATCAGCTAACACAAAAATAAAAGTTGCAGAAGCAGCTTGATCAGAAGAATGCTTTCATTATTTCTCTAAAGCAAAAGTACAGAGACTTTAGATGAAAACTGAGGAAGCTAACATCTATAAAATCCATTAAACTGTCCTGTTAATCCTGTACAAAAATTGGTTTTTTGCAGAGGACACAGCAGAAACATATTCTACACTGAAATTCCCACAGAACATTCAATACAATGTCCTAACTCTCAGAAATGATATTTATTGTATAGGAGACAGATTTTTGCTAAATTTGATCTGTGCAAAGAAAACAACCAGCATCCATAATACCATCACATTCAAATAGAGATTTCTTTAGGTACTGTTTGAAATGTCCCCCATGTCATGAACTGCTCAGTGCAGGACCCTCAAAGTGCTTTTACAGGATAAGGCTCTGAACAGAGCTGCTATTAAGCCAGCCAGTGATGGGGATCCAACAACAAAAAATCACATGTAAAATCCTGGGCATGCTCCCATTCACTGGAGAATTTATAGTGGTTAGTAGGCAGTAACCTTGCTCAAGTAGCTCTTCTCCTGGTGCATATAAACTAATTTAATACATTCACATCAACATCCTGCATACCTCATCCTTATCACACTGCTGCCACTTCATCTTTTCTATTGGAATACTGTCACATTTCACTCCCAGAGAGTTCTGAGCATTAAACCAGAGAGAACCTGAACCATTATATAATAAAAAGTGCCTGATCTTTCAGTTAAAAAATGCTGAAGTATATGTGCAACAACTTAGTGGGACAAATAGATATTTTCTGTATTTTGCTCAAATAAAGCTACTATTCCCATCTTTGCTAATGAAATATACTAACATAGCATCTGTACACAGAGAATCTGGGGCTGTCTACTCATAGTATACCTATCTAACATTTTAGATGAAACAAATACATATCTAACTGAAAAACTATCCAGTCAAACCTTTTCAAAAGATGTCATCTCAGTTGAGCACAAAAATCTTCGAATGTTCTTTTCATTTTTATTCTCAAGATGACATAAAGTATAGCATAGCAAAGAAAATGACATCAATATGTATCTATCCAACATACCTGCTATGCAAGAAACACCTGTATTACATCTGAACTTCCAAGTAAACTGAAAATCAAGGAAACTTTTATTCCCTTTAAAATATCAAAGTAGTGGTTTTCTTCTATTTCACTCAGTTTAAAATGATATATAGAAAAGTTTAGACTGTTTTTTAGCTACCATTGTAACATTTACACATAAACCCGGTTCATTTGGAAGTGAGCTGCCAGTAAAGCATGCAATTATACCCAAGGTATACATACAACCTGGTGCAGGAATGTCACATACACAAGAGGAAATAAGGGAAAGAGCCTCCAGCATGGGGTTTTCCAGAGAGAGCCTTTTTTGGGCCGCTGTGAGTGGCTGCAGCAGGGCCTTCTCTGCCAAGGGAAGGTGGGGGAGCTGCCCAGATTCTCAACTGGCAAGTGGTGAGAATGCCATAAAAGGGCATTATTCCAAAATCTGAGCAAGCACCATTTCAGACTGGTGCCAGGCACTAATGGGCACAAAGGCCTGGGATGTATCAGAGAAACTGGCAAAGAGGTCAGGGCGAGAGGATTGTTTCAGTGGAAGAAATCCCTCTAGCTCAATGGGATCAAGCATAGGCACACATGTACTGTTTATATCTCTACCATTCATTTTCCTGATTGTGGACAAAGAAACCTGCAGGATTACAATCAAGTCACTTTAATTCAGAAATGGTTTTAATTGTAAATTATATCATGGTGTACTTATCCCAGCTTTATATTTCTTGTAGCTATAAATCAAAAAGGGAATTGTATTGCACACAGTACTTGATACTCTTCTTCCCTGGAGCCACCAGACAGATGAAACAACAGTTCTCACTTTCAAAATGCCAACAAATCCAACCATAGATACTGTGTAAAGCAACAGGCACAATGCAAATTGAGCAAGTAAGGACACAATACAAAAGACAACTTTGCATTAAGGTGGCAACCTATCTAAATTACAAATGTAGGAAACCCTCATTTCTGCATTAAAATAATAAGTGATATAATAATCACTTTGTCTCCTTCTTTCTAAAGGAATAAGCCATTAAAATGCTGTCTATAAAACTGTCACTTGGTGATGCTGCGTAGCTGCAGCTACTGAATAGCAAAACTCATCCAACTTTCATTTATTTTGAGTTGTGAAAAAAGGAAACTAATGAACTCTGAATAATTAAGACATTTATAATACAAAACTAATGTGTCTATATATGGCCTAAGATTCTTATCTGATATGGCTAAAATGACATACAAATAAACTATGATTTTTAAGCGTGGGTCCTTAATTTATTTTCATAGATAGCTATAATTTTCATTTTTATATCAAATATTTAATATTCTATGAATTAATTTTACTGGTCAACTTCTCTAATTTAGCAGTGTAAAACAAAATGAAAAAACTGAAATACCTAAAACCAAAAAACTTTATTTAATGTACTACTTACAAAATAAACCCAATGATTGCTTTTTCTGTGGAATAGGTATACAAAAGAAAATCAAATAGAATTCATCGAGACGGAAAGTGATGCATGAGGCTATTAACTTCTGAGACATGTCAATAAAAACAGTAAAGCAAGATACTTGGAGTCTAGCTCTCCTCCATTTCAGCAACTAGTTTAACTAGGTTAGAAAAACTGCTTATTTGCTAGGCAGAAGCTTGGGAATATAAGAATATGTGCATTAGCTAGATATTTTTATTAAAGCAGAATGTGTAGAGATATAAATCAGAAAATAATCTCAAATAGAAAATATGATTTAAAAATATTTTTATATGAAAGCTTCTAGTTTCAAGCAAGCATCTGCAAATAACAAATTTGGTTTTATTAAGCAACATATAAACAGATTCTAACAAAGGACATTTGAACAATGAATCACAAACCCCACTTGTAAATTGTGGGCTATTCCCACATACCTACCAGTTCTAAATGTTTGTTCAGCAGATAATCAGAGACTAGCTTGGATCAAGAGTTCTCCTACAGTAGAAGGGCCTGCAGGTATAAAAGAAAGTGTTTAAACAAAACTATAACTAAAACACAGCATTTCACACAGTGAGGATCTACAAGTAGTTGTTACAGACTATTGTTAACAGAGCTACTCTTTCCTGAGTAAGTTTGCAATATTCTGTAGGTTTTCATCCTTGTTTCACCTTATTAATTAACACAGTAGAAACTGAAATTTCCCCTAATAACAGTTATTAGCTGATAGCCAAAAGGCTCGCCCTTCCTATGCGCTGACCAGGTCACACAAAGAAGGGGAAGGTGAGTAGCCATATTAAAATGCTTTCTCTTTCCCCAAATCCCTCAGGGAAGGTCCTTACCACTGTGCCAATAAATTTCTTATGGCTGCCTCCATCATAAATACTCTGATTAAAATGTAAATTCAACCAACCTATCAGCTTCCCATTAAGAGGACTCTTTAAAAACACCATTCATCAGCTGAGAGATATGTAGTGAAATACCACTTATCAATTCTAACTGCTTATGACAGTTAACAAAGCTTTATATTTGCCCCAAACATGTGCTGATCTATCAATTATGCCAGGGTTCACTCTCACGCTAATTGTACATTTTCTTCTCTAATGCATTTTTGCTGTTATCTCATAGGCTAATGAAAGCTGGGAAATCAATACATATAAATTATACATGCAAAGAAGGACTGCTGTGAACATAAAGTTTCTAATTAATTGCACTTGATTAATTTATATCCTTTAATTATCTTGCTAAGCCACAAACAACATAAATATTCTTGCAATCTGGTTATTGCTATGTCAGTCATAAAAAAAGCAGACACAGTAAATCTATGAAATCTAGCAAACTCCATTGCCAAAAAACATGGTATGGCATAACACATAAATATAACTGGACTTACTCAAGACACCTATGAATAATTTTACTGTGACAAATTACCACTAAATATGTTGTATAGTTATTTGATTAAGGTTATAATGATGTTATAACTTTACATGTAGCATACAGGGTAAGCAAAATGCAGGTTTATCATGCAGTCTCCTTCTTATTTGTATTTATAAAACCAATCTGCAATAGACATGTAAGTGATATTGATATCTGATTGGTTAGGGCAAGGGATCAAATTTTCCATATTCTAAATTAAGGCATTACTGCTTTTCTGCACTTAAGATTACATGGCAATTTGTTTGCAGAGTTATCTGAAAGCCAGAAATGCACACAATCAGAACCTAATAATGGTATACCCAAGTCTAAGCAGAGTTAAATAAGAGTTACCATACTGCCTTTTGTAAGAGGCAATTGGCCAAATATAAGTTCTTCCATTATGTGAGTAGCTGGAGCTGTAGAGGCTTCTTTTTCCTTTCAAATTTTGTCCACTTTGGTAAACCAACCATATGTCACTGTTCTGAAATCTAATCCCATCAATCCACCAGACTTGCTCTTTGTCCTACACAACAGCATATTACTGAATATCTGTATCTACAACTTTCATAAACGTGTAAAAAGAAACTGTATCTGTCTACAGGGAGACTCAGACAGAGACCATCTGTCAGTGACTAAAGCTATTCTTTAAAAAAGAAAACATTCATCTGGGATTTGCCCTTTACAGAGTAAACCCACTTAACCTCCCAATAAGATTAACTGTTATTTGTTTCCATTAAACAAAAATGACCACGCTAATATGCATTTAATAGCATGAACAATGAGAGAAACATGAACTTTAACAATTTTTGAATTCATTAAAATCATGAAATAAGTTATTTAACAACAGCTATTTTATTATTCATAAATAATTTTTCTTTTGCTTTACAAGCCTTCTTCCCTGAAGCTGAGACTAAAAATATATTAAAAAAAAAAATTAGGGTAAATATTGAAACTAAGACAGCAGGCTATTGAGTCTGCCACATATTACAGATAACAAAGACTGTATATAAATTAAGTCTGAATAATACATATAAAAACCCAATACCTTTGGAGCACTGATGATTTTCACCTGTGCCCTCAACATCCAGGCATTTACAAAGAAAGGTATTTAACTAGATTGATTATACGAGGCTGTCTGAGTGGAGTTAGTGCAATGTAATGGAGACTGCACTCTGTGCTTTTCCTTGCAGCAGCACAAATCACTGAACCAGCCTGAAGCTATACAGAAAAATACCTTAATGTCTCTTCTTGGGCTGACAAAACACAGCAGTACTGTCATGTGAGAGTCCCTCTTCTACTGGGGAAAAACACAGTAGGGGAGACCTTTAAATGTAGGCAACCCCTTCACTCCCAATATTGTCTTGTGCTTCTTTTGTCAGACCAAAGTGAGATGTACTATAGTATTAAATAGTATCCTGAAACATGAAATGGTGACATGCAAAATCTCTCATAAAATTAATTCCTGAGTTCTTGCTTTCCTGTTTTGCTCAAAACTCTACCTCTAAAGTAACCTAGATAAGAAGCAGAAAAGGTGTCCTCGTCCCCTTAGGACAAGCTTAAGGAGAGTTCAATAAAGTCTGTTTCCACTGTAGGCATAATTCAAATCTTACTGGAGCCAGTGGGAATATATTCACCAGGTTCAGTTAGCTTTGCATTCAGCTTCCTTCATTACTGGTAGTGGCACTATGCAATCAATAAATGTTAAGACAAAGCAATCATACAATCATTTTCTCAGTGAGAAATTTGCATATGCTATAAATAAGAATAAATAAATTGATGAGGGGAATCATTATTACAATTCAGCACAGCTAAAGAAATTGTTCCTAAAACAGAGAATCCAGGCTTCCTCCCTGTCAAATACAAAGTATACTAAGAAACAGAAGTAGAATGCTTTAGGCATGTAAATCTCTGCTTATTCTGAGAATCAACTGATGCCTTACTTGAATATTTTGTATCTAATGACCCAACATCAGAGGAAAGAAACAGTATATGAGAGTTACACAGAAGCAGATATTTTAAACTCAGATTTAGTAGATACCAAATCTTGATGAGGATGCATCATCAGTCATTTCAAATCTGCTAAAATCTCCTTGTATTGGACAGGTGGTGAGACCACAACTTTTCAAATAATGGAATCAATCCTTTGATACCATTTGTGTTGGCTTCTGCTCGTCCCCTGTAAGCGAGCAGCTTCAGACTGGCAGTGCCCAGTGTTTGTGTGCTGTCTGTAAGGCTGCAGCTGGACAATGAACTTGGTGTTTTCGTTACTTTACAGAAAAAACGGTGAAGAGTGAAATGGAGAAAGGCGTGAATTAACAAGGATCATGTTTAGCTACCGATAAAGTTGTGACATAAGACTCGCCACGTGCCAGACACTTCCAGCACAGAACACTCAGCAGTCACTGAGAAGGAACTGAAGGCAGCAGGAAAAGCCTTTATCCACCCAAACCCCAGTAATTCATCGAGGGAAAAGCTTCGAAGGATGTAACTTCCACTAGAGTTCACTGGATTTGACACTTGAGATATAAAGCACCTAGATAGAAGCAGAGTGCTGAGGTTTGACTGCAATTACCTTATCTTTCCTATTTTTAGTGACAGAACCAGATTATTTTAAGTGCATTTTATAGAAAACCCTTCTTTACTGAAATATAAAGACTGTAATAAAGACAATACAATGTTTTGAAACTGTTTTAAATCCTTCACTCAGCTTTGCCTCTACAGATTTAACATGTAGGGGTTCTAATCTTACTGCTACTAATTAGAGCTTTAGTGTAATTGTGCCAACAGGGTGCTTGGCATAATAATTACTATTGAGAGATTCTGGTGGAGCAGTAACATGCCCACATAATACAGATATGTCTAATATTATACAGCAGTCACCTTTGTATGTTGACTCTTAAGCTGGATTTTAACCAAGTAAGGGGTTATTTTGCCTTTTTTATAAAGCTTGAAAGGCATATACATATGTATGATTTAGATATTAATTTTTTCTTCTTGATTGTTTTGAATATTAATTAGGGAGAAGAAAACTAGAAGGCACATTTTATTTCACATCATTCATAATTTAGTCTAATTTGGCATGGGAAAATGAACAAAAATGCTTATGTTGGCAGGTCATAGTTCTAATGTAATATTACACTTTCTAAGGATCATGTCCTCAGCTGCAAAGTTTACCATAATATACAATAAACGGAACTAAAAACAGAGAATGAGTAAGACTCAAAAATGTGCATTTAGAAAGTGCCTGTACTGCATTCCATTACAGTCCTACTGGTTTTGGAACAAAAATTTATGTAGCTACTTGAATAAATCTATTCAGTGAAATACACAAGACAAATTTAAGCGACAATGCAGGAACACTAAGAAAGATAAAGGAGAGCATTTTTGATCACTTAGTAACATTTACTATCTTACTGTCTAACAAGTTTCAGGCAATGAAACTTTGTTAAAAATGTAAATCTACAGTGAAAGAACACTTACCACATTGAGATGTTTTGTTTGGTTTGTGTTTTTTAACCTTAAGAAATATCAGCTTAGACTATACAATCATTAATAAAATAAAATCTTAGTTATTGATATGACTACAGATATGAGAAGGACTTCAAGAGCAATTCAAATACATGAACCCTGCACAATATCATAAGTTAAAAAGTAATAAGCCTTTTCTGATTAATTGAAGTACCTTCTTTAAAAAAAAAAAGTGAACTCTTTAAAATAAGAAAATGTCCAGCATGGAGCCTGAACCAGAGCTTTGTCCAGAACAGACAGGCTTGTTTTTACTGCCCCTTAGTGCTTCCCTTTTAAAGTGACAGGAAACCAATTTCTGATTACAAATCAATAGGTTAGCACACTATCAGCAGAGAGTAAATTCAGTCGTTGATATTAGATCATAGAAGAGGGTATCAGAAAAGAGCAGCTGTTGCCATTTTGATGCATACAAAACCCAGTAAACAGCACTGCTTTTCTGCTACTCCATTTTTTCAAGGAACAAATCTTGCAGAATAAGTCACATGTGGGTTATTTATCATTTGTGGGTCACCATCATGAAAAACAACTGTGACAAATGTACCACGTACATAAAGTGCCTAAGTTTAAGTCTCAAAAGTAAGAACCACTGAAATGTGCTGTATTAATTAATATAATGGAAACAAAAAGTATGTATGTGCCTGTCACACAAAATACCTTTTGATGAAGTCTCTTTTTTCTTTAAGCTTTTAAGATAATCTTAGAGAAATCATCAAACTATAAAAAGAAATCAATAAAACAGAAAAGGTTCCCATCACCCCTAAAAAAATCCATAACTTTTGCATTTTAATAGAGACACTACAAGACTATACCAGTCATTTTCTTTCTGATGTGTTCCTTTGATTTCACTCTTATCTCACAGGACTCTTGACTTTCCTGAGAAAGGGATTATTGAATTGTATGTCTCCCTCAGATGCTCTTGATCATTCAAGTAGTCTGTACTTAAGAACGTTACAGAGTCTGCTCAGCTGCTGGCTCCTTGGGAACTCATCAGGGACTGTCATCTTAATATTAATTGGGTTTTGTGCAGGAATCCAAGTCCCACAATGAGAGGGTTTCAAGAGAGAAGATTATGCCCAAAGCCAGATATAAAGACAAACATATTTAGCACAACAATTATGATAATTGCAGAAACACTCTGAGAAATAAGTAAATCTGATTAAGGGCACTTCTACATGATCAAATATTAATCTGATGTCTTCACTCTAACCTGGTTTGAACATAAGAGGCTTCTTATGGTTTTATGTATTAACAGATTTGCAGAAGCTGAACTCATAGTACCTAATAATATGGTACATCCAAGTCAATACAGTAAAAGGATCTTTACGGAATGTAATCCACTTAAATTAAAAATAGACACAGATTGAATCATAAAGCTTAAATTAAAATTGACATAGAGTCAATCAATAAAACATTTTATATAAAGTCTTGTATAAACTACTGTAACATATTTCAGTCTCATAGCACAATAACTTGTGCATATTTATTTTTAATAAATATTGAATAAAGACTGCATCACTTCAGAACAAAATTATCATAAATACCACTCGGACAAAGACTTAAAAGTTTCCAGACTGACATAACACCCAGCAAATTAAATACACTTATACTTGCAAATGTGAAATTCATGCATCTTTAAAATATATGGATTACTTGTAGAGATTTGAAGTATAGTTAAGTCATTTCATCTTTAAAATCACTCTGATTTATATGAACTGTGGGCAAAATTATATTTTCATGATGAGTAATAACACAGTGGCAGCAAAATAAGTTTTTTTGGCACTGATTTCTCTACATATACATGCATGCAAATACTTGCATACAAATATATACAAATACAGACCACTGAATTAGAATTCCATACAAAATCATGTTTAATATTCTGTACTCATTATATTTAATACTACCATGACAAGTGTTTTCAGTTTGCTATGCACAGACCACTTTGAATAAATCTGAAATTAATATATACAATATGCACTTGTTAATATAAATTTGCAGAGGTAGAAGCAATGCCTGAGAGCATCTACACTATATTTGCATAATCATTTAACTCAGATGAAAGCTTCCATGTCTAGCTAAGTTTTCAAAATTGAACATAAAGCATCTGAGAGCGATTACAGTAATATATTCAGGGATATAAAGGAGAAGGAAAAAAAAGGAGAATGTATCAAAAATTGTAATACAAGAATGAATTATGTTAACATAGGACAGAAACATGCAGAGAAATATGCCTATTTATCCATCTTTATTTGTAAATATTAACCACATATATGCAGTATGTGAAAGGTAAATCCTGCCAGCATGGCTTACCTCCCATAGTAATTAGGCTTGTGTTTCTGCTTTATTAACTCTGATACAACAGTGTCCTGCCCTCTGTCACCAGGGGTACTAATAGATGATAATCACGTAGATTTGGAAACCATACAAATTAAATGATGAAGTGAGATGAAGTGTAGTAATGCAATGAGTTCAAGGACAAGCAATTTAGTCATTTCAATATCCATTTCCAGGATATTAAATAGAAATACCTGAAGAAACTGGACTGCACTCTATCACAAAATTAATAATTTGCATTCACAAGCAAATGATACATATTCCTGAAATTTTAATGTTTCAAAGATCATACTAAAAAGTTTGCCTTATGTAAGGAAAAAAATAGCTTACTTTCCCCTAAAAGAAACATTATAAATATATCTCTTATTTACAAATGTAAGGGAATCTTTACAAGATCTAACAGTCCCTATGGACAATTTTAATTTTTTGTGAGGAGTAAGTACATTTTCACAACCCAGTGATAGCAGGTTCATATTAGTATACTGGAAGTTTATTTTGATCTGTATTACTACATTTTGATCTATATTACTACAATCTTGAACATATAATACTGATTCTGAGCTCCTAACTACAATTTTTCACCCATTAATTTCAGAGCAATAATACTGCAAACCTACCATTAATTTTTAAAAATCATTAATTAAACAGAAATTAGGCAAAAATACAGCTCACAAAAGTAATTTAGCTACAAATGGTTGTCAGCATTTTCTAAGTTTTGAAACTGATAAACTTGTGAAAAATATCATCATTTTAGAGTAATTTCAAAGAGGCTTCAAATTCTGAAATGTCTATTTAAATATAAGATTTTCTTTAAAAAAAGTTAATTAGCTCGTAAGAGACAATTCAAGCCCTGAAATGAAGGTACTAAGTCTGAACACTGTCACAGTGGTTAACTGTGTTTTCAAATCCATCCTCATCTTTTGTAATTTATCAATATTACATTTTTCTTACTGCATTTATCTTTTTTAGTTTCAATATGTTGAAACTAAATACCTTGTGCAGTCTTATATGTTCAATGTAAATCTGAGACGAACAGATTGTTAGAAGGTAGAGATATATTTAATTATGCTTCTTAAAAGCCAAATATACTTAAGCATAAACAAACATTCAGAAAAACAGGGAAAAAATTCTGTTAAAGAGGGAAAGAGGATGGTTTTGTTTTTTTGGTTTTTTTTTTAGTAAGTAAACAGGTGAATGCAGCTCCTTAAGTATATTGTCCCGTTGTCAAAAATAACAAACCCTGGCTCTTGGGAAAGCAATATGTGTAATTCAAATCAGTCACATTTTCCCAGTCCTTTTCTAAGCCAAGATATTCACCTCAAACTTCTCATCCCAGCATTGATAGTTTTGAATTCTGTCAGATGCAAGTTTAAATAACCAGGATGCTTGTTAGAAACAAAATTCTGCTGGGTCTATACTGTGCATTCTGAAAGCAAATGCTCTGCATTCTTTGTCAAACTAAACAACTACAGTACATTTTAAAACATCACTTATAACCAAAAAAACATAGAATACTATTTGTATCTTGTTCATGCATACTGACAAAAATATCACTTCATTCTTTTAAGTGTTGAGATAAAAAGAAATATAATAGCTGAGCTTACATTGAGTTCTGTGTAAAAAAACTATTTTAAATTATATCAAAACTTTTAGCAGTCTAACAATCTTTCAACCTACAAAGGATGCATTTTACTGCAGTGCCAGAAAATGTATATAAACCACATAATATAATTTCATCTCATATTTAAAAGGTTCAAATGCTAGGACTTTTAAAAGGTGTTTCAAAAAATATAGTTTCCATCTTTAAAGAGGAAAGGCTTAACAGACAAAAGAAATTCTGCTATTTTGCTAATAATCATCCAACTAGCTACTTTCTGTTCTGAGGAATTGTCTTCTGTGGCTAGCATGTTTACATCCATTCAATTCTAGATGCAGATTATGGCAATTAGATATTTATCCTCCTTAATGTACACTGTTTTTATTTATGTTGAACTTGAATCCATTATTAGAAACAAAGCTGCATACATCTAACCCGAACCAATTGCTGGAGATGCACACAGACTACTGCTTGTTTACTTTGGGTAGACTGATCTTATGGCATGCATTAAAAATGTTGTACTTGTCACTGACTAATACAACAAATTGAAACCTTGGAACAATCTTATTTACTATTCAAGTGCTCCATATTTGAGTCTTGCATCAGAATTTTCACTTAACCCTTTTGTTAAATAACTGAATCTTGCAGCAAGGCACAGCTACGCTGCAATTTGAAGCTAAATACAAGAAAATTTTGTTTGTTACAAGTAGTTTTCAATCTAAAAGATACATCAAGGTTGAATTACCTTACTATATGCTTTTAGCCCCTCAGTATGCAGTATATAAACCAGTTGAATATTTCAACTGGTTTATTCTATTCACACAGCAAGGGTTATTGTTGAAAGAAAAAAACCCCAAACTTTCCCTCATCTGTATTCTATAAATAAAATGCTAGCTGCTGTTTTTACTTACAGTTTCCAGAATTTTTCTCTTCTAAAATATTTTAGCTCTTAATATTAAAGTTTTATTAGTTATTCTGTCAGAAAATTCAAACCTTTACTAAGTGACATGAGCAGTTACAGTTGGTTTAAGTGTGCTTGGGTACCCCTGATTCCATCAGGAAAAAAACAAAACAATATATGGCATATGTTAACATCTAATGACTGAAAACATACCCACTAAAATAGTCCCCCAGACTTAAAGGAAATCACTACTTAATTCCACAAACATTTGTTTCAGCTCAGGAATTGCACTAGAAACTTTTAAGTAGTTTTGTGCTTCAGCAGTGGCTGCAGCGGGTGCGAGGAGCCATAAGATGCTGCACAGCACCATCTGCTGGCTCGCACACCGGGATTCGGGACACAGAACATTCCTGGGGGATGGATGAGAGCTCCAAAAGATGCCCTGCCACTCACCTCAGCTCCACGGGACCCGAGAATTCTGCACGGATTCACGGCACAAACTGAAAGACAGCGAGAGAGACACGGACAAGGAGTCAGATGGGTATGCAAGGACATCTGAAAATCATAAAATCATACACAGATGAAATCTGAGCAGATTTCTTGAAGAAAAAAAAAAAAAAAGATTGCTGAATTTCCTTTGTCCCAGTCCAGGAAAGTGCTCATTTTATACTACTCAATGGGCATTATTTTCTTCTTCAATCTAGATACCTTCTCTTTAGGGAGGAAATTTAGATGATTGTTGGATGCATGAAGAATTTTTTTCTTAAGCGAGTATGTCATAACAGCTTCTATCCTAGATTAATCCTTACTTAATAAATGTTAAATAAAGAAACAGTTATTTTATTTTGGGTTATAATGAATAAAGACATTAAAAATTTGTAACAGCACCTGATGTAGAGTGTATGTAGGCTATAGATATATACTCTGACGAAAAGTGATATTTGGAATGTTATCATTACAACTGTGAAATATAAAATGGCCTTAGGAATACTTTCTGAGAAATGACTGGTGAGCAAGTTTATTGTTTTAAATTTCTGTTGGTACTTAAAAGGAAACTACCACCAATCTCACTTTAACTGCAGTTGTTTGTTATCACAATACAAAAAAATAACTTTTCCCCCCAAAATGGGATCATCCAGGCCTCTGAAATGGTAGCTTTTTAAATGCAGTTTACCTATGAGCAGTGGCCATAGATTTAAAACTTAAAGACGAAGTGTGCAGCCTTAGCAGAGCTGTTTGTGCAAGCAGCACCCTCTCACTGGAGGGTACAGGCACTAAGGCTGTGTCTGACAGTCCTTCCCTGGTGACACCATTTAAACCATGGGGGCAGAGTTCTATAGATGGGAAACCCAGATTCTGCTCACACCTCTGCTGCTCCCTGTAAATTCATTTGTTTACTCGGTGCCTGTTTCATGAGGTGCAGGGGCCTCAGCTGGTACATGTGCATTCCAAACCTGTCACACGTCCCGTACCCACCGTGGGGTCCTGGCCGCGGCGGGCTCTGTGACAGCTGATGACAAACAGCTGCCCTGCTCGGGGAGCAGGCGCTGCACTCTGGGCAACACCAGCAAGCACCAGGTAAGCAGTGCTAGCAGAACTCATGGTTCAGGACAATAGGACAGGCTGCTTTGGAAATCCTATTTCTGAGCTGTCTGAGCCCAGGGTGGTCAGAACTCAGTTTAATGCCTGGTGAAAGAAGCAGACTCTTACCAATTTCAGCAAAAGCCAGCTCACATCTTCAGGGCAAAAATCCTGAAGAAGAATCCTTCTATTTCTTCCCCCCAAAAACTCACAGTCAGATGCCTTTGTTACATCTACAAGTAACTCCAATTATTATACACCTTACTCTATATTTAAGCTAGTGCAACATTTGAGGTTGAAAAAATAAGTTCAGAGCAATCTGCTTTCCCAACGTAAAGCAGGAATCAAACCAGCTTGCCTTCCTCCTGCAGCCAGCACAAAACCCTCCTGAGATCTGCAAATCCAAAGCACAGCACCTCATGGGTGCCTATACCACACAAAAAAAGGTATGGAGACAAAAGATTGGCTCTGGTGTACATAGGAAAAGATCAAAGTAAGAGATAAGAAAAAGTTTTGAACAGTCTTATTTGGTAGCAGTACCATTTGCCAGAACCTCAAAAATAAAAAATGCCCTTAGTTTAGAATACTCTCTATTCTACAAGTATTTTTATAAAGTTGTATTTGGTATTGGCAATCCCACAATATGCTTCTATTTCAAATTACATCAGAGAACTGTTGCTATATTTCAGTGATTCAGTAGATGGCTTGCACTAAGCATAATTTTATTTGTCACTGTAGTGATATGTAACCTCTTCAGTGTGATGACACGTGAAAGTTTCTTGGGCTAGTTTTTAGCAAATAGTTGTTCAACACAATCAACAGCAATGAAACAAATAAAGATATCCCAACAACAATAATGAAAAAAATTTTTTTTTTTTTTAAAAAGTCATCCAAAGTGATATCTCGAGCTGCACTGCATTACCTGCCTGGCACGGCCAAAGATGAGCTCCTGTCAGCATCTTTATCATATTGACATCTAGCACAACCCTTAATTCCTTCATGCCTTTGTAAAGGAATAAGTTATTGTATCACAAAACTACAGAATAATTAATCATTGGTACCAAGAAATTTACAGCTGTTTCAAGCCTTACTTACAAACATTTGAATTTTATTCTACCAAAATGACAAAATTCTTGCTAATTCCTAGTATTACAGATGTTATAAGCTATGCAAAACACACTGGATTAAAGCTGTAAGTAGGCACTCCTGCACACATACCATCTTGCAAATATATTAAATATCCATGTGCCAAGAATCCAGTAACCCAGATGAAACCTCTAGGATCACAGATAGCAGTACAGAGCTGGGCATTTTCTCCTGAGTTTAATAAAGGCATTATGTTGTAGAGATATAGACTTCATTTTCAATCAATTTAAAATAGAACATAAAATGAAAAAAAAAAATAAAATTACCTCAACACCTGAAAACATCATGACAGCTGTCTTATAAATAATTAACCAGAAAAGACATTCATTTTCACAAATTTCAAGGGAATTAAGATTAGCCACTTGTTTTATAGTCCCTGTGGGACAGAAAACATTTCTTCCACATTTGTGTCAAGTGCCCCCAACAAACAGCACTTAAAAAAAAAAAATCTGTTGCAGCCAAAACAAATCCTGTAACAAACTGCATTTTAATTAAATACTATGCAGACTAAATCAGTAAGAAATCCCAGTTATTTAACAGCTTCACTGAGAACTGATACATGTGTTATGAAAGGGAATAAAACCTCTGCAAGGTATCACTTTTAAGGAACTGAATATTATTTAATTGCATGGAAATGAGATACATATGCTTTGAACTAATATGGAAATACTTATCCATAACATGGTATTTATCAAAGATTAACATCCTCCAATAGAAACATTTTCAAGCTACTGCCCATGGCCACAAGAAACTAAAGTTAAAACTGGAGATGGCAAAACCAATTCAAAACTCTGATTCAAGCATATTACTGTGCAAGAATGATTACCCAGGGACTACTGAATATTTGAATCCAGTACATCCTGATTTAGAATGATTGTGAATCATCACTTGCTTATGGACAACTACAAATGTAAATGTCTATGACAAATAAATACAAACAGATCTTTGCTGTTTCAAAGTAGTGACATGCAATTTTTCCACTAACACAGTACTATAAATACTAACTTCTGCAACCAATTAAAGAATTTGCAAGAACAACCTCAAGTAATAACATACATTGTGCCTGTAGCTTTGAAAGTTTTGAGAATGTACAAATTTAGCATATGAAAATGAAGACAATCATTATAAATGCAAAGTTAGAGCCAGTACACAGTGCTGTTATTTGATAAAATGGTGTAGAAAAAGAAAATCTAGAATAAAAAGCCCAGAAGTAGTTCCAGCACAGTGGGTTTTACAGCTCAGTTTCCAAAGCACTCAGTGCTGGTGACAGAAGTCAGAGGTAGGATGGATTTGCTTTACCTTGAGCACAGAATCACAGAATGCTTTGGGTCAGTTACCCAGTCCCAAAGGCTGGGACAGGGACACCTTCCACCAGACAGGTCTCACTCAACAGAACCCTAACCTTGGTTTGCACTGTATCACTGCTGTATTTTACTTTATTATTAATACTGTGACCTCTGTTGCTAGCCTGGTTATTCCTATTCTGTGCCCTTGAGTTTGCAGACACCTTGCCTGTCTGCAGAAGGAGCTGCCATTACAGGCTGCAGACCCAGCAAATTTGCCACAAAAGGATCCTGAAAGGATCAAGCCTCGGGATTCAGTACATTCCTAGCTCCTTAAAAACCCTAAACAGAGAAAAAATCCATGTCCACTCCCAACCCCACACACTCACAAAACCGAACACCCTCAAACTGAAAAATAAAATGACACCCTCCAAAACAGAAAATAAATTTACACAGAGAGCTAGAGAAATTGTCCCAAATTTCTATAAGCATATATTACAGATTGAAAAAACTGGCAAGCAAAGTAACAAGGGTGGTACTGGGAGCCTTACTTAATGGTGTGCATCTAACTGTTAGAAAATCCTATTTTTCAATATCCTAGCCTAGTATATTGATTTTTTGTATAACCACTGCCACAGTTCTGTAAAGGTTATATATGAGCACTTGTTTAAGCATGTTAGCAGCCTGACAAAATCTATGCAAACAATCATAAACAGGCATAAACAACAATATCTTATTAGGCATTCTAATGACATTTTTAGGATAAATGTATTATAATGTTTAGCCATTTGATGGAATGGTATCCTAAAGCAGTCATTCCTTGCCTGTTTTAAGCTTTCTCCAAATTTAAGATCATTACTACCAGAGCTCTGAGAACACTATTTCATAAAAATGAGAGACTTAACAGTTCCATTTGAGTTAGTGTTTCCAATGACATCCAGCAGGTGCCTTTTCAAAATATTTTCTTAAAAAACCATTCTGACAGTGTATCAGAAAAAGGGATTGATACAAACAGAGGAAGAATAGTATGGTTTAAAATCTTTTTCTATTTTTAGATTAGCACACAAAAATAATTTTAGTACTAATAGTTCTCATATATTGAGTATATTCACCTATGAAGGCATAAGTGTGCTACTGTGTGAATTAACACAAAAAAATCCCCTCTTGTGATTGGGTATTTAAATCTGACCTGCATGAGAACATAAGAAAGAAGAAGGTAGTTCCTTGCAAGCAGTAGCAATGGACACTAGCAAATAATACACATCTCAAGGAATTTGTAAAAATGTTAAAAAAAAAACACAAAAAAGAAAGAAAGGAAAAAACTGACATTTTTGGAAAATGTTTTGGGTTTTTTGATGTTAACATCTATGCTGTTGCATTTTCCTGAACAGATTTAAGTCACAGTACCCAAACAGTACACGAGAGTTAACGACAGAAGGCAAATTTATAACTTTTTTCTCTGAACATGTTTCACCTCTTCTTTGAGGGCTGGCCTGTTTAAACCCAAATCCTCTCCCTGGCTTTAATTAATGAAGGAGAATATCATCAAATACACCCCTACAGCATGTTGGAGTCTGTTGGTGCTACCTTCATCTCAAAAGCACACTTGTAGAGAACATTCTTGGATGCCCACAAAAGACTACTTTCCCTCCTGTTAAGGATGTGCATAACCAAGGGACAAGAAAAGAAGCCTTCAGGGGAAAAAATGGAGCCAGAAGATGTGTCCTTTGGACTACAAAAGGCCATATGGTTTAGAGGTAGCAAATGAGTCTGATTCAGATTCGAAGCTTTCCAGACTATGTGTCAGCAGATGCAGAAACCTCAAAGACACAAAATACCCTCTTTGTCAAACTGCACATCCAAGTCCTAAATTGCAGTCAGTGATGGCCACAAGGAGATGATTCAGAGACAGACTTATGCCATCTCCCCAAAATTATTTTACAGGTTACATGAATAGAGATATCAACAGAAATCTATGGACAAACCATAATTCCAATTTAAGCCTTTACCAGGCTCCTTTATTAGAGATGCTTTTCCCACCACATTCACTTAGTAGATCCTAGTGACTGATGCAATATTTACTTAAATCAGACTAATTTTCTATAGGTCTAAATGATAAATCTAAGTGGTATTTCACATGACCAAGTAGAAATACAACTTGGGTATTCTCCAGTTTTCAGATGATGCCAAATTGCTTGTGGATGGAAGAACTTTATATTCAAAGGGATCTCATCAAGCCAGAAAAATGGAACAACAGAATGCTCACAGAAAATAACCCCTTTTGGAACATCAGTTTCATGCAGTAATTCAGGTTAAGGCCAATTTAGTAGGTAGCAGTTCTGCAGAAAATCTTGCAGGCCTTAGAAGACACAGGTTTTTAATAATTAGAACAGACACTTAGAGAGATTATGTTATCTCCAGCTTCTGAGATTTACTGAATTTAGACAGATAAATCATTAGGAACTCTGTCCAACTGGGAAGTCACTCTTGCTCAGAGCAGGAGGTTGGGCTAGGTGAACTTTCTCAGAAATAACCTGATGGTACCAGCACAGGATTTGAGACAGTAAACTACTTTCTGACAATATCAATGAGCAATTTACTTCCCAAAACTGCAGCTTATTTGTGAAGAAACAGTTGTGAACATACAAGAGGAGAAGGAAAGAATGAAAATATGTTGTCCAGCCTTTTTTCACGAGAGCATTCCCATCTCACAGCATTGTTTATGCCAGATTTTCTAATCTAGCCAGCCAGTTTCTGTGCTGCTCATGTGCTTTTCCCACAGTAACCGGTGTTTCTACTTCAGGTAAATGAAATGTGTTTCCAAACCAAACCAAGCAGATTCTGAAGGAACAAAACTAATAAATCCTCCTTTCATGTAGAGTTTTGCCCCAAGGTGGATAGCTCATGTGGCTTCCCTGGCTTCTAATAAAGGCCAGGGTTACATTATACTTGTCCCTCTCAGGAGAGTAAGAACTTTCTCTTCTAACCGTGGCTTATTTTCCTAGGGCTCACAGAACTAAATATCTTTCAGATTTCCAGCTCTCCACCACATTTATTCTGGAATGACAAAATCAAAAAGTTTTTAGCAATAGATACACAGACACCCCCACGCTGTCAAACACAACCACTCTAAGAAGTCACTTCTGTGTGACCACCCTGGAAAACACTGCAGAGCCATGAACTTGGAAGTTCTGGGTGCATTCTCAGAGTTCTGTACCCATTCTGAGCAATTTTAAATCCAAAGTAGCAGCTGCTATTGGTCAATATATGTTCATCTAGATGTCTACAAAACTAAATTGACCTCCAAGGTTGGCTTGCCATAATATTCTCATCATGAAGCAGAAAAAAGTCTTATTTTACAGAGAAAAAGGAGGTCATTCCTATGCAACTGTTAGGTTTTAGGAAACTTCAAGAAAATGATCTTTTGATTTACTAAGCTGGTCCAGAAACTGAAGAAATGGAATTATTCACTATAGTCTCTTTCTTGATGGTATTTCAATTTCAAAATTAAACATCAATCCCAATTTTCTTCCCCTCCTTGAATTCTTACACATTGCTACACTTTTCCCAATTTAATAACAGTGTATTTCATAGATTAAAAGCTAAATGTCTGTTGCCAAAGTGCTCCTCTTTTTCATCTGGAATACCTCACAAATATAAATATTGAATTATAGCTAGATGATCATCATGATATCCTGGGATCTGAACTTTACCTAAGCATAACTGTGACACAGGTTCCATGAAAGGTAGAACTCAGTAATGACATTAGCATTAGGTACTTAGGTACTGCCAAGGTAGTAATGTGAATTAATCCAGTTTGGAACCTCCTTCATGAAGAAGCTTAAAAATAATTACTGAATTTTAATATCCTCAATTAATTCATTGAATCTGGTTCCAAAATTGAAGGAACTACCTAGAAAAAATCTTTTAAAAATCTGAGCTAAAAAAACTAATAAGAATAAAGTTTAAACATTTTTGAAAATCAGGATCAAAGACTCACAGAATCAGCTTAACATTATTGTGGTCTGATATGCACACAAACACTGTCTTCACACATGGTTTTGTTGTTTGAGGAACCTCTTTGTGTTTGACTGTTCAACTAATACATTGATGCAGGTATTACATTTTGTTTTACATTTAAAATGGTGTTGCCATAATGTGTATCCCCAGAAGAGTGGACCTGAGTCATCTTAGTTATTAAAAATACTACAAATTAATTACATTATTTACTGCTTTGCTTACTTCTTAGGAAGTTTTCTTCACTTACAGAGCATCTTCCCAGCGTTTTCACAAATACTCCCAAATCTGTAAAAAACCCTAAATTTAAAATAACTCAAAAAGAATACAGATAGAAATTCTTAGTTCTCAGATCTCATCTTTATCTCAACTGTTTGTACATATCTATCCAATCAAGCAAAATATCATGCTTCATATCAGGCTAGTCTCAGATTAAGAAAATTGCTAAAGGCTTATGAAATTAACCAGGTAAGAAAAAAATATTTTAAAAACCCCACACAGATAGTTCAAGTTACTGTGGAGGTACAGGATTTGACTAGTCCCTCTGGGAGGGTGGAAAATTTGACTGTTCATGGTGTTTAACTGCACCATCCACTTCCAGAGATCTTGGGTAAGAGGAGGGTGAGGTCCAAGAACCATAAGTCTGAATTCTCCTGGTGAAAACCCATCTTTCTCAATCCAGAGCAGAAAACACCATGTAGCCAGTCCAGGCCATTATTATAAGAAAAGCAATATTCTTCACCAGCAGAAAACTCATGACACATTTATAAGGAAACCATATTCCTGAGGTCAACCTTCTCCCCCACCACCTGCATAGGTATCAAGGCAAGAACTGGGCAGCTTCAAGAACCTTCAGAATTTATATGCACCTTTCCATGTCTAAGAGTAACATAGCAGAAGCTCCACATGAAAGGAATCCCTTATCAAAAAGGGAACATCAAGCAATGGCCAAAGGCCAGTTCTACCCAAAGAGTGAATAAAGTGTCCTGACTAAACAGAAGTGAAAGAGAAGGAACCTGGAAGGAACATGCTTTTTAAGATGTTATATTTTTTTCAATTAAGTTGTCATAAGCCAATGAATTCTTTAATTTCTACATCTTCAACACTTTCTTCCATCAGTTAATACTCAGTATGTTGGATTGCACACACCAGTAGTAGTGAACACAGTGATGCCAAGGGTTGTGCTCACTGGTTTGTAGCTCCAGTGAACAGGTAGTGCTGCAGTTCTAATTTTATGTGTTCTTCAAAGGCAGTCACAAAATGAATATCAAAGCACATAAGTAATCCACATTGGGAAATCTGTCAGAAATTGTTGGGAAAATAAAGTGAATCAATAGTATGTCAAGGGATTCAAATAAAAAAAATACTGAATATTCATTTTCTTGGTTTCAGAGGAGCAGGGATTTAGTAGAAGTGGAGCAGTTGTAGGATTTTTGACTTTCTTGAAAACATTCAAATAATTTTTGCAATGTGCTTTGAATTCAAAATGTAATTAGAGCCTCTAAAATTACACTTTGCATCTTCATGTTGTATCCTGATATGCATTCAGCATCATTAGGAGAAGGAATCTGAATGACATAGCAACTTTTAAGTATATCGTTGCAAGAAAAAAACTATAATAACAAGTATTCAAACTTTCTCCTTACCATGCAGAAATAGACTGAAAGAAGCCATACATTTGAAAGTACTGCTACAAATGTTGCTAAGTAGAAGAAAATATAAAAAAATACCTGGGTTCATTTCAGTGCTTTAATGAGATTTACAGCATATCAAATATTTTTTTTTTAATGTGGTTTACATTCCATGAAATCTGATATGCTCACACAAGCAACTCTTAATGGAGGGCTGTGTCTGTGCAGTTTGCTACTTAGGCTGCAAACTTCCTTCATCCATTTGCCAAACAGCTGTAAATACAGTTTTACACTGACTGATTATGCAATTTCAACATTGAAATAAATAGAAGCCCACTTCTATTTTTTTATCACTGTTTTTTGTAAGAAAAAGATCAGGTCCCTTCAACCTATCCATAGTATAAAAGAAATTTTGAAATAGGTCCCACAGAGTGAACTGGGGCAGGAAGAGGGGACAGTGCAATGCCAGAGCAATTTCCCTAGTGCTTATTTATTTTTGCATTTATGGAAATACTCTTATGGAAAGATTATTCCACTATGATCTAATTGCCAGCCAGCACACTTTTCAAGATCATTCTACTTAGAAAACTGAAAGTCTGAGCCATTCAGGATAAGATTAATCATGTATCACCTGGGAAACCTTTGCAACTTTAGCAGCAAACACTGATCTGCCAATTTAATTTGCCCTCTTATTTTAAGAAACTCAGCTTTCATGATCTTAGGTTTCCTGAAGTGAATACAAGGAGGAAAACCCATGAAGTTGTAAGACTTGTGAAGAAGCCAGTAGAATTGGTAAAACAATGATGCTCAAACTATCTGAATGCAGCAACCTTTATATGAGCTTTACAAGAGATCATATGAAAACCAGAATGTACTGAAGCAAATGAAATTCTAAAACAAAATAATTACTTAATTACAGATGCGTTTGATACAGACAAGCAAAAAAGAATACTCCTGTAAAAATGTCAAATTAACATCTATGGAAACTGCAGTCTAATGTTTCACAATTCTTCCAACACTCACATACCTCATTAAACAGAAACAGTCTTTGTGACCAGCTTCTAAGCAAACTTAACTCTGTATTAGCAGTGTAAAGCTCATAATAAATAAAAAGTGGAAAGCTGGTTTTTGATTTTTTGGGTTTTTTTTTCCTTGGGGGTGAGGATTTTTGTGCAGCTTCATCTTAGTAGAAAAGATATAACTTCAAGACCTATAGAGTCATAGATGGATCATGTAATAAACAAAACTGTACTAATCTAATCTTGCCTTTTATTTCACTACACTTACTATGAAGACACGCAATGCATGTAAACAAAACTTTTCTCTTTGACAAAAAAATAATTCCAGGAGAACACATATCACTAAAAATCAAAGGAACTTTAAAAAGTATATCAAGAATAACATTTAGAGTGATTTATTGGATGTGAACCTAAAGTAGGAACTACTCAATTCTTAATAACACCAACAAGGTATACTCATTGCCAAATCAAAGCATTCAAGATCCACAATGTAGTTCTAAGTGAGATAGGTGGTCATGTTAAATACCTTATGCATTAAATATTACTTGACAATATCATTAAAACTATATCTAGACTATATTAAGCATTACAGCTGTTTCAAAATTCTGCCTAAAACAAGGAAGTTACAGCAGTTGTAACATTGCCTCTTTTTGCTTGAATCATTCAAACACAGGGCTGACTTGGTGCCAATAATCCTGGTGCATAATATCTATTTGTTAATACTGCAAATAATAACAGCTCTGCCTTGTAGAAGTTTCCTATGCATGAAAATAGAAGTTTCTAGTCCTGAAAATAATTTTTAAGAACAACAAGCAAACAAAAGTACAGTTCATGTTCATTCTGCTTCCCAATATCCAGTACTAAAAATGAAGTTTGATCTCTTAGATCCACATTCCCAGAAATTTTGGCCACGGCTTTGTGCACAAGCCCAGTGTGACAGTAAGTGCCCCAGCAGCTGGCAAGAGTGAAGCAGTTCCTGTGGTTCAGCCAGAGGAGCAGCAGTGCCACAGTAACACACAACAGGTCTGCCAACTGCAGAAACCTGGCAGACCTCCCAGATGGCATCTCACTGCATGAGTTATAACTGATGGAAACGTTTACCAAAAAAGACTTGCAAACAAAATCATCATGTTTCATGCAGATCCACCTTAGTTCCAAATCCAGAAAGTAAATTGGCGTGTACATGTGATTAATTCCAGCAAAGACCGCTGAATTTGAACTACTTACCATGCAAACATAAACATAAATACAATTCTAACAAGTCACAATGACTACTTCAGTGAAATGGATCACAGTGTGAAAATTGTTATTGACTTAAACATGAAATCTATCTCCTCCAAAACACAATGCCCAGGCAACTTCATGTGAAATCCTGAACCAAAACAAGATCCTTATTTAACAGTCACATAATTGTTACCATTCGAGCAAAAGCAACACATCCATAACGAAACCCGGGTACCTCTAAATAGCTGTCATTTGAACTTTGTCCCTGAAGATGATCTCTCCCGTGAAGAAAGGCTGAGAGAGTTGTGGTTGTTGAGACTGCAGGATAGAAGGCTCCAGGGAAACCTTAGAGCACCTTGCAGTACCTGAAGGGGACTTACAGAACAGGGACATTTTAGAAGGGTGTATAGGGATGAGATACAAGGGCTATATGGCTTCAAATTGAATAAAAGTTCAATCTAGATTACCTATAAGGAAAAAAAAATTCCTACTGAGGGTGGTGAGGCACTGGCAAAAGTCACCCAGACAAGTTGTGGCTGCTTTATCCCTATAAGTGTTCAAGGCAAGGCTGGATAAGGTTTTGGGCTTGGAACTAAGGGTTCTTAAAGAACCACTCCAACCCAAACCATACTATGATTCTATAAGTTTAATTTTAAAGAAAGAATGTTTCTAAAAGAACCAAAAAGAGTTCTCTCGAAAAGAAAAAAAAATGAACCCACTTGAGAAACTACAGGAACGCTAGAAAAGAGGCATATTTAGTATTGTCTTCCCAAATCTTCTATAAACAAATAAATCTAATTTTTTTGAGGCTCAGTAAGAAATGGTGAACTAAATGCTAGACTAAAGAAAGAATGAGGCAGGGAAGCAGCAGTAATCTTTCTCTCCCCAAAACAGATTTGCTCTGGTTTTGTAATATGGCTTTAGAGTTGTCAGCCACCAACCTCCACAGCTCCTGCTAAAGGCAATAGAAGCTATAAATACTGAGACTTCCAAGAAACCAGATCCTTATGCACATCATGCTGGTTGACCTTGGAGGGCATTTTGCCTCAAGAGACACAACTGAGACTAAATTCATCTCCATTTCCATTTTGTGTTCAGTTGTAGATAGTAAATCTGGCTGCAGCTCTGTGTAACAATTCACCCTTGCCATCCTGTTCAACCAATGAATGTTACCCTTTCCCTGAGGTCACACCCAGCCTTCACCACAGCCTACAACAAAAATAGTGCTTGCATCAGTCTCTCACTTCTTCTTTTTATTTTTTTTTCAATGTCATATTTCACACAGGTCTAACGAGGTTGAGGAGATTATGAGCAAAAAAGAAACAAAAAAAGGCAAAAAAATAATCTTTATACAACTTTCTGCTGTAACTAATCTGTAAGAAACACAACCAATTTTTACAGTTCTTTCCATAATGATAGTTTGAACTGTCATCCAAGTAACTTAGTCTTCAACAAGACATATCAAAAAGAAAAAAAGCCTGTAGACTGTCAATAAATTGTGTATAAAGCTGGGCTGCACACTTTATGTCAAAACTCTTCTAAAAACAGAAAATCATCTGGAGGAGTTTGAGGTTGTCTAAACAGATCAAGTTTTAATATAGGGTTATCTCCCTTAACGTGTGTTTGGCCTGAGGGGGAAGCACCAAGAGCAAGTTCTCAATTTTTATAGTTTCTAAAAACAATATAATTTGCAAATGCATCTTAAGTAGTAGCTACTTTATACTACTACCACTTCATTAGGAACACTTAAAAAGGTATTTAAAAATTCATATTCATGTGCAATGTAATTGCCATTTAAGTCAGGAATTTACTTTTAATAAACACATTCTTGAGCTGGTAACAGTAAAAGCATCATTCAAACATCATTTCCTGTACTAAATTTTTACCCATATTAACAGACTTAGAAAAGCATCAACCACAAACATGTTGGTGATGGAAATTTCCTAACGCAAGCAGTCTTTATAGATTTCTGCTATTTCAGTGCAGGTCTCCAAGGACCATTTGAATCCATATTAATTTCCTTTCTGGCAGTTATGCGGCCATGTATGAACTGCACTATTTCACTTTTAATCTGTCAGTAATTTAGTAATGTGTAAACTAATTATGCACAGATATTAATGTAATCAGTTTGGGGAGCTATAAAATCAATGCATTTTTACAGACTGTGTTAAAGAGAATTGCATTATTATAGTCATAGGCCTGCTCCTGATAGTGTCATGGAATTAAAATAATTGAGATCCCTGCATCAATACACATTCCCAGAACCCATCCAACAATACAAGAGTATAATTTTCTGTAAAGGACAGATCAAAATTTTTTGGTAACATTAAAATTTAATTTGCCTGAAAATAATATGTGGCTCCCTATTAAGAAATACACATTTGATGACATCTCAGGTTTCCTCTAGTGAACTAGAAATGAACTGGCTAGCAACATTTCATCCATAATTCAACCCAAATACTCGGCTTTGCTCCAATGGAAAATGTACAGGAAAGACTGTAACTACAACTCAGCACTGGGGCACGTAAGTTAATCAAGAATCACATTTGCAGCATCATGTAACAAGTCATTAAAATTATCAAGCACCACTGTGTATTCAGGCATACAAGAAGAACACTATCACCATACAGAAGCCAAGGTGTGCTGCCACAGACCTCACTCTGCACTCACATACCCAGCTGCACCTCATAACACAGAGCATTATGCCCCTTCCTCATCTCCACCTCCCTCATGATCAAAGACCTCTTCACTTTTCCATGCTTTCCTACACGTTATTTCCTCTGGTTTCTGTTATTCAGGTCATCCAAGACACACATTTCACTTGTGAAATTTAATAATGCCTTTCACCAACTGTACTTACCATCACACACACATGCATCGGGCCAAGTAGGACAACAAGAAGGCAGTTCTGAAGTTACCTCAAGAGTTATGACTCCATCTATTCTCTCACATAATGATTTCCAAGGTAAAAGGAACTTAATTATCTCAGAGAAGTATATTATTCCACTCAGATTTATTTGAAAATATCAATGAATTCAAAGCTGTGCCACACTGAGAGCACTACTCACAACATAACTACAGCAGTTGCCTGTGCACTTATAAACATACAATTAAATTATGTGTCAAAGTGTCATGATACAATTAATCCACCCAGATTTGATTAGCTGCCAAAAGGCCTAACCTTTTCCCCTCTCCCTGCCTGCCCCTACCTGGCTTCTGCCTGCACAGCCCTGCAGCCCCTCCTGCCTCTTGCAGCTCACAGGCAGCTCTGGGCTAGGGCAGCAGGGTACACACACTGCAGGCTATGGGACAAATAACATCACTATGCAGAGATAAACACAGCTTGCTTACAAGTAAATCAGTACTTGCTGCTGGTAAAATTAGCATTTTACACATGTGAAATATATTAAGACCTCAAACTTTTCATGATATCAGAATTTATAGTTATTAATTCTTTTATTCATGTGCATTAAGAGTACCTTTTAAAGATACAGCAATTTAGAACTGCAATGCATAACTATCTGTTCTTGTACCCTATTTTGGAAAGGGAAGTTCATTGAACTAACTTCAACTTCTAACTGGGCTGGCAGTACAAAAGCACCTGAAAAAAACCTTGTGAAAACCTGTCAGCACAGACCCCAAAAGCCCATTTACACAGTCACCCTGCTTTTTCTTTTCTCCTTTAAAAACAAAGACACTTTTTGGCATAGGCATAAACAGCAGGGCACGCCTCGCACAAAGTTTATGTACCAAAATGCATACAAGAAAAGCAGCAGTAAGCCAGCTATATTCACCTGGTGCTTGACAAACTTCAACGTGTGCTGCTTCCCAGGGAGCCCCTGCACTGAATCACACCTGCTGAAGGTGATGGGCTCCAGGGGATGCTGGGCTCCAGGGGATGGTGGGCTCCAGGGGATGATGGGCTCCAGGGGATGGTGGGCTCCAGGGGATGGTGGGCTCCAGGGGATGGGCTCCAGGGGATGGTGGGCTCCAGGGGATGGTGGGCTGCAGGGGATGGTGGGCTCCAGGGGATGATGGGCTCCAGGGGATGGGGGGCTGCAGGGGATGATGGGCTCCAGGGGATGCTGGGCTCCAGGGGATGGTGGGCTCCAGGGGATGATGGGCTGCAGGGGATGGTGGGCTCCAGAGGATGATGGGCTCCAGGGGATGGGGGGCTCCAGGGGATGGGGGGCTGCAGGGGATGCTGGGCTCCAGGGGATGGTGGGCTCCAGAGGATGATGGGCTCCAGGGGATGGTGGGCTCCAGAGGATGATGGGCTCCAGGGGATGGTGGGCTCCAGGGGATGGTGGGCTCCAGGGGATGGTGGGCTCCAGGGGATGATGGGCTCCAGGGGATGAGGGGCTCCAGGGGATGCTGGGCTGCAGGGCATCCCCAGCGCTCCCCACGAGCCCTGCTGAGGCCTGGTCCCCAGAGCCCACATGGACGGGCTGCCCAGAGGAACAAAGCACAAAAAGCACAAAGCATCACATTCCCAAGGCTTTCCCCAGCCTCCAGCTGTGCCCTGGGCCTCCAGCTGTGCCCCAGCCCTCTGGCTCCGTGCCCCACTGTGAGCACAGCGCCCAGCCCAGGGCCTCATGGCCACCCCGGAACACAGAGGGGTCAGCTCACCACCACAGCAGTGCCTCAGCCTTGGCAGGGCCAGCAGAGAGCCCCACATCTGCCAGGACATTCAGGCTGGCTCTGTTTGTCTGTAATTTACTGTGGGCCCTGGGGAAAGACAAAAGTGTTTGGGGCCTGTGAGGGAAGTCCATGAAAAGGAGGATTGGGTTGTTTGGGGTCAGTGCCACCAGTGTGTGGGGACACAGGTGCCAGGGCAGTGCCAGCCCCAAAGGACACCCCACAGCAGGACTGTCAGCCAGGGAAGGCCTCCCAGGCTGGCAGGGGATGGAGGGACAAGGATGAGGGGTCTGTGGATCACAGGGGGTCCGTGGATCACAGGGGGTCCCCACTGGGATCTTTACACCCCCCAGGGGCAGCAATGCTGCTGGGTGGGAAAGCAGCAGGGAGAGATTCTACAAAGTCCTGGTGGGCAGAGGGGAGATTTGCTTTCAACCTCTTTAATCTTTTTGTATCATTAAAGAATTACATGCTCAAGTTTATTTTTCTTGGATGCTAATACAAGCTGGCTTTGTATCTGGAGCACTTGTGTGCTCATCTTCAAGGAAATAGAGAGCAGTGCAGGCTGCAGCCTCCCAGCACTTTGTTATACCAACTACTGACACACATGGGAACAGTTGTAACATCAAATGCTACAATTTGTGGGGATATAATGAATAAATACTCATTTAAGGATCAGTCTAGGTGAGACCTAAACCATAAGGCATGTCATATTCATAGTACCTATTGCATATAGATTCAATTAATATCCAATTATGTTTCAATGTTAAAAAAAAGAAGCCTTATAAAGCAGATATTCCTCACTGAAACAATTCTTTCAGCTCTCACCTAAATTTCAGTTTTGTAGCAGACAATTTTGTTGTAATTGAAAAAACTGAAATTAAATGAAAACAGAAAGCTTTGGTTAAGTCTCGTACTGGAAAACTTCATTTGCAAAAGGTTCAGTGGAATGTAACAAAGATAGAAACTATCATGGCATGCAGAAACATGCAAGCTGAGAAAAAAAAGGTTTCTAGTTCAGACTAACATTTGTACCTGCCTTCATGCCAGGTTAGGCTGTCTTACACATACACATGAGCAAATGGATGAAAGCAAATATTTTAAGTCAGTATTAAAAGGATAAACTTCAACTCCCTGCCCCCCTTTGAATTTAGAGCACTGTGTCAAAATTCTATACTGTCAAAACGTGTTACCCACTACCTTTTATTTACATAGATGGGAAAATCTTTAACAAACTAGCACACATACTTTAAAATTATTTCTCAGAATTATTCTGACAAGTAAATTTTCCCTCGTGCACCAGGTACTAGCTCTTAAAATATGCTGAGTGGTCGGAACTAGTGTAGTTTAAACATACTTTTGTTTATAGTGCTTGCAGAGCAATGCTTGTACAGACAAGCTAATTAGGCTGGGATTTTGTCCCTTTATTTTTATAATTCCAGTTTTAGGAGCAGAGCATTTGATTTATTACATGAAGGTATTTTTATAGCCTCAAGTACTACTGCTCTTTAGGACATAGGGAACATCACAGCCCATTTAATTTACACAGGAGATGTTAGTACTATTTAATGGCATGTAAACATTTTATAAGGTAAGCTCAAATAACAGGAGATTTTTTTTTTTAATATACTTCAGCAAAAAGGTTCACAAATAGATTTTCATTCTACTTTATTGGACCAATCTCTGTTATTGCATCAGAAGTGAATCGAGTTTTAAAAGGTGTTAAGAGTTTTCAATATATTTTGTGACACTGAACAGAATCACAAAGTATACATAAAACAACCAATGCATGAATTAATTCCAGAACTGGTGTAACTGCACACCCTCAAATCATATGTAATTGTCTGTGACTTCAAGCAATAATTGCAATGGACTTTAGATAATATTATAATTCTATTTCTTTTCAAACATCACAATTTTACACAATTCTAGATAAAAACATTTCAAAGATACTTTATCATCATTATTATATTATTAGTTCTTCATAATAGGATCTTTAAGAAGTGACAATATCTTTTTTTAGGCCAATTGATAAAATTAAAAACTACGGTAGTCTAAAACAAAAGTGCCAAAAAAATTTCTTCTTACTAGAAATATTCCCACACATATTTTTACACCATGATTACTTCAATAACACTGTTAGTCATTCTTTTAATCTAAATTAAATCATATGCTAGCATTTAATAAATATTAAGATATTCTCTTTTTTTCATTTTTTGCATCATAAAAAGACAATATAAAGATCAGAATCATTGTCTGTTTTTAAAAGGAAGTTTGGGGGGTTGGGGGGTTAAGTTTTACAGGGAAAATGATGAAGTGGATTGTGGCAGTACTCACTAAAACAAAATCTAGGAAACCTAGATATCACTTCATTGTCAAAATATTTTCATTTTGAGGAAGAAAGGTAAGACAGTAGCATATAACTTAGACTTTACTGCTGTGATGGTATTTTCTTGTCTTCTCTGTACCGTATGGGTAAATAAGAGGAGAACTGCAGCCAACTTTCTGGTGTCTATTATGAAATTCATGGAAAATCTGTAAATCCCTTACATAGCTAAACATAAATTGAATAACTATTAAAAAAGGATTTTTTTTCCCCAATCCCATATTGCATTTTTTTGTAAAGCAGAAGAGAGAAATTATTTCTTGGAAGACTAAGGAAAAGGCCTGAAAGTTCTGGTTCTTTCATAAATGCCATGTGCTCCCCCATGGGAATGGTGTGTTTTCCGTTGTTGTGCTGTAACACGACTAAACACTCTGGGAAAACATTCAATAAAGAAAAATATTACTATCTCACACTGACACAAGGAAAAATGAAATAATTGTGTCAACACCAGGTTGGATTAAACAACGTGCCTAAAAATTGACTGAAGTGAAAGTGCTGAAAATGCAAGTGCTGAATATTAACTTTATGAGGCGCTTAACTGCACTGGATCCTAATGAATTATCTCGTTCTAGTGATGCTTTGACACATTCCAAATGAGAACCATAAGGAGTTAACTTATAGTCCTTAGTGACTTTCAATATGCTCAGTGACAATATAAGATCCCATTCATTTCCCAAGGCATAGCCATTTTCAATACCATTTTGTCATAAAATATATGAGCATGTCTCCACCTAAAAAGGTTTCTATTAGGAAAAAATACTGGTACAACTTCTGTGCACAACAGTCATCTCATTTGTCAAGTGATTCATTATAAAAATCACACAGAAATGTACCTGTTCTGCTCTTGGATTCTTCTCAGCAATTAATATGTAATCTCATTTTAAGTTTCTTCCACCTGTAAGATTTGTATGTCAAGGATACAAGGACTGTCAAAGCAGAACTTTTCTAGCTGTTCCGTTTTCACTGAATAATCAATGCCTATATACGACAATTTAAAGAGAAAGTACTACATAGTCTTCATCTCTACACATACTGTGTGCACTTCTCTTGATAAGTAAGGAATAACTTGGTTTTTCCTTGGAATTCTTTAAAAAAAATATGATTTGAAATTTACAATAATATCCAACTCTTAGATTATACAGTATGGACTATTTTTATGTTGGTATAAGCTGTGCTTTCCTGTTCACCTTTACAAATTCATAACCAAACAATATCCTCCCATCTGCCATCATGTGTGATCTTGCTGAAATACAACTTGTTCTATCATACAAAAATTCCCAATCATGCACTCAGAAAATTGTTGCAAAGATGGTCTGAAGGTCTACATTTGGCAGAAGTCCCACATTTAAATTTCTTGGGTGCTCTGTGGCATGGAATCAGCACCCAAGACATTCATAATATGTCTGAATGGCCCAACAGGTTCAGCAGCAGAACCTGGTGGTGGTGGGAGGCTGGGAGCAGCCCCACCCTGTGCAGGATGTAGCACAGGGATCAGTCCCTCCTGGGAAGGCACTGGGGACGTGTGACACTCACCCCATCCCCTGGCGGGGCAGCTCATCCTCAGCTCTGCTTCAGCCACTCAAAGATGAGGAGCAGACTCTGCATTCCTTGACACAAAGGTCTGCTCCAGGTGAATGGCACCAGAGGCCTTGTTCTGTTATACTTGATCATAGAGTCGTTGCTCATCCTGTAAATAATCCTGCTGAAATCAAAACTAAGAGGTTTTCAATGAGATTTAAGTGAGACTATTCTCATGTTTAAGTGCTTCATTGGATAAATGCCTTCATTTTCCTTTAGGACCCTATCCAATATCCATTGCATTCAGTGGAAGAGACTTCTATTGTATTCAGTGAGATCAGCTTTTATTATTGTATGGTCTTTATCCAGATTATGTCCTCAGTGTGCAAAACTAGCTGCCTTTTTATATATATACACATATACAATAAGAGGATTTTTACAGTTGGACATAAAGATGAATGTCTCTTCTGCCAAAATTTTATTGCAAGTCTGGAACTCTATCTTACTTACTCCTTTATAAGGTTTTGAAACTATATGAATCTGGATAAAGACCAAAACAACCACAAAGATTGCTCAGACACGATAAACAAAATTTTGGATCTCAGACATGATTTTAGGTAATTATACCTTCTGGAGAGATTTGAAATTAAGATATTTATTAATATTAATTTTTCTGGTTTGACATTATTATTCAAATTCATAATTGTTCTAGAATCATTAAAAGTTGGAAGCTGTCCCAAATTGTTGCTGAAGTAATTAAGTAACTTTGCTTGGTAACTTAGGTGTCCCAAACAGAACAATCATTGTTATTCTAAAATGAGGTAACTATACATGTTCTGCTCCAAAATAGTTATTTAAAAGCCTGGAAACCTACAAATATAAATGTTGTTCACTAAGTATTTACATCATAAATGCCATTTTTCATTCATTAATCTCAAAGCAGAGAAAATAATCAGGAATATTCCATTTTTCAAGTGGCAACTTCAGATAAAGTTCCCAAAAGTCTAACCATAAATCAGTGGGAAAAAAATAGGAATAAAACCTGAATCTCAAGACTGTGTTTCTAAGGCAGCAACACTGCTTCCTCTAGTTTTGTGTACATATATATGTGCACGTGGGATGCGTGTTTGGGAAGGAAAGCACCTCAAAATAGCCAGTGGCTGTGCCACAGCAGTGGCTGGAGCTTGCTGGTGCTCTTGTTTTGATAAAGTCTGTGCTGCACAGACACATTGCCAAAGGCCTGTAGTGTAAAACACATTTCATTACCAGTAGTTATGAGAGCATATCAGTTTATGGGGATGATTGTGCAGGTGGTGGTGAGTGTTATAAATATTTACGCTACTGCAAAGGAAAACTCCCTCCTGAAGGTGTTGGAAAGAGGGTCTCTGTTTTAAAGAGATGTTGAAATCCTTCCCCACCTTTTTTACCTGACTTTAAATCATTAAACAGACTTTCAGTGTCTATACACCTTCTGGGATTTTTAACAGCAGCAAAAATTGAGCTTTTGGTGTTTCCAAAGCATTCCTTGAAAGAAGTCTATGTTAACCCAATGGAAATGACTGATCATCTTATTTCTATCATCCTGTGACAAATCATTACTGGCATGAGATGTAAAAAATACAAGTAATAGTTGAAAAATAATTGTAAAGAAAATTGTTTCCATGGAATGATGCTATTCCCTGATGCTTAGTCACATAACTACTGGTGTTCACACAAGAGACTTTAACTTGCATCTTAAATCTTCCTGAATTGAGCCCAGGTTCCTTTGATGGAACTTCATACTTTAAACCTTTTGAGCTTTTAGAATTGCACAGCCAAACTGAGTCCAATGTTTTCAGGGTAAGCTGTAACATGTAAATTTTCATAAAGATGCAGATAATATTTGGGCATATTTTAAAATGATCGGGTTTTTTAACCAATGCAGAATCACACTCCTGAGTGAAGTTTACATTGTGCTTCAGTGGATTTTAAATGGCAGCATGAGGTCCACTTAGACACTTTTATTATTTTCTAGTTTATTCTCAAACCCTGCAACAGCAGTGTAGGGAAATGTTGTAACTGAACTCGACATGACAAAAAAAATCAGGAAATGTTTGCAATTTTGGTTCACTATAACTCATTTTAAGAACACAAATTCCCTTTCTTTGTACACATAAATGTCATGTGAAGGGCACATAAAAGTTTAGTCAAAAGGGGCCTATTAAAAGCAACAGTGACATTAAGCATGAGCAATGAATAAAATGTATAATTTCAGAATCATAAAAACACATGGTTTCATTAGAGTGGCGTGTGGTGGTTCTCTCCCATGTCTCAGAAGAGTTGGTATTGATCTGACTATGAAGCTGTGACAATAAAACTATACTCTATTGACTGCAGCTGCAGGGTCTCCAAATATTATTTATTGAGGCAAGCAGAACAGCAAAGCAAAAGCACTGCCCCAGTAATAAGTGGTAATTGCTGGGAAGTGAAGCATTGCACTCCCTATTGACCCTTGCATCCTGAAATTTCGATGGATTATATTTAACTCCATTAGGATTGGCATTATCAATTACATAAACCACATTACAGAACAACCAGCCTCAGTTTAGATCATTGATTTTCGATTATACTGATCTTCCATATGATTCAGAAGTATCTTCTATTACCAGTGATATGATATCAGTGTTGATCTGTAGGGGTGGAAGTGCTTTTTATTACAATGAGATGAATAGCACTGAGGGAAAAAAGTAACTATTCTTCTAGCACATTGGCAGACGGAATTATTCCTGTAAATAAAAGTATTTGTAGATTGAAAATTGGGTAATTCAAAATTTACATACATTTCTAAAAGCTCTGACACTTCCTCATTTTTTTATTAAAGACATGAAACCATTTCTGGTAATTTCTCACCCTGAATAGATCAACGCATTATCAGTGATGATGCCAAGTGTCTGCTATCAGATACACATTGCCTTTCTAAGATAAAATAAAACTGAATGGAATATCTGCCTGCCTAAACAGCTACCTCTGAGTTGTTCATCATTCTGAATGTCAGAAATTATCTAAATTTGTTACGGTCTCTCATACCCTCTCCATCCTCTATCCAAGTGTATTACCATGGAGCCGAACAATATACAGAGCTCTAAGGCTCAGGCAATTCTGATGTATCCCTTACAAGCCTAATTCAAAAATCCAATTTGTTACAGCACCTTGCTAAAGTTTTTAAAAAGCCATGAATTTTGCTTCAGGGATTGCTGGTTCATTCACTGGCACTGGGCTGGGGTGATGTCCATTGCACACACTAATTTTGTTCTCAACCTTAGAGTGAGTATCACACATTTTGTTAAAGTAATTGTTTCACATTCAGGGGTTTTTTCAAAGACACTAGATTTTTATTTGTGTGTTTAAAATGTCCATTTCTAGGACTAGAAGGACCAGTTCAAAGTCTGAAAGGAAAGGAAATGTCTGAAAAGAAAAAAAGAGTTTTTAAGCAGAGGAGATGAAGAGACTTACTATTTATAAAAGGAGTGATTAAAAGTCTCTCTAAAAAACTCACCCATTCATTTCCTCCAGAATTCAGAATGAAGATTAGTTTCCAGTACTAATTATTCCAAGTCTTAATCCTCTTCCTTTTTCTTGACATCAAATATACGTGGCTGCTAAAGTTACTGGTATTTTGCAACACTAAAAGGTTCTGCTTAATTGGAAAATTCATTCTCAATTTACAGCAGTAACTCACGACATGTAAAATTTTCACATAAAATAATGTCTCAAAAGTTAAGGTGCTTAAGAACACCTTACAGAATAAGATAACAGAATAAGCTGATCCAGAAAGATGCTGATTTTTTTACAGAGCCTTAAAATTCATATGTTTTAGTAAACAAATTTAAGGAAGCATAAAAATAGATGGATTGAGTGACATGACACTGGAAAAAAAGCTCTTTTCACATCAATAGGAGATCACTGTAGAGCTGTCATTGACTGAAATGAACTGGATGATAAATGGCCCAAAAAGACAGGAAGATGAAATTCTAATAAAGTTTCAAAACATTTTCATTGCAAAGATGTTAAGATTTCATCTATCTTTATTTCTGATTTGAGCCATAGAAGTAAAACCTGGGTAAGGAAAAGTATAGATTTTTTTCTTTTGTTTCTAGTGACTCCGTTTCATAGTAGGAAGTTCTCTACTCCTAAATTCTCTTTCCTTCTTTGCACCAATTCTATTGTTAGGACATAGGCTCATCCCTGTTAAATATAATTCTTGGCAAAGTATATTTCTCTAATGCATTAAACTTTATAGTGAATTTAGCAAACAATCATGGTTTCCAATATGTAGTGAACAGCTGAGCAAAATCTCAGGAAAACCAGCGTATAGAATTTCTGTTTGGTCATAAATGTCTCCACCTGAGTAGAAAATGGGAGTAGTTGACTCTTTAATGTTACACTGCAGTTAAAGAATAGGTTATAAACAGTCAGGCTAATGACTTCACTATTATAACTCCAGGCCTCCTTGACATAGCTAATAATTAGCATTCAATATCATACAGAAATATGCCATGTTCTGGCTTCTTGATTTTTGTTTCAGTCTTGGCATTTCAGAACATTAATGCACTAAAATAAGGTTGCTGAATCAAGATGCAAGAACATGCAATATTAGCAGGTACATTTGTAGTTTAAAACTGGAAAGATAGTTGATACTGAATCTATTTCTAAAAACTGTGGGGTTTTCAATTGTGAGAATCAAATCAATAAAAATAGAAATCAATTATGTAATAGAAATAAAGTTATGTAAGATATGCCTGATGTATTGACTAACATGGGACAAGAAGGCATATTTTGTCAGCAAGATGTACAAAAATTTGGAGCTTGTTTTTCTCTTGCCTTGACAGAAAATGCCTTTAACAATAAAGTCAGAAATGAGATAACTCTTCTGAAATCAAATATGTGTGTGTGTGTGTATATAGTCACATAAATTATATAAGTTTATGCATCTGACTGTGATTTAGATTGATTTCTTCAGAATTCTATGGCATTGAAATATTTCACTCACTCTGCTTGATCTGCCTATTTTTTGATCTTTGAAAGTGCATCAGTTTTGAAATTTGAAATATAAACATTATCTCAGATGCAAAATAATGGAAAAAAATCTCCTATTTATTTCTCGTATATTGATTTCAATAACCATTCAGTAGTTCCAGGACCATTTATTCTTTTCAAAGAGAAGGCTGACACACTGGCTGAGCTATAAGGCTGGTATTCAATTTCCTGCTCCCCCATTGGCCTCTTTTGTGATTTTGCCAATTCACGTAGGCACTTTGTAGTTTAATTTCCCCTCACCAGAACAGAGACAGTAGTACCTCCTTGTTTCACAGCTATATCTTGGGAAGCATTGGGACAGTGAGATATGAAAACAGAGGCCATATAAATGTTTCATAGAGTGTGACAGATGCATTTTAGAAGAGGACCTTGCATAAAAAGACTTTTTGGAGAACATAGGGAACAATTGTATTTTTCCAATGTGTTCTCCTTGTATATGATGAGCTACCTCCTCAGAGACAGAAAAGATTAAACACTGAGTAGGACAGCATAAAGCAAGAATTTTACAGAGTGTTATGACAGCAAAAAAATAAGATGGGATAAGAATTCACCCTTTTTTTTCATTATTCAGAAAAAATAAAAGTAATTTCTGGACACATTTGCTTCAAGAGCATTGCTCCTTCATTATTAATTTTACGAATGGATTTTTTTTCTTTTAATATTAAGAAAAAGATTGAGTAGAAACTTTGCTAGTGGAAAAACCTGCTGAAGAAATCCAAGCTTGTACTTGCAAAGTGACTTGATGAGCAAGATTGCTACCTCTAAGTGACAGGGCCAGGTCTGAGGACTAAATCTAGTCTTCTATGTAACAGAATTTTACTTACATGTCCCTTGAGCTCTGCTTGAACTCTTCTCCAGTTCACAGAGTGAAGTGGAACCCTAGAAGAACAAATTGTCCATCATTTAAGCATATTGATCCAAATCAGTCTTGTACAATTAGCAGCTCAGTCAAGAGCAGCGTGGTTTCCAAAGATGTCTATTCCATCTTCTAGAACACAGACATAAAGGAAGCACTACATGCACAAACACACTGAATTTCACAGCAATCTTGTCTCTGATGTCACCTACAACCACACAATAATTTGCAATTGTGACAGTCATTCAAGAAGTTATTTGACAGTAAAGTCATGTCTCAAATCATATTTCCCAAGTATGTTGTTCTCCTAATCAAATTTTAAGTAGAAAATAAAAGCAGTTATAATTTATTTTCACCAACTTTGTCACTGGTAAAACCCCATCATATCAGGTTTATTTTTTGAAGCATGATTGCTCAGATGCAGGAGCAAAATTACGTATTTGTAACGAGAGCTGAAAAAATTCAGAGAACTCCTAAACATTTAGAAAACACTACTGCCTTGTTTCCATGGTACTTAAATAGCTACCTATTAAAAGGAAGAAATTTGATTTTGAAAGAAGTTACTACTACTTGGTAACACACTACAAAATGGGAAACTGTTTTCATTTCATGGCTACATTAAAATCTAACAAAATTTAACTATCTCATAAAGAGCTGTTTATTATTTTATAACTTAAAAAAATTTCAAAGTGATGTCACACTTGCATATATTTCACTAGTATACAGATTTTTCTTCATTTAAAAGCTTTCCCTAAAACAAAATGTTAGCTGATATCTTATTTTTTCAGGTATCATTTAGTGTCATTGAGAAAAAAGATAAATATGTACATTGCAACCACACTTTGGTAGGGTAAGTGTTTGACTACCCAAGCAAGAACCATTTGAAATAAATTTTCCACACCACTGTAAGATATAGCAAGAAAGACAGGGAGACACCACGTGCTTTGGGCAAATAGGATGAAATACAGCAGTAGAAAGATATCAAGGAAAATAATTTTTAAGCAGTTATTTTCTTTTCTTGGTGGGGTAGCTGGTAAACTGTGTGAATAGATGGCACTACCTAATGTTTGAGATATTTGAGAATTACCAGCTGGGAGGACAGGAAATGAGGAGAGGAGGTTGATCATGACTCAAGATTGATTTGGGATTTCATCAAGGATCAGGAAAAGGGATTGGTCCAAGGTCCTATATTTTCACTGCCTAGAGGAATAACATATAGCTCTCATGCTGGGTTGCACTAAGACAAGGGAATGGACAAAGGAGTATTCTGATGGAGGAAAGGAGGAATTAATTATTTGATAGTCTAATACTTCTTGCCTAAGCAGGCTCACATTACCCTGATGTGCACCCACCCTGGGTGTGTAGCTACCTTCACACTACAGTACCTAGGGGCACACACTTTCTCTACTGAGTAAGCAACATTTTTAGAGTTCCTGTATTTCTCTGCTGGAGCTTAAATCTGTTGTGTGCTGCTTTTATTATAAAAGAACTCTTTCCCAGAGCTGCTTCCAGATGACATGGCATGACAAAGCATGTCTAACATGGGCTTGTGTACTCATAGCAATTATCCAGAGAGATGGGATGCAACATCCCAGTCTGAAGGAATGAGCCTGGTTCTAATTTTCTGTCTGGGGGTGGAAGGTTGTTTAAATAGCAGACATGAGTGTAGGGGGGGTTGTTTGGTTTCTCGTATCCTTCCTATGTGATGCTCTTCAGAATTATCTGCTGTCATCAAAGTGCCTGACAGACCTTTACAAGCAAATATAATGGCATTGTTTGTGCCGTGGTAGCTTAGAAAAGGAGAATGTGGTTACAGTGCTTGGCTATGGTCACAGGGGATGACATCTCCAGTTCAGCTGCAGCCTGACATGCAAAGAGACTGACTACCAGGAAATGCATCTCAAGGGAGAAAGCAGGGAAGCAGGCAAAGAGAAGTTTTCCCTTTGGAGATATGAGACATGAACTGGAAAAATGTACTATTGTGCTGTCATCCTACACTGCTTCTCAAATACTTGATCCTGCTGTTCTCTGTGCTGATACTCTATTAAGCATAAAAGAAATGCTATTTAATTCAGACTTGGTTAGGTAACGTGGGAATCTACACTATCATCCTATGTCATGAAATTGTTGGACTCAACGTGGATATGTAAAAAGCTGCTGGCATTAGAGATAACATCAGCTGGCTCTAGATAAAGCAGCCTGCCCCAGGGGGAGGGGGCTGGGAGGGTGGGAAGGGGAGTGGAATAACTGCTTTAAGTGTCTTCACTGGAGTGACTGCCTTGCCAAATCACATCATTTTGTTTATTCCAGAACAAAGATTTCTGTGGTAGAATCAGTCCTGCATGATAGTTCAGAGATCTTTTGTAATGTGCAGAAATATTTTAAAACTCAGTGTTTTCTGTTCTGCTATGCAAACCCTGCTCCCCAAATCACTAACACTGCACATAAAGCAAGCATCTTGATGTACGTGTCCTGAGCCACAGTGAAAACCTCTTAATTTAAACTTATTTGCCCTATTCAAGTGATTCAGCATGTAATTAAAGTCTATCACATTATAAAAATTAGCTACAGATCATCATTTGTTACAAGTGTGACTCACAAGGGCTAAGCCTGCTTAATATTCTGGTTGGCAGCAAAATGTTCGAGGGCAGAATCCAGATCAATACACACAATTTTTTTCAATCTTCCCTGTGGCAGTAGTGTTGTACATTTTGGCATTGCTGTCTTGCCAACTGTAATGAAAGAAATTGTCATTCAAAATAAGACCAATTAAAAACTGATGTCCTTAAAAAATAGCACTGCAGCCTTTTTTTTTTTTTTCCTTTTTCTTTTGGATCCACCATGTTCAGCAGACCACCATGGCATGAATTGCCATTAATATGTCATTTCCCTTTCCTGTTATCACAATATAAAAGACCTTAGCTCTGACCTTTCTATCAAAACATCCTTTGTTTAGAATGAAAGCTATTCACTGTTAGACCCTTATCTATAGAGCTTAGCCAGCGGATCAAATCCAAAGAGCAGAATTCGTTTACTTTGTATTAAATGAGCTCAGTTAAGAAGTTTCAATTTTGGCAGAAAGGTGCATTAATCACAAGGAAAAGAACAGATCTCACTTTTCACAGCTTCTGGTTTACTTTCAATACAGTTACACAGTAAGGCTTTTGTTCCTTAAAAGTAGCACTGTATTTAAATACAGTAAATATAACAAAATTACCTTCTTAAAATTACACTAGAGTTCCTACAGTACAGGATGTCCATAATGACCTCAGTGTTGCATGACTAACTTTACAGCTTCAAAAAGGTTCTAAATTAGTTTGGACAGATGGGTTTTATCCAGAGGAAATCAATGAGGTTTTGTGAGTCTGACTTAATTTTTATGCAGCCAGTACTTTGAGATGAAATTAAAATATGTATAAAAAACATATTAAAGTTTCCCTTGGGTGCATAGTTGTTTGTACATTTACAAGGTGTTAAAGAGATGATTTAAAAACTAACTATATGAGGGATCAATGCAAGTATACTATGATTTATGGTCTTTCATGACATTTTTGACACTTCTGGCCTAATGTCTTCTATGTTTTGAACCACTAATTATCTTTTAATTCATAAGGGTTTGGTGAGATTTTATAAGTGTAATATAATATAAAGAGCTGTATCACATGGAAAGTTTTAGAAGAAAACACACTTTACAAGTTGTAAATAAAGATGTGCTGCACCAGTTAAAAATCCACTTGATTGCAGTACCTCCAAATGGGGAGGGGTGCCCCATCTGCCAACAAAATTGGCAGATTTTTAATTTGCTGCTCAGTACTGAGGGCCAAAATCTGGCGACCAAAAGGCAGATTTTTCACAGATTTAGTGCTTTCATTGTGTAATATATCAAACCCAAAGATTTCTCTGCCCGATCAGCTGTGATCTGCCCATCCCCAGGACCATAAAGCTCTTATATACCCAATTTGTATATACTCAAAAAAGGAACAGAAGCTGGACTATTCTTCTGGAAACTCATACAAATTGAATTTTTCATACTTTTCTACTGAACTGACACAACTTAATCCTGCAATCGACACAGAGCAAGTAGAAAGGTTCCCATAAAAGGATTTTTAAATAGTCCCTAAATTATCCAAGGCCAAAACTCTCATCCATTTTCCATTTTGGTTTGGATACTTCATAACATCACCTGTGGGCATAATGCAGTCTAGGGACTTGGAATAACAAATTCTTTTAAGAAATACTCCTGTGTCCTTTCATTGGCTCATAATTATTTAGCCCAACATATCGAAGAAACACACTAATTTACAAATCTGCATAAAGTAAAATAAAACAAACTTGAAATGTTTATTCCCTAATTCAGTGCAGTCATTAGCAGTGAACACCTGGAACCATATAATGATTCCCCAATGTCTTTTTAAAGATGCAAAGATGGTTCAGTGTGTTTGTTTACTTTTCTGGGGAAAGGAGTGTAAAATAATGTGAAATACATTGCCCAGTTCTGTATTCCAACACATCTACTAATACTGTGTGTATATCAAATGTAGGCTTCAATACTGGATTGTAACAAGATGAAACCTGGAGGAGTTCTCTTTTCCTAATTTACAAATATATGCAAAAATTTTACTGTTAGCTTGTAATAATGCACAGATAAACTTGCAATTCTTTGAAAACTGTGGATTTCAACCTGTGAGCCAAATTTTAGTGCTACATAAGAACAGAGAAAAAAATCCAGAAGAAAGAAAGGAAGACAGGAGTACAGAGCATTTAGATTCCAGGGAGAGTAAATTTCAAGAGGCTCAGTAATGATACTTTAGTTGTCAATATTCTAAGCAAAAGAATTCTTACTCTTCTACCTCTTGCCTTGTTTTGTGGTAATTACTGGTGATGACAATTGGTGTGATCACTATGCTGGATCTTATTGAGGCATCCTATTTTCACATCATACAAGAGATGCTATCCAAAAATACCACTAATGATTTATCTTCAGTGAAGGAAAATCTTTAAGCCTGTTCTAGATCCTCTGTAGCATCTGTGCTTACAGTAGAGAATAAAATAGAGAAAAACAATCTTCTGATGACGTTTTCAAAAAGCAAAAAGTTGTTGGCTTTCAACAGATTGCAAATGAAGAAGCTAATTTTGATACTTCACCCCATCAAGCTGTCCTTTTCAAAGGACATTATTTGCCATTGATCAATTCTTAACATTCAGAACTTCCTCTTCATCTGTTGTGGCAAGCCTAACACATAGCACAGCACAAGCATGCAAACCAGGACAGATATTGCACACTGACAGATCCCCCCAAAAATCCAGGAAACTGAAGTTTCTGAAAACGGGTGTGGAATTTGCAGCAGGCAAAAAAAATCCCCTGTCAGCCCCAAGTAAGAATGAGAAAAGAGAAACTCATGACTCTGAGCGACTCTTTTAAATGTTCTGACTTTAACCTTCTTCAAGTTGAAATAGTGGACATACTATGTCCACTAGTCAAGAAAGCAAACAGTTCTGGTCTCTACAAAAAGCAGGTTTACTCTGACTACCTTGGTCTCAGTTCTACATGATCTAGGACATTAAGTGAAGAAAAGTTCGCTCTAAGTGTTTAGGTTTCAGAAAATTCCCCTTAAAATATATATTTTTTCCTATTATAGGGCAGTAATCCAAGGCAAAGTGAAAGCACAGAACATGAAAAATGTCCTGTAGCAGGAAAAAGTAATATATAAAATACCAGTCGGATGCAGACACACAGAAACAAGAGATAAAACAATGCTCTAAAAGATGAGGGCTCATTACCTTTTCTCTTGTGGGTGTCTACACCTTACTCACTGATAAGATCTTCCTTCTGTCTATTTTAGGGTCTGTGGTTATAATTTCAGTCTGCCAGCTCCTGGTCAGAGAAATAAAGGAAAAAATTCCAACCTCTTTTATCACATATGAAGAAGGCAGCAGTGGTGTTAAAGCATGGGCAAGCAACAGAGAGCTGAGATGTTCCAGCAGTTCTTGAGCACTTTCTCCTGCTCAGCATTTTGCTATCAGGACAAAGATCAGATTACTGTTAGAGCAGCTGAGTCATGCAGCTCTGAGCTGGTTTAAATTCTTTCTGCTTCTTTTTGTTATGAAAGAGTCCCTTCATGGAATTCATCATGAAGTTATCAAGTCTTGAACTCTGTGCACTTTCGATTCTACATCGCAGCTTCCTTTCAGCTTGATCTCTTTGCTGTCACAGCTTCTGATGATTTCTGTGTTTGTTGGGTTTTTGTATGGCTTCTGATAAATGCTTCCCTTAATTCTCCTTCCCACCTACTGACTCTGCATATAGCAGTGCCTTTTCAACACTCAGATACAAATTCGGCTTCTATCAGAATAAATACTAGCGGAGGAAATGAAAAGGAAAAATTACCATTATTTTTATATACAAATTCTAGTATTCTATATGCAATTACAGTGGAAAAGTCTTTCTCTGCCTTTATTAGATATCAGAACTGTACAGTGGACATTGAGAAATCTGTATATTAACATACTGATACTGGGTATTTTTATCAACATATACAGAAGAAAGTTTAATATCTTCAAATGAATAACATACTTGCATGTGTAATCTAGCTACCTTCTAGTAAAATGAATTATGCTACTGTATATCAAAGAACTATGTAGAGGATGGATTGGAATTTCTGTATTCTGTAAGGATAATGTAAGCAACATAAAATTCTGGAAAACATTGCAATTAGATTCTAAATTACTTTACAGTCCTTAAGCACATGAATCAAGCTGAGAAATAATCTCCCCAAAACTCATTAATCAAATCAAGTATATAACATTCCTTAACTAATGCTGTTCATTCCATGAAATGTGTATACAGAAGGCTTTCTTTTTTACTTCTCTCATAACTGTTTATATGCACACTGAAGAAATATGACCAGCACTGCTTGCAATACTTCCAGTAAAAAGGCACCATGAAAACAAACCTCTAATAAAGAGTTTCATTATTAGTAGGATGTATGAAGAAGATCACAGAAGCAAAGGTGTACAAACTTTCAGGGTGGGGTGCAGGTTCTTAAGAAGAAAAAAAAAAAAAAAGTTGCAATCCACACAGTGCATTTCACTCAACCTGAGTTTCTCTCAGTTTTGGATTTTAAAAGAAAATAAAAACTGAAAGGGAAACTCAGCTTGAGAGCACTAGGTTTTATCTTGTTTTACATCAAAACCTAACAAAACTGTGAAGTTTTCTTGCTTTCAGCATGAAACTATAAATCACCTCAGGTTTTCTCAAACATTTAATTAACCTTAAGGTCAGTTCCTCAGGGTTAAATGCTGTTGTCACTGGAGAAAATGGGATTTTTGCCATTGACTTCAGTGCAATCAAGCTTTGGCCCATAGTGAATCGTTTAAGTCAAGCCAGTTAGTATGAGCTGTGGAATACTGTAAGATAAAACCGAATAATTACTTAGTAGGATTAAAGTAACAAACCAGGATATATTATTTAGAATTAATTATTCATCTATCTATATTGATTAGATTTGCTAGTGAAAAAACTTTAAAACTAGCAATTTTTTCCTGAATTCCGTAGCATCTTTAAATTAGTCTATTGGAAAAGTTCACAGGCCAATTATCCAAACATCTTGGACTGATACCAGACAGAGAGGTCAGAAAAATTATTGCAATAACTCTTCAAATTCTTGGTTGTATTTAAGACAGAAATTCCAAAGAAATGGTTTTGAAGTGGAGAGAAAGTATAATATAGAATTTTGGCATTTCAATCACTAGTGCCATCTTTTGCTGTAGATATGTACTTGGAAATGCAGGTAGGCAGGGGAAGGATTTTGGAATACATTTTACATCTTACTCAAAGTTAGGTGTCTAACTGTACCTTAGATGCCTTGAAAGTATCACTTTTAGTCCCTTTTAAAACACATAATATAAATGTTTTAAATGAACCAGGTAGGTCCACAGACAGATATGGAAATGATTAACACAAGCCTGAGCTTTAACAGAATTTTTTATAGTGATCACTGTGGGAATCTCAATTGAGCCTGGAGGCCTTGATTCAAGAAAGCATTTAGGCTTCTAACTTCCCATTGATTTCCCATTTAAATTAATGGCAAGTTTGGGCCTAAAGACTTCATTAAACTTGGGACTAAGTGATTAGACTTTGGTGATATTTTCAGGACACTGAGTTCTTGATCCCTTGCAGAATTCCTGGAAAGGGTTACTTTGTGTTAGGGATTTCAGGTTATCTGCTGGAAAATGCGAACTTGTCACACTTGTCCAGCCTTTACAGGTGTGGGTGTGCTCTGGGACAAAGAACAGCAGCTCTCTGTGCCTCTCCCTGCAGTTGTACACACACCTCTGTGGGTGCCAAACCTGCCTGACAGGCAGCTGCATTGTAAATTACCTCACTCACACGAGGGTATGAGGTTCTACATCACAACAAATTGTGAAAGTGCAAACACAGGTCCTGTGTGTTGGAGCTGAATCCTGAACAAAAGTTGCCCCTGCAAGCTCTACATGCAGAAGAGAACACTGAAGAGAACCCCAAGGCTGGTACAACACTCTGCCTGCTTCTCTGCAGGAGCAGAAAGGTCCCTGAGAGTAGCTTGCTATGGGGATGTGTCCATTCAAACAGAATATGGGGAACTGAGCATCCTCCCCTGCAAGTTTCATACAAACTGTCAGAAAAAGAACATACATTGCCTAGAAATGTCATGCATAACTTCAAATACATATTTCATTTGATGATGGTCTCTTTAGAGATTGCTGTTTCACATACATATTGTTAAAATTATTAATGATTATATTGATTCACTCCTAAATCAGCTTCCATGTTCATCTCTACTTCTTTCATGTGCATGTTTTTGTCCAAACACAAATAGACCTTGAAAAGCCAGAGGTTCTGGAATAAAGCATGAGATGTTAAAAACATCACACATAATTGTAATAGCTTTAAGCTATGCTTTGCTAAATGAAAGCTCTGCAGTTAACTTCTGTAAGTATGTAATGCATTCACATCTTACTTTGTCCTGAAGAGCCATTGGGTTTTTTTTGAATGAGCAAATTAGAGGAAATTCAGGCACGTGTTGCTTTTTGCTACCACATTTTTATGTAGAAACAACACTTTTCTTCTTCCATCACAGGTAACCATAGTTGCTGTGTGATTTAGAAGCATGATACAGTTTTAAATGATCTGCTCATCTAAATTTTGTCAGCAAACAAATATGCACAGAATGATAGAAGCCATCTACTTACATTTGATTCATAAAAATACAAATAAAGGACGACTAATGTTTTTTTGTTTTTTTGAAGACTGTAGGGAAAAGCCAACTAAAGTAGTTTAAAATTATTATTTCATGCTCCATTTAATTTTAAAAGCACTTGGAGATGGGTTCTGGATTTTTTAATGCAATAAGCAGAATCTCTTTCACTGTAAATATCCTAACCAAGCTCACTCTTGAGACAAAAATATCTGATTTTCCAATCCTGTATTCTTAATGTGTTATAATTCAATGTGATAGGTATGATTTTTGACATTATGGGATCCAGTTAGATCATAAAGGGTATACAAATCAAATAATATAGATTAGATGCTATGCTGGTCCATAACTGTCAAATGGGGTCATGGTTTCTAACTAGCTAATAGACTCTTATGTACTAAATTATTTCATGGAATTCAGTACCATCTATTCTTCATAAAATTGACATGCATAATCTTAGGCAATTAATTTAAATTCCCTCTTGCTTCTGGTTTGGATGAATTGTTACTAAGGCAAATTACTTAGGTGGTTGTCAGTGCTAACAGTACCAATATGTTTAATTAGCAGTGGACTCTGTATGACAAGTTACTATTCTAAGTGGGAACAAAAAGAAAATACTGTGATTTTAGTTTCCTTAACTGGTTAGAAATAACAAATGTTCACATTGTATCACAAAAACTTGTTTCTGCTCAACAATTATTTCCCACATAACTGGTGTGTTCTTTTGAGGCAGTCACATGAGAGGAATTTGACATCCTGATACACACAGTGAATTAGGGCTCTGAGTAACAAAGAGAATCTTCAATGTCCGTGGACTTTTCATAGGAAGCTTCAACAACAGAGTTTTGTAATGACACATTCAAAATCAGCAATAGACTTATTTTTAAGAAATGAAGCCATTATAAAATGCTGTATTATTATCAAAAGTCTAATTTCATATATCTATTTGAAAAAAAAAAGTATAATATCTTCAAATGTGTTGGTAGGCCAAGTCATTGATCATTTCCAGGTCCCTGTTCCCTCTGCCTCACACCCAGTAGTCAGAGCAGTTTTACAGCTATATATTGCTCTGCACTGGTTTGGAAGAGAGGCCCCTTAAAAAAACCTGACACAAAGAGCCAGATAAAGAGCCACAGAGACTCGAATTGAAAAGTCTGAATGCTTTTCTATATGAAAATCTAAGTAATTCTGACAGATTTGTTGCATAGTCAGATAATCTTTTCTATCACATAAATAACCTGATTTCTCATGCTAAAGCTGAGATTTGGTTGGTCAGTCTTGAAGCCCAGGAACACCCCCAGGGAAGGACAAACTTTACATGTGTATTAACATGGTCATTTAATAAAAGAAATGCTAATATTTTCAAGTGTATGCCAGGGTAGAAATATGGCCCTCCTTCAACACTCAGTTGAGAAGATCAAAGGATTCTGTTTTAGAAAACAGTCCATGATCCCTAGTCAAGGTAGCAGAACACTTACATTACTTTGGTAATTCCTTACTTCTTAAGAAATCAGAATAAAAGGTGGTTCTATTTTTTTTTTTTTTTTAATCAACATTATGACAATGATGGGCAGGCCAGTAAATAAATAGATTGAATGACATCCCAATAAGCATCGTGTAAGTAATTATTGTCAGATGAGTTTATAAATGCTTTAAAAGAACTTTGCAAATGCTTTACTCTACTGGCTACTTGACTTTCATAAATAACACACAACAATTCAGAATAACTGTTAGTATCAAGAAGACCCATACAGAAAATTAATGTCATAATGAAAGGGAAATAATAAAAAAGCTGACCAGAAAATAAATGAGGAAAATCTGAGGAGTGATTAAACAAGCTGAAGAGACAGGGCAAGCAGAGAAAAGAGACTAATTATTGTTATCCACAGTGATAAACACTCATTGCCCACATTACTCTGCAATTCCATCACCAGGTTTGGAAAATATGCATGAAACACTCAGGTTTAATTTTGAAAATTTAAAGGGTTCATCAGGATCTCTTAATCAAATCAAACATTTACAGTACATTGTTATCTGTCACAATCAATTAAAACAGGAGAGTCTTAAGTGGCCATAGAACACTTGGGAGGTCTATAATGTCCCTGATAAGACTGTACAACACCTCTTAATAGTGATGGAAATTAGAAATGTGCCTGGACAAGAAAAACAGACTTCTCTCTGCTTATATATTTGAAAACTCTGTGGAAATGCCAGAAAGTCCTGCTGACAGCTAAAAGCTCAGTGCTATCACATCTCATCTCCTCTGAATGACCTCAGTACCAGGATAAATATTGCCTGCCAGTACTACTGAGAAAAATATTTCCAGACTTTTGTTGGAGAAATGTTTTCCTGTTTAGAAAAAAACACTCTCCAAATGAATGTTGCCATGACCTGGTAAGCAGGGGGGAAGCACAGAGACTGGTGGTTATAATTAGCTGCTGCAGTAACTGAGATCTGCAGCGAGAGGAAGAAAAAGAGCAGCTTGGGAGAAACAATAGGACAAGTTCACTTTTCAGCTACCATTTTTGTAAATACAGAATCATGCTAGGTGGAAGATTCTATGGGTTTTGTTGTGGTTAAACTGTTTTGGATTTTGTTGTAGCTGGTTTTTTTGTTATTGTTGTGAGTCACTGTTGGGTTTAGGGACCCAGAAGGACACAAATCTCTTCAAAGTGTTGCACACCCATCACCTAAACACAAGATGAATAGGAGGGCAAACATGGTACCCATGACATTTGGGTTAAACCAGTAACAATGTTATAGCTTTGTAATTCACATACACTTTATGGAAAGCAGGCACTTATTTTTGTATTAGTTTTAGTTATGGAAAAACATGACTTACTGGATAGATTTTCCCAGTCCCACACATCTCTTGTTAAAATACTGATATAAATGCTCTGCCTCTGTGTCTCTCTCCTCATACCTGCAGCACAAAGGTCCCCATGCAGAAGACATGCAGCGTTATTTCAGCTGCTCTGCGCTACCTAACACGCTCTGCTGAGCACATCAGCAATTTGGCCATTGCAGTAGAATTTGCAAGAATGGGGAGGATGCTGCCCCCCCCCCCCAGCTCTGCCCTGCCTCCCATGGATTGCTGAAGTTATTCTTTCTTAAGCTGTAAAACTCCAATTCCCAAGATAAATAAACTTCTTTTGAGTTCATCATCCTGGCACTTAGAGAAGTTTAAAAATGTTCCAAGACACAGAGGCACTTCAACCTCAGCTCCAGTGCTCACCTCACTGACATCCACATCACAGAAAACTGAGGCTTTAATTTGCAAACAGGGCAGTGCTCTACATTTGTATGTTTGCTTTGGTGGATGAGGGGAGAAGACTGACAGCAAATATTATTTGCTGAGTATTAAAGCCTCTTTTAGACTTTGATTGGATTGATTCGCTTGAAGTTCATAAGTTTGCAAAAAACCCCCAACTTTAGCTATCCTGCATACGATTTCCTACTATTTTTTAATATAAATTTAGTATTTTAATCCATCTCTTGTGTCCTAAACCAGATTTTGTCCCAAGCAGCTGTGCTTGAATTGTAAAATCTCACCCTTGTGTCTGGTTTCACATCTGGCAACACCCAGCTAACAGTTACAACTTAGAGTAATTAAAGGAGGTTTTTAAAAAGCCAAAATTATATATAAAGAATAAATTATTAAACCATTATTTTGTTTTCCAACCAAATTTGCAGCAACTTTAAAAGTAACTGGGCTATCCAGTTATTTCTGAAGGTGTTGATCAAAATAAGAACATGCTGAGGAAAGTAAAGGCAAGCTTGTAAATGGGTGGGGACTGGGCAAAGTTAAGCTACCATAATTACTAGCCAGCAGTATGTCTCCACTTTGATGTCAACTATACGCTTTCTTTTGTCTCGAGAGGAAGAAACTTCAAAAGATTTAATTTCAAGACAATAAAGGGCCTTGCTAATACATGTACAGACTTTAACTACAAATGAAAATTTTAGTGTTAAAGATATAAATGTAAGTGTGTCAGAACTAAATATTAATTTTGTGTGTTATTTGTGTGACACATCCAAATATATTCTTTATACGAGTACTATATAGGGTACAGCTTATGGAAAATAAAAATCATGGATATTTTAATGAGAAATATACATTTTTGTCTCTATAATTTTGTATAATTTTAATACGTCTGATAACTTAAATACGACATAGCCTTAAAAGAATTATAAGTGTGAACAATTCTACTTAATTGTACAATATATAAACCTACATATATAAAGAATATGGCCATGACACATTATCATTGCTTCTCAGAAACCATACAAACATAAATACTTTTGAACAAGTATGGATATAAAAAATAATTTAAAATTAATGATTAATTATTTTAAATTAAAGAATAAAGAGCTGACAATGAAAATGCATGAAGAATATAGGACTCATATTAATGCAATTCTTTTCAATAACTCTATTAGGTTTTGGGCCTATCCTCAAACCATAGATAAAACCTATTAATGACACGTCAGTGCTTTTTTTAGATCTTGAAATATAGGAGGGAGAATTAGAAAAGAGTATGAATGACACTTTTTGTTCACACAGCAGTGCAAAGAGCCTGTTTTGGTTGAACTGAAAATTTACTGCATAAACTGAGATAACTGAAGAGAAAAAGGTGTGCTTCATTCATTATGGATGGAAGAAAGGTTTCATTTTCAGAAAGCTATTATAAAAACTAGAGGAGCTTCCAGGGTAACATCTAGCAGAAGGTGAGTTCAGTCCCACCCTCTGCCTGACAGCATTTGAATGCAAATTTCCTTCTTCCCAGAACAGAAAGCTAAAAAACAGATTATCTGTCATTCCTAGGTAGGAATAAAATAATTAAATCTATATTGAAACTTTCTAGTGTGGCTTTTTTTCAGCCTGATTCAAACAGATTACACATAAACGATCTGGATTCCAATCCCTTTCCCAATTAGAATTCAGTCTACTTTATCTACTGGTTTTACTGTGGAGTTTTTTTGTCTACATTCATTCATGCAGCAAAAAGCAACGTCAGCTGATGTACTTCATGTAACACTGCAGAGTGCCCTTGGTTCTCAGCTGGGCACAGTCACCAGAGCAGTGAAATGGGTCCTACCCAGGCACCCTATTACTGAGATGACTGTTCTTTAAGGAATAGTTAACAAAGTGCTGATAAATCCTGATCCTGGCCACTTCATAAGAGGTTTTTGTAGTATGTAACACAAAATTGAAACTTATTTTTCGGAACAACTTCTGTTTAGACATCATGTCTTCTCAGCTGTTGTGGTCAGTTATCCTGTATTCTAAGGAAATGTGGCTGTTTTACATTCCTGCTCAAGACACCTCCTGAAGAAGCATTTCTGAGATATGAAGGCTATTATCTCCTGTGAAGAAGAGTTGCTTTTACTTTCAGAGGTTCTTTGCTTGTGTAACAGCTCATATCACTCCAAGGCAAACAGCAGAAACAGCACAATTGTTTCTCAATAGAAAACTGTCCCCTGACAAGACCTAAATTTCTCACCCATTCCTACCAAGTACTTTTGTGCTATCAGAATTATTATCTCTTAGGCTCTGTAATCACATTTTATGAATGGGATTCAGGATCAGCTGTTTCTGCAATAACAGGATTCAGTATGCATTGGGAAGAAATCAAAATTTAAATCAAGGTGACCATGATTATGATTGGTTTAGATGCATCCAGGTCTACCCTTATTTGAAAAAACTGCACAGCAGCTACACAGCAAAGATACTTCACTTTTGTCAAAATGAAAATAGCTAAAATGAAGGCTCTAGGCTCCCCAGTTTTGCTTTTTATGTTGTGATGGGGAATCTGAACTGCCTCCTCAGTTAGTTACTTGTGAAAGCTGAGAGCTTTGGTTGAGAATTCTTGGGTCTGACAAAGCACTTCACATCCTCCAAGACAAAATACTTATTGATCCCAACCACTGCAGAACAAACAGGAGTTTAGCCTGAAGGACTGAGCAGGGACTGCAAGGCTGGAACAAAACTATCACAAGTCTAACACAGAGATTTAGGTTGCGACTATTTACCCGGATTTCTGCTTTCAAATTTAATGAGAAATTTTAAATAGATGCCAACAGGAAAGCTCTCCCATTGCAGGAACTAAACTGATTGCAACTTTTCAGATGCCCTTTAATTGTGGCTTTCTTTTGAGGCAGCTGTTGTGTCCATACTATAAACTGGGAGCAAACAACTGTGGGCTGGACATTTAATTCTGCCTCCCTCGATAGCAAACATTAACCACTGGCCTGCTATCGGACCACCTGCAATGTGTTAGCCATTACAGAGGTCACTGTTACTGAACATTTTAAACTGTGAATAGCTTCAGTTTAAATTAGGTGTAAAAAAAGTCATTTCCTTTCAGTGATAAACTAAAACACCTGCAGCACAGCTCAAGTTTACCATGAGAGATATAAACTCTCACTCTGAAGTTGGGCTGAGTGTTCAAGGACATACAAAACCACAGTTTTATAAGATAAAATCTTTCTAACCTAAATTATTACTGTGTTGCCAGATTAGATGCTTACATGCACAACTATTTCCCTAGATTGCAAGTTACTCTTGGAACAAATGACATCTTCTGTTGTGGATATATTATGACTTCTGTCCTCAAGTCACTCAGAATCTAATTTTTCCTTTTACCTCAAAAAAACCAAAAGAAAAAACCAACTAAACAAACCACCCTCCTCAATCCAAAACACAAAAAAATACCCAAAATGAACCAACAAAGAAACCTCAAACCAAACAAAAAACCAACCAAACAAACAAAACACAAAAACCAAAAAACATTTGTTCTGTTTCCTTGTTTGTGGTCTTTCTTCTCTCTTACAGAATTAGAACATTGCATTTTAAATCCGGAGTTCCTAATATTGGAACTGTTTCTGACTGCATCAAATTTTAGCTTATATTATTGGATGCTATTTGCAATAGGTTCTGTGAGCCATGTTCAGAAGTCATGTACAACTGGGGCAATGAGAAACAACTACGAGATTGGGTAAATATTAAATTTATACAGTACATTGATGCAGGTGACACCAGAGTATTCTCCATGTACTCTTGGACAGATTCTATTAACTTCAAAATTTGACCATCGGAGATTTTTAAAAATAAAATTAGAGATATGTAATCAAGATATTATAATTAAAATGTCCCAAAGACTAAGAACTGTGAAATATCCAGACTGAAAATCTGGCTCCTTATTCTCTGTATTGCACACTTAATCCACAAGATGTTTAAGCCTCAGTTTTACTCTCAAAAACTTATCTGTTTTTTAATTTAAACCATTTAATTCCAAATGGTTTGATTATGTGGTGCCTGAAAACAAGAGAGAGAGAGAGAAAGGCTGGTGAGGTACTTATTTATCTGCTCTTACAGCTCTTTTCACACATTCAAACACTGGATTAAGTTTAATTCTCATCCTCACATACTAATTTTCTACTTTAGCTGACTCACTTGTGGGTCCATTCTCTCAAAACTTGTTGAGATTGCAACTTACAACATTTGTTTTTAGCAGTCTGTAAAGTATACTAAAGTAACTTTGAAATGCAAGGTTTATTTTAGCTGAGCTCCCAGTGTGCCTTACAGAAGTACATATCCCTTTCCCCAAGATGCTGAAAAAAATCTTGCAAAAATTGTGAAATACTTATAAGTAGATGAAAAATAAAAAAGAACCAGGCTTGGGAATTTTTCAGGAACCAATACTCTTGTGTTAGTATTGTCCCACTGCTGCCTTAATAAGAGTCACTTCTGAAGAAAAGCAAGAGATGAGCACTACAGAGGTTAGTTTTAAATATTGGAGACACATCACTAAGGGATGAATTTTTCTTAAGGTTCCAGTATCTTTTTGCATCCTCAGTAGTTAACTGGGGTTTGGCAAATTTTAACAGCTGAGTGTTTAACCACTACATTTTCCTGTGTGTTTCTGTCTGTATCTAATGTAATTAAGAGTTTTTGCCTTCCATATTCCAACCTGTTATTATCAGTCACTGCTGTAAAGACAAAATCTGCCTCCCAAGTGGCTTTTTTCAATGCACCATAAAACTGAGCCCTGGTGTGCGAGCAGAAATGAGGGCTGCAATGTGGGAACCAGCAACCTGTCCCAGTGTCACATCAAACACAGCACTGGGTGGCCAGTGACAGCTTTCTCATGCTGAAAGGAGCCTGCCACACAGATAATAATAAAATGCTGAAAACCATTAATAATATTCCCACTATTTTCTCCAGGTAATGACTGTCAAATGGATGACCACACATTTGGTAGATAAAGATCCAGGGAACATTCCACAATGCAGCTGCTTTTTGGAAGTCCTGTTTGCAGAACACAGGATGAACACAGCTTAGTTGAATACTCCCAGGCAACTCCTGATTCTCTAGATAGATACTTAAAATTTCATAATATATTAATGTCTAAGAAATATAATTCCTAAGTAACTCTACTCTTTTTGTAAATGTAACAAATTTTCCAATGCAAGGAATAATGTCCTTTGATCTGTTTTAAGATTACAGTAGCCAATAACATTAAAAGTCATTGAAAATTACTTTTGAAAACAATAAATATCAATAAAAACTGAAAAAATATTTAAATATATGTGAATTCCATAAATACAAATCCAACAAGTAAAATATTAGAATTTGAAATAAGTTCAAACTAAACTCATGTGCAAATACTCATATTGGTTAAAAAAAATTAAATACACAAACTTTTATTCAAATGTTACTTCCTTCTGGAGAAAATTTGCAAAAAATCCCACAGAAACCATATAATGTAACAAGGAAAACATGGTGCTCAGCATACTCAAAGAAACAGGCTCTGTATCTGACTCACAATCAGTTTTTGGCTTGCCTCTCAAGAACATGAAAGGCTTTTTGGAGAGCCATAGAGTGATCATCAAATATTTAGTACCTGCAAATGCATAAATTAAAGGAGCAATCCCAGAAGATAGTCTGGCTTTCAGCCCTCTCCTGAAAGCTGACAGAATAGTCTCATCTTTGAAATTCCACTTATTTCTTTTCCATTTACCTTCAGAATAAAATCTCCAAATCCATTGCAGGAAAGCAAACCTCTCTTCCATTACTGAATTTGCTTCCACAGTTATAATCCTTGTACACAATATTTCCACAGTAATTTTTCATTTCACATACAAATCACGCTAACTTCTGTCAATACTGCCCAGAATCTCATGGCTTACTTTCACACTTTGAGCTTCTTACATGAAAAGGGCACAACACAAAGCTGTGACACTGCAAGGACAATCCTGAACCACCCTGCCCCAAGACCTTCCTGCTAGGCCTGCAGCAGAAATGTGCTCCCAGTTTGTGTTGTTTTTCTCCATCTTTGCTGCCCAATTCATCCTGGAGGGAGCTGTGGGGTGAGAACATCCCTGTGCTGCCCTGTAGGCACAGAGGATGCAGAGCCTCAGCCAGGGCAGATTTTTGTTCCAGAGCCTGGGAAACTGGGCCAGGGTCAGTTTGTCCAACTGGCCTTTACACCCCCATTCAGAGCTAGCACAGCCTCCTCCACCTAACTCAGCATCATCCCCGGAGTAAAGAAATGCTCCTTGTGGGTGAGCTTGGCCAACAGCAAGCTGAGAGCTGGCAGGGATCAATAGCAAATGTTTTTGCCTGTTATGGACTGGGTTCTATAAACACCAATACCCTTTGCTCACCAAGATTGAGGACTCTTCAAACTGCAGCTTGAAACACCAACAGAAATAAATATGCACATTGTTAAACTTGACCTCATAAACGTGTGCAAGAGCTCAAGATTTATCTCAATACATCATGAACACTGTAAAAATATTGTCCAGATTAATCTGTTGCTAATTCCAGAGAAAATCAAAAGCAGGACACTGAAGCCAGGGGAGATATTACTCCTAATTATGTCTCTGAATCAGACAATAATTTGCTTACAGCTTCATTTGGTGGCTTTTGCACATTAATAATGCTGCAATGAAGATTTCAAGACACTAAAACAGAAAAAGGAATGATAGCAGCTATGAGACTCCACATCCCTTAAAAAAGCAGGCCTCTGTATTATCTCTGACACAGAATAATCTCAATTCAAAATAAAATGGACATATATACAATATATTTTAATGACATTTGAGAAATGCTAATCTATAGTAACCCATCAAGGACTGTGATATTGCTATTGGGAAAAAAAATTGTTCTAAAATATAAAAATGTATTTGGGTTTTTTTTGGTTGTATTTTTTTTTAAATACATCAGCATCATGCTGTATGTTCTATTGAGAACAGACTGTTTCCCTAACCATGGAAATGGTTACTATAATTGTACTCTTGAGTAAGAATGAGCCTCTGCAGGAGCTGACCCATGAAGGTCTGCAAAATACTTGAGGGCAGCAACAGTGTAAACTTGTGTTGTTGTAAACATGGCCCTTAATCCATCAAAAGGAAAACATATGGATTCCATCTTTATTTATTTCTACAACAAGTCAGAGTCATCATGACATCTTTAAATACTTTGAATATTAGCGTGCTGACTTATGAACTAAAAAAGGAAAAACTTGACTCCATTAAAAGAAAAAGCCTCTTTTTTTGGCTTATTGCTCAACAAAAAGCAGAGCTTTCTAAACACTGCATTAAAATTAATAAAGCTGTTTTGAAAAGTCCTGTACTTCAATATTATTACAGCTGCAATAATCAAGAATTTGGCTACAACTCTGAGTCATGGAAATCCATCAATCTACATAGATTTCATTTACTAAAGCTTCTATATATATGCAAATTCTTTTAAAGTTTGTCTCATGGAAAAAAGACACTTGGCTAAACCATATGCATGAAGCACTAATGAACATACACAACAAAGAGAGAAAAACCTCAGTGTATGACAGTGACCATATTTTATCCAATAAATATACAATATGACCACTGAAGGTAAGGATAAAAAGAGATTTTAACACAGACACTTAAATATAAAGGAAAATATATGACTGAAGTGGTCATTTACCAAGAGTATAATTCCATTTGAAATGTAACAGTGCAGATCTGACATGACCAGTTGCTGTTAATGTTAGGAGTTTGCTTACTGTTTTAGACCAATTGAATCAGAGATGTCACAGGTCTACCTTGCCCGTGCCTTGGCCAAGCTTCTTCTCCCTCTTTCTTACACCAGCACTCATAGTCCTGGGGCTGCACAGTGAGTCTGTTCTAGCAACTGAAATGGATAAAATACAAGCATATTAACAAAAAAAAAGAATGACAAGTTTTTGCCTGTCTCAGTTTCCCAAACCATATTACTGTCTTTAAGGGCAGAAAACATGTAAGGATAGGAGGAGGGCAGGACAATGAACTAAATACCCTAAAGAGTCAATCATAAATTAACCTATGTATTTGTGTACTCAGAAAAGAGGCAGGATATCCTGGGTAGGAGTAACATCCATATCTTTCTAATGGCCCTAGAACTTAGGTCTGTGCCCATTAGCAAATGTGAGGGAAAAGAGAGAGAATTTTAACCTGTTAGACAATGGAGATGGACACACAATGGAGTGTGTGTGTTTGGTCCTCATTTGCTGATATATCCAAGGCAAATATGTATCCAACTTGAAGAGAGAAACCAAAGAAATGATAACAAAGATTCTTAAAGCTGTTTCTTAATAAGATGTTTGACATCACTTTGTTAGAAGTACGTAAATACAAAAAAACTCAACAAACAAAACAAAACAACCAAAAAAACCCCAAAAAAATCCCACCACCAAACCCCCCATCACAATTTTACACTGTCTGTGCAGAACATCCCAGGGTGGGCAGTGAGGTACTGTCAGTGTCAACATGGCTGGGAGACAACCCCATCTGAACTCTGTGTCCAGCACAGGCCACCTCACTGTGAGAGAGACTGGGAGAGAGGAAGGGAATTCAGGGAAAGGCAAGGAATGTTGTATAGTCAAGGGAAAGAGATTTATGAGGAAAGATTTAAAAGAGGTAACAGACTGGCCAAAGAATGACTAGGTAGGGGATAGGAGGCATGGTAGCAGTCTATAAATATTTCAAGATATAAACACACAAATAAGACAAAAGAATTATCTAATGACGTTCATGGAATATAACTAGGAGTTAGAAGATTAATGTAAAATAAAGAAAAATGTAGGTTAAATATCAGGAAAACCTCTTGAAAGTAAGATTCCTTAAACTGGCTGAAGAAAGGAAATGATGTGTAGATCATCTCTAGTACTCAGCAAATTTTGCATCAAAATGAAATCGTGCACTAGCAAGTGTTCCATGGACAAAATGTTTGCAATTACATAGAAAAAAGAAACTAAAATACCTTTAGCCACAACAAAGTAATCTTAAATTTATTCAATGTTAATTCACTTTAAAAGCAAATACTCTTATTAATTCCAATATTCAGGTGGCATTAACATTACATAACTAAAATAACTCTATAGGTTAATAATTTTTGTACAGTAGAACTGTTTGGAGGTTTAATTGTCATTCCTGTAAATATGATGACTAAATAGATTTTGTGCATAAAGAGTAAACAGGCACTTTTTTTCAATCTAATATGGAAAATTTTTGAAATTGTAATTCATAAAAAATTTTATACAATTGCTTAGAGTTTTTTTTCCTTATTTATTCCAGCATATCATGGCATTATCTAGCCTACTGTCCAAAATTCAGCACACGTTCCAGCTCTTAGATTCCTCATTTTGACTAATGAATTCAAACAAACCTTATACTTATATTGATATAAAATTACCTTTATAAAATTTCTGGTGTGTTTTGTGTACATAGAAAATTTATAATTAAAAAAAAAAAACCTTTGAAACTTCTGTTTCCCAGGAGTTATATGTATTATTATAATAAGTAAAATCCATTCTCCCTTATATTAGTCTTTTTACTGTTTTAATAGAAAGTGCTTTTTAAATCCTTCTTTAAACCATAAAAAGTCCCAGTTTAACTCCTCTAATCTTAAACTAGCTTATCAGCCCTAAAATAATGGTATTTAAGATCTAAATATTTCACTTTCTTGACTAAGACCACCAGAAAAATAAAATCCACCATTCCCTTCAATTCAATTTTAAGTTTTCTGGTCTAATTTCATATACTTCTATTAAGGTTTTTATTCATCATCACAAGAAAGGTTTGTTAGCTATAACCCATGATAACCATTATCAGTGAGATATGACAGGAGATTTGAAAATTTGCAAACGTGTGCAGTAGCACTACAGAAAGAGCTACTACATTCTGCAATTTCATCCTCGAGACTAAAATATTATTTACCTTTCTCTGCATGTCTGGCTACTCAAAATCAAGTTGATAAAAGTGCTTAAGTTGTCTTAGCTAATTAATGAGGGATGGGTGCATGCGTGGATATGAGCATGCACGTGAGGCTACTAGGAAAAAAACTAGAAAGACTTGAGAGGAGAAATTTCTGAAAATATTTGCCTGTGTGCTTTCTTAGGGCCCAGTCCAACCCAAAGGAGGCTCTGTGGCTGCTGGCCACGGGGAGCTCAGTGAAATTCCTGTGCGAGGAATTCCCAGCAAAGCCAGCTCTGCTCTCAGCTGAAACCTGCCCTGCTGCTGAGCCGCCTTCATGGGGTGTCCCAGGGGAATCCCTTCAGCCAGCTGCATAATGAGAGCCACAGAGTTCTGACAGAGACAGCTCTAACACGAGCTGGAAAAAGTCACCAGGCTCTTTAGGAAGGTCACATTTTGTTTTATGTGTTGCTCAGGTTCTGATGGTTTTGCTGGGAATTCTTTTATTTAGCTTGAAATGTATTTTTAACATATCTGTGTGAAATACGTGGAGGAATTGTGGTTTTCCAACTTGGTAACAACAAGAGAAAAGCTGATGTCAGAAGGGAGTTCAAAAAAGCTGCTCTCAGGAGAAAGTCTGAGAAGCTACAGAATTCCTAGACACATCATTTCTTAGAAGAAATGCATTGCAGTCTCATGTGTGCACAGTGGATGTGCACAAATGTACACAAATGTATGACAAAGAGGTCACAGATTATATTTAAAATATTATTAAGTGCTGTCATATGCATGAATAGGATTTTATATTTTATGAGAGGTAACCAGCCATTTGGACAATGAAAATGATTTAACAATAAATTAATGAGTATAATATCATATTATTATATACACGAATGTCTCTTTTGTTCATACAGCAAATACATTTTTTTCTGAAATTGTAATAGAACAACTTAGGTTATAATGTAAATGTGATATAACACTGCAGACATCACCAGAGTCAAATTCACATGTATTACATATTTTTGTTCAAATAAGTGCACTTAACACAAACTCTAATATTCTGTTACTAACCTTTAGAATTAATTGTCCTCCACAAGTGATTTGAAGTTGAAGTATAGCATGATACACATCTAAAATAAATATTTTAGCAGTTCTCTGATAATGACTTCAGTTAAAATGCAGTTAATAATTTGCCATACCCTCTGGCTTACAGTTTGATCTCCCATATGTTTCAGGTTGTCTCTCCTACAGGACAAAGCACATAACCCTTCCTCAGCCCCTTGACTGGAGGCCACGGCCTCAGTGAATCACTGTTTTCTACCACAGCAGATGTGTGAAATTCAATTTCTCAATCTCTCATCAGCAGTCTTATATTTATATGTGGTGGGTGTTATCTGCGTTGTAGAGATAAAAAGCACAAATATCTGAAATCCAAGAAGGATCAAAACAGCAGAGTCTGTGAGAACTTTACCTAACACCAAGAACATGTTATGTATACTGAAGACAAAAATTACAAACATGAATAGCTTCTCCTTATAAAAACAATGTACTTGTTTGCATCACCATTTCAATAATATTTCTCCTTTAGTCTGCTTTTACCTTGCTGAACTGAAATATTAGTACTTTATAGTCTCTTTCATTCCATAATTATTGCAGTTCAATTATGCTCTTGCATATGTCAGGTACACTGCAGTCTAATTTAATCTTCATTACACATTGCCATATTGCAATTATACATGCTATCAGAGTGTTAACACATATTTAAACCTGTTATTCCTTTGTCACTGATTTACAAAGAGGTACCTGAAAAGAAGCAGATGTCATAATTACGTGCTTATGCAGCTCATTTTATACAAAGTCTCAACGTAAATTGCAGATGAGCAAGGCATGTCCTGAAATGAATGTAGTGATAGTACACTAATGCTGTGATTCATTATGGTTTGTCAATGTGCTGCACTTCTGGAACGTGTGATAAAATTATATTAATACTGCACAGTAATGAGATTAATGAATTTGTACATGGGGAAGAATAATGGTTCCCTTTGTTAGACTATTGAAAAAATAACACATAGGTAATTAAAAAGAATTAGTCAAACTCCGTACAACCCCATTTATATTAAATTAATTTGTCTGGCTTCATTTCTAATAATTGATCACTCTCTGTAAATTATAAAGCAATCTTCAACCATATGAACTACTACTGTAGGAGGAGAGTTTCCAGAGTATTATGAACCATCAAGGTGGTCCCTGTGGGTTCATATTAATTAAGGTTTAACAGTTTGGAAAATTGTAGCAATATTTTATGATTCATGTAATTAAACTCTGTAACAAAACGTCACAACCGCTAGTTATATCTGTACCTATGATTTATATCTTACCCTTATTTCAAAGGAAGCAGAAGTAATGAAATATTCTTAAACACACAGACAATCAAAGGAAAAATGTACTGGTTGTTTTTAGTGTTGCTAACCAATCACATTAGCATTTCATTGCCTCTACTTCAGGCACTAATGGCCACCATCAGACAGTGCAAATTAGATTAATTTAATATTCAACATCATAAGCTTTTTCAATAAAGTCTTGATTCTGATCTCTGACTCGTTTTTCTCCTCTGTAATTCCACTTATTTCAATTGAATTTTCTCCTCTTTTCTGTAGCAACAGTGCAGAATCTAACCCCTTCCTTCTTTGCTTCTCTGATACAGTTAATACTAGCTAGCAAAAGCTACTTCTGTAAATTTGAAGTCACAGATCTTCTAAACAAAACAGAACTGCAGTCTAATGTGACTGATGCTGAATTTCAGACACTCACTGTACAAAACTGAAAGACTCTGTTTGAAAATGGGTTCCCTAGTGGAAAATATTCTCGCACAATCTGTCATATTCAGTCATTTAGGCAATTAATGTTCTTGAAGTATTTCTCTTCTTTGCTTGTTGCTGAAGTTTCTCACTTTTAAATTTTTTTTTACTAAATATAATCACTGAAGAGGAACTTTTAAGTGAAATTTTGTTGCGAAAAAAAGGTGAAGAATTTGCAAGAAAGCTTTAATTTTGACTGATTTTTTTGAATCTAAAAAGCATATTTTAAAAGCCATGCCAAACTGTTGGTACTCTTAGCACAAAAATAACTCCTTTTTCATTTAATGATATCCTATTGCACTCTGGTTCTTGGATGCCCAAAAACTACAACATCTGTCCTGCTGTGTGTCACCAGTAATTGATGGCACATCCTGCTCAGTGTGGCTCTGAGATTGAAAGTAGATGGTGGATCAATCAAGCAGGGAAATGTCTAAATTCTAGAAATTGTCCATAATAAAGACAGTTCTAACAAATCAGATACCAGGTTTGAGACTAATACGAATGCAGGGATCATGAATTAAAAACAAACCCAACAGCTTTCGAGGTTATACTTATTTCTATACCCGAATTTAATCTAGAAAGCAAAACTTTGTCTTTAAATAACTGTTTGATTGTTGGGGTTTTTTTTTCCCAAATTCTAAAAATTTCTCCCCAAGAAACTTTGACCTTTTGTTTTTCAGGCTGAGGGATAAGTCACAGCTATCTCAGCTTGTGAGCTGGGGCTTGTGTAGAGAGTGCACATGGCTTGCATTGTGTGCAATGTACTCCCATGTGCTTTGTGGATTAATAGGATTCTTCTGCTTCTACAACACAAAACTTGGTTTTCTGGTAGAAATAGTATCTGTTCCCAATGATCTTTGTTCTCAGATATCACAGTAATGGGCATCAAATAAGTACCAGAGAAGAACTCTGGTTAGTGCAAATGAGCAACAAATGTAAGGCTTGAAGTGAGACCACAGAAATTTGTCTAATTGACCTGCAGGCTTCAAGCTCAATTCTGATCGTAAAAGGGCACAATGCACCAAGCAGTCTTTGAGAGTCTCTGGATGAAAGAGGGCAGCCCATCTGTTAGGGACATAGGGTCCATTCTGTAAGGTGACACAAATCCCACAATTCCTCTATGTGCATTTTGAACCAAAATGGGGAGGGAATCCACAGAAATGGTGTCTCATTCTCTGCCATCTTTGCAAAAAGCCTATTTCCTGTCAGGAAAATCAAAGTGACTGCCTCTCCAACTCATAAATTACTATGTTTAAAAGGTACAGCATTCTTATTCTGTCTTTGAGTTCCTCACCTTGCTATTTTTTCCTTCCTTCTCTGTCACTGAAAAATGAGTTTCCAGTTCAGGTGTAAGCACCCTTGAAAAATGAGTTTCCAGTTCAGGTGTAAGCCCCCTGAAATCTGTTTTAGCCAAGTAAATAGAAATATACACCATAATTACAGGGGGAAAAAAATTACTCTCATCTGTTGGTATTCACATTTCAGCTTTAATTTTTGTGAGTTGGTTGGTTTCCCCCTCTGTATTATTATGCTGTCTTTTTCCTGGAAGTAAAATTTAGCCTGGGGTTTATAGGTGCAATAGATAACAATTCTATCCTAATTTAGTTATGACAGATTTAATATTAATGGGACTAAGAGGAAAATCAGTTTCCTGACAAATGATGATAAAGTGAAATCGTTAAGCAATAATAAAAATCAACATGCCATATCACGTCACCAGTCATTCAAAAGTGACAGGCAGAAACAATCTGCTGAGACAACATCCAACCACAAGCATAATCACATTTATGATTTAATTCCCATTTAACATCAATCACATCAAATTAATAACCACTCTCAAAGAAAATTAAATCCTAAGTGCATTTTTCCTTTAAAGTGTTATGATCAGAGAAGAAAGTCCTAATTAAATCTTAAACCAACGACATGTTTTATACATGTGACACCTGTAACTTGGCCAGCATTGTGAATTGGCCCCATGTGGATTTTCATCATAAAATAAACTGACAATCCCTTCTAGCAGCTGCCATAAGTTTGATTAACGTGTAGCATATCCTTTTGTGAAAGTTCTTGTAAAAATTTTCCATTACTTTAATGACTGTGAAGCCATTTTGATTTAGGAAAATACCAGGCTATGATGATTAGTGCTCGACATGCAACTCTGAGACAAAGCTACAAGCCAATGTTTATTCTGCTCTTCCTATGAGTAGAGTGTTTGTCAACCCCAGACATCCTGCTCATACCTTATTTCATCTTCCCCAGTGACTTATTCAACTGCTAAGGGCAGTATAAAAATAATTTTTCTGAGTTACTGTTGTGGTTTAACCCCAGCCAGCCACTAAGTCCCACACAGGTGCTTGCTGCCTTAGAGCATTCTGTGATTAACATACACAGGAATTCTGCATATACTAAACCAGAATTTAAACTTTTCAACTTTATGCAACTCCCAAGCAGTTTGAAGTCTGAGAGGGGCGTATGAATGCAGCTGCTCGTTTTCATCTGTAAAAGTGAGTCTGGACACCTCAGGACATGACTTGATACCCAAACTGTCCTTCAGTGGTGCTGCAGACTCTGCTGGCAACAGCCACATACAAACCAGTGCAGGATTCTGTCTTTCCCTAGGTATTTGCTATGTCTCCTCTCCAGCTAGCAGAGGATTTGGTTATGTTATAGAAAAACTCACCATCCCTGTTTCAGATGACTGTGCCTTATAGAGACAGGAGACACTAATTTAAATATGCAGCAGTTGAAAGTAAAGAAGTTTAGGAAAAAATAAAAAAAATGCATATTAAGTACTGAAGATGCTCTTGCTGATGATGCCAGATCTTTTTATTTCTTTAATTTCAAACAATGTTCCTCCCATTTAAAGTTTCCTAGTGTAAAACACAGGCTGGTACTCTTGTACTTCCTACATGCCACAGCAAAATAGTTCTTTAAATAAAGAGGAAATTGCAGATGGAGGAGAACTCTCCCCTATGAAAACTTTTTTCTTCCCATTCATGAAAGCACTGGAAGAAGAATGTATTTTGCAAAGAATGAATCAAGTGCAATAGTTAGAATGCACTTTTCTACATTCCTGTAATAAGGTTCAGGAAAGGAATATAGTTTGTTTCAGGGCCACAGATTCTGACCTAAGTCAAGCACAAGTCAGTCATGATAAACCTAAACACATAGACTATATCCTCAAAACTAGTCTTTGCAAACCACAGTCCTACCATGACAACCAATTCCTTCTTGCCTTTTAAATTATAGCATAATATAATCTTATAATATGCAAGTCTGTTATTAGAGATTCTGCTGAAATATTCAGGGCTAAGTCAAGATGTGAAGACACCTTTTTGATACAGAATATTGGCAAACAGTCTCTCCTATGCCTTACAGCAAGAAAAACAATCTTGCTGCAGCTGTTGTGTTTATTATAAAATTCATGCTATATAAATGTTACCAGAACACAAATTGAAGAATTTTTATTTAAACCTCCCAAACTGAGAGGCACATTTCCTCACATGATTAGGAGATCTCCAAGGCCTACTGTGGATATCTGGTATAAATTGGTTAATTCATTCTCATGTAGAAGTTTCCTGAAGTGTCAAGCCCAGATTAAAATGCACTTTGTCACTGGAGGTGAGCTTGTGAGTCCCTTGAGTACAGCAGGGAACTCACATGTGCAGTTTCAGTGTCTTCCCAGGTACTGGCTGCACCAAGTCAGCATCTGTCCCTCTCAGACTTCTCAACAGCTAGCCACAGCATGAAAACTACTCAGCACAAAAAAAAAGTTACACATTCTGGCCATAACTACAGTTGTATAACATTTCTTTTTTCATTTGAACTAATGGCTAATAATTTGAAATAATAAGGTATTTCTATGCACAGCTGGGATTCAAAAATACTGCATCTCTGCATTGTGCATTTGTGCACACATATATGAGTCAGCCTTCCCACACATCTGCACAGATTGAAACAGAGTTAGGAAGAATTGGTAGAGATCCTGATCTATGAGTTTTAAATCATCAGCCATATAGAAATAGAATGGTTCCTGGAACCACATGAGTACACAGAATTGCTGTCTCACAGGAAAAGCTCAGGTCTCTCAAGTGAAATGTATTTATTCTGCATTCACAGCTTGGGGAGCAGCCCTCCTCTGGGTCCAGTGCAGCTGGCTAATTTGCTCTGCCAGTGGGTTTATTATGTAAGACACCTTGGTACAAGCTTTGCACCTTGCAAATTATTTTATCAGTTTAATCTATATTTGATCTATGCATACGTTTTGATCTATACATGCAATTTGTCTAAACTAGATTTGAATAAAAGGCATATGAGTAACCATGCAAACAAGGAAGATCCTTCTGCATCCTACAGGTTGTGCAACTACCAATAAAACCCAGATTAATGAATCTTCTCCTTGTATCTTTCCACTTCACAATTTTTCTCTTTATTAACTAAAGTTCATTTTTTTTTAAAGCTCAGCTTGCCCAGCCCTAGTATGAGCTGGCAGCAAGGAGTGTTAACCAAAGTTTCAGAAGGGGTGGATCAGCACTTCCTCCCAGAGTTAAATGCAGGAAACCAGTCACATAAGCAGGAGGTTTGAGAGTATTAGCAGTGGTTTTAGGGGAAATTAATCTTGTTCCAAGGAGTAAATTTACATGGTGAAAGCTGGATCAAAATAAAGCACTGTACTAACAGTGCAAGCTGGACAACTTGTACTACCAGGGCAATTCTCAGGGCTGCCTTGAGTTTCACACAGATAAAACGTTTAAGCCACCCATACCTAAAGAATCCATCAGCTTTCTTGTCAGCTCCTTTCTCCTTTTATTCTCTTCCTAAATACCAATGTTCTAATCTAAGATGCACACAGATATGGCACATTTTGTTTTATCAAAAACATGCTTAACTTGACAATATGTACTAAACACACACAAAGTTTGGGAACACTTTGAGCTTGCTGATCCTCCTGACTAACCAAGAACACACTTTATAGAGATTATTTCAATTTATTCTCTGAAGCAGTTTTGTTTATATCTTACTTTAGAGATTAAAACTTATTACAAGATTACTTTCATCAAAGATTGGAACTGTACAGATCACCTCATCAGATTTACATTAATGTTGCATAGGCAGGCTTTTACAAATTTGCAAAAAGTGGCCAAAGAAGGGAAACTCAACAGGTTAAGTTAATAACTTGTCTGCTGAACAACTTTCACTAGATGTCCCTTTGCTCACTGTACACAAAAAGCTTTGGGGGTCACCTGCATTTGGAGAACAGCAGTTAAAGATTTATATTTAATTCCTGCAGGATGTCTGCCTCTGGCCATTTTTTTTCATCAAGTAAAACCTGACTTGGAGGCTGTTATCTGTGCCCTGGCCCATTGCATCTTGCTCCTACTTTTTCCCCTTTTAGAAGGGTGTTTCTGACACTTGCCATATGCTCTGCTCTTACAGGGTAGCTGTGTCTGCAGCGAGCATCTGACAATAGAGCTGGGCAGACTTTGGAATGAGTACTTGGAACTTAGGTGCTCAGCCTACACTGACTGTTAGCAATTTCTCTGCCAAAATTATGCCTACAACAGACAATGAAACTGAATGACCTTGCTTTAAAGACATGTGGAGACAAGACAAGCCGTAGTCAAATTTTAATCCTGACTTTCATAAATAAATATAAATTATTGCAGAAAAATTTAGAAAATTATTCTTCTTTAAACACAAGCCTAATTACAAATGAACATCAGCTATAGGCTATCAACTGATGCCTGTTTATTACATTGATTATAACAGGGAATCCCTAGGGTTAGTTGATGAAATAAAGATTTAATCTGAGGGTAAAACTCAACAACAAAAATGTAGCTAATTGTAAACAATAGTATTCCAAGTCCAGCTGAGTCCATCAATATGAAAACAGAAGTTAACCTCATCCTTCCACTACTGTAAACATATTAGATGCTATTTATTGTGATTACATGTGTGTGGCCTGTTACAGCCTAAATAGGAACATTTTCGTGACTGAAAGACATAAATATCAGATAACTAACATCATTATTCCCATTTGAAGGATATAAAACCTAAATATTAATTTTAATAGTAAGATTAGCAAATTGGGAAATCACCCACACCAAAATCATAGCAATAATATCCATTGCTAATAAAATATTTGAGTTCCAAGAAGATTAAAAGTACAGGTGGGAATCAGCAGGAGTTTATATGCTGTCCTGACACATGTCATAAACAGATTTTATACAAAAAAGAAGACAGATTTTCCACCAAAGCAGAATGAGTCACAGTAATGACTTTTAAGTTAAAAGACATTAAAAAAGCAATGCTTCCCTATGGAAAACATTGCTTGTAACAAGAGAGAGGAGCAGGAAGGACCCCCAGCAGGTTGTGGACAATGTGCAGTTGGCACAGGTAGGGAGGCCATGTCACTGTCAGTGTCCAGCTGTGCCGTGGCGGTTTGGACACTGGCAGCAGCTCCCTGTGGGGCTGGGCTGAGCCCAGCAGACCAAATTCACCCAAAACCACCCCAAGTAAACACAGCCATGTCACCAGCACAGCCAGGCTGTCCTTGAAGGCAAAGCAGCTGCTTTGTAGAACCAAAGTTATGAGCTTACCAGCTTTCCTAGCCCCCTTTGTGCCATGCCTAGAGCTCCTGGGCTGAGCTGGCTCCCCTCTTGGCTCAGCATCACACTGTCCCAGTAACTCCTGCCCCCAGTGCCAACCCCAGCAGCACTCCAGTTTCAGCCCCATGGGTGCACAACTGAAATATTCTGCTGTTGGGCTGTCACAGACACCTCTTACCAAATCTAACAGAAAAGTGACTTTGGGGTTCCCTGTTAAACATTTGACACCCAAAAAGTTGATGTGTTACTTTTGGAGTAGTGGTGGTATCATGGTATTACCATGACATTGCAAAGGACTGTGGTTAGAGAAGCCTTGGAAAAGGCAGAACTCAGCAAACTGTCAAGGTACCCTTTACCCAAGCCCTTCAGAGTGTTCCCAGAGACAATTCTGACATGGAGCAATGAGAACTCTGGAAGCCTGTTCAAGAGGGGAAATCACGAAGGGACATTGTCTGATTTGCAATCTGAAACCAGGCCAGATTTGCACTGCAGGAGGAGAGGCTGAGTCTTGGCTACAGCCTCCCCATCTGAATCTACATTTTTACAAAGGCAGCCCTTTCATGTTTTGAAATTCATCTGGAAAAAAGTTGGAATCCTTAGACATTTTGTTCCACACTGCTTTTTCCCATGCTGTTCCTCATTTCCAAGTAGTTCCTACTATTATTATTTTAAACTTTTCTCAGTATTGCTTTTGCTCTAATATTTTAATAATGCATGCATTTAATATCAGCCATCCTTAAGGGACTTTTCTTTTCCTGCACTGTTTTTCTTGACATTGTTATCATTACTGTAAGCATTGCTTTGAATAATCAAATGGTGGCCTGTAGACACTGAAAGAAGAAAGGTCAGATACTGTGTATGACATATGATTTGCACATCCTTGAAAGGGAAATGAGTCATCTGCATAATACAAACAATAACTCAGTTTCATATGACTGAGATGCTAAAGATAAGATATGTTTATAAATGAATAAACTTCCTGGTTATAGTGACATATTATAGTTATTTAAAAAAAATATTTTGTGTAGCAACCTTTCACTTAAAAATAATTCTGAATTCTGAAACTCAATGTACATGTGTTTCACAGCACAATGCATTTTTATTTTGTAGACCCTTAAGCAGTAAAGCATCAGTGGCTTGTTGCTTACAGCTAAACCTCTCAGAAACACAAAGTTACTCCTCAGTGTGGAGCAGAGCACTCTGCTTCCAAGTATTGCTACATGGATATCACAAGAGCTCAGCACTCCTGTTTTGGCACAGGACCCATGAAAAATGACACTGTGTTTTAAAAGAGTTAGTAAAAGAAGAGGAATAAAAATGAGCCTTATTAAACCAAGAACAGGAATATATTTTCTTTCATTTCCATTTCCACATTATCCAGTAGTGTGAACAGCTCCTCCAAATAAGATCCTTCCAGCCCACCAGGTAAGGAATAAAGTGCAGGAGCCAATCTTCTCAGCTCTAAAGCAGTGACCAAATATTGTCATTGTCCCTCTCCCCCACCTGTCAGCCCTGCTGGAAGACAATGCAGTGCAGGGGCAGAGCCTGAGAAAGCCAAGCTGGCAGGGTCCGTTCCCTCTCCTGTGCTGGCTCTGCACAGCCCTGTCCCTGCACCATGGCTTGCTCACAAAGGCCACGTCTTCCAGCAGATAGCCCCAGCTCAGCTGCTACAGAGGAGCTTCCAGATAGAGAAAAAGTATGAAGAACATCACAGCTTCCCTTCCTGCTTTGCAATGTGTTTGGTGATCACTTTGGCTCACTTCCACATTGCACAGCAGTTGTGAGTATTTGATCTTTGGCTGGGGTACCTCACAGCCTTCCCCAGATGAAAAGTTCAACTCAGTTAGGTGATTAGGAGTCCATTTTGAAAGCACAGCAGGATAAAGAGCTCAGATTAAAATCAGAAATATTCCAAACACCACAGCTCTGAGAGGGCTGAAGTTGAAATTAAACATTGGAGTCAGCACAATACAAGAAATTCACAACCAACTGGTGTATATCTTGCATAATAAAAGTTTAACCACATATGTTCTTAATATACAGGGTAGAGACCCAAAAATGACCTGGATAAATCCACTGTAATATGAACCAAAACCTTTGTTGTGTACCTTCAGCTTCATAACCTACACAGCTGAATCTTTGGAGTGCAGTGAGCTGAGCCTCAAGAACAAATATCTCAATTTATCTGGCTAGTTGTTTACAAACAACTGATAATTATTTATGCTATCACTGCTGCTGTAATGTATTTTATCAGTTGCTGCATTTTTTTTCATTTTGCATGGTTTTCAACTGTCATAAACCAGTACAACAATCTGTCAACATGAAATAATTAATAATTATTATGTGAGTGACTGATTTAGTCTGAAGAACATGAAAGGCCATGAAACCTGGAGTTTCCTGGTCTACATAGTGTGCACAAAGGAAATGAGCATAAGCAATCATTGTCAGCTGTTCTTGTAAGTAAGAATTGAATCATTTATCTGTCCTCATGTGTACATTATCATCATCTCCCACTCTGAGGTAAGCCCTAATAGCACTTTATGGTTCTTACAAATATTTCATAAAAAATAATACTCATTCCTTTTGAGAAGACTAGGTGACCATGAACATATTTAGCATAAAGTGGGAAGTTAAAAAAATTTATACTTTGGCTCTACAACACATTTAGGTTTTACACAGCTGAACTCCAGATCTAATTCAAATTGATAATGCACACTACAGTAATAATAATTTAAATGCTTATTTCTTTTGTTCTTTACCTTTCTTTAGTGTTTTGCTTCCACTTGTTATTTTTTGTCCAGTATTAAACACCTGCAAATATGTTCCAATGTTTTAGTACTTCAACTAGTTTAGGTTTTTATTTTACATCAGAATGCTGAATTTATACCGTAAACTTAATTTGTATCTATGAAATAATTTAAATCAGTCATATGAGAGTGTCTTGCTCTCAATTTACAGAAAAATTGCTTTTGATCTAAATGGAGACAGAGCATACACTTAAGGCAGTCACAACTGAATGTTTCATTACACCTCAGAAGAAATCTAAAATCAAGGTAAAAACTGAAATCTTTTTTGAGCAATCACATAACTCAAAATAAAATTTCTGGTTTACTTTCTGTGTGAGCAAGATAACATGCTAGTAGGCAGCAAAGCAGTTTAGAGAAATATTTTCAGACTGTAATTATTGTAACAAGTAAAGTGTATGAATAATCAATTGTTTTGAAAAGAGGCTAAGCCAGTTTCTGAAAAATTAAAAGACAATTTTCCTTTTCTCATTGGGGAAATAAATTACATTTAAGTATACCTAATTATAAATAATGATTGTATATTAAATACAATATAATGAAGCGTAAAGATAGCTAGATTGGTAGAGTAATAGATAAATATGTGCTTTTACATAGAATCAAGTTACACTTGCAAAGAAGTTAATTTTGATCAGGATGTTTTTATCTTGTGAAACTCAGGTCTTTTGTTCAAATGAAGTATCTTTGACTGCGACCCACCTATGACAAGGTTTGTATGGTGTGGGAACCTGTAAAATTCCTGTAGGTTGGGAGACACAGGAGATCCTTTCCACAACTGCATCCAGTGTTCCCAGTGACAGCACGGATGTCTCCTGGATCCCTCCATAGTGCGGTGCCCGCAGGCTCTGACTGCAGCCCAACACTGGGACCAGCACCTGGGGACAGGGACAGCCTGAGAGCACAACTGGGAGTGTCTGCAGGTAAAGCCCTCCAGAACACCAGATTCAAATGGATTCTGGAGAAATTTCTCTTTCAGATTTAAATCAGAATGTGGACAAACCACTCAATTCTTTCCCCAACTGATTCTTTCACAGCCTGGTGGTTTGTTATACAGGTGCAGCTTGAAAGGGTAAAAACACATGAAAAAGCCACACACAGTGCAAAAGGCAGGTGGAGGACACTTGACACCGAGCATTCCTTTCCTCAGCCTCCCCTCCCGGCTGGCAGGAGGCTCCCAGCACCTCTGTCCTGCCTTCCTGCCTCTGCCCTCCCCGGCTGTGCTGCAGGGCTCCGGGCACACCCTGTCCTGGGAGCCCGGCCCTGCCGTGCTCCAGCTCTGCACACCAGAGCTGAGACCACTCTGCAACTGCTTGAAGAACCCTGAGCCTTTTATCATGTTTCTCCCTTTCTCCATTACTTGTACTATATTTGACTTTAAGAACTTTCTCTATCATTTAAAATTGAATTTATGGGTGTTTAATTGAGAAAAGTAACTTTAGACCCTTGGCATCGCAGGGGAAGAAACAGAGCATACACCCAAGCAGGTTTACTCCCAGACTGTTTTCTGGTACTTATTCCAATAGAATGCTAATAATTATGTTAAAAAGCTAATTTAAGAAATCCAATTTTTGGAAAATGGGTTTTCAAAGGGCACATTTAACAACTAGCGAAAGTTCGATCTGATTTCCCCATTAGAAGAGGAAGGAAAATCCAATTTTAATCTATTTTTGTTCTCTTAAAAAGATGATATATAGAAGTTACTTTGAAAATCATCATTTCAAAGCAGAACCCAGTACAAGCATGTGCTAACTTGCAAAGTGCAATTAAACTCTTCCGATAATTCTGCCTGAAAAAATTAGCAGCAGTATTGAGAAGCCAAGTTGTTTTCAAAATGTCCATGGCAGAAATGCTTCTGTGTTAAGCTGGTATTGATTCTGAAACAATCTTACACATGATAAATGAGAGCACATTTAGGAGAGGATTCAGTCATAAGAGCTCACAAATCAATCAGCTTGTCAACAGGCAGACCAAATTCAATTTTTATTCTTAGTAAACTCTTATTTGGTGGTAGGCCATTGTTTACTTTGAAATTGCTTTACAAAGGAATGGGGGAGGAGGGGAAACATGGGAAAGACAAGCTTTCATCCACATATTAGAACTTGGTACTTCATTTAGAGCTGGGACAGGGAAAATATGATTGTCCCTAGGATAACACAAATCATTTATCTCCTTCTGGATGACCATAAACATTTGCTCATGTAATGCCCTTTATCTACAGCAGCATCTCATAATAGTTTTTGTACAGTGAGACACAGCATCACACATTTGTGACACAGCACACTGCAATTGGCATGTCATATTCTAAAGAAATAACCTGATGCAGACAAGAGCTGTTGCATCTCTTCCAAGTCATGCTATATTTCTGACAAGCAGTTTGCATTGTGTTCTGATAGCTCAAAATGTCAAAATTAGATTTGGAATGAAATGGCATGACAAGGAAAAACACTAAAAAAATCCCCATGAACCTGTTCTCCAGGATTCCCAAACTTCTGGTCCTGAGAATCTTATCAACAGTAAGCTGGTTTGAACGTGAAAGGTTAGTGGAACATCTCCCATTGAACATAATTCAGTTATGCAACCTTGATTTTGCACTGATATAACTACTTGATTTCTGAAATGTCAGTATTTCAGTCTAGAGAGCCCAACCTGAGAGCTACCATGTGGTTGAGGAGGGATATTCTCTGTATGAGGCTGCTCAGGCACTTCCCTCCTGCCAGCCCAAAGATGACAGATTTTGCAGAAGAATCTAGCCTAAACAAAAAGCCAGAGTAAGGCAGTTGCTGGGCCTTACATGGAAAACTCCCTTAGCAGGAGTCCAAGCCAAGTGTTATTGTACCAAGGCATCACAGAGAGCTGCACTGCTGGAACAAGTACAGATATTCTGAGTCATGAGTGACGCGAACATCTTCTGAGATTTCTCTTTCAGGATTAACTTTTGGAGAGCAGAAATCAGGATCTGAACTATTCCTATTACTTTCTCCCTCTTCATTACAGTTAAAATGAGAAATTGGAGACAAAGGCTTTATGAACAGAGGACAGCACTCGCTGGTGTTTTCTTCTCTACACACAAGCTTTTCTGTCACAATTCCTCTCCTCATTACCTCCTTTACCTTTAGATAATGATAAGAAAGTGATATCCTTCTAGTGCCATAGCTGATTTTCCTCACCCTTTCAGTTGATAAAACTAGAAATCCACCAGGCCCATATATTTCTGGAAAGTACATGCCTATTTGATTTTTCATTTAGTCAATATTAATTATGTTACTGCAAATAGTATTTCTGAAGCTTCTTATGGAAGAGAACTTTGTGTGGATTTAGCACATATTGCCAAACAGATGTCATACAGAATTGACATTTTTCTGTAGTAAATTAATTGGTTTTGTCATAGACACTCACCAGGACCACAAACCTTGTGGGATGGGTTTTAGTTTTTTATTCAACTGGCAGCCAAACTTGGACAAATTCAGCTGAATTGTTTTGGTTCCTTAATCTTATTTGCTTCTGTTATTGTATTGTAATCAAATAAAAGACTAAAATAAAACCCCAAATATGAACATCTCTTAATACTGCAGTCAGAATTTGTAACAGCACATGAATTTCATGGCTGAGCTTTTAAACTTGCATCCAGCTGACCCAGAACTCCAACTCCAAACATTCAAAACCTAATAGCCTCCAAAATCCTAGTCACAACTGGAAACCAAAGGATAGCAATATATAGGCTTAAACATGTGTTTTGTGTGAAAGACATCAAGATTGCAGAATATAGAGGATAACTCAACCTGACCTCACTGCAGAAAGAAGAGATGCACAAGGAAAAGCAATTTAGCAGATTTTGTATTTTAAGCTTGTGAGGGTCCCATATTTCAATCATTACCGTGATGTCTAACATCTGAAGGTGAGTGAATCTTAAAAGACTCTTCTCATCAACCTAGGAAAACATGACTTACAGACACTTCCAAGATAACAACTATGATTGAACATCTTCCAACAAGTTCAACTCCTCCTCCTTTCTCCTGTCTCTTAAAACAATCAAACTTACAGGAAACCCCTAACAAACAAAAGCATTTGGAGGAAATATTGTGTTCTGCTTCTTGTGGTGTAAAGGAAGAAGACAAGAGTATCTTGTTTCACTGTTGTGTTTTAATGAGAAAAACTACCCCCTTGCTTTTTATCCTTCAATTCAGAGCACATGAGAGACATACTGGAACCCAATAATACTTCCTTGAATGACCAGTAAAAACCTGTTAGTTCCATTCATTTTGAAATAATAAAAATTACCCGACTCTCACGTCAACCTGAGCAATCTGTTAAATGCAGGAACTGGTAAATGACACTACTTGAATAATAATTAATTCCTACATGACTTGGAAGTATGTATTCAACTAATATCAGACATGAGGGTATTTGTTGAGTTTTATTGGATTTTAAGCACAGGTAATTTGTTTTCATTTCCTTCTCTATCATAGATACTTTTCTCATTTTCACTATATAAAATCAGAGTATCGTATTCTCTGTTGAAAGCAATATTAAATTACTTTTAGGAAACAAAGAATATTATATATTTTTTTTCTGATCTGCTTTTAACCAGAATAAAGCTGCACATCTGGTATATTTTAGTTTTGGGATATGGAATATCTCTGTCTTTCCCAAACATTGTCTACTGTAAACCAAACTGAACAACTTTCGGAAGTGTTCCTTTTTCACTGAAATTTGAACTCTATGGAGAATGCTTGGCATATGGATTAAAAATGGATGTGAAAAACCAGTCGTGATTGGAACAAAGGGATTTTTTTTTTAGACCACAGGAATGGATATAAACTTGAAGGTGCAATCCATCCTAGCTTTAGTTATTAGGATATATAATTTAGAAATCAGGACTGGATCTAAGCCAAAGGTGATAAATGAAGACAGCATACTTATAAATGATGGCGTTCAGGAAGGAGAAGTACATAGAGGTTTTTTTATGGATTCTAAGTGCATTTTTATACAGGAATCAAATTTACAGTGCCAAGATACATATTTCAAATGAAACTGAAGTTGTACTATTTATTTCTGCACTGAGTCAGAATCACAGAAAAACCTAAGAAAAGGGTGGTCCTTTCCATTGTGTTTCTGCATAAACACCAACTGTCTGTGTTTAAAAACAAATAACACAGGCTTAAGGTTATGTTAATTCCTAGCCTGATGCAAACTGAACACCCTGTGCTGTACAATTACAGTATAACTCCCAGGGTTTTATTACAGAGTAACAGAGCACTTCCTGAATAAAATTAATCAGTAAGAGTAGAATCCTTTCCCAAAGGACTAAATTCAAACCATCACTGTTCACTTTTATCTAAGTTCTGTGCTTGAAGAAAAGAAAGAAGCCTAGACAGCTGTTCAGCTGCATTTTTTTATCTGTAGCTCTCACTGACTGAAGGAAAATCTGACTACACAATAAAAAGATCAAAATATCAGATCTCTTTTTTTATGTATTTGAAATAAGAAAAAACAGAAAAAAAGCCATCTTCAGCCTGCCCTGTGGAACTAGAAAGCCAAGGTAAAGCAGCACAGACATGGAAACAGCTTTGGAATCCAAAGTCCCACACAAACACTAACTGAACCTCAAAACTCCAAGGCTAAACTGAATTGCTCATCTGCTCCCCCTGAACCATTACTGAGAGGAATATAAACTGAGAAAAGCATTTTTCTTTCCTTCATGGATCCTTTTAAACTGTGGCAGAAGCAATGGAGGTCAAGCATGGCCTCATTTTATGGATTACTGTTCAATGATAGGCTCAACAAAGGGGAAAATATGCCCTGATTAGAGTTGGAGAAAACAAGCCTTGAACTGGTATTGGACAGCATCTTCCCTTCCTCCTCGTTTGTTTTATGATGCATGCCTTCAATTGCAAACTACTATAAAAAGCTTCCTGAAATTCTTGGCACTGCCACAGATCTGATTCCACAGTGGCTTCCAGTGATTAACAGAACGCTAGAAAGTGCAAGACAAACAAAGATCAGGTGAATGGGGAAAAGAAACGAGGGTGCCATAAAAAGTGCACGTAAAGTACATTCCGCCAGCAGAGCCAATACTTATAAAAGGAGTGGAGGTTTTGAAAGTCAATCCCTCCCATTCTGAGCAGAAACCAGATGAATTTGTAAAGGTTGCATTTTCTGTGTCTATGAATATTTTTAAAAAAAATCACAACTGTAGCTTAACAGGCAGAGAGAGAGCAACAAACACAAAATTCATTTGTTTCACTGAAATTTCAGTCTGTATCTGAACTCTTTCATTGACCAATAGTAAATTTGATCTTCTGCAAATAAATTATTAAAATGCTAACTATAAGGTTGTACATTATAAATCCTGACTATATTATAAGTTTTGTTCCTCCAAGCAGCTCCTTAAAATGCATATTTAACTAATTTATCCTACACTTTGCACCCCTGTGGCCCTGGAAGGTGAAGCAACATCACTCATAAGAAATATTAACATTGCCTGTTTATCAAGGCATCCATGAAATACAAAAGCAATAAAAGCGCTAGTGTGCACACTCATTTACTATTGAAATATCACAAAAATTATTCAGTGTCAGAAATCTAATTTTGTATGATATTTCTATATATTTTAGCAGTTAATTTTTTCAGTATTACTGAATTAATATGCTTTGAAGACCCCTGTAGCTACAGTGGAAAAATGGACCAACGCACTTATTTAGTACTGCTACCCAAATCCATTAGACAAATTTTCTTTACAGCAAAGCATTGATGAATGAAATGTCCCATGCTAATGTAAGAATAATCAATTTAGAATGCTTATGACAATTAACAAAGCTAGAGATAAGCCTTGAAAGCAGCATGCTTTGTCAGCCCTGATTTGGATTATACTTGTACTAATAGGATCATTTTTCTTCCAAAAGGTACTCTTTTTAGGCAGACCTATCAATTAATATGAATTATACATGTATAAAAGAACTTATGTCATTAATTAGACAAATTAATTTTTATGATGCAGTGAATAGACTAACACCAGATTATATGAGATATCATTCTCCCAATTTATAAGTATTTGGAATAAATGAATAGTTTACATTTGCATGGTTATTACAGAATCAATCATTATTAATCAGTGACACCATATTGGACAGTTTAATATAATCTGTTTTAAATTTCTCATGGTAACCAGGTATATTCAAGTTCATACTTTCAAAGACAAAGTTTTACTCAGACTTGCATGTTTGCAGTGGGAATAACACTGCAGACATCCCAAGGAAACACAAGCACAGTGTGTTATGTGCTGTGTATTTCAGTATATTTGTGATGATAAAAAGAAGCAAATTAAATAAATATAATCTAACTCTTCTGGCATCAATTTTAGCTGTAGAATTGAAAACATTCAAAAATTTAGAAAGGCTTGTGTTAATGCTGGCCCACACTTTGATCCTGAAACACTGTTTTATTTCAGCCACTAGTAATTTACCACTCATTGCTTCCTTTTGCCTTTAAGCTTAACGCATATATGTTTCAAAGTGGACTGAAAATCTTTACAAAACAAAAAAGTACATTTGAAAAATCAGGCATATGGAATCCCACATTCCAAACGTGTCTGAATTTGAAAAGTTTGAGTATTTACATGGCAGGTATAATTCTGCAAATATTAAGTTTTAAATCACTGCCTAATAGTATCTCCTACATGGAAAAGATAATACAGTGATTTCCATTCAGATGTGTTAGGAACTATTAAACACTTATTAAAGTTATTTTAAAACTTTGCTTGCTTTGCATTTAATGAAGTGAATGAAGGATGGAAAAACCTACACACTTTATGCACATTCAATTCTTAAAAATTACTTCTTGCCACATACCACCTTTCATCCGCTATTTATACACTGGCTGTAGCCAAATGTAGGGGAAAAATTATTCCCCACTACCTTAGTTGGCTTTCAGAGAAATAGGATAGCAAACCCTCAGAGAGGAAAGTATTTAAATGACCAGCCTGCCTCTGATAAAGCTCCAGTCTTGGGGAACATGTCCTCTTGCTGAACTGCAGGAAGACAGGAAAACCAGCAACTGCAGGGCCAGCCCCCAAGGACCAATAAACCCCCCCCAGCCCTATCAGGGATAACTTTGCCCAAAAAAACTGAGGGGTCACAGTCCAAGGAAAGAGCTGCTCCGTGTCATGTGACAAACCTCTTGTATTTCCAGCCTAAATTTATTCCTGGTCAGTTTACAGGAGCTCCCGGCTCCACATCCACAATGCTGGCTCTGTGTCTCTGCTCAGTCCCTGGTTTGTCAGGCTCAACAAGCCAAATTCAGTTTGCCCAGTCCCACAAGAAAACTCCCTGCCTGCCTGCAAATACCTGCAGCCCTCCCTGGACCTGCTCTGAGTCTCTCTTTGGTGGTGGCTGAGCAGATCTGGATGCAGGATATTCTCTGGTGCCACCAGTCCCCCCAAAATGCCATGAAAACCCATCCTCCCTGGAAAGAAAAGGAAAGGAACCCTGCCTGGATAGATCTGAGCACCCTTTTGGGTATTTCCATAAGGTCTGTGACATTTCCAGTGCCTTAGGAACATAACACTCTGGTTTGGCTCTGTTTGGGGTTCTTGGTTTTGATTTATCCTTGGATTTTCTAATTTGAAATGAGAGGCTACACAGGATCTACAAAGGAAAATGCAAACTCACCTGGAACACTGAGATCTAAATTTCAAGTTTTTTATTGCTAATTTATTGTGTCACCTTAGCACCCAGAAAGTTACGACTAGCTTTGGAGACAATGCAAAAGCCATATTAAAATCCTCATTAAATGATGTGCCAGGAGGAGGGTTAGTAACTTCTGATAAAAATTAGAATAGTAGGGTAGAAGAATCTCAACTGCTGATAAGAAGGGCCAAACATCAAAGAATCACATATGCTTCCATGCATTTTCAAATGGAAGAAAATAATCATCTGGAACTGGGGGAAAAAAGTATATTTATATGGAGCTTATTCTCCACAATGCTTTTTGAATCAGTTAACCTATAATTAAGGGTTTTTTCCAAAGCTAGGAAATACACAGGAAAGTAAAGGAATTTCCATTAAGCAGCAAAATCCTAAAATTTTATCTTCAGCAAACTCTCAGTCAGTATATTGAATAGCTTTCTTTTTGGATCAAACTTCAAACATAAAGATACATTCTAGTATATGATTAATTGTAATTAATAGACAGGAAGCATGGACAGGTCCAAGCAGATGTTGAAAACAAATAGGGATTCACAGAACACCACAATGTGGTATAAAAATCTGAGTTTATTTGGTACAGCTGGCTGTATATAATGCAATTTGAATTTATAAGACTATAGCATCTGGTCTTCCAATGTCTTGCTACAAAATTTCAGAAAGTCATGGGAATATTTTTTGTCCTATTTTCTTTTCTCTTTGAAGGAAAGGAATTTATATAAATAAAAAAAGAAGTGCATTGGAAAGAGAACTGCTAACAGAATGCATCAACAGAAATAAGCCCTTAAATTTTAATTTGAAACACTGAAAATTGAAATGTTAAGACTTTTCTTCTGCCCTAGTTTTAGCTGCACAAATATGTTTGTAAGAGTGTAAAAAGTAAAGAGTTATTTGATTTAATTTTTAATGGCAACAGATTATTAAAAAATTAGGTTTGCATTGAAAAAGCATGTCATAATAAAAAACAATTTTTAATAGGGAAATGTAATGTCTTGTGATTTGAGTAGAATTTTTAGTTCTAATCTTCCCTTTACATACAAAGTCTGGAATAATCAGAAACCTACAATTCTATTTCCTCTTCTGCCCATATTATTTAATTAGAAGTCAGAGGCAAATATTCATACAGGTCGTACACTTTTAGAAATAAGTTGCTGCAGTATTGAAATTATTGCAGTATTGAAATTATACACTGCTTTTCAGAAAGTGCTGGTCTCTGCAGGTGTTAGTAGCCAAACAAGATCTGGGGAACACATGTAATGACCATTTTGCTCAAATATTCATTCCCACACCTGAGTTCAGTCAGCATATACAGAAAACAGATGTGAACATGCACATCACAAACTGAATTCTTGAAGAAGCAACAGAAGGTGCACATCAGTCCCTGATTGCAGGAAAAGGGAAAGCAAAATTAGGCACTAGATTATTTTCAGAGCTTGATGAGACTGGCTTATCCTTTGTTTAGAATAAATGAATTAGAATTAAAGAAATAAATCTGGGAATGTGCATATCCCCATTGTGCACTGCAGAAGACAACACAGGTATTGAGTACCCATGGTCTTGGTCTCACCTGATGAAGTCACCACAGGAGACAAACACCCATGTCAGGGCTGCATTACGACACCTCCAACAACTCACCCAAAACCCTAAAGCTGCCCAGTGTTTCAGTCGGGTTCTGGGTGAGTCTACACAGAGACTACAGCTCACACAATTGACATTTTATTCCTGCAATACCTGAACATGTGGAGGTAGCCAATGGGAGCTTCATTACTCAATGGTCCCTACTGAGCAGCAAGATAACCTTTATTAATTTTCTTTCTGGCCCTTACAGATATTTTGTCTAGTTTTCACTCAGACAGGAAAATAAACACTTATAATACGCTTAAAAAAATATTAATTCTTGCTTTGACACTGTGAAAAAACCCTGACTCTTGTGTCTTCTGTTGTGTCCCCTCTAAATAATAATGCACCAATTTAGTAAGTTTTTCATTAACTTCTTATTTGTTCAGTAGCTTCAGAAAGTTGTTACTGAATTTCTCCAAAACTTGGCCATGGTTTCCTATTAAATCTCTGCTACTGATAAGCAGTATTTTGTAGCTAGAATTCTGTAATCCAGCTAGACCTGGGTTGATGTGAGTGTTTTCTTAATAGGAACAGCTGGAAGGAAAACAGCTGGAAGCTTTCATTGCCATGTACATGCGCTTTACATGCATTTGCCTAGGATCTCTCCAAGTCACCCTATATGAATCTTTCTCTTCATAGGAGAACTTCATGTCTTCAATCATTTGATATATTAATGCTCCAATCTTCCTAGCACTTGCCACTGGCACTCTGACAGAAAGTGATTCTGTTTCCCACAGCACAGAACTTTGCCCATGGCTGAACACTTTTATTTTTGTCCTTCATATCATTTCTACAGCATGTGCTGATGTGATGGATGTCTTCTTGGTCCCATTGCCTCCTGAGTGCCTTTTAGCTTCCATCTGTGCTCAAAACTAATTGTTATTATTATTTTGTTCTTTTCTCCTGGACAGTTCTGCTGCCCTTGCTCTTTAGGAGAGGATCTCAAGGATTGCTTTTTTGAGTTCTCAGGAGCTGAGTCGTGTCTGCCTACCAGAATCCATTAGGCATCCTCTAGAGCTTTTCAAGTTATAGCCAGACATCACATCTTAGTTACAATGAATAAGTATTTTGGAAATAAATCCTCTCTTCGTGTGCTTTGCAGGAAAAAACCCAACAAAACCCAAACCAAACTAACAAACCTGTCTCTGGCATTTTTGCAAGTTTATTTGCATGAAATTATTCTATTTCTCATAACTTTCTCTATCATCTGTTCTGGCCAGCATTACAATAGAGGTCACTGAGTCCCTGCCACTTTTCACCAATGACAAAATGAAAGACAATGAAGGAAGGGAGACAAGGTTGTGTGCTGTCATTTTGTTGTTTCTTTTTTAAACTAAGTATCACTTTACATAGAATTCTGCAGCTTTTACACACACAAAAAAAGGTTTTCCAGAAAGGCAGCATTCAGTCCAACTCTATCTGGGCTGTTATTTCTTCTTGGGAAACTCATTAGACTGGCCATTTCTAATTTTTTTTTTCTTCCTGCTGCAACAACAGAAGAATAAATACTTCTAAAACTAACTTCCACTTGTTTTAGGAAAGTGCTCACAAGGGTGTTGAGTGTACTGTGCAAAGTTTTTGCCACTTGCAGAAAGGAAATGCTGGGAATTTCTTCCAAACACACCTATTTTGTGAATTCTGCATCTCCCTGCAAATTCAGCCATGGCTGTGCTAATGAAAGTGGAAGAGAAAAGTAGAGGAGAGGGGAAAAGTGCCATGTAACTATTCTCCACCAACACTTCAGATAAACATACAAACACACAGGTCATGTTTGATTTTTGTAAAAAATCTACAGATTTGGTCATGTTTCAGATATAAAGACAACTGAAAGATGCAAATCCAGAGTACCTACATTACAGATCTGTTTGTTATGCATCAAATCTTTATATTAATTTGACATGAAGTATCCCAGATCTTTAGGTATTTGTATGATATTTCATGTATTTATAGGACTTGTGAGACTTTCAAGCTGAGACTATTTTTGAACAAGTATTTCTCTTTCAAAATCTAGGGACATTTTCCAAAACTTTTTCCAAATGTATTCGATTAAATCAACAGCACCTTTTCTGCAACTGCACATCCAAATCCCAAACCATGTGCCGAGTTCAGGATTACAAACCTCTTTAAACTTCCTCTACACATGCCCACAAACCATCAGCTTTCAAGATTTAAAGAAAGCTTCCAAGAATTGGGAATGAGCTCCTTAGAGTATTTACATGAATAAGAGTTGTGTCATTGCCTCTAGTAGAGATAGATATCAAAATTTTGGCTCATTCATCTGAGACCAGAACTTTTCCCTTTAGCAAATTTCTAACACTTACACGTCTCATCTGTTCTTAGGGGTGAGACAAACCTGAAAGGGAGAGGACTAATCACATTAAATTAATCTAATTGAACATGCTCAGCACCCACTAGAGAACTAAAATGAATCTTCTGACATTTTTATTCTATAAATGCTCTAAGGATAATTGGGAGACTGAGTCACTAAAAGGTTTATTTTCAGTAAACTTAAGCATAGCATCTTACAAGAATTTACTGGAAAAATCCAGCTTTAAGTGATGCCAAATTCTTTCTTACAAAGTTCCATGCAATATTTGCTGATCAAATATATTCCTGCCAAATAATGGATGAGTCACATAGGTTCTAACATGAAAGACAGATATAAATATAAGTCAGTGTAAGATACTGCTAAGCATTTTTCCTGTATCTTTGCTCATGATACCTAAAGCCTGAAGTTATTATAAATGTGGAATCTTATTATGTGACTTTATATCTTTTTATGTTGACTCATACCTTTAAAGCATTTAAATTAATTTATATGAATCCATATAAATCTCATGTTACTTTAGCTATTATGAATATTTTTAGTGCACATTTTTTCAGTGTATTTAATTGCTACAGTATAAAAAAACAATCAGAAAATACAGTATAATAAAACATGTTAAAATGCTTTTTCATGACCTAGTCAAATTATTGCTAATTGAAAGAAAACTAGCAAAACATGGTGTACTGAAAATTTTACCCCATTTTATACTTTAGTATAATCTGGTACAAGTAAAACTTTTAATGGTCCCCATCCTTTGACAGTTTCAAGTGAATTTTACAAAGCAATCCATAAGCTTCATAAATAATGTCCATGTGGCTTTTAAGTAATTTATATAGTCTTTTCAATGGAAATAAGCAAGCCACTTAATCAGTGAGCATGCATTTAGTTTATTTTAAGGGTTAGCCTTTTCATTATACAACAATTTCTAGGGCTTATAAAATAAAATACTAATCCCTTTATAATACAAACAGTAAACTTTTAAATAAAAACATATTTGAAGTACTTTTGATGAAGAATAATGACAAAACTAATTGTTTGCTATAAACATACAATATAATAAAATCCAAATCTCACAAATAAGAGTAAGGGCACTTGAAAGAGGCACCTTTGCCATTGCACCATTCATACATTTTGGATAGAGTGCATTCAGGAGTAAGTATTTAGGATACTTCATTCTTCTATCTTATGCAGAGCCCCCAGACAAAAAGACCAGTTCCCTGAGGAATCACAGGTGGAGAGAGCAACCCAAACCTGTTGCCTAAAGAAACTTCAAGTTTCCTCCACAGCAGCTTTTGGAAATTCTGGGCTTCGCTTATCATTCACAAACTGGGAACAGACTTTCAGGTCATTGCACTGGGTACCAGTATTGTTCTCCACCAGATTTTTTTCCTCACACTGGATTTCTTAAGACTCCTCAAAACTAAGATTCAACTCTCTTTGGTGCACAAGCTCATCATCAAATATTAAAGATACCACCTTTTACCAAGTAAATTAAGTTACTTTCATATAAAATTTATACCAATTCATAAGTTGAACTTTGCATTTCACTATCCTAACTACCAATAACTGTTTATCTAGAGAGATGAAAAATTGCTCTACAAAATGCTATATTTTCTCCCATATTTAGATGGACAGCAAGCTTCAGGTTTTTAAGTAATTTCATTTAGCATTAAAATCTTGTATTGTCACCTCTCTTGGTGAGACAAAGGTACTGAGCACTACATAAGCTCCTGTGCATAGCATGGAAAAAATTACTAAAAGGCATAAAAAATTCCAAACAACCAGGAAGCCCAAAAACACATTACTTAGATTGATTTAATGACTTACTGGTAAGCAGACAGCAGAATATTTAACAAAGATGCCTTTGAGAAATTCAAACTAGAAGTGCACACGTGAAAACCTAATAAATATCGGAGCTGGATAGAAAGTTAGATGTGGTCTTGTCCTTTAGAAATGTGTGTTTCAAAGCACAGAGCACTGTAACACTCACTAATTCCATCAAAAGTGCAGTACCATATACAGGTTGATCAGCATGTGAAAAGGTGAATTAGAACTCATACCTGCATCACTACAACAAATGGAAATTTGGTGGTGAAATGGCTCCACAGGTTTCTGGAACAGATGCTTCTCTTTATCTGTGCCTCCTTCACTTGGCATGAATGGAATAGCAAAGGCACATGGAGCTGATATCCAAAGGCACAATTCTGGGGAGAAATAGGATAAAGGAAGGCAGAAATCAATAACTTAGGGAAATAAATACTAAGGCCTCTGCTTCTGTGATATCTAATTGCCCAAAGGAAGGGCACCACCCTCACAGAGAGATTATCCTGACCAAGACCAGCTGCTCCTGCTCTGTCCCACTCAAAGCCTTGTACTGTGCTGAGCACAAACATTGAATGGTCAGATCATCCCTTTTTTCAAGGCAATACCAGAAAGAGGTAATTTGCTGGAAATCCCCTTTGTTTAAAGCATTCTACAACATTTCTGCATTGAGTAAGAAAAGTAATTTGTAGTCATGTTGGAAACATGATCTATTGCCCTTTCCTTCCATGAGCACACCCCAGTGAGGGATGTTGGTACTCTCTGCTCTACTCCCTTCTCCATGTGCTGCTGAAGGTGTGTCTTTATCCATTGTGAGGATGCATTTTTTTCTCTTTCACGATTAAAGTGAGATTTTCACACTTGAACTTTACAGCATTGGGTTTAGTCAAGTTTTTTATTTTAGTAAAGATGTCTTTCTGCTTGCTTTATTCCCTGAATGCTGAGAATGGCATTTTACAGCTTCTCTGTGTACCGTCTTAGGAAATTAGAGATTTGTTACACCATGAATCTGAGACCAGTAAAAAGGCACAAAAAGTTCACTGTTTCTCAATTAAAATGAGTTTGTTTCAAGTCAATATTTCTCCAGTTGCAGATTTACTGTATGCTACCTGCTAGTATTTACATAATATACAGTAATTGCTAAGAGACATGTTGAAAATATACCATTAGTATTATTTACTCCAGGAATCCAAGTGTAGAAACCAAAACATATCATGAATTTTTAATATTTTTCATAAAACAATGACCTTCTTTTTGCTTCAGTTTCAAATATGGCAGAGAGAAGGCCATCGACCTGAAATATTTCTTGTATACAGTAAGAGCCTGATCCAGCAGTCTTTGCAAAAGTAAAAGTCCCATTGACTTATGTTAAATGTAGCACTTTTCTTACAAGAGAACTGCAAATTCAAGCACTAATTAGGTCCCTGGACAGAGTCTCAAAAGCACTGGTAAGTGAACCTAGGAAGCACTGATACTGTGCAATCCAAACACTATAAATATGGCAGTAACAAAGCTGAATACAGCAAACTTCACAGCCCCATCCTCTGAATCCATATTAATATAAATGGCCTTACTCATACTCTGTACAATCTTTATTCTGAAGAAATTTAGTCTTTTAAATTTCCCTAAATATAACATATGGATGTATTCTTCTCAATTTAATTTTAAAAGGATTGAAAATAGCTCTTTCTCAAAATATATTTCATTTGTGTGTAGCAGTCTGCCATTTTCCACAGAAAAATATACCTACATACAGTCATATATTTTATTTTCTCCCTACAGGCTGGGATTTTGCTAGCTTCTTGTACTTTTTTATATTTAGTGTTTGATAATGCAATAATTACTATAGCTCTATTTTAGTCCTATCAAATTAGATATGACACATTTTTAAATATTGTTTCTTATACCATTTCTGCTCACTTGCAGAACCAAAACCACAAAACCACACAAGGAAAATGTTACTTTCACATAAGAATTCTAGGTGGCATTTTACATTCATTTCTTAACCCAAAACATTACAAAAAGAATCAGAAATCTAAACTGCATTAAGATATCAGCTGCTCTTCTTATGAGGAGGACCAAAAGGTACTATCATACATCAGGCCCTCAAAAAAGATTGAGGGATTGAATATTTTATATTGTTCACTTGCATAGTGGCTGGCCTGTAAGTTTTCAGCTTATAGATATATAAGCTTTTTCTTTTCATTTTTTTCCTACATATAGATATATAATACTTTTTCAGATACAGAAAAAGTGTTCTGTCTTACATACAAATGAAATTACTCTTCAGCACACTATTCATGCTTACTTGCCTAATCAACATCACATTAAAAAGATTTAATGACATTATTGGTTTAAATTTGAAAAATGGAAGATGCTGCTTTCCAGAGTGTTGATACAAGATGTCATAAAATGAGTTTCCAATAATTACAGTTGTCCCCAGTTCTTCAAAGGTAAAGAGAATGCAAGAAAAAATATTTAGAGAATAATTCTCATCTTGTTAACTTATGCAATTAGGCATGTATAGGCCTAGCTAAAAATATTTAGACTATGGTTAGCACCTTTTTGCCTGTGTTAACTGTGCAGTATTTTAACATGCTGGAAGACTAATGATGTGTTAATAAAATCCTGTTTGGCTTTTTTGTCAGCATTTCATAACTACTCCACATGACATGAATTTCTGAGAACCTGAGAAAAGTGCAGGTTCTGCACCCAACAGAGGCTCTGCTTCCCCACCAGTTACAAGGATTTAGCACTAACAAAGCACTTACTGTACTAACCACAATAAAAGTGTTCACAATGTTTGGGTAAATTAAGTTGCTGCTTTTATCATATAGTTAACTTGCATATTTATGGTAATTGTACTGGAATGCTTTTAAATGGTGCAAACAGAAAAGGAAAAAAATCACACAGCCAGTTTCAAACACTGGGGTGGTGACACTTTGAGATGTGCTATGTCAAATTATTTTATAAGATGACACAGTATGCAGGACAGTATATTTTTTTCTTCTCTTTTTTTCTTTTTTTAATGTGTAATTATTGTAGAAATTTACACATGTTGCTTTGAAGGAAAATACATTTTATCTTTTTTTCCTCAGTCTGAATAAGAAACTGAAGATGTCATGAAAGCAGTCCAATCAATACCCGTGGTACAAAGGCATTATTGTGTTTTAGTGGTAGAAATACATGAAGGCATATGGAGAAATTATTATTTTTCTTTTACCCAGACAGATGACTTCTGTCATTCAGTTTCAGTGTACAAATGGAACACCACCCATTTCCAGCCTTCCTGTAAAACATCAGCTTCCAGATGATACAGTAGCTGGTCCTATTATCATTGTCAATAGTTCCATTTGGCAGTAGACAGATAATTCTTTTCATGTGCTAATGCTTAATCAGACAAGTCTATTTACTAATGTATCAGAATGTATTAGAAATATAGGTAATGAGGGACAGAATATCAATTTATTTATAAATGAACTGCACTTACATCAGATAGTATTGACTCAAGTCAATGAATAAGGTAGAAAATGTAATATACATGTAAACCCTTACAATGAATTAAAAGAGAATTTTAAAATGTCTTGAAACATTATTCTATTGACTCCTCTGCAAGTCAAAAGGGATGTCACATTTGGTTTCCCAACAGACACCACAAAACGCCTCTCCCACCCCCAGTACCAGAGCTGTACTTCTCAGCAAATGTTCTAATTCAACAGCACAAATAGAGCATTTGCATTTCAGAACTCTAAGCCTCCACCAGGTTTTTGGAGGTAGATATAAATAAATATATGTATATAAATAAATATATGTATATAATGTACATGTAAATATATGTATATCATCAAAATTAAAGATACTAAAATGAGACACATGCTCCAGCACAATGTCCTGTCCTGTAGCAAACTGACAATGCTTTGAGAGAACCATCTTCAGAATAACAAAATCTGATTTTTCTAAATATTTTTAGCAGATGTAGGATTATCTACAAAATAGACATCTCATTCCAATACTTGGGCAAAAATACCAGCTTGGAGCAGCTGAGCAGAAGTTTTGTGCAACTGAAGCCTTTTTCTGGACAGGTTTCAATGCAGAGCACACTCACGTTCCCTTGTCTGTATTCTAGCAGAATTGCACTGGTATTGGAAACTCCTATCTGCTAATTGCCAGTTAAAGAAAACAAATTTTATTTACTCTGATTATTCTGTAGTCACTCACTATTTACACCAACTTATCATATTTCCCAGAGGACAAGTTAAAAGGTATATTTTGAGGTCTGGCACAGTTAGTACACAATACTGCTCATTCTTAGCTCAACACAAATTATTTCTGGTTAATTTACTGCATCTATTACTACTACTTTCCTTTTGCTCATAAATGTTGTGTCTCTCAACACTGATATTTCTCAGTGAGAACAGAGAGGTACTGGAAAGTGTGGAGGAATCCAACATGAGACCAATTTAAAATGTACCAATTTAGTATGTGGACTTTAGGCAAAGAAACATATATTTAGAAAACAAACGAAAAAAAAGCAAAAAAACTTATGAATTCCAGCATTAAAAAAAAAAAATCAAACTCATTTCATAACCACTCCAAAGCAGAATAAAGCCAGAAATTTTCACTGAATCATCACATTAAAATATTTCAAAATATTCAGTATACAGACAAATTAACAAAACTTAGTTTGAGTTTCTGTTCAAGCAGGTACACAGGGGTAGTGGTTTAAAAGCCTGGCTGAGCTACAGTGCCCTGGTGACTGACAGCGTGAGAATTTTTCCAGTTGGGAGCAAAGTAAACCATGCCCCTGAAGTGTGCTCCCAGGAGGTATTCTGGAATAACTCCACACCATGGCTGCTATATTGGGTTAAACAACCCAAATTAAACTTGTAGAACCAATGCCTTTTTAGTTCTGTTTTTGTTGCAGAGCAGGTATAAAGATCTTTAATGCTTAGATCCACTTATAACACAACAAAATATGCACTGTGGAATATCAGCATGGCAGACAATGTGAGTGGCCTGAGTGTGTATGAAAATACAGAGACAAGGATAATAATGAGAACACTGGTACATTACTAATCCCTCATAATGGCTTTTTCAGGCAGTTTCACACTTAAAACTCTCTTTTTATAAATGTATGTAGACCAAAAGCACAACTGAAACCAGAAGCCAAGTCTACTTGAAAGGATTTTTGACATGATAGCACAGCAATTAGAGAGAAGAGAATTAATGCCAGCTCTGCTCATGCACACAGATAAACATGAAAGCTGTTCAACTTTATTCCCAATAAATAATTTGCTGGATACTCTCAAGAGAGCTCTATAGAGGATAAGCTGACCTTTGTTAAAAATGTAACAATTTTCATAGTACTGCTTTAATCATGGGTAAAATTTTCAGAATTTGACAACCCTTCCTAGTCCCCTGATAAAAGCTCTACTTCAAGAATGTCTAATGCTGCTTCTTACTTGGTGTTCAATAGAAACCAGTCTATAACACAATGCACTCCCTTATGTGATGTTTAGATATGAGATTGATCTCAGAGGACACCCTGGAGTTCTGAAAGTAGGATTATTGGATTTTGTGGCTTTCTCAGATGTCAGAGATCTTTAAACACTGTCTTGCAAAGTTGCTACATCCCAACTGTCTGTGAACAGCTTATGAACTCATCAGAGAAGATAGTCTCCATGTTAATTAGACTTAAGGGGGGAGAAGCAGCTTCCCATCTCATCAAATTAAATACAAGGAATTTCACACGCTACAAAATTATTTACTTGATCAGTAGACTTTTAAAAAGATAGGCTATTGACATGAGAGAGAATTCAGAGTTCAGAGCAACTGAAATACAAAAGGCACTATTAACGTAGTTAGCAGAGGCTTCAAAACTGCCTTTTAGTTCCCCTCTTAGCTTGAAAATGCACTGTGCACTAGCTGAAGTAAAATAAAATTATTTTACTTTAAATAACTGCATACAGCCCTTTTTAGATATGCAAGTCTGGATGGCCAGTAAATGACAATATCTACACTTCTGTAATTTGCTGTATCAAACAGTTAAAAACCTGAATTCTTTGAATTTCTGTTTGTGTTTAAAAAAAATGGTGGGACAGGGGATGGTAAACTTAACTGAAAATAAACTTTTTAATCCTCAAGCCAAGATAGGTAGACAAAGTTATTTCCATTGCACAGATAATACAAGAATTTGACTTTTTTTTACATTTCAGCAAAACATTTCAGCGCTGCCTGGGAAAAGGATTTACAGCTCTCTGCTCAGTTTCTGATGAGCTAGGACCCTAAAAGCACTCAATGACTGCAGGAAGACCAGGATTCCAGGAGCTCCAGCTGAGTCACACATCTGGTACAACCCATCAGACCCAGAAGTGAGGGCCCCATTCAGGGGCCATGGGGTCTGATGTCCCTGGGGGAGCCTGGCTCTCTCTGCCTGCTGGACAGGTCTCCAGGTTGTCAGAAATTGAACTTTGAAATCAAAGTTTCATCTTTGTGGACTTAAACCCACTCCTCTGCTTCAAGGCTGGTTCATCAGGAGCCAGTTCTGGCAAAAATCAAGAACCTGATTTCTGAGGTAACAGCTTGCAAACCTGGGGCACTGGGAGCATTTGGGTTTAGGCACCTTCCTGCCAGTGAGGGTTGGTGGTGTGGGAAGCCCTGCAATAGCTTTTGTGTTAAAAGCCTTTTTTTTTTCACTGAGCTTTAATAAGGCAGTTTTGAAGCCTTTCTTAGGTACCTCCTCACTATTTATAGCACAGATAGAGAGATGTTGTATAACATTCACATCACCTGAAACTGCATTCTGGGCTTAGAGAGACAGAATTTGCTTCCAGAATCTACAAAATATCTTACAATTTATTACTTAGGCAGAACACCTATTTAAGCATTATTTGATCAATAAACTGAATGAAGCATCTCACCAGAAGTTCTTAAAAATGTGGCAAATCCATTCCTTTGTTTGCAATGAGCCTTTAGATAAGTTACAGACTCATAACTTGCATTGTTCTTTAAAAAGCAAGTGTAGCAATATGCACATTCATTTATTGCCCCTCCCTGTCCAAAAGATATACAATTTCTGAGGGACAATCTTTCAAAACACCAACATTGCTGCTGAAAAATGAAATAGAATATACAAAACTGTTAGTTATTTTACTATAGTAGTGTAAATCCTTGTTCAAAGCTATTATAATAATTTCATAGAAGTAATTACCCACTGAGCTAGTAACTCTAGTTTTATGGACCACATATGTAAACTAGAAAACTAATGTTTTTCAAATAGTTATCTGCTGTTCATAAAGATGCAAATTGAAAGCCTACTTCATATACTGGTAGAAATAAAGATTTTTTTTCCAACTGATGACTAAGTAAAATTTTTCTCAGTGATTTCACTAATATTTGTATTGATGGCTTAGTATGAGCTACATACAGAATGTGAAATGTGTTTAATTTACTTTAGACTTTTTGGCTGCTCATTTCTATTTTACAGTTTACTTTTATCATTGCTTCACTGGAACAATCAAACATTTTAAAGTCAGTTTGCTACAAAGGTGTTGCAAGATGCTGGTTAGTCACAGAATTTGGACAGTTCATGGCAATACAAAGCTGTTCTGATCCCATCCCCACTCCCAGAGGGAAGAACATAAATAGGGAGCTTTCACAGCAACAAAGCAGCAGAAAAGGATTGTTCAGTAATAACAGTGCAAATCTGGAACCCAAGATACTTTCAAGTAGTTATGAGACACTTTCATTTAAAATCAAAACTTCTCCATTACAGACATTTTATATGCTTTGGAAAATCTTGTAGGTTGTTGTTTTTATAACACATTTTTTTTTAACTTCACATCCAAGTGTCTCAGTCGCCTGTGAATAACACACATTATTCTTCTATGCAGGTCTGCATGGACAAGTGGCCAGATGCAGACAAGCAGAAAGTTACCAGAAACAAATGGAATAAAATCTTGAGGACTATGAGTCTCATTTCACAAGGATTTTAAACCCCTTACAACAAGTATACTCATGGATGCAGTTTGCTGCTTTGGCCTGGGCTTGCTGACCAGCAGCAGAGGGAAGGTCTGGCCTCTCCCAGGACATACCCAGTAGCGTAGTCGTGAGCTGATAAAGAGGGAATTTCCTACATGTCCATGCCAAGGATAACAACACTGCCAGAGCAAGCAGGCTCAAGACAGATGCCAACATATCCTGTTACAAGCCTAAACTCACTTTGATGAGGAAACAAGTAACTTCACTTGTATCTTGGGATCCTGCTGAGGGCTCTGTCTTTTCTTATCCAAAGACAGTCCTCGTGTCCTTTGCACGATAAATCTCTTTGCAGTAAAGAGCAACACTAACATTTTAACATGTGTAGAGAGGAACAAATGTGTTGCCAATAAGAACTATGGTTTCACTTCTGGAAAAGTCAGCTTGTCAACATAATCCTCAAAAGGCAAATCCAAGGAGAGGAAGCCGTAACATAATGAGGGAGGCACAAAATCAGCTGCAAGAAACAATGAAAAAGGAAAGGACAGTCCTTGGAGGGAGGTCCTTTGAAGGTGAATACAGGGAGAAAAGTCCTTTTTTGGCTAGGCTGAAGGTAGCAAAACTCCATCATTGCAGACAGGGTGGAATGGCCTCCAGTCTGTCCTGTAGAGTAAGGCACAGGAGGGAGAGTCTGCAGTAAAGTCTCCTCATTTAGCACTGCTGCTAATGCCAAATGCTCCCAAGTAAAGGCAAAATAAATAAAATATATGCAATGCAAGCACCACAGAACAGAGCCCATATGTGTCAAAACAACCTATGTTTCCTTTCTGGAACTATCAAATCTCAGCCATGACGGTCCACAAAGAGAAAGCACCTTTAAATTCCTCTATTATAAGAGATAGTCATAATGCAGATAATTTTTTTTTATCAGCTCCTCTTTGTTAGTTTGTGATCAAGCTTTTATTTCTGGTCTTTCTAGAGGCTTTGGGGGAGTTTTTTTCCTGTTAACTTCTGTCTTGTGAAGTATTCTACTAGCCTTTACTGATCAGACAGCATTGGCAAGAGGCTATTAAAACATACGTAATCAATTTTACAATTTTTTAGCACTTGCTAAAGGCTTTATTTAATCAGAGCACTAATGATATTGAAAATGCAAGGAGCAGTGATAGAAAGTATCAGAAAGAAATGCAGAATGTTCAAAGTTTGGAGTGCATTTGCCTCGGAGCGTCGCTGGGTTAACTGGCCAGCGCGATTGATGAATGCGCCAGGCTTCCAATTGCAGTCAGGGCAAAAGGAAAGTTGTTAAGTAGTGTTCATATGTCAGCTCCCATGGCCAGAATACCATACCACAAAACCAAAATGCAATTCAGCACGACTGGCAACCATCCATCAAACAGGTTGAAAATTGAATGAACTTACAACAAAATTATCCCTGGTCGAAAGGGAGCAGCATTCCTATGGGTTGTGGTAAGACACGTCAACAGAGCACTTCTCGCAGCACATGGCAACTGGAGCCCTCAATTCCAGCTTCTACCACTCCCAGAGCTTTCATAAACACTTAACATTTCATAAAAGTTACAGTTTTACACGTGATTCCTAAACTACAAAAAAATGTGCAGGGTGTGTTGCCCCTCCTGCTCTAAAATGCTTTATAAACACTGCCTAGAGCAGCTGACCCAGATGTACTCCCAACTTATTTCTTCAAAATTTAAAATCTGCTCTACCTGATGTTTGTGCTCTATTAAGGATTCAATCATAAACCAGGGAACTGGAATACTTTGTGCCTGGTGCTACACTGCTACACCTCATTTCCTCTCTATTTCATACTAAGCAGAGATGTCTCAGAAGCTTTAGAAAAGGAATCAAAGAAAGTGAAGAAAAAATGTCAAGAACTTGTAAATAAACAGCTGGCTTGCAACATATGTATTTTCTTCTATATTTTTCAGGTGCCACAATCTACAATCCATATCTGCCAGCCTTGTAGCATGCAGCATAATTTAACTGTAATTGATAACGTGAGGGCAGATGGAGAGAAGTGTCAGCTCCTGCTCACATCCTCTGGGGATGCTGCAGAAATCAAAGCAGATGGTCCAATTGCTTCTTATTTATGTGTTGCTGCTAGCTCCTCTGCTTGCAGGATAATGGATCATTATTGCCTGCTGTGCACAAACACCAATATGCTTTTAAATCTGGTTCTCAAACCTTATGAAAAAGCACTATACTTCATATTAATTTGTGAAGCTGCACTTAACAGGGTCCACTGATTTTAATTTATAACTTTCAAAAGAAAAAGGGTTAGCCATGGGTGATTTTTTCATAAAATAAGCGATCAATTGAGATTTCTAGCAGAACATATACTGGTTAACTGATCATGCATGCTCAGAGAGTACACAGCAGTTAATTATGATTTGAATGGTACAATACCATGTGGTTTTATTTATTGACCAGTCTTTGGCAATAAAGGCAAATATCCTTAAAAAGATAACTTTGAATACGTATTGGATAAGATATAGTGCTGTCACTTGAATCCTTTGTTTACCCAAAACACTCAAGAATTCTCTCACAGACACCAGTTGGGAGACCTGTTTCTCCAAGGAGCTCAGCCAGGCTAGAGGACTGCACAGCCAGAACATTACAGCACTCTCCAGTGAGTAAACCCCTGGCTTTACCCTTGTCAGTACACATATCCCAGGGAAATTGCTAGTGTGCCTTCTGGAACTCACTGTAGTGAGTTTCAGTGACATTAAGCCCTGATGTTTCACAGCATGGCCAATATTGGTTTGCTTTGGCTTCTACAACAAATGAAAAGGTAAAATCAGTGATTTGTAAAGAGAGTACCCAGGCTCAGATCATTCTGCTCAGCAGGTCCATGGGAACCACCTTCAAAGATACTGATGTTGTGCTTTCTCTTTTAGCTGAGACAATACACCACCAAAAAGATTTCACAAGTACCCCAAAACTTCAGCTAGTAATATGTGGTTTGTTTAGTTTTTAGAAGTCTGTCATGAAAGAGCAAACTGTGAATTTCCTGTCACAAAATAGACATGTTAACATCTCCACTGTCTAAAGGTCTACAGAACACAGCAGTTATTTTCATAGATACTGGAAAGCTGACAGTCCTTGGAAAGGACCAGATGTCAGTCACTGCACCCAGTGAGTAAATCACTGAATGGATACAGTAAGGCTCCTTCCAAGTATGGGGCCTAAGAAGAAACAAATTAAGTTTAGGTTAATCCACCTCTTATCCTACCCTCAAGGTGAATCAGTAAATGATTAACAGAAGAAAATGTTCAGTGTTTTATGCAGTGTTCAATTAATCCATTCATCTGCTAAGGTGCTTAGATACTCAGAGGGCTCGAGTTGATATTGAACCCTTGTTTTATTTACTACTCTACCAGTTTAACCAGATGTAATTGTGATTTGACTTCAAATATGAAGTTTTAAGTAAAAAGTATAATTTTTCTCTGTCTAGAACCTAAACATGCCAGGCAGTAGTATTATCCAACATCAGGGAGGAAATTGCTCCTATATAGCAGATGTGCTGCCAGTGACTGATGGGAGCTTTGGATAAATTTAGCAATCACCTTTGCGATCAAGACAAGTTCAGGATGCTAATTAGTGAAACCAAATTAGGTCTTGCATGCTAAAAGGCAGCTTCAGACCAGTGGTGTCTGGCAAACATTGTGGGGCATTTCAAGGATCTTCTGAAACCACCAGAAACCAGTTTACAATTGTTTGCACGTACAACATGCGTTTATTGTAAAGAGTCTCAGAACAGTATGGCTCTGTCCCCTTGAAGACAGGAGAATTTTCACTGACTACAATGTGTGAGTTTTTCAATATTATTCAGAAGTCTCTGTGACTGTGGAGTTGAATGAAATTTCCCCCTGAGAAGCTTCACTATATCTGAGAATGCAATTTGACTCCAAGTTAATACAAAATTAATTTTTGTTAATTATGAAAGACAAACTTCAATTATGCTTAGTGAAGCTGTAGGAAAACCAACAACATAGCTCACTTCAGCCAGGAGCACCAAACAACCCCAAAGGAGATGGGAGGCCAAACACGCAAGCCCCAAAGCCAGGTCCTACAGGAGCCCCCAGGCTGGGGCCAGCCCAGCTGTGCTGCACAGACACAGCATCAGCACCCCTGGGCAGAGCCCAGGCTGCCCAGGGCAAAGCCCTCTGGGGTCCCAGGTGACAGAGAGGAAGGTTGAACTGGAATTTAAGGTGAACCTACAGCAAAACGTGGCTAAGTGGGCTTGGGAAAAGCCTTCCCATGCTGCAGGACAGACCTCCTGCTGTCTCAAATGGTTCTTTGCATTAATGAGGAGAGTCTGACAGGCTCCAGCTGCATGATATACAAGAGCTTTTCATAATAGAAGAAAATTATAACTGTGCACATGCAAGTAATTCTTCAAAATTAATAGAACTAACAGTGTGTGTATAGTTGCTCATATGATTAAATTTTCAAGATATTTGGAACAATCATTTCATGGTGGCTAAATATAAAAACCTATTAGATTCTCTAAAACTGTTATTTTGAATACTTTAGAAATCAACAAAATGTTCCTCTTTATAACAAAGAAACATTTGTTTAATATGTTGAAGCAAATGGATTTTCTCCATCAGTGATTAGACTCTTTCTTCAGTTTTTTCTGGTTAACACACATTTTGATTGTCAATCAAATCTTAAAACTCTGTACTTACTATCCAAACAGCCACCTCGAATTTCTTCCTCTAGTCACGTTCTTGCCATAAAATAAATTAATGACACACTCAATCATTCATTTAGCACATGAAGGAATGTTCCTTAATAATAGTTTTTGTATTAAACAGCTAAATTTGAAATATAATTGAACTCTATCTAATTATAATAGTCACATACACTTATACAGTAGGTGTTATAATAATTTTTCATAGCTGAGACTTTCTGTACCCTCACACTCATGCCAATAATTTGAGGTACATACAGTATTACAGCCAGATGCCTGATGAGAAAAACAAGAAAAAACTTTTGAAGCTGTTCCTAATTTTGAAAAGGAATCTCTTTTTTTCCCCTCAAATATCTGCTGATATCCAGATCTGTCTGTCTACACACCTGCAGTCCTGAGGTTTCACAGCCAAGAAGGAAAGTTTCTGTGTGGTGTCCTAGAGGCAGTGGAGCAAATTCTTTGATGGGGAGACTTGGCTGTGATTTTTATTTAATGGTCTATAAAATCTGTCTAACATAGCATAGCATGGCCACCAAACAACACAAAACACTTTGAAGGGCATTTCTGCTCAACAATTGCAGCAACTCAAAAGATTTCATTGAACAGTTCCCTGGGGTGCAAGACCAGACTCACAGGCAGGGAGCTGAGCACCCATGGGCCTGATGCTGACCCAGTGGACATGAAACCTGGCAGGGTGAACCCTTCTGTTGCTGTGTAGCTGCATAATGGGATATTTTTCTTACTTTTCTGGAGAATCTTTTTCCAATCTTATTTCTCAACAGTTGATGCTGTGTTATTGGTATTCTTTGCTACGTCTTGGATGTCCTCCTACCATTTGGCTTCATAATGAGTTCCAACAGGGGAAGATAATCTCTGAGTTCAACACATTCTTTAAATCATCTGTGTATGAGGGAGGCAGAAAATAGCTCCATATTTACACTGCAGCTTGCACCAACTTCATTTTCTTTCTGTGTGGAATGAGTGGCTTGTGAGGTTCAATTGCATGAGAATTAATGCTCAATAGACAAATAACTTTAACAACTTTAAAAACTGGCTGAAATAACCATGGTTCTGCTGGTTTGGCAGCTAATGCATGGTCTGAGGTATGTTTTGTTTTGTTTTTCCTTCATTTACAGGGCTAGTGCTAAAGCTGTTAAACTTTAGGTCACCTAAACATCATTGGCAATTCATATACACTCTGGGAGTTTTTGTCCTCTGACACAAAATGCTACAGTTTAGCATTACTAAGCAGCTAACACCTACCAAAACAATATCTGACAAAGATTTTCTCCTTAATAAAAAGAGGGAAATAGAGTAGTATTTCAAAATTACTGCACCATGATTATTCAAAAACACTTTTTTCATCCTGCAGAGCAGACATTAGTAGTTCTAGACTGATCAGACTATTTTTGTAAATCCCATACTTTTCAAGTTTCTTTCTTAGTTACTGTATAAAATGTTTTGAGAAGCTCAAGTTTAGCTTGTGCTAGAATTAACGCTGTGGTTCTGACTAACCATTACATTCTTGAATACAAGGCAGTTTGTGGCAGGCTGTAATTCTGGCAGCAATCAGCAGAGATTTTCTCATGACTTTTAAACAGGTAGGTGTGACATCAATTGATCTTTGCCTGTAGGAGAACTACAGAAAAAGTAACGACAGAGGCTCACAGTCAATCAAACCTATTCTAACAAGAGCTGCTTTGAAGGCACAAAGGCCTCTTCTAACACAAAACAACCTGCCCCTGTTCCTAAAATAGGAGCTACATTTTAGACACCCAACGTTCTCCACCACCTACATGCTGTGTCTGCAGTTGTGTCTTGCCAATGACAATGCAATGCTGAAATAGGCTGCACTGCAACAGCTCAAATCTATGGATTCACAACTTGCAGGGACACAGGGAGTCAGGTGCTCTAAAAGGGCTTGAAATGTGATTTGCCACCCACTCAGGCAATACAATGAAACCCAGGAAAATCCAATAGAGTATAAGCTAAAATTTTAGTTAGGTGAAATAAATTATTTTAGCATGCCCTTCTTCTCAACAGCCATTTTGAGATAATTTCCAGAATCCTCATGAACTGCAAGAGTTATGAATGAGTGCCTTTTATCACATGAAAGGCAGAAACTGAATTTAACCTCTGATTCACACCACCATATCTATGGATTCTTTTCCTTCAGTAAGAATGTAAGTTTGTCCTCCTTCTAAAAGGGATTTTTCCACCATCTAAAGGTCATGTGCATATGAGAAATGTACACTAGACCAGGTAAGCAGGAGAACCCGAGCCAACATATATAAATTATAACATGTAAGTCATGTTATAGTGAAACAGTTTTGTTATCTTCATAACCTGAAAATAGTTTCTTCCTCTTTCAATTACAGAAGAACAATCAGTTTCTTAATAGGTAAAAGCCCTTTGAAGTTAAAGCTCAAGATAAACCATATAGCAGATTTAGTGCAGTGAGTTTGATTGAATATATGCTTTAGTCTCTTTGAGAAAGCCAACCCTGAAAATTATAACAAGAAAGGAGACCAAAGTCTGTGCTTAGTCCATGCCTGGAACATTTTTAAAGCTAGTGAATTTGCTTTATTCTTTCACACATTTGTGTAAGTTTCCTGAAATGACTATTGCTAGTTATTACTATTGCTGGTTATGGCAGTTTATTCTGAATGTTGAATATCATTCTCTGCATATGTGAAACACTACATTGTTAAATTATTTAACCATTATGTGTGCTACCATGAACTCAGACTCCAGTCTTATTTGGAATTTGAAATACAACAAGTTTTAACAACTTAGAAGGTACAACACTCCCTTGGAGTCCAAGTCCTACAATCATTTACCAACAACAATGCAATGTTAATTGATGACAATAATGCATCAGGCTGCAGAGAGGATGTTTGGAAGAGCAGCTCCATAAGAGTTTGTTTCCAGGCCTTCAAGAATAAGATGCTAAATCTACATTCAGCTGTTAAATAAACAGCTTGAGTTTACAAAATCCTCCTCATCTTCATTGATTCAATCTGGTCGTAGGATTGGAGAAGAGTCAGACACAACTTAGGAGCAGCATTTTTGTACCATATCTCCTGAGGCACAGGGAGAGGTGGCCAATGCCAGTAATTGTGTCTGGCTTTATAGGATATAAAGTCTATGAACTAGACAGGTTACTGTGGCTTTGCATTAAATTCTCTCTTAGAGAGATCTGAAAAGCAATGCTGAGACCATGCCTTGGGAGGGTCTCCTGGGGATGTATTTTTCTCAAGAGGAATGTAGTGGCTTAATCTACTCAAAAATTTATGCACAAAGGTGGGAGCCAAGAAGAATGCCAAGTTGCTACCCTCTAAACATTGTCATCAAATAAAACTTCCTTTTTAGGTGATCTGTTTTTAGGTGAAATTGAAACCTTGAAAGGAAAACTATTAAGTCAGCTTTTTGTGGATCACAAATAGCTTCTTACCCCAGTATCTGTCTAAGCTCCAAAATTCACTGCATTTGCTCATGCAATAATAAACATATTTTAACTGAGTTACCCACTTCTGGTCTCCTGCATACTCCCATAAATACGTCCATTGAATTCACAAAAATCAACAGCAATCAAGCACCTAAATGACAAAAGGATTGAGGCTTTATTTTCAGTCTTTTCAAAATAAAATCAAAACTTCAGTGGTCCCATGTTTAGTTACCTTTTAAAAAGAAAGTCCTTTAAAAAGAAATCCTATAATTCTTCTGCAAAATTCTTAGAGTATAATAGTACATGTATATCTGGCTAATGCCTAGACTTTGAACATGTACATTACTTAGACTAATTAGGTGACTTTATGAAAGAATTCTTTGTTTTGCACATTGGATAATACGATTCTGAGCTGTATTTACTCTTGTTACCACTGGGTTGGATGAGTGACGTACTTCTTGCAGCTGTAAAAGGTTTTCTTTATACCAGTTTTGCAATGAATTTACAGTGAATGCTGAAATCTGTTATTACTTCTGTATTTATGATAGGCTGAATAATAAACTTACTTATTTCATTTAATGGAAGCCTTTCCCTACGTATGATTTTATTCAAAATGTTTTATTTGCAACTTGAAAGGACATCCCTGCATGTCAGAGAGGTGTATCTAAAGATACTGTTATCACAGTGTGTCATACAGCTCTCTGGCACAGCTTGCTAAAGATGATGGCTGAGATTAAATACAGCCCACTTGGCAAAGGGCAGATGGCAAACAATTGCATTTGACCTTTGTCAAAGAATGCTCATTCACAACTGCCTTTCATCACGTCCTCCTACATCTTTCCCGGGGGACCAAAAAAAAGGCACTGGCATGTTCTGTGCGAGCGTGGCTGAACGGCTGCCCTGCATGTAACACCGTGTGAGCACCACTGTCAGTGCACATCCTGACAGCTACTGTGCCCTGACAAAATCTCTAATAATAACCACATGCCAGGCTTTCAACTTGTACCCAAACTCTGCTCCAGAGCCTTTTTAACATGATTTGTAGTAGCAGCACACAAGCGCTAATAAAGTACAACTTGGAAAAATGGCACTTCATTTAACTGCATAAGATTTATAACAATATTTTCTATTTGACTCAAAGTTGGACGCAGATCTGAGCAGTCAAAGTGAACTGGGTGGTTAACTCCAAGATTGTGAGATTAGGTATTTCTTACTTATTTCCAGCAACCAGCGAATAACTTTAAACCTCAGCACACAGTTCACGGTTGTCTGCTCTATCAACAAACATATATCAAACTGGAAATTCAAGTAACAGAAACAGCCTCTTAATATTTACCTATATAAATTATTTTTTCTTTATCAATTATTATTTTTATTGCCATAAGTAAATATACTGCAAACACTGCTGGTTCATGAGGATGCAAATGTCAGTGTCTCAGGTAACAGCACATGAATAGTACAAGTGTGTTAAAAGCACCCATGGCTATATGGTAATTTACATCACTGCTTTTTCCTTGGCTATGGTAAAGTAGATGTAAATGCAATTATTTCCCCCTCTTAAGCACCTTTTAGAAAGCTGAGTGAGCTTGGTTGGAATGCAAATATTTTGCCTCTGTTTTCAGTGTATCACTAGAGAAATATAATTTTGAAATGTATTCGGACCAAATCTGAAATGCAGAAACCACAATCACACACATTACACAAGAGACAAGGACAATTCTTGTTTCATTTCCCCCAAACCAGTATATGAAACAGTGGTGTTCTGATATCAAGAGAGATTTTGAGAGAAAATGCTTAAGCTAAGAACTTTTTTTACATTTAATGAACTGTCCACGGAAATCATGTGCAATATATAAATAGACAGGACACATGGGACAGCTCTGTGTCCCCTAATCAAGAAAATGGAGTTGAAAGATCAGATAGCAGCCTTTCTGTGGCTGCTCTGTGGAAAAACCACAGCCAGTCTAACCTGTAGATGTGACACTGAACAGCCAATTCCCCAGATGCCTTCAGCAGCTTCAGGCCATGGGGCACAGTGTGTTCCCAGGGAGGTGCTCTGGCCATCAGTTCACTTTTCCTCCTCCTGCCAGATGAGGTTGATAGATCACACCCACCCAAAAACTCTGTCCTACATTTGAGAGTAGGCTCAGGTCACTGGGACATTCCTGCTGACTTCATCCATGTAACCAGGTAAGGATCACCTCTCAGGACTAAATCCAAAGCACCATAGGGAGTTTTCTTTCTATTATCATGGATTCCAGCAACCAGAGACTGACAGCTGAATAATTTGTGTGGAATTAGTACCTTTCTCATCATGTCAAAGCCATTGCAAGTCTCATCTCAGGCTCCCCAGCCTTTGTCTCTTATACTTGGTAGCAGCCTGTTACCTCCTCCTGAACTCACTCCTTATTTAGTCATTTCCAGGATTTGGCCCTCATGGCTTTTTACTGACTCCAGGTAAACCACAGCTTGCCAATCTGGAATTTCTTCCCTTTCCTGCATGTTTTATAGCCTCACTTGTTCCACGAGCTAAATAAGAACTACTCTCAGATGAATGGACAGTGCCTATCCATGGCTACATGGAGAAAAGAGCAACCTGAACCATATCATGTTGGACTTGCAGAAATTATAAGCTTTTTAAATTTAATGCAAGAAAAAATTGTCTCCATAATGTCATACAGAAGCAAAGCAGTCTGCCCAAAAGGTAGTACATGTTTTATAGCCCACTGAATCTCAAATGCTAGGGTTAATTTTAAGAGTTACTGGGTCTTCTCACATGCTAAAGTACTTGGCTGAACTGTGACAAGATGAAAGGAGGTGAAAGTAATGAGCAGCTTGAGGGTGTATATTTGTTTTAGTCAGAAGAGCTTTATCATTGACTTTAATGGTGTCAGGCCTGTGTACCCCAAATTAAAGTGAGTTAGGTATTTGCATACATTATAGGCTAATAAGCCACTTTCCAAGTATAACTGTACATAAGAAGCATCTGCAGTACCACAGCACCACCAGACTAATTGCTACATCTTTAGCAGATTATGATGGTTTCCTTTATCATTTTACATCTGTATGTCTTCCATTAGTCTGATAAACTCAGTTTTAGGTATATTTTTTTCAGCTGTAACAACAACTGAACTGAAAACCAGTAAACTAAAGCCATGGGAGTTTTGTTTGGGTTTTTCCTTTTTTCCTTCTGTTTCATTCATTCCTTTAATTTATTTATTTATTTATACCTATTTTACAGCTTTGTTCAAATTTGTATCTGTGGCAAGTTTACAGCACACTGTGCTTAACGCTGTAAAGCCAGACTGTTCTCTCATATGTACTAAAGCTTTCCACAGTATGCAGGTTGTGTTTTATTTCACTGTTTGGAGGACATTTTATGAAATCAGCAGCTAGACGGAAGGAAATCATTTGCATACTTGGCTCCATACACCTGGAATTCCTTAATTTTAGGGATTAACAAAATGAGTCTAATAAAAAGCATAGGGCCTTGTTAATCAGCTCTGTAAACTCCCTTCATTAGCTGTTACTTGCTGCCAACATGAGTGCACATTTCAGGAAATTTACATTGTGCAGGTCAGTTATTACTATTTTATGAACTGATTTCTAATTTTATGTGACACAGTTTGTGTTTTTAGTGTTCCTAAAAGTTAAATAACATTTTTTTTAAAGTCTTGGATAGTGTGTGCCCTTGTGCAGTCTCATTCATGGCACTTTCCATACATTAGGTCCATAATAACATCAGTTTACTGAAACTGACAATACAATATAGTGTCAATAATATGAACAGATGCTTTGTATTGGGAGTTGATGTGGAAAACTTTCCATCAGACTATAAAGTATGGGTTATAAACACCTGTAGTTTTGTCATTGTTTGTTCATTTTTTAAAACCAAAGCAGGAAAAGATTTCTAAACTTATTATGAAATCCAGCAATCATAATCACTTTCTCTTACTAGATCCTGCTAGAGTAAGTACAGCTCACGTTTTCATTGTAGCTACTACTTGTTCACACACAGAAGGCCGGATCTGAGCCTACTGAAATATCTGGAGACATTTTCCCAACAGATTTCAATTATCTTTCACCAGGCCCTTGATTTCAAGCAATATTTGGGAACTTGATATTTCCTTTTCTAATAAAACAATGAGAATTTTAAATATATTGGTGCTGTGCTTGTAGTGATGAAATTCCTCCTCCCCTGTCCTTAATTCTTTCTACCTCAAAAATAAGACTTTTGGGGTTTTATCAATTGAATTTGACACCTACCCTTCAAGGCTGGAAATCTCCTGTTCCAGTCATGTAGCAGCCATGAAGCAAAAGTTTTCAATACATTAACTTCTTCCTGCCCGCTGGATTCTCTTTGGACTTTGAACAGGCATTGTCCAGACATGCTGACTTCACAAATGTTATCTGACTTCAAGTTAATGTCCTTCATTTTAGAGCAAAGCAAGTTTAACCAGTGAGGGGAAACTGCCCCATCTCTACAGTGCAAGAAAGTACCCAAGACCTGGAGTGCCTTGGCCTGGGGGTCTGACACTTGACAAAGAAATGAATGGTGAGAGCTGAACTAAAGGAAAAGGTGATTTGTGACTGGGATGTGCCCAGTCTCCTGATCAACCTCCTGCCCTTACCAGTATTTTAATATTTCACCACATCAAGCACACACAAAAAGTAGCTGAAACAACTTTAAGTGGAACAGACTTATCTGTGATTTCTAAATGTATCTAGAATGCAAAAAAGAAGAAAAAAGCCCAACCTTTAAATATTTCAAGTAGCAACAGTGGTAAGATTCTGATGGGTATTCTAAGAGCAAGCCAAGAGACTAACTCCAAATAAATTATTCATTGTTAATTATTCCATTCACTCTCACATTGTTACATAACTCACAAAGGTATCCTAGCAATTAATAGGTGCAAAGAAATGCAAGAGATGGGTCATATGATAAAAATACTAAATATTATTGTTATATTGAATTTTTTTTATGCATATACAAACAAACCAGGCAGACAATTTTTCAGAAGTTGAGGTTCAGGGGAATTCCATATTGGTTTTAAAAACTGTCAAGAGTACATTCATAGATCTTTTTCTTCTGGAAAAATAAGCATACTGTGGTGGAGTTAGAGCAATGTAGCAGGTATACTGATAACAAGATTCTCAGAGGCTGGCTCTGTCCTAGATGGCTCTATTGCAGAAGAAGTTCATTATCTTTTTCTCTTCCCCCCCAAATTTTGTGTAATTTTTAAGGGTTATTTGATGTCTTTTAGGTAGTTCTCAAAAAGTGTTAGGGAAAAATCTTGAAGAATTTCTGAAAATTTTTGGTAATGAAAAAAGAGGACAATAACTTTTGCAGAAGCAACTTCAGTTATTTGAGCAGTTTTTCCCTTCTGGAATTAAACTTTTCTCAAAAATGTAACTTTCTTTTTCTCCTTTTCAAGGGGCTGGATTTTTTTTTTTCTAGAAACTAAAGAGTAGCTTTTGCAACTCTTTATTTAGTACTAAGAAATAATACCATGTCATCTTTCTTATGGCTGGAGCTTTGGCAAACTAACTTTGTTGATTTTTTGTATGTACTTACACAATTTTAATTCCCAAATATTAAAAATCGGATAACATTACTCAGCACTGGGGCAATCTAGATCCATGGAAACACATACAGAAATCAGAAAATGTTGCCATCTCAGGTAAAATGCAGTGGACTTTCAGAAACCAACTAAATCCTAACTATGTGAGTAAAATTCCTTGGTACCTGAACTAGAGTACACACTACAGAGAAGAAACAGTTCTTAGAAATCCCTGGCAACTGAAGGCACACTGCATAGTGGCTGACCCCATGAAACAGCTCCAAAACTAGTATCTAATTTTTTTAAATGTAACTAAATTAATGGGTTTAGTATTTTGAGCTACTCAGTGGGATGAATAAACTGCTTTATGTTGCCACAAAGCAGACTAGAAACTCTACAGCAGGCCTGACTTTAAAAGCATAGTGGTTTTTAAAATTATGATAGTATCCATGCAGGGCTCAAATAAGAAGCCCAAACTCTTCACCACATGTCCTTGTTTTAAGCTGAGGGATACATTAACAACCAGGAGAAATATATTCTCACTGTTCTCCTTTAGAGGACTGTAGAGATCCAAATCCTCTAGAGGTCAACAGAGGACATAAAGAATGGACAGGCTGTTCTCAACTGTTTGTCACCTTAAGTGGGAGTGTATCTAAACTCTCCTCCCCTTCACAGAGACTCTGCTTACACACTATCTGTTTTCTCAAATATGGTTTTTACAAATGACAAGGTTTATACACAATTTTGGGAAAGGCGGGGACATTTTCAAAAGCATCTTCAGACACTCCCCTGCTCTGCACATCTATTAACCAGCCTTATAAAAAACACTTCATGCACTTCTGGGTGTGTGTTTTATATCCTCACAAACCCACACTTCACCCTTAGCTTCCCTTGAAGACAAGTCCAACAGTAAAGAACAAGCAAAAAAAGTTGAGCAAGAAAGGAAGGCAGGCAGCTCCCAAGCTGCCAGTCCCAGCACAGGCTTGGCTGAAGCAGAGGGAGCACTCAGCACACTGCTGCTCGTCAGCCTGCTGCTGCTGCAGCTTTGTCTGGTGTCATTGGGGTGCTGTCCAGCTACAAAAAAATGCTGCCTAAAGAAGAGCATATTGCCAATGCTGGCTGCCAACCTTAGAGCTAGTGATAATCCAAACAGCACAAAGTGCCCATTATCAGTTCCTTCTCTGAACAGCCCATTAAAAACAGCTGTGCAGATAAAAGAACTGGAGAACTTTGTAGCAGAAATTAAGCAGAGAGAGAATGTGGTGGTTGGAGCCAACCACAGCCATTTAATTTCTGTGAAAGAAGAGCGGAAAAAAAAGGAAAAAGAAAAAAAAGGATAAGACTCCAAGTTATGAATGGGAAAGTTGTGTGCCTGCCTAAAGCACTGAAAACCATTGTGGAAGAGGATTTCTGAAGACAGGAGGTCTTCATTAAGATTTAGGGGCTAATCCTAGAGAGTCTCATTGCTCTGAACAGGCAACACAGATACCAACACCTGAATGTCAGCAGACAAATGCAGGCACTACCACCTTCCCACACACACATTCCCACTGAGGCTCCCATGCACGGGATTCCCCAGAGGAAAATTCTCTGCCCTGCTGCAGCAGAGTCACCGGGGAACAAACTAAAATACTCCCTGCATCAGCAAAATGATTCACAGAAAGTTGCATGAAACTTTGGGTTCCCTGATTATCAGGCTGTGCCTCCAGAGCAGTGAGGAAACATTGGCAGCTCCGTGCTCGGAGCCCCTGGATCCTTTCATGTCTCAGCCCGGCCATAAACAGACGCGGTTTGCTCTGCGCGAGCCTCGCCTCTGCAGACAATAGAGCTCCCCCTCCTCCGCTCCTGAAAGTGCATTCAAATCATTCCCAAATAATTTATGAGCATTGCTCTGCTAGAGCATGTCCTCTAGCACAGCCTGTTGGAGACACACAGAGGCACTGCAGGCCCACCCTGTCTCTTACCCACATCTTCACCTGGGAGTTTTTCCCCTGGACACTGGAAAGGCAAAGGGCAGCTGCCACTGGGGACTAAGCTCCTCAAACATGTACAGTGTGGAGGGGAGCAGGGGCTGCTGCTGGAGAGAACTTAAATTTGAGGATAAACTGATGGCATAAAGAATCTCTGAACTCATTTTAAGGACAATGGTCATTTTGGATTCTTAACTGAGTACAAGTGCTTGTCATTGGTATAACTAATAGCAGGAAAGGAATATTTTGTGGTATTATTTCTTCTATGTGCTGACAATTTAACTATTTTTCCCCCTGAAGTATAGGCAGCCCTTTAAAAGTTAAAAAGATCTTTTTTGTCTTACCAATAAAATTGTAAAAACTTTCTTTCTGACAGTTCTGACTATCCCCATTTCAACTGTGTCTGGATTTGCTCACAATTTCTTAAGGGTCTATAACCCATCTCTTTTAATTCATAATTCTATATGCAATTATCTAAAGAAAAGTTCTATGTAAAGACTGCTGAATCTTGAAAATATTGTTGCAGTATCACTTAATATTAGTGGCTTAAATCTGGTCAGAAATAATTTTACAAACTACTTTAGACATCTGCAGGGATTTCTCATGCTAATATTGGATTGGAATTTCCTCAGATTCTTTGAAAGCCTATCCATTTTTTCATGATGTGGCTTAACTGAAGGAGAGCTGACATAAGGTGGCTCACACAAGAACTTATGCTTATTTTTTGCAGAAGAGCAAGTTACTGCATCCCTCCCTGTGTTTAGAACAGGATGTAAAGCTCCTTTCTGATTTAGCTTTCCAAGAAAAACAAAAAGAAAAGAAGAGAATTTAAAAGAAAAAGAAGGAAGATGTGAATAATAATAAATAATCAAATCCATCTGTTTCAGAGGGGAGCCAGGAGAAGGAACCTAGACCACAGTGGTTCCTACTAACAAAACCTGTGTGTACATATAGGAGTGTTAACGTGCCCTGGTGATGTGTGGTAATTGTATACATAGACACTAAAGCATTTTTTTCTTCTCACATCAGGCTTCTCCATTTTAACCAGATCTAAAACATGCACCATCAGGAACTATTGCTTTCTCCATTTTTCAAAGAGCTAATAGATACTAATCATTGACCTCAGACTTGTCATACATCACTAGAAGGATGTTCTCCATAAACAACATGCTGGAGGTCATGTCAATGTCCACTTCCACCTCCTTTGATTTCTGCCCATCTGCAGCTTGCAGGCCAAATAAATCTCGTTAAACAGCATGTGCACAACTCTCTTAAACATTCCAGAGAACAAAGACAAAAGAAACAGTAATGGCCACAGTTATATAAAGCTGCAGCAGTAGCAAAAAAAGTCTACGGGTAGCTTGAGTTTCATAAGCACTGAAAACATAATCTATCATCAGGCAGCGTGCACACTGCATGTGACTGCAGCTGGGGCACAGGCAGGCAATTCCTGATTTGATTTGTGGCTCAGTGCTGCAGGATGGTCTCTGCCATTCACCTCTCCCTTTGTGTGTCCCCTTTCCCACCCTGTGCTGCCCACTCCTGCATCTTGTGCTGCTCTTAGCGCCCTTATGGGCAGATTCTACTGATAAACTTTCTTAACGAAGCCCTCTGGAAACCAAAAAAAAAAAAAAACCCAAACAAAAAACCAAAAAACAAAACCAAAAAAGCAACAAACAAACAAACAAAAACAAACAAAAAAACTCAAAAAAACCCCAAAAAAAACCAAAAAAACCCAAAAAAACAAAAACAACAAAAACAAACAACAAAACAAAACACTAAAAAAACCCCAGAAAACCCAAAGACCATAACTTTATGCCCAGGCAAACAAGTCAGCTTGGCAAAGGTAGCAGAGTAATAGAAGCAAAGCAGGAAACTGCACCACCAGGAATAGGGAGCCACTCTCTTCAACAGCAATCACCTGGACTCTCTGCATGTGTCACAATCATTCCATTGCAGCCTGGTGATGCAGTTAATTTTTATGCCTGGAACAGGTAGAGCAGGAACAGATACATACTTCTTAAAAACCTGGGACCTTCACCAAACCCCTGAGGATCCACCAAAATCCACAGCAGTCTCCAAATCATCTTTTTTTAATAAGTTTAGGATTCAAATGGACAAAGGAAAGAAGCAGTACACTAAGGTGCCCGAGAATACGCACTGACTCACTGGCGAGGTGTTTGAACTGAATGGAGGTGAAGAAATAGAGTGAACCAATAGGGTTTAAATTTTAAACCTGATTGATTTTAAAATTGTAAAGCTATTTTGATTAGTTACCTCAATTCCTAGCATTTTGCATTATCCTACTACCAAAATTTGCATCCCTCTAAAACTGTTCTACTTTTTTTTAAATTTTGATTTAATGGCAATGAAAAATTGCCACATACAAGGGTACCCTAATGATTAATTAATATTCATACTGAAAACCTGCATCCAATTTTTCCTAGCTTTAACTTCTGTTTTCTCTTGTTACCCCTTTATTTTACTAAAGAAGCCATTCTGAATGTGAAGTCTTCTCTCCAGAAGATAATTATACACCTTGATCAAATCACTACTTAACCTTTTCTCCAATAAGCAGAATGGATTTAGTTTCTCAGGTACCACTGCTGTCCCAGAACTTGAATCATTTTTTTGGTTTAGCTCTTAAGCTTCTCCAATTTTATTACATTTTCTTCAGAAATTTTTGAAGTATCTTTTTGTCAGCTTTGAAGCAGTGAAGTTCACCCCATGTTCAGCTGCTGCAGTCACTCCTTTCTTGCCTTCAGCTTGTATAAAATTACAGCTACTCTGTCCTTAGATAGTGTTTTAAAAATCCTCATTTACATGAATTCTAATAGCTCTTCATTTGCATTAGTTTTTAAAAGTCTTGGAGTTCAGCCACTGCATCACAACATTTAGGAGATTTACACTGAAAGCTATCAGTCTGCTCTAATGCACTTTGATGACTTTCCAGAACCAGGAGTCTGTTCCAAAATTAAACTACCCAGTGCAAGTGGCAGGAGTGCCTGCTGCCTGACAGAACACTTCTCCTCTGGAATTGCAGCTGGACAGACTTTGCTCACAAGTTTCAATTCTGTCAGTGCTACAAATTACTAAGACTGTTTATTTCCAGATGTAAAATTGATTGAAAACATTTTTTTTCAAAATTTATTTTGCCTCACTTTTGACAGCTTATGGAAACACCAGCTTATAAAGTGGAATATAATTAATGGATAGCAACTCTCTAAACTAGCCTTCATTCATGTGAGATGTTGTAGGGAATCTGAGCTGAATGCAAGACTTAGAAAAGATTCCACCTGGCAACACTGCATCTGTCCCTGTTCATTGTAAAGGACTGGGAATAGTAACCCTTGTATACAAAATTATTTTACATCCAGTGCTACGTTAATTTCAAAGCAAAAAAAAATGGATGAAGAAAACTATGAAACTGAAAGAAAGCAGAAAGTTACTTGTGGATTAAAAAAACCCAACAAACATGAACAACAAAACACAACCAAACACACAACAAAAAAACTTGTTTCTTTTCTATGGAAGAATAAAAATTATTTTCCTTGTAAAGCTATGACCATATGCCAGGCCTTTAGGGCACAGTGTGAGTAAAGGCAAACATCTTCTGGTTTTGCTCTACTCCAAATTTATTCTGAAATATGCAGCCAAGACCTCCCTTCCATTGTTCTCATTCTGTTGTATATAACTTGCTCTTCTCAGTTTTGCATGAGCAAAACAATTATTTAAATATATACACCCCCAGCTCTGGACAGTCCTTTCACACAGGACTCTGTTCTGCATGAGAGAGTTGCTCTCTATGAACTACAGGATCCATTTCTTTAATTGGTTTATTCCTGTCCTTATGAAGAGCCATCCTGATGGGATTGGTTACGTGGTTTTCTCTACTCAGATTTAAACAAACCAATCCACTGCTATGGTACCCTGCAGAGTCCCTGGAGGAGACAAAAACTGAGAGCCTGATGCTCGAGGCTCAGCCCCCAGGCAGCCATTCCTGCTCAGATCAGCAGCCAAAGGTGTCTGGTCAAAACTTCAACTTGCAACCAGCCAGGTACACTGAACTTTGATCAAAGCATGATGAAAACTTGGAAGAAGTGTGACAAAAGCCATTATTTCCATTTTTTCCTAACCACTTGCAAGCAGAGGCAGCTGTCCCTGAGAGGCCAAGGCAGATCTGTCAGATCCCTCAGGGCTGCCCTGGGTGAGGTGGGCACCTGCACCCTGCCAGGGACACAGCCCTGGACCCACGTGGGAATTCCTAAATATGGAAATCTTAAAGTCATGGAATTCCTAAAAATGTTCTTCAAAGCAAACTTTGGGAATACTTGATCTGACATCCTCTTATTGCACTGGTATTAGTGAGGACAGAGAATGGCACCAAATGAACACTCAGGGGAGATTTTGTCACGTTGTTAATGCTCTGCCATTAATCTCGATGGTTGGTTCGACAACCAACCTTCTGTTTGGTGATGGTTGTCTTTGAAGGTTGCTCTCAGTCTTTGAAAATGCTAATTGTCAAGCCAACATTTACAGAGGAAGTCATAAAATGAGATGTTATTATCTACTGCCCTTGCTCTGATGATAGAAAGAGGCCTCACACAATAGTTTTCTATTAAAAGCTTCATGCATCTTTGTGGATGGTGGCAAGTACAAACAGATTAAAGAGCCAGTCTGAAAAAGAGCATGAGATAGACAAGCAAAGGCTCTGCAGCCTACACTCCATCTAGCTGGGAAGACATCCACTCTTGATTTCAAATGATGGAGAATCAGCATTTGAAAACACCTCTTTAAACTGCCTAGTGGTTAATTAATCTTAATGCTAGGTTTGTGTATAATTTTTGATTCAAGTTTCTTTAACACTCAAACTTTTTTAGGCACTGTCACTTGGCTGAAGGATGTTTTTTATCATTTGTTTCCTTTTCCCTCTCCTGATTAAATTGTCCATTTTTAACACTCTTGTAGGGGATTTAAATACACTGAGTTCCTTAAATCCCACTATGGACTTGCTGTCAGGATCCTGAAGTACTTTTTAGTGCTTTTTCCAAGTTCTTTCTTTTTAAATAGAAAAAGTAACATTTTAAAAAAATTAATACTTCAAATATAAGTAATAGAATTTCTATTTTATATCCCAAGAGCTGGCTTTGTTCTCATGCTCTCCTGGATGTTTATGTCAAATCTTTTCCAAGACCCTTTAAATAATCCAGCAAGTGCCTATTTTTGTAGTGTGATTTCCTCAGTTAGGAAGGTGTAATTGTGACACTGAATCTTGCAGAGCTGCTGTGCACAGAGAACAAGCAGCAGTTGTCACAGCAGCTAAAGCAAGGCAGCTCTGAGTTCTAATTTGTGGTTACTGCAAATAATTTCCTTATTGTTTGTTGTCATTAAGACACACAGTGAATTGATGCATAACCTGGCCTAGCTGTGATAACTGCAGCAATGCACAAACTCCAAACTGAGCACATGAAGGAGAATCAACCCCTGCCAGGGCTGAATTCAGGTGAGCAGACCCAAGGTTTAGGGGGGAAAAGCCAATCCTTACTGCAGCAAGGAGAAACTCAGCACTAACAGAATCTGCAAGCGTGTGGTTAAAAGGCTCAGTTTTATCTACACATCTCAGTACACAGCACTGTAGTTGTAGGTGTGGTTATAGCAAATCTCCATGAGAAGGCACAGCAGCATAAGTGAATACAGGCTAATGAAAGAAAATGTTCCCATTTTGAAGGGTAGAGCTCAAAGTAAAAAGCTCCAAGTGTTGAGGACAGAGACATAATGGCAGAAGGAAAACAAGGAAGATTATAGTGGGAATTCAGCAGAGAAGAAGGTAGTCAATCCTCTCTAAACTTAGACTCCAGTTTGGACAACTGTTACTAAAGTGTGCAGCGAGTTCACTCCTGCAAAGCAGCCACTCTGTGAGAAATTGGAGAGCTTCAAGACTGACAGCATGAATTCTTATTTTGTCTTTTCATATCAAAGCTGGAACTTAAATCCCAGTCATACTGATTTATCGGGTGTGCAGAAGAGAGAGTTAGGTCTAGGGTCCAGTGTCACTCAGTAACTTTCATTTCCATAAGGGACTAATTCAAAAAAGTCACAGGTTTTCAGTACATTTTCTCCATACCAGCTTTCCCCTCTCTGGAATGTTTTTAGTGCTTCAGTCAAGCTGTAATTGAGGGAGGTGAGGTGTGCTATGTCCATTCCTGGTTTTCCATCATCCCTGCAGCACGGGTCCCATTTGTTTAGCTGTGTTTTGATCTCCTAATTCACACTCCAGTGTGCAATGTCCCCGCCACTGAAAAATTCCTACCCTCTTCTCTCTGGCTCCTAAGAGGTGCCAAAGCAAACAGTTCAGGATCACACCACAAACTTCTGTTAATGTTCCAGGAAAAGAGATCCAGCAGTTCCTGCAGGCTGTTAGGAAGGTGATGGTGCAAACATGAGGATGCTAAAAGGATTAGCAGGGTGTGTTTGTACCACCTTTCTGAAGACAAGGGACTAAGAGAAGTTACAAAAAGGACTACAGAGTGAAAACCAGGGAACTTGCTTATTAAAATGGAATTTTACGTCAATGCCAAACACATATGGGAAGCATTATCATAAATATATGTATTTAATTCTTAACAGTAGCTTTAATTTACATTAAAGATATATATTAAGGATTAAGGCTCTATCCACAAAGAAAAAGCTCCTGTTACTGAGTTCAGTGGTCTGAGACTGAACCCTATAACAAGATTTTTAGACAACATAGATGAAACTGCATGAAAACTCCTGAATGCCTGTGTTATACATGCTGTGCTCTCTTTGCATTGCAGGTCCTAATTAGGGGTGTATATTACTAAATATATTCAGAAATCACATTCTCAAAGTGAAGAAATGCTTAATCATTTCAATGCAGGATTTCTTAACATTCCTTAATTTCACCTCTTGAAATTTTACACTGAATTTTGTCAGTTTATAAATTTACACTAGAGCATGCCAAAAGGAGGGAAAGAAAGAAAACAAAAAAAAATCCCAGACCTTAAAGGCATTTTACCACAGAGACACTGAAAAATAAAGACCATTAGCAAAAAAGTATAATTAAATTAAAATGCCAGCTTCCCAAAGAAGCTCAGTAAATGGGAAATATATCAAACTGTGATAATACAAATGGGCTATTTCTCAAGGTGTGAGAAAGTCAATGGAATAAACTCTGATAATTTGCTGACTTTTTATGTACCAGGTAGAGTAATGACTTAAAAGTAAATTGCACAATGACAAATACAGCAATAGATTATGAACCACAGCTACTCTTCCTATTAACATCACTATTTTAGGTATTATGGTGTAAAACAATATTAGGTATAAAAAAAAGAGAGGGTTGTAACTGAGGTAGCCTGCTGCTAGCAAAAAGAGCTGGAATTTCACATAATCACATAATTTTAAATTCTGTTGTCTGCACTTTCCCAGGAGTCACTTCGGCCCAGTTATTCTGAACACATTTTAATTTCCATTCCCACCCTGACGACAGCAGAGGCTTTTTTCTTAAAATCAATCTTTCCACAGCACTACAGACTTTTCCGAATATTCAAAATTACTTTTGGCATGTAAGTTCATTTTGCTAATTCCTCTTTTAGTGAGCAAATAACCTTTGGAAAGCTGGCTGCAGGTGTTTATGTGTCAGGACAATATCAGCGCTGCCCCAGCTGCCCAGCGCCGTGTCAGCAGCGGAGCAGCGCAGATGCTGCGGCTCTGCTGCCCTCTGCTGCAGCGCAGCCCGGGACGCGCCTCCCGCAAGGCAGCTCCGGCCTTGCCAGCTAAACTCCTGGGTCTGGGCACCCAAAAGCAGCGTTAAAGGCGAGAGCAATAAGGAGCTGCTATTCTATTCGTAGAAAAACGCTCAAAGCAAGTCGAATCCTCCCTTCTCTTTTGCTGGGACTGAAATACAGCAGCTGAGGTGCCATCCTGCACTGTGTGAGCTTGGAAAAACAAATCTGACAAGGAACAGAATGCTTTTTTTAAACATGTAAGACTAGAGAATATAATTTCCCTGAGAAAAGTTGAAACAAGTATTTTTCTGGCCGTTCCCCTGTCTCCTGGGGATACAAACTGCTCTGCAGGGACACCTGCACAGGGCCAGTGCCAGAGGGAAGTGGTGGCCCTGTAGCCAGAGGCTGTTGGGACACCAAAGCTGCTGCACCCCAGGAGCTCCTGTACCCTTCAGGGCTGCTGGGTCCTGCTGCTTTGATTTTTTTTTTAAGATTTTCTAAGCCTTCTGATGTTTACATTTTTGTAATGAACTTTCTCACACACTTTATGTAAATAACTTATTGTTTTGCATTCTGTTATGGAGGAGGAGAAATGTGATATGAGGTTTGTCCAATGTCATTGGAGAGATGGCACTGTCACCCTCCAATCTACTGCCACTTTTGGAAATCTATAAATGTTGCAGTCAGAAATTAAAAAGTCCCCTTTTCACCTTAAAAAGCAGTGTGTCCATGTTGTGTTATTTTGTGTCCTATAGTGACAGGATCCCTCTGTTCCCTTTCTGAACATCACTGGCCAAGGCAGAGAGGATGGCAGATATTAATCATTGCAAACTACTTTACAAAGGAAGTATTGAGAGCTTAAAAAGATATTCTTAATTCTTTTTCATAAAGCTGTTGTGTATTTTAATGAATTTTATCTTTGTTACATAGCACAAAATTAAGTAAGTAGACTTAAATCTTCTCACAAGTAAACTTGCATTCAAAATGTTAAAAGAATCTAATTTTACCTTTAAAGGGCAAGGATTTATGCAGTGAAATGCTTGCTTTCCTCAAGCAAGTACACACTTTATATGTATCATCTACCAGATTTTTATCCTGATAGACCATAACAGCTCCTAAAGAGCCGTTATAGATTATTGTGTAAATCCTTCTTTGTTCATGGACTATTGACCCAACAGTGCATTATGTCCCTAAAGAAGACTTGATAGTCCATCATGTTAATCCAGCTGCAAGGTTAGCGCATGATGTACGGAAAATCTTTACATAATTTTCAGTGAAATTAAATAAGAATTTTCCTGCGCAGATAATTATGCTCCATAGTGAAATAATTCAATATCAGAGATAACACAGGGCATACACACATACAGAATATTAAATCGTGTTATGGATTGCACATCTCTATGTTTTTTATTAAAATTAAATTCAGGCTGTGCCATGAAGATAGTTCAAAGTGGCTAAAGCTATTAGCTGAGCTACAGAGCTAAAATAACTATAAAGATTTTATTTTTAACTAGATCATTTTAATAAAGAATATGTTCATTTCAGAAAGCCATTTGAACAGAGATTGGGGCATAGAAAACATTCCTGGAAAAAAAAAAAAACAGTCATACTTGTACTTCAATTCTCAGTTACTCCCAGTTTATGGCCAAATGCAACACTGTCCTCTGAAAGGAAAAGGGACATTGTGGTGTAACCCAAACCACTAAACGTTTTGAAAGGGCTTAGCTGTCTGAGCTGCATGCAATGGACAGAGAAGTGACACTTGTTATCTTGTCACTCAGGGCAGACACTGTGTGACAGGGGCAGGAGGGCTCAGAGGGGCACAGCCTGCCAGCAGCTGAGGCTCAGGCATGCTCCAGCACCAGTCAAAACCTCTCCTTGGCACACATACCCCAATTAAAGCAGTATTTTGAGTTTTATGACATAGTTATCACAAAAATTAAACCCATTGTCAATTTTTACTTTTCTCATTTATATCTGTGCTTATCCTTCTCACTGAAACTAACATTTGTTGCTTTAATTCCACTTCATAATTGTCCAGAAATAAAATAAAATCATTATCAAAAGTGAGCTGAAGTCAAGCTGCTAATCCCATTTTATTTCATTGCTCCATTACTCATTTCTCAGCCAAAGTATGTTCTACTCATTGATTTTCCAATCCCCAAGAATTACTTTCTTTTGTGCATCACAGAAATCCCGATTTTCTGAATTCAAATAGCACTTTGCTGCAGACATTTACATTTCAGGTATAAGAAAATATCCAGATCAAAACACCCACCAGGTTGAGGGAGAGTTCCTGTGAAAACCAGTGTTTCTAAAAGAGGAACAGCATTGCCAAACCATGGAGTAAAAGAGCTTCCTGGCAGTATGTAGCTGGATGTCTCATGGCTTGCAGCAACACTGGACAAGAGTTTTATAGAAAGTATCTCCTGGGATATATTTGCAGTATTTAACTATTGCTCCAATGAGTGAGAGAAATTTTCACCTATAAGAATGTGGTGATTATCAGGGCAAAGGAAAATGAGCAAGCTCCTGGCCTCAGGAGATGAGGAGGAAGGGCTGGGATCCCATCCTTCCTCCCTGTTCACAGCATCACCATCACAGGGCCCAGTTCCTCAGGGAGAGCATTCCCACAGATCTCCCCATATAAATATAATATTAAGTAAATATCACATAAAGCCCCTCCAGGATGTGCAATCCAAACTCCACCAGCAAGCAGCAAGCTGAGCATGCAGGGCATAGCAGGGACCCTGATCCCTGGGGCACAGGGAATTCATTCCTCACAAGCCAAGAGCCCCTTCTACAGCTCTTCCATGGGGTCAGCTCTGGCTCATGGACCCCATGCTACAGCAGTCACAGAAGGACCTTCAGGCCCTGTTTCACAGCCCTTGGGATGTTCTCTCCACCAGCAGCACCAAGGCAATGAGTTCCTCTCCCAAAACACAAACCCTGAGTAGCAAACAGCCCCTCAGCCATACACAGGCAGCGTGGCACCTTACGTGAGGCACAGGTACATCCTCCTTCACTGGCTGCAGAAGCAGACCATTAATATTTTACAGATTTCCCATCCTCTCTGTTTGTGTCATTTATCAATGCCTAACAGGTCCTCTGCCAGCTATACATTAAAACTATTTTCAAAATATTTCATTGTCAGCCCATGGCACCTTCATTATTTATTAAGATAAGGGACATGATGAACAGGAACAGTAGGTAGCTTGTTTGTTCAAATGTACTTTATGAATCCTTTGAATGCACAGATCTGCTAGAAATATAGTGCCTGCAGGTTCCCAAGAGTCATAGGCATGATTCATGCAAATAATAAAAATATTGTATGCTTGATGTAGCATCGGCATCATCTGCCTGGAAAGTTCTGTTCTTCAACATATACAGGCTGGATCTCTGAAACCAGTGACATTATTTCAGGTGTACATTGATATAAATAAGAGATTTAACTATATTTAACATAGAGTCTACATTATGGCTTTTTACAGCACAATGAGTGTATGAACAGGAATCCATAGTTCATTCTCCAGTCATTACTACAGTTCTAATGAAGAGTGATAAAGTTTCCCCTCATGCCCCACAAAAGGATTCCTTTAATCTTTCTCTTCTGCACAATTTCTTTTAAATTGCTTTTTTCCAGCAAAGTCAAGACCCAAATAACAAATACACCACCACAAAAAGCAACACTGCAAGCATCATTTTGTTGCCTGATTACATTAGCTCCTGTTAATTCAGAAAATTATAGCACTTTTTTCTTTGTGTTGACTAAGGAGACTCACAAAGTCCACAAATAAACCAAGAAATTGACACATGAACAAGGCAAATTCCCAGAAGAATTTTGAGGAGCAGTTAGAAAGGATCAGAAATTATGCAGATCACTCTCTCAGTCCCACAGAACTACTGAACCCCATTCAGCAATTAATTCAGAGAAGAAAAAGCAGCTTTTGGGACACAAAGCTGGACCTGAACACCCAAGTGTGTGGAAATATGCCATATCACTCTCTTTTTCAAGTGTACTGGGAGTTTTGTTAGAATGGGAAGTGCAAACCCAGGCAAAGCAAGATCTGCTGCACGTTCTGCCTCCTCAGCCCCAGACCTACACATCTCTCACCCACACCTGGAACAGCAAATCAGCTGCACAGATCCTGCACTGGGGAAAAGTTTTGGTCTTGTCCTAGACAGTAAAATGCTTAAAAAAAAAATCAACCAAAGAAACAAAAACTCAACCAATCAAACCAAATGGTTTTGGCAAATGTCAGCAGCTGTGCTCCTCCTCCTGGGAGCTGGGGTATGGGTGTAGATGCAGACAGTCAGACAGCCTGAGTGCTCATCCTCTGCCTGTTCAAGGCAAACTGTTAGAGTTCTGAGCTCAGGCTGCAGCCCCAGACACCCAACACCTGGTCAGCCCCCTCAGTGCAGAAGCTTTTCCATGGGGTCTGTGGAAAGAGAGGTGAATTTAACTTGGAAGATGCCCAGAGGGAGCCAGGATGGACACAGCCACCCTACAGCTCCCCTGATTATACAGCAACAACACATCTAGATAGTCAGCACGGTGATCTCCTACTCATCATTTTCTCCAACAGTTTTGGTGTATTATTCTCTCACCAAACTTGTCCCAGTTATGGTGAAAACTATTTTCTATCTATGGACAGCTTGTGAACTGTCAGCTGGCAAACACTTTTTGCATGTTTGATTCTTAAATTGCATAATCAATCATGTCCTATAATTTGTTTCCTGGTTGGACTAAGTGATAATACAAACTGTTCTACTTCCCCTCTACAAAAATATTGTTTTATAGAGAAACAACTTAATTTGAAATTCCTATCTGCTAGAAAGAAGAAAGATTTATTTACAATCAACTCATAAGCAAAACTATATTAATTTTTAAAATCAAAAACCTGATAAAATGGGCATTAACACAATAGTGTTTCAAATAATTTCACAATTTATAAATTTCATGTCATTATTCACCAGTTCTAAGCATCTGTTTGCATAGAAAATCACCTCTTTGATAAAGGTAAGGAAAGACTATCACACATACTTATTTTAATCAAGCCAGCTGGTATTTAATTTTGTATACATTTCAGTTAAAAGAAATTTAATTTTCTCTCACAAAGATAATTTTAATAGTAAAATGTAACCATATGACCATTACGTATGACATTCAATTTTGTGTTTAATAGTGTGTCAAATTGAAAATTGCAGTTTAAGACATAATCTTTCATAGAGCCTGTCACATACACAAATCTGCCATTTAATTTTTATTAAGTTATGCAATAATTTCTTAACAGACAGTTAAGCTCTAGAAGAGATCCACAAAGTTACAGGAGAGAAGCTGAGTCTGCATTGGTCAGAGCCTATATTCAAAAGAGCTCACTTCAACAGGAGAAAAAGCAAATCTACCACCCAGAACATAATGATTTTGTGCTCATGAATATTAAATTGATGCAGTATTTACCCTCAAAAGTATAAAGCATTATTGCTCTTAAATCACATGCAGCCTAGTAACTTCAATAATTTCAATTGTTTTTTTCATTCACACAAACAGTTATTATGAACACTATAGTATAAGAAAATATAGCTTAGAGATTTCAAAATTATCCATTGTGGAGATCTTAGCAACTGAAGGCAAGATGGAATAAAACAAACACAGAACATTTGAGATTTTCTGAGGAGCTGCCTAGGGAAACACTCTGTTAAAGTTGAGCAACTACCTCCTACTTATGATTTTCTGATTTTCGTAGAAAAGTCTGCAGAAATTAGTTAAGATTTCAGCTCCATTTCCCTGCAGTGCTTAGATGGATTTACTTGAGAGTAGGACTCCACATTTAGATCTTGAGAACAATAGATTCTGTCAAATATTTTCAGAAAATATTCTGCTAAATAGGGATGTGGTAGTGACAGGAGAATTTAGTATGTTATCACCGTGTGCTCTTTTACCAGTTTTTGGTGTTGCTTTTGTCTGCTTCCTTTCTTTTTCTTTTAGTCCTTTATGCTTTTTTTTCCATAAAATTCAGATTAGATGTTCACACATTGTCCCCCAAACTTCCAATTGCTTTCATTAATTTCTATCCTGGCCTTTTGGGTTGGCTGAAGGATGCCCAGCTCTGGAGCAGAGGAGGCAGTGGTGCCTTTTCCCCAGTGATGAATGGAAGGCTGACTGCAGCAGTGATGTACACTATCTCACTTGCTGCAGGGGTTAGATCACATTAAAAGAGGAATGTGCAATTGAACTGACAGAAAGGGAATGATTAGCACTGGACATCAGTCATTTGTTTCAGGCTGAGCCCTGGTAGGAAACTCTTGGCACTGCTCCTCATCTGCAGGACTGCAGTCGATAGATCTGTTCCTAGATAACAGAACTGCTTGGGTGGATATAAAATCTGGTGATTTTCTTTTCACCAGCAAGAATTACTTTTAGAAACAAAGAGTCAGAGAATTTGAAAGTGTCAAAGAGCCTTTATCAGTTTTGGCTCAGTGCCTGAGTACAAGTGCAGGATTATTCCTAAATCATCTTGTGGATTGTCCGCTCTGGCTAACTGTATCCCAAGGGAGATCACTTCACACACTTTCCCACAACTGATGTATAACACTGTCAGAAGCTTCTTACTGATAATCAACCAAAACTTTACCTTTTCAAATATCTTCCTGTAACTTCTAGCAGCACCCTCACTTACCCAGCAATTCCTCTCCTGCCTTGGTGTTAACACTTCTCATCCCCTTGTAGATGGTTATCACACCCTCTCTATCACTGCTTAGGCAGGCTCTACACTTCCAGCTTTTCCATCTTTTATCTTTAAGTCAATTCCCCCAGTCTTCAGATTTTATGTCACTACTTAGATGCTAAAGGGAAAATCCAGTGTGCTAATTTTGGGTGTACTTGAAGGAAAGAGTGGAAAGGGTATTTATATGCTTAATTCTCCACCTCATTTCAAAGCATGCTCTTACTTTGCCTTTATAAAGTCTCAGTAAAATATCCAAAATGTATTTTGAAGTGATGTTTTTTCTTCTCTATATATTTTTCAGCAGTAGATATATATTACATTATATAGATGGGTTTATAATTTTTCTCAATTAACATTAAAACATGGATGAAGTTTATGAGCTGGAATTATGTTCAACTGAAAGTATTAAATATTTAATGCTATATATATTATCCACATACTTGGTTCCTTAGACAGAGAATAGATTACTGTATAGACAATATATATCCTATTATATATCCTTGTATATCCTTAGAATATTGTATAGACATAGAATTACTCAGGCAACATTTTCAGAAGGATGGAGTGTAAGAGACTTGAAAGAAGTGCTAGACTAAAGATGCTTAAATGTCTTGATTTCTGTAAGAGGAGAATTTTAAAATTTCATATTTCAGCAGACTGTTTTCTGCAAATCCTTGATTATATATTGTCCTTTTGGAAACTTCTAAAACTTTTCAAAAATAAAGGCAATAATAAAAAGGAATATCTGGGATTAATTTTATTTAAGATTTAATAGCATCTGGAAATGCAGGCAGGAAAACAATGCAGATTATAAAGCACAAAATGGATATGATTTGCTGTGGTTGTAGGTTAGCTTAGGTCTTGAATTCAGCTTGCATAAAACGTGTATTTCTTCCCAGCTGTGAGCAGTGTGTGGATGCACACCCCCAGGTGCAGCACACTGGGCATTGCTCTGCTCAGAGGACAATGCCACACCATTAATAGCACAGTGCCACAGAGAAAGGTCCTGAACTGTGCATCCTGCACATGGCTCCAGCCAGCCCTGGGGATGCACAGAGTGCCAAGGTCTCCAAAGTCATTTCTCAACTGTCCACACAGCACCATGATGGAATTTATCAGCCAGGCCCTCTCAGGCACACCTGGGGGGAAGGTTTGTGCTTGGCCCTGGTCACTGGGGCTGGGGGAGGCTGCTGGGACAGGGCTCCAGGCTGGGCCCCAGAGATCTCCAACAGCTCTCTCCTGCTCCCAGAACAGAGGTTTGGGCTCCAGGCTGGGCCCCAGAGATCTCCAACAGCTCTCTCCTGCTCCCAGAACAGGCTTTGGGGTCCAGGCTGGACCCCAGAGATCTCCAACAGCTCTCTCCTGCTCCCAGAACAGAGGCTTTGGCTCCAGGCTGGACCCCAGAGATCTCCAAGAGCTCTCTCCTGCTCCCAGAACAGGCTTTGGCTCCAGGCTGGGCCCCCAGAGCTCAACAACAGCTCTCTCCTGCTCCCAGAACAGAGGCTTTGGGGTCCAGGCTGGACCCCAGAGATCTCCAACAGCTCTCTCCTGCTCCCAGAACAGAGGCTTTGGGGTCCTGTCCAACAGGACTCTATTGCACAAAAAACATCAGAAGCAGCACATGGCAAAGCCAGACAATTACAGCAACCTTGAAGCAGCTCCCTTATTTCAGTGGACTACTCTGGAGAAGAGGAAAACAATTTTTTGGTTCTTAAAAAAGTTCCAATCTACCCCTAAACTTCTCATAAATGTCTCTGACATAGCTTTGTATGAATAAATGTTCATGGAAGACAAAGCACACAAAAGTAAGCCTGAGAAATTCAAACTGAGATTTTACTATCTTCAGATTGGAAGAGTCATTAGAAAAATCTACTTCTGATCACACATTTTAAAGTTGCCCTATTTAAGTGTTTAATGGCAAGACATCTGGACAGCATGAAGAAATTTTGCTAAAATTACTTGCATCAAGATTATATTTGATATCTGAATATTAGGGTACTTCAAGTTACTCCAGAATCTGCATAGAAACTTGACTACAAGAAGTAGACATTCTAGTTATTTTTTAAATGCATCTTACATAACAATACCCACTTTTCTTCACCATTTTTCCATTCTTTTGAAGAAGAGTTTAACTACCAAGCTCAAGTAAATTAAAACTCTGTCTATGAGTCCCTGAAAAGTCAAGGCTTTTTTCAGAGAATCAGATGGTTTGGACAGACACACCAAGGCAGCTGTATTGCAGAAGTCAATTTCATTAATGAAAATGGTTTACGGTTTAAGATAAAGACAATAAAACCAAGTAAAAAAGGGCATTTCCTTTAAGGGCAATAAATTATATGAATAAATTGATAAAATTTCAATATGTAGTTAGCCACTTTTTAATAGAATAACATCAAGTTGCTGTTTCTTCTTAGACATTGGTATAAAGCAAGTTACTTGGGTATAAATGTCTCCTGCTGGACTGTTACATATGAGTCTTGTTACAAAGAAAATTGTGATAAACATACTGCTTAGTAAATCTAGACAACTTTTACTATAAAAACAACCAGAATGCAATGGACTAAACTTTAAAATCAATGAGGTAAATGCAACTTTTGGAGCACAAGCAGGTCTGAAGAACCTGACTATTGCAATCTATCTTTAAATAGGTATTTTGAGATTTAGAGTAAAATAGCTTGTGCCACAGCAGAGTCAGTTTGGAGAGATCATTATAAAATCCCATTATCACTGCTACAAGTTGGACTATTTGTCATCACAGAAGAGATGACAAGCTCAGAAATACTACATTTGTTATTATCAGATGATAAATGATATTCCATTAAAGCTGCAATACATCATCTGCAAAGCTGCAAAGAAGATATCAAACCTATCAGTACTTGACTTATAATTTAATTTTCAAAAGCTGTCAACTAAAATTCCAAAGGCTAAGCATTTTCATTTTTAAAGTTCATCTTATTTATTTTCCTCATCTGTTAGTCTAATTTTTTTGATATGGCAAAAATAACTGATTATGTGCAAGGTATAATTCTTTTTCTCTTGATTAAGTAATACATCAGATGTCACTTATGTATTAAAAATATATGACAAATAATGAAGCAAAAGAGTAGTGATGAACACACCTTATTTGGATTTCTTATTTTTAAATGCAACAGTAAAGGATGGGTCAGTCTAAAAATATTTTGATTATGCTGTATTCCAACTAACACGAAGCCTAGACTTTAAAATTTACAATTTGAGTTTTACTTTATAGGAATAGAAAATCAAATATAAATCTATTCAAACCGGTACTTGGAAAATATCTGTTTAGCATCCAAACAATTCTGACATTCTAAATTCCAGGAAAAAAAGCTATTAAAAAGCTTTTTAATTTTTTTAATTTGTGCTGGGGGCTGCCCAGCAGGGGAGCAGCCCTGCTGAAGAGGCCCTGGGCTCCCAGGACAGCAGGGTGGGCACAGGGTGGGCTGGGGCAGCACCCAGAGCCTGGCAGTGCCCAGCCTGGGGTTCACAAGCCCAGCTGGACCAAGCCCTGAGGAACCAGGACCAAGCCCCGAGCTGAGTGCTCTGAGCCAGACCTGCACTCAGAACTTCCCCAGCTGGGCCCTCCCAGCCTGAGCTGCCCCATGGTCTGACCCCTCCAGCACAGACACAAAGCAACAACCAAAGCCTGGTGATCCTTACCACTGGTCACTGATCAACAACCAACAGTGATTCTCTGTAACTTGATTATTCCAATTATTTTCATTTCAGTGTTATCAAATTCATATTTTCAATGCTAGCTCGGCACAGTTTATAACAAAAACATTTCAGCTACTGCTATGCCAATTGTTGCAGTATGTTATTGCACAGTGAGCAAAGGAGCTTCAGATGCCACTGTATCCTACAATCTGTTTTTAAGTTAATTGACTAAAAACACTTCCTGAATTCACAGAACCACAGAATATGCTGAGCTGGAAGGGACCCATGAAGATGACTGAGTCCAGCTCCTGGAGCTGCCCAGCACCATCCCCAGGAGTCACACCTGTGCCTGAGAGCCTTGGCCAAGCACCTCCTGAGCTCCCTCAGGCTCCTGCTGTGCCACTGCCCTGGGGAGCCTCCTGCAGTGCCTCCCCACTCTCTGGGTGAAAAACCTTCTCCTGGTATCCTGGTGACCCAAACCTCCCCTGACACAACTGCAGGCCATTTACTTGAGTCCACCAGAGAGAAGAGACCAATGTCTGCCCTTCCTTTTCCCCCATGAGGAGATTGGAGACTGCAATGAGGTTTCCCCTCAGTCTTCTTTCTCTAGGCTGAGTTGATATATTGTCTAAAAGTTTATGCTTTTTCATTTATTAATTTAACATCAACTAATAATAGCATCAAAGACCTTCAGGTATGGCATTTCCTGGCAGTAAATGAAGGGGCACCAGCTGAATGCTGGGAAGCAATTCAAAGTAACTTGTGAGCTAAAGACATAAATTCACTATTTACTCTTTGATGTTGGTGCTCACCACCCGAGACTGCCATGCCCAGAGAAAAACAAGTCCAAAGCCCTGTCAGCAATTGTTGGTCTTAAAAAGCACTGAGTTCCTCAGAGCCTTTCCCAGAGCTCAGCAATGAGCAATGAGTGTAACAGCCCTGGCTGGACATGGGGCAGGTTCTTTACTACTAGAGTGGGGCAAAGAATAAAACTAAAAAGTTAATTGTAAATGAGACCCTCTGTGCTATGTGCCAAAGAAATATATAGTCAAGGATACTAAATAGTAAACCAGCAGAAATTGCAAGGGGTTTTGAAAATACTCATTCAGGTTCACAATTCTCAAATAAAAATTACATTAACAAACCTTACCCACTGTAAAGCAGCCAGTTCCTGCAATGTGCCTTGAGCACAGGGCCACATTTCAGGTGACATATTAAATTTTTACAGCATTTTTTTAAAATTAAGGAAATCCACCTTCGGCTAAAATTAACAAGTGTTAATCTCTACCCCAGTTGAATTCACCCTGCCTGGATCTGGTAGTTGTTATCCTGTTCTTTAAACTCCAACTTGGTGTGAGTTTCAGGCAGGGTGTTTTGGTTCCCTGCTCTAGCCCCAGTTTAACTTCCTTTTCAATACTGCCACCTACAAGGGAAAACAATACCTACCAAGCTGCTTTGAAAATGTTGCCTTCAGCATTGTGTTACTCTGATCACATTCATCTCTGTCCTTTTTTTCAAATTTGATTTTAAATATTTACAACATCATACATCTTCCCCTCCTGAAATTACTAACGAACTGTTACTGTCTGCAAAGCCTGCTGGATGAGTGATGGACAACTTAAAAGGGAGCATCAATGTTTTATTTGTGAAATATAAGCTGAAAATAGTCTGCAGATTCTTTTTTTATTGATCTTCTACTTTATGCAAAGGTACCTAATGTACTTAACCAAAAAAAGGCTTCATTGTGTACTATCAATAATTAAAACATTGAAGTAGATTAACATGTAATAGTCACCAAGTTGAGGTAAACTATAGAGAAACAAAAAATTCAACAGACAAGAATAAAGCAATTGCAGCTGGAAATAATTTACATACTGTGGAAAAGAATTTAGCATTTCTACATTAAAAATGCAGAACATGGGGAACACAGATTAATGAAGAAACAAGTTGCAGGATAGTTTAGCACTGTAAAGGCAAAAAACCACTTGTGAACAGTGCTTCTGAAGTTGTATATGAATTCTGAAAAATACTTACAAAAACTAGAATGGTTTTCCATTTCATCACAGAAGAAGATTACAGATTCAAATTTGACACCACCTAATTTTTACACTCTTGATACTGTCATTTCTCATGGCTTTTCATTTTTTTGCTGTGAGTGCCAACAAAAACCCTGCAATGGCTGCTGCCTGCCAGAGGTTTTCAGAGTGTTGGTACCAATGGTAGCTGGAAGAGCCATGGAGTGATTGAAACCAGGGTGTAGGGCTGTAGAGAGAGCCATGCACCACTTCCATCTCTGCAGGAGGACTCTAATAGCTGCCAGAGCACGAGCAGCACAAAATATAGCTTGAATAAGTGACAAACAGAGGGATACAAGGAACAGAACAGGGTTAAATTAAAATGAATGAACTACTGCTCAGAGTACTGCTGGGTGAAAAATAAGAGAAAGGCATATAAATAGTAAGCTGAGAAGTGTTTGAATGTGAAATAGGCCTTCCACCTAGAGAGAGGAGCAGGGCTGCTATCAGGGGAGATCACTCACCACACTCAGTCTACAGCAGAGGAACCAACTCAGCTGCTTCATTAGTGCTTTTCAATCCCCAGGCTCACATAGAAATATATATGTATATATGTCTATCTCCATTCAATATGGTTGGACAATATTAACCTCAGTCTTCCAGTTACCAACAATATTATGAAATATTACAGGTCTTTTTCTTTTACTGTTGAATATAACCACATACAATGTAAATACATTGCAATATGCACATGTGCTTTCGGGATTTCTGCATCTAAAGTATAAAAATAGACATATATACAAACTGATACATATACCTGTGATATGCATCTTAGAGCCCCATGATCCCTCTGCTCCCTTGCCATATTGCAGACTGCAATGGATCTGGTGAGCAACATTTGTGAAAGAATCACTTTTTGTTTTATTTTGGCCTGTGAATTACAAATGCTCAAGATTGGAGCTGTTTAGATTAAGCATACTGTTTTCCTTGTTGGATCAACATAAATCCTAGAGTTATATTTCTAGCATAAATAATATTATAAATTTGAGTTTTACTTTTCCATAGACATGTTTTAGTAATTGCTTAAGGCTCACTATTTACCCTAAAGTTTCTGACAGTAAATTAATTTTCTAGAATATTTACAAGAAGCACATGCTGAGAAAATGGATTTATTTAAAATATTGAACAAATATTCATTTTCCCTAAGCTCAAAAGTTCTTCCATATGCCCCTCTTTTGCTGATATGTTTTTACATTTCTTGTTCTATTTCTCCCTAGAAGAGGGGGAAAAAATTAAATCTGCTCTGTCATCTATCCTAGACAAAAGAACCTGGAGAACTTGGGACCTTACTTGAGTTCATTCAAAAAGTACCTTTTTTCAGACAGTGAAAGTAGTCTGGGAGCTGCTTTTCAAAAAGGAGTAGTCAGTACCTCAGCCCCCTCTTTCTGCCATTCCTATGCAGATTAGTGACTCATCCCTTAACACAAACCCCGTGCTTGCCTGCAGAGCTCTCATTACCTTTGACAACATTTTCGGTCCCTGAACATCTAATTTTCAACTCCAGAGTACACAGATGGGAAAGAGAGACAGTACTTGTTGCCTTTGAATGATACAGAAACCAAATCCTATTGTTATTACCTTTCCTTGTCACATTGATGAGAGAGTGATGCTTTCTGTAATGCATCTGTATAACACTGAGATTGTGATCCATTACTTCAAATGGCACTTTATGTTCCTACTGTAAAAATTGATGAAAAATATTTTTCTTGAGTGTTTAAAATTATGTACCACAATGTTTTCAACTCACTTCTCAGAACATTTTATTTCATTCAAAGGAGAAGATGCTGGGAGATAAAAACCAAAAGCAAATAAACAAAGATCCCCTTCCTTTTCTCTGTACCATTTGCATATGAAGTGACAAAAGCATCCTGCTGCACCAGGAGAATTCAGAGCTTAAACATAAAGACACCTCAGTGGAATCTTGGAGTGGGAAGGGAAGATCTCCTGACAGTGGCTCTGCTGCATGAGCCTCCCTGCTGCCCTGGAGATTAACCTGCAGCTTTGGACATGGCTGGAATTACTCCAGTGGACCTTGGCACCCACATGGAATCACTAGATGGAGTCAGATTATACACACAGGGCATTTGGAAAGTGATGCAGAGGATTAATTCCCTTGAGGACTTTTTGTAGAAGTATTATAACTTCTACTGAAGTAATAGGATGAAATATTAATTAAAAAAATATTCCTATCCTGGCTTCAGATTTAGACACAGTCTAAGGAGGAATTTCTACACTTCTAAAGACGAGATACACACTGGTACTTACATGAACATCCTTTCTTACATTATTTCTTTTTCTCTTTCTGCCCTACACAGACATTCAGAAGTACCAATACACCAAAGCAGTAGCTGCATCTTGAATCATTTTGAGAATTTTTTAGCCATGACTTCAGCTCCTTTGTATCAAATCATAGAAAAGAAAGTGATAATGTGTTTCCACCCACAGCACCGTGCTGCAAAGAATCCTTTGCTGTGAATATATTCTTCTGTAATTCCTGTAATCCATATTTGATATTTTAGTGCTAGTGGGTGAATTCTGTTGCAGATGTTGCTCATTAAATATGTTTTACAAAAAGCATTTGGTTTGGTTTAAGATTTGGAGTCTCAAAATTTTGTTCAGTCTCATTTAATGGATTCTAGCCTCTCCATTGGCCTGCAACAAGAGGTAAATTTTAATTTTAATCAAATTAAAGATGACAACTTTGTGATTTGGATTTGCATAGGTTTATTGTGTCTCTTCTGCAAAGATATAGTATTTTTCTATCCTTTACAACATGTCTAGGATTTATTTTAGTAGAAGAAGCCTATAGGGGCTCTAACTTCCCTCAACCTCTGCCCCCTAGATTTCTGCAAGATCAGAAAATGGGATTTTTTTCCACACCAATATGCACCGAGGAACTTTGAAAGGCCTTTTTGCAAGGGTTGGGATTACTATGGAACACATTGAGTATGAACTCTTGTTTGAGATAGGAGTACCATGATAGTACCCATGTAAAGACCACCAGTCCCACCTGGATTTGCTCTCATGCATTTTGAAATGAGTAACATCATTTGTTTCTGGGTGAGCTTCCAGTGCAAAAGTGAAAACCAGCAAAACCCAAAACAAATGCTCAGAGAATCAGGGAAAACAATGAAATCAACTCTTTCAACAGCAGCTAAGCTAAAACCTTCTTATCCTTAGTGGCTGTTTTAAATGTAAGGGAAGAAACATTTTTGACTCAAAACCAAATGAATGAAGATTCAGCAAAATAGGGTGGGGTATATGAGCCAGCTGCCACATCAGTCCCTTCAGAGGAATGTAGGGTTTCCATTTTTTTCTGCCAGATTTTTATATCCATTAGTAATTTTCAAAAATATAACAATAGTTATTTCATTCTGAACTTCCAAGGTATGTCATGAAGACTTTCAAATGCTTTATCATGAGGGCTTTGCTTTCTTTAATGTTATTGCTTCACTTGTTTTCTAGATATTTTTTTATAGAGTGCAAACAAGTCCCCCATGCAGCAAGAGGAGATGGTGAGCCCACATGGGCTTTGTAATTAGAAAAAAGCTTGTAGCTGGAGAGACAATAAGACTGAAGTTTCAAATTAAAATCTATGTTTTTAGAGGCTTGGGGTAGGCTAATGACTCCTAGGTTTTCTCAGTCACATGAGCTGAATGATCCTCTCTCACTTTGGGCATTTCTCTGCGTGGGCCAATTTGCAGATCAAAATAATAATTACACAAGGACCCTTGTAAAAGGTGTGCTGCTCATCAGTGCATGCCTCCAGCACCTCTTCCATTCACTCACTGGCAGATGTTTCATGCTGTTACTCAGCTCAGACACACAGGAGCCTCTCTTGTCTAGAGGTTTGCTTTATAATTCAATGCCAATTACAGAAAGGTTTGCCCTCCACAGGGCAGGGAGGGTGAGAGTGGCACTTCAATTTCTTTCAGTGGGGTGAGTCTGAATCATAGGATACAGTTTTGGATGAAGCAACAATAAACAGGAGCTTTTCAGGTATTTCCACATCTGTTGTCATCACAGAGCAAAGAGATCCCCACTGAACCTCAGTCTAGACTGAGCAAAAACAGCCTTGTACCTTTTTCTGAGCCACACCAGCCCTGCAAGTCAAGACACAGGGAAATGGCCTCTGTTCCTTCTCTTGGGACCTTTTAAGTGACAGAGCTAAGGATGAATAATTCATCTGTACCTGAAAACTAATTGCAATTTACAATATAGAACTGACTATTCTTTCCAAAGCTGAGCAAGTCTGTACCTCCTGCATCTAATGTATCTTCCACTCTATTTCTATTTCAGGGGTTGAAGGAAAAACAAAATCAAAAATCAGCAAGAATCAGACATAGTTGCAAAAAAGAGAAGAGATTTTAGCTTCCCTAAAAGGAATGCAAACACTGCAGGGCACACAAAGCAAGTACTGATCATGCCCACCTGTCAGCTTCCAAATATCAGCAAACACATGGTAGATATTACCTGAGGTGCAGGGGTCAGACAGGAACTGTCACTGCATGTGTCAGTCTGTCACTTTAATAGAAAAGGCATTCTAAATTCTTAAATAAACATTACTGCAAAAATGATAAATTGGCATATCAAAAAGCTGCTCAGCTTTATCTTTCACTGAAAAAGTATCTTTAAGTAGATTTTAAATAATATTGGGAATTTTCGTTACTTGGTTGATAAACTTGCTTTTGGAAATAACTCTCCCTTGCCTCATTACCCCAAATATCCATCAGAATCAGCCTGAGGACCCCCAGATCTCGCCACAAGCTTTTCCTTCCCTGTATTAGCAAGCACAGGTTTTGCAGGCCAAATTTTCCAAACACCAGGAGCCTCTTCCCAGCATAGGTGCTGGCCCTTGAGGACAGCAGGCTAAGGTCATTCTTAGGCATGAATCTGCCTCTGGAGGAACCTCTGCATCCCAGCCCCTGTGCAAACACCTGCCAGGTCTAAGGAGCACTTGTTAACCTCACTTTGCCCGGGATTAAATCCAATTTAAACACCAGATGTCAGTGTTGTGCTTATGTTACACTTGTTTTGGGAGACGTCTTGTTCTTTCCCCTATGAAAACTGTACGACTAAAGCAAAAGATTTTTCAATCTTTTAACTGCACTGTATCACATAACATATTACTAATTCTATTTTTAAAAGCAAACTGCCCCCTCTGGATTCACTGACACACCAGTTACAGCAGAAGCATTAGGGCTCTGGCATGATATAAATCAATCATATCCCACTTCCTTTAAAACAGTGGGAAAAGTAAGATTTTCAAGTACATTATGATTATTTCCCTCTATTTTCTTGAAGGGAGGAGCAAGCAGTGGCTTTACTCTGATATCCACTGGACCTGTGTGTGCTCTCACTGACAGCTGGGCCTCTGTTCAGAGGGGCTTTGCTGCACAGCCCTGCTCCAGCCCTGCAGAGCTGCTCCCTGCTTTCAGCAGAGGTCTCTGTTGGGAAAAAAATTCTCACTGGAACTACAGAAAGGTAAGTTAAACAAAACCTTATCTGCCCATTGAACAGATGATATCTCTGACCATGCTTATTGAAGCCACAAAACCCCCAACAGAAAGAAAATGGAAATATTATGTCACCAGACATATGTTTTAATTTCAGACCATCAGAGCAATACTTAATGGCTTTTCTTTTATACAAGACCCCAAACTTCTGTGATTTGAATTTTCACACTATTTTCTCAAATGAGCAGGAGGAAAATCCCACATCTCCCTGTTAGCTTCTCTTAATACAGACAGAGATCATTGTTCATGTTACAGAAATGTACAAATATTTTTGAATCGAGTTTTCAGAACTAAAATAGACATTAACCAACTTTGTCTACAAAAAAAATTTATGAAGTCTTTGTATTTTTGTTATTAGGTAACTGTACACAGGATGGCAAATGTTGGAATGAGATCATTTGTGTTGTTTACAGCTTGTTCCACAAGATGGTGTCATAAGATTTGAGCTGCCAGAAACAGTCCTTGATTTAGTAATTAAATTTATTTCTGTAGTGATTAGATCAGATTCAAAAATATAAACCTATAGATCAGAACTTTCTCTGAACTTCCTACCACAAGTATCACCCCCAAACTTACAAACATTGAGAAAGAGCTGACCACAACTGCATTTTCCATTGATGCATTATGCAGTTCAGTCAAGAGCAATAGCCAGTTTTAATATCTGCTAAGGATGGTAACATATTTAAATCACTCCAGCCCAGGGGTGACTAAATGGTGACTCAACAAGAAAAAAGAACTTAGACCTTTGCTCCCCAGTATTTGGTAACCCAAGGAAAAGAAATGGAGGCACAGCAGACCTCATTATATAACATGTAATCATTCAGGGGTGTGTGCATGAGCGCTGTGTGAGCTGTGCATGAAACAAGCATCTGATAAACACCTCTAGGAGTTACCATGTCACTTGGGAAGGAAAATGAGCTGTCTTTAATGTTTGGGGTTTTTTTCTCCTACTCTTCAATGCTTTTTCACTGAAACAGGAAGGGGCAAGTGAAATCTTAAACCAACAGAAATAAAACAGCTCCTTCAGGGAGAGGCAGCATGGAGAATAAGGCTGTTAATATCCCATGTGATGCCAGCAGTTTTCTAAATCACATCCAATTAAAGCTTAGATCAAAAGCAGGTATTGCAGCAAGTGGAATTTACCCCTTCACTCCTCTTCCCAACCCTTCCATTGCCTTTGCTGTGATGCACAAGTGTCTCCAGCTCAGAGCAAACACAGCCAGATTGCATCAGCTGCAGAAAGAATCTTTTCAACCTCTTTTTTTTCAAAACAAACAAAAACAGCCTCCTCCCAGGCAATTTCTGCTGCCTTTCATGTCATTCATACTTGCCACGGATTATGTTGTACAGAACTCAAAGCCTAATTATGTTTCTCTCCCATACACAAAAACATCATCCTGGGAGCAAGCAAGCAGACCTAGCTTGAGAATTTTTGGTAAAAATAAAAGTAACTATTTATTAACCTTACCCCTCCAAATGCAGAATAAAGACAAAAAATATGTACATTTCCTCTTATATTTGATGAAACCAAGCTGTGGAGACAGCTAAGGTTTTTAGGACTTGTCCTCTATATTGTCTACCTACTTTAAGCTATCATGGTTTCTACTTAATGATGAATAATTTTTTTGGAGGTGAACACAGTTTACATACGCAGGCATGTCATCTGTGTTGTGAGTTGATACTTAAAGAAAACTTGTGTCTATCTTTTACATTAGTCTGCCTGTCAGAAAAGTGAATTGTATAATCCCCTGTTATCCATTGGCCATATTTTGGTTGCCATAGTTTGGACACAAAGTAAGACCCTTACATACTAAGTTGCAAAAAGCACCATCAAACAGACCACAAATAGAAATGACCTCAATAGAAACCCAGTGGCTATTTTTGTCATGCTGCATGAGAACAGAATCATGAAAGGGCTTTGAAGAGTTATCAAATCAGTTGCTTTAACAGACAAAAGGTAATTTCAGAGTCCTACAGATATTTCTCAAGCATAATGCAGTGATAATCTTCAGCTTATCATTAGAAGAAGCCATTGATTGCATGAATGAGGCACAGAAACTGCGTCAATTATTCTATGGAAAATAATTAAAGATGTACACAAGGAGTTTTTAAAGGAGGAGCATCTCAGGTGGAGCTTGGAAAGCTGCTAGCAGTCTAAGTGCCCAAATCTCTATAATTGGCCTCTGGAGAGTTTTAAATTCCTGGGTTATGTCACAAATTACACATTATTCCTTCCCTTTAGGAGCATCTGTGAAATCCTAACAGGTGAACAGGTTGGCAAATTTAGGCTGCATCTTTTCCCTGTCTCATGGACTATGTTTATGCTGCTGTGAATTTTCCACATTGTGAATAAAAGTAATTGTAATTAAGATGGATTAGCTGCTTCCTTGGCAGCAGGTAGTTTAAGTCTAAGAAGCAAACAGCCTCTCACCCTAAACTTCATTCAGCCTTTGCTCCTCAGGGAATGTCCAAGGCTTGGAGTGTGCAACTGGAGGCCAGGGATGGGCTGGTGCCAAGGCTGGATGGCACCAGCCTAGGGGGTTTTATGCTGATGATTCACAATCCTTCCATGCCTCAGTATTACCCTCAGCTGCAATTAGTAAATAAAAACACCACAAATGTTACTGCAAAAAAATCACTGCAAATGTTACTGTCACAGAAAAATTATCTTCTGCACGCATGTCCTATACTTGTAGATAATAATTGTGTCTAGTAATTTAACAAAAATCTCTTGCTCTGACAAGACAGACATGTCTGGGGACACGTTGGGATGCCCTGTTTGTCTGTGATAAGGGTGGAGCAGGGGAGGGGAGCAGAGTGGAGGGAGCTGCAGCTCAGCTGGGTCCCTGCTGGCCACCAGGCACTCACTGCAGCCTCAGGACAGGTCCTAGAGCTTCTCAAGAGTACAGTGGGATGGATGGGGGTGAAAGGCTCAAAGCAACAACACCCCAGATCATCTGAGGATGGAACTGGTGAGGAGGTGGTGATACTGTAGGGCTTAGTGGTGACCAGGCCCAGGTCATGGGAGAAGGGGCTGTAACCACTTGCCAACTGTCATCACTCCTTCATTGCACTGTTCTGAGCTCTGCCTGGGATCTTGGGCTAAGTGAAGTCATCATCTGCCAAGAACCTCTTTCCCAACATTAGAAAGCCTTTCAGTGAAAAATCAGCTCCAAGTTTTCCTTTCAGAGGCAGGCTGAGTGAGAAATTGTTACATAAACTCTGAAGACACTTCCAAACTTCAGTTACCACATATCACCCAGACTTTGGCTCAGCTCTGTTTGCACTCAGGAAGAAACCACACACATCCTCAACCAAGAAAGTTCCTGCAGTCTTTTGGAGGTAGACTCCACTAGCTCTTCCCCTCACTCTTGCAGCCAAACCCCAGACAAGATGCTGTCTTTATTTCTTCTAGAACTTCCCTGGAGTTCAGAGCACCAGGCAATGCGGCGTGTGCGCTCCCACACAGCAACTTCTGCCAAGCTCTGCTGTGTTTGTGGGCACGGCGTGGGCTGGGCTCTGCAGCCTCAGGTCACACTTGTGCTGCACCCAGCCTGTCCCCACGAGCTCCACCACAGCCACTGAGAACACCAGAACAACACCAATGGCTCAGCTAAGTAATCACCTGATGGGCTTCAATTCTGAGGCTGACTCAGACAGAGAATTTTTAACTCTGCAAAATGCTCCCTGAGGATCTGATAGACTCCCCAGTTCATTGGCTTTCAGGGCAATGTCCAAGGCTTATATGCTTATTGATGCTTTTGCTTGAAGATGTTGGTGATGATTTATATACCTTTATTGAGGACATGTTGAGGAGTTTGCTCAGTTGAAACTAGTCAATATGTTCTTATTTTGTTGTTATCTTTGTATACATGCCAAGAACCCTAGTGATGAGTGCATTTTATAAATTGTAAAATAAATAAATTTATGCTAAACCATGGAGTTATTTATGGCTCAGAGTGCTAACTTAGCTGAGACAGCAAACTGATGTTATTGGAACCTAATTCATTCTCAGACTTCCAGGAGCAAGTAATGAGTCAATTATTCCAGTCTGACATGAAAACCTTATTTATGGGCTCATTGATTAAGCATATGTATGTGTTATTTACTTACAATATTGACTCATTAAAAAAAAAAAAATTCTTGGTAATCCATTAAACCTTGTTTTCTCTTTGGAATAACATTTCCCAAGCCTAGCATTAAAAACAAATCAGGAACTGAAAAGAATCAGACTTGGAAGCGTCTCTGGTTCACTCAAGTAGAGGGAAAGGTATTTATTCCCAATCCTAGCAGCAGCTCTGGTTATGCACTTGTATCAGGATTTTGGAATCTTTCTGTTCCCTGGGATGTGCCACATGCTTGCATCTCTCACTGCACTAGGGTTTCATGTAGAGAAGCAATCATTACTAAAACTGACTACCCAGAATTTGCTCACCCACTGCTAAAATCCTGAAAAATATACAGAGCAGGAAACAAGAATGAAGAAAATTCTTGTGACTTTTAGGGAAAGGCACCATTCCAATTCCTGCAAAAGTGCTCCAAATGCTCAATAGATAACAGCTAAAAAACATGGCTGCAATACAGAGCAGTCCCTTTTTCAGGAGCTCCTCTTTCACCCAAGCCTAAGGCAGGATGCTCTGTGCAGACTGCTCTAAAATTCCTGGTGCAACAGCCCTGAAACCACACCAAATGATGGGCATTACTTCCAGCACCCTGGGAGCTTGCTCCAGATGAGGAACCATTCAGAGGAATTCCTTCCACAGAGCCAGGCTGGGATTAAAGTGAACTTTGATTGTTTAAGGAGGTTCTCCCTCTGTCCTGTAATTCCATGCTCCTTTCCAAATGTGGTTTAAAACAACAAAAAGGATTTTCTCCAATCATTGAATAGTATTTGCATGTTACATACATCTCAATCAGGCCTCTCAGTGCACCAATCACTGTTACACACAAGTGACTTTAGGATGTTCTCTTAATGATTTAATGTGTTCCTCTCCTTCAGTTGTTCTAACTGGGAACATAGAAACAGCAATGTACTCATATTACAAATTTCAGCTTCAGTGAGCCACTTGCCAGAGGGTATTTTAGGTGTTAGCAATTTAACCTAGTGCACCAATATGAAACTGCAGCACAGGTGGAGGTGTTAGAATAAAAGACTGCACCCATAGACTCCTCTGATATATTAGACACTATAAAACCATTTTTGCTGTCATGGGTTCCACCTCTTACTGGTAATTTTCTGAGGGTTGTAGCTTTTCCCCCTCTTTCCTACTATTTCAATAATTCCTCAGAGGTGGCAGTAAAGGACTTTTGTGTAAAATAAGTTTGAATGCCAACTGGTGCTAGGTGACAATGACAGACCTCTTTCAGTTCTCATGATTCAGGCACAGTACAAGAAGGTAAATAGTCCCAAGGCTATTAACTATGACTAAAAATGTGTATGTTTCATTTGTCATCAGTCAAGACAAGAGCCATAGTTTTGTCAAGCTGTTTTTCTAAAACTTACATATTCTGTACAATTAAGTGTTAAAACTAACGAAGCCTAACATTTAAGGACAGGAAAACTTAAAGCAGTACATTTGGATGTTTCTATATTCCAGTAAAGGTGCTTATTTAAATGAGATGCAAAACAGCAAGAGAAGACAGTTTAGAAGAAAGACTATTTTTAGAGGCGTTTTGCATAATCTATGAATAAATCTATTCACTTTTCACCACTTAAAACAAAAGAATCACAGTTTCTTATATCCCAGTCCTAGCTACCCTTTAACAATAATAAAACTGGATAGACTACAATAATAGAATGACTTTACTGGCACCTTTGATAAAGCTGATTCCTTTCTAGCTTTCCAGATTGACTGTTTAAAGAGCCAGATCTTGAAAACCTGAACTTCCCAGCAGCAACATGATCAGAAAATCCTCAAATCAGCTCTAATTCTGAAGTTCGAGCTCAGAGTGCTCCATCCCTACATCAACAGCTCCTATTAGTTCCAAGTTTAAGCTGAAGTGCCCCAATAGCACCTGCAGAACTGCACAAAGAGAGCAATGCTTTTAACAAGCAGGCAGGTGCAGATATTTAGGTCTTCAGAAAGCAAAGTTAAATAATTCTAGTCATTAAAAGCCAGTATATATCCCAGAACATCTGTAGCTCTGCTCACAGAGACTCCTTCCCAAATGTATTCACTGCAGAACATTTCATCACCTCTTGCACAGGGTGCAGAAGCAAAGATCAGCTCTCCAGGCAGATCAAGCAGCAAAAGCTTCATCCTGTTACAGCAACTCTACACACAAGAGCAGATTTCAGCCATGACATCAGTTGCAAGTTCTGATGGCAGTGAACAGACAAGGACAAAAGGGGTAAATATTGTACTTTATCTTCAGTTGATTCCCTCACTTGACATCATCTTTAAGCATACCTGGGTTTAGACTTTCACATCTGCCAAGCACAAAGTAATGCATTCAAAACCACTCCTCAATAGCATTGACATTCACACAATACTGCTGCCATCTTACTCATGTTGACATCCCTACACACATTACTGATAAAAGGAAAGATTTCCAATCACATGAGTTGTTCCTCATGTCACAGAAACATCTCCAAAGCCCCAGTAAGGGTGAAGAAGACAGCAGTACTCAGTCAGCTCTGTTGCCCTCCATTGTGTCCTGCACATGCAGCAGGAACATGTCAGAAACTGCCTGCCTGGAACACCATGCCTGGCTGTCTGTCAGCCACCTGATCCTCATAAAATGGTTTTGAGCTTTACTAGACTCACTTCTTCCCTCAATATGCTGCTACAACAGTGAGCAGTGAGAAAGAATCCTGCTCATGTCTTCTTTCAATTTACAGCTGCTAACACTCTGCCACAGAAATGCCCACAGTGTATTAAAGCTAGAGAGAATTCCACATCTTGATAAGAAATATCTATTTAATTAACAAGCTCCAATGATAACAAGTTCTAAAATACCTTTATAAACATTTACTTATTTGTGATATATTTTAAGTCAAACTTAATTCTCAATCTGCATATGGGTCACTCACTTAAGAAGTGGAACTGGATAACCCTAGAGGGTTCCTTTTCACTAAGAACATTCTGTGATTCGTGTTCAGTCATTTCAACAGAAAGATAGCTGCATGCAAAGCCAATAAAGATCTTTAAAACTTTCCCTTTCATATTAAAAATATTTTTTTAGAAAAATGTTTAATATTTTGGTCCCTTTTGGGATAGGTTGAATGCATAAATAACTCTTTGGGTGCAAGAATTTCCAAACTACTATTTTAGTATTCATTCATACACAGCTCTCTGGTATGTAAATGAAGCAATTTTCTCATGTGGTCTTTCTGCTCCTGTTTTCTACTTCTCACTTGTACAATGACTAAGCTCCAGTCCCCAATGTGTCCTTGTCACTATCAGAGATGTACCTCCACCTCCATTCTCCAACTCAAAGGGGACAAGCACATTGCACCCAAATTAAGTCAGCAATTCTTTTCCAATCTCCTCTTGAACACTATTCCTTCCTTCCAGACTCTTCCTGAAGTGCAGTTCTCATATCTAACTTGCTTTTTACATTTCCTAACATTTTTGCTATTTTATTATTTTGCTCTGTTTTCAAAAATTTGTGCTCAACTTTTAAAAATATCATTAATCAATCCCTATAGGATTTTCTTGTAATACTGCTAAAAATCAAATATTATGCTCATTACATAAAAAATAAATTAAGAAAGTTAATGAAAAATGGGCTTGACTCCAAAGTCTAGAACATTACCAAAAGAAGGAGAATTTTGTGTAGGTTTGGATCTTCTGCAAAGCATTTTTCATTGCATTAGCTGGCAACGCAACCACTTCTCTCTGAATAATGGATTGCAGCAAGCATACTTGAAAACCCATTATAGGAGTTACTTAAATATTGTATTCTAAATATAGAAATCAAGTGGAATCATTTGAAAGGGAAACATAATTTTGACAAAAAAATAAGTATATTGAGGTTGACAGAGTAAAGCAGGTCTGCTTTTTGTCATCTAATATTCCCGTGAGTGCTGAGTACCTGCAGCACAGCAGAATTTGATGACTAATGGAGCAGTGGGTGTCTTTCAGCCTTCTGCAGCTTGTGCTGATGTAGTTATGGTTGTCATTGGAAGTATCCTTCCTCAACTTATGATTGTGGTCAGCCTGTAACTGTTAAGGGATATGAGACACTTATGTGGTCTCTGGTTTGGAGCAAATCAGTTTAACAAAAGCTTTATTCACAGGTCTTTTTTCTATCCTTTTTTGCTGTTTTCTTTTCTGGTGTTATGGTGAGATAGTGTGATGGTAAATCTGGCCCTGAATATTTAACCAGCAAAAACTCTTGAGCAGTAAGTAAAAAGCATTGTTGGAGAGAGGCATATCTAGAAATGGAAAGCATTTCATCCCCAATGCACTTTGAGAAGATCACATATTTAATCAGCATTGCCTTGGAAAGTGTGTTACTCTTAATCAGCATCACTTGGTTTCATTTGTACAACAGACAGATTTTTTGCATGGTCAAATGTTACAGATTTAGAAAAAAAAGAAATAAATTAAAAACCCTAATATGCTTCTACAATCTAAAGGCCTACTGAATCTCTAATATATGAAAGTGCACAAATCTCCTAGGGGTGCCACAGTAGACCTGGGGTTATGTATAAAGAGGAAATAGATTGCATCTCTCTTATCAGTTCTTGTGTTTGCTGCTGGTTTGTTGCAGCTGTAGTAATGCGGCAAATATGGCCACTGCTACTCTGTTCAAAGAGGATCTTTATAAATTCCAGTTGTCAACATGAAATCAATTCTGCTATGGGCAAAAGAGTGCTTCATCTTCCAATATTTGCACTCAGCTAAACCATATCCACGGGCTGTATGTGTCTTCATTTATTTATTTATTTGGAACTGGGACTACAACACAGCCCAATACTACAGATCTGTGCCAAAATTGCATAAAGGTTGTGCAGTGAATTTTTCTAAGTAAATGAGTCCTTCAATTTCAATGAGAGAACAAAGCCTCTAACTGGTGCACTGTGGATTCAATCTGAGCCATGCTTTCCAGTCAAAGAACAAATGATATATCATTAATTAAAGACAAAAAATGGGAAGAGAAATGATGATTACGTATCTTGACGTTCCATAATGATTTTTTCTGTGTCTTACACCTATGGTAAATATGCCAAGCACTCAGTAGCAATAGAGGAAAAAAAAAACCCTTCAGTTTGCAATTTCTTTTTCTATAGTCTTTCTTCTTCCAGTGAAAATGTCTATAAAATTTTTAAAGGAAAGTAGGTTGCTAAAATGTACTTAATTTGCCATGATAGATTGAGTCCATGCTTCAGTGACTGTAATTGAATCTGTGACCTATTTCTTTAGTAAAGTAGAAATAGTCTCTTGGGTTTTTGTCACTACCATCTTTTAATGAAATTCAAAAAGACTGTCAAAACGTCTACACTTTTTCCAGTAGTTGTTAATGTTATTACTTTACAATTTGTTACTTTTTAATTAATCTTAATAAACGTGTACACAGTCTACCTGGCAGTTGGAAATGGTAGACATCAATTCATCACTGTCACAGCGTAAAGCAAAATTAACAGGACAGAAAGGGCTTTAAAAACAATAGAATATCTAGACACATATTGGTTCTACTTACACATACTTTATATCTCTAATTTACAGGGTCTGTGCAATACAGCAGTCCCAGAGCTGAAGTTAAAGGGCCTGTCAGCATTTTAATCATAAACCCAGAGTATTTCCAAGACATTGCAACTCAGAACTGAATTCAGTAGGGGGATTCCCAGGCCAGGAACACTCCACTGTGCCACCTATTCCCTTCACCACGAGGAGATACTCTCAGTACATTTCAGACATTTAGAATGTCTGTCACACCATAGGAACCTGGAATGTCACCAGGGCTGGGTGACGTCCTGACTCCACACTCAGATGAGATAAATCCTACTTTTCCCACTCAGTGTTTCCAATGGGAATGTAACAGGCAAGTGGGGCAGAAAGGGGGAGCTTTTATCTTGTCTCCCAGTCCTGACAGATGGGGAAGCAGAGCAAAACCTTCCTGCCCTACAGTCCAGACATGGCCTTAGTCTCTCAGTATGAGCTCTTTAGCTTGACTTTTTTCTGATACATCTAGGAAAAGTCACTCTGTCAGTTCTTCCTTCATCAAGCAGTGTGGCATCACTAGCTTGTATTGATGAGGAGCTGGGAATCATCTTAATCAGGTGCAATGTTTTTCTTGTATTATGTTTAAGTCTGTACTGCTGGTTTATACTCAATATTGCAGCTGCCCATGGGCAGCCTGGGGCTGGCATTCATATCAGAGAAGTCTTTAAGAGAACAGCAAAAAGCAGCTCCTGGGGCTGGGGGCAGCTTCCTCATTGTATGGTCATAAAAAAGATGTTTTTCACATAAAATGAAGACCTATGAGAGGCTTATACCTCACCTATGCTCTTGCTGACTTTCACTTATTTCTCAAATAATTGAAAAGCTTTGTTTCCACAAAGCTGCACTTTTTAGTGAAAATTAAACCAACAGTCAAACTAAATTCAAAGTTCCATAAAAGAGATTACCTCTACTTAAAAAGTGAGTCAACTTTTGGTTTTAAAAGTAGAATATATATATGCATATACACACACACACAGAGTACCAGATCACTAGAGTACATTTTCTCAGAGGAAGTATCATTGACAAGGATATCCAGCATATGGAGTCACTAACATGATGGACTATAATGGCTTGAAAGCAGTCATTATGTTCTATTAGGATACACAAACAAAACAGATTCCCTCAGCAGACCTTGGTATGCTTCAAAGCTATTACACTCCAGAAGAACTAAATCTGCATTTTAATTACTGTCAAGTTGCTTGAGTTTTACCCAATCTACTGGATATTATTCTCCTAAACATAATAAGGATTTAAACAAAGAAAAGTAATAAAAAATTAAATTAAAAAAACGTGTAGTTGCCAATTTGAGGTTAAAGATATTAACTAGAGATATCAGAGACAAATTTTCAAAAGGTTACAACCTAACCTCTCTTTTCATGAGCAGTTTTCTATCCTCAGATAACAACAGGCAAAAAGGCAGGCTATGGTGCCACATTAATTGGTACTGAGGTGCACACAAAGATTTAGAAATTTTCCTTCTTATTTGCACTTACCATCAGGCTTGCAGTTTTGTGAATCCATCAAACTTCCTTCTTCTTTAGAAAATGAAGTTGGATGGGGAAACAGTGACTGAGGTGCTGATACCAAGAGCTGCTGCAGTGACTGACACAGCCAGGACCCTGCACTACATTCACCTGATGTTCCACTCCAACAAGAACCACCTGACCTAAATCAGGCTCAACAACTTCCACCTGATCTTCAGCAGACCTTCCATAAACACATCAACCAACCTCTAATCCAGGCACCAATGAAGCACAGGTGAGTATGTTCATAGGAAAATTTTCTACTAATTACAGGAATGGCTAAAAGAAGGTAGAATTTGGGGGCTGAATAGGCAGAGTCCCACAGAGTCCATAGGATATTCCCAGTACCTCAGAAAAGCTATCCCAGACTTGGTGTCTCTTCCTGACATGTTCTTCAGTTCTGCAAGATCACAGATGCCCTGAGTCAGAAAAGCACTTAAGCTAGAAAAATGTACCTCTTGGATGATGGAAAAACCCTAGATGCATTTAATATATTTTCACCTGGAGAAACAGTGCACAAATGTCTAGATTAAAAAAACAGGAATCCTTTTAGTGTCTCCTGAGGGTTTAAACACTTCAGGATAGATTTGCATACATTTTTTTAAAAGACTAATGGCTCATTATATGATGAAAAGATTCTATTAAGATGTAGAATGGAGATGAAAGTTATTAATTTCAAAGAAACAAGACTATATTTGTTAGAAAACTTTAGGAAACTTTTTTTTTTTTTAAAGCTACTATTGCAGGAATAATTATCTTAAAAATGTCCTTTTCCAAAAATTAAGTTGGTAAATTAATTTCCAAAGTCATATTCAAAAAGCTGGGCTGGACATTTTGGAATACAAAGATTCCAGCCCTACAGAACACAGACAGGCTGAGGTTCCCTGCCCTGAGTCTGCATGGAAAGATGAATCACATGGCTGACTTCTGTCCAAAAAAAAAGAAGAAATGCAGCTTTACACCAGATTTTAGTATGCAAAACATTTTTCAAAGTAAATAAACAAGAAACTTTGGATAAAAATAAGAAACTCAAGAGAAGGTAAAACTTTGTCAATGCAGTTTGTATATATTCCCCATTGAATAGAAGAACATTAGAACAGTATATTAGCTATCAATCAATACATTAAACCAATGAAGACAGATTTTTACCATGTTGACATTTTTGAAGGAATATTTAAGTCACAATCTTCCTGGCATTCTGCTTGTAATCTAACAGAAATGTACTGTATCAAAAATAAACCTAGAAGAGAAGAATGAAATCAGACTAAAAGCACTGTCAGTAGAAGTCCTGAGCTTACAAGGAAGATTGACAATATTATTAAATTTCAGTTTTATCTCAGTAATTTTATCTAGATTCCAGACTCACAAGGCTTTGAACATATGTAAATTAAATCTCCTGAAGGGAAACTGATACATACACACAAATGTGAATGATTTAAAAAACAAATAGAATAGTAGCAAGAATCAAAACTGCCAAATTCTCCATCACACCTAGAATCATTTTATAATGGTCTAGAAGAAATGCAAGAGGAGAAGTGCAGAACACTTTAGGAAACTTTAGAAAAGCCCCCACCATAAAGGGTGGAGGGTTACATTTCTTCAATTATGAAAATCTAAATGCATGTAATTAGGGATCTAAACATCTTTTGCAAGCCTTTGAACAGATAGCAAGGTAATTCAAGAAAAGGAAGCTAATAAGAGTAAGTAATGCAACTGTCTACAGAACACAAATGTCATAGCTACAATTTCCAGGCACAGGGGACAAAATGGAGAAATAAGTTCTTAAAAGTAACATTGGTGAGTTACAGCTCTGCTCAGATATTAGCATTTTTAGATAAAATTAATTAGTGATTAGGTCTGGATAAAATTCTGCAACATAGAGCTCTAAAGCACACCCATAGCTCTTCTGGAGGATCCTCATGTGCCACCCCATGTATCATCCTATTGTGCCACTGATCTCAGTGAGGATGAAAACATGTCAGCATCTCAAAGAACCCACTTCGCAAATGTAGTAAAGAGTGGAGGTTTGGTGCTCTTGTTTGTTTTAAAGAAATAAGAATGATTTACTTCATACGTATTTAGAGCACAAGAAACCTGTGCTCTGAGCTGGAAACAGCATCTTACATGATTTGGAGGAAGAGAGAAAATCATGATTGCTTGAATAACTCCCAAAATTAAACCCTCTGGGATTGAATCTTCTGAAAATGCAAAGAATGAAGGTGATAGAGGAATCATACTGTGTTGCATAATGATGTTCAAATCTTGCATGTAAAGAGAGCCAGAGAATGCATTTAGAATCTAGAAAACCTCCCAGTTAAACTTTTTCTCCTCCTTTTAGAAACTTTGAAAGTTAAACTAGGTTCCATACTGCAAGAATCTCAATGGAGGGGTGAAATATTTTCATGTCTTGCAATGGATAAAAAACGTTTGGCAGCTGGTCAAAAGTTTAGGAGAAGCTGCACAAAGCACAACAAGATGAATAGAAAAGATGCCTTGGAGCAGTGAAATGGAACAACAGGACTTGGGAAAGGTCATTCACAACAGTAAAACTACTGAACATTTTAATCACAGCCTGCTTCTCTGCTGCTCTCAGCCTTATTTCACTGTCATTTGTACCAGTGTAAAACGGGCACAAGAGTTATTCAAACACTATTTCACACCCACTTTTCCTGCTATTAACCACCACTGCAAGGTGTGAGGCAGTAGCTTATCCAGCTTCAGTTTTGCAGCAGTCACAAACCTTTGGGTCAGTGGGAATGCAACTTCACAAAAATATATTCAATTAAACTGTACTTTACACAGAACTTGACATTTGAAAAGAAATAGAAAAGAAAGGGTCTTTCATGCATTATAAATATTATTTCTGAAACTGTGCACATATTTTTACTCTAAAGGCCCCCCAAATGCCACCACTAACATCCTAAAATAGGTGAGTAGAGACAAAATACCACTCTCATCAAATCCCTATTTGAAACAGAGATTTAGGGATGATATAAAAGTCACAAGAAGACAAATTCAAGAAGTGGTTGATTGATTTTTCTAGACATTCCAAAGCATTCTAATTCTTAGAAGCATCATTAAGAGTCTTTGTGGTGATCTGGAGAAAACCAAAGAGGATTCCAGGGGCAAAAAAAGAGATTTTTTTTCAGAGAAATCAGTGAGGAGGTTTTGTATACACAGATTTTGCATCCACTGCAGCATGTCTTTTTAGGTCTTAGAGAGGCATCTAACAGAACTGGCTCGCATTTCATTGGAAATAAATATGTTAATGGCATTCCAAGAGTAGGCTGAATAGGGAATGTAGTAACAGGACAAGGGTAGATTTAGATTAGATAGTTTAGATTCCCTGTGAGGGTGGTGAGGCCCTGGCACAGGTTGCCCATAAAAGCTGTGGCTGCCCCATCCCTGGAAGTGTCCAAGGACAGGTTGGGTGGGGCTCTGAGCAATGTGAGATAGAGGAAGGTGTCCCTGCCCACAGGAAGGGGTTGGAATGAGATGATTTTTAAAGTCCTTTCCAACCCAAACCATTCTATGATTCTACAATAATAGAGCAAGAAGTGAATCATAATTTCCTTTTACATTTAATTTAAAAATAATTATCATTATTCAAAAAATGCAGCAACAAAATGTTCCTGCATTCTTTTAGAGTTTGGAATAATGGCAAAAACCTATTCATGTTAAGGTTACTAAAACTTTGTCTGCTTTCATTTCCATCTATGACTGCAATGAAACCAAAGTGGCTTAGTTTATGAGTTTAACAGATTAACAGAAATAAAGAGAGAGTAGAGCTGCAACGTGAGGTGCCAGGTGAGGGTCGGACTCTTTTCTCAGGTAAAAATGACAGGACAAGAGGAAATGGCCTCAAGTTCCTCCAGAGCAGGTTTAGATTAGATATTAGGAAAATTTCTTCACTGAAAGGGTGGTGTGATTGGAATAGGCTGCCCAGGGAAGTGCTGGAATCACTGTCCCTGGAAGTGTTCAAAAGTGTATCAATGACCTTAGAGGTGTTTTACAACCCCAGTGATTCTATGATACTTGCTTTCTTTCCTGCATCATTATGGGTACCATGAGAATTACTCACAGCACAAACACTATTTTGATGTACTTGCATTACCTTCTCTTTCTATCAACAGAAAATGGAATACATTTAATGTCAGATATCACACTAACAGTGAGGAGTACACATCCCCAAAGAGCTGGGAAATGTACTGCATTATTTCCTCCTTTTATGTCCACTAAATAAGTGATAGTCCCAAAAGCTCACTCAACACTTGATTCTGCCTTTTAAGTTTGTTTCTTTCATTACCTGACAAGGTGTATCTGCTACACATTGAAAAGCTACTTCCATCTCTCTGGTATGGATTTTACAAGGCTTGGTTTCTTCAGCATTTCCAGCAAGCCTAAAAATACTAAAAAATTAAATCTAGTAATTAATTCCCATTTGACAGAACTTTACAGATTTCTCTGAGTCCACCAGCATGGGACAGACCTGCACAGGAAAGAAAAAGTGGATTTCACTCCCATCATCAAACTGTGTGAAGCAACAGCTCTGGACAAAGGACCATTATTTGTCTGCACTAAGGCCAGACAAAAATGTATAAAGAGCCTGGGAATACTCAAAGCCTTGAGTGCTGTCTCAAATACTTCAGTCTTTCCTTTCCTGTCCAATCTGGTTTGCTGTTTTTCATCACAGGGCAGGTTCCTGACTCACACTGATAGATCCAGAGGAAATTTCCATAGCAAATGAGTAACTTAAGCTCAGACACTTGGATATTACTGCATGTTTAATGGTGCTTGGCTGCACTTTTGCTGGGTTATACAGGGCCACAAGAAAGAAGTCACATTTCAAAAAGTGGCAGAATCTGGCTCTTAACCATATTCTTTCTTTAGAACTTGGTTTCATAAATGCTCCTCTGAATTCCTGCAATGGTTTGTGATGCTCCTGAGCAGTAAAAAATTGGCTCCACAAAGTTTCCTTGGTCCTCTACCTCATTTCCCTCCTTCTTGTAAGAGCTGGTGTTCCCTATTTTGTTTTTAAATATTCATGATATCTTTTTTCTTTTCTGGGTTCAACAAGTGCTACCTCTGTGGTGTATTCCAGGGGGATTTCCTCATGCAACCATTTCTATTCCTATCTCAAGCTGTTTTGCTACTAAACGAACTGATTTTACAAGTCCCCAAAATACCAAAACAGCATATATGATCTGATTATTTTAGGATTGTCAAGAACAAAGATTATTTTTAGAATGAAGCTTGCATTCATCTTTTAGTTTATCTGTAGCAGACATACAATAGTCTTAAAGACACTTACATGATATATTTTATCTTATCAAAGTCTTATACATATGCACAAGATATTAAGCAATATTAAGTACTTTTTTCTGCTAATGCAAGAAAAAAGCCTTTTGTGGTCACAGAATTTATATAATTTTCATAAAAGAATATTCAAGTTTCTGGGTATATATTACAATATCAAAGTTTTATTCTTTACACTGGAACCTGTTCATGCTTCTACACATGAATATTTTATTCTTCCTTCTACTTCTCCTTTAAAATATAATTCTAGGTGTCAGTCTTCTCATTGTGCTGTATGTAGAGGGTTTGAAAAAACCACAAACCTTATTTCTCCTAACTCAAAACCATTAACCACTCACTTGCTAAAAAAAACCCAAACAGAAGCAAACCAGCCTAAAACCACCACAACAAACTAACAAGATTTTGTACATTAAGCCTAAACAAACTAACAACATTTTGTACATTGAGCCTAAACCAACACTACTAAAAACAAGCCCACCCCATTACCTTCTTGTGCAAAGCTTATGTTGTAACTAAAGCTGAAATTGAATTAAACCCCTGTTGTTTCCCTGTAAAAAGGCAGAAATCAGGCAGTTTTTACTACTGGAATGACTTTACAGCTTTCTCTAGTCATGACAGCCGTAAGTGCATTGTGCTCGTGGGCTCAGTAATCAGGTCACAAGCATCTGTGAGCATGCATTAAGTTTGTGCAAACAACTGTGCTTGGAGGTCAAGGCAGTTGATGTGTGCATACACATGACTAATGAGCTATTTGGCACTGCCCATCCATGAATTTCCTGCTCATACATGGAAAAAAATTCACAAAATGCAGGCAATACACCGCATGCTACGTAATATTTGATGGCCAGGTTTTGCTTTCTCACAAAACATTTTGTGGTCATTATTTGTGTCTTCAGTAATATTACTCTGGATTCATACTGAGAGTGGAATTTGCTTCTTTTCTTAAAAAGTGGATTTAAACCTTGAGTATGAAGCTTAACTGCATTTCTTTTAGAAAACTAATCTAGCAGCCTTTTGGAATGAAAATAGCTAAATATTTTCTCTACAGAAAGTATATTTGACCTAAATAGAAAGGTTAGTCCTCAAGTGGTTCTTAGTTCTGAGATATATTTTTTTGCAACAGTGTTAAGTAGTAGTAAGCCATATAACTATAGACATTAAGAAACTTTTAAGTTATTGTTTTGAGAAGACAATTGGATTGTAGTGAACTGAACTCTTCCCTTAAAACCAGACAGGGTACTTCATAAGAAACAGACCTACATTTAATCTTGGTGAAATGCAATAATTAGGTTTGCAATTCTCATGGAAATATTGATGGAAGCTATGCAAATTAATTAGCAAAACAAGTAGTTAGTGCAAAAAGGCCAATAGCCTCAATAAATAGCCTTCTCCTACACACTGGTGAGTTGAAATAGTTTTTGCAATCAATACTAGAGTAGGTGTGCATCCATCAAATGTAGTGCAGCCTGCAAGATGCACGTGACAGAACAGGACCCAGGGTCAGAGCAGCCCACAGTGAGTGTCTGAGCTGATCCAGCATCATCACCAGCCAAGCCCCACACCACAGGTTGTTTCCTTCCCTCCAGACATAGAGGAAATATATACAACCCTGATTAAACAAACCTTTATCTAAAAAAATTCTATCCAGGCCTGAACCCATGGATTCCATAAATGATTTTGTTAATCCTGGAATAGCTCTGTGTATTTTTTTCTAACCAGAAAATGACAAATATGTATGTGACTATCTGAACTGTGTGGGACAATGTTACAGGCAAGAAACTGAGTGTCATTCATTTGCACAATTACATTCACCCTTTCCTGCAGCATAAAATGTTTGTTATATTTACATTTTGTGTGTTTTCTCACATTTTTTAAAAGGATGTCATTTTCCTGCAGTGCAATAAAGACTAATATTAAAGTCACTTTCAGCCAACACTATCATATGAAAGGAAAAGAGCTAATGGCTATAAAATAAATAACAGTAAAAAGGACACAATAGGAGGTTCTCAAAAAACCTGAGGTTTGGGTTTAGTTTATTTTATTCCCCAGAGATGAGGAATTTCACATTTTTGCAGTTATTTGGCACTATTTGCATAACGTTTTGAGCTACAGCTTTTAGTCAGTGGTTTATGTCAGGTTTGGCTTAGACTGCAAATAAATAAGAAAAGTCTCTTTTGCTACATAAAGGGCATATCTGAACCTGGTGAATCTCAGAAGATGAGCAAAGTCCCTAAATTTCTAATATAATTCTAGATCAGACTTGTGAAAATGCATTTTCACTTCATCCTCTGGTTTCTTGTTCAGAGAGAAGAAAGTCTCTTGAACGCAGCATGAAGAAAAGAGTGCAAATGAATCTGCAGAATGTCCAGAGGTGTTCAGCTCAAAGCTCCTATGCACAGAGCCTGGAATTTGCTTCCTTTTCAAACGTACATGTAGAATTAAAACTGCTTTCTTGGCTTAATCCTGTCATTCTGGCAACTCACCACCAACAAGTAGTGGTGCAAGAGAAACTCTTGTCCTCATCACAGGTTCTCTGATAACTGTGTAGAAAAGCACCTTCAGTGTTCATCTGGACACAAAATACAGCTTTTCTATTGTACACCAGAGTTTAACAGGGTTTTTCTTTCTAGGCAAGACAATAAGGTAATTATTTATGACAAGATAACCATATGCCAAAGAAAAAAGGAATTCCAAAACTAAACTAGGAATATATTTTTAAAGAAAATATGTTACTCAATCAAAACATATAGTTCAGTTTAAATAACTATCAGTCAACTTATTTCCTTTAAAGAAGAAGATGGAAAAAGAAAATAATACTATCCACGAGAACTTGGACTAACATTAAGATATGAAGACTCATAGCTGATTCCCTTCAATGGGTAACAAATCTAGACTGATTTTAAAGTTGGGTACATTAATAAAATTTCCTTTTCCTGGGTTTGATATCACTTATGAGTCAGTTCATTTCTAACTAAAGACACGCTCAGAATACAAGGAAATTAACCACTATAGTTTAACACATTAAACAACTGGGGCACCATTAAAACAAACTTCCTAAAATTTACAGTGATGAAACTATACAATGAAAGGATAAATATAGGCTTCTTCTAATGTTCAAGTAATCCTTTTTGATTAGTATAGCTGCCACGATTGTGATATTTAACAGTTGTATGTCACTTTAAATCTTAAAAAATTGTGTAAACATTAATTATAAATGAACATTAATAATACACCTCTGTCTAAAGTAGTTAAGTATTTATTAACTCTACTTCACGGGCAATATGACAAAGAAAACCTCAAATTTCAAACTTCAAATACTTAAATTTAGGAACTAAATCCTGTATTAGCTTTACATTATTTTCAAAAGCTATATGAATAAAAAATATAACTTGTAATTTAGAGGTTCTAGAGGTCTCACCCTATCTGAAGATCAGGCTATTTATTTAATACCCAGTAGTACTCCAGGTTTAGGACAGCAGCTCAGGACCATACAAGGTAAGCAAAGTACTGATTTGTGATTCATGATGCTTCATTTCAGCCCTACAGATGCTTTAGGTGCTCAGTTTATTTTTTTCAGGATCTATCTGTAGTCAACAGGAACTAAAAGGTATTTTTGTTTTAGGTCTTTCTATCCAAAGAGCTGTGTCTAACCTAAGAGAGAAGGAGGAAAAGTAGATGAACACCTCACAGCAGCCATGCCTAAACCACATGAAGGATATGCAGCCCAAATGTGCCAGGCATCCACAACAGTTCCTTGCACCCAGAATCAATTCAAAACCAGCAAGAGCAAGTGTGCTCCAAAAGAGCTGCGAGATCAGATTGCCATCACAACAAGACAACTCTAAGACTGTGCAAGGGGTATACCTCTCTCCAAAGTGCTTGTTTATTCCAGCAAACAGCTAAATAGTTCTTATGCAAGACACTATTTATTTTAATAGCTTACTATTATAATAAAAAAATTATTATGCAACAGATGCCTCATAATTAAACTTTAAAAAGCTGCACATCACAATGCTGTGCAGAAGAGTCCCTTAAATACACAATTCAGTGTTCATGTAGAAACAGATTAAATGCTTGGACATGGATTTATCCACACAAAATACTCTTCCAATTGGGCAGATGCATTTTATAATCTATATGTATATTATTAAAACTACTATGAAAGAGCTTGATTCTTTATGCATAATCAGTTCCCATTGAATTTAAATTACTTTCAGTAAAGCACCGATGCAGATAAAATTCTCTAAATGTACAGAATATTAAGCAAATGTTTATATTAAAAAACTGCTTTCAGGTGAAAACGTGCTCAGCCAAGCACAACCCCCATAGTGCCCTGCAGAATATTAAATGCTCAGTAGATCACGAGATGCCAACAAGTATTGCTACGTAAGAGCTTGGTGTGGGAGAAAAGGTAGCATTCAGATGGCAAGCCTTAAGAATAGAAATGTGCAAACACATGGGGGTGATACTATTGAGATGTAAATGAAGTTAGAAATATATGGAATCAAACCTGCCTAGAGTCAGGAGTGTCTTGTAAAACAGGGACAACAGCATGTTTAGCATGAGCAGCTTCAGCTGGCCCCTGTGCCCACAAGAATTTGCATAAAGGCTACCTAATGGTGAATAGAAATAATGTGTAACTCCTACTGGAGAAGGATGCAAACCAGACTATCTGAGCCAGCCTCAGTGGGGGCTATGGGATCTGGGATAGGAATCAAAATTTCACATGTAAGCTGAAGTCTGGTCAAAGCGGAAAAACCAAACACAAAAAGAAGATTTCATCTAGTGAGCCTGTAAAGGACACTGGCACTTGGGTACATTTCTTTCAATTTCAATGGAAGTTGTAAGTATGAGCTAATACCTTAAGAGCAAGGGTACCAAATCCATTTAATAGTCATGATCCTAAATGCAAATTTTTCTTCCTCTTCACCTGAGGCTCAAGGAATGGCTCATGATGCTGTTTGTGCAGCCCAGCAGGAGTGAGCAGTTACTGTCTGAGTGATCCTCTGGGTCAGCAGAGCAGGAGGAAGACAACTGTGGGAATTGTAGCCCTTCCACCAAACTCAATTGCTTGGGCTTTTGGGTGTCAATAACAACCTGTTGCTCCTAAATGACCTCAGTTCACTCCAAAGAGGTAATCCAGGTAACTAGTCCTGATTAGTTGTCCAAACTGTCTCAAAAATCTTTGCATTCAAGAGATGGAAAAAATAATGCAAATTGTTCTAAGCAAGGATAATCTGTGACTCCATTTCACTCCCACTTATTCATGGTGGCATTTGCTTTAGTAATGCACCACCCACTCTATATTGATTATGGCAGGACCCTGGACTATACACCTCAATTCAGACAGCTGAAGATGATTCTTTCCTGCATCTCCTTCCAGACAAAAGAGAAGCCAAATTAAAAGTCAATAACTTTCTGTGGAAAATACCCCTTGCATTATTTAGGCATTCTTCAGGGCTGAGTTCTACTGGATGAAAACAGCCTAAATTATAGATTTTACTGTTTTAATTAGTTCTGTCTGTGAGTTTAAAGACTAACAATCTCTGTTTGGAAACAGTAAAAGGAACAGAAAATTTTATTATACTGCCAAAACTACATACTTATTAGACTGCTTTGGACAGCTTTAGCAATAGAGCTCTGTCTACCTGGTAAGTACATCCCAACAGTAACCATAAGTGCTCCTGTGTGATTCAGATTTTACTCAAATATTTAGAAAACTTCTATTTACCTTGATGAGAATGAGCTTAGGATGGGCCCCTGCAGCTCCACCATTTAATAAGAGCTCACACTATTTCTTTCAGATCAAAAATTGGAACTGCTGTATTATGTAAATGTTATTGCTTCAAACAAAAGATTGGTGTTGTCCTAGCAATTAACTGTCTGGTTAATTAGACCTCTTTCCTTTTGCTCAGCAACCTGCATTCATGTGCATATACTGTTACAAAAACAAACTAATAAGATTTACACCGCTTGTGCAGAATTGCTACATGATTAGCAATAAGGAAAAAATTAAGTTTTATTCCAAAAACTGAAAACCTATTAAAAATGGAAATGTAGCTTTTCTACAAGAAGCAAGAATCCAATAAAAATGTGAATTTTGTCATGTGGAGTGATGGATTTGGAGCACTCAAGAAGGACAAATGAATCATGCTGAGCTGTTAATATCCCTGCCAATTCTATGGTGTTCCACGAGCATGTGAAACTGTCTTTGTTTGCTTTCCTAACAACCCTCTCTTACAAGATTCTCTGGGAACATAGGAAGCTTCTGTAGTGGGATAATTGTTTCAACAGCTTGGACACTGATTTTTTTTATGAGTAATAGAGGACTCAGATCATTACTCTGGAGTGTAATACTTGATGTCAATGGGCACACTGACAGTAATGTGCAAAGATGATTAAAAAATAACTTTCCTATCAGAAAAGAAAGTGTTTTTTATTGGTTAATTTATGATCATTTTGCTGCTGTTATGAATTTCTAGTTTATTATTTTTTAATAATAGCAATCATACTTTTTATTTATTAGGCAAGGATAGTAAAGACTATGAATTATTAAACCTTAACAGAGATGGAATCACTTCAAAGATGCATTAGAGTACTCAGATTATGTGGCCACTAATGCCCTAAAAATAAAGAGGCCTACATATTTAGAATTTATTTCACAAAGGCCTACAATGCACCTTTCAACCTATCAGTATTTACAGCAGAATACTGGACAGATGTTTATAAAATGTTTATAATCTATAATATTATTTTCTAGCTTCATAAAATCAATCTTTGAGGAACTGAAAATAAATTCACGTATACAATTTGAGGCACACATTTTCAATTGAGACAAGCAGATATACAGTTCAAAAAAGGAAATAAAATTTCTTCAAATCTGTCTCAGGGGGAGCTGCCTCCTTTGCAATAAAACAATCTCCCACCACATGACTAAGCCACTAAATAATTCAGGGAAAGGGCACAAAATATGAAGAATAAAACCACATTGAGTACCTTGAACAAATGTGTGACAGATTTTTCCTTTTTATCCATATATGTAAAAAAAGACAAAACCAACAATGAAATCCTTATTTTATTCTGTTTTTACATCCTCAAAAATTCCTTCTGCAAGGCATTGCAAAGTGTGTGCATATATAGATATGTAAAGTTGAAATTTGGGGAAATACTCTTAGGGAATCCTAAAGGAATTGACTGATAAAGAAAAGCAAACTATTGAAAAAGTAAACATATTTCATAGTAGTAATAAATGAATCACACACAGTCCAATAATTTGAATAAAAACAAGGAAAACTCATTGTCATTTATAAATTATATTACTCCTTAAACAATAAAGACAATTATTTGTTTGTTCTGTTGGGGACTGAGTTTTGGAGTTTTTGTTTTGGTTTTTCAGAAACTCCAACAAAACAGCTTGAAGTACTATTATATAGATAAGAAAAGATAAGAAAAAAAAATAAAGATAGAATAGTTTCAGTCTGAGGAGGAAAAAAAAGTATCAAATATATAGCCAAGAATATGACTTTTGGAGTTAATTATTTAGAAACAGCTCAAGATGGTGTGTAGCTCCTATTAATAGTCTGCAGAAATAATGCCACTCCAAAGAATGTACCAGATGGTGGTGAGACACTGAAAGGAAAAGCATTTTCATTCCATGTGCTTCTAACAGTTATCTGATCATCCAAGTCCTTAGGCATTCTGGTTTACTGAAGGTATCAGTTAAAAAAATTAAAAAATATCTGATATCATGTTGGGACATGAATCTTAATGCCAAAATGGCACATATTTATTTCCTGTTAATGGCAGATGTATGTATGTGCTCCAGCTAAGGAACAGCATACTCAGGAAATTACATGATGATCTATCATAAAGTTTGGGTACTGATAACAGAATGAATATATTTCAGAAATGTGCAGATGCCTTATTTTATAAGCCTAACAATTTTTTGTTATTAATGTGTGTACAGCAGCACAGATAGCCACTAATGGATATTGAAATGATAAATTTATTTTCTCATTCTCTTTGTTGAGCATTCTGCCCAAGGAGATTTACTACTGTACTGGGAGCTTCTGTCAGGATCTCCAAGGTGCTTTTTGTAGGTATTTTAAATTTGTAGGGAGTGGATTAGGCTGTGAGATGGATGAAAATACCCTCGCTCTGCAAAGCCAAGTCCCTCCCCACAGCCTCTGGGACAGGAGGGGTGCACAGGGGTTTTGGGTGAGGGCAGGAAAATGCCCACCTTGCTTTTCACATGGCAGCACCTGTGACCCCAGTTTGGGGAGCTGAGCTCCACTCCCCCAGACTGGACCTTCCTTTTATATTCACTGTGTGCCAAACACGCTGATTTTCACAGTGCAGGTGCCATGAGCTGAGGCTGATATGCAGAGAAACAAAAAGAGCCTAAAGAAAGAGGTTTTGGTGCCAGCAGTGGCAGAGCATGGCCATGGCAGCACAGCCCAGCTGTGCCCAGCTGTGCTGGGAAAGCCCTGGATGGCTCAGTGTGAGCCCCAGGGACACTCAGCCCGAGGGGAGCCCTGCCAGCACCCTGCGGGCATCATCTGAAACTGCTCAGCCAAACCCAGGTGTGACACTGCATGTGACACCTGATGGCACCCAATGCCACACCTACAGCACAGGCTCCTCCCAGCTGTGAGGAGGGGCTGACATCACAGGATAACGAATATTCCAACCTCTTGTCACTGCTTTCCCATCACTGATTTCCATTACCAAGGACTGAATACTTGTTAATTGATGCTTTCAGTGCATAGAATTGTGCCTAGACTTCTTTTCATCTCTTGAAATACATAATATCACAATGGGCTCAAACAAAGGACTGTAAAAGCAATCTATATTACTGCTAAATGAGAGTATTCACTGCATTTTATTTTAGCTTTACATGCCTTTCACCTGTTTTACCAACATTAAAACTCAGTATGCTTTTTAAAAATGAATAGGGTATATTAAAAAGAGCATATTAATAGTTGTACATATAACTTTTTTATAATTTTTGTCAGGTTTATTATTTGGTGTACTGTAAATCAAATTAAGTACAAATATTAGTACTGACAGCATGTGCATAATCAGTTTTTAATCTTTACTGCCTGAGCATGTATTCATTATAAATAAGTAGACATAGACTCTGAGCCATATCTGGGCATATGAATGGCACATTTAGATGTACACTACAGTCATTTTTACATATGTTGCTCACACATAACCCTCTGATGACTTAGTTGTGATTCTCAGTAGCTAAGAATAAAAAATGCTTGGAAGAGTTTAGAACTATTTTAAAGAAAATCAGTAACTGTAAACTTAGAGGTTCACATTTTCTGGTTCATTTCAATTTCCTCATTTGAAAACATATAAATTACTAAGTAAATCCCATTACAAGTAATATAGGGTTAGGAAATTTTCCCCCTTTCCTACACCTTGACAAAGTGACAACACAGAAATTTCACTGTACACCTTAATAAGAAGAATATTTTATAAATGAGCAAAGGACCCAGACAACCATTCTAGCAGGAAGATAAAAATCTGTTTTCTTTTTTAAATAAAGCCATTATATTGTTGTTAAATGTCATAGCTAAAGAGCTTTCAACTACTCTGCAAAAAATATTCTATATATGATGGAAAATACCAATTAGGTTCTAAAATGTGATGTCATTGCATTTATTGCATGTACTGAAACATGACTAATCAGATTAGTTTTAAAAAATCTATTTTTATTTTGCTATGCTCCTTCCCTTAAACACTCTACCAAAGCATGTGCTGACTTAAATTATAACAAGTCACTATTGTGTTGCATGACCATCTCATTCTCTAGGTTAAAAAAAAGTAATATAGATAAATACTCAGCAGGCTGAAACAATTTTACTAGAATAGGATTTAGAACATTTAATATCAGTAATCTGCCTATAGACAGGCAGACAGATTCAATGTACTTTAGAATTCTGTAGCATACCAAAAAGGAACAAGTATGAAGGTGTTATGCACATTAAAAGCTATCAAAGCTAACTGTTAAATGTTGCACTACTCAATGTTTGTTGGCCAAATCAGGACTGATACAGAGGAAGAAAATGGGGAGCTTAAATATTTGAGCTAATCCTCTTGCACCTATAAATTAACATACATTAAGAAAGGTTAAGCCTGGTTACAAATCCCAGTAAATCAAGAAGATTGAACAGCTCTATCAATATTGTTTAACAGTACTCTGAAATATCCATATCCATCTTTCTACACTGCCTTTTTGGTCCTACAGTGCCTGGGAATAGCTGACTTCCCATTTCAGGTCATGAGGGAATATTTATTTCAAAACTGGAACAATCTGCTGTTGATATAGGATTTCCCCCCTTCTTTATTGAAAGACTAAAAAACCTAGAGAGACTTAAAATGATTAAAAATAGTATCCTAATATTAAGATGTAATATAGATGTATCCATTAGTTGATTGTGTCTGTGCCCCCTGTTGGCTGAAAGGGCCTCTTCTAGAGAGAGCTGGCAGAATTCCAGAGCTCCTTAAGATTAAAAGGATTTTTATGCAAACTCTGCCATTTGACATGGCACCTTGAACCTTTTAGGTTCTATCAAGACCCAGAAGCCTGTAAAGGGCAGACAATAACACCCATTACAAACTGCTCACTGCTTGGAGATGACTCTGCAACCTCAGCCCTGCATCCTGGGAGAACATCAGGGTTGGGGAGGGAAGGTATCCATGTCTTCCTGCTGATAAGTTAATGAGGAGTCATCCTGTATATATTTTCTCACCTTTCAAATTTTCCCTTTTTCTTTTTATATTTAATCTACTTGTCCCAATTAATCGTATGCAGAAGTCTATTTTTACATATACTCACCCTCAGAGTCCCCAAGTGCATTATTTCAATATATACATAAGCACTTGAAGCCTGTATCCAATGCTTAATTTCATTGAAAATTAACCATAGGAAAATTAACCATAAAATTAAGGCCACAATACACTTATTTCTCCTATGCTGCAACTGGCAACCACTCAAGACTTAATCCTAAAAAAAGGAGTGGTTTGTCCATATGAAAGTTCAGAAAATAACTTCCCCTCAGAGGGAAAAGGTGTGTTAAACATGTAATAATGCCTATGAGCTGTTCCTGATCTCAGAAGGGAAATCTTACACAGATTTCATATACCTTTGAAATACTCATCACACTACAAGAAACAAAAAAGACCAAAAACCTCTTGCAGACCTATCACACCTATAAGGAGACTAAAATCTTCCCTTTCACACTATGTCTTTGAGATGTGGAAGAATATTATAGAAAAACACAAGAATTTACTATAAAAAGCACAGAGAAACTCACCTGAGCAAAGTTGGGTAAATTATCAAGAAGAAACAGATGGGATCATTGCTAAAAATACAAAGTTGAAATGTAATGAAATTATAAAGGTATATTGTGGAAGTGTTGTGGTGTTGGAGTGTAACAGGAGACTAAATCTCTTGACATCTTCACACAAAAAAAGTGGAATAGATAAAGGAGCCAAAGGCCAGTGAAGGATGTGGAATACAGCTCTGCTGCCTCTCTAAGACCAAGGAAGTTCTGTTAGCAAGTCAATAGGTTTTATTCCATGTTTAGGTGTGAGAGTTAAATGCTAGCTCTCTTGGGTGCCTATGACAATATCTCCCCACATTCTCTGCACTGATAGCTTGGGTAAGTATTTTTAACAGAGAAGGGGTTAAATGAAACTACCTCTTCCCAATGGACTAAAGAAATTCAACTCAAACTTTCTGCCCTTCAGTTGAAAATCAGATTTGAATGCTCTGATTTCTTGTGCATCTTCAAGATTTATTCATGAGCCACAGCTGAATGCACTATATGTTGTATTTATATGAAAAAACACATTAAAAGAAAAAAAGAATTTCTATTATCTACCTAGATGTATGTTTGTCAGCATCTGAAAGACTATTAATCCTGAAAGTTATAAGTATTCAGTTACTGGTTTAAAATCATCATTCAGGTATTGCAAGGCATATAACTGCAGCATAAACAATGACCTTTAAGTGTATCTTCTTTCCCATTATCTCAACACTGTGAAACAGTGATATTGAAATCTTTGTAATATCTGCACAAAGCTATTTATTTTAAAATCATTCCATCCAGTAAACCAACAATAATTTTATTAACAATAGCAAGAACTTGATGTGGCATTCAAAGGAGTACTAACATACTGTTCACCTCAGCTTCTTTTACAAAGAATCTCTTAGTTCATTTGTATTTCTGCAAAAGGGCACATGATAATTTTAATTCTTTATTAAACTTTTTCAATTAAATTTCTAAAACCTTATCAGGTATAGAGCATCTTCAGGGAACAAAACTTTCATAATAACAATACTGTGGAAGCTTGTAATCTTTAAAATGACTCATTCACTATGATTAATTTACCCTTTATTTGTATCTCTATATCTAAAGGGCAAATGTCACTTCTAGACATATTATTTCAGACAGAAAATTTTATGCAGAATTTTACTTTAGATGTCGGTCACATAATTTATGAGTAACAGTCATGAGTGACTCACTGCATTTTCTGTCAATTCTTGAGCTTCTTCACGTTTTAGAAACATCTCTTGAAGAAGAAATGTTGCTTATAGGCTGTGAAAGACATCACAGAGCTAAGCCAAGCAATATTTCTACAATTAACAGAAGCTAATTACTGCCATGTGATGAGCATTCCAAAAGTAACACTGCACACCTTATGTGCTGCAACAAAGCCATTTCAGGATCTGCACTCCTTTGAGTGCTACATGGCAAAAGAAGTTCCATTGTAGAAATTGTAAATAATGCCCAAACAGCCAGTATGGCCTTGTTTGCTTCAAACCAGAGCATTTAATTAACAACAATGCCCCACACCCATACTGACATGAAAATCAACACATGAAAAGGAAAAGAATCAGCCTATGTGGTACTAGGGGCTGCCTTAGTCACTGCCCAGCACAACAGGCATGTGAACAACAAGCAGAAAGCAAAATTATTAAGTCCTTGCAAGAATTAGTTCAGGCTTTACAGTAATAACTAGGGAATGGGACTACTATTACTTTACAGTAATAACTAGGGAATAACTAGGGAATGAGAGCCCTTCCAATCAGCTTGCTGCCAAATGGAAAACTTAGCAGAGACTGCAGATTGCCAAATCACCTGCACCAAATCATTTTCTGCACCCAGTCAACGGGGGGCAACATGATCAGTCCTGTGGGAGCATTGTTCACTGCAGGAATGGTGTAAAGCACAAAAGAGAAATTCTGTTAAGGAGCTTGAGGTGGATATTCAGATGCAGGACTCCCTAATGCAATTGATCCAATGGATCACCCTTGATAGACTAAAATCTAATAAAGGGTAGAAGAAATTACTGTTCAAATGTAAGGTTTATTGGCTGGGCCACACAAAGTGATTTAGTAATTAAATACTGTATGTTTTATACTATATCTCCTTATTCCGTTTCAGAAGTTCAACTTGCTGAGACATTGAGATTCACAGCATGGGGAATGGGGTTGGTGAATATTTGGTTTATGTTATTGAGTGGGTTTTATTCTGATGATTGGCTTGTCAGCAGCACAATTGCTAATGACTAATTGCCTACACTCTTCAGCTTCTTTCCCATCCTGTTTGTAGGGACCACCATCCTAGGAAAAGATGAGTTCTACAGGAATGAGACTAGAGTGACTGAGCCATGGGATGGTGTGAGAGACCTGAAAGAGTTAATGTCTCAAACACTTGGCAGACAAGAAGAGAAATGTTACCATGCCAACGAGATAAGGTGCAGTGAGAAAAGAGGATCTTGTGGAGGCAGGATAGAGCTTTTCAGGGACCAACTTCCCTATCTTGGGTAACTATCTCCAAAACCAAGTTTGAGGCAGCATTGCACTTGTGTTTCTGACAAGAGGGAGGGAGGCTGAGACCACAAGACCCCTCCACAACCCCTTTCTGAGAAGTCTGAGAATTAAAAAATGTGCCTGAAGGAGGGCTAGTCAATAAATACTGCAGCTGAGAGGGCAGGGCATGCACCCACCATCCAAAGAATCCAGAACAGAGACACTGCTGGAACCCTGGGTGGCTATCCAGATCTCTATCTCTGTTTTCCTATTCCTTATTCCTTTCTTCCTCTCATTGAACATTTAATTCTGTGCTGCCATGGGCTATTCAGAAATGTTAAAATTGTTGCTATAAAGGGCCATTCAATCTATTAGAAAATTTAAGGTTTAAATGTCACAAATAAAACTTTCAAATTGATAATTTGGTGTTGTTTCACCTTACTTTAGCCAAAGGGTATCCCAAGTGTTGGCTGGCTCAGAGAGTGAAGGCAGTCCAGGACTGTCCTCTTGAGACCCAACATTCTGCGTGAGTGAGAGAGCATGTGCAAGCATGAGAAAGACCTGCTGCATTTTGGCAAAGTGCTACTGCCAGTAATCCATCTATAGTTAAATAATTTCTTTATTTACCTTGACCTGCACTAAAATGCCCCAAATGATCATAGTTACGATTGGCAACAGCCCCTTCAGTGACTACCTTCAAGGAAGAGAGTTGTTTCCTCAGAGTCACAGAGCCAGCCGCCTGGGCATAGTCACAGCCTGGTAACCTTGAGGCTCTTTCCAGTCCTTTTAACTCATCTCCCCACAACCCACAGCCTTTCCAAACACAGAACCTGCCAACAGGCAGTAGAGGGCAAAAGTCTAATTTCTAACCAGGCACTTAATCAGGTTGTGATCCATCTCCTAGAGCAGGTGATCACTCCTGAAGCTCTAAATGTCTATGAATTGGGAGGCATCCTGAAGACAAACAAAACTGGTTTTATTTTTATTATTTTTTTTCCCTATACTGAGCTTCCACAAATTCTTTCTCAGCTACAGTTAACCCACAAGCAAAACTCACAAGCCAGTAGTGACTACTGTGAACAAAAAGACTGATTTTGCTTATAACTACTTGGTTTATCAGGCAGATATCTTTACCAGTTTTCTCCTTTCCCATATTCTTGACCATCTGCCTACAACTCTGTCCATTTATTACTGGTAGCAGTATCTTACTGTATTTCTTTGCCACAGTGTGTGTGGCATTGACTAGTTATCAGTTCATTTCACAGCCTTCTTGTTTGAACTCCTGCCAATGTTCTCGTGTTTTGAAAAAGTTGAAAACTTGGACAGAGACTTTTTTTTCTTTCTATGCTGTCTCTCTTCCAGATGGTTGACATTACTTTGAGCAGTCCTCTCTTTTCAATTTTGAAATTATTTGGTCTGGCAGTGACTTTTATTACGTGTTTTTAGACTCTACAAGCTGGATTTGTGTCCTCTCTAAATTCGCCTTTTGATGTCAATGAAGCTACAGCAACTTTGCACAGTGTGATGATCTTGCTTCATCAGTGGGTCAATTATAACTGAAAATGAAGCTGAAAACACTTTTCAAATAGTCTAAAATTGCACTATTAACTCAAAGTTCATAATTTTTTCTCACAAATCATGCATTTATTACTAGATTATCGGCTAATTTTATTAGTCTAGCATAGCTGGAAGTAGGATTTTCCTGCTGTGGATAAGTGATTTGAAGTTCTTCAGCCAGTTTTATGTTCCTTATCTAATAATAATTAGGCATATTTCAGCTGCTGGGGCTATGGTGTTTAATATGTAGTACAGGACACCAAACTGCATTGAGTAAGACACTGAGGACCTATGTTGGGTTATAACCCTTGCAAGGAGATACATGTCCTTAAAATCAACAACGAAACTCAAATTTGTTTAACAGGTCTGACAAGAAGTATTTTATCTGGGTGGATACTAACAGGATTTGGAAATTCAAACTACAACAAAAAAAGAACTTGTAATCTAAGAATGTTATTTTGAAGGATCTATTCGTTTCTAAAAGGAATGTCATAACATAAAGGCGTAATGTGTGGCTTAACACTTTCTAGTTAGGCCACCTGAGCCATAAAAACTTAGATAAATAAAGCTGGTAGAATACAAGTGTAGGATCTCTATGTGTGTGTATAACATATGTATGTACATATGGGCAACTTCGCAGCTTTAGTCCACCTGAACTATACAAGTTTCCGTAAATAAAGTTGGTAAAGCATAACCATAAATTTCTGAGTAACTAATTTAAAAATCTACACTTTATTCTGATTTTAGGTTAAATATCAAGAATGGGGAAAGAAGCACTTGTAAACCAGATGAAGCCTGTACATTCTCATTCCGACTTTACTGCTGGACAAGGCAGTCAGCACACAGGAGAGCTGTCATGTCTTCAGCATGAATTTTCCAATGGCAATGAAACCAATGGGCAGAATTTAGGTCTCACTGCCATCTGTGAGAGCTTTTCCATTGACTTTTACTGATCCAGGATTTCATCCAGGGCTGTGAAATTATTGTTTCACTATATTATTTCCTCTGGACTAGATGACTGCAGCACATTTTTGTTTCAAAACAACAAACACAAGAAAATCAGATAATCCTTCTCCACAATAACACAATAATTCCTCTCATCTCCAGCATAAATATTTCTTTTTCTTTTAAATTCCAGTCTAGAAAAATAAAAGGATAAGGAAAGATTTCAGCTTGGAAGGACCTGTTTATACTACAGGATAACTGTGGGAACTCAGTGGTGTGAATCTAGTAGTTACATTTAGACATTACATTAGATAATTATGAGGAAGAAACATAGGCAGCTGTAAGGTGACCAAGGATGCCACTCCTTTCATAATACTCAGACTCTTCCTATTCAGGACACCATGTCATGCATCAAATTAAAAAAAGGACCTTTTATTTCCTGTTCATTTGAGCAGTAAGTATTCACCCAGCATTTCCTCTGCAAACTAAAGGTAAGCAATATACTAAAGCATGTACTACAGAGAAAAGAATGGAATTCTTTCTAATTATTAAAAATGGAATTTAATAAAAAAGTATTCAACTCATTGTACCCTGTCCAATGAAAACAGAAACATCATATTAATATAAGAAAAAGATCATACAGTATGGAATATGGAAAATATTTGAACTATAATTACTTTGGTTTGCCATTATTTTTTACAACAGCTTTCAGAGCATAGCTGCTGTTACAGGACTGCCACTAAGTGAAAAGGCTCAATCACAAAAACACAACAAACCACTGGATTCCAGGTTTGATAATGTTCAAAGTAGATCTGTCATTTCATCTACTCTTGGATTTGGGCAGATGGTAGTGTCAGGCATAGTACACTCCTACAAAAGTACTGGGAACCTTGAATTAAATTTGGGTCTAGCATTGGTTATGTTAACTCCATAGCAAAGATGGTCACTGTGTACAGGAATTTCTAGAGGAAAAAAAAACCAAAAACAACAAAACTCACAAATAAACTACAGAAAAATCATCATCACCTGGGTAGGATGGACTTCAGGAGCCCATTTTCAGTGTCAGTATAGAAGGTAGGTATCTGAGCAGGTCATATAAAACTACTGAGGAAGAATGTTTTGAAATAAAGTTCAAGTATCTACTTAGCCTACATAAATCTTGAATAACATTAAATGCATTTTGAGAGAGTTTCGACAGAAGTAAAGACTGCTATACAAGCTGAAGAATAAAATTAAGATGTAGATTACTAAGATTCTAAAAATGGATGTTAAACCTGCCCCAACATCATTTCTGCAGCAAAGCAAGGAGGGTGAAACTAAAAAAATCACTTCCATTTGTCATTCATCTGAGGAAGCTGTATTAAAAGAAACTCTAATAGCAGGTGCAAATTGCAATATGGTTTTCATTCCACACTCAGAGTGTATGCTATCACTGGGGACCCAGCAAATGGACTGAAGGAATTGTGCAGCCATACTCCTCTCTAGCTGCTACACACTATCACACTTGTTAAAATTATCTGGAACACAGCAAGTGCTTGATAAGTGAATCAGACCACAGCACAAATACAATGTTCTTATGAAAAATCTCTCATTATGAAGAAAGCTGGGAAAATGAAAATATACTTGCTCTATGAAGGTAACAAGCAGCATGCAAAAAACTAAATGCTATTTCTGATGTGACATTTTGTAATGAAATTATTCTGTAAGATTATCTGGACAGCAAAAGGTTTGTGTGTCCTAGTTACCAAGTGTAGATAGCATTCGCTTCTGTAGCTGTCAAAATCCTTTCATAGTATTTTAATTTGAAAAAGAACCTGACTTCACTGTGGATATGTTATTATAAAGCCTAAAAAGAATTTATCTGATCAAAGGAGAATGTATTACCACCACACAGAGATTTGCTTCAAATCTTGCATAACAGCAAAAATAAATACAACCCACTTTTGTACAAAAACAGATAATGGGAACATAGGGGGAAAAAGGGGGGGAAAATGGGTTTTTATTTAATAAGATTATATTTCAGAAATGAAGAGAAGAATGTTTACCCATAATTTTTTTGAAAAAACACCTAAGATGCTAATGTCTCCCTAGTAACATCTGCTTGTCAAAGTCCTATGCAATCAAGTCAGCAACTAAAGACTGACAATCTCCTGCTGTAACATATTTTGGATTATGGATTCAGCATCATTTAGAGATGTTGATTTCTAGTGGTTATGAATAAATTACAATATGAACCAAGTTACCTAAAGAATAATTTCATTTCAAAATTGAAATAGTGTCTCAGTGATAAGTGACAACAAAATCTGCAGCTTCATAATTGTCAATTGAGCATAGAATACATAGAATCAAAATCACCCCTGTTATCCAATAACTTTTAAGGCAAACTGTTCAATGCAGTCATTCAATGAATGGTTCAAAACCACCAATACATTACACATCTCATTTATGAAAAATTGTGCTCATTAGTTCTATGGCTGGACCAGTCATTTTAGAATAAATAAAACTTGAAAATTTGCTTTTCACCAGACTCCCCAAACCGGCTGATTTTAAACCACTTAACTGTTTTTCAAGATACATTATAAACATGATATATTAAATCCAGAGTAAACATGAAGCATAAGCCAGCACAAATCAAAAGAATTGGAAATTTATGTTGAAAACATAGGGAATAACTCTCATTGTCAGTGTAATGATAGATAAGAAATTTATTTTTTCTTGGTCAAGTGTAGCACAAGCATAAATCCTTCTCTAAATTTTCCCCTTTTTGCTAGACATTTTGCTTGCTTAAATAATGGAGTCTGTGGATCAGACAGTATGCAGGAGCTTCATTATCTGTACTGGATTCAGTTCAGGTAGCCCTACATCCTGACCTCATCTACCACAGGAGCTTTAACCAATGCCACTTCCAACAGCTCCACTTCTGAGGCTCTCTTTCATTAAAAACAAACAAACATAGGAAAATTCTCTCTCCAGGAAACATTTCTCTTGAATGTGCCAGTTTTGGTAGCAGAAACCCTTACAGGATACCCAGACTGATTTAATTTCACTCTTTTTCACTGCAACATGTGTATTTCCCTGATTTCCAAACTGTCCTATAGATCCTTTGGAAATGAAACATTTTCCTGATACTCTTTTTCATCAACAAATTTTATCAATTGCTCTGTAAGTAAATACTACACTTATATGAAACAAATTCAAGTATATTTCACATTAGAAAGAAAAATAACTAAATGGCATAAGACACAAAAATATTTTTCCCCTCTCAAAAGAGTTATTCTCAGTGAGTGACTTTAATGTCTGCAGAGAATAGATTTTTCAGTCACTTCCAAAACTTCTTTACTCTCTCTTCTAGACTCTCAAAATAGCTACTTCCAATAAATTCTTCTATCTGTGATTTCATAACAAGAAGCATCTTCTCATTCTAGTACTCAGGAAAAAAACCTAAATTCCCCCCCTTTAATTTGCCATAGACACTGGGTTTTATAAAGCACTTTGGGTGAGCTGAATAATCACACACCTGCATGAAATGTCCTACAATTATAGCCTGAAGGAATCTACATCTAAGCCAAGAATCTTGATTTAGGCAAGAAATGACTAAAAGTCTAATATTGTTCTACAAATTAGCATGAAAGAACATCACATTAAGTGGGGAAAACAAACAAACACAAAACAAACACCAACAGGCAACTTTTGCAGCTTAGCTATCTTGTATCTTTACTGGCTCTCCCTTAGTTCATAAATCAAGCCTAATTATAAATTGCTGTATTTTTAAGGAAGCCAAAGACTCAGGCTGACACATCAAGAGCTGTTTGAGACATGTAAATCAGTATTTGTGCTTGCTGTGAAATGAAAAATAGAAACAGAATGGATTTGATTGGGATAACTATTTGGATCACTAGTGGCCAAGGTAAAAAAATATTTATCATTCCTTGTAAAAAAACCAATTAATCATGTTGTATCTAATAGTTCAACTCTTCAAACTACAAACAGTAAAATTATTTTCTACTCCTATCCACAGTCAGCCCTTTGCAGGAAGTCGTTTGAAGTTCCATGGGAGCAGAGTAAAGACATTCTGCTGCATTTCCTTTGATTACTAAACAGCATCACTTGGGCCCAGAGCTATTGAATGTAACTGCTAAACAAAAGGGAACTCTTCCCTTGCCATTATTTCTGCTTGAGAAGGACTCTGTGATCCACTATGAAAGAAGCTCTGAGCAAAGGGCAACTGTAAATGCTATGATAAGGCACTGGTTCTAATAGAGCACAGTCTCTGCTGGTCTGATAATAACCAGATGAATCACTGTACACTCAGGGCAGCCCACAGACATGGAAACCTGAATTTTCTCTCCTTTCTTCACATGAGGCAAGTTTCACAACTGCTTTACAATTTTTTTCTTCAGTCCTCTGCAATTTGTGTGAGATAAACAGTGTAGTTTTTAATGGATCAAAATCATTCATATGAGCTGTTAACAAAATATTGTGCCTACAGAAAGAGAAACTTGTCTCCAGACCCTTTCCCTCACAGAGCTATAAACAGGAACGCGTTTTAAAAATATACTGATATTAAACTAGGGAGATTGCCGAAATTTTGAAATTTGAACTTCTGATCCTTTAATCCCCATTTGAAAAATGTATCAGACAACAGAGGTATGCCCTGATGCAGTTGTTTTTTTTCTCTCTGCACTGCTGTGACCATTTCAGCAATAATTCCAAGGTTCATATCTTTCTAAACTCTTACTGGAGATCAGAAGATACAGTGAAGTATGTTTGGTTTAAATGCACAGCAAATTTCTGCCTCCAGAAACATGTTTGAGTATTGATCACTGAGACACTACACCTGCAACTGTGATCAATCCATAAACTGTGCTGCCTCTCAGCTTCATAAACTTGCAGAATTGTAATGAACCTTTCTTTACTCCCCTTGTTTGTGTGCTGAAGAGGATCAGTAAACAATGAGACAGTTTTTCTTCACTTGATGTTACCACCAGCAAATTTGAATAGTAAAAAGAAATCAGAAGATCAGTAGATCAAATATATATAAATATCTATATAGATATATAGATATATAGATATATATATGACATAGGGTGTTATCAAATACCCAGTGTACCAGCAGGAAGAAGTTGTAATAAAGACAAGATATATTTCATAATGAATTTGATGGGATATTATTAAGCTACTTGAGTAGCTTTTAGAATGGCTAAAAATATTGACAAATCATTGCAAGCACAACACCATGATATTATTTTCTGCACTACCTAGCCATGACCTGCCTCACCTGGGCCTCTGTCTGACCCTTCTTACCCTCACTGGACCTGACCCTGACCTGGCCTTGTGCCATTCCCAGGGGGGCCTGCCCCATTGCTGGGGCAGCAGGACAGCTCATGGCACCCCCAAGGTCCCCATAGCTCCAGGTCCCCAGGGAGGAGCTGGCTCCCACTGCACCCCCATGGTCTCAAAAGTGCAACAAATTTTTTATTAAGTAAAATATAAAAAACGTGATTTGAAAATTTCATCAGCTCTTCCCCTAAATTATTTTTTCATTGTAAGATTAATGAAGTGACCCCTTTTCCACTGGTTTCAATAAATTAGCTCCTAAGCACCTGTAATTGCCATGCTGCAAGCATTACCTATGAGCATAACCTCTCACATCACCTACAGAAGAATTTCCTTCTTAGGTCAAACGAATGTCCTTTCTTAATACTACTCATGTTTTATAGGAACCCTGAAAGAATTATTTCTTGCCCATATGCCCATGTGATACCACATGATCTCAGGAGATAATTGAGACAGATGTGCTTTACACTAATTGCTTTGGAGGTTCTCTGACACTGAAGGTCTGTAGTTATCTGCCAATTCTCCAAACCCCCTAAATAAGTGCTCAACAAATGAACTTTTCTCTATAAAAACCCAGCAAGGAAGAATTATCACTCAATCCCCTATCTATCTTCACAACCATGGGGTGTTCCAGAGGCCACTGCCCTTCTGCACTTCCATTTGTTCTAATCCCCAAGCAAGGCTCTGGTCTGGTTTGGAGGGGGAGGTCACTTCCCCTCTCCCTCTCTTTTGCAGCTGGCCATGTCTCGGGGATCCTGCTGGAGCTGATGAGAGATCCCTGGAGTTCCCTCTCCTTGGTGGGAACTGATCCGGGGCCAAGAAGAGGAAAAGAGACTGTGTGGTAAGGGGAACCAACAGAAGACTTTGTCTTGCCTGGAATCGATTGCCACCTATATTTTATTGTACTTTCTGATAGACAGGCTGCTTTGAGAATAAGACAACCAAATAAAAGATATAGGGAGAGACAATATCTTTGAAAAAAGGGGAAGAAACATTTGTGTGCACAAGCCTTTCACCACAGTAAACCCTCCAAAAAGTATAAATTTCAAGCTGAAACTAGTATTAGAATCAACAGCTCATAGTTAACCTAGAATCAAACACAGATTAACAAAATAATAGCACAGATCAAAGATGATAAAAATATCTAGTTTTGCTAGGTGCTAAATATTCACGTGTTGCAACAAAATTATCCTACTGTATTTTGTAAGCTCTCAGACCATGTCTCAAGGACAACTGATTTAATATTACTCCCAGCTTTTCTAGATACCATATCCTCTGCTGCACATGCCCCAATTAGACATCTTCATTTTCACCTTCATGCCTGTTGGTTTGGACCCTTTGGCACTGGTTTCATTCATCTAGGTCAGTTGGTGTAAAAGCAACATGCTTCTGTCAATAGCTAAATGTTTTCTGATGGAAGAATCAATCTGCCTCTCTCTTTTCACATATATATCTATGGGCACACACAAAAATTCCTATTTCTTTGTACCAACAAGATATACAGTGCTCCATGTGCACAGATACACATCCCCATGGTAGAAATCAGTTATTCTCCATAATACCCATAAGGTAATATCCATAAGGTAATTATCTCTGCAGCCAGCAACTAAATGCATCATCTTGCCAGAAGAAAGACTATGACATATACCATAATCTGAAAAGTATTATCTTTAGTGTTTTAATCAATGTTAACATTAGCAGGACTCATTTCTGGGAAAGCATGAAACTATTGACCCCCTAAAGACCTATGGTAAGATATATCAGTATTTTATCCTGGAAATTAATTTGTGTTTGCTCCTAATTAAAATACGTGTGACAGGTCTCTAGCATTAACCCCAGTTGTAATCAGGCTGTGGATTGTGCCTTTCCCTTGAAAAATTTCAAGAAGAAACCCAGGGACAATGGTTGTACAGGAATGAATCAGCTAGAAATCCCATGTAATTCATTAAGGAAGAAAATCAATGTCACACAGAGGTATAGAGACATGAGTTGGTTCTGCAATGTCTCTGAAAGAAATTTGAAAAAAAAAAAAAAAAACTTTGAAAGAAAAATATCAGACAAGTGCAAAGAAGAAAATTATTCCCACTGGACTTTATAGGACTCTATGCCTGAGTTTAAGTTCGGAGAATTTTATGAAGTAAAATCTGCATTTTTCTCTTGTCTCTCAGGGACAATATTCCACTCTCTGTAACTTCTTTCTCTTAAATCTTCTACAATTCAAAATACATCCCATTTTTTAATTATAATTTCTCTGGACTGTCTCATTATTATTGCTGAAGTATCACCTCCAATGAGGCTCACACTCTGGGATGATCCTATTTTACCCACTAGGATTTCAGCCATGCCAGCAAGGTCTGGGTGGAGTAGGTGCCTGCTGGGGCTCTCCCACCTACCCAGAAAGCAGGTCCTGTCCCACCCCACTTTGTGCCTTTTCCTTGGCAAACAAATCATTAGTGTAACAGAAAACACTGGATCCAACCTGTCCCCTCCAAAAAGGGCAGTAAGTAATCCCATTTTTACCCATTCCGCTATCTTTTCCCTTGTTTTTCTTAGCCAAAGAAAATAATAAGAGGATGTGTCATTCATTTCAAATCTTTGTCAGGAGACAGCAGACAACCCTTAACACTTTCCAGGAATTTTATCTTAAGATCCATGGGTTATGGTTAAATTGCTATTGACTATGGATCTTCTTTTCACTCAGTTTACTGCAACTCAGCTGACAGATGATGATCTAATATTATAGATTATATAAAAATATGGAAATTGCACTAAAGAAGTGAAAACCTGAATTTCATTGTGGCCATATAAATTGAAATGCCAAAAAATTAGAAGACATTTGTGAAAATCTTATCTGCAAGACTATTGTGAGGAGATTAACTTTGAGCCTAAAGTAATAGGCAAAGAAAATGTCTGTAAGCATCCTCAGAGCCACTTTTTGGTTTTGAACTTTTTTGTAAGAAGGACTATGGCTGAACCTTGAAATATTTTGGGTTTTGTTGTTGTGTTGCTTGGTTTTGCTCCACTCCTCACCCGTACTGAGTACCAGAGAGCAATGAAATGCTGCTCCAAATAAAATGCAGAACAGAATGACAGAGCTTGGATCTGTGCCTCTGCCACGTCACCAGCCAGGACACAGCCTCTGCAGAGAGGTGAGATGTGAAGCTCTGCATTCATGGGCACCTGGCTCCTCTGGAGAGACCAGCAGTGCTCACAGAAAGCCTCATCCTCAACAACTGGGAGACCTCACAGTCAAACTCCGGGAACCTTTCAGCCCCAATATTTTTTGCCAAATTCTTTTCATTTTCTTCCTCCATTTATCTTCCCTCTGACAAAGAAGTAATTTAAGATAAAACTTACATTTTTAAGAGAGTACCAGCCCAGGTGAGATGAAAAGCAGTTATGATTCTAGGGTGAGCTTTGGCTGCTATCAGTTCTACTGTGATGATAATGTTGGTGTTCATGATACCACCTGCAGCTTGTGTGATAGATGTGATTGGGTATTTTCTTTGGAGACACCCTAGAAATGTTGTGTTTTTCCTGGCCACTTAACATGACTGACAATTCTCTCAACTTCTCTGGAATCAAATCAAAATGAGAGACAGTGACCTTTCTACTGGAAAGAAGGAGAGTATGAATAGGAAGAAATAAAGTACAATAATATGTAGTAAATCTCATGAAATGTAGAATTACTTCTTGTAAGAGTAGTTACCACTTCCCCCTGACAAAGGTTCTGGTACCCTTTTTTGCACTATCAAACTTAACTTCTAAGTGATCTTTATTGAAATCAGTGGGGTTAGTCAAGGAGTAATAAAAAAAGGATTTGGAAAAAAGGTTGCAGAACGCAGTCCATCTCTGCTAAATTGTTTGATTTAACAACACCTATAACAAGCATTTTTCCACCATTTTCTATTGTCCATTGGGTATATTTTCTTAGAAATAAGTGTACTGTATAATCATTTGTATTTTTAAATAACATAATCCCATAATTCTGTTTTAACACATATTTAATTAGTCAAGCATGATTAAATTTTTATGTTTTATATATAACAGAAAAGTCAGTGTAATACTGCAATAAATTTGCCAATACTAAAATATGACATTAATTTATTTGAGAATTCTAAATATTGTGCACCAGTCTTAAGCAGTAACATAATAACAAAACATTTTCATATCATTCTATCCAAAGGCCCTGATAAGAATTCTGGAAAATATAATCCCACTGTGTCACACCAGTTGCCACTGAAAAATACTACTTACAACCTCTGGTCTCTAATGAAACATTACTAACACATACAGGGTGTGATTCTAATCTTGATATTGCTATAATGATATTTTCTTTTATAGGCTTTGATTTATAAATAAGTTCAAGATTGATGTTCATATTATAAAATGCAGTTGCTAATAAATATTAAGCATCAATAGCGTGTAAAGAATAATTCTATTAGGCTGAACAAAAGCTACCAAGGATTTAAGAACAAGAAGCAATAGTAGACTCATGCTTTAATCAGCTGAAGGAATTATCTTGCCCTTTTCACTATATCAAATGAAAAAGGGGTCTGGAATACAAAGCATAATTTTAAAGTAGAGCAAATTATTCTGCTGCTAGTATTTCATTGATTTCAATAGAGTTAGGCTGGCTGGGAATTTTTTTTCTCTGTGTTGCAGAAGGACCCTGTTTAACTGTTTGGGAAGTGTGAAGATTCAGTCCTTCATGAGGAGATTTGAAGAGTGGGAGTTATTACCTGGTTAGGGATCATTTTCTGGTTTCAGTTTCTCTCAGGCAATTTCAGTGCTTATATAAGTTCATACACAGGTTTATCTGTAGTGCCAGCAGCAATAAATTAACACATTAATGCAGACATTGACTGAAATACAAATATAAACTGTGCTTCCACCTCCTTTGCAATCATTGACCAGCCTGTCTAATCTCAGTCATTAACTAATTAAAGACTAAGGGAGAGGCTTGCAGCTGAAGAGTTAAAATATTGCCTTGACTTCAATGGAACCTGCCTGGCTTAGAGTAGCACCAACTCTCTCCTGGACTGAGATTTTTCAGAAAGGAAACAAAGCAAATAAAATATGCTTTTCAAGTCACAACTCTAAAATATATCCTGTAAATCACCTTTTTATTTTTCCCTCAGGAGCTGGAACTCTGAGGCTACAAAAGTGTCAGCTTTTAACAAATATTAAACTTTTAATTCCAGTTTCCCTTTCTAGAGGGTGGCTGCTGGGGTGATATGAAATACTGATGGACTATCCATCACATAGCTTCTGCCTATGGGTCATTGCACAGCCTTAAACAACCACAGAAACCAAAAGATAAATCTTTTGATGAAATACTTGAATTCTTTAGAGACATTTTGCGCTAATGCCGGCGTTTATCCCAGAGTGGTTTCTCTGCTGTCAGCAGAAGCACAGAGTGTTTATAATGCAGTTTGCATCAAGACTGAAACACAGCTCCATAGGCTGAATCTGAGCAAAGCCAGCAAAGCACCTGGAGACTATTTTGTCTGCATTATCCACAGTGCAGAGCTCAACATCCAATGTCAGAGTTCAGCTGTGAGTGTCCACATACAGAATACCACACTCTTTTTGAGATATTGAAATTTGGAGTGATGCATTTATCTCAGGTATTAGAAGCATTTATATTGCTGCATTACCAAAAAGGATAGCCCCAAACAGCAGCCCTCAGGCTCTCAGAGGTCTGGAGAGTGATGTGGGTATAGAGGATTAAAGAAGAAACTCTCTGTACAGAAAGGGTTTGCTACGTGCCCAGCCCAGCTTTTGGAGAAAATGTGCATAGTAGGATGAAGTTTGCTTGTTATATTTTATCTGCCAAATTCCAATCTCACTGTGAAAATGACAGGCCAGAGGACTTCAGCAGTGTTATGTTCTACATTTGGGGAATGAACACAAAATGAGGAAAAAGGGGATTGAATTTGGCCAGTACACTGACTGATGCATCTGGGGGATTTTGTGACAGTACAGTGTGAGGATCCTCACTCCTTTCACCTTGCATCTATTTACATGAATACCATATTTCCACTGGTGGTCCCCAGATTTCTGTGGGATCCTGCCATCTGTCCACAGGAACATTACATTTTGTCCAGGTCTTGGAATAGGTTATTCTGTTCTTGTGTTTCAAAAATCCAGTAAACAAAATAAAAGTAGCACAAAAATGAAATATAAATAAACCAACACTCACACAAATTCAAGGAAAATGTAGTTTGGAGACCCTGACAATACCACCTGTCACAGATGCATCTCTTGTAACGCCCTCACTACAAGAACTCTTGACAACTTCAGTTTTCTTACTTGCAAGCTTGCACATTACTCACAAGAAAAGGTTCTTGACAGTTAAATATATTACATACAGAGTCTTTGTACTAGGAATCCAAGCTGCATCCCCCCCCTTTTTTTTCTTCTCCCTCCCCTTTATCAAACACTACTATTGACTAGGGAGCAAAAGCCCCTAAGATAGTAAATCTTCCGACCATGAAGGGAAATGGAATGGTTTTCTAATGGAGTCTATCTGAGTGCCTCTGGCTTTTAGAACCTGTCTTTAAAGTCTGCTTACTGAGGCATAGATGACCACTCAAACACAGACAGATTTGTCACTTTGGTTTTCAGGACACCCATCCTATAAAGACCACAAGGTAATTGCGAGGACTTTAGTGGCCAGACATTCCCTTGCTATTCATGAGGTTCTTGAATTGGATTTAATTTCATGCCAGATTTGACTCTATCAATGGAAGACCAGCTCAAATGATTTCACAAGAAATGCTCAAATAACACCACTCATTGTTACAAATCTTTTTATGCTCTATAATGCAGAGCAAGTAGAGATGTTCTGACTGTAAAAATCAACGTATAGCTACTATTGTCCCAATGACTACTGGAAACATTTTCAGGTGTACAGTTAAAGATACACCTTTACAAAAAAAAAAAAATCAAACTCAAAGACTTGGCTAAAAAGCCACCCTTTCTCAACAGTTAGATTGTCATCTGGCTTGATAAGATTTATTCCAAAACTTCCCTGGTTTTATATCTGCTGCCATAAAAAGTGGTGCAAATTGGTTCCATGAAACCAGCTGCAGAATCATACTGATTTACACCACCGCCCCCACAGCAGGAATGTGGAATAATAATAACCATGTTATATTTGGTTCCTTTCCTGAGTCTGGTTAAAACTTGGAACAAAGATGGTTTATGCCAGTTGAGGACTTACACCCAATAAAATGCTGAACTGAACAACACAACAGCCACTATTTCTGTGCTCTCCAGGAAAGAAACAGCACATTATGTTACTATAGTACAATGCTAGATTTTTTAATGCCTGCAGTCCTAGCTCCTGAAGTATTTAAAACTGTTCTACTTCATCAAGCCACTCAGACTGTAGGCATGAAACAAATCAGGTGGCTGGAACCTTGCTGCATCTTAGTTCCACTTGCTGCAACCAGAAAAATCTGTCAGTGGCTCCTGTGCTTAGACACAAATGCTTCAGCATTTGACAGTGTTTGCATGTTCCTGAAGCCCTGTAAATGCACTAGACAAAACCCATTTAAACTGTAGATTCAGAAACTGCTCTTTAGAATTCAAAACTTTTTAAGAAGAGCAGAATGCAAGAAAATATCAACTCAAAGGACCAGGAGGCAAAATGCATTAGAGAGCAAACAGAATGGAAACAGAGAGAATATGTGAAAAAAAAGATCAATGGGAGAATCTAATTTCTTCTTCCTTCTTCCTGCCAATCCAGCTTTATATAGAGATGATGCTTACACATGTCTTTCATAAACAAGGACATCAGAGAAAAAATGAACTGACTGCACAAGTAATATGAAATAATAACTATGCAAAGAAAAAAGGTTCATGAATTTCTCCTGGCTTCAAAACATGAAAAGAGCTCAAAAGGTTCAATAAGATTGAAATAACAATAAATTGCAATACTATAGGGGAAGAAATTTCATTCCACAGAAAAGAGAACAATTCATGTTTAGATTTATATTTAAATTAACTAGTATTGTAATACAAAGTTACATTTACTCACACATAGAGTCCTTATTTCAACCTGTGCTAGTCTATCATGAAAAAAACCCTGGGTTTCATCAGTGATGAAGCAAACATAGTTATGAGTCTATTTTAAACACATTTCACACACACACACTGCAGACATGAAGCCTCCAGAAAAATAAAATCCCACTGGATATCTTCATAAAAATCTACCTGGCTGTTTTCCACAAGGATTCTTATGAGTCATTATGAGCTTCTATGAACCTGACAGGGGGTTTTTTGTTTGCTGGGTTTTTTAAGTCAAACAGAACACAATGTTCTCAGTAGCTCTTCTGTAAATGACAATACAACACCAGGAAAAAAAAAATTCTTATCATCAGTCTTACTGAAAAATTAGGGATTAAAATGAATGCCAAACTATGTGCAAATAAAAAAGGTGTCTCTTCTGTATAAAAATAATATATATTATCAGAATAAAAATTTAAGATAGGTTCCCTACACTGTGTTCTACAAAGAACTGAAGCTACAGCCAAAAACAGTAAATGGAATTCAAGACAGCTGCATCAAAGAATCCATTATTGGCCTGGGCACACTAGCACACAAAAGCAGAGAAATTACTATTATATAACCATTGAGAAATGGAAAAATTATTATTTTGGTCAGAAACAAGTAAAATTCTAATTTATTTAGAGAACATTGGCCGAGATCTTGAACAGAGTGAAAAGAATCTAGATGCCCACATTCCCCTGAATTTTAATAGCATTTAGGTTCCTTTGAGAAGCCAAGACAACACTTTCAATTAAAGTATTTTACATAATGGTTTCATGGCTTGATCCTGATATGCACTGAGACAATTCCCACTGCATTTCGTAAAAGTTGAGAGCAATCAGCATCTCTAAACACCTGATTGAGAAAACACCAAACTATAAAACTTCTGTTTCCTTTGTCATGGATTTAAAACAAAATCCCAGAAGTAACCCTAACCCCCCCCACAAAAAAAGAAACAAAACAAAAACCCCCAACCAAACAAAACCCAAAACCTCAAATGAAAAAATGAAAAAACAAACAAAAAAAATCCCCAAACAATAACAATTGTACTTTGAGAGGTTATCAAATACTGCACAAGCCAAAAATTAAAATATTGTCATTAACTGCCCATACATGAAGCAATGTATGATATCACATATGGGTGGTGGGAAGCATGTGAAATTTAATGTCTACAATGAAAAATATTTAAATCCTCTTGAACCATATCTTTTAGAAAAATTAGTAATGTGCCCTGCAGCTGGAAAACTTTGAGGTAGGAACTGTCTTAGAGGGCTTAGGATTTGGTTGTGCCTCTAGCAATGAGGAGGTGCTTGATTAAATGTTTTGTCCATGTTCATATATTTAACCCTGAGTAAGTGCATGTCATAGTTCTTAGTAGGTGTTTAAAATTTTCTCTCCTTGAGAGCCAGGGATCTCTATATAATGTATTTATTAGCTATGAGAGCAGTAGGATAACAACACTGCCTATGGTACAGTAGGACTCTATGCCCAAGCTATGCAGAAGTGGCATGGTTATTTACCATCCCAAAAAAATAAAAATGGGATATGGAGGAATTTTATTTTCACATGGACTAGCATTCTGTCATATATATCTGTCAATTGTTTTTAAATCCTAGAAGATACAATTAAGGGACATGAAACTACCACCTGCCACTCAGTCTAGATGTTAACTCAACCATGATGATATGATGGTTATGATACAATAATACTGCAAAAACAGAATTATTGCTACACTGCCTAACCTGAGCAGCACCTGAATTTAAATACTGTCCATGTGTTTTGAAGAGCTTTCTTTATTTACTGTGTCTGAAAGAGCTCAGACTCTCAAATGAGCCTCTGTGTGATTCCCTCCCATCCAGCTGGATGCTGGGTGATCTCAAGCTCCAGGTGAGATCAGCAGACCCTGTTTTTGCAGGGCTTGCCACGGGGAGCTCCTGGTCCCTGGCAGATTCACTTGCAGCCATTTTCTCAGGACTAGAATAATTTCATTCAAAGCACATCTTGGAGAAGGTTTAAATAGCTACAGTAGAAATTTTTCCAAATCTCTTGGATTTCCAAATGCAGTGAAATAGTAACTGTTCTTCTAAGTCATAAGTTATGTCCATTTAGCATGACTCCTCTCACATAGAAAAGCTGGATTTCCAGAGGGAATACCAATATAATGTCCAAGCCAGACACCAGAACATAAGAGTTGAAATGAAAATCAATACATAGCCACACAGATGCTAAAGTACACTGAAAATAAAATTGTTTTCCACTGTAAATGTAATTTAAAAATCTAACATATTCAATATATTTGATATTGATTATGTTAGCAGTATTTCTGAAGGCTAATAGATACAATGTACTATTTGTACTGAAGTACAATGCTGCTTTTGTTGTCCTAGCAACAGCCAGGAAAGAATGATCTCACAAATCAAATTCAATGGAAATGCAATGCTTTACAGAAAAAGACAACTGAATGATCTTAAAAGTATATTTTAAAATTGCCATCTTTATGAACTTTAATCTGCCCTTTTCAAACCGAGACCATTCTAAGGAGTAGGTAGAATGGGTAGAGTGAATGACATTTTAATGAGGAAAAAGTAGAATGAAGCTAAATTGCCAGACTGGAATATTCTGCATATCTGTTCAATTTCCTTTGGCTACAGTTACCTATGGAGCAGACAATTCCCATCCCCTCCTGTCACCAGGGCATTGTGGAAGAGACTATTTCCATCAAGAGGTATGAAAGCAAATCTTAGGAGGCACTCCTATTTTTTTTACTGCAGTTTCAAGCCAGCCCCATGTGAGGGGCAGAGAGGGGGACTGGGCCTTGAGACATTTCACAGAACACCACACAACCCAGTGTGCTGTGCTTCCTGGAGACATCTCACTCCTTTTGGTGAACTAGAGAACTGCATCCCCAGCCAGCCCTGCAAGATGATTTCATGGTGCTGCCATCTCTGAACCTCCCCCTGACCTCCATCCCTTTGTGCTTTAGTGCAGAATCACATTTCTCCCCTCAAGCCAGGTCCTACTGCAAGTACTGGCTGGAGTAAAAGCATTTTCATTTACATCAACAAGTCTTATAATATCTTTATTCTATGAGCATCTTCAACAAGAATCATCTAAGGACAAGAAAGTGAATAGGTAAATATATTTCAAGATCCATATGAAATTGGAATGAACCAGGGAACAAAAATAAATCACGGTAGGCCTTGAAGAAAATGGGAGGAATAGGTTTACCAGATTTATGGTAAACTGCACTTCCCTGTACTCTCAGATATTTATGTTGGATTGTATCTGAAATCAGATCTAATCTAGAAACTGAAAAAATAACATACTATTAACCCTTCTGAAAAAGATTTACTGTTCATTGGTCAGTAAAACCAGGAAATGTTCTTAGAAAATAACATTTGATTATGTATTGTGCTCCAGAATACCCAGAGTGAAATCAGATGTGAGAAAACAATGAGTATTCCTTTCAAGGCTGGTAATCATTTATCATTTCACCAATAGAATGTCTACATGTAGAATTGCAGGAGCAAAATGACCACTGAGGATACAAATATATTTTAAATTAAGTTCTGTTAACTATTTGAATATAATTTAAAAAAACAAAACATAAAAACATACCACAAAACCAAACTGGGGTTTTTGTAGCTTCTGAGTTGAAGCACCATTTAGAAAATCATACAAATCAAGGGCTTAAAAGATCTTAATTTGGACTACTAATTCCCCTGTTACTATCTCATATAACGATAAGATAATCAGGTATAAGTATAGTATAAAGTATAGACCTTTTTATAAATAATTGTGAGGGAATATCAACAACCCTGGGGGCATGATGTAATCAGAGAGTGAAAAAAAATTTAAATACTGGAGCAGTGCATATTCTACTTTCTGGAGAAGATACCAAATCAGATGCAGATATCCGTTCAGTAGAGTTTTTTGAATTGTTTAGTTTTGCCCTATCTTTACCACACAGAAGTTAATAGTTTTGACTGGAAGGGACAGGTTTAGTTTACTTTTGGGGTTGGTTCTTGCTTGGTTTTTTTGTGGTTTTATGGGTTTTTTTTTTTTCATTGGTCAATGAGAATCTTTTCCAAAATCCTCATGTTGAAGTAATTTAGCTATTGTTTGTATTGTCCATCCTTGTCATATGAATGATCACTGTCATATACAGTGTGTCTTTTTATAGTAGCAGTCTCCATTTAGGATGCAAATTTCTTTCATTCTATTGTCTTGTATTGACAGCAGATTGCTTAATTATTTTTCTAAATAATGTAAATAATCAATTTTTTTTTCAATTTAAATTTAAAAGTAGAAGTATAATAAGTGAATAGTCACATAACCTGAAAAAAAAAAACAGGTTTAAGAAATCTCTCAAGATGGGGGAAAATGCTTTTCTTGGAAAGCTTTTGCATTCTTTTTTTTTTTTTTAACATTGAACTAAATCTGAATGTCCATGTGAAACTGTACCAGCTACACTGAAGCCTCAATGACCCTGATCATGCAAGTACAGAATATAAATTTGTCAAGGCATGCTGGAAATTTCAAGAAGGACACAGCAAGTCAGATGGTAAAATAGCAATGCTGTGGTTTGTCCAAAGTCACTGGAGTGATCCATCAGCTATGAATTTTCACAAATACCAAGAAATTCAGCAGCAGCTATTTTAGTGCTAAAGTGTAAGACTTGGGGAGATAAAATAGATGATAATGGAAAAAATTTCTTTTGTCCATGAACAGTAATAGTAATTTAGTGTAACTCATATCCCTGCAGACAAACATCCCTGTGTAATGCAGAATACTTTCATCAAGCAAAATGTGACTTTATCTCAACCTAATCTCCAGGTCATGTCACCTCAGGGAAACCTCAGCTGAGCAATACTTTATTTTGCTTTTCAGCTCCAGATTCAGCTTCACATTAACATGGTAGGCAAAGACAGACAAAAGAAAACAAAATGCTGACATTTACTTGTAAAATACTGTTCCTGTTCTTACACTAAGCAACATATATTTTCAGCTAGATTATGGCTATAAGCCTATGGATGTCATTTTGGAAATATAACAAATGTGACAGATTTTCCTAATGCCTTGTTCACATAGGGAAGCTGTATGAAAGTTGAAGAAACAATATAAAAATACTCTGTAAAGAAATGAAGCTAACTCTTTAATTGTAACCATCCCTATTCAATACAAAAGGGTCTCATTCTCACTTAGCTAGTAATGGGTTAGAGGTGACTTAAGTTTAAAAATAAACATCCACAAGGGAGATATACTGTAATAATAGAGATAATTGGCAATAGCAATATTACTATGCAAGTACAACATTAAAAAATAATTAAAAATTCCCACTTAAGAAGCCTGCAGTACCTCTGGACATAAGAAGTGTACCTGAGTATTTGCCAGTCAGAAGCAGCTAGAACTGTGGGGAGGGAGCTCTCCAGTTTGTGGAAAAGTCATTTCCTACTCCAGAGCTTTACTGGCTTGTTCTTAACAGCAGCTCTATGATATTTCTGTAGAATTCCTCACCCTCACACGTTGTCTTTGTGTGTCACTAGTGGCAATTGGGTATTTGGCTTGAAGAGAGGAGATTGCAGCACACAAACTCATTTTAGCCCACTTACCCAGAAGGGAACGCGGGGGGAAAAATGTGAGAGCTTTAAAATAAACAAACAGAAAACAGATGGCAACTTAAAAAGCATTCAAAATGGGAGAATTGCTGCAAGGTTGAAGTCAAAATAAGCTGGTGTACAAAGTCCCCTCTGTCACCCAAAGAACAAGTCTTGCTAACTCCAGAGTAATAGGAGTAAATCCATCCCCACTTAGCCCACAGAGCCACTGAGAACAAACAGATCCTCTCAAGGCTCAAGAGAAGAGATGGGCCCATCCCCACAGGCACCAGCCAAGCCTTGTGTGCCTTGGTATCACCCATATGTTCTCCTGTCACTTACTCTGCACAGGCTGATAGTGGAATGAAAAGAGGAAATGCTCAGTAGAGTATTAGCACATATTCGTCTAAAAAATGAAAGACTGTACTGGAGTTCACATTCTACAGGACAACTCTTGCCACCAAATTCTTGTGATCCTGATCTAGTTTTCCCAGCTAACAGACTCACTGACCTCAAGAGGAAGCCTCAAGTCAACAGACACATTCCCCATCCAGTATTAGGCAACACTTAGATTATGAGCTAGAACAGGAAAGTATTTATTGAAAGTCAATATGTATATTTATAGCAGCTATTATGACAGGCATCTTAAGACACTGAATGGTAAAATTAGACACTTAAAATAATTTAAACCAATTAAATGGAGCTCATTTAAAGCAATTAGAATACTCCAGTAAGTAAAAAGGTCATCAATCTCTCTTTAAATGCACCAAAGGAGAGCCTAATGCTCAAAGTCAGAAAATCTGGAAAGTTTGAGGCAACTTTGCTCTCCACTTTGAGCATTTCTATCACAAACACCAAAATTAGACACAAGCTCACAGACTTGTCAGCAGGAGGAAACACAGGACTTCACAACCTACAAGAGGATAAGGGGCATAAAGGGGGAAGGTGCCTGGTTTGCCCATGTTAGCTCAAGTCTGTCTGCCACCTTGGTTTGGTTGATCTACAGCAGTACATCAGCAGAACAAAACATTGTGGGGCACGCTTCAATAGGGAGTTTGGCCTGATTCAATATATTCCCTTCATCCTCTCCACAAGACAGTAAAAACATGATTGTCCACTGACAGGTGTCACTTTTAAGTCTCAGTTATTTATTATGTCTCACAGATATTCTTGGTTAGGAAGGAAAAATACCAAGACATAAAAAATTGACACTGAACCCATTTCAAATCTAGGAAAAAGAGAAACAGCTGCTCTTGGTTTGGTCTGGCATATTCTCTACCACTGGCAGCTGCTGAACCTGCTGTGCTGCTTTGCTCAGCAAAAGCAGGATACTAACATAATAGAACAGAAATAGGTTCACAGAAGTGAAACAATCAGACTCACTGGAATGCTCAAATCTCGTCCAAGCACAAACTAAGCCAACACAGAGAGACAGTTGGGGAAAAAGAATGCAAAGCAGCAGAACTTGGAAAGGTGCATAAGGACAAAGGCAAAAGGAATTTAGCAGATCAAAAGATCCTGCCCCGAAGTCCTGTGTTGCATACAATGAAGATGTTCCCATGATGCAATGACTAATGCAGCTTCATAACTCCCAAATGCCTTTTATCCATTCTATGTCTTGAGCAAACTGGGACAACCTGGCAGTGTCAGCAAGTCAGAGAATGGAATTTGTCTCTTTCATACCATACACTGTAAAACAAATTTCTGATGCAGCTGTGATTTGAAAGTGATCTGTTCCTTGCTTTACCCATCAAGTCCACTGTACATAAAGGAGAGCTTTTGCTCTCATTTTTCATCTTCAGGAACAGAATTTTATTTAAACTGAAGATGAGCAATGTTGAAACACTAATGTTGTATAAATATGCAAATAAAGTAGCAGAAAGCACAGTATTTCAGCTTGGGCTATGCAATATATGATTCACTCAGTTGTATTCTTATTTTTTCATGCAAACCCTTAATGGCTGCCTGGAATGCAGACAGCAAGTTGCTAATCCCATGAGTAAAGCACCTAACATGACCACAAATATAAGCACAAAGGTGGTATCTAAATAAACCAATTTACAGCACATTTCACATTGATTTCAACCACCAAGGCCTATAATATACTTGCATTTTAAGGCAGTTTAAGTCCTAGTGCTGATCTTATTTATGCAATTAGTTCAAATAACACAGCCATCAGTTTTATCCAAAACTTAACTGAGAATCCCTAGAATGCCATCTCTGTCTGTACAAAATTGGGCAATGTGCACACTATGGAGAGGGATGAATGATGATTCTTTCTTAGGAGTATGTGTGCACATATGCTGTGTGTTGGAGAGACAGACTGAGTAGAGAAAACTGTCACAACAAGCAGAAAATGACAATGTAACATGCTATTGATCAAGGAGATTTAAATGCCAAAGCAAGAATAAAAGTCACAGTGCAAAATTCTAGGGCCCAAGACAAGTTAGGGCACACTAATGAATATGGAGAGATATAGAGCTCCTTCTAAATAATCACCTCATTTCCACTGATATTGTTTCATCCCAGCATCACAATCAAAGGAAATAGCCTGAGATCCCCACATCAGCACCACAGGAACCAACCAGACTATATAAATATGCATAAAATATGAGAAAATTGAAAATCCTTCCTACACAAGGAAATTCTGGCAGCACTCAATGCTTACCTAGCAGTTTGCAGATGTTAATATTTGCTCTAATGAAGAAATAAATAATTAAGTCAACTAGTCATGTTCAAATTGTTTAGAGACCTATAGCAATGATCCTTATGGGTCCCTTCCCAGCTGAGATACTCTATGATTTTATGACTGGACTACACCTGATCCAAATGCAATGTATTGCTGGATGGCTGACAAACAAACCAACACAATTCAAGAATAGAAGCAAACCCTGCTTTTACTCATATTAAAAGGCAATATTTCCAAGAAAGAGGAACAGCAAGGGTTTCAGGAAAGTGTATACAATAGCCTCAGTTAAAAACAAAATCCATAATGTTTTATAGCAACTGGTCAGTGTACAATTGCCTCTGAGAGTTTTCAGCAGACGAAACTCCATGGGTTTCTGTGACAGAGCTTGCTTTAATCAAACAAGACTAGAGTAGGAATTAATCATTTTTTCCTACCTTCACTTCTTTGACACAGCATAACTGACTTGCCTTCAGTAGAGATGTTCCTGATTTTACATCAGCTGTCAAAAGATGGAAGAGGGGTTGAATCCAGCTGAGTGAATTCTGGAACAGATGGATTTAAAAAAGCTTTAACTCACCATCCATTCAGCCTATATCATCAACCACTATCAACTATGATCTCATCAGCACTTGACACCACTAATATATCATGAAGGACAAAATGATGCATGTATTCACAGGTATTGCAGGCTGTATTTTCTATCTGGCTGATTTTAGGGAATCATGAGAATTGATGCAGATAGAGTTATTCTCTCAGTGGATTTTAAAGTTCTTAAGTAAAATCAGGGTCATTGAAGGGACAAATAGCAAAAATATTGTGGCACTTTTTTATCCTACTGCTAATGCTGCAGCAAAAAGATAAAATCTTCAAAAACAAACATAATTCAAAATGTATAGTATTAACAAACAGGGAAGAATCTTCTCCTGCAGCTGTACTATGGCCAAACTGAATCAGCAGAACAAAATAAATTAATATATTGGGAGTACAGAACATAGTTCTCTCTGTCTACAGGAGAAACTAAAATAAATATAAACTTAAGACAAGTTTCCATTGCCATGATTTAACTCTTATGATGAGTGGTTTCTGTAACAGAGTATTATTCTGTGATACTAGGGGTATGCCAGCACTTCACAAGGGACAGCAAATATCTCTATTTTTACTACAAACAAGGAAACAAAATAAAATACTTTCTCAAGGAAACTGGCAAATCCAAGTCTACAGTGCCCAGCCCTCTCCACCACGTTTCCTCTATTTTGCCGTGATAAAACTGAAAATGCTTTTCATGAGAAAAATTAATCTCTAACTCCAGCCCAGCTGGATGGCTGCATCAAGTGCAGCTACTCATTTGGCTATTCCAAGCTAGGCACCAATCTTTACTTCTGCACACTCATGTTATGAGGAAATTGCAGTATTTACTTCATTCTTCCTACCCAGGCAAAGTGAATTGGAGAAACACTAGTTCCACCTCCCAGGACTACTGTTTTATACAAGGACAGTGGGGGAGGCAAGCAATTTTATATTAATAAAAATAACATGAAAATTACGTTTCCAAGGAGAAGACACACACATCTCCAAAAGACTCACTGAAAACTGCTCCTGAAGCATATTCTTACTCCAAGCCACTTTTTCTTTTTCTTCTTATAGGATCAGTGACTGAATCCCACCAACCTCAATAAGACGTTTGGACCTTAGTAAATTAAAAAAATGCTCTAGAGCACAGCCTTCATCCTTCAGCAACATAGTTATTGTACACCTTTTCACATGCGCCTCTCTCGTTTCATGTCAATGGGAAAGAAAAAAAGGGAGGTGAGGGAAAAGAAACTTTGGGTGTCTATAAGACATAGGTGATTATTTCCTTCATTAAGCAAAACAGTAAAATATTAATGACCTTTAGAGAAAGCCATAAAATATCAAATTTTGCTCTTTTAGTTTCTATGTAAAAAAATCTCTGTACAGCATTGTCCATGTTTTGCGGTAACACGTTAAAATGTCATCAGCTCCTAGTGAAACCAGCCTCCACTGAACAACCACTGGAAAAATCCATAGAACAGATTTATTCTTTTCATTCCTCTTAATTAACTTGGCCCCCATCAGGGAAAAGGTTCTTCTATAGTTCTCTTCATTTCTGAGGTCACACACACGCTCAGAGTCAGGCTGGTGTGTGTACAGCCCAACCCCTCACACCTCCCTCCTCTCTATGCACACAAACCTGACGTGGAGCTGGTCTAGAACAACGCCAGCAAGGTTCAGCCTCCACTAAAAGCAAGTGCATTCCCTGGAGTAAAAAGGGGTTTTTTTTCTTTAAAACTCCTTTAGTGCTAAATGAGTCAAGGATACCTACATTGCTTATGTCTTTCTCAGAACCAATATTTCTCTTGAAGCTATAATTTTCAGATGTACAGGTGTTGTCCTGGCTTTCTCTGACTTATTACACAGGAGAAAAATATTTACCTTTTTCTCTTGTAGTTTTTGTATTCTGACAAGGGCTAACATTTCTGGAAGCAAAATTCAGCCTAAATAAGTCTTATTCTACAAGAATTTAGGATTGTCTACTTAAAGTATCTGAAATATTGTTGAGCAAAACACTCCCTTGACTGGCTGCTCCATATTTTTCTAGAAATTACTGACATTACATGAAACTAATTAGTCTCAGTATTTGGAATATTTCTTCATCTACTCAATAGTAGATGAAGAAACAAATTTTGGTTAGTGTCAATCAATCAATCCATCATACAATATTTTCAGTAAAAAGACATGCCAAATTCCCAACATTCTAATGAAAGATGCTAACAAATGATGACCTGTCAGCTTGATTGCATACTGCAGCCTTTATAGAAAGTGACTGCTTTGTAGCCCCTCAGTGGATAAAGGGCAGAAACTCCAGAGATAAAATTAACATTAAAGTGCAAAATTAATCCAGGAGAAAAGATCCAGAATGAAGGAACCACACAGAAAGGAAAAAAATCCAAGCAAATATTAAAAAAAACCAAACCAAACCAAACGAACAACAACAAAAAGTAATATTTAGTTTCAAGGAAAATAGGGATTGACCAAGTTTAAAAGATTTTTCAATTTACATTTGCAAAAATTAATTAAGAAACATCAATGTAATGACTATTTTGGGGACACTTGATTTTGGAATGGTCAGCTGGCCTATGCACATCCCAGCATTTGATTGATTTTTTTTTTCCATTTGTACAAGGAATAGCTAAAAGACTAAATTGTTATTATGTACATTACAGGTATTTTACACTTATAGCTTATACTTATAATTTTCTTATCATCATGATTCATAGATCTTTATCTTTAAACAGATATATTCTTTGTTTGAGGAACAAACTAGTAGTTAATTTTATACTATATTGGTAATTCTAAATTAGCACGGAATACATTAGGGGCGCCTGCAAAATTTTTTACTGTTTCGGTTGTTCCTTCTAAGTAGTGATGTTACAATAAACCTCCAGTTCATCAACATCTAGAAACCAGTTAAAGTACACCTCACTAGAGATCATCTTTCTATTGTGAGCCTGTAAACTGTGATTAGCAGAGAGATTCTTCAAAGAAAACATTGAGAAATGTGATTTTATTGCATCTACAATTTCCTTTCTTCGACTTGTGTGTTATTCAGAAGAACTTTAATTCAAGTGGATATATTTAAAATAAGCCTAACCAGTGTATAGATTCAGCAGATAAGCATTTGTGACACTACATTTACTTTTAATTTCACTTCCTAAAAAATTAGGATGGGAGTCTGACTTATGTATTCTCTGCACAGAATGAAGCAGAGTATTATAGAATGTATTTGCCAAAATAATAAATCATGATTGACAAAAAGAAATTTGTTAATACAATGGTTTGAGTCAGTTGACAGAAATTTTTGTCAACAGAATAGATAAAGGGATTCAAAAATGAAATTTTCAGATGAAACGGCTTTGATGTTTCTGATGAAAAGCATTTTGTTGACAGAATGGATCAGAGGGAAAAAATGCATTTTCTCAACACAAGGGTTTTAGCTCTTTGACAAAATATATTTCATCCCCAGATGTTTTGCCTGAGTTGTCAATTATTCCCCATGTCTGCCATTAACCAATCACTTTGCTGTCAACTGAAAGATTTCTTTAGTATCAGCCCTGTGAAAGCAACTGGAGGTATTACAAATACCAGTGCAATTAATCCCACTAAGTCATTTGTTATGATGTACCTAGCCCCATTCTCACCAAAAGCCAACTGAGTTGAAGATGTAAGTTGGATTTTGTGTTGGGTCTTTTTTTTCTTCCTTTAGCTTTCATTTACACAGAGTATATATTACAATTTCCATTCTTTATTTCTTGGAAGACAGTTTTATGAGAACTGCCTTTGTGCTAAGGCATCTCTTCCATAAAGATACACATATATGGCAAGGAAAAGGACCAGCTTGAGCTCCTGGAACACCTCAAGCAAGTGCTAATGTGTAAATTGGAGTAACTAGAGGAAGTCATCTCCTCCACCCCTGTAAAGGAAGTCACACACTTTCTCTGAAGTAGCTGCTGTAGGCAGTTGTGTAGGTCCATGAGTAAATAGTAGGAGGTGGGAAATAAATTTTTACTACACTGCTCATCTTCCCCTTGCACACAGGAGGAAGAGTAGCCCTGAGTTATAAACTAACCAAGTACAAGTAAAGGGAGGAGAAACTAGCTCTCCTTTCTTTTTCTTTTTTAGCAGTTAAGTGACATGACAATCTTGTTGGCTCATATATGTGCTTTTTGTACTTATATGAGTTTTTTAAGGTGCTGCCACCACATGCAGAGGGGCATTCTGCAGCCAGGTCCCAGTCTGGTTTGCCTGAGCTCAGCAGATTATCCACACGGATTATCTCCATCAAATATCAGCACACAATTCCCCGAGGTCATTCAGGACAAAGAGTTTTGTCATGCAAGTCCTACACCTGTAGCAGGGAGTAATCCAACAAGGAAGAATGTGGATTATTTTCTTCCTTATGAACTGTCTTTATTTGAAAAATTGAAGGTGGATGGTAACAATAGCAAAATGCCACCTATTCAAGTGACTATGAAGTTACTGTTGGGAGAAACAGTAGGAAGATGAAAATAAATACATCTGCCTGAGAAGAAACAATCACACCACTGTCAAAAAGTAGGGCATGACTCCAGCTGGGTGCTGCCCAAGCCAAAACTTCTGAGTGCAAATAGTAAGATCCCAGAATGAAGGAGAGCACAGTCCGTGGGAAAACACTGAAACAGACCAGGACAGACTTGTGGAATCTGAAAGAGAGCTCCAGCAGGAGGAACAGGTAAAGGTCCTTTAGAGCCCTTACTTCACCAACCCATCCCCACTACACTTGCATCAAATTTGACTTAGCCAGATCTCTGTCACCCACCTGACACAGGGTTTGGTTTTGGGTATTTTTTATGAAGTGGTAATCAGGATTTTTGGCAGTAAAACAAAACAGAATTTTAAAAAGCAGCCTCTCCCCCCACCCCCCTCAAGAAAAAAACACAGAAAAAAATCAACTATGAACTACTTTCAAGAGATTATGCTTTTGTGTTTCCCAATGTTTGAAGAGTAATCTAAGACCTTCTTTTAGGATACTGTATCTTATCTTACAGCTTTGTGCAAGGATGAATCATGGCTTACTTTAGAGAAACTGCACCTGTTAAATAAGCCTTTAAAGATCTTGCTGAAACCTGAATAAAGAAAAGTAATGAGCAAGGTAAGGAGAAAAAAAGCTCTCAGCCTTCATGCTGGAAATAAGCAGAACTGTGCAACACTTGTCAAGTGCTGTGTAGCATGGCTGCAGCAAACTGATACCTACCTAAATAGTTATTATTAGTAATAGCACACACTGCCAGCTTAGCTAATACAGGCTCCTGGAGCCCTCTTGATTCTGGGTTTAGCCTCCCTCTTTTTAATAGCCAGTACTTGTGTGTTCCTAGGAAAAGGTTTATCAGAATCTAGGGACCACTACATATTTCACTTCAAATACTTTGCCCAGTTTATTATGTTTCTTTTTCTAAAAGAGCTGCTTGCTTTATTGTCACTGTCATTACAGGGCTCCATTGCATTCCCACTGGCTCCAGGGTAAAGAACTATTGCTCTATGCAAAGGATAGTCAAGATACAGAAGCAAAATTGCTCCCTACACAATAACTACATAAACCTAATTATCTGCAAGGATTGCCCTCTCTTATATTCCAAGTCCTCATGGATAATTAAAGAGAAGTTAACATGGGCTTTTTCCCTCTTATTTCCTCTTCATCCAGAGTGATTCTTTCAGTGGTCACTTGAATAGTAGGGGTTAATTTGTATCAACACAGCCAGTCAGTATTGAATCCTACTCCTAAGTCACCTTTTCAGCATCAAGCAGTAAGAACATTTTTCTAATGGGCTCATTTCCCAATGTTATTTCAAAATATTTCTTGATATAAAACTTCCTAGATAAAACATCAAAGCTGTTTATAGCAAAGTTATTGCACCTTTACATTCTAATTGGCTGGGGAGGCACATCTTCCTAATTGGTATTTGCTGACTTTCAAACAGATGAATTTTCAGTGCAATGAATTTGGGAACTAATACACAATAAACCCACAAACTTGCCATAAGGTTAAATATAGACAGAAGTGATTAACCAGTTGGGCTCAGCCCTTGTGGATGTAGAGAAATGTATTTGTAACATGACTAAACCAGTCCTTATTTTTTCCATCTGCACTCCAGCAACTACATCTGCACAACTCAGAGAAAGTCCAAATGATTTGCAGTGAAAGAACACAGGCCACACAGATTACTTTTTTTTTTTCCCTGCCCAAAAATTTGCAGTTTGGGAAGGCAATCAGTGCATTCACAGTGGAGAAGAAATATCCTGGCTTCAGATTTTAAAGTGAGGTTTATAAACACTGATTGATCCCACTGAGAGCCCACTGTGAAGGGGATGTGTCCAGACCTCTTCATTTCAATTAAGTTTCTGAAGAAGAGCACAATGTTTTAAACTGAAAGACCACATTTTATTAGAGTGGAAGCATTTTTGGAAATTTAGCTAATGCCTTGATACATCTGAAAAATAAATCATAACTCTAAATTTTCAGATTTACCCAACATTCATAGACATCAACAACACATCATCACTTTCAAAACACTTCTTGCTGAACTGGCTTTATTCTTGATGAATTTAATTAAAGCAGACTAATTTTACTCCATTAGGATTCCAGTAATGACTCCTTTGAAACCCAAAACAAAACACAACACCTTTAAATGATTTGTTTTGAATATAATTGGTTCCTAATTTTTGTGTTCTCTTTCCTCATTTTCTCTAATAGTGCATAACCTAAATAAAGTCAGCTATGTCATTTATGAAACTATTAGCTAGATGTTCCTGACAACTCCAGTGGTAAATATGAAATATACAACAACAATTCTGTATATTAGAAATAAATAGCCATCTGTTTCATAATGATTTGGTGGGGAGAAAACATCAGAACTTTCAGATTATGCCCTCTTATATTTTAACAGCAGTAGAAATATACTTTTCACTAAAGCAAAACTCTGCCATTACATTTGATGAACAAGGCACACAATCAGAAACAAAAATATCACAAGGTGCCAGCTATCCCTCATGTTGTCTGTGCCTTGGCCATCTTATCATGCCTCAGAATACAAATCCCTTCCACAGAATATCTCTGCAGAATTTCTTATGCACTGGCATTTTTGGTAGCTCTTCCCTAGCACTTCAGACAACTATTCACTTCAAAGAAATTATTTCTGAAATTCAATCACATAAGAGATATGTTAATACCTAATTAGTTGACACCTTGTATGTCATGTAATGTAGCTACACCACTCAACATCAGGATAAAGCAAACTTATCTCAATGAACACATTTGCATTTTACAGTATGACACATTACTTTGTGATATAAACAGACAAATGGGATAACACAGGAGACATTCATTATTACAAAGTGGCTAATGATGGACATGTATATTTAAAGAAAACTCTCTGACAACCAATCAGTAGCCATTAAGAAATCTCATTTGTGTTAAGTAGGTCACAGCTTCCACTGCAGATAATCTTCAATCCATTCAACTCAAGAGAAAAATGTATCACTGAGCAAGTTCCCAATCTAAAACTGTATTTTCCTACCTGTGGTGCACTGACTGCAAACCTTTCAAAAGTCACCAAGTCTCTGTCACTCCACAAGAACAATCTAACAAACAAATGGAATGACATAGCTAGAAATGAATAATAAATGTTCCATGGCTTTTCCCATGGCTGTAAATGAAAATCAGTGTGGCAACACTCCACAAATTATTACATTATTTTTTTTCTTCCAGGAGATGAAGAGGAGGGGTGACACAGTTGAGGAAAAAGAAAAAGAAATAGACTGATTTGGAAGGATACAGAAAAAAATATCCAGAATTACTTCGTTCATATGATTGTATTACATTGTACTTACAAAGGACAAAAATCTGATCTCCTACTCTTACCTGACATCAGTGCTGTGAGAGTAGCAGAGATTACTTAGATAACAATTTGTAACATTTCCTTGGTCTTGCATAGAGCTTCACAAAGGAATCACCATTCTCACTTTACAGAGAGGTGCAGACAGGATATATTTCTTTAAAGATCTATAGAAAGCCTAGAACTCAATTGTGTGAGTTCCCAAATTGACTGTGGTCGATGTTGCCCCATGCTATCTCTGCACTCATCAAATTCCTGCTCCACACTGTGCTTTTCATGCACTTGGTCTCTCTTGCTTTTATCACACAGACTGTGAGATTTGCAACTGATAAAGAGCACATCAGATTACAGAACTGAACAGCATTTTCTAATGGTGCAGTCAACATAAAGCACAGGTGAACCCACCAGAAAGCATCTCTCCCAGCATCTCTGTGTTCTATAAAGGCAAATACTTATGTTCACACTCAAATCAATGACTTATGGTAATAATAAATATCTGCAGCTCATGCTATAGTTTCAGCTTTTGTTCATAAAATAAAGGAGATACTTTGCAAGTTAGGTTTGTGTAACTACAGGATAGGATAGCTACACATTTAAGCCTCTAGCCACAAAGTTTGGACTAAGTAAACTGGAAGTAATTAAATGTTTAAGAAGCATTTTGGGGGAAGGACTCTGGAGAAGAAAGGCAAAAAAAAAATTATCTGAGAGCCAGAAGTGCCTGAAATTGTTACTGTCCTGACTCAAATTCGGATATGGACATGCCATGGTTTTCATAAGAAGGTATGTGAAACTTATGTTACCAATAAGAAAGGATGAAGTTTTTGTTATAATTAATTTCTCCTGTTCAGAGATCTTCAGTGACAATCTTTGGCAAGCTGACCCAGGTGCCAAGCACAGCTTGTAAGACCTGTTTTTTTCTGGGACCATGAAAAAGAACCAATATGTGAAGGGTAGAAAGCCGAGGTGAAGTTAATTCAAATGGGACTTAGACTCGAACCATCTCTTACAAGCATACTGAATGCCCACCACAAGGCTGGACAAACACACCATGGGATGGGTGCACACTGGGTCAAGCACAAGATGTTACCATCATCATCACATGGGGTGATGGTGACCTGTCACTATTGGGGTGCTGCTGCTGACTCTCTCCAATGCATGAAGGCCCCACAGAGAGACCTTGACAGATTAGAGCACTGAGCAATCACCAACTGCATGAGGTCCAACAAGGGAAAGTGATGGATTCTGCCCTGGGATGGGGCAAACCTGCATCTATGGACAGACTGGGGAAGGAGATACTGGAAAGCAGTGCCATGCAAAGGGACCTGGGGGTACTGGTTGATGGCCAGGAGAATATGAGTCAGCAGTGCCCTGGCAGCCAGGAGGGACATCCATGTCCTGTGGGCAGCAAGCACAGCATCGTCAGCTGGGCAAGGAAGGGGATTGTCCCACTCTGCTCTGGGCTGGGACAGCCTCACCTTGAGTGCTGGGGGCAGTTTGGGGCACCACAGTACAGGAAAGATCCAATGCTATGAAAGAATGTCCAATGGGGGCCACAAGGATGGTGAAGGGCCTTGAGGAGAAGCTGTGTGAGGAACAGCTGAGGGTGCTTCGTCTGTTCAGCCTGGAGCAGAGGAGGCTGAGGGGAGACCTCAGTGCAGGTACAGCTTCCTCGAGAGAGGAACAGGAGGGGCAGGCACTGATCTCTGCTCTGTGTGACAGTGACAGGACCCAAGGGAATGAAGCTGTCTTGGGGAGGTTTAGGTTGGATATCGGGAAATGGTTCATCCAGAGGGTGGCTGGGCACTGAGCAGGCTCCCCAGGGCAGTGGGCACAGCCCCAGCCTGACAGAGCTCAGGAAATGTTTGGACAATGCTCTCAGGCAGAGTGTGTGTCTCTTGGGGATGGTGCTGTGCAGGGCTGTGAGCTGGACTCAATGATCCTTGTGGGTCCCTTTCAGCTCAGCATATTCTGTGGCTCTGTGATCACTAGAATTAAAGGCTTTAAAATGAATAAACTATCATTTCAAGAACTCAACATATATCAGGTAATTGAATTGAAACTCTCAGGTTAATGAAGGAATAGATTTGTAGATGCTTTGTACATTTTAGTATATTAACAAGAATTTTTAAATTACTCAAATATAAAACTTCAACAAACAGAGATAGAAAGCTTACAGGACCAAAAATTTACATGAAAATACAAGACTTCTTCCCATAATCAGCAAAATTATGAACAAATTTATTCAGATGAACCATTTTCATTCAAAATGACATTCCACTAAGTATACAGGGAGACGATCTTTGAACACCATTTGGAATAAATTCTATTCAAATAAGTGTTTGAGCTGAATATAAAAGTTACTATGTATAACCAGCTGCAAACTGAATATTAACTTAGTGCTTAATACAGCACACATCTTTAGAAAGAGTTCCATTTTTTCCCATGGTTGCATGTTCTATCTCCTTGTAAAAACAGTGCCAAAAGACTAAAGTCTGATTGTGATCTTACAGCTACTGAAATATGAACCATCCTCACACATGTAGTCTCATTTAAGTCAGAATCTGTCCTCTTTTCTTTAAAAATTCATAGATATGCACAATCAAGACAAATTCTAGCCCTAGGGTTTGCAACCCTTGTGGCATCAAAGGCATTAATATGCTTTTTTCATTCTGATATTAAATATGAAAGTAGTTTTATATTTCTTCAGTCAGACTGATCATATATTTCAGAACAAGAACACCCATGAGAAGACATCACAAGTACTGTAAGAGATTACAATTAATATAAAGATTCATTTTCACCTTCAGGATTGTTTAGCTCATATAATTGGGGAGGATAGATATGGGCTGTTAAAACTTTTGTAAGCACGGCTGCCAACATTATCAGATGGTTGTGGTGCTAAATGTTCATCACCAGAAATGGGGCAAGGGAGCAGGAAAGAAACAGGAAAGATTCTTAGATTGCCATGGCCAGTTTAACTCCTGAATCTTACAGACAGAGCCATCAACTTCTGAACATAATCCATCTGCCTGAGAGGGAAGACAATCTCCTCTTTAGCCAAGTTACATGGACAATTGGCATAGGCTCTTCTTCATGACCCAGAAAATCTACATATCTTGGATGGAATCAACACAAGTGCTTACATTTCTCCCAAACCAATCAACCACATCGCTCATGGGATTTTTGACTGATTTGTTTTGCCTTTCTGAAGCCAAATTCTATCTCTTTGTTCAACAAAAACATTTCTAAATACAAATAGTGCAAGCTACCAAGCACTTACATGCAAACCTGTCAGTTAAACATAAAGAAATTTAAAATATAAGGATCTTTTACTCATTTTTAAAGAGCACTAAGAAACATTTTCATGGCCAAAGAGGTTTTTTTTTCCAAAAGAAAAAAAAATTATATAGAGAAGGCATTATATTTTCTGATCTCCAAAATAATCAAAACTGGAAACAGATTCTGTTTCAAGTCATGAAGTATTTCACATTGATCAAAGATTGCTTTCTACATTTCACAAAAAAAACCAAAATCTAAAGGATGTCCAAATAGCAGACCACAAGTAAAAGATGCACTTTAAGTTTCGTTCTACTAGTAAAGAGGCAATCTTGCATCTACTTTTTTAAAGCTCCTTTTTATTCTAAATAAAAGTAGGACAAGAATTCTAGAGATTCACAGTTCTCCATTTTCACTGATGTTGAGTCACATATCAAAAGGTAAAAACAATTCTCATTCCTTAAAATTCTTCCACAATTACATCCCCTAAACATTTTGTGCACAAAGACTTTCCCTTCTGACTATTTGACTCATCAGGACAGAAACTACACTTTCAAAGCAGGATATGATTCATTCACTAAGCTTATTATTATAATATTTCATGACGTTTCACCAAGACACCTATTAGTTAAAAAAAAAGCAAAACAACCCTAACTGCAATCACTGTACAATTACAAGTTTTAACACTTCCATTATTGTGCTGCATTCTGCAGGAACCAAATTTTGAGCTTATCTTCCTCTTAGTGATTATTGAAAAGAATGCCTAATTAGTGAAGAAAACAAACTGCCAATGGAAATCATATATTTGCACATTTTATTATTGCATAAGACATCTTCCTTAGCAAGTATAAAAAAAGTCTAGGATTGATATTTACACTGAAAGAAAAAATTAAACTTTCTTATTAAAAAGGCAATGATGGGTAGAATCCAGTATACCTACTTTCAAGGGTTCATTTAAAGAGTACAAATCAAGTTATCTTTTCCATCCTATATCATATCCCAGAGCAAAAGTATAAATACAAAATATTACAAGTCTCTGCAGTGCAAGTGTCATTCTTACTGGTGTCTAAGCTTCATGTTGCTCCAGTGTAACTCAGGATAAATTTAAGCTGTCATGGCACTTTGGCACCAAGATGTTACATAAAATGAACAATCTACTTTTGGAACTTGACAGAGTTCTAATTGATCAACAGGCTGTAAATCTTTGCAGAGTCAATTAAAGAGTTGTAAGGCATCATAATGCACGATAAAACATATGACATGAACACTTTTGCAGGCAATAGAGATGACCCGGAGCAGAAATTGCTGCTGTTCAAATCCAATCATTAGCAATGGAAAAATACTGGCTTCTAATGTATAGTCCCAACTTGGTAACTGCTATTTCAGGTAACAATCATTAAACAAACAAATTAACTAGCCTGCAGTATAGAGATAAACATCTATCTATCTGGAGTACACAAACACATTTAATGATACACTGCATGTTTTTAGTTATACGCCCTTCAGCAGGACCAAACAGCCCAGAAATTTCTGTTTCAACACGATCTTACAGAAATTATCCCTGCAGTTCTAAATTTGATCACATTATTTTCCGAGTGTCAGTTTTACTTGGCAATATTACATTTTCCAACATTTCGTTTTCTAGCATTTTTTCCATGACTATCTGTGTAGATTAGAAAGGTTCTTAACTGTTATCTGTAATAGATTTTGCCTGTAGCAAAATTCATGCAGGCATAATAGAACAAAGTGTACTCTGATGAAATTGCAACCATAATTTCCAGATGCCTGACATTTATTGCTTATTGCTATTAGAATTCAAGTGCCTATTTGTTTTGTACTTTGCTTTTATTCTTGCATCACAAATGTAAAATGGAAAAAAGATATTTTAAATGCTGGGTTAAGTATCACAGATCAACACAAAGCACCAACATAATCAATATTACTTAAACACACTCCTAGGCAATTAATTTCTAAGGAATCAAATTGTTGTACCATGTCAAAATTTACAACAATGCAATAAAGGTTGTTACCTTCTTTATTGTTTAATTAAAAGCAGCATTTAGCATGCATGCAGCTAACTGTTCAGACATTATGACATGAAATGCCCTGTTTATCAGTGAGAGATATATAAACAGCATTTTGTACACTGTATTATACAATGTTAATTAGACTTTATAAAATTTCATATGCTTATCAAATTATCAAACATAAGACTTCAAAAACCAGAGAAACATTCTGCAACACATACAGCTGCATCTTAAGTATCTGCAATATTTCAGCTTTTTTACACAGTACACAAGTTCTAGATACAGAACTTGAGCACACTCAGTGTAGAATCACTCACATGCTACAGGTATTTGCAGAGAGGGCCAGTACAGAAGGATTTAATTCACGTGTTTGCCTTTAAAATTTAGGGGCAGGTGCATTAACTATGTGAGCAACACCTCTGATGTAGGCTCTGGTTTTCACAAGGAATTCAGGTCAGAAGGAAGCAAGCTAATGCAATGAAAAGGCCTAATACCCTGATCCATACCCATTTTTGCCATTAGAAAGATTCTCCTTATATCTAACCAAAATCTTACCATATCCAGGTTTAACTTATTGCTGTTTTTCCCAGGGGAAATGGAGATCAGTGGCAATCTACGTGTTACAAAGCACAATGAATAGATCCACAGCTTTTTACCCAAGCTATGGTTGCCATCAGGAAAACTCCCTTCATTGGGCAAATTCTTCCACAACGCCATAGAGTTTCATCTGCCATTCTCAGATACTAGCTCTGTTCCAGAAATTTAGCTATCTGAACCAATAAATAAAACAAAAATGTTTGTAGTTTTCACTCTGTTTAACATTTGACATTCCTCCCTTTTTTATTTCTCTTAAAACTAAATCAGGGCCCATAGATAAAAGGAAAGAAGAGGGAGACAGAACTCCTTTGCAATACTTGAAGAGCAATAGCAGACAACTGCAAGTTCTGCAGAGCACAGCACTATCTATATATCTACATTGTGTTAAAGCAGAAAACAGAGGAACGAGGAGAAAACTGGATAAAAACAACATAATGCATGCAAGCCATATATAATGTATGAACTACTTCCCTGTAAAAATTCAGAAAGCACTGACAATTTTGAAGCCTTAGTCTATAACCTATGCTCCTGCAATCTAAACCAGAAGTATGTCTTCATACACTGTAGAAGTATACACTTCTGTCATATAGCCACATTTTAGCCCATTCCAATCACAAACTGTACACCTGCCTATGTTCCTGCCTTATAAGTGCAGCATGGAAATGTAGGATCTTACATATACAAAGGTATAGCCTTAAATACCTTGCTGCAAATCCTTTGGCAGGGTCTACTCCTTCAAGATGGTTGGTCATACAAGACTGAAGAAAAAAGAAAACTGTTTCTGACAGACGGAAAATGTGTTTGTATTTCAACCTTGACTCTGATCCACCAAAACAACATTGCTCAGCTCTTAACTTCTTTTCCTCTTTTCTTTGAAAAACTATTTTCCAGAGCTCTTCAGTGAAATAAGAAAATGAGTGGGGTTTTTTGTTTAAGATAAAAAAACTGCTCCTAGCTTTCAAGCATGCAAAGAAAACACTGTGAAATGTAAAGCTTAAAGGTTTAAATAAGAGGTCAAAAGAAATACAATAGCCTTATACATGGAATTATGTATTGTATTATCTTGGTCCACGTGAGGATATGGATACATGCGCATATCTATGTGTGAATAAGCTCCTTGATTGGAAAGTTAATTTCACAACTCTTGCATCATGACTCATGAATTCCTCAATTTGATAATGATAGAACTTGTCAGCCAGCACAGCTGATCCAGCACAGAGACAGAGATAAGCTGTGAAAAGGTCTGGCACAGTTTAGCTCCCTGCAGGACTGTGGGACTAGGGAATGAGTCACATTTGGCAACAGTGTGATAGAAGAGAAGTTTCACTGCATGTTGCCTATAATCATCAAGCCTATAGGCAAATCATAGCTCAAAAGCACCAAAGCAGAGAATTTACTGAGGATTTAAATATTAAAGGTGGATGGTGTTGATGTCTTCTTGTTGTTGTTGGGGTTGGTTGTATTTATTTTACTTTTTAAGTAGGTTTATCAGACAGTTCAAAGCTCAGAGCAGACAGCTTTGAAATGGGAAGAAACAAGGATCTAAAACACCTACTTTATGTTCGCCACATTCAGATATAGTAAATTACCATCAACACCAAAACAATGACAAAAATTAAGAACTGTTTCTTCCTCTGTGAGGCACAGCATAATTTCTGTCCATCTATCAGATGTACCTTTATTCCATATCTAGATATGCTATATCTATAGCATAAGATATAAGATATAGATATGCTATATCTATAGAATAATATATGCTATATCTATACCATATCTTGTCCCTCTATCCCAGAATCCAAGGGGAAAAAACCTTGCATGTGGAATTCTACACATGCCTGCTAGAAGGAAATGTTGTCTAAGAACTTCCCTGTTCTATGGACTCATCTTTTTTTTTTTTTTCCTCAGAGTGTGGAATCAGGAGACTTTAGGCTGACATATTTTGCTGACAGTGCTGGTTTGAGCCAATGTGGGCTTCCAGGTCAGCTAAACAAAGAGGGTAAAGAGGAATCCAAAGCAGCCACCAAAGCCAGAAGCAGTAACTGCTGCCCCTGTCAGCAGCAGGTTTAAAGAACATCTGTAGAAAGAAGTAAAAACTCTCCAATGGTTGTGCATTGTGGATATAGGAAGGGAAATAAAGAAATCTTTGAGCTCTTTCTCCTCAGTAAGGATCCTTAAGGATTTTTATCACATTGACAAAATGCCCAAACTGTTTGCTTTAAAGTTGCAGTTCTTGGAGTCAAGTGAACCTCATCCACCATTCTTTAAGGACTCTGATGGAAAATGAAGGATTTAAGCTTGTGTTTAACATGAAATTTCAACACGTGATGAAGTTCCACTTTAGAGGTATTACAGTGGTCTGATTTGCAATGTACATAGTTAAAGGCCTGCCTTAACAAGAAAATTAACAGCCAAGGGAGATATTTTATTGCTGCGATATCCTCTGGGCCTCTGCATGATTGATCTTAAAACCTGCAAGTTTTATGTGTTAAAATAAAAAAGCAGAATAGGTTGACTTTCAGGCTAAACTTCAAGCTCTATTTCTTTTAGGGGAACTGAAGACAGACCCACATAAATGTAACCCAGAACATTCTCTACTGTTATTTTTCCTCAGTGCATGTAGTATATAAAAAAAAAAGGTATGTTCAAAGGCAATACATAACCCAAAGTTTGACTTGATGCTCTGGTCATCTTAACTCTGTTATGCATATCCTTTAAATACCAAGGTTCTTTAAAACAAAATGCAGGCAGGAACATAAGATGAAAATGAGTAAACAATTTTAGTGATAAGTGCAGCCTTTACAACTCAAGAAACTCTACAGACAAAAAAAAAAAACCCAGTCCTAAAATAATGACTATCAGCCAAGGGCCCCTTCCAACTCAGATCTCTCTGATTCTATACAAGAACAAAGTCAGGGATCACAGAATGGAGAGGGTCAGAAGGGAGCACTTGAGGTCCTCCAGTCCATCCTCTCCTTGAGCTCAACTTTCCAAGCTTTACTAGGAAACTGAAAAACCTCCTTCTTTTTATTCCGCAAAAAATATCCAAGTTTACTGCACAAAGCTTTCCAGACAACTTAGGAGGAAGTTGAATAAGCACCAAGAGCAATTTTTAAAAGAATTTCCTGCATGTCCTTAGCACATTGCTTTCAGAAACAATATTAAGCAGTTCAGGTAAGAGCTTCAGTCCAGAAGGATCTTCATTTAAAGAAAAATTAAGGTTATGTTTAACCAATGTTCATAAGTGCACATGTATTTTTCTCTGTGCATATACATGGTTGCAGATGGTATCACAGAAGCCCTGAGACATGGCCCTGATAGGAACTGAAAGGTCTTCATGTACCATTGCCTTTGCACACCAAGTTTCTGCAGATATTTAAGAATGAAAGCTTTAGGTCCTTCTCTATTTCTCCATTATAAGATTAGCAAAAGCTGTGCCACAGATTGCATATTCACTTGTGTGTTTCCCACTGTGAAATCTTAAACCACAATGACACAGATTTGACAAGCTCTCAAAAGTTCCCTGAACAGAAATCTAAATGCTGAGTAGTAGCAGAATTTTTCATCTTACGTAAAATTTTCTTCATCCATTAGTGTTTAGTCCAGATATTGGTTTTTACTCTCTGTGGTTTGTACATATGCTAATGTTGCAGGGCTAATGTTTGAAGTTTTGTTTGACTTCAATTGTCTCCAGCTTAGAGAAGGATTGAAATTCATCTACAAGTGTCCAATACAGAATTTTAAGAGGGAAATAATTGTGCATCAGTGTAACAGCTCATGCCCATGCTACCGTCCCACAATTTCTGCAAGAAGGAAAGAGTCTGAATGACCTTACCAGTAGTGTAAGTGCATACAGTAAGTTTCTCTTGGAGCTTGGAATTTGGACTGGGTAAAGTCCACACATCAATAGTTTATGCTACAACCCAAACAGAGTTCTTTACTACTTCAATGTTTAAAGAGAACTATTTATAGCAGAGGAATTAGCTACAATATGGTAACGTATTTCAACCATAAACTCACTAAGAGCCAGAGGGCAGGAGATAAAACTCACCTATTTTTATTGGGAAGGTAAGTCAGTCACAATAATTTTTCCTCCAATGAACAGAGTTCAGGAAACCTTCCTAATTCTGCAAACAGGTTTGCATTCCAATCATCTGCTTAATAAAAAAAGCTTCAGGTTTCCAGTTAAGCACTGTGGACTATGGTGATTTTCAGCTGGTTTGGAATGGAATGGGCAAATGCTCAATTGGGAATTATTAAATTCCTTCTACATCTTGTGACTGCAAGCTGAAACCTCTTCCTCTCCACCTAAATCTCCCACAGAGCAGCACTGCTAACCTGGCAGAGCACAGCTCAGGCCATTTGGCTTCAGTGGCACATACACATGTCTGGCTGTCACCTGAGGTTGGACAGGAATGTTCTCTCAGCGGGAGCATCTTCAGGCTCTCAGAAAGTTATTTTAAAAATACATTCAGCAGATTTGGGCGAAGTGCAGGATGAAAAGAACTGAAAGAATATGATTCAGTGACATATTCAATAGATTAGTGATTTTTCATCCATCTAGCTAACCAACAATCAAAATAATTAGTGTTGCTTTTCTCCACCCACTTAAAAAAACAAACAAACAAACAAACCCCAAAAGCAGAAAACGACCACCAACCCACCAAAAAGCAAATGCCAGATTAAGAGAATGTTTGTTCTATGACTAGTAGAGCATAGTTATTAAGCCATGATGTCTTTCTTTAAAACCAATTTTAAATCAAGGATCTTGTACTGCAGCCACTTACACAAGGTTGCTCATAATTGCTCCATGCAATGCTTTGATTAATTAAATCACACTAGAGATTGTTTCTTAGTAACACACCTGGTACACTCTTTGTTGCTGGTGTTCATTAAGACGCTGCGTTTCACGCTGCTTTGCGGCATGAAAGGATATTAATCAGCTAAATTGCCATTAAGAGTCATATCAATATTTGCTGCACACTGATTGTTTTTCTAAATCTTCAACAAAGGACATTTCACTGAAATCTCAGGTTGGTAACTAACCATATGACAGTAAAGTCAAATTAAAATGTTTTATTTTCTCTCTGGAAATAAAGCAAATCAAGCACATAAACTAAAAGGCAATGACAGGGTGCAGAGGTTGGTGTTTGTTGGTCAGCTACTTTAAGACAAGGAGTGGCATGTTGAATAAACTAAAATTAATGTGCAGAAAATCTTTTTTAAAAAAAGGTAAATAGAAGCTCTCATTAATGTCTGTTCTGTTCCCTGAGCAGAAAAGGCTCCACTTTGTAATGCAACATTGGTAATTAGGTTCAGTTTCAGAGCCTGAGCTGAAAAAGTGCCCAGGGAATCAAATGTTACTTTTCATTATTAATGTGAATGAGAATATGTTCCCAAATATTTCTCCTTCCTAGCAACAGTCTGTTTACATATGATCAGCAAACACCTTGATAAGTTGAAGGTGAGACAGTAAGAAGGCAAATGGCCATACAGTAATTACTTTAGCTTTCTCTATGATTTGTTCTTAGATTCTTGCTTTCATATGCTACATACCAGCAAAAATTTATTCTGCAGGGCATACACTTTTTCTGTGCTGTGCATTTTTCTCAAAAATCACAGCATGCATCATCTAAGCTTTGTCATAGTCTTTACTACCCATTATCAGGATCTAGATTGTGCTCCTCAGTATGAGACATGCCTTCAGCAGGAAGGAGAAATTTGGAAATATGCTTTCTCCACTGAACTGGCACACATCTCTGAAAATTAAGAATATCCTCATAGAAACAGTTGTTCCAAACCATTTTATCATACCAATCACAACACCTAAAGGGGGAATTCCCACTGGCCAATCTGTCTTCAAAAATATGGATCACCCAACAGTTGAGTGTTTTTGTAATCCAGAAGTCTCTTTTACAGCCCATTAAAGGATATTGCATCACACTGGAATAATGTATGCACATATAATTGCACAGGATAAAAAACCCAATTCCATGATTTCTTTGTTTGTGTCTCTTGGGGACTTAGTTTACTATTTTTATCCTCTTCAGGTCTGTCTTGGGCATTATGTGCAGCAGTGACACCAAGATCAATTTTATCCTTCCCCAAACAGCAGCAGCTCTGTCTTTCCACAAGAGGTTCATGGTTGGAGTTTGCCTTACCTAGGGAGTATTTTGTCTCCCCACCATGAGATTTACACACAAAATCACACTTATGTGAGAGACACACTGCACTTGACCTTAGCCAAGAGGCTGAGAAGCAGCCTAAAGCCTTGCCTTCCTCAACAGTATCCAAAATAATCCAAAACTGGTCATGCCCTCCAGAAGTAAGCTTTTCTTTCAGAACCCCAGCTTCTCACAGATTTGTTCTGTTTAAGAGAAGACCTCTCTAGGAGATGTTCTACATTTTATTCCAGATAGATTATTACATTTTAATTGTACCTTTTTAGAGCTGTTTAACCTTAAAGTTCTAAGACTACAACTTTGTAATATCCCAGCACAAGTAATGGCAAGAAATATTAGAACTAAATATAATTCAAAAAAACAAAAGGGTGATAATTTTGTCCTGCCTTTGCAAGGCTGTCAAAGCAGCAGCCCTGATTACTGCCCTTCACAAAGCATTGCAGCACTCATCTATTTTATCTGCCTTTTCTTCAGCACGTGAGCCAAGAAGAGTAGTTTAGCTTGCAAAAGTGTGTTGTCATTATTTTGCTCTGTGATTTCTATTTAGTTGTAAATCACCACAGTCTTGGAAAAATGTATTCATTTGCTGATATTTTAACAAAATGCATAAGCAGACAAAGCATCTTTATGTTACAAAAAGAAAAAAATGTAGACACCATAGGAGTTTTCTATAAACCTTGAAGAAAATATGTATTTTTACAGCACTTTCTGCTTACTCCTTTCTTGCACACACCAGTTTGTTCTACCTAGTTGTCTGCAAAAGAAGCATAGCTAGTAAAGTGATGAGGCATGCTTGAATTAAGGCTTGTAATTTCTCCTGCTGAAAAATGTGGTTGTGTCATTGACATTTATGAACCATAGTAAACACTGAAAATTTGCCCTGAAATGTAAATTAACTCTGAGAACTCCTGATACTTTTCCTGTGAAAATGTTTTTAAATATCTACAGATTCTCACCTAGGCAACATTTTTATTCCTGCTTGGAAAAGCCCACAAAGCAACTGATAAAACAAACAAAAAACTAAAGCAAACAAACAAACAACCACACACATACTTTGCTTTTTACAGAAGGATATAAATCATTATGTAATCATGTGAGTTTCTTGGAATGTGAGTGCCCAATTACAGCTAAGTAAATCTCTTTCATCAGGTAGAAGATTCAGGTTTTATTCATTAATTCTGATCTTTATCATACCACATGCAGCAGCAGATGTTATTTGTGTTTGAGCTGGAGGTGGTGATGCACAAGTCTTGTCTGCATACACCTGCTCCATAATGCACCTAAGATACAATAAAGCAACTCTCCAGAGTATTCTTTCCTTGGAGGAAACACTGCCCATATGGCTACTGTAAATCCAAATAACCTCAGAGGAAGCCATACTGTAGAGCAGAGCAGCAGAAGAATGACGACTCATTTCAAGCCCTCCACCATATTTTTCAGCTTTTCTCCTGGAGATTCCCAGTAATGGATTTTACTGGATCTCCTTCATGAGACCTAGGAGCAGCAGACATGCAAGGAGGGGATGTTCCACAGAGAGTGACTCCAGAGTTTCTCCAGTAGAGATCCTGGCACCTCTACACCTGCTGACCCAGGGAACACGAGGCCAGACTAGAAGTGGCACAGGGGACAAGGACAGGGGGGCAGGAGGGGCTGCCTGGCCTTGAATCCCCAGCCCTGCTGCTCTGCTCTGTGTTTCCAGGAGGACCCAGTCACAATGAACAGTGGCCCCGTCTGTAAAAGTGGATAAATAATTAGCGCTATGACTCACATGCACTAATGATTAATCCTATCTTCAGCTAAAGACCTCCAAAATGTATTCAGGTATTCCATTCTCCAACCATTACTGCTTATTTAGTAGAAAAGGAAAAGGAGACAATGATGTCTACACATTAATTATCAGAATTTTCAGAAGTATCTAATTTGCAAAATTATATAAACATCAGAAGCACAGACATCCAGCTGCCAGTCATTGGAAGCTCACAGGAATAAAGGAGGCATCCTCAGATGCTCTTGGTGAGCTCACCTTATTTTATAGTAGCATTTACAAAGCTGAGCCTTTCTTAGCTCATGAGCTCCTTCATTATTTCCATAATGTTTTATGTCTAGTTTCATTTGTTACTGACTTAACTAGTTAAAATATGCCACTAGTGATCTGTTGGATTATCTTAAGGCTCCAGACCAACTGTGTTTAAAAACAAAATTTGAACCAAACCTGGGAAATACAAAACATCTTTAATCTTCGTTTATTTACAGCTCTGCACTGCTCAGAGTTGCTAATAGCTGTTATAAAGCTACAATGCCTCCCATTTATTGATGGGAAGATTATTGCTTCTAGTCCTTTTTCTTATCTGCTGTATCATGAGTAAAATGAGTAAATCATAACCAGCCAAACCAAGGTTAAAAATCAGAAGACGCATTTTAATGAGATCCTGAAAAAAAAAATTAAAACAACCTTCCATCTATGGAAAAGAGTTGTTAATTCATCGAATTTTGTGAGTTCCATGAACTGATAAGCTCTGCAGCTCAGGCAACTCTGAAATTAAATTAAGTTTCAGAAATGAATATTTCATCTTTAAGATACTGTTGCTTGGAGACCTGGGAAATAAAGGGTGATTTAACACAAAGACATGGGAGTTACTTACATGTGGCATCGTTTTCCACTCCAACAGGCTCTGGAACATACAATAAAATGCCCAGAACAAAACACTGTGCCACAAATGTAAGAGAATGTATGTTGCACATATTTCATCTGACATCTCCCCATTCCTTTTTAGTCTACTTTCAGATCAAGCAGTTCAATTTAACACCATTTAAATAATACTGAAAAAAATGAAACATAAAGGCAAAATTACCAAAGTTCTTCAAATCAAAGTTAAGTCTTCAGTGAAGTCTCTCTCCAAAAAGAAAAACCTAACCTGTCCTATTCTTACCCTCTTTTAATCCTCATCTTAGACTTCTCTCATTGCTTCCAGAGCCCTGTTAAATCACACTGGCATTTGTATGTGTTCACTAAACACAGATTGCCACCTCTCAATCTCCATTTCCCTAAACTGCATTGCAATTGAAGAACCAAGGTGCAAGTTCATGGTTTATAAGCATATCAGGAACAAACACACAAAAACCCTTCAGATTATCCAGATAAGTAAAACACTGAACATATTTTACTGTCATGATGCAATACCTCTGGAAAAAAACAAAAAGTGGAGTATCTTGCATTTGTTGCAAAGCTTTCCACTAGTGATCCCTACAAAGAAGTTGTAATTTTATTTGTAGTTTTATTTTATTTGTGCAGGATGAAATAGCTCCCCTTTAAGCAGAATCAGACAATGAGAGACAGATACTTTTTCTGGGAATAATTTGTATCCCCTGTATAACATTGAGGTAACCACTTTTCCAAAAAATAATGGGGGCTCAAAGAAGAGGCCAAAAGAATTCCTGTTCTCTGCTGTACATCTGAATGTTAGGATAGGAGGTGGATAAGCTCTCCATTCACCAATGAGTGTCACCTTACAGGCTGGGCTTGATTATAGACTCAATCTTAGCTATATAACTACATCATTTAAAAAAGAAATTGAAGAAGTGGGGGCAGGAGAAACAGCAGGCATGTCTAAATTTAGAGTAGTGTGCTTCAGGAGTCTTATGGAGATGAAAGTGAACATCTGCATTAATGGAAATATGTTGTTTCTACATTGCACATCACACAAAACAAGGCAGCCTTTTGGAATAAATGACAAACAGCAATTTTTTCCTGGCAGAAGACAACTTAATTTTTGCAAAGTAAGATTTCAGCTCAACAGGATTCAGGGACCAATAGTGATGTATGCATTTGTATGTACATTAGAAATTTCATATATTTTTTTTAATTGCTGCATTGAAGTTGCTTGAGAAAATATGGCCATTTCCTGCTTTGCTATTTTTCTCCCCACATTAGGCTCCAATTTCAGTTCTCCCAAAATGAGCTCTACCCCAATGTTTTTGTTGCTGGTTGAGCTGTTTTATTCAGTTTCTGTACTCTATAGAGCAGGTACTATTCTTCCTTTCAGCCAGGGGAAGTTTGAAATTTCTTTTAGATAGTTACAATAATTAGTTAAATAATAATGACAATATTAGATATCATCAATGTCACTTCACACAAGACCAAAAGCCAAATTAAATACAAATATGTGATTACAGCAAATTGTCATACCAGATTCCAATATCTTTGTCCAGGTGTTTCTGCTTCCATTTGACACTCAAGGATTTTAAAATCTGCTATTTAAATAAGGTTATGACCCACACAGCATGTTTGTAAGCCAAGCTGAATTAAGCATCAATATACAATATTGAAATGATAAAATTAAAAAAAAAAATACTAGTTAAAGAAACAAATGAAACCAAAGAAACCTTAAAATCAGTCATAGTTTCATCTTAATCTGTATATTCGTAGAATTATGGCTGTTTTATATAACACACACACCAACTCTGTGGGGCTGAATCAGCACACAGAAATCCAGTGTTTCTGTAGCTCATGAGAAATGTTGCAACTAACACACTGTGGACTCAGTCCATTCTGTAGGTCTTATCTCAAAACACCAAACTATTGTGATATGCCAACAAAAGCAACTGAAGGCACAATTCTAGCATTAGACAGACTGTATTGAAGCCAGCTGTCTCAGAGAGCCCAGATGGGATCTGTCAATGCTTCATTCCAATTCTTTTCTTCTACTGAAAACTGATAGGCAACCCCAGGCAAAAAGTGACCCCACATAACTCTGCCCAGCCTCAGCTCTAATAAAGCTGTTAAACCAAAGTAGTGGTTTATGCTTTTATCAGTTTCAAGTATCAGGGTAAACTGCAAATCAATACACATTTTTAATCATCATCTACAAGTTACAGCTAAAATAAATCCTGTGGCAATTCTATTTAGTCTTCACTCCCTTTCTTCTTTGACTGTAATGTTTTCTACTAATCTGAACAGAATTTCATTACAAATAGAAACCTAGGCAAGAAAGTCCATTATTTGGGCTTCTGATATTCATCTCTCTGCCACAAACCACTGAAGCCACTAGAAACTACTGTAGTTAGTCAGTATTCAGCCTTACTGTGAATTGGGGATCACCAATACAGCTCTTTCCTCTTCTATGTCTTTATAATTGGAGATTTAACAGTGTCAGTATTTCATAGTAAATTTTTACAGCCACACTATTCTTACTCCTTGTAGATTGTGAATGACATGCTGTTCACATTATTGCATCCATAGTGGATTTAGCTCATAGATGCTGGTTACACAATTATTTCTGACTTGGACAAGTAATCTAAAAAGCTATGCACTTCTTTTTAGAATAAAAAGATCCATTTTCTAAATTCTTTTCTTGAATCCCATTGGATTACATATTCTAAATCAAACCAACCAGACCCAAAAGCACAGATCACAGCCCTGCAGAAATCAATAGCAAAGCTCTCACCAGTGTCAGCCAGACAAGTTCAGGGGCATAGTATCTAGAAAAACCCTTGTACATAAAGCGTACACTTTAGAGACCAGTGAAAGGTTTGTTGGGATGCAGGCCTGCCCTGAATCTGGAGTCTTCATTGGGGTATAGAAAATTTGGTTTTCAAGTTGCTGACTCTCTTATTTCTCTGGGAGTTGAAGCTGGGTTTGCCAGTGACCTAAAGCCAAAATAGAGGTATCCTACAGCAAGGTTCTGCTCTGCCTGTTTTGACAGGACCTTGAACATCCCTTGGAAAGGGGATCCTGTTCCATCCCTTTCCAACATCCCTCTAAAGGTTCCAAAAGCTGCTGAAAAATCAGCACACATGATATAAAAGCACATCCCTTTTAATGCTATTCTCTTGTTCCTCCAAGGTAACAGGTCTGTCTGTTCTCAGAAAATATTCACAATGAATGTTCAATGAATACTAATGCATGTTTTACTAATGCCTCTCTGGCCTTGCAGATCACTTTTGAGAAAATGGCCCAATTATTTGCAGACAGACAAATGGGTACCCACCCTCCTCTGCCTCCCCCTGCAGGCTGCTCCATGGCCTTTGGTTCTCCAGCCACCTGGAATTACCTGTGCCACTCCTGGAACAGCCAAACCACAGCCCCTGTCCCACACACACCAGAGCAGCAGCTGAACTGAGCACTGGGCTGGAAATCCTGCCACATCCAGGAACATTGCAGGGCCATGGACATTTCTGCCGAACACAAGGTTTTAGTATGATGTGCTAATTTGTTAGGACTGCCTCATCATTTTACCTCTGCTTTTCCTCCCAAACCTTTTCAGTCTTAAATTAAAAGGCTCCTCCCTCTTTGGTGGCAGAGGATTGCCTGCCACTGGCACTTTCATGGAATGACTTTTTCACACCTCAGTAAATCTCAGAAACTAAAATTAATTCATAGAAACACCTGATGTGACATAATGCAGCATGACTGATGAAACACTGTATGCTGCAGTACAACCCAATATCTACTCTCCTGAAACAAACCTCTCCACTCTGAGAGAGGGGGAAAACCAGCACACTTGTTTCTCCTTACTGGCCTCTTTTCAGCTTCTCAGCAAATTTGACTAATAACTACCAGGACCTCCAAATGGCAAACCATCATCTAAAATGTAGAATATGGTGCTGGTATGGACTAGAAAGCTGTGTCTTTGTGTGTATATGAGTGTGTGTTTGGGGGGAACAGTGAGATAAAGGACTTTTTTGTGTGTGCTTTATTTTTTGTTGTTGGGGGGAGGAAGGGTTGGGGTTTGTTTTCTTTGTTAGTTTTGTTTTCAGCTGGGACAAACCTGCTGGACTACTCCTAATGTTTTGGGAGAATTCACGTTTCAAGTGAAGCCCAGGGTCATCTTAATTTTTAAAGAAACACAATTCCTCAAATTAAAAATATTTACTCTGAATCAGTTAGGCAAACAAAAAGCAGTGTTAAGAACTGAACTGATTTCTTAGACCTCCAATCTCAAGACTAGGACAATAGGAAGCAATCAAATGAGCTTCATTTCTATGTACAGTGATTTCCAACTTTGGGTTTTCAGTAAAGCAATATATGGTTTACAAGCAACACAAAGTAATTTAACTGAAGGAGGAAATTGGAGAAAATTGTTAAAATTCATGCATATTTCTGGAATAATCAAATACATGACTAAGTAGCTATTAAAGCTGATTTGACATGGTTAATTTAGGGTTTAAAAGGCAGCAGACACCTTGTGACACCAGCAGAAGTGCTGCATTGCTACTGAGAGCAAGAATACTTAAAGAGATTTACTTCTCCAAGATCTGCCTTGGATCTTACAGATAAACAGGTTCTTCTGTTCACAAGTTGACAAACTTTGCTCAATGTCTGTGAGGAACAAACAGGAACATAGCACTGCAGCCTATTTCTGTGCCATAAAACATTTCCTTGCATCTTTCCAAGTGACTGAGATATATTTTTATCTTCTGTCCCTCCTTTTCCCTCACTCCACCCCTTCCATCAGGCTCCATCCTGGTAACAGAGCAAGACCAGCAGATTTATGTATTTGCTTTGATTTAAACATTCAAACTCCCCTTTTCAACATCCTTTGAATCAGGGCTGTGTGAAGCCTAAGTTAAGGTCAGCTTAGTGTTAAGGGATACAAAGGTAAACCTCAAACATACACACAAACTACTTATCTTCAGCTTAAAATTAGAGATTCAGCAGCCTTTTTATTCATCTAAAAAGAAGCTGGTACCTTGTTTTGGTGGCAGCATTTGGCGCAAGAAAGAAATTTTTCTTCCTTCCAAGTGTAATAGGGGGGAGGAAGGATGCACAAGGAAACCTGGACTATTTTCTAATAGACATTTGCACAGGCTCACTGTTTCCAGCTTTCAAGATAAACCTCTCGACTTTGCTTTGACATTAATTTCTGATAAATGCCTCAGGTTTACCTTGGCATTTAACAAAGCAGCAGGAGACCATTATCCTGTGACAACGCTCTATTCCACTGATACTATCTCTTAATTGGAGAAAATTTCTCTTCATCTGAAAATGTTTGGCAAGGTTCCCCATAAAAAACTATGGTATATCTAAGTTGTTAGCTTTAATAAGATAGGGAATAAAATACCCAGAGCAGATGTAAATCAAATCTTTCCTATCAAGTTGCAAAAAAACAAGCCCATTGTTGCAGACACCACCGTGAACCCCAGCTTTTAATTATTTATACGAACTATTTACATGATAGGATACTTGAAGGATGGTCAGTGCTATAGATAATAATGCAGCTCATTTGTAAAACAGAGCAAGGGGAACCAACATCAATTGTCAGAACAACAGAAATTATTTTAATTGCTTTTGCACATAAGTGACAATAGTAGCCTCACTGTCATAAACAGAAGATGACACACAACTCAGAGGAAGAAAAATAGAACTAAAACAGCTGACTTATATTTACAAGAGATTTATAGACACCAGCTCCCAGGTTCTGCCATTAATCTGCTTTGTGTCCACTTGGTTCTCAGCTAAGAACTTAATAATGTTCTTACCTCTACGCTTGTCCCAGGCCCATGGAACCCAACTGCCCTCTTGGTGTGGATAAGCTCAGGGCCAGTGTGGGTGTCTGTGCCCATTCAGTGCTGCTGGCCTCTGGAGGGATGATGGAAGCCTTCATTCACAGGTTTGATTGCACTGCTATTTCTCCCCTCCTGCTCAAATAGCTGACCCATATGTAAATGCAATAACCAATATAATACCGTGTACAATATTAACCTTCTGCTCAGCCCAGCCCAACCCAATATTTCACTGCCTCAGTTCTGTATTTTGGAGTCCCCTTGGGGTCAGATAAAATGTGTGGTCTTTCTCCACTGCTTTCATCTGCAGAAAAGGAGCACTTCCCATACAGCACCTTGAAAGACACTTGTGCTGTTCAGGTCTCAGACCTTTCTGCTCCAGTTCATCATCATCTTATTCCACCTGCCTGAAGTTTGATGCTGATGATGTTTTCTCAGGTGTGCCTCATCTATAAATCTCATTATCAAGCCTTTTTTCCCTACCACCATCCCAGAAAAAAATCACTACCAAAAGTACAAAATAAACAAACATGTGGCTAAATTAACAAATACTCCACAAGTGACTCCCTACCATGAAAAATTCCATGCTGTTGTCCCTTCCTTGCTCACCATTCATTTCTTCTACTAATCCAAATCTTCTCCAGGTTAACTAACCATTTCCCAAGGTGTAGTTTATCAATGGTTTACTGAAATACAGAAAATTTGATCCACTGCCTCTCTATTGTCCAGATTATCATTTATCTTCAAGAGCAGCCTCTCTCCTTCTATTCAGTAAATGTGATTTTATCTATGCTTTTAAGCAATGCAGGGCTTCATATTTAAGTTATGCTCTTTCATAATGAAAAACAACACATTTCAAGAAATAATGCCAATAAATCAGTGATAATTACATACCTGCTGATCAAGAATTGCATCAAGGGCTGCATCACACCCTAGCCTGGGTTTTGGCTAAATATAATAAAATTTTCCTCTTCACTTCTCAAAGTCCAAGCCAGATTTCAGTCTGGGAAAGAAAAGAAAACAAACATGCCACAACAACCAATTCAATCATTAATAAAATAGATTCTTTTCCAATTTCCTTTTTTTTTTAATTAACCTCACTTTTCCTTTTTCTCTGAACTTCACTTGGAGATAGAAATATTTTTAGCAGACAAACATGCAACGGATAGTTGGGACCATATGTATAAATTCCCCAAGGACAGCTGACCTTGGCCCAAGGACAATATTCTGCTGTGAAATGATGATACTTTTTGCTCATGCTGTGCACCAAGTTGCGCCAACTATCTACAGAGAACCAACCTTTGGTTCCCCAAACTGGCCCCATTTGTTGGGTTTGGATGAACCAGCAGGAAAAAGCTATGCCATTCTCTTCCATTGCAGCAACAAGCCCCCTGCCCATTCCCTTCTGTCACTAACACCCACTGGGAATGCCAGGGAGGAATGCAAGGCACCACAAAGGCTGCCCAGCTGTGTGTGCTCACTGCAGCTCCCCTCTTGCTCTGCAAGGGAAAGCAATCCCAAACGTGGCCTCACATGCAAAAGCAGTGACACTGATAATGGAATAGGCTGCTCTGTCTCTTCTGTGGCTGGAACGAGTAGTGCACAAATGGAAGTGAACACAGGAATGAGAATATAGAATAGAGAGCCTCCTACACTGTTACAGGCAATAAAGGCCTTAAAGTAGGAGATCTGCCTGGATTAGAGACATTTTTAAATAGCATGGCTCACATAGCCATCAAACTGCCCTGCACATACATTTGCTGCCCTTCTTTACCATCTACTCTTGGAGGGTTTGCTAAAAACTACCTCAGTAAATAAAGTGGTCAAACTTCTGTTCTCCTGTGTCATTTCCCCCCAGTCCTCCAATCTCATAATCTCTAAACAGAGCTCCTCCTTACAAGCAGGATCATTAAAAAGCTTTGAGTCTGTTGTTCATGTGGCATCTCAGTGAATTAGACTGTAAAACGGGAGGGATGATGAATATCCTGCCTCCATTTGCTGCTTAATTCACTTAGTATTACTCTCTTGGCCATACTTTATAATACAACATTTAGTAATATCTATACCCTTTAGAGTCTAAAATACTGCTAGCCTGAGAATGCCATGGATATAGTATTTTATAATGAATGAACTGTATTCACAGCCAGAGTCTCAAAAATACCATTTCTGTATTTCAGCAACATTTAACAATCTGTTTTACATTTCAACAATGTTAAAAATGCAAACTATGCTGTGCTTACAGAATTAGCTTTCTTTTTTGTTGTTTTTTGAGTGGTTTTAGTTGGTTTGTTTTTTGTTGTTTGGTTTTTTTTTTCTTTGAGGCGCTAGATTCTTTCAAGTCTCTAACCCCTAAAATACTTCATTCACTGTCAATTTATAAACATTTAAGTTTTTGATATTACCAGTGTTGAGGAACATAACTTAAATATAAACAGCATAAATCCATGCTGCCAGTGTAGGCATATGCAGCACAAACATCTTATCTAGACCAAAGTTTGTCGACTTAGCACATTGTACTTGATGCTGTGTGTCACCTGTCTCTTGTTTGTCTATAGATTAACACAAAAATGTCATTGCAAACCAAGTGAATAGGGCATAGACTAAGCACCTGCCACTTTTAAAACTCTTTAGAAGACTCTCTTGTTTATTTTGTAAGCACCCAGGGGTGCAGTTAAATAACTGCATTGAAACAAACAATACTGGTGATTATTAAGGAGGCTTTTCACATGAAAATTCACTTCAGAAAAAAAAAAATGTTTTGCAGATGTAGAGAAGAAAACTGTATCACTAAGAAGCACTCAAAATACTTCGGTGGACCAAAACACCTTTATTTTTCTCTTGGCAATCTGCCAAGTTCACTGTCGTTTGAAAAGAATTCTATAGCTGGAGGCTAAAGCAGAAACTGCAATGATTTAAAAGAGAATTGGCTACAGTAAGAATGATAAAGCACCATATCGTTAAAATGCAACTGGCATCTTAGCCTCCCTACAGCTCTTGAAAATGTGCTTACTCCTCAACTATTTACCAAGAAAGGAACAGAAACAATTGAAATCCCACAATATAGAAAAGTGTTAAAGAACTTAGAAAATAAGTAAATGCAGAATTATTTGCTGGTGGGACAGTTAAAATAAGGATGCATTATACATGTCCAGACTGCAAAGAAAAGCATATCAAAATACACAGCTGAATTTAGTTTTGTATTCATTTATCTCAATTAAACATATAGCAAGTGAATTAATAATGAAGGTCCACTTACATTTAGAAAATTAAAGCTGCTTTATTTGCAGCTTGCAGACTAAACATTTAAATGTTGTAGGACTGATAATATTTACATTTTAATGCTTGGAGAATCATCAACTGCTTTCTAAACTGCTTGGGAAATTAGATTTAGAAAGTCTGTGCATCAAAGCCTACTGTAGTGGTCTTCTCTGGAAAGCTGTTTTGCAAGACTAAGACTGATAGAAAACAGCTATAGTTTCACAGAGAAGGAAGAGTTCAGAAAGGCCTTCAGCAGTTTCAGATAACAGAATTTGTTATTCAGATGTTGCTTACTCTAACAAGATAATAATATGCAGGCTTGAGTCAGAAAACTGCACAACTGTGTTTTCAGGTTCACAGGGAAGAATTTATTTACAGCTAGATGTTTAACTTGCAAACTCTGTTGGTAAGATTTCCCTCACAAAATTCAGTCTGACAGATTTCATTTGTTCGAGAACTGTGTCCAGTTTTACAATTAAATGGAGCTGCTTCACTCAGCATTTATAAATGACATCAGATGCCATAGCAACATGATTACAAGTTTCCATCAATTTGTAGAGCTGAGTAAATAATTATCAGTGAATAATTAACTAAACAAAATTAGCCTCTTTCTCTGCTTCCAGCATGTCCTCAAGCAGATTGTATTTTCTCAAATGTATTCCTTATTTAAACCACATGGAAGCACTCCAGACCCCACAGAACCACATCTTCAATATGCTGTAAGTCTATATGAGGTAGATGACTAGCTAAAAGATATATACAGGACTGCCCATGGGAAGGGCAAACCAAACAGAGGAGGAGGAAAAAAACCAAACAACAACAACAAAAAAAAAAAATAACTGAAGAGGGGATTGTGATCTGTATACTTAAGGACTTCTACGTTTTCTTTTGTTCAGGTCTAAATAGAAAGGCATCCTACACCCAAATAACTCTTAACTATGAAAAATTGACTGTGCACAACACTTCAATCAAAAGCCACCAAAAAATATTTTCAGAGAGGGCTCTTGGCAAGAGTCTCATGTCCAATGGGATAATAGCAGCACCTAGATGCTTAATTTAAAACCCTCCATCCTTATAGAAAGGAAAGCATGTGCCATAGCTCTTGCTAGATCTTACAAGAATGCTCCTCCAAATCAGCTAGACCATATTTCTAGTACTAGAAGCCCCAAAAGCTTTCACTTTCTTTGTCATAGGGACACAAAGCAGAAGCCTGGCTCGTAGTAAAATATTTGTCACCTCAGAAATCCAAGACCAGAAATACTTTACAGAAAGAGTCCTGCAGGACAGGAAGAGGTTGAAAGTTTTAGACCTGTCAACTTCACTGGCCAGTTCTTGTTTCTTATAAACATTTCATTTGGGCTCTAGAAGCACAGAGACAGCACAGAAGAGAGAAAAGAGACTTTTCTTTCTTTCTATACAAGACATGCATTAGTCACAGAGTGAAGGCAAAAAAAAACCAAAAAAAACCACAGGAGCAGGTTTTCCTTCCCTACCCTTGTTAGAAGAAAAAGATGCAGGAAAGCTTTCTTGACAGGGAAAAAAAAGATAAAGGTAAAGCTACACAAAATAAAAGTGTTACAAATTCTTCAGTCTAAGTAAAGCTATTATAGCACATAATAATGGTCATAAGTGTAATTTAGCTCAAAAGGGAGCAAACACTGTAGTCTGGACAAATGTCATCATTAAGCCTGGCAAATCCAAGAACAAGGTTTAGCTTTCCATGTTTGCATTGCAAACCAATGTGTCACACTGGATCTGTTTCCACTGCAGCTGAGTGACTGCTGGGGAACCTTTCTCAGCTGCAACAGAACAGTTACACTTTGAAATTCAAGGGAAACAGTTCACAGTTTTGCTGGGAAATAATTCATGACCATGTTTCTTACAGCTGGGAATGAATTTGGTGTCTCTCCTACTCAAATATTCTAGGCTGGTCAGAAAGCAAAAAAAAACCACAAAACCTTTGCATACTTGGGTTGCAACTCGGTACCATGTGAGGTTGTCCATTAAAAGTGGTGGGGTTTTGTGTTAGTGTTTTTTAATTTTTTTTTTATAGTGGCTGCTCTGGACGGTAGCAAACAGCACAATGTGTAAAGCCTAGAACAAGCCAGCTAAAGTACAGTAGGTACATTCCAGTGGTACCCAGTGAGCCTCACCTAAATGACTCCCAGCCCTTCTTGAGGTGGAGGCAGTAATGGCCATGAGTGATTGCTCAAAGACATCCCAGTGCACCTTTCTTAGCCAAAAGGTTGCCTCACACTCTTTCATAAATGTGCTCTACTACAGCCACCATGAAATAGGGATGCACTGGTTCCCAATTTGCATAACCAAGACAGAGACTGACCAACTTCCATGAGGGCAGAAGCAGCTCTTGGCAAAAGCAAGGATATATCTCTACGTTTCTGAAGACTTGACTTGCTCCCCAAGAAGCATATTTTTCTTATTAAACCCTTCAATTTCTTTTTTAATGGAAAAATGCCAATATCAAACTGTAAACAGACTTGGTTTCACAGATTTCCTGTATCTCTGTCTGGAATCCAATAACAAACTGAGTGCATATTGATATGTATGAAAAATATGAAGATGAGATGATAAAACATCCACTCTGATTTAATTAGTTTTTTTATCCATTTCTGAAAAAAAGAGAAATAAAAATGTTGAAACCTTGATTCAGCTGCTAATGTTACTGAAATAATTCATCTTCCAAGAGACTTTTAAGCCACTAATGGTGCTAAATTCACTTCTCTGAGTTTTGACAGGAGAAAAATGGAAATGGCAGCTTCCTCCTACCATCAGCATTATTCCAAAAGGTACCTCTAGGTTTGATTTTCTCACCTAGAGACCCCTCCACATTGTTAACCACACAGGTTTGTAGAGCATGTTGAAGGGTGGTGGATAAAGTCAGCAGAGATAGCAAAATGTTTTGCCAATATTACTTCACTTTTTCCATAAGCCTGGTTCTGCCACCTGATTGTCATGTTGTCTGACAGACAAACCTGAACGAATATTAGCTCTGTCTCATTCAGGATAAGACAGCAGCCATTTGCCAGCTGAGACAGGCAAAGCATGCAAAGATGACAACAGCCCTTTCACCATCCTTTAACAACACCTACAAACCATGCGACTCCTGCAGCAAACTGGGACGTTCCTTTTCACCTCTGCCTGGATCAGATACTGCAGCCAGGTTTCCCCTAACAAATAAATCCCATAATAAGCTTCTTCTTTTTTTAAACATATGTCACCTGGGGGACTTTGTGCACAGGCCTGCACCTGGAGCTAGCCCCAGGGCGCATGTACACAGCTTGGGAGTGGATCAAGGCAGTACTAACCTACCTTCTCAAGTATCCAAGCTCTTCCTATTTTTTGTTTCCTGCAGACAAATGAATCAAAACACTTTTCATGTGTCCTAGCAACCTGGAAGCCAGACAGCTGAGAGATCTTTGTCTTTGTAACAAACCAAGATCTGCACTGAAACGTTCGCTTGCTGCTGCTCCAGAAGCACGAGCACTGTCCCGCTTATGGTGCAGAGCTACATCTGGCAGCTGCTTCTCAAACAGCAGTGCTCGCAGCTCAGCCACCCTGCAAAAAAAGAAGGGAAAGATACATTAACTCACATTAATATAATATTTATCCATCCTTGTTTTTTCCCTTCCCTGCACCCCGCACAAAAAAAGCTACATTTGCACATAATGTCTCTTTATGCTATTATGGTTTAATGCCTTGTTACTAGAGCAGTTGGATATTGAACAGAAAGTAGGGAGCAAATATAAGTACAACAGCCAAATATGTTACAGGTGTTAATGACATTTTCCACCAAATGAAACTATATGCTATTTGGCTTTGTTAAATTCTGACACAGTTCAGAACATATTTATCACAGTGGACATCACAAACCCTTTTTCTTTAATCATGAAGCGTGATTAAGGATCAGCACATGATTCAGAAGATTTCAGGTTTTTAGGTCTGATATATATTTAGTTTCTGAGAAAAGAAGACCCAATTTCAGCTGATGGAAGCTAGAGTCAACTCCTCAATTTGAGTGGGCTTTGGATTGAGTCATCCTCTTCTGTACAAGAAAACAAGATTTGTTTTCTCAAAAGAGAAAACTCTGGACTAACAGAATCATGTAATATCCAAATGAATATTTGTTACTTTTGTCAAAAGGACCACCAGAAAAAAGACCAAAGAGCTACTGGGTTATACATGATAGAACACAGAAATCAGAATTACAAAAGAGTTCACGGCAGAAAGCACATAAGGAAAAGAATGGGAAACTAAAAGATGTTTTGGAAGGAAGCTCTCTTTACACATCCATAACCTTGAGACTTGAACCATGTGTTAGGATCTCAGTTGTTTATCTTATTATGTGCTTCTCCGTAAATTTTGTGCCCAAACACATCCCCAAGAAAAGTCTTCAGTCATCACTAATATGAATTATCAAAAAATATATAATACTTTCACATTTCACTGCAATAGAGGATCACCAGAGCCTGATAGGGACAGAAATACCTCATGGCATCAGAAATGATCATTCTGATATTATCGGGTCTGTTTACAAGTAGCTCCTTTAAAAAGGTTAGTGACAAGAAGTTAGAGATATGATAGGTAAAACTGATACTTTCATTTTGTGTGCCCTACAATAAATATAAAGGATCATTTCAAAATGTAAGGTAGGTTCTGGAATATTGTATCCTTTTAGGTGTCTATAGGGAATACAGCTAGGATAAATCTAACTGGATTTTACCACAGCTCCTCAAAGCACACCCAAAACCAGTGATAAAAAAGTACATTCTACAAAGACAGCTTAAGTATGAGCATATTGGCCAGTATAACATCTGAAATCTAAATGTGTCATTGCAGATTGAGTCATTTCATATCTCCACTTAGGTGTTAAAAAATGGTGCACACAAACACACAACTGTGGGAACTGAAGGCGGGTGGTGGGCAGAGAGAAGCAAAGCAGCACCACATTCAGAATAAGCCACAATGATTCAGAAACAAAACCTGACCTCTGCATTCACCTCTCCCCAGCATCCGAAAAAAAACAATAGATGGGACAGGTTAGGAAGATGACTTTATCATTCTTACACATCTGAAAATATTGGAAAAGAATCTTCTGTCATCTGGAAGCATTATAAAAATGCAGAAAAACAAAGAGATGATAATAGGCCTTTGTTACCGGAGAAATAAAACTGCTGGCTAAAAAACAGAGTCAGGAATATATGACTGACACAGAACTTCTGAACAATGTTTGATAAGTCCCTTAACCTTTCTCAGTCTTAATTTACCCATTGATGATGTGTGGCAGTGATATTTAGCTGCCTAACAGGAGTTATAGCCTGCAGTAACAGGCTTATTTGATACTCAGTAAAGACTCCAAGATCTGTGAATGGCAGATGCTGAGGTTTCACTGGGCTCTATTAGGTCTCAACACTTTCCCTCCAAGTCCTCTTCTTACTGGAAGAGATGACCAAAAAAAAACCCACCTAGAGATGTTGCTGTAATTCCTAAGCAGAAGAAGTGCAGTTCCTGGGATAAGCTCTACAGGACATCAGGGCAAAGACACTGCTGAAACCTCCTTCCATTTCCACCCCCCCTTTTCAGGGCACATTAAGTTTTCTTCAAATAATACCACAAGGCATTTTCCTTACTCACTAGACCAACATGGTTCACTAGACAAATGTAGTTTGTCATTTCTGCAGGACTCTTGTTTATATCCTTTGGAAAAAAATTGTTCTAGCCCTCTTGGTGCAAGTTATTTTTTCATCTACCCTTTTGACTTTCAGTCTACAGGAAGAGCTACTGGACTCCTAGGAATGAAGAGTAAAGCCCTCTTAACTCCTCAGGACTTCAAAGGGAGGACTAGCTCACATTCCCATACACCCTTTAACCTTGTGTGCACCTCACAATGACAAAAACATTTGCCTCACAATCATAAATATCAGTATTAAATTATAAAAATAGCCCCGACCAGCTCTTTGGTGGGCAGGACTCTGGACAATAGAACAAACATTACATGACAGAACTGGCAACAGAGCTGTGTTGGCTGAAGTGGCTGGTTCTAACCAGACAGGATTCTCCCTCTGAGTGCCCTGCCTTGCTGTGGTCATATTACACTTTTTCTCAACCTAATCTCTAGCTGCTCCTGCTCTGATACTGACAAAGCCTGTCCTGGGGAGAGGACTAAACATTCTATGGTCAGCTATCTGTTGAGACACGTGATGTCATGAAGTTGAAGACTCCCCTATACCAGGGTCTAGGCACACTCAGAGGTAGCCTGGAAGAGCACTTAATGGCTCAGAGATCCCACAGGGTTTTCACTTCTACACCTCAGTTTAAATAATGCCTTCCTCTTTGGCTAATCTAGTTCCTTTCCAGGATTCAGTTTCACATCTTTTAGGGTTTAAAGAGAACCACTAGACCAAACTGTAAAACTAATGCTCAGCTTTTTGAGTCCTCTCTGGTGGACATCCACAATTATTCCCATGATCTCTGCATCACTAGGCCATGAAGGTTGAGGGGAAGGCTTGGAAAAATCTACACACCTTTAGAGATCTCAGTGCAGCTTTTGAGGGGTTAATGGGGTCACCACTAAGGAATCCATCATTCTCATTGTCCACTCACATATGCTAGAACAAAGCAAGGGTAGCACCACTAAATTTATTTAGTACCACTGTGTCTGTAAACTACTGTCACCTAAATGGCTTTCTCTGTAAGAAAAAAAGGCAGCAAAAATTCACTGGAGAAAAGGAATACAGTCTCATTCTACTGAGTCAGATGAAGATCAAAATATAAAGTGACAGTTCAATTTAGTTCAGATCCTATAGCTAAATAAATATATAACACAGTCATTTATTTATTTATTTAATAAGTAGAAAGATTTTGGACCTCTGCTCTGGCACTGGAATTTGGTTTCCTGTTGTATTCATACAATATTCCTGGAATCAGAACAAAATCTGTTCAAACATCACTGCAGCACTTAGAAAACTTCTGTCACCAGTGTACCCAAGTAGAAAATGCATTTTTGATGTTATGCAGAAATACATGCCTTGATAGAAGAGATGAAGATGCAGCCCCAAGTGTTAAAAAAAAAAATCAGAGAACATTTGAGCAGATGAAGATGCACTCCAATTTTTCTTTCTTTCTCTTTCAAGCTTCCTTAGCTCAAGACACATATTCCAGATATATAAATGATACATGTAATGCAGAGTAGTTAATACAGATAGAGAGAGATTGACATGGCACTTATCTAAATGGACACTGAGATTCCAGGATCCTATTGCACTCTAGCTGATAGGAGCTTCAGAAGCTGTGAGTCAAAACTGACTTCACAAAACCACAACAGCACTTTTCACCTTTGCCAACAGACATTGAGTGAGCCAGTTTACAGTTCTGTGCCAAGGGCATATCATGCAGACTTTTCTATTTCAGCTGAAAGAAAACCCACTATCTGATAAGCTAACATGATGAATGTTCCAAAGACTGCACAACTAAGCAGAAAAGCCAAAAGATTCAGAACTTCCCTGATCTGAAATCCCCCCAATTTAAAATACATATTTAAAATACATTTTGCAAGTCTTACTAATGTGTGTATACACATTATCCTGCCTACCACACTCTGAAAATACTGAATATTCAGAACATGAGCTCTATATTAGTCCATGTTAAATGCCATCAAGGAAAAACTGACATTCCTGTTAAGAAACAAACCAAACCCCCAGTACTGCACAAATTTATTTGTAAGGCATGATCTGAAACATGCTATTATAAAGACAGCCTTTAAAATATTCATTAACTTCAATAAAACATATTACACCTTCAGAAACTGTCCAATATGGCAGTAAAGCCTTGTATCACCTATTCATTTGTCCTCATTTTTTCCAGCAATAAGAGAGCATCTGATTTTATTATCATAAATACTGTATAAATATATTGACACTATAAAGCACACAAACAACTCAAATCCTGTGTGCTTTTTTTACTGAAGGCAAACAGAGCCCACTATCAGTCACCCATCTGAAGAGCAAGGAAGAGTATAAACTGATGAAATTTTTTTAGAATTCAAACTTCTGATGTGGAACTATTTTAAGATCTCCTGAGCAGCCTCCTCTCTGCCTTCCTTTGAAGGATGGCATGAAGAACATACAATTCAAGCATCATTACTTCTACACACACAGGCTTTGTGTGTCTGGGATAAAGTATCTTTGACAGAACAGACAAGCCACTGCTTGGTAAAATGTGAGTGATATATAAACCAGATCAAGGATCCAACCACTGAGTTGGATTATAATCTCTCTTTCATTCATTTCAGACACAATTTTAAAATCAGGTTCTGTTTCAGTATGCCATGGCCTTCTTGCACATTAGTAATTATGGTACCTCTAATAGCAATAAAGGGTGAGCCACCGAAGGTCTGTAGCTACAGCCCTCTTCAGATAAGAATTAAAATTTCACATTTCTAGTCAGCAAGCCTCAATTTCCAGAAAATTTCTAGTTGGCTAGAAGTACTGTGATGCATAGGCTTTCTCCAGCATTTTAAGAATTTTATGTCTTCATGCTAAGTGGGAAGTGGATGATGCTTTTTACCCAAAATTAAAACAAAAAAAAGACATTGAACTAGGCTTTTATAAATTAAAAGAAAAAAATACAGTCTTGTGCTTGTTACAAAAAAATCAAAAAAGAGCAAGGAGCCACACTGGGCTTCCATTAATTTGAACCAGCTCACCAAGGTCTACTTTAAATTTTGAGATACATCATGTTCCTTCAGAGACCAAAGTCAACAAGGAAAACCAAGCACAGTCTTGGAAATTACATAGTCTGTGAGATATCCACAAAAGAGGAGGGAAAAAAAAACAAACCCAAAAAACCCCAACAAACCAAAAAGGATAAACCACAGCTACAGCCTGGATAAAAACAGACTTAGATGAACACATCAAAAAAATAAAAAAAGAACAATTACTGAGAGTAAAATTTGCCATATACTCATAAGAATAATACATCCAATTTTGCAAACCAGAGACTTGATTCTGTGGGGGAAATCTTTATGTTTACAGACAGGAGAAAGGAAGGCTTGTAAACTGGTAAGAACATTTTTTTCTAAAACAGAACAAAAAGTACAAAACAAGGAATAGTATCCAATAGATTAAGCATTAAGCACACAAATCTTCCTGAAAGTAGGCAGAAAATCTGCCAAGTTTTTTCTTATACATATTGAATTAAAATTCAGCATAATCCAACCTAGAAAGAAAGCATTACAGGGAGCAATATAACTTCATAGTGAAAGACTTGTGCTCACAGTGAAATGTGACATTTTTAGACCAAATGCCACCTCTCCCTACAAAATGCTTAGTGATGATCTCAGCCCCTTGTTTTTTATTCTTTTCCTATAACTCACTAGTGCCTTAAAGAACTTAGAAACTTAAATTTGTGTTTCTTATTCAAGTACCTGCTGTAACAATATAGAAAGGTGCATGCAAAGTGCCATCTTTCTAACTTCATACTAATTGACATCTAGTTTGCACTAGTGCAAGAACTCTAATGTGATTCAGAAAAATATTGATTTATGGTTATGACCTTCTGGTAGCCAGAGAAAACCTGACATTTATGCTTAAAAACAAGAAATGTAAGTTGTCTCAAACTTACAGACTAAGTATTAAATTCAGTTTCCTTGGAAGTGGTCAGGAGGTTTCTTCCTCCACAGCAGCAGGAGAAGAGAATTTTCCATGTTAACCATGAGTAGGTGCAATAATTCCACTTGTTATCTTCCATTAGAACAGCAGAAGTAAAGAAACATTGAAGAAATTACTTGTGGTTTAGTCAATAGAGTGAGATAAATCCAAAATTCACCTGCTTTTAGCTACAAATTAATCAATGCAATGATTATGGAACCATATTACTGATTTTCCTCTATGACATAACTAAATGCTGCCATCAAGCCCTAATAGATGGGAAACAAAAGTTGTATTGTGGCAGTTCTCCCTACAACATTAAAAACTTCTCCTCCACTCAGTGCAAAATAAAGCCAATTTCCAAACCCCTGCTAAGCTGAACCTTTTGAGCTCCAGTAAAGCAACAGTGTATCTATGACACAATTAAAAAGCTTTTTAACCTTTTATTGCTTGTTTTTGTCCAAGTCCTTGTCAATTAAGCATGTGTATTGAGGACTGGAAGAAAAATGTAATGAAATGTGGTCAACCACTTTCTTCTTTCTTTGAATATGTTCAATATACAAAATGTAGAAAATCACTCTTTCAAATTAACCTATTCCCCTGCAATCAAATGTTAGGTTACTTTTAACAAATGACCCTTTTCTCTTAGGAGAGAAATCAATATTCATAGTTTTCTCTCCTGCCCTCTGTGACTACTGCCAGAAATCCTTTTTTATATAAAACTGAAGGAGCAGACATTTACTTTAAAATCCCTAATTCATGGACTTTATTCCTCCCTTGCCATGGCTCTTCCCCAGCTCAAGTGCTTGCCTAAGTCAAGGTAGACAATCATTTTCTGAAGCTAAGTGGGCTGTGGGTGCCAGGGCAGCTCGGCCTTCAGAATTGTTTTTGCCTGCAAAACTACTCCTGTCTGTCCTCAGATAAAGAGCCTGGCTCCATCTGGACAGGGGTGTCCCCAGCCAGCCCCTGCACATGGCACCAGCACCAGCTTGGTGACTCTCCTGGCTGTGACACTTCACACTGATACAAAACAAACAAGAGCAAAGGGAGAAGCATCACTTGTAGTGATGCAGAGCCTGGTGCCATCACCCTGGCTTTGAGAGGAGCCCTTGTGCAGGATCCAGGGCCAAATCCCACCCCAAAACCTCCAAATGAGCCGATGCCAGGGCTGTGGGGCCACAGGGCTGTGGGCAGGCCCTCAGCAGGCCAAGGGTGGGATGATGCCCCTGTGCCATGCACTCACCAGGCTGAGGGGAGGTCTGGGAGGAGGCACCATCCTGCCTGCAGTCATGGCACCAACAGGGAGCTTGTTCAAGGGCCCAGGGCCCTCCTGGCCCCACAGACAGGACACAGGCCCTGCAGTGGGGCTTCCCTGCTGCCCTGGCCCCACAGACAGGACACAGTGGGGCTGCCCTGCTTCCCTGGCCCCACAGACAGGACACAGTGAGGCAGTGGGGCTCCCCTGCTGCCCCTCCTGGCCCCACAGACAGGACACAGTGGGGCTCCCCTGCTGCCCTGGCCCCACAGACAGGACACAGTGGGGCTCCCCTGCTGTCCCTCCTGGCCCCACAGACAGGACACAGTGGGGCTCCCCTGCTGTCCCTCCTGGCCCCACAGACAGGACACAGTGGGGCTCCCCTGCTGTCCCTCCTGGCCCCACAGACAGGACACAGTCCCCTGTGCTGCCACAGCTCCCCCAGGCTGGCCAGAGCCTCCCCACAGTGAGCTGGCAGCACCCAGTGCTGGCAGAAGCTCCTTTGTGTGGTGCTCCCCCATGGCCTCACACACATCCACTCCCAACCCAAGTCCAGCAACCTCTGAGTCTGCCCCATGACAAAATAAGAGAGAACAACTCAAAATTCGAGCAGTCCCAGAGCACATTTGAAAATCCCCTTTTCCTCTCAGGGAGAGTATGCACAGTGTGGCACATGCAGCCCAAATGCCAGCATGTCAGGGCCTCACTTTGGAAATCCAGGTCATGGTTTTACTCTTAGTTCCTGCCTGGATTTCTCTTGTTTTCAGCTGGCCAGGCTGAGCAGTGCACTCAGATGTGGAGATTTATCCCACAGCCATTGTAGCTGGATATGTTCCATTTTCTCCATTAAGTCCATTTACATAAGAGTGCATTAATGTACTTCCAGGTGTGCTGAGATCAGAGTCAGCTCTTTGTGGATTTCCATCCAGTGTTTTTGTAGAGCTTGCCTGCAAACCTGAGTAGGAGAGAGCTGTCCATTTTTATTAAAATTCACATGTATCTCACTGGAAATGACTGCATGACCAGCACACCTCTGAGGGTCTCTTGCAGCAAACAGAGAACAGAGGTTTGGGTTTTTTTCTCCTGCCTTTTATTACTTCTTGCAATAAGCTTCTGTTTAGGGGCCAGCAAACTGAATATTTTGGAATGTTTTAGTTTCTGTAGTTGCTCTAGACTGCTTGGAAAAAAAAAAAGAAAACACACACCTAGTAGTTCACTATAGTGTAAGCACATTGCCATCACTGCCATATCTTTGAGCACTGGAAGTGAAATTGCCACAAAAAATGAAGAGTAACCACCATAGAGACTTTTGTTTAACAACTGTGCAAAATAACAGCAACAATAATATGCAATGAAATCAGGGCATTTCTTTTTCCTTAAATAATAGGCTGTTTATAGCAAAACATAATAAACACTATCAATCAATGGAACAATAATAAACAAAAACTTGGGTTTATGAGAAAGTCAGGAATTCACAAGATACATACCTGGGTAAAAGACTCAAACAATTCTGCCCATATGAAATAAGAAACCACCTGCATGTGTTGTATATGCTTTATGAATTACAAAGATAGAGCTATTAGCATGGTTTATAGGCTATGCACCACACCATTCTTTATCAAAAAATGCTAATTTAGTGTCTCAGCTAGTCCGCAGATGCTTTATTGTATCATGATCATTTAGATTCCACTTTTCTCATGCCACAGTCAGATATTGTGAAAAATCAAGTTCCATTTACAGCATCCATTGTTATCTCACAAAGTAGCACTTCATGCTACTACTGATGTGTTACAGACTGTTAACAGCAATTTAGTTTTAAATGCCAGTGCATGCAAGTGTTCTGGATATGAATACTAACAGAATGAAGTTATGCAGGTGTAGGAATTAAAAAGGAAAGGAAAAAAACTCCACACCACCACCCACACCACAACCCACACAGGAAATGACTGCCAGCTCTTTGAGGGAGGACACAAAGCATGGGACTTCTCTCTTTGCATTTTAGCTGTATGAAGTTAGTTATTCCCCCTCACTCATCAGTGGAAACATCCTCCTCCAGGGATGTCTGAAGACAGGTGCTAATAACCCAGTGGTATTTATATCTCTGCACTGAATATAGAGAGAAATTAAGTAATTATTTTTGGTGGTTGTTTATCTTAGAGGTGGTCAAGAACATAGCAATGGCATATTAATGATCCTCACAGTTACACCATGGTGCCTTACAGGCTGAGACATCCTAAAACCAGGACATGAGGTCTGCAGCATGGGGAGAGCTCTGCCTACCAAACAAGGAAGTTTCTCATTTCTGGAGCAGCTTCTTCTGTGTCATCTTCCACTTAGCTTGTTGTAACTCTTTGTGAAGTGCTTTTTGTTGACATCCTAACTAAATGAATTCATTATCCAAATATGTAAGCAGATGATTATAATTAATGAACAACAAAAAAAAGGCACTATCAAGTTAAGTAGACTCCCAGAGCTATCGGGGGGATGAGTGGCTGGTCCCATTTAACATCTATTGCTTTAATAAGCAAATGCCAACTGACTAAAAAATACAAAGAAGAAGCAAAGTTCAGACTCTAATTAATGCCTTGCTACATAGAAACCCTGCTATTCCCAGCTCTTTCCTGAATATTTGAAACTGAGATGAGCTAAGAATTGCTCTAGCTAAAGTAGGCCACTCCCATGAATTGGACAAGAAACTGGTTATCTTTATAAATATCCAGCAAACCTAATTAATTCAGATGGATAAAAAAGAGCAGATGATATCACAAAAGATTGTCCCTTTACCATATCCTTCCCTCTTCCTTCTCCCTGTAAAAGCTTCTCAAAGTGGGGTTTTAGTTGGGACAGATTTCCCTAGTGGAATTGCAAGAAGATTCAATATTTGGCCTACCCCCTTTTGCTTTTTGCAATAAGGATGAAAAAGTAGGAAGTTGTTCTTATTAAACTGAAAATCCCTTTTGAGAGACTGCCAGAAATGAAATGGTTACTGTGCATTGAAATAGTTCTTCACCTTTTTGTTCAATGTGAAAGGCAAAAAAATGATGCAAATATGAAGCAATATGTCAGTTCTGCTAAATAAAAATGTGCACAGTAAAACTAAATCACATATATTGAAGTGTTATTTTGGTTTTATGGAAATGTAATCTGTGTTATGACATTTGCATTTCATATAACTGCTATGGATAACTAATCTTCCAATGCATTGCATACCATTCTGTCACCAAAAAAAAAAAAGTAATACTGTATCATCTGTTTCCACCTGTACACTAGAATATTCCATGACAAATGTATCAACATCAATTGTATAAATTCAGTCCTGAGCCAATGAAAAGTATGGATTCATTTAATAGAAAGATTTCTTTTACCCTTAAACTCTACACAGCTATTAGAAGATATCATAGCATGGTAGCAAAGGAAAAATTACAACTTCAAACAACACAATATATGGATGTTTTTATGCATTCTAAGACTTCTGAATTTTGAGTGAAAATTAAATACATCAATGCAGACTGCCAATATGGAACTTTAACTGGAACTTGATGAAATTGCATGTTTCCCATTCCGTGCCCAAAAATTATAGTTTTCAGCTCTGAGATATCTTATGTTATGCTACACATTACAAAAAAGTGATACTTAAATACAAGTGAAAATACTAAGTATATTTGAAATTCATTATCCTTTCCCTTTTTCTTCTGTGTCCTTTGCTTTTGTTTTCCATTTGATTACATTTGCTTACCTAAGCCATTATCCAACCTCTCCAAAGATCCAATTCTCAACAAATGCCTTTAGAGGAAGTTTTAATAAAGGGGTCACACATGCTTTAGCCCTGATTAAGCCCCTGTTTCACAACACTTTTGTAAAAACAAAAAGCCTTTAACTTCCCCACTTTGGAAACCAGTCAAAACCAAGGAAACTCCAAAGGAATAGAGTGCAAGAGTAAGCCTTGGGATGTAACTCCCAACCCTTGGAATCCCTTGGGCACAAGGAGCAGGACTACTTGCACTAGAAAACCAATATGCTCTAGTCCAGTGCAGTGTCAGGCAGCAGTAGATGAGACACAGACTTTCAGGTAATTCATTGACTTAGCACCAGACTTTTCAGTGACTTGCAATGAGACTTGTTCTCTGCAGCTGTCAAGGGACATTTCAAATAGCTAAATCTATGCTTGAGATAGAGAATGACCTAACTTCCTGAAAATTGCATAACTTACTGAAAATCAAACTAGCTAATGTGGGGTCATTTGATTAATTTTTACTATAATTAAGGAAGATCAGCATTAAATGTGTGTGTTTCTTTTCTTGGAAAAATCATGCTTTCCTATCTGCTGTGAAAGCCAATGCAAAAAAACATGTCTGTTCACTTGAATGTAGCTATCTGCAGTGACATAGCTATATTTGGGATTCTTTTGTGTGCTGAGTTAGAAGGAGTAGCAGCTTTTTAAGCTCAGATGTGTAAATGTCCCCATTTATATCCTGGCTCTGCAAAAATAGGTTTTTGTGCATATTGCAGTCAATATACACACACAAAAGAGAAAAGTGAAATAAAAAATATAATCCTCATATTAGAAAACTGAGTACTTACCTAGTGATAGCAGCTGGAATGAAAATGGCTGAAAGCAATAAAAATCCATTTTACCATTTAGTACAGTTTGTCAGACTAGAGAAATGGGATTGAATTTCAAAGCCACAGGCAAGCTGGCAGAAATCTGTGCTTATGCAGTTGATAGGGGTTTTTTTTCCTCCTTTTTTCTTTTTTTTTTCTTTTTTTTTCCTTATTTACAACTCTTTTGATAAGCCTTCAGCAAGTTACATAGGTTGTTCTAGTTGTATCTCCTTTGACTGGATTAGAATACTTGATGACAGTTTGGATAAGTTTGAGGCAGATGGTTCTTGACATTTTTCATGCCATCAGTTACAAACCATGCAAGGAAACTCTTTCATCCTTTGTTTATCCTTCACTTAGAAGCCACTATGGTAGATCGTTAAACTTTCATTTTTCACAGTGCTGATTAAGGCGTACTACAAGGCAGATGTTATGCAGCACCATTTTTAACAATTTACATTTAGCACCAAAGCTGGCTTTGTACTTGTTCCAGTGGATCAATTCACATTTCAAAAACTTCAAGGTCAACCTCTAAGCATTGCTACTCTGTTGAACAACTAAATGTTTCATAAAGTTTTCTCTATGACTGCAGCACTTGAAAATTTGTGCTGGACACTGTTTACTTGTTTATATCTGCCAAAATGGATACAAGTAACTATTGTTCATCTCTGCCACAATTAAACGACAGATATAGAGCTATAAAATCCAAAGACTTACAATAAAACAAATAAAGATCACTATTTTAACACACAAAAAAAAGATTCATTTATTTTCATTACTAGCATTTATAAATAACAAATAATTACTATTCAATTGGCAGTTGGTCTTAATCTTTATATCAGGTCAAGAAATAACATTTCATGGATGAAAATGTCATGTGTATGTGAATGTTTTGTTTTATGATTATGTAAATTCCATACTTCCTAGGAAAAATTCTAATAGTTGTATGTAAACAAAAAACAGGTAAAGGCACTTTTAGAGAATAGCATAATAAATATAGTCATGACAAAATACAATAAAATTAATTCACAGCCATTTAATTTTTATGCTCTGTAGAAAACTGAGTTTTTATAAATACTTGGGCTCACCAGTAGATGATGTTACATTTTTTACTGAAAATTTACCAGAATTATCTGTAACCAATCATAGCAATGGGGTAGAAGCTTTTGTGCTAGTGACAATTTCCTTAAAGGCCAATAAAGGGAAAAGAAACTTCTGGTAACTGAAGATTCCTTTATTTTTTAATTCAGATTCTTCAAATTAGCAACCTAAAATGGAAAAAATAGTAAAGTATATTTTCTTGAATGAAGTTTCAGGTTGGTTGTTTTTTTTAATTTGGGGGATTTCCTATGCTTTTGTCTTTTTTTATGCAATTAAGCTGTAGCAATATGTCATATTAATTATCATTGTCATAAAGTTCTGAAGTAAAAATTAGCAGACTGAATTATAATTTTATCCTCTGATACCTCCTGATCTTCATCATACCCTTTTCTTATGTTCAATTTACTCTTCCCCCGCTCCCTCCAGCCCCCCAAATTTGTGCCATAAAGACTTTTCTATCTTAGTCCTTGATCACTTAAGACTTCCCATCTGGTACTACTACTTCACCCTTTACATCTAAAACTATTTCTTATCTGTATCTCTACCCATTGTTCTACTAAATTGATGTTTAGGATTTTCTCAAATCAAAAATGGGTTTCATCTGAGTAGTTCACTTGATTAATGACAGAAGTCAATGAAATGTTGAACTTGGGATAAACAGCTATGCTATGGAAAATATATATTATACAAATATATCAAGAAAAATATTTTATGTACTGATACTATGGATCTTAATTTCAGTAATAGTGGGGAATGCCTTCATTTCACTTGAGGAACAACAGACATTACAAGTGTTAGTCATGCTAACAAAGATGTGGGGAGTACACAGACAACAACACATGGTCACAACTATTTCTGCAGAAATCAGCCTGGAAATATTATAAAGAAAAGGCTACAAAATCTCAAAAAGCCTGTCTGAAATGGTGCTGACTTCAGTTATGTATCTGTCCTAGATTTGATATTTTGCCACCCAAACCCATACACCAATCTATATTTATAAAACCTTGAGCAAATAAGGCTCAGAGTAGTGATGACTGTGTCATTCAGGAATGTGTAATGGCCTTGCAAATGCACTGCACAGAGCCTTCCTTTTCCATAGCTCTATCAGCAAAAATAAATATAGGAGATGAATGCTAGTGGGAAAGCATGGATTTCATCTTTTTTTGTTACATTATTATCCAGGCTTACAACAATACTTATCATCCTACAGTTTGATTTGTTATAATATATATTTACCTTTTATCTTAGAAGAAAAGAGTATCAGCCCTCCAAGGATAATGGAGAAGCAATGTTATTTAATTATTCCAAACTATCTAGTGCTTTGGTACACAAAAGATAACAGTCAACATACTGCTACAAGTGTGCTGATATGCAAGCTGTGGTCAAGATAAAATATTTAACAGCAGAAAAATACACTTTATAGTGCAGCTGCTATAATGGGATTTTAAATAAGGAGAAACAATTCCATTTATTCTCAGTTTTGAAAATATGCAAAAAGCTAACTACATTCATCCATAAATTAACTTGATAATGGCTGAAGATTGGTGTATAATGGAAGTTGACCACTTAACATACACACACAAACAGGTGCAGGAGAGAGAGAAAGCACATGCAGGTAGCTGTCAGCAGCACACTATCAACACATACAGAAAGACCTGATGTTATCATGGAAACAGTGAAAGTAAAGCCTAAAGAGCTTGCACAATCGTAGTGCCCCAAGGTTCATTTCCAGACTCAGCATAGTAACTCTGTACAGTTCATGTATTTGAATGTTTAGGAACAGAAAACAAAGGAAAAAAATTAAAAATAACTACATGGGCCACATTCCTGTAAACTGGCATCACTCCATGGAAACAAATGCAGCAGTGCCAGTTTGTGCCAGCTGAGGATCTGACATTACATGGAAAAATCCTGAGGCACCTGCAGTTCTGTGGGGGTGAATAATTTATGAATACATGAAATTTTCTGAATAACATATTTTTGAATATTTTTCCATTCACTCCATCCTTTCACAGCCCATGTTCCTTAAACCCATTTATTACAAGCTTCACAGTAGGATTGTGACAATGCCAATTATTTGGCCAATCCCCACCCCTTCAGTTTCTTTGCCTACTGCAGTTTTTCTGGGAGGTGAAGAGAGGTGACTACTTGAGTGTATTCTTCTTCTGGCAATTATTAGAAAGTGATAGACAAAGGATAGACAGTTAATCCTTCCTGATTAAGAGGACAGACACAGTCTTTTCAGGCTTCCCTAATACCTTTGGTTGCACTATAAATGTTATTTCAGACTTTTCTCAAATCCACACTCCATTTTTACACCTAGGACCTATTAAATATTTTTTCCAAGTCTGTTGACAAGTCAGAGAAGGTAAAGGTGGAAGGCAAAGTATAACATATCTCTAACTGAGCACCTCACTAAAATCCTTCTCCTAGGTTCTCATATGCAAGTCTAGAGGTCAATAACAAAAAAAAGCAGTACCCAGCACTACTCCAAAATTTATTCTTTTTAGAAGAAGGGTCTACCTGTTGCCTGTGCTAAGGGGTTGCTGCCAGTTAGAGCATCACACATGAAGGCTGGCCTTCACCAGATGAGCATTCACAGCCCCAAGTTCACAGCTTATCCATTACAGATTTTCTCAGTAACAGCTGAAATCCTGGCAAAGCCTGGGCATTCACTCCCTCCAGGTTCAGCTCCTCTAGGACAATACTGCTCAGGGGGATCTTCCCTGAAATACAACCAAGAAACTCACTATAGAGCAGAAATAGCTTATTGCATCTCCAGATGCCAGAGATACAATGAAATGTGCTTCCCAATGTGGAAGCATAGATGCAAAACTCTACTGCAGCAGAAATTGGCAGCAAGATTTTCATTCCCTTCCTGCCCTCAAATGCCTTTGTGGATTTGTCTGTAGCAGTGATAAAATGTCACGTGAACCTCCTTAGACAGCCAATGTCCAAACTGATGCTGCCTGTAGTGGATTTACTATCTCAAGCCCAAACTTGAACAGCTCCCCAGACCCCCTCTGTCCCTGCTCTCACCCAGAGCAGGAGGTCCCTGCTGAGATGGGCATGAACAGATTGTGCTGGTCCCTGCACCCACCACAGCCACCCATGTGATTTGCATGTTGGGGACACACACAAAGCTGCAGCAGATCCACAGGTTTGTCTGGGCCATGTGGATCCTGCTCCAGCCCCTCAAGCAGAAGCCTTTATTCCCATTGCCTCCCTTTCATCGAGAAATCCTGACCCTTATGTACACCTTCACAGCAGTGCTACAGGAGCTGTGCTCTCCTTGCATGTGCACAATTTCCCATTAGTCTTCCTGAGATTTATGTATGCATCCAGAGAGGAGAATGGCCCTCTATGAATGTTTTAACAATCAGAACAATGAAGCATTGTGCATCAGACTGTTAAAAATGTTTCTAAACACTGTGTTCAATACACACCACTTGATTTCCAAAGCTACTCTGGACAGAAATAATTTAGAAAACAACTCACAAGTAAACTAAAGCTCTTCTAATAAAACAAATATTTCACAGTTCATTTAATCTAAGATATTGAAAAGAACTGCCAGTACTCAGGTACGTGACCTGAAGCACAGAATTTTATTGCTTTCTCCACCAGGGATTAGAAATGCTTGGAGTAAAACAGTTGCTGCTAGGCAGGGCTCCTTTAACCTAACAGTCATATGCCAGGAACACTTATCCTTTCCCTAGCAGTAGGTAAAATAAGAGGGGGAAACTGAGGTCAAGAAAATGTCTTTTTTTTTTCCTTTTATCTATCACATTACAGAAAAATTTCAAAACTCACAACTAAATAAGTGAAATACTTTAAATAATTTACATTTGTTAATATCTACCAGGGGCTTTACATTTTCTGACACATTTTTTCTTCTTATAGGAAATGCTTTGTTCTACAAGGCAGTTTGCCTTGTTGGTGCATGGTGGTCTCTTGCTTTTCTTAGAAAACTTTTCTCTCTCACCATTTCTCCTACATTATTCCTCTATTTCCTCTGCTCTTCCATTCAGTGAGATGCTTGTTCAGAAGGCACAGAGCCACCATTAAGTGGTCAGTCTGCAGTCATGATGGTCTTGAACCATGTTTGCAACAGATGAAGCCCCCAGCACTCAGACAACATTAGTGAGCAACACCCTGGATGTTTTGGGGGCAGTTAGGATTCATTAGAGCTTTCAAGTGTCAGGCTGGCCACACAAAATATACATATGTTTTCAACAAATAGATTTTTCAGGGAATAGTGCAGCTAGGTGTTCTTACTGCATGCTGTAATCTGTTTCACATTCCAGCATGCCAATAAAAGCCAAATTATATTCGTGGAACTACATGTCTTCTGCATTAATCTCAGCAAGCCAATGATTTATCAAAGCTCTCTAATCTTTAGATGAACTAAAGAACTTTTGCAGTCTGAAATAATGAATGCATTCACAAGGCAAAGAAATTTAGTCAAATCAGGTATCCCTCAAAACTTCTTAAATTATCAAAACATTTAAACTGATTCTAATTACCCTCATCCATGCTGTCTGTAAGTACATAAATTGAACAAGGCCAATCTCAGCCAAACACATTACAGCTGTTCTCCCCCCTAAAGAAGGAGCAGATACATGATAGTATCCTTTTATAATAATAATAATCTCCAGGGACTGTTGGGAAAACCCTTGCAGAGGGTGTTCTCATGGAAAATACAGCAGCATATTCCAAATATGGATGTAGCAATGGTGAAACTTCGAGGATCTCACCAATCCCAAATAAAACCACACCTCTCCCATTATTTTTTCCACAGCATTAATGCTGGCTAGAGAATTCACTCCATCAGGAGACTCAAAGGCTGTTGCTGTTACTTGCTCATTGTCTTCTAATCAAAGATAATTTGACTAGTGAAATTATATTTAAAAAATCCAATAAAACCTAGTCCTCTAAACTCATGTAGAAATTTAATTCCAATTTAAATCAATGGGATTTATGGGTGTAAGTGCCTTTGGGACTTTAAGTCTTAGTATATCTTTAATACAATGTAATAATCAATAGTACTCAAAGCCAAAGGACCAGCAATGCTCCAGATCCCTTAAGAAGATGAGGGTACTTTTTTATCAGATGTCTCTGAAGACTCTGAAAATAATTATTTGCTTTTTTAAAAATCATCAGAAAAATATTAGAAGTTAAATAAAGCAACTACCACACCATACAGCCAACTTCCAATAAAGCAACTTGCCTACTGAATAGCCCAGAAAGGCAGCATGCAAGTGGGTGTTTAATAGTCACAAGTTTGTAAATAATGGATTGGTTACACTACCTTAAACCAGATTTGGTGAAAGAAAACCAGTAGTTTTTGAACTTCACTTAAATATATCCACCTAACATGAATAATTCACTCCAATTCACCCCTGTTGTCAGGGGATGAGAAGTAAATGGTGGACACCAACATGAGGGGAGTTCTTTTATGGTGTCCATTTCCAAAGAAACCAAATGAAAATTCTGCCTTCTGTTACAAATGAAAAGGCAGGATTCAGACTTCAAATGATCAAGCTTTTTCTAGAAAAAGGACAGAAGAGAGCCATCATTTTTATGCTTACAATGGTAGAAATAATGCCTTTTTTCTCTAATCTTTAGATAAAGATATGGCCATAGTTGGTCTATTGTGGACTTAAACTCTATTTCAAGAACTGGACCATGTCCATACTGACAAATAGCGACTGCTCATGTCCCAGAAATCTGCACTACAGTTTTCTTTTTGCAAAGCTCTTGGTGTGAGATGGTCATGGAAAGAAAGAGCATTACCTTACTTCTTCCCACAGTAGCCATTGAGTAACTTTTCTTTACAAAGCTATTCAGTATTTCTGTTACCTCGCTTTTCTTCCATGCTGCAAGAGCCATGGTTACAATAGGGAGCATTATTTTTACACAGCTTGTCTGATTTTATCTTTTATTAGTTTGCAAAGAATAAAACAGGATGGTGGGAAGGAAAAGCTGTTCTTCAAATACCTGCCCTGTCATACTTCATGCGCTTTTTTCTACAGTGTGCTTAGTGCTCAGTTTTGAGCTGAGCAGTATTTAGGCAAGTGTGATCATAAACTTGCTTGTGGCATTATAAATGCCTTTTTCATGATTGCTATTCTTTAGCAATTATCTTTGCTAATCAATATTCTGCAATGTTTGGATTCAAGGCCCAGACAAAGTTGACTTAGGGTGTGCTTATTGATAACCACTGAGACCAGCAATGCGACTTCAAGGAAAACAGAGACAGGTCAGGGACTCTTGGCATGGTCTGATGTGACCCAAGTTCAATGTGTGGAAATGGCAACTGATTTACATTGGCTTCCCACACACTGACACTGCAACAATCCACAGTTAAACCAAGCATCATTCCTGAAAAAGCCATCATCCAAATTGTGAGCACAGGAATAAAATTAAATTGGCAAACTATGTGATTTCCAAATAGTTTCCTGTTTTACAATAGTTACTAAAACACCATGTTTGACAGTCATGTACAGTGATCTTACACAGCTCTGAGGAATACAGATCATTCTTTAATAGTTCCAATGTGAATGCATTCCAATAATCTGTCTTGATCTGTACCAGAAGCTACATTAAAACCAGGACTCCAATATGTGTCTCCTGAGAAAGTGGCTATTTTAGCAGAAGGTGAGAAAAAAAAAAGAGTCATGATATTCTATTTTCCAAAGTTCTGCAGTAGCAAAGGCTTTCAGAGATTTCCAGGAGTTAATAAATACCTTTACAGTCAACCAGATGAAGAATGTACAGAGTAGAAAAACAAAATTATACGAAGTGCATCTGTGCTTAGGAAATGAGGAAGACATTTCTCTCACCTTCTTTCTGAACTCCCTCTGTCCCTGGCACTGGGCCAAATCTGTTTCTAATATAAATCTAGATAAATGGATGTACTGCACCGATAACTAACAACAGTGGTATTTTACTTACTCCTATGTATGCTTTTGATCTCAATTATTTTCAATTTTCTATGGAACACTGCTAATAAAGATACATTTTTTATGTTTTAAAGGTATTTGAAAGCCTTCTGGAAAATAAAAGGCAGTTTCAATAAATACTAAACTTCCATTTCTACAAGTGATTACATTTAGAAATATATAATCCTACCAACACTCATACTGTCTATGTATAGAGCCAGAAAAACCACGAGATGAAGTAAAACCTTCTAAAGTACACAGCATAACTATGCAAAGCTGCCATGTGAAGCAATTTATGCCTTGGCCAATAGCAGGGGCTAATACTAAGAAGAATTTATTTTAAAAATAGCTGAAAAAGAAGATCATACACCAGCTATTCAAACAGAAGTAATAAAAGGCTTTATTTTGAAGGATGCCTTTACATAAAAATCCTGTGATTTCCCTTAAAAGAGACCTTGCTTTTGTTTTCTTTAGTTATAATTGGGCTAGAGTGGCCACGTAACACCCATTGCCACCTTAGGTGCTGCAGTCCCAGCCATTCTTTGATGTCTGTAGAAAGTTTCTCTGGATTCCTCAAGTTCCAGCCTGGCCAAGCCCACCCAGCTCAGCCAACTCGTACTCCACTGGCATCAGTCTCAGCACAGACTGGATAAGCTCATTGCACACTGAGCATTTACTTATGTAGAGACACATCAAAACAGGTTTTCCACACAATTTCAATTTCAAATTCTTGTACTTCTTGAAGGAAGAAATCAGAACCAGAAACCACTTTGACTTAGGCTTTGGATATTGCTCAGGGATACAGCAGCTCTCCTGCTAGACTTTTTTAGTGATCTTAGCAGCTTAAACAATCCACCTGGCACCTCACTCTCCACATGTAAAGGAAGAGATGCATGATTTCCTTTTTTTCTGACTTGCCTGTTTATTTCAGAGCAGGAAAAAAGATACATCAAAACCACAGACTTCAGGGAACTTTAATCTGTCAGGCATGTAAGAAACTTTACTCCTAATCAAAGTATCTATAGACACTATGATATTTCAGTATCTATTTCACTATGATAAAAAGGCTTCTCTATTCTGTTGTGATTTAAAAAAGGAAAAGACAACACCCATAAAATTCTAATTAGAGAATTACTGATTCTAGGAGAGACGAGTCTGAGGAATGCACCTCTATCAAAAGAGATTTATTAAAGAAAAATCTCAAGACAACTCTACCATGTATATCAAACCAGCCTGTCCCCCACTTCCAAATAATTCTCTTTTTTTTTGCAGCCTACTAGCAAGTGCCATCTTGCCTTATTTACACTCCATACTGACTCAGAAAACCATACCAAAAACTCTGTATTTCAATTCCAGCCAACAGTAATGGAAAATGTAACCTAAATTGTCTTACAAATGCTTCTTGCATCCAGAAGTGAATTAAACTAAACTTCTGGGAAACCTGTCTGCTCCATGCTATTGTGCAAAGGATGAAGCAGATCTGAGGCAGGAGCAGGGATGGGGGATATCCCATTTGCATAAGGAAGATAGCTCCTTTGTAAACATTGATACAGAATGGCAAGTCTAGCAATGACTTTTTCCCCCCTAAACTCTCTCCCCTCTGACTTACACATCCTTGTAATATATACTGCTGTTTTGACTTGAGCTATGCACCCAAATAGACTATTTGTGGAGCATTTGTGATGCACAGATCTATTATGCACAGCTATCAGAGGTCAAACACAGAGCAATTCTATACCTCTGATGTCAGCCTGAACAGAAGCATTGTTCTTGGCAGTGACAGGAAAAAGGCACCACATCCAAATTACTGAAAGCCTTCTCATGCCAGAAGAAAAAGCTGTCAGTTTAACAGCTGAACACAGAAGGTTCAACCAGTATATATCCTTCTCATTCAAGTAACATGAAACCCCAGAAAAAAAAAAAAAGAAAGAAAAGAAAAAAAATGCTGGAACTGTGTCAGATTTTTTAAGTTGGAAAAGCTCTTGTCAACGCTGAACAAAGAAAACCAGCCATTTGTGTTGCCAAGACAGTGCTACTGAATTACAAAATAAAAGAAGGAGCCTCAATATAAATATATAATGTGCATGTCTGTACTGAAAGATAAAATATTATAAATTTACTATAGTTTCATATTTACACTGCAAAGTAGGCTGCAAACTGTGTGAATATCTGTTAACATGCACACTCACACATAGGTATATGCTGATCTATAGTAAATCTATAAAATTTGTCCCCTATGTATATTTCCCTCCTCTGTATTTCATTACTCAAAATAAAAATAGTTCTCTAATTACCACACTCATATCTTATTCATGCTCAGTGTATGTTCCTTGAACAGCATCCCCAAACTGCACAGGCTGTACTTAAAGAGAGGGGAGACATCTCCCTGCCTGGGGTGAATGATCCCTCCACCCATCTTTGACCAAACAGACCTCAGCACGTCAGCAGCTATCCAATAATGACACAAGAAAGAATCCTCTGACTCTGGGCTGTAGGAAATCAAGGTGTAGCCTGTGTCACATCCTGAGGCTACAATCCCCTCACCATTCCCCTAGAACAAAATGCTGCTCAGTGTAAGGAAAAGCTGTTTGGTACTACAGCAGTGATTACCAAACCTTCACTTTTTCTCCTCTCTTAGTTTTAAAACATACACTGGGTGAACAGCAAGCATTTGTAAGAGTTAAGTATGTAATCCAGCTTACAGGCTATATTTCATTTTCTAATGCATAAATAAGAGAGATTTAAAATTCCAGTAAATAGTTCTAACCAGCTACATCAAACAAGTGAAGCATTAGATGGGGAATGTGCACAGATCTGTCATCTGATCTGCCACATGGTCCTTGAAGAAATATCAATCCTGATAGGTGCTTTACTGGTTTTGTTTTTCACTGCCACTGGATAAGCAGTTTAAAAAGTGACGCTAATTTTTAGCAGAAGAACCATGAGAAGTAATGCGAGGAGACAGTTGTACACAGTCACAGGATGAATTCAGAATATTAACATGTTACTCTCTGCCAACATTAAAGAGAGAATTGAGTTTAATTTCATTCCTGTGGGTTGCTCTCGCTTTTTTGTCAATACAAAGCAAAAATAGATCATTTTAGCTGATTAGAAGTTCCCATGTTCTTCTTATTTATCTCACACTTGAAATCACAACACTCAGTTTGTGACAACGTAATTGTCTCCATAGAAACTGGTTCCCACGAAAGGGAGCATTTGCACAATATTTGGACCCTGTTTACTGAAAACCTGGTAAACACGTGTACTGCACAAACTGTCACCACTGGCAGATTTCACAGAAACCCACAAACCAGTTTATTAGGGATTTATTAAAACAATATTGTTTTCTACCTCTAACCAGCCAAAAAATAAATCAATCACTACATGAAGACTGAGTAAATTTCTCAGAATCAGGATACATGGCTCAGTGTTCTTCTATGCTCAGGTGTAGCTCTGCTCAGCCTGAACTGTGCTTTATGTGTCCGATTCCCAGGTATGGTTGACACATTACACTGACTCACAAACCAAAGCAAACATTGTGAATACTCTTTACAGTATGATGGTCTATACCAAGTTTTCTGAGGTTAAATTCCTATTACCTTTATTTTTTATCTCCTTGTAATTTTAGAACTTTAATCATCATTGATGGTCACTTTAGGCTCAGCTTTGACATCAAACTAAATTCCCAAAACCTCCTCAAATAAAAAAAAATTCTATACAAACTTTTAGGAAATAGTGGAATGTTGAAATTCTCTTCATTTGACTGCAATAACTGTTTAAGTGAGGCTGTATTCCTTTGCTATATCAATACCTGGTACTGTTTGTGTACATGACAGTAAGTGGGATACACCATGCCTAATTTCATTCTTTGTAGTCCCTGTGCAGCAATCAGTAGGTACTGGCAGGTAACAACTCAATCTGCAAAACAAGTACCTAAGAGTAAGGTGGTGTCTGGAAATGAAGTCAATGACAAAATTTTAATTAGCCTCCAAACTAGAGCACATCCTCCTGTGCCACTGACCTGTGAGAGCACTGTGACCATCCAGGTGTGCACCACATTCCAGGCTGGAAGAGGGGAGGGCACTGCTCATCAGCATTTCCAGTCGTTTAGAAAGGTGAATACAGGACAAATCTAGTGATACCCTTCCCAAACACCTAATTTAAATTTTTCATTTTGTCTAACAGATAACATTTTGCTTTCAACAGAAAATGTATCTTATGGCTTTTGGGGAAAGGAGAGCTTGTTTGTTTGTTTGTTTTGGGATTTTTTTTTTGTCAGGCTATGCAAAAAAAGAAAAGGAAAGACAGAATTCCTGAACATTTAGAGATCAGTACAGCCTGCGTACCTCAGGACCAGCCATTTATATGTAGGATCCCACCATTTGAGGGTGTCTTGCCAGAAAAGAAACAGATGGTGCCAATAAAAAGCAAAAATGAACTTTATTCTTCTATAACAAGGCAATAAACCCCACCATAATATTACTATTTTCCATAAGTCAGGTCTTAACACATCAGGGGCAAAAGATGAAAAAACTGAAAAAAGAAATCTTGTGCTTTTGTTCCAAGGCTTTGATGTCATCACTGTTGGTTTTTGGAAAAGAGCTCGCAAAACTCTAAAAATCCCTTTTAGCCTTTAGGTTGCTCTGCTTAGGGATTTAGAAAGGATGTCAGTGTAGGGTTACAGACCAGATGACAATTCTCATTGCTGCCAGGTGTATGTGGGCTGGAGGAATAAATAAGATGCATGGAGATGAAGTTTGTAGTTATCTCTTTTCCCATATATTGACAGAATACATTTCACTATGCACTCACTGAGGGTTTTTAAATTTCTCTCCCATCTCTACAATCCCTTGTGTATGTGAATGTTTTTCTTTCTCTCTTGTTTCTCCATTCTGGCTTGCAGGTTTATCCCACACACCTGCAAGAGCAGGATCTTTCAGTCACAAAGAGCTGGCAGAGCTCTCATGACAAGGAGGAGACATAATTTGGAGCATCTTTTTCAGCTTCATTAATAACAAAACACCTGTGAGCTAGGGAGTTTAAGAGATTGTGTCTTCATCATTTATGAATCTTTCTCCCTGCTGTGGCACTTAGCTCTTTGCCAGCTCAACCTGGCACAATTCCTCAGCATCCAAAATTAAAAAAGGAAAAAAGTGCACTTTTGTCTCCAGCGAAAGCAGTGTGGATGGTGAAGGCAGGGAGAAAACACCACCAGGAGCTGCAAGCCTACCCTTGCTAGAGCTGGTAAGAGTCACAAGCCTTGACACTGCTGCCTATTTATTCTCCCTTTGACACTTTCCTGTTGTTGTAAGAAAAATAATGGACAAGGGAAAATATAATCCTAACGACTCAAGTATGGCATTATAGCTGCTCCTCTCCTCCACAGTCCCATTGCAAACTTACCATAGTACATGGAGTTTAAAATTTTATTGATGAATAAAATAGCTGTGGCAAAGGCAGAGAACAGCTTCTAAGCCTATCTTTGCATAATACATTTCTAAAGGGAAGAACTGCCATTAACACATTCTTGCCATGAAAGGTTAAACCCTATCACAAAGATTTATTTTTTAAGTCATTGTCTTTACTGGAAAGCTTGGATGAACACTCTCACAAACTGTTCCATTCTGAAGCACTACCAAAGGAAGGACATTTGATTTGCAACCAAACTAACAGCTCTATACAACACGGTGTGGTTAATCTGACCTCTGAGGACACTGGAGCACTTTGCAAACTATCCCAGACTCCCAGGCACTGAAATGGCCTTTTGATATCATCTGAGTTATTGCCATCCCCCATGAGCCCTTTGAAATTCTCTCAATACAAGTGTTAGGACCCAGGAGTCCTTTGGTAGACAGCATAAATGCAAGCCAGAGATCATTGTATAAATCAATTATTACATCTCACAGTTTTGTTCAATAGGATTAAATAACCTGAAGGTCTGATAGATATCCATATCTAACTGCAGCAGACACAATACCAACCACCATCAAAGAATTTACCTGATGTTATAGTATTAGCATCAAATCTTGGATGAGAAACAGCATCTTTAAATGCCAGAGATTCACTAAGGCACAGAATGAATGACCAAATTTGTCTTTTGTGCCTGTTAAAAGCAAACTACAGCTTCTGAAATAGCTTTTACTTTGGAGATGGTGCACCATCTTTGCACTGATGCTGAGTATGTCCTGCCCTCATCTTTTGTAGTATATGTGAGTAAAAATCTCAGATTCTTAAAATCTGAGAAATACTTTTTGTTTTAGCATATACAGATGTTGCATGCAATTTCTGTTTTATGTACTCCTTGCAGAAGAAATGTAGAAAAAAAATTAACTGAAACGCAAAGCCTGAGCAAGCGGTGATGAAACCACAGGTTTCCCTCAGCCCTGCTAATGGACCTCCATGCAACTAACAGGGTTTCTCCTTTTTCTTTAGCAACTCATTTCTGGCTGCCCTTGAGTTGTGCCACTCTGTGATATAATCACACATTCTGCAAGCAGAAAATGTGTGCATCTGTTATTCATACTCTGGTGCTTCATCATATAAACAATGCCTTGAACCTGCCCCATCAGGGCTGCTGTCCCAGCAATGGGTGTAGCCCTAACAGGAGCCAGTGTCTCTCTGGGATGTGCCTGACTTACAAGTTCAAATTCAGACACAAAGAAATGCAGCTGAGACCTTTGTTCTTTTCTTATGTGGCAAGTACTGGAAACCCCACTGGGAATTCAGAAAGATAAGATAGATACCATGGGTTTCCTCAATGTTCAGTGCTTGGAAAACCAGATTTCAATAACCTCCTCCACAGATTAGCTGGTAATTTTGGAAATGCATATATTAAAATTTCACAACAACAACAACAACAACAAAACCCCAATAATTTGAGAAACATGCTATTAAAAATTCACACAGTTCATATGGTTTCGAATATTCCCAGGTTCATTTTTACAGCATAACTAAGACATGGACGGAAAAACTGAACTGCTTTTAACGGTAGGACATTCCACTGCTGTACTGGCTGAAAAGTATAATTCAGAGAGCTTATTGCTTCATTCTGAGTCACTGTTTTAGTCTAGTTTGTAAAGAAAACTAGAAAGTTGCCTAAATATGTATTCTTTTGTGAAAAAAATAATAAAAAATCCCTGTAGGATGGAAAACACAGCATCCTGTCTCAAAGGCTAATATCAAGAAGAATAATATTGAAGATATAATATATTAAAGATATAATATATTGAAGAAAAAAACCTGAAAATAAAGGAGACATACAGTGAAAAGAGGATATAAGAAAACAACTGAGTGACAAAAAAGGAATGCAAAGGAATTTTCTGCTTATTGTTGTGTCTCTATTCTCTCATTCTAATTACCATATAGTTTAGCAAATAAAAAGACAGAATAAGCAGATGAGATCCACAAGAGCAATAAGCCTCACTCACAGATTAAAAGCAGGTGGCAGAGTGAGAGAATGACATGAATGGGGTAGGACTTGTGCTCTGGAGGAGAGAGAGGACGTGGACACAGCTCTCAGAGCCTGGGCTCCCAGCACCTCTGGGAGTGGGGCAGCCCCCACAGCCAGGCTCCCACAGAGAGCCCCAGCTCACAGGGCAGCCCTGGCCAGGGCTGCTTTCTCACTCAAGTAACATGAAACCACAGAGAGAAAGCTAGAACTCTCAGATTCAGGGTAAAGTTACAAAAGCTTTTGTCAGTGCCAAACAAAGAACAGAACTGAGGCAGTGTCATTGAATTAGTAAATAAGAGATAGAGTTTCAACTTGTATTTATAGCCCAAGTATACAGTCTGCTACCTGTGTAATGCATATATCTCTCCTTGCCTCCTAATATTTACTTATAACTAATATATTTAATGCATAAGTAAGCATTATATAGAAAATATAAATTCTATGAGTACAATATGGATCTCCCACTGAGTACAGATAATCACCCTGCTGAGAAGAGTGTCTTTACATTACAATCTCCTATGCTAGCTTTCCTACACTCCCAGCACATGAAGGTCTCCCTAAAGGCAGCTCAGCTCTGACAGCCCTGCAGCAGGGTGACACCAGGGGCCTGTGCTCAGCCAACTCAATTGTACTGTTAACATTTAGAACTACAATCAACAACATGTACCAAGTAATTTGCATGTAATGGTGTTGAGTGTCTTCTAAATTTAAAAAACTGAGCATATTGCCCACTCAAAGGGGATATTCCTTGTTATTTTGACGTTAGATGTGATTTACAAGGCCAACAAGTTAACAGCACAACCAATAGCTAACAAATCTGTACCATATGGATGTGGCTCTACAGATGACAAACATGCTTTGACTCACCTGCAGTTTATTTTCTAGCATACATAGATGCCTGCACTCAGGCTTTATTCAGACTCTTTTCCAGTACTGTCAACAGATTAAAAACTGAGTTCAATTTCAATCAAGTTTCACAGACCATCACTGTAAATAGTCTTGGGAAACATGACATCCAACTCTTTAACAAGCACTTGTCATTAACTTGTATAAGCCTATGGCTGGAAGGGGGGAAAGGAAAGAATAAGAAAAAGAAATCCAAGAGCAACCTTAATAATTAACCAGAATGGTGATTAAAACACTACACAACATCTTTACAGCAAGGAATTGGTTGGGCCACTAGTAAGTCCAAAGCTTGACCAAACTATTGCCTCAAATAACTCAGAGGGTTGAAGGGAAAACCTACTTAAAGGAAAAAATAATCTATCAGATATCTCTCTTCTGTTGTTTATATTATTGACCTGATCACTTGGCAGGGTAGGTGAACAATGTTAAGTCAAATTCACAAATGGTTTAATTCAGCACAGCTTAATTCAGCTTTAATTTAGCACAGTTTCACTGACTGCAGTCCAGCTGGGCTGATTTATTCCAGCGAAAGGGTTGGCCCCACTCTAGTGTAACTGGTGAAAACTATTATCCACTGAAAGCATGATCATAAAGAAAAAGGTATTGAGAGGCATGGTATGAAATACAGGGTGTTGATATACTGAATGCTAACAATGTTTATCGCAAAGGCAGCTCACTCTTTCACGGCTGTGATTATGGTTGCCTTTTGTTACAACAGAGCAAAAGAAGGACATCTTTATTGCTTGGAAGTCCATGTGCTCCTCCTATTTATCTTGCACTTGAAATCTTTACCCTTAGTTTGTGACAACATAATTATCTCCATGGAAACCAGCTAAATTGTCATGAAATAGAACACTTACATAAGCCTGGACCCTGCTTCTTTCCCAGCCAGCACAAGCACTGTACAGCCTGACCTGGGCACATCCACACAGGCCTCTCTCCCCCTTGCAGAAATGCCAGAACACACTGCTTTTCCTGTGCAGCCAAATGCCACTTACTACCTTACAGTAATATATATAATACTATAATATATATATTATACCACTTACTGCCTTAAGGCTTTATAAATAGCTTTCCTAAAAGGTTTCATTAATTGTTCAATGCAATGACAAATTATTCTGGTTTATATTCAGGTATTTGTATGTCTACCTAAGCTGGGCTTAGGGTGATTTATAGAATAGTACAATGTATGGAAGGCGTCATAGAAAGCATCAGTGCTTTACAAAACTGAATTTCCAGTTTCACAGTCTGAAGACACAAGTCTAGCAAGGCAAGTATTTCCTAACATGAGTTCGAATGTTCATATCATGGAAGCTTAGCAACAATGAGAAGATTAAGTATGGGAGTTCTAGTAAAGTATTTTTTCCCTTAGTGCTTTTGAAAATCCCACTGCACACTATTAGTTGCAACTATGCTGGGCCAATCCTATTAGCTCTCTCCATTAAGTGTTCACAACTTCCCCTGGAAGATGTATTCTTCCATTTCAGCAAATATTTTATAAATTAATTGCAGGATTTTCACAGTTCAATTGCATTAATTTTATTTTTAAATTCAGCGTGAACTGATGCTTTGTCTAACATGACAGAGAGACCCTGGACTACTCCACCATGTTTAATAAATAAATAAATAATTGTGTGTACATGCACAGGGACATTTCTGGGGATAGAAGAAAGGAATAGGAATTGTGTGGTAACATACCATGCATTTGTAACATATTGCAGATATCTAAAGGCCAAATTATTTTTAGCCTCCTTTCCTAAAGAAATGACTCTTTTATGCTTGTGCCTCTGCCTGTTCCTTTGATTCTGCTGGCCAGTTACTCTCAACAGACAGGCAGTATTATCAGAGAGATTGTTGCTAAAGATTGCACAAAAGCCAGAGCCAAATTCTGTCCCCATTAAGGAGATGCTCAGAGGACTTTGTCCCTGTACATTCTCACAGGATCTCTTCTGACTGCTCATGCTGAGGACAGGCTCACTCTGGACTAGCAGGGGTATGTGCTGTCTCTGTCCCCTCTACACAAGAGCTTATGAGTCATTGGGGAGCAATTAAAAAACACTAAGTTAAACAACTTCATCAGAAAACAGGGCTGAAACATGGAAAAGACTCTGAGGTGCTGCCATGGAGAAGACGTGATGAGGAGAAATGAAGCTGATGCCATGACAGACCATGTGAAGAAATTGGACAGAAATCAGTAAAACTTTATTAGGGAAGGCTCATATGGGAGCTGTTCCTGGAAAAACAACTGCTCTCTTATTGTAAAGCAATTAACTGGAATTCACTGTCAAAGGTATTGCAATTCTGCAAATTATTTCAAGAGAACAGTCATCTAAACTTACTAATGCTTTCTGTTTCAGGTGAATACATCAGGCTTTCCTCCCCCAAGCTACTCATTTCTGAAGCTGTCCTGTGCTCCAACAGCAGCAATTTCATCCCACATTGTATTTAGTAAATTGCACTGAACTGCATGAAGCCTTCCCATAATCTCTGTAAACATGGCTGTATATCTAAAGGCAACTCTTCCTTATGGGTCATTATCTATTCTAGGGCTTGATAGCTCCCATTCATGGCCACATCATCTCAGTAAAAATGAACTTGTTCTGCATTTAGATGACAGGTAAGATAGTCTAAAATATATAAAATATAGGCATTTCCATAAGCATAATTTTCTATACATATAGTAGATTGTATCATTCATATAGTGCCTTTAAACTAAACAAAAAACACATCTGGAGATTTAAAGAGCTCTACAAGCACAAGGTATTTTGCTTGAATGCATCATTACCTGTATACCTATATTATCTTCTCCTGGGCAGTGGTACCAAGTGAATCTGAAATGTTAGGCTGTTTTGTCACCCATTTGAAGTTTAGTATAAACTCAGTCAGGAAAACAAGAGGCCAGACACAACAAATTTCCTGAAACTGGGGTTGGTAAGTAACACAGCTTACACATATGGTGTGGCACCTGGTGCTCATTACACACAAATCAAACAAGCTCATCATTCTTGTAAAGCATTTCTCCAATATGAGCCTGTAAAACCCCCTTCTCGTCTATTTCTCTCTAATTTTTAGGTGTCATGATCAAAAGGTGACGACCACTAACAGGAACATAGCAGTTTGCCACCAGGGAATAGGCTGCAGCTGAGTTCCCTGTTCCTAAAGACTTTCATTTTGTGATCCTGTAATATTGGGGCACATGACCCACCCACACCAGCTGAGAGCACTTAGCAGGACCCCCTCCCTCATTCCATGTTATGAGATGCATTTCAGAAGCTCTTGACTAGACTGAAAAAACCCATAGAACTCAAAAATAACTGACAAGAGTAGCAGAGAGCCTGCAAAAAGCACATAAAATAATAACAGCTCATATTTGAACCAACATGATAGAATTATTACTGCAAGAGTGGGGCAGCCTCAGTGGTTACCCCAGTTAAATGTACCAAATCAAATTCAGAATACTCCCCGATGCTGTTTAATAAAATGTGGCCCCAGAGTGCTTGCACAAGAGAGGACATGTACAGTGCAACTGCCAGGGGATTTCTGGACTTCTCCAAGTTATCTGCCATAGAGTTTCCCACAGCCTTTTCCTTAGTTTGCAGGAGGCAGAACACATTTAATGACCTAATAATTAACAAAGAAAGTCAATATGACTTAGAAAAAGCTTGTGTTACAAAATGAGATGTTTTATAGGAGCACTCTGGTGAAGTACACATCCAAAATAGATCCATTTTTATTTGCATGTGCTTTTTGGTCCAGAATACCCACTGAACCTGGCCAATATGACCAGCTGATGCTGTGGCAGCCTTGTGATTGTACCAAAAAGTACAAGAAAAAGGGACTATCCTGCTTCTCTGAGCAGCTGTGTGAGCCCAGCAGCTCTGTAGTACAGCATATCAATTAACCAGTAATTATCCCCTCAGATTCTTGTTACTTAAAAAAAAAAAAACCCAAACACCAAAAAAACTCACAAAAAATAACAAACTCAAACTTTGCATCTAGATTTCATATAGAAAATATGATGCTGGAGGGAGAGAACAGCATTTTCACATGAGTTCTTTCTTTCTAAAGGTCAGTCTGTAAATTTTAACTTGTTGTATAAGAGTTTGGATTCACTAAGGCTTCTGAAACAGGTCAAAATAAAAGTTTTGGAGTCAGGCAGTGAATAGTAAAATAACAGTATTCAGAATAAAGACAATCTGAGATGATACATAAATCTCTCTAAGAAGCCACTATCATTTTAATTAAAAGCCTCATAATAGTGCTATTTTGCAATATTTTTCAAAACCTACTTCTTTTACTCAAAGAAGAAATGTAGCATTCTTTACCATAGAAACATCTCATTACACTTAACTATGACGTGAGGGAAAGCAGTTATCCATGAGTAATACATCATCAAAAACAGAAAAATAAAACTATTGGTAGCAATTAGCTTTATGGAAAGATTTTGTGAGTAAGTGAGCATGTATTTAATCTCTGCTAATGTTTTCCCCCTTCAGCTTAGAGAAGGAGTTTCTCTGTCATTGCAACACTAAAGTATCATCTATCATAGGAAGAACAAAAGACCAAAGCACTATTCAAAGATGATAACATGAAAGACTTTGAGAGCCTTTATGCCTTCAAGTCACATAGTTCTGAATCCTCCCCTTCTCTATTATTTCTGTATATTACTATATAAAACCATGCATCTATCCAATGGAAGAGCTCATCTGGAGGTCAGAATTGAAAATAATACTCATGCAAAACTACAAATTTTTAGTGTGCTTTCTCAAATTCAAGCTCTTTAGTTTTCATAGCAGTTATACCAAACAGGTGAAGGGATCTGTCATAAACCAATCTATCCTTCATATCAGAAAATTTAGGCCCAATTGTAAAAATCCCTATAAAATAATACTTCTCATGCCTTTAGTAATCTTCTCTGAGGACTTCAAAGTATTGCAGAAATTATAATCAACAATTTCCTAATCAGATTAATATTTTTCTTACCACTAAAGAAAGCTAAACAGAGGCATTTTTTGCAACATTTTTTAAGCCTTAAATAAGCCTGTGGCAGTTAAGAACAGCACCTATTATCACAGATGTCCAATTGCTTTGAACACAAAAGCATTAGTTCAGAATGTGTCTTGTTCTTGTTTAGAACTATTTTCTATGCTACCAATTTTGTAGACAAAATGCAGCAGAGCCCCGAAGTCTTTCAGTGGTTTTTGTACAGCCATAGGTACATGAAGTATTTATTCACATGTTGACATGAATTGTTTCTCTGTAGCCTATGAGAATTCTTTCTTACTCTGTTTTCTTTCTACTATGTCTTCAATTTTTCCACCTCTCATCAATCCTCCAGAAGTACAGCACATGCATTTTAATGGAGAATACATCAAAGGTCGACAATGATGCCTGGCTACTCAACAGAATGCCAAACTGGTGAATCACAGCTCACAGGCTAAACAAAGACCAATCTACACACTCTACATGGGCTTGATTTTTAATCTCTGCAAGCAGGAACAAACTCAATGTATTTGCCTGGGCTCAACAACATTTAGCTCTGCTTCTACCATTCTCACACAGTTTTGCAGCCTTCTAGAAATATCAGCAAAATCTCTAACACCTCAATCTGTTAAAAGCTTATCTTTGCCAGCCCTCCTGAAAGTATCTTTAAACACATTAAAATTCCACTTGAAGAATTAAAGCAAAATTGAGGTAGAAGGATTTTTGCAGGATAGTGTATGAGAGAATCAGAGTCTTTTGCTTGCAAAAGAGACTGTAAAGGGAATACAATTTATTGAGAGGAAATAAGCTATAGCTTAGATGACGTCATGCTTATACAGCATTGTTTGTTTGTCTGCTGGAATTAGAAGCAAGGATGAATGAATGAGATGGCATGAGGTGTAAGACAGTTCCAGAATTTCATCCATATCCAATATGTGCCATCCATTCAGTAAGAGTGCTGTTGCTACACAGTGCCTCTCCCCTCTGTAGAATCATTTCATTTTTAATGGAATAAATACATAAATTTAAAACCTGAAAGCTTGCCTGCAGCCATTAGCAGCCTATTGACAATGTCCATGCATTTCCAAAAGACCTTTCCTTACATCCCTCAATACTGGCAAGTCAGAAGGCAGAATAAAATGAGTAAAATGGAACCAAAAGATGAAATTCAAATTTCTAATGCATGGAAATGTTGTGCTACCCCAATACTGTGCTGAATATTGTCCCTCTTCACATGACGACTACCAGCAGAGCTCATAGTACTGAAGACAACAGTTAAATAAAGACAAAAAATAAGACAACTCACATCTCCAGGGCACCTCAAGCACAAAAATCTACATCTTTGGGTGATCAGAAATGCCAGAAACCTACTGAAAGAAGCCATTCTGCAGCTATTTGACTTACAAACAGATGAGCTTGACCCAGGATTAATAAATCAACACCAATCCTGTGCCAACAGTGACCATAATCCCAACACTCCTCAGCACCGCTGGAGGTGTGGAAGAAGGACAGGTCTGTTCCCAGCACAGACAGTAGGAACAAGGAATCTGATGGCTGGGTGACAAACTCTTCCTCCCTTTGTCTCATGAGTGCCACTTACTTCTCCCTCACTGCTGCCTAGAGCACCAGAGAAAGCTTCCAGGATGCAGAGACCCAACATTACCTACAAGCCTAGCAGAGTTCTGATGTTATTTGTGCATCACATGCTGCAGATTCTGTTTGGCATTAAAGGCTAAAAGATATTTATTTCTAAGGCATATATCTTGTCAGGAACTGTTTGGACCTGGAGGCATGAAGCATCCGTAGAAAAATGAAAATATTTATGTGTTTTAAAGTGTTTAGAGTCCCGCAGATGCAGTTGCAGCCTTCCTGCTTGCAGAGAGCAAGGTGGACTCACAGTCATTCCCATTTTCAGCCCAGTAAATGCCTCAGCCCACTGGGAAATGAGAGGGGTAACCAGAGCTGAACAGAGGCTACAAACCCAAAGCTTTGGAGGAAAGAAGTTGTAAGAACTTCCAAAGTCCTCCTCTGAATACACACCATGAACTGACACTGCCATGAACACAGCATCCAAGCCAGCCAGAAGTAAATAACACATTAGAAATAAGAGAGCAGGGCGGAAAAAGGTGTTGGATTTTTTTTAAATTAAATACTCTTGCCTAGTTTTCCTTAGCTAATTAGCATCCCTTCTTAGCGGTTTAAGTAACTGCTCATTTAGATCAGTGAATGATTGCTCTGAGATTAGGGTGTGGGAAAAAAATTTCTGTTGGGAATAATCTACTTATGCTACTGTTTATTTGAAGCAGTGATAAACATAGAGATTTTCCTTCCATATGTGCCAAGTATAAGAGAAAGCAGAATGATTAATGAACCCTTGCATTTTACCAATAAATTACTAACTTCAGACACAAATTTATAGTTTTCATTAGTACAAGTTTCATTAGTTTCATTGCAAGCTACTCTTGCTTTTTTTAAGAATGTTTATATTATTTCCTTTTGATCTGTTGGGAATGACATTTTGCACACCATTATTTATAATCTACAAAAATTAATTATGCTTCTAATTAACAGCATGAAAATAAATTAATGCTCAAGGAGTTATTTATTCAGTTGTAAAGCAGGAGCTTTAAGACTGTATATATATACAATTTCATTTGTGCTTATAGCATTTTTTCTTTCTTCCTTTCTGTTTTATTTATTAATTTCTTCCCACATTTCTGAGGTCCATTAAAGTTCGGCCTTTGCAAAAGTTTGCAGAATCTTAAATTTGCTTTTTCTTCTTCTTCAATAAACAAGAGCAGAATATACAATTTGATATGCATCTCCCTTCCTATACAAAGGCTAAGACATCAAAATAAATTAATAGTGGGAAAGAAAAAGTGAAACTATTTTGACTTGTTAATGTACTCCCTTCTCATGGCCATTTAATGAAATTAGCAGCTGTAGAATATACTAAAGATGGTCCAGAGGCTGACCTCTTGTCACAGCACATGCCACAGAACACACCAGAGTCGAGATGGCCACAATGCACAGAGCATCACCACACAATTTCAGAAGGCTTTAAGCATTCCCCCAAAGAGAATAACACCTTACCTCATCAGAGGGCTTCAGGTTCTGCCCATACAGAATAACACCGCTTCAGAAGGCTGCAAACTTCTGTCCTTGCCGTTTTTTAGCCCAGCCTTTTAACCCCTCATGTTAATGCCCTGCACCTGTGTGCCCTCTGCTCCCTTTGGTGTTGGTCAGTGCCCCTGGGCACTCCATGGCTCATTGCTGTCAGTGCTGCTCACCTGCTGCTCACAGCTGCAGCTCATTGGGGATGAGGCTGGGCCAGCCCCATTCCCAATCACCACAAACTGGTACCTACAACATCTTATTATCTAGAGAGCACAAAAATGGGACCATCATGATGCAAGCTACTTTTTTCTGCTCTCCAATTTTATTCAGGTGTAATTAGTCACCTTGCAGCAAAGGTAGAACAACCTGTCCCACTCCACTCTCCCCTTCTTTTGTCAGGTGTCAGTTTGTCCCTGGACCTGGTGGCTTGTCCCTGTGCAGTGGGTCTGACAGCACTAGCTCCTCTCAGAGCTCCCAACAGCTGTTGGGTGACAGAAACTCTCAGTTACCAAAGGGCCCAGTAAATGCAACCCCACAATTACTGTGGTTCTTCCTGTTTTCCATACATTTACAAGTTAATAGTAGACACAGTCATAAAAATATTATTAACTGATTTTGCAGAATATTCCGAGAAAATGCTCTTTAAATCATAAATATTCATTCATGCAAATATTAAAAGTATTCCACATAGGATGTCAGGGAAATTGGTGGTGGTGTTATGTCCAGGAAAACCACCTCCAGTTTGCAAATGTAAAGGGCCAGAAAGCAATTTCCAAACATTTTATGAACTGCAGTGTGCTCACACAATTCCTTTCAAATAAGTGAACCCAGGCTGCCTACTCACAGACACAGGATAGAGAAAGAAGGCAACTACCAATTTTTGAACTGTTAAGCCAGAGATAGGGTAGACTCTTTTTTTCTTTTTTCAGAAAAGAAAATAATCAGCTACCAAAATAATTTATCTGACATTCAATTAATCCTTTGTAGCCTTTAAAAAATAAGGACTAAGTCATCTAGTACAGTTTTCAGCAGTGTGTTTTAAACCATGGTGCCCACACATCTGAGAAATGAATATTCTTCACCACAGGCTGTCTGCATCTCTCTTTCTCCCCAAGCCCCAAATCTCAGCTGAGGTTTAGCACTTCAGTGGAGGTGCACAAGCAGTTCCTGTGTTGTCCTGCAGGCACAGTCACACCTGTTCCTGCAGAGCTGCTCTCTGCCTGTCCCTTTCCCCTGGGGCAGCCAGAGGCCCCATATCTGCCCCCAGGGTCCTGCTTGGCCAGGGCCAGGCAGGGCTGAGGTGAGCACCAGAGGTGAGCACCAGACTGCCCCAGCCTGCCCCATGCCCTCTGGAGGCTTGTCCTAACACAGACCTCTCCAGAGCAAGCTGCAGAAGCAGCTCGAGGCTTTTGGACACAGCCACAGAACAAATTAATAAGAAGATTTAAATAAAACAGATTTTCAAAAGACACAGCCTTGTATTTATAGATGGGGCAGTTGCTGCTGAAAAAGAATCCAGTGCTATCAGCAGTGAGGGTCTGTGCAAGGCAAACACAGCAATGGCTCAGGGTGACTGATCAGTTCCACCAAAACATCCAGCAGCTCCTCCTCTCCCAGCACTGGAGCTGGAGAAGGCTCCAGGGGAGTGGGCTTTATTTCCCAGGGAAAGCCTTCATTGGCTGCCACTGTGACTGCTGCTGCTGCAGCCATGGTCACACGCCAGGGCCCTTAACAGGAAGGGGAGCTCAGGTTGCTGATGCATCAAAGGGAAAGTGGAGCACGATGGCAGCAGTGTGAGGGGAACCTGCTGCCAGCAAGAGGGACAGGACACTCAGAGTCTTCCATGCATAAGATTTTGTGAACCTGCTCCATATAAACTCCCATAGGAGAATATTATTTCAGGCTTCCTGCACCTGCCACAGGCTGGAATTGTGGTGGGGATGCTCCTGCATCATGGGAGGCTTCCCTCTGCAGAGGAGAGGAGGTGCAGAGCCTCACTCAGGGGGAAGGGAAGGTGCTCACCCCAGCTGTACCAGAGGGCTGGCAGGACAAGACCCAGCAGCACTGTTTTAACTGGGGGGCAATATATGGAATTACTGAATGTAAAGCACTGCCAAGGACCAAATGCATACAAGAAGGGTCTTGTTGAACCACTGAACACTATGGCACTACGACCATCTTGATCTGAAACTTTACAACAATGGTGCAGCAATTTTGCTTTGAATATCTGGCCCATACAGAAGGGGAAGCCTTCCTTTTCAATCCTGGCCCTTAGTCATCTGGGGTTTTTTCTAGTTGCCATGTGGGTCATGTTGAAAATGTAATGAGACTATCAAAAGGTATGTTGGACAGTTTAATAGAGAAGTCTCATAAATAGATGTTAGTAACGAACAGCTACCAAATAGATTAACATATCGTCTTTCTAATAAAATATAATGTAAAGTAGATAGATTGTGATACTCAACAACCTCAGTAGTGGAGTTAAAATTGAATTATATGGAAGAAAAACCAGCTCTGTTCTGATTTCAAAATTATGATGATCTACTATTATGATCCATCACTAGCAGAGCAGTAGGTGAAACAATAATAAATCACTTCTATTTATAATGCAGCAAATCATAATAAGTCTCAAACGGAGTTATAATTCATTTTCACTTCAGGTCATAATTAGACATCTACTGCATTGTATTTTTCCATAGGTATATCCCTAGCTCAGTATTTCATAATCCATCACACAGAACCAAAACAAATGTAAACTGAGTAAAAAACTGTTTCTCTCCCCCATGTATTTAACATAGGTATTAAGTAACTGCAATAAGTACAGCTATGCAGTACACACAAGTGATATGCAGTATTTTTTTTTCCTATTATGCTAATATATTTCAGTAAGTCTTGCAGAATTCCCTAATGGCTTTTGAGTTTGAGGACTTATTAAAAACAACTGCATGCTTCCAAGCATACATTTACCAGTTATTTGCCAAGCTGCTTGGATAACACAGGGGGTGATTTGTCAGCCAGATACTGGCTGCTGCTTTCTTCTTAGTTTCTGAGTGCACAGCTATTCAAGGGAGATTAGTAGCAAACTGGTATAAATTTGCATTTGAGGGAGGAATTCAGTTATTTCACCTTCTCCCTTTTCTTGTTCTTCTCCCAGTGTGAGAAATTTTGCTCCATGGATCATGCAGGAAGTGCTGTGCTGCTAAAAAGCAGCAACTGTGATATACACCTGCTCAGATCAGTGGAGTTTATTATAGCAAGGATTAGAGAGTCTTAGGCATATTTACAAAGAATTTTTCTCCAAAGCAGAGTGAAGCCCATGTAGCTTATTCTTCACAAATAAATACCTTTAAAAAAAAAAAAAGCAGCACAAGATTTGTTTGGACATAGAGACCTTGTGTTTTACTTTGAGATAGTGTGGGATCAGCCTTGCTGGAAGGAAGGTGCTGTTTTCTAGAAGCCAGATCCAAGCCTCTAAAGTCCAGGGCCACCACATCCATTTTTTAACATGCACATGCAGGGGTTTTTGAGGCACAGGGACTGTTCATTAAAGATGAAAATAGGAGACTATATTGTACTTCTCTCATTGGCACAGCCAAGGCCAATTGGTATCCTGCAAAACCCCAACAAATGCAAGGCACAAGTTCAGAGACATCTGGTGACAGTTACAGCAAACTGCTGAAACTTCCTATGGGTTCTGGTGCTACTGCTGCCCTGTGTTACTCAGCTCGTCACATTTCCATCCTCTCCTGCTCTGACCTTTCACTCGAGCTCTGCCCCTTGGCTTGAGCTCCTGACACTCTGACCTATTCCCAGCAGTGACAAACAGCACATTTCAGCCCCAATTTACAGCTGGCTGAGGTCAGCCTTTAACACCTCGAGCCATTATTCCACAATCCTGTTGATTATAGAGTTATTCCATGAGAACATCTGTCTTCCACTCACAACATATCCTCCCATTATTTTGTCACTCCTAAGACCCCAGCTGGAGAAAGCAGCCACCCAATATCAAAACAAGGCAACTTTTGAAGAACGCTGCAGGAAATGTGAAGGTAAGCTGTGCACCAGCATAGTACCTGTACTTCACAAGCCTTTAGCCAAGGGAAGGTTATTAGTGTCCTGTGGTGGTCAGGGCATTTTTGGGCACAGCCCCTTCAGCCCATGCAGGTCTGGGAGCCAGCAGGGTTAAAAACACCCCCCTGCCATAAATAAAGCACCAGGGGCAGGGGGGGACCTGCTCCTCTGGATCTGTGCATGCCAGCTTTGCTAGAGACATCTGTCTGATAAATAGCTCATTTTGCAATCACTATCATATAATTTAGTATTTTGACAGGTGCATAAACTTAACATGAGCTTTATATAAATATTAAACAGTCTTTCTAAAAATGAAAGCTCTGAAATGAACACAGTTCCCTAGGCCTGCCTTAATAATTATTCTGAGGAAAGGTTTTGCTGAAGAAGAAAGGAAAAGAGATTTCTCTGGTGAAAGAGCACTGGAGTAATTTGGAGATATTGTAGCTCAGTTTTGTGACTGTCAGTTTCAGGTGGCATTGAACCAAGCCCTACTACCCTTTGTTTTGGGAATCGTGTTTATTTGTTTTGTTTTGAGACTCATGTTTTTGGTTTGTTGGTTGTTTTTTTGTTTTGTTTTGTTTTTTTCTAGTGGTGTTTGGGCTAGTTGTTGTTTTTATTTTAATTTCTTTTATAGTTTAGGCTTGTCTCTTATTCCTTATCCTGAAGGGAGATGTTTACTATAAATTAGCAACAATATCACAGAATGGGATCAAGGCTGAACGGGCACATAAGAAAATTTAAGAAAGCAAATACATGATGAAATTAATGAAGATGTTCCCTCCTGATGCTCTTCCTGTTGTGATACCCCCTTCACCCCACGATAGCCCTTCCATTGTCCACCTCCTCCTTCCTGGCCACTGTTCCTGCCCTTGCTGGGTAAGGCTTTGTTCCTGGAGAAGCACTTAAAGGATAAATCCTGAAGCCTTTGTGCTGCTTTTCATTGTTTTTTTTTCTTTTTATTATTTTTTCCCCCTCGCAGACATTGATTTTACCAAGAACATACTCAGCTCTCAGCACTTATTGCAATCAACATGAAAATAGTGTGGTACCACTTCTGAGGGTACCTTTCTTGTTTTGTCTCCTGTTACAAAAGATCATTTAAAGTGAATGATTCAGCTGAAATCTGCTGCTTAACTCCTTGTGAAAATGTTCTCTTATTTTTCATCCTTAAATACAGTATTAAAGTCACCTTTTATGAGGCCTTTCTCCTGTCATGATGAAACTAAAAAACAGGAAGCTAAATATATTCCTGCTATGTCCTACTAATGACAATTAAAAGGTACACAAAATGCATGCCTTATTTTAAAGATTTTTTTAAGGGTCATCAGATAAACAAATTGTCCAACACAATTGAGAGAGCCAATCTTGGGACTGAAAATTATAACCCACAAGATCCTGATTCCTAATTCTCCTCTGTGGTTAAATCTAAAGGTATTTGGCTAAAAACAGCATGCATGCCTCAAAACCCCATCAGAGACACTGTCCAAGACACCAAAAGCCTCAGCTGGAGCCACAATGTAAATCACACAGTTTCTGACATCTGCCTCCATTACTTTCTTGTACACCATTTTTTAAACACCATCACATTCACCAGTATATAATTTATTTATTAAGTAGATGAGTAAATTCTATACATCCAATGCTACATTGGATGCTTTTCTCTTTTCTTGCTTTTCCACTATAGGGAAACACTTTTAGACTAAACTTAGCTCTGTGATGAGGAGTTCTTTTTTCCCCCTATAACTTCAGCTGTATTTCAGTCTTTTATGCCTTCACTGAAATCCCTTGCTGACATACAGATACAAAGAGAAAAGAAATATTCAGGCATCACTTTTATAAAGGATTATATTCTGCTGGATATGACACTGAAGGTGAAGTTTTCAAAAGATAAACTTTCCCATAGGATTGAAGGACATAATTCTAAAAATGCTTTCTTAAAATGGCAGTTTATTAATAATGACTTTATGCAAACAGTTGCTGTGGAGCTTATTTTTGTGGCACACCAGAAGTAAAGCAAACCTATAAAATCCAGAATGTTCTTTAGTATTCAGACACCGAATAGATTTTACTTTTTTTTTTTTAAATTTTAGACCAGTGAGTTTATTTGATAAGTTGATTCCCGATACCACACTCCAGAGCCATCTTCCTTTAACCTGCAGGGCATGGCTTGGAGGATGCACTGGGTATGTGACTCTGCAGCTCTGTGTCACCATGTTGCTAACAAAGTAAATGAGGAAAGCCACTCTGAACTCTGCTTTCAGAGTCCAGTAAAATTAACCTAGTGTTTAATCAATTTACTTTATTATTTAAAGGGAGGTGTGAGCTCCTTGCCTCAGGTTTAGGTCTTGGGAGTGCTACTTTAATGCACAAAAAGATCTCATCTATGGAAAAAGGTGAATTAACCAGAAATAAATTTCACTGTCATAAATTAATATGCATCACTGCTCCTTGTGCCACATTCTAACACCAGAAAATACAGCCACGGGCCCAGAAGTTGAAAATCTAGACCAACTATAAATATAAGATACTTAGAATTCAAAATCCAGTTAATTAAATGTAAATACCAAGAACATTTACCAGAAGTTTTCAGGAAAATCCAATTCTTGTAACTATGATAGCAAATCAGTTCTAATTCCTACAAACCTCTTTTTGACTATTTCTACAGCATGTTACCTTTCCCTGGTCCTTATATAAATAAACCCCTGAAGACCCTTAATATTATTTGACCAGAATAATTCAAAATAAATGTGTTGAAGTGACTTTTAAAGACAGATTTTTCCAGTACAATAATATGGACCTCCATACAGTAACTGAGCTCCCAAAATATTTAGCAGTGGTTGTTTTTAAGACCCATCTGAATTTCATGGACAGGTTTTATCATGTGTGATTTCCATTCCATTTTCTTCATCTCTGTTATAGCATAAAATTTCATCAAGTGTAAATGTCAGATCTTTTCTTTATTATTTGCTAATGTCATAAAAAGCTCAATTGTTTGCTTTGTTAAAGGGCTTACTGAGCATTGACTTTTCTTTATTTGTATTTTACTATCAAAAATGTTTTAAAAAATAAAATAATAATAAAAAAAATCCCATCTGAAATGGAATTTAAATAACAGAGCAAGGTTTGCCATTATCATAAGTGTATAAAGTGCTTTGTGAGTAATAAAATGGATCATGGATTCTGGATAATTCAAACTGAAATGTTATGTTCAGTATCAAGATTAGATTACATTAATGTGGTTCATTTTAAATGGTTTAAAGGCCATCAGATGCATGTGAAAAGAATCTGTATCATAACTTAGAATAAATAGACTGAGACATTTGTTTATAATGTCAGTGCTAAACAAATCTATTACTACATTTCTGCATGTAACATTATGTTTCCACTGTTATTAAACAGACAGAGCATGAAGATAAATTATAGCTTTAATTATAAACATTACCTTTGCATATTTATTAATTTAAAATGAAACAATGTTCACTAACCTCAGATTATTTATATTTTCTAATATTTTAATTAACTTTGGTTTATTTATATAACTTCTTCGCTGCTGGTCATACATAGCCACTTAACTTGTGTAAGCTAATTTATCACACTACATATTATCCAGGAAATCATACAATATTGTCCTGGTTAGCTTTGCTGTAAGATACACAGAGGAAAAGGAAGAGTTAATGACTGATGGGAACCCCATTTAAGCTCACTCTTAGATATAAACTCCAGTCTTGCCTTTTTTTTTAAAATTACATCCATCTAAACAAGATTCAAAGAAAACTCTGCTTATCCTGAAACTATTCCATTTGACACTATGCCCTTGATTCAACATTGCTAGCATTCATTCTTAAAGAGATTTGGGGAGGCAAAAAAGTCCTTGAAGGACTCCATGTTTATTATAGCTCAATAATGAGCAGATAATGGGTAAAAAGGAGGAATTAAGGTCATAATGCAGCCTGAAAAATTTTCTTTGCCTGGTTGAAGTATTTCAGAGGAAGAGAAACTGCTGAAGTTTCAAATCCCTGGATGAATTTCAAATCCTTCCAACTTCCAGCAAGAAAATAGGAAAACAAGCTTAACAGTGAAATTCTTACTGCTGCTTTACAGCGAATGTCTTTAAAACCTCCAGTCAGCCAAACTTAGCTAAAGTCAAAATAGGGCTCAGATGCCTTCCCCAGCAACTCTGTCAGGCCCACTGCAGAAACCCCATGGCAGGAGGGATGGACAGGGTGGGTTTTGCCTGCTCTGATCCCAGTGACCTGATTAGGGCTGTTACACAGCTTTTCTCTTAGGATAGAGGCTTATGTATGGCTGGGGAAATGGCCAAGCAATGAAGACATCCCCATAGAAATTCTTTTGAAATTCATGTTCAATACTATTAAATATTGGCTCGTTCTTATATGCGTTCTCTTTGTCCCTGATATCTGGGAGAAATTTTCTTTAATGTTGATTCCAGTTTAAATATTTGTTTTAAATCTTTAGAATTTATCACATTTTTTGTAATTAAAGTTTTATAAAATAAAATTTGTCAATGCATTAGCTATCTTTAATATAAAAAAAATCTTTGCATCAGAAATGTCTTTAAATTAAAGTAAATAACATATTTTTATTGTATTCCTGTCTCCAAACCCTGAGTTGCCTTAGTAACCATGAGTCAGAGACACTAAAGGGAACCAGCTAAAGAGACCTTAGAGTGGAATGAAATACTAATACATTTTTAATATTAAATAGAAAGCTTAAATTAAGTTTTAGAAAGGCTTTAAACTCTGTGATGATTATCTTTCATATGCTACAGCATCACATATCCTGAAAAAATAGGAAGCTTAATATAGCCCATTTTCTACATGTTACCCATGTTTGTACCCAATTCTACCAAATGTTACCTGCAAAATGCTGAGTGTGACTGGAATCAGCACCACTCATGGTGGGATGTAGCCAAATTCAGCGAGGCTATGGGTGTCCTCCTCATCACATCCAGGTGCATCATCAGCAGAACACTGGGGCTTAGGGCTCTGGTCAAGGCCTATCCCATCTGAAAGGAAATAAAGAGAAGGAAGTCCAGCTCAATCCCTTTCAATAGTGAAGTAGCAGAACAAAATTGGATGGGATGGGCCAGGGGGAAGGGAGAAGGGGCTTGAATTATTTCTAAGGTTTCTACTTCTAAAGAGTTGGACTTTGTGGACACTTCCCCAAAATTTCAGTTCTCCAGTCATAATATAACTAATAGATAACTTGACCATAAGGCCAAGATTCTCCTACTTTAAGAAATTAAGTTTTTTGGTTTTTTTTACTCTGACCCCAAAAAAAGGAGATTATGCATTTTTAATTGTTGTCTTAATTACAAGTAAATGAGACCAAATGTTGTCATTTTTCTGTCTGCACCCAAAGCTAAAATTAGACCTCAGTTTTTATCTAGGACCATCTAAACTTCTGTGTCCTTAAAAAATATGCACCATACTGAGTTACAGTCCTAGCAATGACAAAAAATAACCTTATTAATTTTAAATCACCCCTTTTCCAAAAGCTTATCACTAATCCAATCTAAGAACAGTTGAAACTTTTTAGTGAGATCACATGTTAATTTCAGATAATCATCACTAAAACTGTCTAATTCCAATTCATTATGGTGACTGAAACCTTCTTTGTCAGCTCTTTTGACCTCTATAGTTTTATTATTCTTTAAATCATTTATAGCATGTCTCTTGCCATAGCTGAAATTGTAATTAACCTTAGCAATATCATCAAGCATTTTATCAAGTTCTTCATCCAAAACTTTGGGAAAGGTTAAGAGTAGTAGGCAGAACTAAAAAAAAAAAAATGTCCTCAGTGGTGGACCTTGTTCATCCAAGTTTGTTGTGAAATAATGATGTAAACCCAAGGTTAGATATGAACAATGAAGTAAGAATCATCACTCTTCCTTTAAGAGAATATTGTCTTAGTTCCAGCATAAGACAACAGTATTTTTAATGATATCCAATTAAACTCAATAAACCAATTAACATTAACTCTCAGGGTAATTACATCTCTGGGCTTGACAGAGATCATACTTCAACCAACATGCTCGCAGAGCTTAGAGACTGAATAAATGTGTGGTTTACCTCACAAGGTCATCTCCCTGATGTTATTATCCCTGACAAAGGAGTCGGCACTGCAAGAGCAGAGCAAGATGGCAAATGTGCACACTTGTCTGATCGGGCTCCTGCCCAATTTTCTTGATAGGCAAGAAACATCTCCTGGAAAAGCTTAGCAAAACTCTGCACCATTCCAGTCCTTCTTAACAAAAATGGAGGAGAAAAGCAATCTAGCCATGCAGAATTAAAAATAGGAAGTGCCAAGATAATGCAATTTTACTTTGTATATGCTGGAAAGGCTGGCAGAGCAGAAACAAAAGCTATCCATGCGTGGCGTACCTGGGGAGAGGCTGCAACTGTGAGACTCTTGTATCAGCCTTAGAAATGGGGAGTTATTCAACTCTCAGGCTGCATTTACCAGCAATTCTATTCCTGTGCCAGTAACTTGCAGGAGAGGAAAAGACCAAAACCTTTTGTGCTAATTCAAAAACAAATTCTGCCAAGTTTATGACACCATCTTAAAATACCTCGGAAAATGTTTGAAGATAGAACAGCTATCAACTTCACTGAGCTTTGTTCCAATTTCAAGCAAAAAAATTTTCTTTAGATTTTATTTAGCATTGATTTTGCAGAATCATTCTCCTACTAATCAAACATACAAAATGTTATTAGGAAAAGACAAGGAAAAAGAATGATCTTATTTTGATCCATTTTTTGAGGTGAATGGAAACTCTGCAAGAATGATTTATTGCACAGCTCTATAACAGTTCCCACTGGTGTTCACAGATGTCTTAAAATGCAAAATTGAAAAAGGTGATAGACATTTATTACTGCAATGTATACAAGAAATTTATTTCTGATTTGAAAATTAAATTGGTCCCCAATTTAGTTGTATTTTCTTAACTACTTCACCTTTCTCTAATACCTTCACTTTTTCAAATCAAGAAACTTTAGGAAAAGCATTTAAGATAATACCAAATCTGTTATGACACATTAAAAATTATGCCAGATTTGGCAGCTGGAAAAGAATTCTATTTCCAGCATGAATTTTTCCATTGAATCTTAACCACAAGATTTGACTTTAAAAGATGTTAGAAGTGACATTTGAATTTCTGAGTGCTTTGTATTTGTGAAAACAGAAGAGATGAAGCAGTGCTTGTGCTTCTGAACCCCCAAACATCCAGGGTCCTGCTCTGAAATGCATCAAGCACCAATTCCAGAGGCTGTTGCCACTTCCCTGACTCCAGTGAGAGCCTCCCCAGCGGCACAGCCTCCTGCAAGAGGAAAGGGGACAGTCACTGCTGCACCTGAGTGCCTTTCACCCAGATCTCCTATTGTTATGAATAAGTCCAGCTGTCATAAATAAATCCAAGATGCACAGGGGCTTGGTTATGTAGGTGAGGTGACTTGCAGGACTTGCTCAGGCCAGACTGTCCAAAGGTTTGGGGTTTGTATCTAACATGGGGGAGCAACATTTGCGTGGTTGAGACTCCAACAAACTTCTTTTTCAATTTCACAGCACACATCAGAGATGTTGTTCCATGGATGCTGTGTATATAAACTTACTAAATCACCAATTTAATCAGGCCTGCCACAGTACCTTAGCTATCATTTAATTGAATGTGATTTATATCTTGCAGATTTAATAGCTATGTGATTTACCCACTTAACCAAAAAAAGACAAATATTAACAAATGTTCTACTGTGAACTCAAATTAAATATGATGGGTTTATTTCTCTGGACTTTTTATTGTACTAAATAAAGCTCACAGGCTGAATCTGTAGAGGAAAAAAAATGTTCCTAATTATACCTTTCTAGTTTCTATCAAGAAAAATCAAAACATCATTGCTGATACAGCTAAAAAGATCTCATTAAGTCCTACTCATCCTTAGCACCAGATCTTTTTCTATAGCAGGTGATCCTTTATCTCCCTCTTTCCCCTTCAGGTTAACTGCGTTTAACATTTGTCCAAAAGACTGCAACTCATCTTGTGACATTTCATAAGGTTTATAAATTCCATTTTTCTGTTTTACTTGTTTCCTCTGGTAATTTTAGAGCAGTTTATCTCTCCCACAGAGCAGAGGTCCTGACCTGACACGGACCTTTGACCGTCGCAGTGCTAACACAAGAGCTCACTTATCAGATCTGAGTGCCTTGGAAACCCAAAGACAGCTGGCACTTACTGAGACTGGGAGCTTAGTAAAATTAATGATGTTGCACTGAAATGCACAAGGTAAATATTTTGATATGTTAGAAGAGAAGATATTCCCATAAACCTCATCCATATGGACGCCGCACAAGGAGGGCTGAGCCGGAAAGGGAGAAGCAACGTTCAGTGCCAAAAAGTGGCTGCTTCCTCTCCAAAACAAGTTTGATTTTTTTCCTCACAGATTTCTGTTTTCTGTAATTGAGCTTTAAAGTAAAAGGGGGGTCAGTCTATTCATCCTTGGCCTCCTTGGAAAATTATTGAAAGTCAGAGATATGTGGCAAGTACCATGACCTCTTTGCACACCCCACGAAGGGGCAGCCGGGTGAAATTTGTAACTCAATTTGTCATAAAACTTATGAAAAACACTTCAATTAATTAAACTGTTTAAGGAATAATATATCTAAAATGAAACTTTGGTATGAAATGCTAAGCAGAGGCAGAAGTTATTTTACCTAGAACATCAATTTGTTCATTTTCAAGAAAATTAGGAAGTAGCTGCATTTCTTGCATAGAAAAAAAAAACCTCACAAACTTTCAGCAATTTAGAATTTAAGTTCTTATAAAACCTAGGAATATATAGCATGAATGTTTGGAAATTCCCTCAATTTTCACTGCTGGAGAAAAAAAACCCCACAAACTAGAATATCCACAGAAAAAAAGAAAATCCATTTCATTATAGCTCTATCCAAGTTAGCTATTACTACCACAGTGATCATGTTTGCTAAAATGTTTTCTGTCTATCTGAAGGAAATTCCTGGATAAGTGTAACCTTGAGAAATTTAATAGTGAATGTATGAAGCAAAGTGACACAGAGTCCCCAGGCAGGTGCAAAGGAGAGCCCTTTATTGCAAAAACCAGGCCTTTTTAAGCAGTTAGCCACTTACCAGTTTACACAGTTTTAAGACACAACCAACCACCACACACCACGATGTGGACATGGTGCGGACATGCAGCAGTCACACAGCACAAATTTTAACTGGGATATTAATATTACTGGTGGTGTTAAGTTTCCAAAGATTTCAATATTTTTTAACAATATATATATTTTTTTTTATACCAAAAGGGTCCAATTTAGCAGAATCACTTTTCATTTACAAACAAGTTGTGCATGTACCTTAGTGAGAAATTTCTTTTTTCCTGAGCACAGGGAAAAGATCAGGCCCTGATAATAACAGGAAGACCCCTGGCTTTATTAAACATAGTGGCAACCTTGTCATGGGCTTCAGCAAAAAATAAATACATAATCAAACTTTCAATTCAGTGCTTATATGTCCATTCTACTTTTCTTGTTTACAAGGCATGCTCTAGCTTGCTCTATGAAGTTCATATACTTTCACAAATAAATACTTTGGCACTATAGTGTGGAAATGGACTAATCACAGTTTAGAAAATCAATTATGGGAGCATAAATAAGAAAGCATCTCTTCCCCCTCTCCCCCTTGTTCCATCTTCAAATTTGACTTTGATTGGAGTGGGATTGCTGGTAGAGCTGCACAGTTTACAAGCTGTCCCCAAAATCCTGAATGATGTGTCTCTTGCTGAGCCTATGCCCCACAGGATCCACCAAGCAGACATCACACTAATCCAGTATTGAACTATTCAAGCATGTGGGAGTTCGAGCTGTCAAGAATTGTAAGAATCAGGTGCAAGAAACTCAGATTTTTCTCTCTTTTTCTTGCCCATTTCATATATGTAACTACATTTATCAATATGTTATGTGTTCATCTCACCACTCACCTATTTTGATTTTTTGAAGAAGCCACAATAATCAATCTCAACCAATCTAAACAAACCAATGAGTCTCATATGTTCACTTCAGCAAGTGCCTCTATGAAGAAAAGGCTTTTACAATTCAGGCACAAATGAATGCAGGGGGGGGCAGCTGAAATGGGACAACTCTCAAAGTGGTCACAGGTTTCCACTGAGCCCTGAACAACAACTAAGTCTCTTTTTCCCTGTACCTGCAAACATGCTCAATATGACCTCAGAAAGCTGGATAGTTTTACAATCAAGAATTTATGCAAACCATTATGACCCTGATTTCCCACCCTGCCCAAGTTTAAGGACAGGGGAGGAAAGGTGCCCATCTCATGCCCTGGGACCTCCAGGCTGTGTCTGGCTCCTGCTCAGGCTCTCTCTGGGCTCCAGTGCTTGCAAAAGAACCAGCATCATTTGGTTCCAATACAGGGCTGGGCATGCCTTTAAGGGTACTGTACAAAATTCTGAGAAACTCCTCAGAAAAGCCTTGACATAGATTTACTCCTGGGTGACACAGTGTAATCCACCCAGCACTTCTGAGAAAGGTTTTCAAGGAAGAAAAAAGCCTTAAGCTCTTGGCCATGCTCAGTGTGGAGATGCACTGTTGTGTACTGTCCAAAAAAAGGTTAAGAAAAGTAGATCAAGAAAGCAGACAGTTCCTAGAGTTATGAGACTCCATGAATGGAAAAATCCCAGCTTGAGTTCTCTGTAGAAAAGTGGGCAATATCTGTTTCAGGAAAATGTTTTTATCATTTATTATGTCATAAGCAAAAGAGTAAAATAAACTGTTTATTATCATGTATAAAATGCTTTTGACCAGCCAACTGAAAAACTAATTTCATTTTCTCATTACACTGCCTCAGGCATCCTTTAGCATCAATTTTTATTACAGACAAAGAAGGGAAATTAAAATGATCAGTTACAGTGGAAGAAAAAATATTTGTTTCAGATTTTTAAAAAGTAAGACTAATAAGCACTGAACCTGCTACTCATTCTTGGTAATTACCATTATTTTTGCAAGAAATGGAAGGGAAGTCCTAGGGATCTGCATTCTAATGCCCCAGAAGGAACTCTCCTGTGTGGAAGTATTAAGGTTTCCAAGAAAATTTGAAACAGTAAAACCAGAAGTCTCTGCAGAGACTGCTAGGTCTCATTGCACTGGAATAGGAAAGTTAGTTATAGACATTCTCCCTAAAGGAGAATTAGAGGCATTTTCTTGCTTCTAGGTGGAATTTACTGCTCTCCTTTGGGTACGATTAAGGCTCTCCACCAGCACAGTCACATGCCCCCACAGCTTTTCTACTTCTAAACTGCACCAGATTGCAGCACTCTCATGGATGTGCCAAACACAACAAGCACACAGCCACAAGGGAGGCTGCTCAAAGCCCCTCTGCTGCCCCCAGCCCAGCCGGGTCATCTCAGCCCTTTGCCTCCACAAAGGGATCAGAGCAGCGCCAGACTGAAAGTGGGACCCACAGGGATCCCTGAAAGAGACATAGGAAGATCAATAAATATGTAAATAAATATGCAGGTGCCAGTGTCCCAGTAACTCATTTTGAGCTGTGGCTTTTCACCAGGTGTGAAGCCTTTTGGAGATAAATGTCTAGGAAACTGAGAACCAGCAAGACTGAAACAGCTGACATAAGTACTTACCATTTTGCAAAATTTTTTTTTATTTTAGTTAGTTTGTATGTTTTCTCTTTAAAATATTCAAATAGTGCTATTAAGCTGATCAGCACACAGATCCTGTAGCAAAAGATTTAATCATCTGGAGCCTGCAAGACCTTCCCTGTGCTTCAGCTACTGGGGGCTGGCAGCAGGGAGGACCCTTGAGGTATAGCACCAAAGTGATGTGCTGCTTGCAAGGATCTTCTGCCATAAACTCTACCAAAGCAGCATGCTCCAGCAGCACAGTAACACATTAACACCAAAGTGATGTGCTGCTTGCAAGGATCTTCTGCCATAAACTCTACCAAAGCAGCATGCTCCAGCAGCACAATAACACATTAACACCAAAGTGATGTGCTGCTTGCAAGGATCTTCTGCCATAAACTCTACCAAAGCAGCATGCTCCAGCAGCACAGTAACACAGTAGGCCACTCCATAGGCAAAGAGAATGTCACATCTTTTTGGGTAACAATTCCATAGGCATTTCCAAGCCAATCCCCAGTCTACTGACAGATGTAGGAATTCAGGCTATTCATTTTCCTGAGACAGCTTTAGGAGCCAAGCTGTTTCCTTCCCTTCCTTTTTTCAAATTTTCTTTCTTTTTCCAAAGTCCTGGACTTCACCATGAATGATGAGTTCCAAATGATGACAGAATGTTACCTTAAATGACTATCACTGTCTTCAATGGAAAAGACTCCAGGGAAGTATATTTATAAATATATGATGTTTTAATTCACCTACATATTAAACAAGCATCTTAAGACAGTGGAGCTGGTGCTGGATGGAGGAACAAAGGCAGAAGTGTGTGCTATAAATGTGGCAGCTCTGTCACTTCCTGGATACAACTACAGGGAGTGGATCCTTACCCATCTGCAAAAATCAAGTTAGGAATCTCAAACCCTGCCAAAATTGTAATTGTTAGGGGTCATCTACTTTCAAAGCATCCTCCAGGACAGTCCTTCCTGGGATCCAGGTGAGAAAAATTGCTGATCAGTTCAGGCCTGATCCTTTGCTCTTGGATCTTGATGGTATTACTGTGATTTATTCAGTAATTAGTCCAGTTAATACCAGTTCATAATATAGTTTGCCCATACATATTTGCAGTGTCACTCATGGGACAAAAAATGCCCTCATGTAGATCTGAATAATAGACAGGTGTTTTTCTCTTTTGTTTCCTGAAGTTTGCTTAAATATTTTAGGCCAGTGCTGGAGTGATCACCTATGGAAGCTAACAGCATTGACCTCCTTTCCAAATGACATGTTGATTTAGGACTGCATGGTAAATCAGTTATATTATGACTAAGCCCACCTAAATTATTCTTTTACTTAACTCTACATATTATCTGTAGGTTTTTCTCTGTCAGGCTAACACTGTCACTGTGGCAAGTTCCCTTCACTTTAAAGCTCTTCTGGCTTTTACCAGGCAAAATTAATGTTATTATTAAGCTGTTGAATCCTAATGTAATTCATCTTAAAAACAGGCAGCTGCAAACAGTGCATATAAGGATGAGGAGCAAAGCTTGCCCTTACTGCACTCACAGGAACCCACCAGTAGCTAATAGCACCACAATAGGGTTTGCTTGGGTCTGTAAAACAGTCTAGGAAATCTAGGACATAAAAGTAATATAAAATTGGATTAAGGGTATAAGAGGTGCTAAAATAACATTTCCAGGAAGCAAGAAAGACAGTTAAAACAGAATGCACTCACTATACAGAGGTAAATACAGAATTTTGAGAATACCTTCTATTATCCCTGTGAATATTCTCAGGAGGATAAGGAGGCTTTATATCACAGATAATTAAATGCAGGCTCTTTACTATTATATCTGTTGTATTCAAGAGAGCAGTAGGTTATAGGGCAATAGACTGAAATTAGATTTTAGCAGAACATGTGTCCTGACCTTTCTTTAAAGCAGATCTATTTACTTTATAATGCAGTTCATCTTGTAGGAACTGATGTACTCATAGCCAGTGTAAAGGTTAAGACATATGCGACTCTTAAACCTTCTTGCTTCTAACTCTGACATAATTCTCTTTGTTTATATTGTGCAAAGAGATATTTTAAATAGCCAGCATGGAAAAGAATCTTTCTTTGTGGCTATGTTAATTTTGGCTATCGCAACATTTACACATCCAGTGGAGCAAATGCATTTCTGAATTGCAAATCTAATGGGCCTGATCTTCCCAGTGTAAATCAGAGCAGCTCTGCTGAAACAAATACTGAAACCAATGAAATTTCACTGATTTATATCTAGGTACCTAACTTGGAGCTTAAATGGATTAAAGCCAGATTTACATGATTGTGAGCGATAAGATCTTGGCCTTGTGCATTTTGATACATTATGGGCCAGATTGTGAATCCCTTATGTCAGTGGCACAACTTGCATGAGAAAGTGCTCACCAATGTGGCTGTGGGCTGCACAATCTGGCTCTGTATTACACAGATGTAAACAAGTTACCAAGAGAAAGTTATTAAGTGGCTTTGATGATCTCATAAATAAACATGTCATGACACTTAAGTAGCTTTAATAGTATCAGAACCACAAGAAATATGAACAGTCCTATATTACAGATGTCCTGTGTTGTAGTCCTTAAACAAAATTGATGAGAGTTGATTCAACTATATCATGCCATGATTCTGGATACCATTTGATTTGCAGAGAAAAAACAGCATAAAACAGGACAATGTCACACTATACAATGCAAATAGGAGGTTTTTCCCATTGCTCTTACTCCTCTTACTATTGTTGTCGATTTATCTCCAAAAATCTCTTTCCCTTCACATGTGATTTTATTTTTCCTCTTGATCTTATCTGCCTCAATGTAATTCATCTTTCTAGCAAGATCTCCACATTTTGAGCACTACATTTTTGGGTTTTTCTGCATTTGGTAAATTCTCTATTAATTCTGCTATTAATTTAACACTAAAGTATATAACAGACCCTATAAGTCCGTGTGCATGCATATTTCACTGACATTAATACACATATATTAACAAATCCTGATTCTATATACATCACAATGACTAATTCACAAGAAACGTGGTCATAAATTTAAGCAGCGACAGCCTCCAAAGTCATCAGAGGTACACCCCAAAATGCATGGCCACCCATAGAGCCACTACCATGGCTTAGCAGGAAAAGGCTTTGGGATGGGATGTTCTGCATCCACTCAGGCCCTGTGCAATCACAGTGCCATAACACATCCCTTACTCAGCAGAAGGTGACAGCTTTTCTTTTTATTGAATCAGCTCATTTTCTATGTCTGTAGCTGCTAACCACTAAACACTGCATAACACTCCTACCCAAATGTGTGGGTCTCTCTAGTAACAGCAGCATGAACAATAAATACCAAAAAAAAATTGAACTAAATAGCATTTTTCTTTCAGAAAAGTAGCATTCATTTTAGGGAAGTGTCCATTGAACCTACTCTGTTTGACCATTTGGATAATGATCAAAATTTGCAGCATGCAGGGATAATACTTGAACCTTCAATTGGTTGGGAGAGGAAAGCAAAGGACAGCACCTCAGCAACTTCTCAAAAACTGCTGCAAGCAAAGCAAAAGAAGATTTTTACCAAAAAAAAGCATTTGTAAACAAAAGAGCAGCTATGAGATTGGCTAACAGGGCCTCCTGGAGATGCTGTGCACTTCAAACTCATCCCACCCAAAAGCTGCTTGTCCTGGACCAGGAATCGGTCACTTCCCAAGTACCCAGCTCAGAGCACATTCACCAGCACTGGCACCTCATGGGGCTGGAAATACAGTTCCCAAGGAGCATTCTGTCTGTCTCAACAATTACTCTGAAAAATCTGTTTCCATTTAAGTCAAAGGACATTCCAAACAAAGCTAAAGTAACTGGAATAAACAAAATAGAAAGCTAGAGGCGTAATGTGTTGTGCATCTACACAGCAACACAAAATTTTACCTTAATCTTTCTGAGAAATATAAAAAAATATGTCTTAGAGAAATAATTATTTTTTAAAAAATTCCTTATCTTAGTTTTGTAGCTAATATGGTCATTCCCCTCATTCATAGCATGGAATGCATACAAATTTCAGATTCTAGTCTTTTAAACCAAAGAAGAAAGCAATAAGCAGTAAAACTAGGAGGTTTCAAGGGGAGAGTGTGGCCCAATAGCTCTGTTCTGACATGATATGATAAATATCGATTCACTGGGCTGTTAGGCCTTTCTACTGGATTATCCCAAGTCAGTTTTTATTACTGTGTGCAGAGACACACAGAGCTGTACCACAGGGCTCCCACAGCCAGCAAACACAGCAGCAGCGTGGAGTCCCAGCCCTGTGGGCACTGCACAGCAGCAGCACTGGAGCCTCCTGCAGAACCTGCCCCCTCCCAGCAGAGCTGGGGAGTGCCACTGAAGGCTTATGGCAAGACCAGAAAATTCTCCTCCTGGAAAATGCAGGCCCATGTAGCAGCTGAGCTCATCGAATTAGCTGGTACTGAGCCATGCATGCAGGCACACAGAGAAAGGAAGGGCCAGGGAAGGGTGTTTGGCAGGAACACTTGCTCACTGCATATTTTTTTCAAACCAGGGGAAGTAAAAGATGATTTTAAAAGATAACCCCAGGTGGGAGTTTCATTACTGCCTGCTCAGCTCTATGGGCAACTGGTCTCTCAGCAGCAGCTCTAGTTCCTCTGATAGTCCCATCTTTGTCACACCTCCTTCATTTTATGGCTACTCAAGTGAAGATGTGTACCTTGCTAATGCCCTTCAAGAAAGGGGAGAACAATCCTAGGGTTCTGTGCAAGAACCAGACTTCAGAGAAAGCCCTTAAATATTTTGATGGAGCAGTGCCTTTTACCAGGAACACCACCACAATAAAAACCTCTGTTGGTTAATAAATACAGCTGCATCCTTACCACTACCACCCCTGCTGCAGAAATGGAAATTTGGAGGCTTGAAACTGTGAATTTTTCTCTTGATACCACCAAGCACTGAAGAGAGGGGCCCTAACAGCAACACACAGGGTTTTCCTGCAGCATCTTCTCTGGGTACCGAGACACCAAGGCTCCTGGCATGACCTTAAACTCTGCCCCTGCAACAGGAGGCAAAACAGCAGAGACAGAAACTCCCTCTTTTCCCTCAGAACAAAGCTTTGCTGGCAGAGGGATGCTCTGTCCTGGAGTGAGGAAGCAGCTCTGAGAGGAGCCAGCCCGTGCCAGGGCTGCAGTGTGAGTCCATGGGTGAGGAGCAGCCTCAGCAGCAGCACAGGGCGCTCTGTGCTCCCCCATGGCAGCTCCTGCTGCTCCTGCTGCTGCTCAGGCACCAGGGAGCTTTTCCTGGGAGCAGCCACGAGCACAGGGTGCCTGGGGAAAGGCCCTGCAGCCCCTGCACGGGTGCCTCTCCTTTCCCTCCTCTCTCCTTTCCTGATGTCCCCCTGAAGTTTCTAAACTCACCCATTCTCCTTCCTCAGAGGAAGGCACACAAGGGCTGCATTATGCACTGGGAGATAAGGGAAATGGTGAATCATGAAAACCAGTAATTAATGCTGAAATGCCATATGTGGTGGTGTTTTTAAATACATTGCATAAGATTAGTGTTTTCTATAGATTTTTTTTTTCCAATAAAAGACTAGTCTTTCTCTTAAAGCTAAAATAAAAAGCAAACTCTGAAACAGCAGCAAAAACCACAAGCCTTATAATCATTCTCAGTAATGCAATTTTGAGTTCCACAAAAATTTACTTATTCTGGCAAAGTCCAAAACTGTGGAGTAATTACCACTGGCATAAGGGATATCTGTACTGATTTTAATGTGAGCAAAATGGCTTCTGCAGTGTTCTAAGAGGAAAAGTAGATATATTGTGGAAGAAGCTTTACATAATAACCTTTTTGTAAAGCTTGGATGGCAAGATGATTCTGTAAGACACTGAAGTCACATGTCATTAATCAGAAATGACAGTCTTTATTCACGTATATTTGACTGAAACTGCATAATTTTAGCCTCCAATAGCCCTGAATAAATGACCTTAAGTATAGCACTTTTTCAAATTGACAATGATTGATGATGGACCAAAAAATTATGAACCCTGAAGAAGTAAACATGAAAAATAGACAAACCCCTTAGTATCACACAGATTTCTTGTTTGCACTTTTCCAATTCTTTCACTCATTTTTATCTCTATAACCTTGCTCATCATGCTCTAATCATTTTTATACTGCTGCATTTGTTACATTTTGCCTGCAGTGCCCCCACACTAAACCCTGAGCTCGCTGAAAGATTCATTCAGATAAATGGAATTGATTTCATATTTTCCCATTCATGAAAAGAGTCTTTAAAGTTAGAAACTCTTTATGCAGAACAAAACTAAAGAAACTGATTACTTCTAGGCAGCATTTATCTACATCTCTTGACAAAACTACAGAGCACTTATTCACGTGAGCAGCATTCCTTACACAATGAGAGGTTAACCAGCCTCAGCAGAGCTGCTGCAGCGGCCCTTTAGCTTCCAACTCCCTTTTACAAACAAAAACCACCTGACTGACCATGGGATAAATAACATAAACAATGTTCTCTAAGGAATTAAAACCCCACCCTATTGATCCTTTTACAAACCACTTTATGCTCACACTAATTGAGGAAACAGTAAAGAGAAACCAGAACCTAATTAAATTCGTTGTGCATAAACTGGTCCAATCTGTAGCAGCATCCACTGCTGGAATTAATCAGTGAGCCCACCTCAGACCCAGCACTGTGCCTCAGCACCAGCTGACGTTCCTTACATGGAGAGGACACAGGGATGAGCCTGGAGTTAAACTCAGTTTTTATACCTTCCCCAGAGGGTCTGCTTGTCCTGGAGCCTGAGTTTATGGCCTGACATCTGCATGGGGACAGCGTGAACAGGACCCTGTGGCAGAGGGGGTTCACCCACTTGCTGACAGGACTGGTCTGTCTCTCTGTGACCCACCAGGATGGGACCAGCTGGGAGATGGGAGAAGGACAAGTGCTGCCCTGCACCTATTCCCTCTGCAGCCAGTCACTCAGCAGGACACGGTTTCTGATTTCAGATGGGCTTTCGATGGTTTAGCGTACAAAACAGATTTCATAGCATGAGATTACTGGCTGAGCAAGAGGAAAGCCAGTGGCTTGCAAAATGTAAAAATATTTGGATGCATCTTGTAATTCACCTCCTTACAAGAAGCTTTAACATCTAAAGATTAAAATGGAAATAGGTGTGGCCCTATATTCTTCCCTCAGACCAAGTATTGGCCAGGTAGGAGCATTACCCAGAGGTCACCAGAGCCCTGCTGTCACTGGGGCTGGTGGCTGGGCTGATCCATCACAGAGGGTTTGATCTCCCTCTCAGTCCACATGGCTGAGTGTGTGGCAGTGGTTTGTCGTCCTGGCAACTGAAACACAGCTCTAGATGCTGCTTTTATCTGGTGCTGTACAACAACACAAATCCCTTCTGTCTGTCAGGCTTAAATGAAAATTTTTGGGGTTTGGTTCAGTTTTCTGGAGGGTTTTTCAGTAAAAAATTCTTGGTTTTACTAAGAGCTGACAGTTGTTGTGAAGGTAAAGATGAGCTTTAAAACTTTCAGTTGGTATTAATTCACTGTATTCCAAAGCTTTGAACTGATTCTGCGAGATAAAAATTCTGCAACATTTTATTAAGAGCACACTGATGCCCGTGCTGCTAGACTGTATAAAATGAAAGGCTTTTATTAGCACTTTTCCCTAGCACGAGAGTGACTTTCATATTGGATTAATACAGCTAATATTGCCACTGCATTATCACTTCATGAAAATTTGCTAATGAGATTTGAAATTGCTTAATGAAAATATCCCAGTTCTCCCTAACACCAACCCTGCTGACCACCTGCCAGGAGCTGGCCTGCAGGGCCACTGCAGAGGTGGGGAGCGAGCACCTGATGCCAGGAGAGGCAAACTTTGATTTTCTCCCACACTGCAGCATGCAATAACATTGCACATCAGGATCCCCTGAGTTCCACCCCGCCGGCCTCGCTCAGGGCTTCACGCGGCGTGACAGAAGGGACACGGTGGAATCCAGAGCAGTAAACTCTGAGGCTGCTGCCTCATCAAAGCACTCCTGCAACGAGGCTGAGTGCCGTGATCAACAGTCCTGGTCTGCTGAATCCTGGCCCCACACCTCTCTCCAAACTGGGGTGGCCAGACCATGCTGCCACCGTGTGCCCCCAAAAGCCATAGGCCACCAGAGTACGTGGGGACATGCCCTGCCAACAGGACCTGTACTTCAAAATAAAAATTAAAACAAAAAAAAACAAAAAAAAAAAACAAACAAAAAAAAAAAAAAAAAACCCAAACCCAGAACCAACAGCAGCAAAAGTTGTTCCCTGCTGTTTTCTTGGAACAGTTTCCACTTTGGGGTCTATTTTCAGTTTTAAGCTTAGCTGGTCCCACTTTGCTGTTCCTTGCCCAGAGAAGGCAAACAATGGCTTGGGAACTTGCCTAATAGCTGCACTTCTGCATTTGCAAGAGGGGAGATCTTGGAGACACTTACCAGTGCTCAGGAGCGCTTTGGGACTAAAAAGCCATCCCTACAAATATACAGCCCAGGTCCACAGATTTGCAACAGATCCATTGAAAAGGAGCACTTCTCACTGGCTATCTGACTTCTCTGGTAAGCAATAAAGCTCCATTTTTTCTCCTCATTTCCAGCTGTCACAGTTTTCTACCAGGCCTTGAAGACAAGGAGAAGGAAAGCTGGAAAAGTCTTGGTCATAATTCTGCATTCCCTGGCACATTTCTCAGCTGTGGAATTGTGCAACAGAGGAATCTGTCCTGGGGTGTCTGCTTTTCTCCTGCCATGTGTCATGGCTTGTATGACTGAATCCAATGCCCAGTGAAACAAAAAAGAGCCCTCACTGTAGGAGGCATTTGTGCTGCTGGTAGCAGAGGGAAGAGCTCTGTGCAGGCAGCAGTGCTGTGCTCCAGCAAGTGCTGAATGCCAGTGTTTATCTGGCAGGAATCTGGAGCACCTGAATTTCTCTTTTGGTTTCTGAGTCTTTTCTTTTTTTATTGATTGATTTATTGATCTATTACTAGCTTTTCATCCAAGTGAAAAGCTTACAGGAAAGAGCCACTATGCAGTTTAAAAACAGATTAGTGAGCAGATGTTCATCTAATCCAAGAACCCACCAGGAATCTTTGTTTATTATTGGATTACATTTAGGCCACAAGAAAGATAAAGCTGCTTCTAGAGTGTGCATGTATAATGCATATCAGGGCCATCCTACTGCAGGTTTTAATGGAGAAACCCCAATTTTGGACACATAACCACAATAATAGGCAAGCCTAGGTCAAGTAGTTCTACTTTCAAACTCAGCTCCTTGTGCCACTCAGATTCTCACCAGCAGAGATTCACCAACGCCCCAGAAACATCTGATGTCTGGCTGAGAGCCATTAGGACTTGTTTCCAAGATTAGAGTCCAGACCATTTTAGATTTTCTCTGTGGTTTCTTTTCACACCTCCACAGGTTGGTATGATTTCACAGCACTTGTTGGAAACATATACACCTTGATTTTAGCACTATGCCAAAGGCAGATGGTTAATTGGTTATGTCATTAAGGAGCCAATCCCCAGCACAAAAGGCATAAACAAAGTTACATGAATCAATGTTAATGAAATACTAAAACAAGGACTCCCAAACAGTCTACATGTATTGATCAGACATGGAAAACCACAGAACCAAGCAAAACCCCAGCCCCCTGAGCCAACTTCCAGCATGGCAACTGAGGGACTCAGAGCTCCTTATTCTCATTTACACAAAGGTTTCTGAGGCACCACTCTGGCAACAGAAAAATACCTCAAAGGGGATATAAATATTCAATCCTTAAGGTCCATTTACATTGTTGGAGGGGTGTAAAATGGCTTTAGGGTAAAAGAGAATTAAGATAATAGATTTTAGGGGCAGAAGGGATTCCTGTGATTACTTAGTCTGACCATAGAGTTTTACTCAATAATTCATTTGTTGAGTTGATGCCTTCTGGTAGCAGGAGTGCATCTCAGTACCACAGGTACTTGCTGCCCAGTGAGCCATGAGGATATTTTGCAATGAATATGCCAAGGCTGCACAGTGCTGTGAAGTGCTGTCATGGCATCCAGACATCCCATTTGTAAGAGCTGAGTCCCTTCTGTTTGGGCCAGAGCCCAGCAGGCTGATGGTGCCATTTTGTCTGGGGTACAGCATCAGAAGGAGCATCAGGACAGACATGCAAGGAAAGTTTATAAGAGAAATTCTTTCCTCAATAGTTAAGGCAACTGACTTCCCAACTGTGCAGAAGTCTCTGAAACCAGAGACTGCAGTTACATAAATTCCACTGTCCTGCTGCTGCTGGTCATGGCCACTGGTGCTGAGAAATACAGGGCTGAGACACAGCTCCAGCAAAAAGTGGGAAGGTGGGAAGACTAGCACCAAGGTGGGTTCAGTAGTTCTACTCTGAAATGCAAGAGGATGCAGTCCCTGACACTGGGGCTCATCTCCCATCCTCCTGGGTAGAGAAGTTCACACGCACAGTGCTGGATCAAGCTCTTCATGCTCTAGATGACCTAATTTTTAAAAAATTGGGTTCAGCATGCAGGCTCTTGCTTAAAAAAAAAAAACAAAAAAAAAACCAGATGCTGCAAGTGAGCTAAAAAATCTTGGGTAATTAAATTGTAATAAAAAAATTGCTTCATTCATTAACTCTGGTAATTGACCAAAAAGCAATAGGACACCTGCTATTTTCATTCTAACTGCCCTGATATAATTCAGGGTGCAATCTTCATGTGGAACACATCATTTAAGTTTAACGTGGCTTCAGATTATTGTATCAAACAGCTCATAGATAGGCTCATTTTTTATTTCCAATCACTACGTTCAACAGTTTGACCAAAGCTGAATCCTTAGCCCAGGATTTATAACAAACAGCATTTCATCAGATTTCTAAGAATCTTCTCTGTCCTTCTGCTATTTCTCTAGGACCTATCCAGCATGAAATGTGGTCTCTGTAGGTCTTTCAAAGGTCAGTGGGTGTTGCCTCGTATTTTGCTTATTTGTTATTTAAATGTGATAATGTATTGCCTTTTTGTTATTTTTATTTATTATTTACAATATGTCAATAGATAGAATTGTCTCCCCTGAAGAGTGCTGTCTGACAAACAGATGTACTGGAGATGCAAAAGAACACATTTTTCCAGCATGGGCCTTTTTTTTTTGTTTTTACATCCTGCAAAAGAAGGATTTATTGTCTAACTGTATGGATGTCAATGCTGAGCCAATTCTGCAGCCCAGTCAGACAGGGCTCTTACTGCAGTAATATATTTATCCAAATAAGCATTGTGGCAACTGGCTGCAAGGATCCAACCAAGCACATTTCTCACAGTTTTAATTTAAGTAGTAATGGAGTATGAATAAATAACAAGAGCAGAAAATAAGATGGATTGATACAAAGCAATCATTTCAGTGAGTTTTTTACTGTAAAAATTACCCCAGAGTTCTTAAGTCGTATCTTGAGAATTTTAGCTAAGCTGCTTCTTGGCCGAGTTCTGTAAGGGCTCTGCTTATTTTCAATTTCAGCTGTACAACTTGTACAGCACATTGAATGATTTAACCAAGCAGATTTAAAGTTCAGTAGACAGTGTTCTTTGTTAGATTTTAGTCACATACCAAATTCAATAGACTCTGCTGCAGGCGTATGTCAAAATGCCAGGAAGGCATGAGACATTGTTGAGTATGTTGGAGTTTATTGTTTAAAAAAAAATTAAACTTAGTCTCTCATTCAATCTTTTTAATTAAATAGTCATACTCTAAACCTCAAGGGACAAAGGAAAAGATAGAATAAAGGCAGTTGTTCTGTAAAACACAACAGATATTTCTTTATATCTGGACTGAAAAAGTCAGTATATGTCATCTTCCCCAAAAATAAATACAAGTATTTGGGGTAAATGTGTTCCAAGCAGTGAATTGCCATCACTACTACTAGCTATTACCTGCATAAAATCACTAACAAATAAACAGCTTTCCTGCATAAATAGAGCTTTGTTTGTTTCTGCATAAGAACTGCTATCATATTCTCTGCTGGTGAGTTTTGGAAAACAAGTCTAAGATCTCACACAAAAACTGATCAGCCATATGTGATAGCTAGCTAGAAACCAAGTCATTTTTCTGCTCCCTGTCTGCAAATTTGTCCTTAAATATGAGCACTGAACAGACTGTACGCTAAATCCCAGGCATGAGCATTAAATTGCTTAAGCCCAGAGAACTGCCAGGATTCTGCCAAGCCTCCCATTGCAAGGAATCCACTCAAAGGCCACTATTAATAGCCTGACCACAAACCCAACCACTGGATTCAGAGTGGGAACACTTGAAAAGGGCTCCCAATGTGGGCAACCACACCACAGAGAACCAGCAGCCTTTGACTGGGTCTCCCCTGCAATGCTGGAAGGATGTTCCCTCTGCAGGGGTCACAGTGGGAAGCAGGCTGCTGGCCAGCACAGTTATGGCTTTGCTGGGCCATCAAAGCAAGATTTGAATTTCAGACCATCCATGGGGTATGGACCTTTCCACTCCCTGCCATATTTACCCAGACAGTAATGTATGTCACCAACCAACATCAACAATAATGATGGTTTTGGCTGCTCTCTGCCTTTGGTTGTATGATCATCAAAATAACAACAGAAACAATAAATCTCTTTTATCCTAGTTAATGCTAAATTGTGTGACAGAAGTGCTTAATTCCTGCAAATGTAATGAGAACGAGAAGTGGTACGAATTCTAAGCCATTGAATTACAATCTTTAAATTGTAATCCTGTTTTCTTCCTTGCAGACTAATTCACAGTAACTTGCACCAAATCAATCAGTAACTCTTTAGATTTGGCTTAATATTCATATTCTCAATTATCTATTTAACATGGGTAGAGATGGTTCTTTATTTCTCATACAAAACATTTTCAAATGCAACGTGAAATTTTACAAGGTTATGACTAAAACATGCACTATTTTCTTACACCAAACTGCCCAGTGAGTAAAGTCACCTGATTAGTGGTGATCAAACAGCAGCCATGGACTTACAGGCAGGAGCCTCCATCTGCTCCCTCTGAGACTTCCTAGGCCTGTGTGGCAGAGCAGGTCAATCCTGAGTGTACTCATCTTCAGCAGCATTTGAACAATAAAATAAGAAAATACTCCTAAGGTATCTAAAGTTTGAGAAAGAAAGAAAATTATCAGTTACTGCTCAGTGTTTGGCAGTTAGGCTTAGGGCTTGGAAAAGACTGACTTAACCCAATATAGTAGATTTTCCCACTTGCCTTCCCACTCTCATGAATTTTGCCTATAGAGTTCACTCATGAAACTAAGCCTTACCTTCCCTATTCTGAAATTTTCCAAAGCCAAAGTAAGCTTTGCAGTGGTTTTAAAAGTCCATTTAACATAAGACTTAAAAATAGGGGTTGGAAAGGCTTACCCAGCCTGGTCTCCAGTGTCAAAATGAGCTGCTCTAGGATGAGGGTGAGCACAAGACACACAGAACATGCTGTTTTCCCAGATTACCTTCCAGCCTTCAACCAATTTTATCAGGGGACTTCCCAAACCAGAAATTATTTCTGTGTTGAAGAAACCTGAATGGCTCTTCCTTGATGATTTTCACCAGTCCTGTTGCAACATGTCACAGTTGAAACAGGCACAATACACAGAGTACCACCCCACAATAACAGAGAGCTTCAACCCACACAAGGCAACACCTTACCACATCAGAAGGCTTCAAGTGTCTGCTATTCTCATACTTTAGCCCAGCCTTTTATACCCTCCTGTTAATGCCCTGCACCTGTGTGCCCCTCCTGTTAATGCCCTGCCCCTGTGTGCCCCTCATGGTTCATGCCCTGCACCCTGTGTGCCCCTCATTGTTAATGCCCTGCACCTGTGTGCCCTCTGCTCCCCTGGGCACTCCATGGCTCATTGCTGTCAGTGCTGCTCACCTGCTGCTCACAGCTGCAGCTCATTGGGGATGAGGCTGGGCCCAGCCCCATCCCAAGTACCACAAACTGTGCACCTACACAGTCCATGGTTTGAACCCTCATCAACTTTTAGCATCCAGATAGGAGGAGTCTGACAGGTTGAATATTCTGCAAGAGGGGATGGGATGGCTGGTACAGGTGCTGTTCAGAGAAGGATTTAACCTTTTGCATTAGTATATCAAAGCAGATAGTTAGCTGAGAGTACAGCAGCTATGTGGCAGTTGTATTTTTTTTTAAGCAGAAGTTAACTTTTTTATTTAGTTGAACAGGCTTGAAGTAAATTCTACCAACTTTCATTTTCAAACTACAATAGCCAATAATCACTTACAATCCAGGTGCTGGGGAGGTGTGCAAGAACCTTTTAAAATGTAAAATAACATGATTCTCTGACAAGTAGAAAGGAAATCATTTTCAATCTAAAAGCAGTTGGAAAATTCATGATGTGTACTCATTAAAAGTGCCTTCAAGATATCAAGACAGGCTTTCTCTGTAAACGCCAGATGAATGAGAATGGTAAGCAGCAGCTATGATGTACAACGCTTCAATGAACACAGTTGGTCTTGGTTTATGCTGCTGGGTTGGCTTTTTTTAATGAATCTGTATTGCTTAAAAGAGTTGTATATGTACTAAAAGTAGGAAAGGAGTAGAGGAGAAAATCTAAAGTAGAAATTAGATTTTCTACTTTACACCTCTGTGTAAAGATGGAAAATATTGATGTTGCATTGTGAGCAAATATTGGGACAGTGGAGGCAGCACTTTTTTTTTTAAATTACTAGCTGCTTAAATGCCTCAGTGTGGAAAGCAAGATGCTTCTCTAATAAGGAGAAACAAGACACTCTCTCTATAAGGAGAAACAGTATCAATTCTTTCAGCACCAACTGAAGCCCCAAATTTTGCCCAACCTCAGTACTGCTCACAATCATTCACATAGGGCTGCAATGGTGAACAGGACTGTGTTGGGCTCTGAGTCAAACAGTTTTCACCTTGCTGACAGCAGGAAGATAGGCACAGCTCTGAGTTATAATAATCCTTTTACATTATAAAAGTACTGAAGCTGCACTGTCAAGATTTGGTCCAGTAGCTCCAAAGCCACCACGAGCTTTACATGGATTTCAAGAGGTGATGGCTAAAATCCCAGTGATCCTAAACAAAAGGTATGGGATGGAAATTCTACATATGATACTGTAAGGGTTTAATTACTTTTTATTCAAGTGCCATTAAATTCACGAAAGGATGATCTATCTACTTGATTCCAAGGACTCAGTTTCTTACAGCACCTGACCAGCAATCTTAGTCACAGCTGTATTTGTCCTCAGCTGCAGGTGATCAGCCTCTCACCCTCTGCTTTTCCACACAGGAAACCCGGGAGAATGTTTTAAAGAAACAGGTGCAGTTATCAACATTTAAACATCACAGATGTTAATTAATCACAAAGAATAATAGTGACCTGGCTCAGCTTTTCATGAAGCCACCTCTTTATTCTGCTGCTTAAGTTTTACCAAAAAACTTGTGTAACAAACTTTTCTTCTTACTCCAGTTTATAAGTGAAGTCCTTAAAAGAAATGAAACACAAAATAAAATTAAAGCATCAAACCTTTGGGAAGCCTCGTTATTTCTATTTTCGAGGTCTGGAGAAAGAAGAGATGGATTATGAGCAGTTACAGGCTCTTCTACTGTTCCTAAATCTTAATTATGTTTTATACTCTGCAACATACTTTATAAGGAGCTTAACTTTAAGCATGAGCTTAAGAGCCATTGAAACCAAGGGGAAGAAGGCAAAGTGTAAGAATGCTGGTAACCAGAAATGGTCTCTTGGCAGGCCACAGGTATCATTAGCTTATCTCCAGGCTGACAGAGGCCATTGACACCTGTGGGAGGTTTAGAATGGTTTGATTTACCTGGACTTTAACTGGTGTTTATTTTTCTGTAATTAAAATGCATTAAATGTAAGCAGATTTTTACATCTGAGTGTGTGCTGAATCAGTACAGTCCCACTGTCAATGTTCCTGAAGATGTATTTTTGCAGTGCACAGTGTGGGCTGGAATCCAGTCAGGTCATCCCACAGGGACTTGTGCCCAATCCCAACCCCAACATCCACCACAAGATCAGCCAGGTGAACTTCTCTGTGGTGATGCTGCACTCCTCACCCACCAAACCCCCCAGCAGGGAGGATGGCAGGGAGCTCCTGGAACTGCTCTCTTTTGGTGGGCATCTCCAACCCATTGCACCAGGCCCACCTTTCTCCTCAGTGCTTTAATTCCAGTCATTGTTCAGTGATGTCAGGTGTCAGGGACAGATCAGTGCCATGTTACAACATCTGCCATCCCAAGAGCAGTAGGGATTTTGTGACTCCATCCTTGACCCCAAGATGCTGCAATTTAAACAGCCTCATGTCAGAAACAGAAAAAGATTAAACAATCAAGCATGCAGAATCACAGGCTGGAAATCATCTCTCCTGCCCTTTCCTTCTCCCCAGGCTTTTAATCTTACATGGGATTTTTTGCATGTGCATTAAGATAATTCTTTCCCTAAATTAGTATTGACTGTAGCTCTGGATCTTCCAGTGAAGGTGCTGGAGGGCAAAAGAATCATAGCATCATAGAATGGTATGGGTTGGAAAGGACCTTATAGATCATCTCATCTAGCTCCAGCCTTGCTGCCACAGGCAGGGACACCTTCCACAAAGACCACACTGGTCAAAGCCCCATCTGACCTGGCCTTGAAACACTCCCAGGGATGAGGGACACAGAACTCTGATTTCCCCATGCCTGGTGCAGCCAGCAAAGTGCCCCTGATCCCCAGCAGGGCCTGCAGGAGCCCACAGAGCCCCATATCCCAGGGATGGTTCCCTCCTGTCTCAGGGATTTTCTGTGAGGTTCCTGACAGTCACTTTTCCATTTGCACTGCCAGGCTGGGCCTGCCTGGCTGTTGAGAACCAGCAGCAGAGACTGATGACATGGCCTCCAGTCTGCATAAAAATGACTGAACCAGTGGCAACAAGCAGAAAGCAACATTTGCCCTCAAGAACAAGGCTAGGACAGTGCCTGTATGTGCACTGTGCCTTGCAGGGACTCTGCAAACCTGTCATGTTATTCCCAGTTGCCTGTTATGAGCAACAAATACAATTCTGGAGGAATTTTTTGCTACACATGAAAGCTCATACAGTTTTTAATTTTGAGAGTGTTGTCTTTGGGGTTTCTGTGGTTTTGTGTTTTGTTTTTGTGGGGGTTTTGTTTTTTGGAGGTGTTTTTTGTTTTGGTTTGGCTTGGGTTTTTTTGTTTTGTTTTGTTTTGTTCTGTTTATTTTTTCTGATACTCTCAACCTGAATGCTACTTTATTTCTTCATTGTAAGGCTTTTTGACTTATTCAACTTTAATTTTCCTGTGCTGTCTATGAAATGCTTCTTGTTGGCTGAACTAGATTATGCTGATACAGAGTGCTCATGTAGCCTTGCATTTCCTTGGCTCCCAGATATTGACTGGAGATCTGTGTAATTAAAACCATGCTTCCCCACATGAATGCCTGTTTGGAGACTCTGTTCTGGCTAGGCCAGCAACTGCTCCTTGTTAGGGTTTCTTAGGGGTGCAAATTGTCCCAGAATACATAGTATATGTAGTTTGTCTCAAGTTATATAGATGACCAATTATTTTTTCATCTCCTTGTCTTTTATTCTGTTTCCTGCCTTCAGCAGCAGAGGGCAGGGCTGGTGCAGTGCCCTCCTCCCACCTGGAAGCCCCTGAAATCACCTTACTTGGGAGCCAGGCTCCCACAAGGAGTGTGTGCCTTTCCAAAGAGGTGACCTTCCTCCACTGCTCACGTTTCTGCTGCTCAGTCCATCTGTTTGTTTGGTCCTCTTGTGCTCCTGGCTCCCTTGGAATGGCCCTGGAGAACTGAGTTAATACCCAAGATAAAAAAAAGATAAGGCCAACAGTCTTACCAATGTGGATGGAAAGGATTTGAAATCACCTTTACCACTTTTGTATGTTAAACAGAACTCCTGACCAGTTAGGAACACTACAAGCATTTTGCATTTTTTACAAATAAGGTTACCTCATAGTGGCAATAGCTTTTACAAATATAATTGCACTGTAGTTCTATAAAATAAAGTGTAATGCAAAACTTACACTTTCCAATTACACAATAGTAATTGTGAATAATTTCAAAAAATCTCTGGCCTTTTATATGGCTATTTCTAACCCTGAACTTGTGCACACTATATAAACACCATCTGTAGAGAAGGTAAGACAACTTCTGTTGGAGCACAGATTTACAAAATTGTATCATCAACTTCTCAGTGAGTGTCCAGTTAAACAATATTGTCTGTACCTTCTAAACAACACTGATTCAGCAACTTACCTTTTGGAATCACACTCCTGCTTTATTGCATCCAGGCTTACAGACCTTCTGTTCTTTCTGTTTATTGCCAGAACATTTATGCATATGCCCCAAATCCCTACAGCACCTCCATCCCATCCTGCCTGGGCACGTGCACCTCACATCCTGCCCCAGCCCCTCCATGTGCAGCCTGATTATGCAGCAGCAGTTGACACAGAGCAGTGGTTTCCAAATTCTTGCTGTGAAAAGCTTTTGAGGTGTTTCAGTAGAAGGCTGCTGGTTGTGAATACGAAAGCAGGGGCTTTCCCCTGTGCAGAGGCCCCTTCTTAAGTATAAAGTACAAACAATGAAAATGAAAAGCAATAAAAAAAGAAAGATCTGGGCTTTCAATGCTTCTTAGGGTCAAGCACTAAACCCTCTTTTGACAGCTACACAACCCACACTTGTTCGCCTCAAGAGAATTTGACCTCAAGTAAGGAATTGAACAAAGTGCATATTTTGTCTACAGTGGACAAATACGTTGTTCTAAAGCAACAAACTGCAGATAAAATATACAGATAATGATAGGGGAGGAAAAACCCCACACTCCCTAAAATGAAACCCCACTGTAATTTATGCACATTTAAAAAAAATAACAAAGTGGTTTTTATTTCACTGACTTTACATTGTAGGGCAGAAGCTTATTAAAGCATTATATTTCTTCTCTGTTATTGATTAACCAAAGTCAAATAACATTATCATTTTGCTTAATGCATTTAAAGCACAAATATTTTCCCAGATGCTCTGCACAGGCACTTTGCAGATTTCAGTGGAAGTTGTTTACATGCTGAAACACTGAGCCTGGATAGAAACACTTTGCTGTGATAGCAACACACACCCAACAGTTTTCATTTTCTCAATTCAGAAGGAAAATTGCTGTTCCTCCCTCTCCTTCAAATTCTCTTTCTCCAAGAAATATTCCTACGTCATTGGAAAAAATTACAAGCATGCTCATAATGGCTGCATTTCTCTGTCCATTTTCAGCTAAACCCTGGTCCAAAGTATCCTGAAATCATTGGGATTATTTTTACAGGCTTCATGGGCTCTTATTTAGCCCCGAGTGCACCACAAGGCTCGTGTTAATTCCTGGGTGCAGAGCTCAGTGGTGCTGCTGCCAACGGCCCCCCCGGCACCGGGAGATCTCCTCCTGCCCCAGCAGAGGCTGCAGCTGCACTCCCCATGGCCACAGGGACAGGGGATGCAGTGAACCACGGTGGGCTGCTCTGCTCCCTTTGGAATTAGCAGTTATACCTTGCTTTGCCATCCAACACCAAAGTGGCATGAAATGAGATGAGCATGGAGCCCGTGCTGCACCCACGTCCTGCTGTGCCCGGGGGCAATGGGACCAGCACCCATTCCCAGTGGGAGCTGCCTCTTGTGCTGCTGAACAGGCAGCGATGCAGAATTGTGAATCAGTTCTTTTTTTTTTTTCTTGCTGATCAGCAGCTTTGAAAATGGAAAGAAATAATTGGAACAAACTCTACCTTCAGTTTAAAGCCAAGTACAGCTACAGGAAACATCAACAGAAATGACTGTGAAAGTATCATGATTTTTGTTCAAGGATGTTTAATTTGTCCAAGCCTGCTAGCAAGTTCTGATCATTTTCTGAAGTGAAGGATAACTTCATTTGCCTTGGGTTAAAGGAAGAAAGGAAGAAAAAAAGAGATTGCCCAGCTTTTACAGGAACACAAGTATCTAAACTGACACTCAGAATTACACGTATTTCACCATAGGCTCAAGATTTGCTGTAAAATACTTGTCTGCTGTAATTGACCAAAACTTTATAGATTTATCTGCCACCATTCTATAAGGGAGAAAGTCTGTTTACACAAGGATGATAATTATCACTAGCTTCATCTATATTCTGTCAATGCCAAAGCATGCTAAGCAGTAACCAAATCCTTTGACAGTCCGTGCAGCAAAGCACCTAACATGTTAACCCCAAAATCCCCAAATGCATGCCTAGATTTATGTATATTTTAGACATTTGCCACATACAATTAAGTGCACCCATCTGGACATCTCTTTAGTAAAACAAATATGTATTGTGTATGTGCACAATCTATTAATCTCCTTGTAACCCGCAGGAACAGGAGGAACGTGAAGGGAGGTGAAAGAGGAGAAGTTCTTCAGGACCAGCTTTCCACAGGTGGTGAGCAGATAGGAGCAGGGTGCAAGATTTTATTTATTTTTTCTATATGTGTAAACATGCACATCAGGGCAGCAGTGATAATCCCCTGATCAACAGTCCATACAGCAGAGTTTTCCAAAGTGCGTTCTGATTTCCAGACACCAAATATTCTTCACTTTCAAAATTAGAAAGGGGAAACTAAGAAATGGTACAGCTACTTACTATTTTTTAAAATTTAATGGTCAATTCTTATGATTCCTGGAATATCAAAGCTAATTCCAAGATTAAGTACCTTTAACTACCAGCAAGAAAATTGTAACACAAAGGGTTTATTATGTATGTACTTAACTTACTGTTTATTATGTATGTGCTAATGCAATGTATATTTTTGTTATCAGTACAGTATGGGCTGCAGCACTAAAATAAACCAGCCTGCAGTAAATACACCCTTTAGGTTTCACAAATATTGCCAGCTGATACCCTGGCACTTTGTTTGCTGCATTTACATCTCTGTTTTGTAAATACAAATATTTGGTTAAGGCATCTGCTCAGTCAAGAGCTGTGACTGCTGATCCAGGTAGAAGTTTTCAGACCTGTGCACAGTAGAATCCCTTCTAAATGACTGCAGATACAATTCATCATCAGGTGGGTAATTCTTTACACATTTATGATGATTCAGTCATTGAACCAGCACTAAGGTTAGAACACCTGTACCTGAAAATGAGACCCGTGACTTTGTTTTGGATAGAATTTAATAAAAAAAAAATGCAGAAAATGTAAGATTACTTTTAGGTTCTGATTATTATTATAAACACTTGGATCTGTTTAGGAAACAAATACAATGTTTTTCAATTAAACCCCTGACCTATAAAAGCACTTGAGCAACTGTGTAACAGAGCATATGAGTAGTCACTTCAATGAAATTACTACCTTTATACATGAATTATCAGCTCATTTAAATTATTTTCTGGATCAAAGCCTCTCTTTTACAATTAGAGCAGCAGAGTTACAATGATGCAGCAACTCCAGTTTGGAGAAAAATAACAGACCAAAGGTAACTTCATCATAAAGATATTCCTGGAGAGGAAGGAGAATAAATTATACCTGGAAGAAGTGTCCATATAACTGCAAGACAAGTATAATTTTCTGTTCAACTTTTTTTACCTGGAAGATTAAAATAAATTTCATTTCAAATCTTCTAAGAAAATTCTCCATTGCTTTGGCTTGTTTAGGGCCTGAAGATGTTAATGCTCCAAGAACTTGGACAAAACCCACTATTTAAAATACCACTTCTGGTTTTCAACTGAGGTAAACAGAATGCATTCTGAATCTCCAGTGTAGGCTATTGAAGTGTCACAGCAGCTCGTTCAAAGCAATACATTCACTTCTCAAAGATTTTCGTATTATAATCGAAAATTCTCTCCCTCCGATGCACCTGAGAAGCATTAACTTCTTGGTGACTTTAAGAACCAAATCCTTTAATACAAACCTAGCTTTTCCCACAGGCACTTGAAAATATTTAGCATTTTTTCAGTTGGATGCAATTTTCATAATAAAGTAGCTCACTTGGCTACCTGACACCACAGACAAAGACGCCGAGTGAGCAGCTCCTGCCAACTCAGAGCATGATTGCAGCCCTCAGTCACATATTAAGTAGGCTTTGAGACATCCAATTGCTGTAACAATGCAAGCAATTTATGTATTATATATTAGTGTTATATATTTTTTCATTACTCATAACATATGTATTTTCTTCTGTAACATCCAGGCACAAGTCTTTCACACCCCATGTCTTTAAGTCAGCCTTAACAGAGCATACAATAGCTGTTATATTTATGTAACATTTAAATTCCACTTCTCTGACCAGTTTTAGGTTACCAAAGCAGCCCTTTGGTATTATTCTGAATGCCACTGGCCCATCCCTGTGGATGCTGCTCCATACATTTGTTTAAATTTCACTGGCAAGCCTCACAGAAATGTGTGGGAATGCCAAATACTTTTTTCTGTGACAAAATACTCAGCCCCCGTCTATCAAATCAGAAATGTTCATAGTTAACTGCATTTCTGGCAGTTTCAAGGGTACAATTGTAAAACTACAGTATATTTTGTCAAATCAAACCCTACAATGATCCTGGTTTACTTCCATCCACTTAGCCTATTAATGCAGGCTAATACTGCATGTTCTTGTGGCAGCAAACCCTAAAGTGTACCAGGAGACTCCAGTGATAGATTACATGTACATGCTGTGTCATATCCAATTAACTCAAATTGACTGTGTACTGCATTATGCTGTTAGTGCATGGAAGATCAATAAATATGGAGAAAATCCAACGAGGCGCTCTCCATTCCCATCCAATTCTAGTAGGTCTGAGACAGATCATGCTCCTATGATGTGTGTGCTGCTGCTGAAGAGGGCAGGTGGTGCATAGACACCATTCAAACTTGGCCTATTCAATCTAAACTCCTCTAACTCGCCATTCATGCATAGCAAAACACCATCTGGTCCTATTTTGCCTCCAGCAATCACAGCTGACCAAAAACGATAATAACAGCTGTTGCAAAACAAAAGCCAAACAAAGGGGGGAGGGAAAGGTTAGAATGCAGTCCAGTGCTGCAAAATACTCCATGAAGTGAGAAATGAAAAAGGAGCCATTCAAATAGGAATCCCCATTGAAAAGAGTCAGTGCAAGACTTGTGGTTAAACTTGAGATATTTAATCCATCTGTCCTGCAAACCACAATGGTCAGGTGATAATATAAAATTGAGATTATGTTGCACAGAGGTATTTAAAGGCTTTGTTCTCCAAGTTAGAAACTAATGACCCTGTGTCAGCTAAAAATTAAACCTCCTTATGTTCTTTCATCATGTGTCAACCTGGGTTAATGTGAAAGTAGAATGTGGTTAACCGAGGTGATAAAGCATCTGAAACCTTGGGAAAAGAAGGGAGCAGTTAAGTGCTTGCAAATGCTACAAAGGAAAACATTCTTAAAAACCATGCACGACACTGAAACCATACAGATTATTGCATTTTTCTTGTATAAATTGCATATCAAGCGATTTAAACTAACAGTTTTATTTATGACCTATGATAGCACAGTTATTCACTTAGATTTAGGGAACATGAACACAAACTTGCACAGTTTGAAACACAAGATGTTCTGCAATATGCTATTGTGGGTAATGCAAAATATAATTTTGTGGCAAGCAGGGAGATGCTCCAGTTTTTCAAGATTCAAATTTTGATATTTAAAATGTATGGTCCTGCTTGATGATTAATTTTCCTTTTTTTTTTTTTTCCTTTTTTTACGCTGCAGTAATTAAAACTATTTTTCCTGGAATTGAACATCAGTAGTTCAGCAGCTCTTAATCAAATGTGATAAAACCCAGGATTTATGAAACCATTTAATGAGTGTAATAACACCTGCTTCTCGCTGCAAATAGTTGAAAACAGACTTCAGTTGTAATTAACTCTTATCACTTGTGACATTTTTCCAACGATACTTCATAGGTCTTCAAAATGACAATTATAGAACTAATACACAATTACTGTCACATGCAGTTTAGCAATTATTTCTGAAGACATTTGTCTAAAGGTTTCAAAAACGACTATAAAATGGTTTCCTTTGTTACATAACACTGGTTAAAACTGACACACATGAAATCTCTCCCAACCAGCCTCTGTTGTGCCATTTCTAATGCAGACAGGCTTCCCTGCACTTGGAATAAACACCCTCCATCCCAGGCATTATCAGATATCATGCTAAGGCTATTAGGAGCATGGGTAGCTGTCAACTAACACCTATTATGAAAAGCTTCAATTTATATATGATTTTTTTCTGCTCCAAGAAATCTATAAATTTATAATTAGAACCTCTTGCTGTTCAATATTTGTACATAATAAGCAGAGTACCTGAGGATGATGAAATATTGAAAGATGAATTCATTATGAAGAAACTCACATGGTGTAGTACCTCTTCCCTCAAGTCTGGCTGCAACTTTTTGGGGATCTCTATTCCATTATTTTTGGGTTGTGCTCTGAGCATGGTAGCCATGCCTCAAACAGGATTAGGATTCTGCTCAGGCTTGACACTTGCTGTTTTTAATTTTCATTTTATCATAAGCAGTTTAAGATTGTTGCCAGTGGTAATTTGCAATTTTTATCAAGACCTCTTCATTATAGCTTCTGACAGGACAGATGCTGTAATTAATCATGCCAGACAACTGGGGATAGTGGTCAGACTGCACTCACAGCACAGATACTGCAGGAGAAGAAGGGAAACAAGAAAATAGAGGCTCTCCCCTTCCTGTTCAGAGCAAAAATATAGGAACAGCACTAATAACCTGACAACACACTGCATGTTAATGTTTCCAAACCCTTCATATGAAAGACCTGCCCCCTCCATCCTCCCCACTCCATCACATTCTACCTTAATGAGAAAATAAAAGTCAGACAGCTCAGGAGCAGCCCAAGGCAGGAGCTGGAGGCTTACAGAGTGAAGCCCACAGCAGTAGCTGAGTTTACATCTGGAACTCCCAGATACAAAGAAACAATTTGTGCCGATTTCCATCTCTGAACATTATGTCTGAGAGACAGGTGCAGGTCCCTGTTCCTGCAGCTCATCAGCACAGGGCACAATCACTGCTCTGTGACCCCAGCACTTGCCTTCTCTCCCTGGAGTCACAGACACAGTTGCCCACAGCTCTGCAGCAGAGCATCTTGGAGGGCACAAGAGCCAAGGGCTTGCTCTGTTCCCATTGGTACTTGTTCACCCAGAATGTTTGATAAAAATCCAAAGGAGTTTAAAAATGTCCAAGAAAGCATTTGCAGAAGGAAACATTTCTGGTTTCTCTATCAAAGACTTACAGCTCATCAGTTTTACCGAAATGTGTTTATTCTATAGCAAGATAAAAGCATTTATTTTAGATAAGCAAAATACAAACAACTTAATTGCTGCTATCATAACTCATAAAAAAGTATAAAACAGCATAAAAACACAATAAGCAATGTAGCAATTAATAATTCATGTTACCAGTGTTTACATTAAAGCCTCATTTATGAAAACTTTACAACACATGATATGAAAACTTACAACTTTTAAAGAAAATATTTACATTGATTATTCAGTTGTGGAGTTTCATTTAAATATTCTACCGGTTTTACAGCGTATTAATAACTTGCATTTCTCATCTTAGCTTTCTGTAATAACAGTTTTATTTAAGTGCATTTCCCTTTTAAAAATACAGTGTATTAAATCTGAAACTCATCACTTCAACACAGAATATAATATTCACATTTGTTCTGTAATTGGAATTAACGTAAGAGGGTAAATGTCAATATATATTTTCTTACGAACTATGGCAGGTTTATTTGGAGAAATGAAGTGAAAAGTTGGGTCAAACATTTATGTCCAGTTACTTGCATTTGTTTTTCCAAAGACATTTAGGAGAGAAAAAGAAAAAAAAAATAAGAGCTTTGGCAAAAATCTGTGATTTACTCTATTTTTTCATGACAAAAAATGCCATCAACTAACTCATGTCATACAAGTATGATTGTATGAAATCCAATCATAATTTTACAGGTAGTTACAACTGTGCTTTAAGGGCTTTATGAGTTCATACTGCCTTGAAGTGCATTACTCACTTTTAGAGAAAGAAGGGCTATAGCATATACTCTGAAAGGCCATTTTGCAGTCATAAGGTCCAGGTATTTTTTAGGCCAGTTGATTCACATATTGTAGGTAAAGCTTAAATAAATTAAAAAGGCATCACATGAAAAAGAGAACAGCATTTTTTCTTTTAAACAAAATGATTTATAGTCAGCTAAAAGATGATACACAGCTACATTGTAGTTCTTTATTGCCTATCTAATAGACACTTTAGAGGATCATTTGATCTGTTATGCATCCCTGCATAACTACCATCAACAATTTACAGTTTTCAGCCAAATATGGTTTACCCCTACCCCTCCATCAACACAAAGCCATGTTGCAAGATCGTTTATCTTCAGAAAATACTGACCTGTGATAATACTTGAGTCTGTGTCTGAGATTGTATTTGTGACTGGTGCTGCTGAGGTGCTGGCTGAGGGCTCCCAATGGCAGGGATGGGAGAAGTGATCTGCGGGGCTCCTGGGGAATGCTGCTGAGGAGAAGGCTGGGACTGGTGCTGCATGTGCTGCATTTGCTGCTGCTGCATTTGCTGAAGCTGTATGTGCTGCAGTTGCTGTTGCATCTGCTGTTGATTCATCTGCTGCTGGAGATGCTGCTGCTGCTGCTGCTGCTGCAAATGTTGCTGCATGTGGTGCTGAAAATGCTGCTGCTGCATTTGCTGTTGTATTTGCTGATGCATTTGATGCTGATGAAGTTGCTGCTGTTGCATCTGCTGCATCTGTTGCTGCTGGAGCTGCTGCATCTGGTGCTGCTGGCTTTGCATGGAGGGGCTGAGCTGAGAGGAAGAGGGCGTTGCCACCATGTTTGAGGCCATGGAGCTTATCAACGGAGCTGCAATGTTTGTTGGCATGTTTGGGGCAATGGTGACAGAAGCTACAATCTGATTCATTGGCAGTCTCATGGTCAAGGGTTTTGGAGCAATGGCTCTGGAAAGGGGCTGTTGAAGAGTTTGGGGAGATGCCGACACCGTGGCGTGCTGAGAAAGAGAACTATTCAGAATGAGGGAGGAAGACAAATTTGTGGATGCCAGTGTTTGCTGAACAGAACGAATTGTCTGGGCCTCAGCAGATTCTGCAGCAGCCTGTGTTTGGAAGAGAAATTAATTGTCTTTTCAACAGAAAAAACATTGTTACTGTTTACATGGTAATAAAAGTAACAGCTACTCAGAGACCTCTGCCATCTTTTGTTTTCTATCAGAAAAGATCAATCTGCAGTCTGAAAACAACCACTGATCAGCAATACATTGCATAACCTCTTCATCTGCCTCCCTGTATGGTACCTCCTGGTCTTACTTGGACAAAAACTAACTTGTGCCCTTGATCAACACCAGAAAGTCACAGATGTCACACACATTTTGTCGCTGAAAGAGCTAGAACAGGCCCAATATATTTAAATGTTTTTAAAAAACCCTGCTCTTTGGGAGGCAGCAGCACACACACTCCCCACCCCATGAGTCACCAACCCATGAGCAATTAATTGACACTCTTCAGACATTTACCTGAGAATGTAATAAATTGTGCTGCACAAGCCTCTCTCCCAACCCTACCCTGAAACATCTCACCTGAAAAAGCTAGAGCAAGGATGTCTTAATTTAGAGGAGATGAGATACAATGACTTTGAGTGTCATTTCCACCTGCAATCTACCCAGGAGTTACTTGGTAGTCCTGGTCCCATGGATTTGGGAAAAAAATATGATTCCTGATTGTTTTGAAAAGGGAACTTAAGATTCACAAAATAATATCTCTCAAAGGTATTTAGAATTCCTGCTGATCTTGAACTTAGCATTGTGATACTAAAGGCTTTTAGAATATTATCTAAGTCCCAGAGGCAACAGAAAAATGGAGCTTCTTAACACAAGAAGAAGAAATCTTCCAGCTTTCAAAAACACGTGTATAATTTCTGATGTTGTATTTTTAATCAATAATTAAAATACACAGCAACTTTTCAAACGGTTTACTAATGTTCTGCAGTTGTACATTCAATTAAATATTCTCAGGAGCTAAGACATCATCACCCAATGTTTTACCCATATTTTAGATGTCTATAAGCACATTTCCATTTATGATATTCAGATGCAACAGAACTGCAACCTGTATAGTGCTGCTGTCTAGAAAGGTAAATTGTCAAGTAGGACAGCAGAGCTTTGTTTTCTTCACAGGTTTCATTTTAACTCAGGATCCACTAAAATACTCCTTGTGGTTCACTGCCAGCGAGTCCATTTTTTAGTACTCTCCAAATTCAGAGCCACCACACATTTCTTTCCCCTCACCTGCAAAAATACTTAAGCTTTGTCACACAACAACTGCTCTCCAACGCCACGCAAAGCAAGCCTGTCCTTTGAGAAGCAGCACTTGAGGAAAAACAAACCTCTGCCAACAGCTTGCAAATATTAATGTCAAAAGGTCAGTGTATTTTTCATGACTGAATTTTATTTTTGTGGTGAAGTGCATTACTTTGCCTCCACAGCTCAAGGAAGATGTACAATTACAAAGATGGTTTCTGGTAATCATTAGTATGCCAGGAGAGAGATGAAACTATTTTTGCAGAGACTAAGCAGGGTTCAAGCAGCAGCACAACATCTTGTAGAGCTGTATTACAGAAATGCCATGGTTCTACTTCTATTGTGCATAACACCCCCCCCAGCTCCAAATATTCCAATATCATTGGTAAAACCTCACTTGCATTACATCAAAGGCAGTATTAGGCTTACCTTAGAAACAAGGCTTGCTCTGTAGGCAGCAAGAGCCTTTAGGTATTCTTTTTTGGCAGCTTCAGTTTTTCTTTTATAAACCTATAAAAAGAGACCACAATTTCACCAACTTCAACTATTAAGATTTTTTTTTTTTGCCAGAATGCTCTCAAAATCACTTGCACAGAAACAAAAAACATAGACCAAAACCCCTGAAAACACTCTACTGTTAGATGTGCTTTTTCTTCCTTGAAAGTCCTAAATATTCTTGCAGGTGGTTACAGGCTTTCAGGGCTACTTGCTGGACTTGCAGTACAATTTATGTTGATTATCAAGAATAACAAAATGCTGCAATTTGACATCAGTCTGAGCAGCAAACTGATTGACAAGACTACCTATGCACTCTTTCCTTTCCCAGAAAACAGTGTTTTATTGATTCCAAGTAGCAGGGATGTTAGAAAATTGGGTATTACAAATGCCAAAATGTATCAGCAGTAGTCTAGAATAGCAGAATACACCTGTGCATTTTTTTTTCAGAACAAATATTTGAACTACATATAAGAAAATCTGTGCACCTTGAAAAAATGTGGATCAAATGGCTTGGACTTGCCCCAAAGCCAGCAGGAGAGAATCCCATTGAGTTAAACAAGAACTGTTGGTAAAAATACTAAATCTGTATTTTTAATCATTATTAAATTTAACTTTCACCCTTAAATCATGTTCATCATCATCTGTTAGATCAGAGTAAAAGTTTCTAAATGTATTTCAGAAAAAAGTACCATTCATCTCTTGCCAAAAGGTGTTCTATCTGGGAATCTGTCCTCCTATAAAAGCTTCTATTAACTGTTACTGGGAACAAACAAGGGGTATTTTTAACCCCCTTTAATCCATGTGCAGCAGTTCCATGTGTATGGGAAGAAGAATAACCCTCAAGGAAGTACAAGACTCATCACTCTGTACCCAGTTGGAGTTGGAGATAGCATTTCCCACACAACATTGTAATGAGACTCAGAGGATTGGCTTCAAAGGTTGGAAATCAACACGCTTTGTAACAAATTCATAAGGCAGATCAAAGGAAATGGTAAATATGCTGTACCTTCCTCTTTTCTAACTTATTAATAGGAAACAAGGGCTTTGAAATAGGAATCATCAAAAGATGGTTTTAAGAGGACTCTAGGACACTATAACCTGAGCTCTTTTACAAACTGCCCTTTAAAATTTAAAGACAAATACAGTCATTTAACACGACCTGTCAGCTCTCACAAAGAAAAAAAATTAGTTGCCAGATCTTCAGCAAGTTCAAAACTCAGTTTAGCTCTACAGAGGTAGAGTTCTACATCAGCAAATACCGTGGTCCACTCAGAGAAGAGGTAGGAGGATTTTTTACAAGGAATACTATATTCCTTCTTGTGAGACAACCCTGCATCAATTTACCTGTTTTTGTTCTTCTCCTAAACTGTCCCACATAGATGCCACTATTTTTGAAACATCTCCAAACGTAGCATTCGGGTTCTGTCCTTTAATTGCAGCTTGTGTGTCCCTGAAGAAAAGGGCATATGCTGACACTGGCTTTTGTGGCTCATTGGGGTCTTTCTTTTTCTTCTTCTTTGGAGTCTTGGGCTTCTTGCCAGAATCTGGGGCAGCTCTTTTTTCTCCAGTAGCCTAAGAAACAATAAGAACAAGAACAGTTAATAAATGCATTAAATAAGTCAGATAAATTGCAACACAGTTATTTACAGTCAGTGGTAATATTATATAGATAAAGCTGTTATGTAAGCAACACTTGGGAGAGTCCTGTTGTGCAGGCTCTTCTCTCTAGCAAAGAGTGTGTAGCCTCAGCATAATCTCATTGGATCTCCTGGAACTAAATGCATGAGTAGTTACTACTCATTCTAAGCACAGCTCTGAGACTCACATCTTACAAGTTTGACCTAAAAAAGGACACCCCAATGCTAATTTGTATTAAAAAATACTAAGATTTAGTTCATAGCATATTTTGAAGAGGACATCTATGTTTTTCCTTTAAGATCCAATCTCAGCAGTGGAGACTCTAAAGGCAAAAGCTTGGAGGCATTTTCCAGTTCCCAGGCTTAGACTGGCAACTTAGACATGGGCCAGGAGTTAAAAATCCCACCCTTCAGGCAAAAAGCAGCAGCAGCAGCAACTGGGCAGTGAGTGCCCACCTGCAGAGCACTGGCTGGGATGGGGCAGCTCTGGGAGCTCTGTGCTCTGGCCAGGCACTGACAGCCCCTCTCTTCCCTCTGGGATGGGGTCCAGCAGCTCTGCTCCCTGGGGGTGCCTCTGCCCTGCACCCTCCTTTGTTGAGCTATGCACAGATTATTGCAACAAGGGGATCAAGTGGCTCTAAATATGATATGTAGTATGATATATATCTCTGTGATAGTGATTTACTTTGATATTTTGAGGATCCTGTACAATGAGCTTTCCACATGTATAACTTCCATCAACTCAATGAGAAAACCTTTCATGGAACAGTCTTTAATTAGGCTTTTACATATACTGCTATAACAACATTTTTTTCTTTATTTGGTCAATATTTTTTCCTTTTATAAGAGATTTATTTAAAGGAAGATATAAGTTAACTAAACTTTCAGTTAGAAGAAACCTGATTTTACTTCTCTCTATACACATCCATGTTTTACATAACTCCAGAGAATACCAAAATGACAAAACTGTTCAAGACTGATACCTGAAGAGATTCAACAGATCTGAAAACCTGAGTCAAATCAGACCAAAAGAAATACATATATATATATATATATATATATATATATATGTATGCCTATTCTTAGGGTCATTATTATGAAGGTGGTATGGATAATTCTTAAGAAAAGAAGGTAATCAGGAAATTAATCATATTCCACTTTACTGTAACATTTGTGTTTTAAATGCCCACATTGCAGCTGAGCTGATACTGCCACATCCATGAAAATCCAGCATGAGGATGTGTGAGGCTTGCTGCAGATGGAATAACTTACTCTGTTTGATTCATCTGCATCTTCTTCATTGATAGAGCTAGATGGGGAAGGAGTGGCTGATTTACTTGCAGGAGGGGAGGGAGAAGTGTGTGGTAAATTAGTGCCTCCTAAATTTAGCCCCAGCTGCGCACTCAGCTGAGACTGGTTAATGGTGGTGAGCTGGGACGGAGCCATAATTCCCGAATGAGCAGCATCAGTCATGTGGACAATGGATCTCATAATCAGAGAGTGGTCCTGGCGGTACTGGGAAACCTGGCTGTGACTCTGATCCTAGAAGAGATGGAAATGGTGGTTACATATTAGCAGTTACCACACAGCAGTAGCAGGTGAAGTTATTTTCACGGGCTTACAAAAGCAACACTGTCAACATGCAGTTTGCTTCCTTCCTTTTTAATGAATTCAACATATTTTTAAGAAATTAAGTGCAGCAACAGTTACTGTAATTGCCCCAGATTTCACTTTTTCCCCAACTGAGGCTGCTTATTTTGTTCTTTGACTAAAAATTACATTTGTCTGTTTTTAAACATTTCTTCTCTTGATGTAGTGAGAAATACATAAACAATAGGGAAACAGGATGACTGAGGATTCAGGAAAACATTGGAAATGAGGAGACACAAACTGTTGTCAGAAAGTAAACAAAATTGGGGTGGGATGAGGGGATATATATATAGAGAGAAAAGCATCTTCCTTTACTGAGTTTCAGTTATTCTTGGCCATTACAGTAACAGCAGTGGATACAAACCAGTCCTGTCTGGGTGGGATTTTAAATCTGTTTTAAACACAGAACACTGCCCTGCCTGGAGTGCATTCACTGCAGCAGGCTGGAGAACCAGTCCAGTAATCCTAAACACTCCTAAAGAGCCCTGTTGGCAAGTAGCACATAAAACTGCACATTTTTATCTTTAATCCAACAATCAAACATGTGGAAGTAGCAAAATTTGTACAAAATCAATGTACAAATCACCGACTTTATTTTTCTTGTACTCCACATCTCAGAAACACAAGCACTTGCATGGTTTGGTTTCTACTGTTTCTTGAGGGCACAAACTGTGTCTCCTACATCTGCACAACATTTACCATATTTGTAAATAAAAAAGCAAGACCCTGAAGGTAAATTCAGCTGCAATCTGCCTATGAAAACTATTTTTTTTTTGGACCACACACAGATCAATACACAATGAAGGAACATGTAAACAGAAAAGAAGATTTTTTAAAAAGTTAATAAGAGTGTAAATAGCTCACAAATTGATTCAGCAACCTGATTAATCTACAGTCATTGTTAGAACAGCCAGAAACATGAGAAATAAATTAGATTTTGAAAACTCTTTCATTATTAATAAGCCACATTGCAATTAGTAGCAGGTGCAATGATCCTTAATGAAATGACACAGAACAAAACAGCAATTGTGGGAGCCCACTGGACTTCCACAACAGAGTCTGACCTTCCTGGTGCTCTCTTCTCAAGTATGGATAAGTACAAACCATTTTTCAAAAATCTGTGTCAGCATGGAGGTAAAAGTTTAGCCCAAATGACTTTCCCTTACTTTTTATAACTTTGCCCTCAAGAGAGGCAGTGCTCTGTGCTCCTGGAAGTCTTTCCTTGGCTGGGACAGGGTGGCCATACAAAGAAGCAACATGTGTTAGAGAAGATGCACACCCTGCCTCATGGATCTTTATACACAAATACTGTAGCTCACTGTTTCCCTGTAACAGTCAATCATATTAATTCTGGATTTGGCAGTTGTGTCTCTTTCTGCTGAAGCCTATACAGTAGAAACAAGTCCTTCTTTAGTATAAAAATGCACGTGCAGCTGGGTCCAGCACAGATCAAGTTAACCTCACAAGCTCATGATCCAGATCCTGTGCCCCAGGGCTCACCCTCATTTTCCCCTTGCTTCCCCAGCCCTCGCCAGCTTGGCTCATCATCCATACCATACCACACCACACTGCTTTTCCTACTTCTTAAATGCTTTTAATATTTTCAGTAAAGGACTGAAGTTCCTTAGAGATGAGTGTGTGTGCCAAAAGTGGAGCACTTGATACAGAAAGATCAAAACATCAGACTTACTGGCTGAAATACCCATTTGCTGCAGGGCACCTTTCTGTGAAAATTTACTGCTGTTAACTACAGGGTCATTTTGATTGTGACTTGTATTGGCAGTGGCATCTGGAAGTCATTCAAAGTCTATTGTGAAACGATATCACTCTGCCCATTACTCCAATCATTTTACAGACATTACTTTATTGCATGAAGAAAAACTCTGCTGGTTTTCTCCAGCAAAGCTGAAGAGGATCAGAATAACCTTCTCTCAGAAAAACTAACTTTCTTCGTTATTGTGCAGCCAGTACTTTCTTGGAGGTGTTCTACCCCTGAAAGCCTTGCTTTTGTTCTCCCTTTATTGCCACACAATACAGGCCTTTCTGGCCTTTACACTCAGCCAACAAAATGTGATGACAAGGGTTACAAACCATTTACTCCAAGTCTTGTCATTTCGGTTGCATCTATGATTTTATTGAGACTAAATTCTCTTGACTTGCACTGACCCAGAATCTAATTTTATACACAAGCCCATGAATTCTTAACTGTCTCTTTTTCTGATACTATCTGATGCTTGTGTGGGTTTTCTGCATCCACTTACTTAATTTCAGTTTTTCTTTTCTGCATCTTTTCCTGATTTCTTTAGCCTTTTTTTTTCAATCTTAAGAGCTTCAGTAAAATCCAGGAATGGCAACAACAACATTTTGTAACTGGCCATTTAGAACTAAACTGATTACACATATTATATGAAAGAAAATGTTTCATATAATATCCAATCCCTTATTATTCATATGTCCATATGAAAACAAAAAACAATGCATTTTCTGCACTTTCAGTTTAACTTATATGGCTGATCAATATTAAAAAAAGAAAGGAACAGGGTTTTCATTTTTTGCTTTGTGGTACAGTGCTGTGGCCCTGAACAACCTATGGTTCCTATATCAGAGCTTTCAGACAAAGAAGTATAAGCCATTTTTTCTGTGTGTACAGTGGTTTGGAAAGAAGGCAGGGAGGCTAGTTCATAGCAATATTAAAGTCCATGGCATTTTCCTATAGCTCCTGAGCAAACAAACGTCTTCTAAGAAGGGAGCTAAAATCAAGCAAACAAAATTTCCATCAATTATTTTTACTCTTATTTTTTCAGTGATACTACCAAAGGCCAATACCAAACTGAAGGGATCAGTAGCATTTCATTATGCTTGAGATGTTAAGCAAAGAAATGTTTAACAATGAAAATCATCCTATATCAGAAGCACACATGGAAATACAAGTGCACTGAAGCACCCACATGACATCCTAATTACATTACTGCATGAAAACTGAAAAGCTCACATATCCAAAAATAACCCACTGAGAATACAGGGAGAATTTTAGAGAATATCACAAGACCTTCTGCATAAACTTTACCCAAAGTAAATGTGATACACGAGTATTAAAAACATTCAAGATTTTTGTAACATTAAGCAAAACCAAGAGATTAGTTCTGACAAAAATTCATGAACTCCTCAAGCAGACAGTATCAAGTTTTGATGGACCTGATCTGCTTTACAGCCTTAGATTGAAGTTAGGCAAAGCCTGGTGATCTTAAAGCAAGTCAGGCAAAGCTCAACCCCTGCTTTACTCAGCCTGATAATCAGACAAGGACATGATGTGGGGAACCAAACCAAAAGAGAAATAACTTGTCTAATTCCTCTGCAGGCTGAAATGGCTTTGACTCAGATCAATCTGGTGTCATCCTACATGAGTGCTACAAACCCCTCAGGTACAGAGACATTTATTGAGGGCAACACTGGGCACCTCTCTGGGCTCTCCAGTGACAGGGCAAGGGGAAGGGCTCTAAATGGAGAGCAAGGGGGTTTGGAGAAGGTGTTAGGGAGCAATTCTGTAATGTGAGGGTGATGAAGCCTTGCACAGAGATGCTCAAGGCCAGGCAGGATGGGGCCCTGAGCACCTGGTCTGGTGGAAGGTCTCCTGCCCACAGCAGGAGAGTTGGAACGAGATGATCTTTAAGGTCCCTTCCAACCCAAATAATTTTTACCCTTCTATGATTCTAATTATATACCTGGATTTAAAAAAAACCAAAATATAATCCAAAATGTTTTCCCCTTCTCAAAACAGCTGTATGGTGACTGCGTAGGCAAAATCTCTTACACAGCTGTCACCACCCTGTTGCACACATTGTAAAGACATTCAGCACTTGGTTCATAGAAGGCCTCATCAAAGGAACCATAAAGATATCTGTCCATCAAACTGTCCTACTCTCAACAATTCTATTCACTTTAGACAGTCATGCCATAAAAGTCATATTTAGTCCTATTGCTAAAGGACACATCTCACAGCCTATGACAAATATACAGCTTATTTTACATTGATTTGTAAAAGAACAACTTCTCAAAACTATGTGAAATATCAATGCATCAACAGACACTGGAAAGCAAATAATGGAGTAAGGAGATTTAAAAAAAAGAAAAGAAAAAGAAAGGAATGTGTAAATTCCCATGCTTTAATTTATACAGTTTTATCAAAGGTGGTTTTCAAAGTACCATGTAGTACTAAGTGAAAAAATTATATTAATTAAAGATAGTTTGCTCTTCTGTTAGCAACTCATTAAGCATCCAGTACTTAGTATAGCTTGTAATAGAATTAGTATTTATTTTGACAGATAAATGCATCCAGCCATTACATTGAGAGATGTCCTAATTTCCACTTACTTACCCTGCATTTTAAGAATCATTTCCATATAGTAATTCTATCCTGAATTCCTACCCTGATATAATTTTAATCTCTGGGAACATTCAACAAGACATTTAAAAATATAACTAGGAAATTACTTTTCAGAACATTTTTGAGCAATACTGAAGTCTTGATTAAAATCAATGTCTACAGCCTTCCATCATTTCAATATGCAATACCTCCAGTGAGACTCTGGTCAGTGAGGACTGATGAAAATGCCCCATGGGAGTGCCCACAGGAGGAGGTAGGGCTGGGATCTCACCCCACACTGCGTGAGATGGTTTAAGGGAATTGAGAAATCTGCCAACCAAAATAACTAGGGAATAACTAAGCAAAATCCAACATTTATGGCTATGTTCACTGTGCCCTGGTTTCAGAAGTTGACTTAAACTATTATATATTCTATTGCCTGAGGAATTCATCACTGTCAATGTAACATAAGCTGATGCAATATTTTAAAGGATGTATTTAAGTTGAAGCAAATGCACTGCAATGTAAAGAGTGAAATCCTCAGTTGTCCCTGACTGTAAATTACTCCCTTTACTTTTAGTCATGTCAGCATATCTCTAGAAGAAATCCTCAATATTCTTTTTCTCCACAAGTAAAGCATAGATAAAAGAATCCATTAATCTAAATTTTTTCAGGATTGGACTTCACTGCCAATCAAAACAAATCAAACTAACAGGATGCTTTTCTCTGTCAGAGATTAAATCCTTACTTAATAGAATACAAAACAGTTGCACTTGGTACTGCCACCACTGAAGAAGTGTCCTTCCTCTCCCCTGCACACACACCATCATCACTAATAGAGCTGTCAAACTGCAGTTATCAGGAGATCCTACAAGCAGCAGCTTCTTTTCTCTGGCAGTGAAAAAACTCCCATGTTCCACTTCATATCTCTGTAGAAAAGTAAAGTCACCTAATTTGATTCTCAAAAAAAGTGTACAAGAAACAGTACATGTCAATTCATTTAAAAAAAATGTTTTCATCTGGATCTAAGAGATGGGTTAGTGACAAGAGGTTCATATACATTTTATTGCCTGAAAAACATGCAGAACATGCCATTTTTTGGTCGGTGTGCCCATCCAGTCCCTCTACTCTCTTCTGCTCACACATAAACCATAGAAGAAACATGAAAAGAACTTGAGGGCCCACTGATTTATTCCTTAAAACTGAGCAACTTATTTTGGGGGTCATCAGGGGCTACTGTGGCGGTCATACAAGATAGTTATTCTCAAAATCAAGTCACTCATTTGTGCTACCACTTCTTGCACTTACACAGACTTGTTATATAACATACTTCATAATCTACTGCATATACTGCATAGATAATGGACCCTGGCAATGCAAAGTATCAGTTTTCTTCCTGCCTACCCCAGGCCTGAAATTTTGCCCCTTTTTGGTTTGTGCATAGGCACCTGGGATGTTTCCTGCAACAATTTTCACCATCCAGAACTTGTTTAAGGCACACACTGCAAATGTCATTAATGCTTTCCTTGCACCACTGACAGGGGTGGGAGGTGCAATGTGAGACCAGCAAAGCACAAGTGAAGGTCTCTGCTGTGGAAGCACACTCAGGGCTTAGGCACACACTGACACCAGGCAGGGCAGCATCACCCAGAGGTGTGGTTCCAAACAGGAAGGTGCCAGGGACAGGCCTTACACCCAGGAACCTGCCAGAGCAACACCACTGCAGCTCCCAGGACTCACTGCCTCTGCAAGGTGGTGCTGCTGGACCCAGTCATTGACAGCATGCTCAGCTGTGAGTCTGCACCAAAACCCTGTGTTCTGTGGTGAGGAAACACACAAAGCTCACAGCAAGGTCACAATCACACAACCACCAAACCAAGGACTTGTCTCTGAAATTCTTACCATTCTTTATTCAGATTCTTACTGGAGAGGCCCCACCACCCTACCCTGGAGTGTTTTCTCTTTGGGAACTCTGTTCTTACCCAGTTACTTTCCTGTGAGCCTGCAGATTCCTCACCTGATCCCCAACCCAGGCCAGAGAGGTCACACTTCTTGGTTGCCTCATTTGCTATCAAGCCCTTCTGCTCTTGCAGACAAGGACAGGCTGGTCACAAACCCCACCCACCCAGAGCAGCTGCTGCTGCTGTTTTAGCACCACCCAATTCACAACTTCTTTATGATTTAATTTTTACACCATTTTGTAGTGGCATTTTAAAACAGACTCCCCACTCTCTTCCTCCCAAGCTTCTACCATACTTCAAAGCATATTGAATCACACTCCTCTTGGACAAGGCACCCAACAGCATGATCACAATACATGTGTGACTCAGATCACAGATCTGGGCTCTGATCTGATCAGTCTCTTGGCATGAGGAGCTTCTCTCCAAATTAGCAGTACAAGCTTAGGTCTGCTGTGTGCAAACAGTGACGACACATTGCAAACAAATCCTGGATAGTTGAAATTAAGTCCCAGAACGTCAGATAAACACTGTTAGCAGTTTTGTTACAACCTCCACAACTCAGGTGCTTCAGCTCCCAAATCAAAGGCAGACTTCAAAGGTCCTTATTATGCAGTAAGGAACGTGGGGGAGAGAGTGTGAGGGAGCATGACAACTAACAAACATTATCAAAGGTAACAAGAATTGTGCAAGGAATTGCAGAGGGACAGACTCAGGGGTTACATGGCATTTTTATGTTTAAAAATTGCTACAAGTGTTGGTAGCTATGTTCAGGAATATGTTTTCTTCATGTTTGGGGGGATTTTTCTTTTCTATAAGGTTTCTTTGTTCACTTGTTGGTTTCTAAAGTAAATCAGAAAAGTAGGTCTCATTATGTTTTGTATTACCAGACCCAGGCATGTTTTTCTTCCAGCTACCTGACAACACAGAGTAATTAACTCTCTAAAGAGACATTTCTTCAACACTTGCAAACTTGAAGCGGAAGCTGAGTATTGGGTAAGCTATCCAGGGGGGAACATGAGTGGCAACAGCAGAGAATAGCAGGAACTTCAAAGTTTTCAAATTACCCAAGAGGGAGGGTGGCTGGACCCAATGAAGCCTTTGGCCACATACAGCACACCCAGACCAGCTGCAGCATCTGCCTCATTCAGCTGGCTTATGGAAACAGCACCTGATTTGAGAGTTTAAACTCAGGAGGCAGAACTGCTTACAGCCATGGCCTGGGCTTCAAGCTCAGTTGGTGTCCACAGCCATGTACATCTGAGTTCCTTCTGAGCTCAGTTCTTAAAAACACCAGACACTCAGCTTCTGCTCCAATTCCTAAAAGCATTCCCAGTGAGCTATATCCTTTCCCCCAGATTCATATGGCACCTCACAATATTTTCTGGAGCTGATGGATCTTGATTTAGGTACTATTATTATAAAATAGTTACAGTGTCTTTTCCCAGACTGTTCCAATGTTACTGTGCTTCTCTTCCTTCATGCAGGACTCCCTCATGACCTCAACAGGCATTAACCTACCTGTTTCAATTTTATTATTTTTTAGTTTAATGTCTTCTATTCAGTCTTTGGCAACTGCTGCCACTTTGTTTCCTATGGACAGGTCCGCCCTAGCAGTTACTATGAGTGGCCTATTTTTAAGAACAACAGAAGACATTTCCCTCTCATTAACAGGGGACCCATTCATTGGTCAATGAGAAGAGAGTGTATCTCAGAAAAATGACTCTACATTATCCACACTGAGAATTACAATGTCACTGAGGATATTAAAATCTTCACACTATTGTTTAGCAGGCCAGCACCATCAGGCCAAAGCCTCAGCACGGCCCTGTGCCAGAGCCTCTGCTGCCTCCAGGGCACCAGGGCACTCCAGGGCCTGTCACCCACCAGCCCCCGGGGCCCTGCTGCTGGGCACCCAGGTGCTCTGGAAGGTAACTGCAAAACACCCAGCTACCTCTTCAGGTGTAGAATAAAATATTCAATGCCACACCAAACAAAAAGGAACTACTCTGAAAAGACTTGGAAGTTCATCCACAAAGCGCCCAGCCCTGAGCTGTGTCCCGGCCCAGCTGGGAGCAGCCACCAGAGCTGCCAACTGAGTCCTAAAGGTCTCAATTTCCAGAGCATCCCTCTTGTTCTGTACATGGCCAAATGTCACTGCTCAGAGCCGCCCAAGCATCCTTTAATTCAGGGTTGCTTGAGATTAATTTTTCCTGGTATCACAAATTCTGCAAAACAGCTGCCATTTCTGCTGGGAAAGGCCAATACAAGCCAGACCAACACTGCTGATTTAAAGCCCGAGCTCAGCAACTCAGCACAGAAATCCAAGAAAAAATAGATGAGAACCTCTTTTTCTAGTAAGAGTAATTGCTACTTCTGTAAACTAATACCCAGAAACTTGTGAAATTTGTTGTACATTTTGCATCACAGATGACAATAAACACATCCATAACAATAACAAGGGCTTGTTTTAATAAACCATTCCAGGCGTTAAACACATTAATGACCCATGAAATAACTGTTTCATCTGCAACACATTAAACAATGTTGTTATAACATTTTATTAATTGAAAACCTACTCCATTCTCTCCAGATAGGAGATTACTGACTGGGTATTAAAAGAGAGATGTAGAAATAAGTTTCTTTGTAAAGGAAAATGAGACCTATAAATGAGAGGCACCCAGTCAGGTGCGTAGTGAAATAACTATATTTTGCCAATTTCAAAGCAACATTTTTAGCTTTTAGTTTTCCAATCTTATGTTAATCTATTCACTTAAAGTTCATTAGTAATTTGGGAATTTAAACTACTAAAAAAGATTTTGAGCTGTAAGTAAAAGGCACCACTGTTCTGAAACATTAATAATATTTCTATTGTATGCAGCCTTGAATAAGCTCAAATTAGCACCTCATTTCTTTAAAGCCACATTCTTGAGATGTTTATTTTATAAGTCTCTTCTTCAAATAAAAGCAATAGTCAAAATTGTGTCTTTGATTTGAGCACAGTGCTACTCCTAAGGAGTAATATAATTAAAGATGAGCATATTCCACTACGAATTAGCCTTATCTGTGCAGAATCCTGACTGCACTGGCAGCACTGCAACAATTATAAAATATAAACAGGCTCAAATCTTCATCAAATAGAAACACATTTTCTCTAACAGCATAAGTAATGTAGTGAGCAATATATATAAAACTATCAGTCTGTTTTTCCAACAATTGTACATTTTTGAATAAAAGAAAAAATCAGACTGGAAAAAGACAATTATTTTACTGTCTGTTTCTTAGATATCAGAAAGAGAATTTTGAAATTCATCAAAGCTAACCTTCTGTTATGTACAACAGGCTAAGCTGAAAAGAATGTTAACAAGTTCAATTTTCATTCAATCAGCACTACTGCTCTCTGAAATGTTTCATTGCAGGAAAGAAATAAAAATAATCTATATGGTAATTATGAGGATGAATCCCCCAGTAACTTTCAGCTACATGAAAGGTCAGTTCTATTCAAGATATTTTATCAGTCCCCTGCACATACTCCTGTCCTGTCATTTTAAATCTGAACAGCATTTTATTTTCCCATTTACAGCTACCTGCAGAATTAAGTACTTAAGCCAAATAAGAAAAAAAAAAAAAAAAAAAAGAAATGTTGAATGCTGGCAAAGGCTATAATAGCATGGAGATAAATCGTTCAGCTGCTCTCTCTCAAGCCTCTGGGGCTGCAGATTTTTCTTCTCCTGGTGCACTGTGGGTATTCAAAACTTGTTCAACATGATTTCATTTCATTTCAGGCACTGCCTGAGAAAACTAAATTACAGAATCAATCATACAGAAGGTCAGAGTGAGACTTCATTACAAGTATTGCATGCTTGCATGAATATCTTTCATTTATGACTGACCCAATATGTCACAATAGCTGTCTAGTAAAAATAATCCACTTTCTGAAATTGATGTACTACTGATGTCAATGCTACTCAGCAGGCTGGGCAGATTAGAGAGAGGTGTTAAAAAAAGGAACCCTCAGGAGCAAAACTTGTAGTTTTATAGAATTGCCACAGTTTGCAGATTAAAATAATTTTTTATGGGCAGCTCAACAGAAAACAGAGCATTAATATAAAATATTGGGGGTTGATTTTTAATCAGGCTATTGCTGTTGATTTCTGCTTATTTATATTCAAGTATTTATAGGGATAATATTTGCATCATGTAAATCCGGCATTCTTTGAAGTCAAATGTACATCAACACTCCATTTTTCAGTAACTCCTTTTTGAACATCAGAATTTTATTTGCATGTTATTAAAATATTAAAATTAATCAAACTGCCTCCGTTTTATCTCCTCTTTTTGTTGCTGTTGACTGTTTTTAAATGGTAAAAAATGCTGTAAAGATAAATGTGTTGTGTTTGTTGCCAGTAATAATGAAGTTAATCAGCATTGTGATAAATTGTCACTCCTTCCATAGTACATATATCATAATAGCATAAACAATGGTTAACTCACCAATACAATCTTTAGTAATTGCTAGGTCACAATTATGCTGAGAATAAATTTATAGATATTTTTCTTCCATCATAAATACTATTTTCAATATAATAGTACATAAAGAATATGTTAAACCTTTTTTCTTTCCCTTTTCTGTTTTCCAAATGTGTGTCTTCCTGTGAGTAATATGTGAGATACTTGCAGAAGCATTATGTGGTACCTAGCCAACTCCATACCCTGAGGGAGACATAGGAAAACCTTGACATAACCTATTTTTAACCATGCCTCTGGCAATTCTGCATTCAAGTTTATAGGTGAACATGTCAGGTAGTACATAGAAAAAAGCCAAAGACACACAGTATTAATCATAATTCTGTCCAAGCCCATTTTATTTTTTCAACATTTGTGATTTAAAATCTCATGACATTTCTCAAGGTGAAATTCTTCTAGCAGGCTTTGCAACAGGGTAGGACTACATTTACCTAAATAAAATATTGCTTACAGTAAAGCCCTCTAATGCTTCACGAGATAAGCAATAAACTCAATGCAGTTAATATTAAAATTATTTAAGTTTGTATTCAGCCCAAGAAGCTTTAGTGATTAGCAGTACACCATTAATACAGCATTTAAATAAGACTATCCCAGTATCACTGGATAAGAACATTGTTCTGTAAGTGTGTACGAACATCATAATTATTTTACAACCCCATCTTTAGTTCTTTCAGATATAGTAAATTCAATTGACCATGAAATGAAATTTCATAGTCAAAATGCCTCCTTTACATTTTTTTATTGCTGCAATAAAGTTTTTATAGCTCCAAGGCAAGGTAATTCATGAAATGTCTAATTTAAGGATGAATTCTAATATTATTAATAAATATTTACCAGTTTAATAAAGTGCACATTTTCTACGTAAAATATGATATAATGTTTTCATTTTTTTATTTTTGAAATACAGATTAACTGCTGGAAAATTTGACTGCTGAAGAGAGCTATGTGAGTTCAGGGGAAAGCTATGTAAGGACCCTCTGTTAATATTTTTAAACTTCCCAAAGCTACCTAGCATTTATGAGCAGAAGAGAAAAAGTCTACTGAGTAGAACACAATGGCAGGGGCCACTCCATCTCACAGCATGAAACAAATCAAGCAGTTGTGGGGACTGTCTGACATACAAACCTCCCTATGTGGCTCCTCCATATCAAATCACACAATTCCTCATCAATTCTCTGCCACAAAACTGTAGCACACAAGTTTCCAAATCCATAGCTTTGAATTGGAAATCACCCTAAAAAATGCCACTGGAAAGCTGGGGTAAGAAGGCAGGAGCTTCTCTACCTCTTTTCACTGACCTGTATGGGAACAAATCTTACCAAAGCAGCCAATGGAAACTGTGCCATTAATTTCTACATTGCACAGTCGAGGGAAAAGGCAAAGATGTGAAGCCTCCCATTCAGCACCAGAAGAGCTGAGCAAAGAAATACATAATCTAGAGGCCTCTTCTGGTTGGAAGTGTCAAGTTGACGGCATTTACTCATGGAAGAATCACATTCAGTGAAAGGTTGCAAAATTAAAGGGCAAAACTGGGTCAGGTTACAAACCACTCGATAACATTGAGGGGATACAGGGACACAGAACACCAACCCAGCCCACAACATTTTCTGACCAAGTTTCATTGTATTCAGTGCACACACACTCCATTATTTTTGTTTCCAGGCACAACATTCCTAACTCTCAGGTTTTATTAATCTGATCTTCCTTCAGAAGTTACCCAACATGTACAGTGCAAAATGAGATCTAAAACAAATACCACATCCCTCAAGGCCTGTTTTAGGCAGTGCCTGTTTTGGACCCACAGAATGACTGAATTCTGTATCTCCTAAGTAATGAGCAGCTTATGTTTCACTCTGCATTAGTGCTAGCTACTCTTCATGACCTCCAAAGAAATATTGAAATTTGCAATGAAGTCAGCAGCCTGTAGAATTACAGAGAAATATTTACTGCCTGTTGGTTTGTAAATCTTTAATTAATTTTCACTTGCCAGAATAATAAAAAAAGAAATCACAACATAACAACACAACCTTTATTACAGTCCAGCAGTAAATATGTATTTTCACTATGTCAAGTTCAGCAAAAGGTCCTATATAAAAGAGCTAATCAAAAAAAAATACAGTTGATGTAAAATATCTTTTCAAGCTAAACATTCACTCGCTCTTCAATATGCAACACAGAAACTAATTCCAATTGTAAGCACTGAGTTTAAAATGCTGAGTAGGATAAACTGGCTCACAGCTGTGTCTCATGGCTGGCAGTGTGGATGTTACTGCACAAAGCTCTCAGAAACCCACCCTGGGAGATCCCCTGAGCCCACAGGGAAACACTGCAACAAGGTGGGAACTGCCCCATGCACCTCCCCTGGAGACTGCAGCCCTGCAGTGGGTATGGGTTCTGGAGGAAACTCCACACGGCCCTGCTTGTTCTAATTAACTCTGGAATTAGCCTCACAGTCCCCATCACTCAGCCCTTGCACACCCAGTTCATGCCTCCCTGCTCTCGAGGGCTCAGACACAGCCCAGGAAGAGAAGACCACCCTGCCTCAGCCTCTATGGCCAGCAAGAGCAATGGACACAACAAAGCCTTTTAGGGCCCTATATGTCTGAGTGTTGTCAAGGAAATACATCCCTGTCACTTCTATTATGAGTGTAAAAAAATTAATTCCCTTTTATAAAGATTTAGCCCATGGAATATACAGGATACAGGGAAACACAATGCTTTTTTCCTGCTGCCATACTGTATCTGGCTCTCCTTCTGAACAACTCTCAATACTGCACTCTCAAAATATCCTGAAGGATGTCAGATGTGGGTCCTACACTTCAAATACAGACAAGCAATTAATTCTAAATGTTGTAGTTCACCCTGGCCAACACTATGGTCTTTCAATTCTTGATGCCAGTGCCAACTGTATAACACATTTTTGAACTTTAGGAGCACTTGGGATGCACATGATGCCAATGGATATGGGCTTCCAAGTCCATTCCAAAAATGAAAATTCTATGTTCGTAAAGCCTGACCGCTTCTTCACAAGAGATCTGCTCACAAACAGTATAGCATAGCATTGTACATTAACAAATGTGTTTATGTTGCTGAAACCACCAGTATTTAACCCTTAACCATTTGGCAACTGCCTTAGGGAGCTGAGAAATAGCCAATCATTGTTTGCTGTGTAACAACACGTGTCATCATTCATCCAGAACACGCCTGTAACATGACACAGAACACTGGCAAAACCTTGGCCAGGCACCCAAGAAAACACACAGATCTTCTGAGGGGTCAGTGAAAACTGAGAGATGGCCCAGATCTACATGTGACAGACATCATTAGGCAATGGGAACACACAAAGAACCAGACCTACCATATGCAATCCATTGCTGTGGATGACCCCGTCCTGCTCCACGAGATTCCGGGATATTGTGATAGAGGGAAGATCCAAGCTCTGGGGGGGAAACTGAGGCGTAAATTCATTTCCTTGTGCAGGCAGCTGGTCCCCAAGGCCCTGAAAGGGGAGCAGTATATCTGCCATGCCCAGTGAGGGATCTGACTCGGGCGGGGGGGTAATGGGTGGGATTTCAAACTCCTCGTCCCCAAGGCTCGGCGTATGGAACGTCTGCTGGAAAAGGACAGGACAAGGCAAACAGGGTTAGGGCACACAGGGCTCAGCAATCACCTCCACACCTGAAGTCCAAATCTTAGTTTTTTTTCAAAAGCAAATTCTATAATAACCAATAAAATTTTAAAGTTTCATATGCTGAATGGGTCTGCGGATCATTCTGATTAAAGATTTAAGTCTCATTATCATATGGCTTAAGTGGAGTATCAGTATTAACAGTTTTTTAATGTGTACTTAATTAGCAACATCTGTCTGTTGTTAGTCCGAATATCAGCTACATTGGATTTGGCTGAATAACAAACTGCCCCTTTATTGATATGTTAGTAAAATAGCACAAACAGCTTACATTACTCTCACGCTTCATAAAACACCGACAATTTCGTAGCACACACACAACAGGAATTCAGCACTGCCCATTTCACATCTTTTGTTTGCTTTTATCCACTAACATGAAATATGACCATTCTTTACTTCTTTTCCATTCCCAAAATACAGTGAAGCCTTTTAAACACAGGTTGCAATTTGGAGGAGAGATGTATGAAAGCGTGAGGGTGATTACAGCAGCTTCCAGTGCCTTCTGAAGCAAGCCAGCTTTGTTTGAACAGTAGGTTTGTTATAACTAAACACCTGTTAAGATGCCTTGAGCAAAACATTTACTGCCAGTTATCTTCAGGGTTTGTGCATGTTTGTTCGTGTGCATGTGTCTGTCAAAGATAATCTTTATTCAGAGTCTGTATCTGGCTTCAACGTTGCTGACTTTTATTTGGGAAACAAATGAGCTACGCTTATTCAAATTTTTTGAGAGTTAAATGAACTTTCATGTATTATTTCAGGTCCACTGGTACTTAATAATAGAAATGCAGTGCTTGAAATTAGGCCATTTTAAATGTACCCAAATCAGGACTGCCTTGATCAAATTGGGCAGTTGGCAGTCCTAAAATAGGCACTCTTGTCTTGTTCTGGACATGCAAGGCTGCTCTGGGATTTGTTTGTTTGCATTAGTTCAGGATTCAGGTTGGGGTGGAAGGGAGAATTGTTTTATGTATTAATTACATTGTTTGAAAGAGTGACTTAATGCCAGTTAATTTAAAAATGATAAGTTCAGTGAAAGATCTCATTAACTGCTGCAAATTGTCATCCTTCAAACTGTTAATGATGATATAAATTAATAACCGCTTGAGAGAAGACGGAAACTGAAACACAAGGAAAACCTTTGCTTGCATATAGAACCTGTCAGCTGTCATTATTGGTCTCACACCAGAAATGATGGGGTCCCAGATTGCTGCAGTCTGCAGCACCATCAGAGTCTGCTGAGACTGTGCCCATCTCCTCCAACTGCAAGGCTGTAACTCCATTCTGGATGGGAAGGCTGGGCCTGGATTAGGGAGATGTTTGACTTCCCCATTGCTGTATTACAAAAGGTGTGAATTTTTCTTCTCAAGGACCCCGTGGTTCACAAACACAAAGGATGGATTGGCCAGGAGAAGTGGTTGGCTAATGAACATAACCCTATGGCTGCATTTGCAGTTATTTTGGCACTAATGTGGTCTAGTAACAGATGCAACTGTAATTTGTGACTCATTTGCTACCCCATTACTGCTTAATGAAATCTAACATATCACATTAACAATACGGATAAACACTCATTCTTGATATGTGGCATTTGGCTGTTTTCATTACCACTGTAATTAACACTTGAAATATTATTTCAATAAATATTTAAGGTGCTTTAAAATGAGTCGTAGTAATCATGACATAGAGACAGAAAACATAAAGCAAATGTGTGGCTTCTAAGCCTGAATGTGCTCTAAGATTACACTCTTAAGGCATTATTTACAGAAATAAAATGGGATTCTAGCTCAGCAGTGCTCAGGCCCAAAATAATACTGAGAAAGCTACATTCATGTTAATGCAAAACCACTATAATTAAATACATTGTAATGCAGTAATTGCAAAGTAAGGTTCACGCTTTAATACGAACAGTAGCACTTAATCATATTTTTATTCCTTGTTCAAGCAAAAGGGTTCAGTGAAATCAGTATTATTATGGTACATTTGAACCTCTCGTTACTTGACATATTTATGAGATATTAGTTATTATAAGAACTGGATCTTTTTTCCCCATCTAACAGAATAATTCCAGGACAGCTGCAGAAATATATAACACAGCTAGATAATAATACATTCATTTACTTAGAAAGGTAGCATTCATCTTAATACTTATAGCTTAATACTTATAGCTACAAATGGGAGAGTACATTGATGAATACCTTAACATTTTTAAATCTGAATTTAATTCTGAGTGTGTAACTTATCCAAATATGTATGTATCTTAAAAAAAAAACAACAACAAAAAAAAAACAAACATATAACAGACATAAGACTGAGAATAAAATAGATGTAATCTAAGTCTAAGAAGAAAGCAAGCCCCTTAGTGAAGTAGCCTTAAATCCAAATCACTGGGCTATTCAGTCTGTAAAAAGAGCCTGAATAGTATGCAATTTGGGACTGCAGAAAGGTGGTGTTATGACCAAAAGATGGTATAACATTTGTGAGATTTATCTTACCAATCACATTTTTAGAAGTTATTAACTTTTCAAATATTTATATCTTACACATATATTAAAAAGAAAAAAAAAATGAAACAAAAAACCTGTGTGCATGGTTAAATGCCATCTGTACTGAAATGTTCAAAACATTTGTTCCTTTTGATAAAAATGCAAATCTGGAGAACTGTTGTATCAACATATAACAGCCAATGTCTGACACGGTGAATTATCACAGCTGGAATTAAATTGTCTCTGAACAGCTGCTGGCAGCAGAGCTTTCATCAATGTTTGATTCAAATGTAGGAAAGAAATTCTACAGAAAGAAACATCATGTTGTCATTACAGATGGGGTTTGTGTTCATTATCACAAATAACACTGGAGCTAGTGCCAAATAATATTCCCTTATCTAAGCAGTCTTGCTGGGTAAAAAGAAATGGTGACCATTGTATAAATGATTCATAAAATCCTACCCTTAATTCTAACCTTCATATTTATTGTTACACCTCTCTGCTTATTTTCTCTGAGGTCACTGTTTTAGAAGGGCACAGAAATACCTGTGACTGAGCCCCACTTACAGCACAAAAATCAGGGCTGCCTGGTTTTCTACCCTTTGCTCATGTTGGGAAGATCATTTATGACACACACCCTCTAAACACTTCTTGTTCTGCATATTGCTGTGCACATACCAGACAGCGCACGGAGTAAGAGCTTGGGTTTCAAGGATGAGCAAATGCAGTTTCTGTCTGGCCTTGGGGTCAGGATTAGTGTGGTAATTGTCCTTTAACTGGTTATAAGGTGGCCCCACCTAGCAGATACATGGAGCCTGGAGTTCCCACACTTTCTCCTGTTTCGATTCTCAAAGGCAGTGATCAAATACATCATCTCCACAACCCAGCCAGCCTCCACCAGCCCAGCCTCTGGGTTTGTTCTGGACCCTGGATTCAAAAGATTCCTTGATGTAGCACATACACTTGAGGCAACAGGGCTGGCTTTGGTTTTCTATCTCATATGAGTATTGAAAACCCAAATTAAACCATTTGTATCTATAACAAAAATTAGAACATTAGCTAGTAATGACTATTACTAAGCTTGCTTTCACAGTGTACACCTACTGTGCCTTTTATTTGTTTCCTTCTGTTCATAATTTTTTCCATACATAAAGCAGATTTGTTTCTATTGACATGCTATGTAAGTAACAGCCTTATGGACAGCTAAATTGACTAGTAATGGAGAGCTGTCAGGTTATTTTCTTTCTCATTAAAGTCTTTATTTTGTGCTCCATAAAACACACAGAAATTCGGCACTTCACTCTTCATCCATTCAAAGTCTGTTAAATTATCACCGCAAACAGCAGAATATGAGCATAGATAAAAAATAAAAACATCTACCTCATTTGCAGCAAGAAATGCATTATTTGCCTCTGCCATGTTCATGTAGTTGTTATTGTTTCCAAACTGAAAGAAAAATAAATATTTGGATTTAATGTATGCCATGATAAACTTTTCTTTACCCCATCACTGGCATAGAAAAGGTTGGGAGAAGAAAACAAAAACAACAAAACCAAAACAACAAACAGATAAAAAGTATTTGCAGATATTCTTTGAAGTCAGAACTCGAATGGATTCAACAACAACATCATCATTATTATTATTATTATTATTATTATACATACTCCGCATCCCCCAATCTTTACAAGGAAGATATTCATGTGTATCTCTCCAATTTTTTTTGCCCATGCAGCAAAGTCAGCCCAGAGACCTAAAGGTGGCTTTGGAGATTAACAATCTGTTAGGAAGAGGCCCCCAGGAAAGACATTTCTACTCTAGTACATGTTTTTTGATGCACATTTTAACATTTCTGCCAGTGATCCTGACCTAGAGGAGTGCAGCTGCAGCCAGGAGTAGCTGCTGTATTCCTACTCCAAGCAGACCTTGCTCCCAAGAGCTGAAGGCCAGTAAGGGGAAGAATGAGAATCTGCAATGCTGTTCCTGAAGTCCCATTCTTTCCACAAAATTGAAAAGCCAAACAATCCCCCTTTGTTTATCTTCCACTCCAGTGGAACTCCCACTCTCCCAGTGAACATTAACACCAGAACATTTTGCAAATCAGAGAAACTCTGACACTGAGACCCCGAGATGTGGCCAGTGCCCCTCGTTCCCACTGAGGAGCAGCTCTCATTCCACATGCCAGTGATCACAAGGGATTTCCTTCAATGCCAGTCACCTCCTCCAAGTTCTCCAGTATGAACATTGGTTGAGGATGATAGGTACTTTTACTTCTACAGACTGAACACAGACAAGAAAGAGAATCATCAGCATAATACCATGCCTTATGCCCTTGAACAGCACTTCCAAAGGCATGTAGGCTGGTAACCAGCCCTGCACATGTTCCCAGAGCAGGGAGGCATCCAGAGTTCTTCAAGGAACAGACACCAGGCATGTCAGGCACCTGCAGTAAAACAGGGATTTCACATGTGCACCTTGCTCCTTCCAGGCACAGAGCAAGGCAGAGTGATAAGGGAAGGAAAAGCCCCCATACAGTCCCTGCCACATCACTGCTGCTAAAGCCACACTGAGAATTCCTCCATTAACTCCCATTTTCTAGTTGGATAAAACAAATATTTTCAGGAAGGCTTTGTTCTATCTTATCTTGCCAGATCTTGGTGGACCTGCACCCCCTCCTCAGCCCCACAACAGCAAACACTCCCAACAGCAGCACAAGCTCTGCAGCCAGTGTGTGGGGATGGGGGACCATGCACTTGCACAGCTTGCTCTTTCCAAGCAAGAAGCTCTGGTGTGCTTTCAGAGCAACTGAACCTCTCCTGAAAGGAAAACCACTTTGCTTCAGCTCCATTTGCTACAGCTGCACTAGGTGCCTGACTGCTTTTAGCAGTGAAATGTTTCAGAATCTCCAGTTTCTCACTGGAAGGACCAGTGATCCTTTCAAGAAAGGCTCTTTCCCTGAAAATTCAAACATTTCTGGCAATAAGACAAAGTTAAAAGGAGATTAAAAAAAAAAAAAGGGGAAAAAACAAAAGAATTGGAGCCTTGTGTACCTGATGAATTGTCAGATTGACTAAACAGGACATCAACTAAATTAGAAGACACTCATAAGGAGGGAAGGAATACAAAATGAGATCCCTCATTCTCAAGTAACAAATTCCATTTGTGTACTTATCATTCTGAATCTTTCAACCTATAACACATGTTAAGCAACAGAGGCCTTAGCACAATATGTAGGCTGCCTCATAGCTATTAAAACTCTGTTATCCCCAGCTATGCAGATACTCAAATAATGTCATCCATTTTTTAAAAGCCCAGATGTCACCCATGTTTGGAGATTAAAAAATTCAAGTAAAATTGCACATTCAAATGACTGTTTTGGCACATAGGGATGTGTGTGTGGATTTGTTGCACAAAGACACTTCTTCAGCTCAACAGTGCGATCGACAGGATAGAATTTTTCATGTCACTTCGTGGCAAACTAAGAATGATTTACATGAAAAACTCAAATGGCTCAAATAGAGCTGTTCTTTCTACAGTAACAAAAAAAAAAAAAAAAGAACGAAAGAAAGAGAAAAGAAATCAAGTTTTCAAACGATACCTAAGGGCAAAGGTACATTAGGCAAGCATTACTCTAACACTGGATGAATAAGTGAGGACAAACCCTACCCTATTTTAATGACCTTAGCATCCTAAGGGCTCCAGTGCCCCAAAACAGAAAAGTGGCTGATTTTTTCCTTGAAGAGAAAAATTCTACATTGTTTTCATGGACATATATTGCTCACAGCACAGCTACTGCTTTCTGATTGCCAGCGTGGTTTTCCTCTCTTTTGTTTTATTAAAGTAAAACAAAGGGGAGAGTGACAATTTAATTTTCCATTTTATTAAGACTGTGGAAGCAAATGATGTAACAAAAAATGTCAAAGCTAAAAGTTACAGGTACATATCCTTCGAGTCATTCTGTTCTTAGGCTATAATATTTAAGACCCCATTGTGTATGACTCAGGCAATGATGTCAGAAACTGGAATATTTCAGCTTTTGTTAGTATGGATCACAACTAATATTCTTCACATTTGTTTTTTGTCTCTGAACTAGAAATCCAGTGAAGGCACATAACAATTATCAGTGAGTATTTCTAAGATTAAACTTCCATATTATCTAATGGTACCTATAACAACAAAAGAAAATAAAATGGTTATTATCTTAAGGACCTAAACAATTCAAAAAACAAATTAAGCTTAGAGTGAAATAAGAACTGGGTTAGAAATCCTCTTCTGAACAGTTAGTCTGCGAATGTAATTACTGAAGAAACTACAGCTAATCAGCTGTGAATTGTATCCATTAATTAGTATTTGCCCTGGAGAAATAAGAAAAATCAGTAACAATGTTAACACTGCAATGCACTGATGAGTACTGAAACACAGGGCCCTCAGCATTTAGTCAAGCAGGTGGCTCCAATGGTCCAAGTAATTTAAAAAGCTCTCACCTGAAGTGCAGAGCTGGAATTACAAAGCACTTCTTGCATATCTTTGTATCTATATAAGGCTATAATTAATGGCTTTTAATTTAGAAACACTTTGTGATCAGCTGGGAACAGTTATAAATCATTCTAAATAGAACAACGTGTTCTTGCCTATTTTAGTAAAATATTTTTTTGTGAAAAGACTCTTGTTGCAGACAATATTTTTCTCTGTTTATTTTCTTAAGGATCCCTTGCTCTGACTCCTCATGAACAGCTCAGAGCATTGCTATGGTTGCCAGCAGGGATCCAAATTAAAGGGGAGACCCAGCAATTTGGCCAGCCCAGGCAGACTCCAGGGGCTCCCACCTGTTGGGTGTCCCTGGGACAGAAGAAGAGTAAGAGGCACACTAGTCCAGCTGCCTCTGTTTGGGATGGATGCTTTGCAAAGAACTTTGCCAGAGCAATTAGCAAGGTTTTGGTTAAACTTTTTCATTTCAAGAAGTTGGAGCTCCCTTGCTCTGTAACTAGGAAAGAGTAAAATGTCTCCAGCTTCCTTTGGCAATACACACCATCACATTACAATTTTTTTCATTTGATTTCAGTTCAAACTCTCTCTTCAGTTTTGATGAACACATTAAGTGGGAGTACCCAGCTGACTGCCACCACCAACCCATGGAAACCACAGGCATCTGCCCATTTCAGGAAATGAACTGCACACAAACAAAGCCTCTTCTGAACTTGCTGTGAATCACAGCTTCCATGCTTCATGCAAATCACTGCATTAAAACTACAACAGTTCAGTCGCCTGCTCTTGTATTTTGGAAGGGCACCTGAATCTTGGCACTGCTGGAATCCCTCTGGACAGACAGGAGGACTGGAATGAGACTGGATGCTTGGTTTACTAACACTTTGTACAAAGCACGTCCAGAGAACTCATTCATTCTAAAATAGCTTGGTGAAGCTCTTCTCTTCTCTTTGACTGCCAGACCTGAAGCCAAACACCTGGTCTTACTCAGCTCCTCTAGCAAGGCTGTGTGTTTGTAATGCAAGGGGGAAATTCACACCTCTCCTCCCTCACCACATGCCCTAATGAAGCCCAAATCAACTCCTGCCCAGCACTGGGATATAAAAACTGTATCCCTGCCACACTTCTACCAAGTGTGTGTTCTTAGACCAAACCTCTGGGGCCAAATGTTAGGCTATTTGTTTGTAATCAAGGGATAAGGCACTTGGAACTGGCACAGCACAATGCAATTTGCGTTTTCAAACCACCCTTTGTACTCACCAGAGCTTAAAAATTGGTTGGTTATGAAACTGAGACTAATGAGCAGTTGTTTTAAGGCAGAATTCTGGTATGATGAAAGCCACAGAAAACCCTTGGCAGCTTGGGATAAAAATCAGTGATTAAATGTCCCCTGAGTCTGAATTCCAACTAAAAAAGTCTTCAGAAAATCTCAAATGTTGAATTGTGGCCACTCTCTGGCCTCTTTGGCAACTGTGATTGACTCCTCATAACAAGAGATAAAACAGACAGAAGAGAATTTCACTCCACAAAACTATAATAACTTTAAAAAAGCTTCAAGATTGAAGCAAATAACATTTGAAGATGTTACTATTATGGACACAAAGAATAACATTCTGAACCTATAAAAGTTAATCAGAATTTGGCTACTGATTTTCATGGAGAAATTATTTTACTTAAAATGTTCAGTCATTAGTATTTTTACAACCTGTATTTAAATTGACTGACTTGTGGTGCAATTCTAATCTGAAAAATGTTAGAACTCACATCCAACTATTCATTTGCTCAAGTCAAATACAGAAATGTATAAGCAACATAAAACCACACATAAAGGAGCATAGACTTTTATCTGAGCATCTCAACAGAACAAAATGGAATGTTTAAAAAATAATATTTTTACACTCAAAAAGAAAATTTAATTCAGCAGGCAATTTTGTTACATATGCCAAATAATTATTTTTACAATACTGATGTTTAATAATGCAACCTCAAGGAAGAACAACCATTGGAAAGATTATTATTCCAGCGCAGGATAACAACAAAACTATTAAATGTGAATAAATGTCCCAAATGAAAAACTTAAAATATATCCAGAACAGGAATGAAACACATTTCATCGTCTACTCATACCTAATCCATCAACTTAAATTTTGCTTAAAAGGAATGACTGCAATTCTATACTCAAAGAAAGACTATACAGCATATATCTGAGAATAAATAAAAAAATGTATAGTTATGACAGAATCCACTCCCTACTGCCTTTTTTTTTTAATTAAAGAAAACCTTATCCCAACCCTTACTGGAAAACAGAATTTGGACTTAATTATCATGACATCACCAGTCTTTTCATAATTTTTAGGTAATGTCTAGTCAAAATATACATTTAAAGTTTGTCAGGATAGTATTTCTATTCCAAATTCTCACTGCCTGTAGAACAAGCTCTAAACCAGTTCTGTCACAATACTACATGTCCTCTTGTGTATGTATTTTAGGCAGTTACACATCCAAATTCTCTTATTTCTGATGCCAATTTACTGCTTATGGAAAATGGAACCCTTAAAATGATCACACTTACAGTATTTCTCCAGTAAAATTAGAACCCATATTTTTTAAAATATAGCAATTAATAAAATCATTCTTTTATGGTGTGAGCATACTTGTGGTTTTCAAATATCAACTAGCACAAATATATTTTATGGCAAGAATCTCAGTTTTATCTTCATATTTGGCAAATTAATTCCTCTGAGGTTACACTACCCTTACGAGTAAAATGAAAGATAACAATCCCAAAAGATGTAATTACAGACCAAAACTAAATTACTTTGCAGGTCTAAGTACTGTATCTTAATAATTTCACCAGAGAACATCTTCACTGCATTTGGGCAGATTTGATTTTGCTGCCTGACCAATAATTACAGCTCTGGAAAATACAACGTCTGATAAGGACATCAATTAAGAATGAGCATTGTGTTATTTAAAAAAAAAAAAAAATTCATCATGTTCACAGCCTGTCTGATTGAATGAAATGCCAAATTAAATTAATGGAGATTGCTAAGTCTAGCTGGCTGGTGGGGAACCATGCAGAAAGTGGGACAGCATAGACAATAAACTGTCTGTAATTAAAAGATGAGAAGCTGGACTAATGCTACTTCAGCCTGATTATTCCAAACAAAACAATATATACTAAAATTATTCTGGCAGAAGTAGAAGGAGTGGGAGGAGGGCTGGGACAGGAGACTTTTTCTTTTAAATAGTATTAACTATCACCATCTACAAACAGCAGTGTCCTCACTAGATGTATTAAATTAAATACTGAGGGTATTCTCATCAGAAAACACAATTTATTTTCTCAATGAACATAAAAAAACCACAAGAATTCTCCAATCCTTTCTGTTCTAGATGGATATCCAGCTAATCTCTGTAGAGGCTTTACTCCTAAGTTATTATGTGTTCACAGGAGGAGCAGGGAGTTATTTTGTGGAAGAGCAAGTCGTTCATACAAGTTTCAAGGTTTCAGAAGCAGTAGATGGTATCCATATTACTCTATGAAATACAAGTATTCTATTTTGATTTTGCTGCTAGAAAAAATGAGGCGGAATGTTGAGAGGTGCCACACCAGCAACGTCGTTAGGTATTCATATCATTGTAAGTGAATGAAGCATTGTTTTAACCCTTGCAAATGAAGAAGAAATTTTACCTCAGGATGAATGCAAAATGGTAGCCTTGATGTTGACACTACATCAGTACCCACAGAAATATTGGGACTCACTCCTCTGGCAGATGCCAACGATTCACCACAGACAACAGGCAGCTCTAGGAGGGTACGGGTTGAGTCACTGAGCATGAAGGAGATGGAGAGCTGGACCAGATGCAGGCAGAAGACATTTGGGTCAGCCTCTGAGCATGTCAGTGAGCACAAAAGGTATCCCAGTTCATCTAAGAGCAAACTGCTCTGTGTGTGTACACACAAGGGTAGGGACAGTGCTTCTGTCAGCAAGAGACACCATTTTGGAACACTTTTGTGAAATACTGGTCCACTAGGTAACATGTACTATAGATGCCAAGTTTATACTTGGGACTTTCTGTTCATAATTTCAGAACAAATTTAAGATTAGTTATTTTTATAGAATAGTACAGTAGTAATCTGCTTTCTGAGACAGATTACAGTGTTTTCTTATTTTCAGTAGTTCATGTCTTCTGGAAGAGGGATAATTTCCTGCTAGGTTCTGCCTAGAAGTCTGCTAGGACATGTCTTCATGGACTAGCGAAGAGCCACCCAGGAAGTGTCATCCTTGGTGACTTTGGCCACCAGAACCTGCTGCACAGCAGTTAATTCTCTCCATTTCTTCCCCATCAGGATCCTCTATCCCACCACATCTGGATAATGCAATGACCTGAGGGAATGCAGGCCCTGTAGAGAACCACAGGAATTTCTATAGGGGATTTCATGCCAGAAAGCTGCATTTGCTTACAACCACATCACTGATGATCAAAAAGCCAACAGACAGGAGCACAAAAGTTTCAAGTATGAAGTACCCATCTTTGCTGTCACATTCTCAATCCTGAATTTTAGGAAAATGAATCATCTCATTAGTGGTTCATTAATTATTGAATCTGTTCATAAATATGTGTAGAATCATACATGTGATGGTCTTTTGATATTTAAAATCTTTAAGCTTTTAATTCAGGGGACCATTTCGATTCCAATTTTTGAGTCTCAAACATCTGCCACACTAATTATTATATATATCCTTACATAAGTGAGGCTATGCCTGCATACATATGTACATAAATACATTCTCGAACTCTGCTTAGAGCCAAAAAAATTCTCAGCGGGATAAAATACTTGACTGAGATCTGAAAGAAAAATAGACATTTATATATTTTTATATAGTCTCAATATCCATCAGACACACTGTTTGCAAATAGTACAGATTTAAAATTTTTGGAAAGCAATTAGAATGGAAACACTTGAAGTTACTTTAAAAGCTTTCAGCCAGCAAATAAAAACTTTGACAATAACAATAAAAAGCACTGACTTAATCTCTGTGATTCCAGCCAAACGCTTTAATATGAACTCCTTCAGTGAATTCCACAGCCAAAAGCTGTAACTGAATAATATTTTGCAAAGTGTGATACTGAACAAGCCTTAGGAACAGTAGAGAAAGGAATATTTAATGGTCTCATGTTAGACATTTCCAGATCTCTTAAGAAGGACACATTCTATAAATGTTTTTATATGCAAGAAGTAACTTTGTATGAATATGCACAGTATTATTCGGCTGACTGACAGTCAAGGCAATTCAATATATGCCAGACTTTTAATGCTACTTATTCCATATTTCAGTGGATGCATATTTAAAAATGGTTTAAAGACCAGTCGTGGTCTTAATATTTATATAAGATTAAGGTGTTATAAAATTAATCTGAATCTTGAGAGTTCTTGATGTTCTCCCAGACAAACATACCAATAATTTTGCTGTTGCATGTTCAAAGAGTTTCAGTTTCCTATTTTGACTCTTTGTAGACAAAAATGTCTGTCCACAGTCTGTGCAGCTCTGCATTCAAAGGTAATAAAATGGAGACTCAAACATAGATTCTGGGTGTACCTCTGTGTCTTCCTACATATGCTAAGACTACTTCTCCTCTGTACAAGGATAATACAAATATCAAACTGAGACTAACCCACTGGGTTTCACATTATAAAAACCTTACAAGATCTACAGATGTTACTTCCCATAGTTCTGAAGTACATTCCCTATTATCACACCCTGTTGTTGCCTGAAGCCTGAAACACAGAAAGATACCAGATGTTAAGACATTCAGTTATAAAGCCAAGGAGAGGCCACTGTAGTTTAAGTCTTTGTTAAAAAATATATGAATATTTAAAGAATTTAAAGAATGTGTTTTCTTGCTTTGCTTTCTAACCTACATGTGTTTGCAGTGATGAACTACAAAATTATTTTCCCAACCACTCTCATGAGCACATACTTGTTGCTACAATAAACCAGATTAGGCATAAATGTCATGGAAGGGAAATATTGCTAAAATTGAAAAAGAACTTACTTATATTGCTCCTGTTTTTATGTATTTTTCTACAACTTTGTGGCAATTTTGATTCCACACGAGCAAAGGACTTCTCACACATGCAGTTTTCACGTCACCCATTTGATGTATGTATTTTCCATTACTCTAAACAGCTGAAATTCTACAGAAGATTTCATTTCTGATGACATCTGAGGACATATGGCAGTTACAATATGCTCTTTTTACACAGCTGCTCTAAAGAACAACGCAAAGCTAAAGCATAACTGAGCTTTTCCATGGTCCTGTGAGGAGATGGAAATGGCTCTTTGCTCCATGTACCAAATGGAAGATGGACAGCTTCTCAGAATGGCCTCCACACCCACAAAACAATTTTAAAAAAGGACCCAAACCAAGTCTGTGGCCCTGATGGTGGGGCTGCCCCTCCTATCTGGTCCCACAGAGGTTGTGACACGGAACCCTGGTGACATGGAGCCCCAACTCCCCTCCCAACCTCTGAGCACACCTTTACCCCCAGCAGTTCAGCTGCTGCAAGGGATATTCCCACAGGGAGTTTTGTTTGGTTGGGTTTTTCCAGGAGGTAAATGCATAAACACTGAACTGGTTTTGCCATGTGAACATTTCTGGTTCACTTCCCTCTTTGAGGCATTAAATTCATACAATCAAGCTGTTAATCATGTCTACCCCCCCTTTATTTTATATAAACTGTCCAAGCATTGAACCTAAGCATTTCTTAGCATAATGACAGCATTTTATACTTAGGATCCCAAGAAATACTTTTACATCACTACATTCAAGATTACTGTAACATTTTCGCACACGAATTTAAAGTGATGTGATTATACTGCAATTGGGGCTGTAAGGAGCTTTTCTTACAATCTTATATCAAATTTCACTCACTTCAGTGAAAATTGTAAATTCCATTCTAGACTGTGAATCAGCTCTACTACACTAGCAAATTATATCAAGTTTTAAATGTAAAATTGATAGAGAAAGGATGAAGCAGATGTAGACATTTTATAATAATCATAATGGAGGATCAGTCAAGATACTTTCAGTCTAAAATCAGTACATGCATAAAATCTTAAATATCTCAACTCTCAGCCATGTTGACACCATGAGTTCCTGCATTTCTTAATGAAATTAAATACTTTCCACTTTAGATGGACTAATCATAACCAATAGATAAATAGCATTTTTTAAAGTCTCCATGAACACTACTTCACCATGTGCAAGGCTGTATAAAGCAAGTTTATTGCAAAGACAGCCTGTGGGATGTAACTACTCTTATTAAACATATACTCCAGGGAGAAACTGGGGAAAACCACTCAGAAATGCCCCAGCACTAGAGCTGGTGTCAATCACCCTCAAATATTCCTCAGGTGATGACATTTTTCAGTTTGGAAACCTTACATGTGTTAGTACAACATAGATCACAGATGTATTTTGTAAACAGGCACGTAACACATCACTTCCTCCTGTTCCTTTATTTCACATCAACCTGAAACCTGGAGGATTTCTCCACTATTTTTAGTTGGGGCATCATTACAAGTCCCACAGCAGGGAGGCCTCTGGAGAGTCTTCAGCAGCACCTGACTTTATTTAAACATTCAAGATGGAATTGGATGCAACACTCCGAAATAACAGTACAGAAGAATTAAATTTAAGAGTGGAATAATCCCTCATGGTGGTTTGTATTCCTAATTTATGCCACAGAGACTAATCAGGCTTAATTTATCTATCTTTAGCTTCCCACTGTTTCATTCCAACCTAAAGGCAACATTTTGGGCAGCAGAAACTTTATTTTGTAGGTGAGTAACCTACTTTAATTGCATTTTCATCCATTACTACAGTGTAGAATTTTCTTCACTTAATTGGGTCACTGTGTTTCTTCTTGAAAGTGGGCCCAGAAATTACTTCTGATATTGATTGCACCCCCTGAGGTTCAGCTGAGAGTTGAGGACACACAAAGGGTACACAGCAAATTCCATTTATGACAAATGAAATGAATAAAGTTACAGTCAAACCTTTATATTAGGAAAATCCAGATGTTAAAATATGGAGATCCTCTATAAAGCATCTCACACATGCAGGGCTGGAAATGCCTGGCACCATCACAAAACCAGGCTCTCAAGTCTTCAGGTGATCTTCAACATTGGTGTGTCAAAACACTAATGAGTAATTAGAGTTAGAATCAAGTGCATATTAAAAAGCACACCAGTAATTCCTTCTCATAATTTTCAGATGCCATAGAAAAACCAAAGTTTTTAAATATAAAACTAAAAATGGTAATAAAAGCTCACTTGAACAGTCAAATACTGCCCTTCATGTCTTGATGTAAGCAAGCACAAGCTTTGATACATGCAAATTCTTGCATTTCTTTTATTGAAGTATGAGAGACACCAGATCCTAGTGGCATTTCTGCTGCCAAGCTGTTCCACAGCTCACAACTCACACTCTGAATATATTCTCCTACTTTAGTGGACTGAGATAATTCAGTCTCATGCTATTCATATCAAAGATGTGCAAGAAGTTGAACACTTCTTAGTTGAATTTAAAATGATCAGATGTAGCTTTAGCATGAATTCAAAGTAGATGCATGAATTGTAATCATAATCAGTAGATGTGTAAAAGCTGTAATCTCTTCATGAACTTTCTTTGTCTAAATGTTAGAAACTAGGCAACATATTCCTAGGGATACCTGTTAATTCCAAGCCAGGTTGATAACTGGATGTCAAATCAGAAAAGTCACAAGCTTATATACATGGAGCACACTTTTTCCTTGTCAGCTGATGACATGACCTGAGCTCTACCAAAACCATTTCTTTGGGAGTCTCTGAGAGAGTATTTTTGATACAGAAACCACTCTGACAGAACCAAGTAATACTTTGCTCCATAACCACATGCTTCTGGCAGGCAGATGCCTGACACAACTAAGTGCAAACTCCTGGGAGTTCTCTCAATTTTATTTTATATCTTGAACCCTACTATTCCATCCCACTTTTAGAATGGAAAATTCCCCAGAGATCAGAAATCTTTGGGCACTAGAAGTGAGTCCTGGAGTCAGAGCACTCTCACAAAATCCTGTATATTCAGGGTTTTGTTTCCCAAACACTCAGGGCTACAGCTGGTTCATTACTACATTATATTTTGGATCACATAATAACTTCAGCCAGGTTTTACAACACAGACATTGTGGTGCTTCTGTGATATCAGAGCTGTGTGAAGGTTCAGAACTTCAAATCCCACATCCATTTCATTTCTAGTGAGCCAATGAAAGGATGCAAAACCATGCAAGGGAGCACAAAGCATGCAAATGGCTCTGCCTGTTCACAGAGAGAACAAATCACAGGAAATCCATTCAGCTGGTTGCTCATCACCTGCCAAACTGGGGTGATTTTGCTCTACCATGAAGTTTCTCAGTCACTTTTTCTACCTGAATTGGGAAATGCTGCAGTATTAGTGTTAATGTAATGGAGAAGGCAGGAACAGGGTAAAAGCTCGTGGTGTTCTGGTAGATTTTTGCTACCAAAAGAGGAGAATACTAACAAAGGATGGAAAAAAATAACTAATGTGTCAGTTAAAAATAAAAGATATTATAAATAATTGCTTTCTCTTCATTTGTACAAACATCTAGAACAGTTTCTGATAATAATTGTACAGGGATTTTAGATTTAGAAAATCCCAAAACAAAGCCATCCTCACACTAATGGTTTTTGCCTGTAATTGCTTGCCTGATCTGCCTTGGAATTACAGCAGTTTTCCAGTGAAAGAGATTTCCTTTGGTAATCAAAGCAAGGTTGCTCAACTGTATTTTCAAAACTGGTGAAGAACAATAAACATATTTTAATGGAAGAAGTGAGGTGTCAAATACAATATACATAGTATGGTTTGAAGAGGAATAAAAAGATGCACAAGTATATGAAATGCTGTGCAAGTGCTTGGTACTAGGAGGCAGAGAAAGTGTGGAATATAGACCCATAGAAAAGCATAGTAAGACAATGATTATCAGAGAAGGATAGTAAAAATTAGCTGATCAGATAGATAAGGAAAAGATAAACAAACACAGAAGAGATTAAAGTGAGTTAAAATAACTTTTGAAGAAAGATCAACACAGAAAGGAAAAATGTTCAGAATTTAATGAAAAATATTTATATTTTGTAATATCTTGTAAAGCATGATTTTGAGAGCATCTAATAACAATTCAAAGGACACATTTTTACACACACTTTCGTATAAATGCCATTTTTTCATATTTTGAAAAAATGGACAGCAAATATGAAATTTAAATTAATCTCATCATTCCAGACCACCAAAGAGGTCTCTTTCCTTTGTGCCCCACACAATCTCACAATTTTCTTTCTCCAGCACATGAACAGTTGCCCATGCCTAAGTTCACAGCCAGCCATGGGAAATCCTGGGTAACATGCTATATGAACCCTTCACACATTTCCACATGGGACCCTCCTTAGCACCACCCAAACCAGCAGGGACAGAGCCCAAGGGACACAGGAAACTCTTCAGTGCTGCAATCTCACCTTTGTCCAACCTTACAGACAAAGCACTGACTGTGAGAAACCCCTCTGCTTCTGTGTACATACCCCATCCCCAAACCCTCACGCCTCTCATCAAATCAAAATTCAAACGATAATTTGTATAAGAATTACCTAGGAAAAACCAGAAACCTGCTGTGGTACTTGCCAAGGAGACAAACACTGAAGGGTTATTTGCCAGCATAAATCAGGCTGTGCCATTTGATTCAGATGGTGGTGCTGGTTTTGTGCCCTATTCCAGTAAATGGAGTATCAGCTGTAGCTAAAATAAGTACTATAAAAAAATAAAAGGGTTATCAATTTTCATGTCAACATATAAATATATCATGTTCTGAGACAAGGAAAAAGTTTTTGCATTTTGTTACACCATGCATGTGTGGAAAGGGGCTAAGGAGTATAAACCCTTCACCATTATCAATTGTAAATTCCCTTTCTACAGTTTCCACTCTTCCTATGTTTTCCTTCATAAACATAAATTTAGGGAAATTCAGGCCCATTTCCAGCCCGTTCCTCCCCTCAGAAGCACAGCCCATGCCACTGGCTCAGTAATCCCTGTTTGCTTCAAAGATATGGAGTTGTGTTCAGCTTGAGAATATCACAACCCTTCAACTTCATTAATAGATTTTTTTATTATCAAAATCTTCAAGTGACACTTTCACCCACTCCCCACACTAGAAGTTCCTGGGTCATCTGAGCAGAATCATCAACATTTAGAATGGCCATCATCAACAAAGAAAGAGATTCAAAGCATTGCCTGCTTCCAAAAAAAGGTTCTATGCCATGTAACAATAAAATGGTTATAGCAGCAGCAGTGGGAACCAAACTAAAAGACATTCCAGTGACTCAAACTCCTGATGCCAGCACTGCCACCAGCAGAAATGATGCTAAGTGACCTCAAGTGCCAGAGAATATCTCAGGGTGCATCATGCTTCAAACCTCCACCCACTTGCTTATTCAGTTATTTGCCCTATAACTCAGTACACATTTGCTTATGCTGACACAACTTATTTCAGGCTCCACAGCAAAAAATGAAACACAGAATTTGGGGAGGTAAATGCAATTAAAGAATCTTTTTCACCTGGAGCAGAAATGAAGAGTAGATGAAGGAATGCATTGAACTAACAGCAGTGACAAACATGGCACACTGTGAAACCACACATTTATTCACCAGTAGAAATGGTAAAATTTTAAGTATTCATCTCACTGCCATCAGGGGACTTTTTAAAAAAGTCAGCTTTTACACTGAGGCTGAATCATTAGAGAGATGGCCCAGAAGGGACATGCTGGACGTGCAAATCTGACTTACTGAAGTACATCAAAAATTCTGTGTACAACTGAGCATTGAGTAAGGAAAAAGAAATGCACATGACCAAATGGAAGTAGTGATTATTAAGATTTATATAACCTCTAGGTAAATTATACTTTGCTGCCATGCACTAGCAAGAGGCTTACAGGACAGAAGCAGGATTAGTTTAGGACAAGGGAAATTATTCATGTAACAGTTAAAGCTTAAGAAAAGATATCTGGCTTATATCAAGTTGAGGTTTCAGATAAGAGACTGCATTATAACAGGTTATAGTTGCAAAAATAATTTTGATTGGCATATCTTTTGTACTAACTACTGCTTGGAACCCACCCAGAATACGCAGCATATTATAAACTGTTAAGGAAATATATCTGTCTATTGTTCAATATTTACAATGTGCTTTATTTTGTAAATATAAGACCTGGCAGAAAAATTGGAGAGTATCAAAAATAGTTCTGATTAAAAAGAATGCCCCTTTTTCCTATAAAAAGAAGCATTTCACTAACAGTAGTTCATAATTTTGTTCAAAAACGTTCACAGTGGTGCTAAACAAACTTTCAATGAGGAAAATTTGATTGCTTTGTTCAGCTGCTCACACAGATTTCTATCTGTACTTATTTGCATATTTCTGAATATTCTCTTACAAGCCCACACCACTTTTGTTAGCAAAATCAATTTTCTGTTGGACAAAAAGTGAGATTTGCTCTAAAGATTTTAAGCTTTTAAATAAACATGAACTGAATGGTGTAAAGAGCTCTCCTTTAAAAAAAAGATTCTTGCTGTTTGGAAAGAAAAGAATTCTTTGCATTCACAGGTATCAATTGACAGCAACAGATTTTTACATGAAGAGAGAAAAAAATATACAAGGGCAAACCAAAAAGAGCTGCAATGTAATTATGTAGCTGTAACACACTAATGCTAAGTTTCATTTTTAAAGAATGCATGTCCATATACAAAACATTAAAAATATTAAACTCTAATATAAAAGGTTTATTATTAGCTTTATTATTGATTTTCCAAAGCTCAAAGAATACTTATGATTATGAAATTGTATCCTCTGCATCTGAAGAGAAGGATTGATCTAAAATCCAGCAGTTCTGCAGAATCCTCAGCAAACACCAAGCAAACACAATTTTTTCCAGGTCTCTTCAGCTCTGCTAATAGTTATTGTTTGCACAACTGTAACTAAGTACATTACCAACTAGTTGTTCAATCTATATAAATTTAAGAAACACACGTTGCCAAGGAGTGACTCATATATCAGTCTATTATATGCTACAGAGCTGACTGTATTAAACAAATCACTTTCCCTACAGCTGAAGAATAGAAGCTATATACAGAGCAGAGGTTATTGTCTAATTTAAATCTTGGCTCCTTTCCCAGAGCTGTACAAGATTCCAATTTGTGGAAATGTTACTCTCTGCTACTGCCAGAAAGGCTACAGAAAATGGTATTGGGTGCCTTCCAGAAATATGTCTGCAAAATGCCAATCAACAAGTCACTAAAGATTAACAGTATGACTGTACCAAATTAATTTAAATTATAGAAACATATGGCTAGGATGTTTGCACTGCACTTAACACAACACCTGCTTCACAAACAGCTAAGTTTTCTTCCACAGTATGAAATAATATATGTCAAACACCTTGAACACAATTCCTATAAATGGGAAAAAAAAAAGTTCATAAGTAGTAACCACAGCACACCACTATCAGCTACAAGCCACCATTTTGTAGTGGTTAAATCCCTTATTTATTTTAAATTCTACGCCAACCCACATTAGGTAGCCTTTTCCCACCATAGAGAAAGTAATTAGCAACAACAGAAATGAAGAAAAAAAAGATGACAGAAATAAGCATCTTTATATTCCCTTTTAGAAAGCAAATATTTTAAGTTGATTTTGCTAGAGTACTTCCAGACTTATAACAGTCCATCAAATACAGTGTTACTGTGCCTTCTCTCTCCCCCTCGTTGACATTCTTAAGAAAAAGCCTCTCCTGAAAGGCTCTATAAGCTCACAGAAAGTTACAAGAGTAACAATCACAACCGAAAGTTAAATATTTTCTATTTCCTCAATGTGTTTTTTCCATTATTTTTTAAAAATTCCTCAATATATATGATCATGTCATCAAATAATTTTTTTTTTTAAATCTGTGGCACTCTCAGAAATATTTACACATTAGGGTATGCCATATTTCAGCTGAAGAGGAAGGGAGCTGTTTTATGTTTCTCTCCACTGCTTTTCTATTATTGCCTAGCTAATGGAAATACATCAAACAAATGTTCTACAAGAGCAATAAATATTAAAGTTGACCTATCCATCTGGAAGAAATGAGAACAATACTGCTCACTTTTAGCCCAAATATGACACTGATAAATGAAGCTGTGAGATTCCATCACACTTTCAGCAACCTGGGCTAAGCGCCCACCACGTGATTCTTGTACCAGCAATTTTCTCCATTCATCTTCATTAGGCAGTCACTTGACCTGCCTCCCAACATCCCTGTCAGATCTGAACCTTTAGGGGGCTGCTTGGAGTTTTTAACAACACACTCTGAAAGCTTTACTCCCTTTTGGAAAAAAAAAAAAAACCCTCAGATGAACATAAAAGAATATATGAGCCATTTATTCTGGAGAGAGAGCCATGAGCTGCTTGTCACAAGTAAAGCAGGAGGACACAGCCCTGAATGTGTGATGGCAGGAACACTTTGGCTGTTGTGTCCTTACAGCCCAGAACCAATCCACAGCCTGGCAGGGAGCACAAGTGGGCAAACCATCACCTTTCAGCCATCAGAACACAATTACATGCTGAAATCAGAATGTGTGTAACCTCGTGCCACAAACAGAACACCCTCCACTTCCTCCCTCAATCACTGCTTGAAGAAAGCTGGAACAGGCAGCCAGAACATGCTTTACCCAGCAGAGTAAGAATGCTTCATCACATTAGCAGTGTTACATTACATCCTCATTATTTCCTTTTTCAACTGTAACAGCACAAATTTGATTATTCTGTAATAGTGAAAATGAATACCAATTCAACATGAATTTGACAGTGTAATAAAAAGCCCCTAACAGGGTTTTTAGCAACTTCCTTAAAAAACTTATAACTTTATGATCACTTAGGGAAATCAGAAAGGCTAAAAGCACCAAAAGGCATTAAGCTTTTGACATTAAAACTATCTCAGACATTGATGCAATTGCAATACCTTTATTAGGGTAGCTCTGCAATGTTTATCTGACAAGCATCTGATGTATTGACTCTTTTCTATTGCATACAAGCAGCTTATCTTTCTTGTTTCAAAGAAGTCTTTAGAATTATAAATATTGTAGACTGTCATGGTAATGTAGCAATTAAAATATACCCACATAGATTTCTTTTAGGCAGTAAGTTCTTCAACCCTTTTTCATGTTGATCAGGTCTTACATGAGTGGTTCCATGCAGCTGCTAAGCACAACAGGGACTTACTCATCCAGGAACACATTGCTGAATTCAAGAAAAGACTGCAGAATCAAACAGAAGATAGGTACTCCAGATACAGGGTGGAGAAGGATTTCACTGTGATCACCAAAACAAGAACAGACATGACTTTCAACAAACCAAACAGAGTGCATCCATGGACAGGCACTTCAGTCATGCTAAGCTGGATTTATACCACCACAATTTTTATTTTCTTTCTAAAAGCAATGAAATATCTTATGCTCTGTCATAATTTCAATGGATTCTGCAAGTATCAGAAATGTTACTGAAAACCTGAAAATAATGCCGAAAGTGTGGCCAAGAAAAACTACTGAGAGATGTGCATTTAAAACAAGGCCTCGTACAGGTGTATTTGTGGTAGGTACATTGGACTTCCTGACCACAGAAGACATTACAGGTAATAAGTAATTGCTGACAAGGTGTTGTGCTTCCTGCATAATACAAGGAATGCTTGAGTCTAAGCTGGAATGCTGATCTCAGCTTCTTTTTAATCACTATTACATGTTCCTCCATCAGCATTAGAGCAATTGCACAACAATCCCTGGCAAGACTTTCACCTGGCTTTTCTGAGACACAGACAATGCACAAGAAAGCCATCAGTGGCATGAGGCTTCACCTGAGCCAGTCTTACATTGTACTGGTATTATCTGCCTTATCATCTGTGACTGCAAATGCTTTTATCAACACACACTGAGCCTCTCTTTGGAGAGAAAATAATGGGATGGGCTCTGTCTTGCTTGTCTGAGACACTGAAGATTTCAGTTGCTCTGCATCAATTCCAAGCTCAAAGTTTGTCACATTTCCTTCACTGATGACATGGCCTCTGTCATTTTCTCTGAATGAACAGATTATTCTCAGGAATGAACAAATGTCTCTGTGATGACAGAGATCTTCACAGGGGGTTTTCACAAGTGGGTCAGTCTATGACTGCTGCAGAGAAATGATTCTCAGCACAAAGCAACTTGGAAAGATGAGCTTGTAGATCCAATGGTCTTCAAATCACCCACAAGTCCATTATCTGCCAATTCTCTTTGTCTGAGGTGACTTCCTCCAAAAGATTAACATCAAGTTAATAATGAAAACTGCTCTAAATGGAGTCTCAGTTTACAGGAGGACAATGACTTTTCAATATTTTACTGTAATCAGTTCCTGAAGGGGGCCTGATAGTGACAAGATTGAAAAACATTGTTTTGCCAAGGTTGGGAGCTATAAAAATCAAAACAGAATACAAGGAAAAAGAGAGGACTGAGGCAGTTTTCAAAGAACTTGCTAACAAAAACAAAAGTGAGAGAGATCTCAACACAGCTTTAAAGATGATCCTATGTGTAGCAAGAGATACAATGTACATGAAAGTCTAAGATATGACAGTAAACTATCCTTAGGTCTCTGAAGACCCAAGAAAAAATAGCAATCAATTAATCTGTTACCAAGAAGACATATATATATATAGGGAGAATTCCTATCTTTTGGAGTTGAGAGGGAAAAAGACCCAAGCAAACAACAGATATTCCAAGAAGGAGAGTCAAAGAAGTGAAGCATGTTTTCATCTATAGCTGATGTGTGCTGGGGAATGTCTCATCCAAAGTGATGATGATGTGCTATGATAATGTCAGCTTTACCAACACCATCATATGTCATGCCAGAATTATTCCCTGGCTCTTGGTGATGAAGAGGCTCTTCAATTCTTCAGGACTGAGTGACACTGAAGCAGCCTGCAAAAGTATTTGCTGAAGACCTTCAGAAAATGAAGTAAAAGTATTCTACATTGTGTTAGGCTATGCACACTTTAGCACAATGTTCTAGCTGGAATTAGTCTTTCTCTGAGTAGAAACTTCAATAAGCAGTTGTGCCTTGGCCACAGGCAACTCATCTTAAATTTCATTAAGTTTTTTTCTAAGCTACTTTCTTAACTTTATTCAGAATGCCCCTTCCAATACAGTTCAGTCATGAACTCCATCATTCACAGAGCAGCATTGTTTATGCAGAATCTTTGCAGCAGGGTTATCAGTACAGGTTAATGGATTTGTGTTCTGAGAAGCCATGATTAGAATAGCTGACCTGTGTTCTGCATTATACAGTGAAAAACATATCTAGCAGCACGATTGCTATCAAGTGTCAAAAGAGATACTGAGAGCTGTGGGTACAGACAGCACTAAACTCAGATGCTTTTCTTACTCCTAGGTATTGTGCAGTGGTTAAATTTGACATGTACAAATTGCTGAAGTGAAGATTTGCAAAGTAACAGTATATATCAAGGCTAATGGCTTAGTTAAGAAAATGATGTACAGGATTTCAAGCACAGCATGAATATGCATTTAAAATATTTTTGACACTTTAATGGACATTTTTATTAGCAGAGGTTATAACAATGGCAAAAATCTGAAATTTTAGACAAGGAGTGATGTTATTAAAATAAGTCCACAAAATTCAAAGAGATAAATTCTTACTGTTGGAGAAGACATATGGGGAGATATTTCAATAGGAAAATCAAATACAAATAAAGGAATAAGTTTTCTTGTCCCTTCTGTAAAATGTTTCAAGCACTGTTCAGCAGAAAGTAGTAGAAAACTTAAGCTGTCATGACTTTTCTCTTCCTCTTTGTCATGACAATACATGTGCTGACATCAAGGAGAAAAACCACAGAAAACTCATTTATACCTAAAGTGGACTATAGAGCTGCTTGCTATGCTAGCAGGGCATCAGAAGTGGTCATTAGGAGAGCATTTAAGATTAGAAAGAAAAAGTAGCACATTCAAGGGAGAAGGCAAACTAATCACCCAGTGAATACTAACTTCTGTCAGAACAAACTGCACATATGATGCAGTCTTGGACTTTCAACCATTAAGTATGCACAGCAACAGCCTTTCCTTCCTCAAAATTGGCCTTTCACACATGACTCTTTCAGCAAATACTGTGATACTGCATTATGACACTGAACCCAATCAGTTATGAAATGTGCATCAATAAAAAAAGCTGCAAGGAAAGACTTCAATGGACACATTCAAAATTTAAGCACTTTCATAGCATTGTGCCTAGAAAGTCATTGACTTTCATGAGAGCTATACCTAGCATGTTTCCAGTTCCTGCAAAGCAAAGAATTCTTTCCAAGTTATGTTCAGTATGCTTGGAACAACCTGGGCTACGAGGAACAGTGAATTCAGCCTGTCTGCACCAATCCTATTCACAGACATGGCTTAGAGAAGCCCAGATTTGAATAATTGTTTGTCCACTGTTTCAATTGCTTGTAGGCAGGCATTGCTGCACTCCCCAAGAACAGCAATGATGTTGTGTCCCATGTGCACACCTTCTCTCTACACAGCTGAGTTCTAACAATGACACTTCAAAATTCAAGTTCCTTTTTTTCCTCCCCAATAATCAGCCCTGAATCACCAAACCAGTTAGTTAAGCCAAATGTTTATTACACTTAAACAAAATTAAAAAAATAAAACCATACTGCTTCCCTTTAGAGGCAGTAATGTATTAGCATCTGAACCAAGTTGTCCTCAGGATACAATTTCATTGAGCATCCCTTCCTCATTTATTATAGTAGCTTAATCTGCCTTAGCTCTTGTTACAGCTTGTTTAAACTGTTCTCAGATTTTTTTCCTACCTAACACATTCTACACTGGCTGTAGAATACTTTTGACATGACATGCTGTGCTAGGAGTTGCTGGTGATCATTTCCAGGGCTGTCACTGACACAGTGTTTTCAGTAATTCTCATAACAGCACTTTAGAGGGAGCTGATCAAAAACTACTAGAAAAGGTCCTTTGTCCCTTGCATATTTTGTTAGCAGGGAATTGGACTGGTGTCCTCATGCAGCACCACTGCCAGCTTTGAACCAAAACTCCTGTTTATGACTTGCCAAGACAGTAACTCCTTGAAGCATCATCTCCCAGACTTTGCAATGGGAACCTCTGCAATGAAATAATGATCTCTGGGATAATGACTCCAAAATAATAACCTCTGTGAAATACTGAAAGACTGAGCCATTAAGTAACTGTCTCAACTTCTGCTGTTACCACAATCAAGTGAACTGCCCTAAAGGCTGTATTTTCAAAGCCTGGAATTTGTCACACCACAATTGGTGACAATGTGTTCACCATCACTTGCTCAATGGGATAGGATAATTCAACCCATTCCACTCAAATAAGCACTTTCAGCATTCTGTTCAAAAGTCATTACACTCATTTCTGTAGCAAAGATGGTAAGTACTGTCTACAGAAGAGCATCTTTCTTACTTGGAACCACTCTGTTTAAAAAAAAAAAAAATCAATGTGAGTGATGGAAAATTAAGGCATTTGGTGAACTGAAGCACCAACCACATAAAACTTTTATTATCCAGATATTTCCAGGCTGAAAAGGCCCAAGATGTCATTGAGTATGAAATATGGATTATTTTTAAAAAGCCAGATGCTACAAATAAGCTGCTTTGAAAAAAAAGTGGTATTTTGAATGCCAAGAAATCAATTTAATGCAACGTGAAGTAGAACACACACTTCAGTATTTCTTCCAAAAAACATTCATGAACATTACCTTTTCTAATAGGGCTTAGTGTATGTTGAAGTCTACCTAAGGAAAAAAAAAACAAACTAGCGATTTGATTTCCAAAAGGTTATGTATTTGTCTTCAACTGCTTCAACAAAAAAATCTGGTAGTTCAGCTCTCTTTTTATTTTGGAGGAAATTAATTTGCAACTTATTAGATGCTAAGATCTGTTCTTGAAAGTAGAAGGAAAAAAAGATGATTAGGAGCACCTACACAATGTCCAGTCCAAGTAAATGCACTTTACTAAAAGTACAAATACCCAATGAGAAACCCTACATAACTTTGCTAATTTGAATCTGTATGTCTACATATGCTCATTTTGAGCTTTTTTCCTTTAAACAATGGTAAGTGCCATTTAAGTTAAAATCATATCTGAAAGTGTTTTTATCCCTGAGCAATAACCAAAGGAACATATTCCTGTGCATTTTTAATTTTTCTGGCACAAGAAGTACTCTCACATCTGTGAGGACTGATTTGGAATCACTACTCTTGGAAGACAGATTATTTTATTTATTTCTTCAACATGATTCCCTGAAGAGTTAGAGAGGCTTCAGAGCCACAAATGGGGTAACCCAGCAAAACCCCAGCCGGTGCCAAGGGACTGGGGGAAATAGTTTTAACACCACATTCAATCTCCTGAGCCCAGGGAACTGTAACCAGCCTGGGGACTTTTACTGATTACAGTCCAAGGCAGCTTTTTAATTTCTTCTCTGGAAGCCACTGATACACATTTAACAATCTCAGTGGAGTTACCTGTAGATTTCTGCATCTTGCTAAGAAACACTCACTAGGAGAGGAAGGATGGAATTACAGCTAAGAAAATACATGTACAATTCCTGCTTCTGCCACCTGAGTCTGCATGACCTTGATCAAGTTACTTAAGTTCTCTGTGACTCCTGGCCCTGAGCAATTAATGAAAACAGTAACATTTCTAACATCACAGGGTATAGATTTTAGGTAATGCTAAAATGCAAGTAGGAAAACTTAAAGGACCATTGTTCCAAAGGCAAGGGGAATAAGCCAAAAGCACCAAAATCTCTAAGGATAAGAATAAATGGTGGCATGGCTGGCTACCTGTAGAACACAGGAACTTTTTCTAAGTATAAAGACTTTTGAGAAAAATTACAGGTTCCTATGGACTGAAGGGAAAAGAAAACTGATGCAAGAGAATTTTAAAGCTCATACTTCTGGATTTAGACAATTTATCTCTAGATCTCAGTCCAACACACTAGGATATAAACTTTTAAACTATTTAGGTTTCTAGATAGCAGGAAAATTATTTGGTTAATTAGTTCTTGCCCTACAGAATCAGCACTCGTAAGAAGCAACTGATGGATTTTATTGTGGTAACTGATCTGTCTGCCTCATTTCAGTTAAGGCTTCTTTTTTTTCCTTAGTACAAGGATGATTGTGCAATGCAGGATATAAGGGAATATGAAGCTATCTTAGCTATACATGCAGTATTCATGTGCAATTCAATATCTCCCCATATATACGTGTGTAAATATATACATATATATATATATATATATATATGAATTGAGCAGCAACTGCTGCTGCTACCTATGGTAGCACTGAAGAAAGCCAAGACTGAAGATTTATGGTCTTTAAATATTTGCTTAAATCTCTTGAACAGAGACTTTTTTTCCATTATTCAACTTGATGATTTAAAATAAAAGTGATACTACCTCTGCACTTTGAGTTAGTGAATGTAATAAATAGTTTATAGAGCTTAAGAATGGCTGCTCCCTTTGAGCCAACAAAGAATGGATGTTAACACTGGTGTGAGATCACAGACAATGTCCACAGCCATTACTTCATGCAGGTAAGAATTCCAAACTCACTTCACTACCACTTAGTTTTATTCTGGTGTGAAGCTGCTTGCATTATGTTAATCTAGGAAGAACAAAAATGTCTATTTCCACTGCACAGCCCTGCAAGGGGAGCACATAAGAAGTGATGCACGTTCAGTGTGAGGTGATGTTTGTCTCAAAAGCCCTGACACTTGCATGGCCTGTGTTATCTGTTTACAGGGATATGTAAATGCTGCCACAGGGGCTCTCCTCAGCCAGGAGCAGCTCCAACATGCCACGTTCCTGCAGATGAAAACCAAAGCTTGCCAGGGCCAGGAGCTCTCCTTTTACTCCTGTCAGCTGGGTAAGGTGATGCTGAAACTTCCAAAAGGTTGGAGAGGACAGAGGAAGGAACAGCAGAAACTGCTGTGCTGGAAAATTGCACTGCAACAGAATAAATCATAGGAGAGCCACAGGAGTTGCATTTTTCTCCTTCCCTTTTTTGCTTAGAGAATGAGACAGAGCTTGGCCCAGGAGACAGCCACCAGACACACTCCTTTATCTAAATATGAAGACTCTAATACTTAGAAACAACTCCCTTGTTTTATGATGTGAGAAGTTGGTGTTTTCTCTTCAAAACTGACTTTATTTGTTTGGAACTAATACTCAACACAGACCTATTTACACTGCTCTAAATCCTTGGCTTACAATGTCTGTTTCCTTTTTGAACTACCTTCACTGCAAAAGGAATGTTGCACAAAGAGTTCTTCCCCAGGAAAAGCAAATCAGAAAGCACAAAAAATGCTACCTTTGCAAAAAATGCAGCATTCAGATAGGAGACTATAATTATGTTTCTATTTCAAGTATTTCAATGCACAGTTAACCTTAGATGACTGTGCATAAACCTTTTAATTAGCATGTTATCTTTGGAGCAATTAATATCTTGTACCTCATATGTTATCTTCAAATTAAAACTTTCACTTGCTCAGCATTATTAATTAATCACTGTGAATCTGAGATGAAATAGACATCACTCAAGAGAATGTCAGTGTTTTTGGAATGTCACAGCCACTGACATTTCAGAACAATTATTTAGCTGTCTTCCAACAGCAGCACAAGGCTATTGCCTTTAGCTTACACTGTCTTTGTAGAACATACACAAACCCATGACATACATAAATTAAACAAATTGTTTTACATCTCCAGACAAATTTTATTGTTGCTTTACACAAAACATCTAACTATTGCAGTCAAGATAAATCTTAGTCAAAAATGCAAAAGTACATTTTTTTAAATCCTTAATAATGCCCTCAGTACTATCACAAATCTTCCCCTCTATCAGGGCCTGTAGTAGAGCACGTAGCCAGTAGCAACAATTCAAAGTAAAAAGCAATATGACTATTTGACCCTGAAGATATCAATATAGATGAAGATCTTTCATAAGCCAACCTGATTCATTGTGATGAATGAATAAATTCATAGCCTAATAGCATACATTTGATTTGAGGCATTAAAAGAGGAAATAATTTCAAGAGGTGAGCATCCTTATAAATTTGGAATATTTAAAATTTTTATGTATCACATATCACATTTAATAAAAGTACATACAAACCAGTGTAATGTGGCTGCTCAATATTAACAAATAAAGCAATCTTTTATAACAATAAGTTTCCTGTGCTTAAGCTAGAAACTGTCTTATGTCTGTTTACAAGCAAATAAATCTTCATCTATATTGCACCAAAGGAAATTAGTATATTTCAAAGAAAACACAACAGGAATCAGTTGCAAAACACTGTGTTTTCTTGAATTGGCTTAGACAATGAAGAGCATGACCTATAAATATTTAACAGACAAGATGAACATTTTCTTAGGGCCTCAGCTCATCTGACTCCCAGTTTTCTTCCACAATCACTTGACTTCATACAGACGTAAACATAAAAATTTTCCACAGAAATAAACATTCTGAGTCAAACCACCTGGGGATTTAAGAAGAAGAATTTTCTCCTACTCCTTACACCTTTATTCTACTATAATCACAAACAGAAACAAAAATTTCAGTAGTGTCAAAAGATGCCTCATTGGTGAACTATAATTATACAGGATTGTGCTGAACCCTGCTGATATAACACACCATATATACATCTATACCTCATCTAGGCCAACATATATTATGCACAGTTATAATATGCATGAAAAAGTGTAGAAATGCCTGCAGAGCCCAACACAACAGCCAGGAACTTCAGAGCACTACCAGGAGGTCCCTGTGTATCATCATCATCATCATCATCATCATCTCCACTTTCACAGAACAAGTCAGTGAGGGAGGGACAGGCACCACAAACAGTGCCAAGATCACAGCCATGGGATAACTGAAATGTGATTGGAACCCAAATGCCCTTTTGTTTTAACAAATACACAGTGCTGCTGCACCTACAGGACAGAAACAGAACATGTATTGTTTTAAGAGAATAAACTTCCTAGCTTGAAGTAATCAGGTTTCATAAGTTTACTTAGAAAAATCTTAAACTCCATTTGGAAATGTAGGATGAAAGAAGAACAGGACAAAAGACGAATAAAAGAACCACCAGGAATTTGATAAGGAGTGAGCTAGATTTATATCACATCCACATCAGTGTAAGTGAATTTTTTTTTAAAAAAAAGATACAATTGTTCAAGCATAAAGACTTACAAAAAGTTTTACCAAAATTAATATCTTTTAAATTTCCTACCAAGAAACTAGACAGCTTTGACTAGATGTTCATAATAAAATGCAGAGGAATTCTGATGGTAGTAGTTTTAAATCAAATATAATCTCTATTTAAATGCATTTTCTTTTAAAAAGTCACTCTCTTCACACAATAAACCCTCAGAAATACATTTCCTGCTGAAATTACTCCACATCTTTCATACCACAGGGAGAAATGGAAGTAAAACAGTCCAAATGAAGTTCTATTCACTTAAACCACAACTAGCAAAGCCCAGAGCCCAAAGGTCACTTTAATGCTGCCTCACACCCATGCACACCCAGAACTGCCTATTTGGATACTGCTGCCTTTCAAACATCCCTAAGCCATAAAAATCTGGATAATGGCTTATTACTAATTACCACAGCACAAAACCTACAGATTTTCAACTTCTGCTTCAACAGCAAATCTATTTTCCATTGACTTAATCAGTACAGGTAGCAAATTCCACATGTAACTGAAGGAACCAGGGGGGCATCAAAGAAATGTCTTTTGTGGCCTTCCCAAGGAAATTTATTTGGAGGACCCAAACCATGAAAGACCTGAGCCCCTGCCTGCTGTGTTTTGGAGCACGACCTCCCCATGACCCACACCAGAACATGTTCCACCAAATTCTCCTCTCTTTAACCCTCATCAGGAATCTTTTCCACAGTAGCAGTGCAGATGGATAGAATATTTGGGTTTGCCCTCATACCTGATGGTTGGTTGGTCTTTTTTCAATGTTTAGTGAGAAAAGTCACTATTTTTACATGGCTCCAGCTTTGAAATTCCAAAGAATTGTATCACAAAAACAACAGGAGCTTCATCAAACTGAAAGCTATGCCAGAAGTTACTCCTTTTCCTGGCACACCTATAAACTTTTCAATTCTCAGCCTAGTGAAATTATCACATACAATAATTTAAATCTAATCTTAAACAAACCAATGCCAAACTATGAATGAATGGTAGATGTTATATAAAATATGTAAACCATATTTTTTCTTTATTTAATCAGCAACCATTATTCTGTATTTTCCTTTCCAGGGACATGATGACTCAGATTAAGAAAAGAAATTTGCACAAGTTTGTAACAAACAGTTTTCAATTACCTTTAATAAATCTTTGGTATAAATGTGAATAGCTTCTTATGCAGATGAAGAGCATTAAATAATGAATTTAATGCTACTGAGCAAATGTCATTAACATTTTTAGAAGACTGGATGAACATTAGCTTTGTTGGTAAATGACATTTTGAATATTTAGGGTTTTAAAAAGGTGCTTCATTTCTTTATACAGCAACAAATCTTCAGACAGTACTTGTGTCTGGTTGTAGAAAACTACAATTGATATCTTTTCCATATATACTTAACCTCCTACAGATTTATTTGATTCTCAATAATTACTATTCTCTGGTAAGAGGCATATGTTATTACAGCACACTGCACTCCCACAAGCTGTCCACTCAGTGTATTTTAATAAATCTCTGCCAAAGCTGTATAAATTTGATCCTGTTTAAATTTAATAAGGATCAGAATATATCAAAGCACAGATTCCCATGAGAGAAATAGATATTTTGCATAGTTATTGAGTGCCCTATTCATAAATACAATGTGTAAGACCTAGACCATCAACCTTGAATTAAAAAGAAAAAGAGATTAATGTGTGCAAAGCCAGCTACTTCTTAAATAACTAGTGAAATTAGTGTTTAATAAAACATTTTCCCCATACAACTGTTAAAGACAGCAGCACTACCACAGTTTTACTATTATGACTCTAATACATAACTATTGAATTTCTGCAGTACAGAAATTTGAGAGTACCTTCTCAAGTACCTTTTGCAATTCTTCCATTGAAGATTTACCTACATAAGGACACAGATTCCTAAACAGGCCACCCAAAGTTCCTCTCTGGGGCTGTGCTTCACCCTTTTGTATTCCTTGGGAGCACTGCCCTAGGCAGGAAGCAGATCAGCCACCCAAAGCCACAGCTATTGCAGAACCTGAACTACTTTAAGACAATGAAGAGCATAAACATGTATTTGACATCCATTATCCATTTCCTTCCATTTTCTGGAAGGAAGTCGAGAGGAGGAAGAAATTCTCAATGCTCTATTAATTCTAGGTAAATTTCACTGATATTATGTAATAGCCTACAAAATTTTATGTTCTATTAAGTAGCTCATGTTTCAGAGCCTGCTGTGCCAAAATACCAGGACATATAACTATGCTATTACATGCTGATGTAGCAGCTTACGAAGAATTTTGAAGATCACTGTCATAAACACAAATTCAGCATGTATTCCAGATACAAATACATTTATATAACTTCAGAATCCACTGTTTTCTTTGTTTTTGCTTCAAGGAAAAAACTGCTTGCATGTAAAGAGAAAAAAAAACCCAAACACCTACATCAGATTTCCACTAACACCTGTAGAGACCACACCTGATAGCTGCTAGTCACAGAAAGAATTCAACAGTCTTCCATTGGACCATTGCCTTCCTCACCATCAGTTTCAATTAGCAGTTGTGTATATAACTATACATACAACCCACCACTTTCAAAATAGCTCCACTTTCTTTTATCACCTTTGATGCTTACATGCTCACAGGTATGGGAAGGAAATCAGATTGTATTTATCCTGAATTAAAATTCATATTTTCAGAGTAAGAGCATGAAAGTCAAAAGACAAATCATTTTACATAGAGTAGAGCTCTTTCCCAAGGGGGGAAAAAAATGTACTAAATCAATTTGCCATTGTTTTATAAGTCAGCTACTGAGAATGAAATTACAGAGGGCTGAAATTAATGTGAGTTTTGCCATTGACTTCAACAAGCCAAAGATGTCATCCTCAGTGTTTTACTACACACAGAAGCCTGGTGTCAGAATTGGTACAGCTTTATGGAGTACATTACAACATAATTCAATCCATCAAAGTGAAGACAATCATACCATCACTCAATCATTGGTCCCATTCACATCTATGCTAGGATTCATTCTTATTTTCTTTTTCCCTTACCATTATCCAAGTGTTGGAGCTGGAAACACCTCAGCCATGCTTGCCAGCACTATTCCTTTAGTCAACATTGTGGTGAAAGTGCAGGTGTAAAAATTGAGTTGAAAATTCAAACTATCCCAACTGAAATGTGTGGAAGCCACAGCATGGGAAATGCAGCTTGGCCAGAACACTGTCACCAAAACCACAGCACTCAAGGCATCATTACTTCATACTGTGGTCCTGTTTGGTCTCAATTCAGCTACTGATCCTGGGTAAACACATGGCTAGGCCTTCTGTGTACCACCTGTAGCACAGGTCTTTGTTTCCAAGAATTTTTGAAAATTTTAGAAAATCCTGTTGGTTCCACTCATTTAAACATTCAGTGTTTAAGTACAAAGGTGCCAAGTTAAGAGTATGGTGACTTTATTTCCTTTCTTTTATAGGTTTGGGTCTTTCAACTTTAATGTTATTTCAACAAAGGGCCTTGTGTTTATTATGGAAATATTCTGTTGTATTTCCCTTTTCTCAGTTCATGAAATTTTCAATATAACAAGGAAAAACAGCTCAAATTCTTACTTTAAAAACCATATTGTCATTTTTATTCAGCCTGTATTTTAATATAGCATCAATATTTAACTACTTCATTAAATGAAGTGTGACTTTTATAGTGAAAATGTCAGTCTTTGCAGTTCATTAAATTCATTTAAAGTATAGCTGCTTGATTTTTTTTCTGGAAGAATAAAAGACTATTAACTGAAGGCATAAACTTAGCATTAGCATGTACTTTTTTCTTAAATTAACATTCAAGATTTGCAACAGTCTTTACAAATTTAAGAGATTGTTTGTATCCTCCTGCATTATCCTTGTTTTTATAATAGATGTCACTTTTATAGCACATACAACTGTTTATCACAGTTGGATATGACCAGTAGGATGTCACAGAGCATATTAACATGTCACGTGCTATTATGAATCTGTAGACTCCTTCAAGTAATATTAAAAATACATTATTTTCAACTGTGGCATCTGGAAAAATAAACTGCATATGATGTAAAATGTAATAACTCTTGGAATCCAACAGGGTTTATGAGTTCTCTTTTTCTGTTTCATAAAACATTCTTTGATGAGTATCCTTTTTCTTTCAAGGAGGTTTTCTATTAACTAATACAAAAGAACACAGGGAAAGCACAATTTCCACACAGGCAGCACCATGGTTTTGCCATATGTAAGAAGTCCTGGTCCATGTTCTCCAGGGTATTTGATTTCTGTGACTAATGTCTCTAAAACTGCAAAAGCTAATTACTTCTGATTAATAAATTGATGTGATTATAAAATATTTTCATAAGAATAAAAAAGTTTCTTTGAAATGTACTAAGATATAAAGGTGGTGATACTTTCTCTTAAACCTACTTTCAATGTTTGGAGCAGGTCTTAGTAAAATCTTGAGTTTTGGAAGACAATAATGAGTTATTTTCTATTTCAGTGTTTAGGTTCTGTCCTTTCCTGCCCCACAAAGCAATTTCATTAGGCCACTCTCTTGTAGTAATGATCTGAATCACAACCATGATGATTTCAGACTGCACAACTAGTCAAGGTTCAATTTACTAAAATACAGGTGGTGACTGGGGGACGGGTTTGGGCATGTGACATTTTACAGACTTCACTGCCATAACCATAACATCCAACCTCTGAAAATCAGATCCTTTTCTAGTGTCTTAAATGCAAAATCCAAAACATCCTACAATGAACATTTTTGGTACCATTACATACCACAGAGATTTAGGTTGGAACTAGAACTTTGAAAAACACCAAATTATCCAATGTATGATTTTAAAGTTCAGCACATTCCCTATTCCTCTCACACATGGGCACTTTTGTCAGTTCATGCAACCAGCACCTGGCACCAACTACAGAGGAAGAAGAAATGTAGAATACAGTAATTAACATCTACTAAAGTTAAAAGCTTCCTCCAAAAACCTTCTTCCAAGAATGCTGTGCACAATAAAATTTTATTTTCTAGGAAAACTACTTTACATCTCCAAATTTGTGCTGCTACTGTGATTTGTTTTTCTGTGTATCAAAAGCAACAGGGTTTCTAGGAAATTCTGATGTTTGAGCTACCTTCCTTTAGATGAATTTCTCTGAAGAGTACTAAAAGAGAATAAAAACTGAATTATCATGTGGAATTCTGAAGAAGGAAAGAAGAAACTCTAAAACTTTATTACAGAAGCAACAGCCAAGTCACATATATGAAAAGCTAACAGTTACCAGCGACACCTATTCCAGATTGGAGTTTCAAATAAAGTCTTTACACACTTTTTTCCTACACTCTAACAACTGCCAAACCAAACTGATGGGCTCCATTTTAGAAATCCCTTACAGCAAGGTTACATGGAGCTAAGGAAAAATTGCTTGTTTTAGGATGGCATGAGTTAACATGCATCTACAAAGGCAGGGGGATCCAGGCAGCTGCATCAAATCCCCATGGTCTGACAGGTCACAGTGACCAGCTCACTGCCCCTGCAGAGCCAGCTCCTCCCCAGCAGAGCAGAGATGGTGATCCTGGATGTTATCCCAGCGGAGCAGAGATGGTTATCCCGGCAGAGCAGAGATGGTTATCCTGGATGGTTATCCTGGATGTTATCCCAGCAGAGCAGAGATGGTTATCCTGGATGGTTATCCTGGATGGTTATCCCAGCAGAGCAGAGATGGTTATCCTGGCAGAGCAGAGATGGTTATCCTGGATGGTTATCCTGGATGTTATCCCAGCAGAGCAGAGATGGTTATCCTGGATGGTTATCCCAGCAGAGCAGAGATGGTTATCCTGGATGTTATCCTGGATGTTATCCCAGCAGAGCAGAGATGGTTATCCTGGATGGTTATCCTGGATGGTTATCCTGGATGTTATCCCAGCAGAGCAGAGATGGTTATCCTGGATGGTTATCCTGGATGGTTATCCTGGATGGTTATCCCAGCAGAGCAGAGATGGTTATCCTGGATGGTTATCCTGGATGGTTATCCCAGCAGAGCAGAGATGGTTATCCTGGATGTGTAACTTCTTTCTCCCACTGCAGGGCCCTGCCAAGCAGAGGCTGAGGCAGTGCCACCCTTCCAGAGCTGTTTTTCTACAACAGTGCAAGGAGGATCAAATTGATCTTTGCTGCCTATTCACCTTGTGCAGCCCTAAGAAGGAACATCAGGAGATCTCCAATCCAACCTCTGCTCCAAGTACAGCCACACCAAACTGAGGAACTTCTTGCTTGGGGATTTTCTTCAGTCCAGTCTTAAGAACCATCAAGGATTTTGGGCAACCTCTTCCAAGACTCTGTTATCCTCAAAGTGATTTTTTCCTCTTTTCATCCAGCCTGAAACTCTCATTTCAGCTTGTGCCTGTTACCACTCAACCTCCAACCATGAACCCTTGTGCAGAGCCTCCCCCACCTCCTCACAGGTGCAGGGGATGCTGCCAAGTCTCCTGAAGTCTCTCCTTCCCCAGGCTAGTCAAGCCCTGGTCCCTGAGCCCCTGCTCACACAGGGCAAGTGTGTCAGGTACTGGCCCCTGTGCAGGCTCTCACTGCAGGTTTTTCTGTTTCAGTCCACCACTGGTCCTTGCTGAGATGTGCCTCCCTGCCAGCCAGACCCCAGCCTGTATCTCTCAAACCAGTACCCCAAAATCAGTCTTTGATACATTAGGCCAAGGATAAAAGCGTTGGCATCGAGCTTCAGGGGTCTGGGATGCTACAAAAGCCCCACATATTCCCTTTTCTAAAGCCCACTTAAGAAGAAAAATAATCTTTCTTTCAACCAGATAAAAACACTTCATTTCCCATTCTGATCCACAAGCATAAACAAAATAAAATCCCACTGTTAGTACTTAGCAGCCAAAGTAGGAAGAATAATTACTTTGGACAATTGAGGTTTTGAAGAAAACTTTTACATCAGCTACAGTCACCTGCTTTAAAGTTTACCTTTCAACTATTTCAACCTACTCTTCAAAAAAAGACAAAGTTAGAATCTTATTGAAAAAAATCTTCACTGGTTTTTAATCACATTTTAATAGCACAAAATTAATATAATTGTCTTGGGACATATTAAGAATTAGCAGCAATGAAATCTGACAATAAGATTTTTGCGATTAAACTGCCTTATAATCAAGCAGCACATCTTCACACTGTATTTCAGAGCTCAGTAATTCCCACAAAATCATGCTGCAAATGCAAATAATCAGCTACCTAAACATGAGGCTACCAGTGTTCAGAAGGAGCCATCGAATTCTTTAAACCTCAGAACGAGCAAATATTTACTACTGTTAATTTTTTCTGAACTTCTGAGATTAATCTACAGGTTATTTGAGTGTGAAACACAAAACCAGTTCAGCCAAATGATCCCTTCCAAAAACATCAGTGTGTCACATCTCCAATGCTCTGAATGAGAGGCTTTCAAAGAGATCTGAGATCTACCAGGTCCTTGTGCCACATACTTGGGCTCTCTCTGTTGGAAACAATAACTAAACTGAAGAATTCTCAAGATGCTGTTTGTTGACATACAACTTCTGCAGCTTTACCCTTATGTCATGTGATTTTTCAAAGAAAATTACTTGGATGAAGTTTCAATTTTATACACTCCAACCAGAGGACCATTTCAAGAAGCCATCAGATAATCGTTGTTTAAAATGAAAAAACACACTGCCCACATTTTTCTATCATGTAACAGGACTGGAAAAGGACATACAGGGACAAAAAATCATTACATCAATTAGAAAGATATGATGTTTATAATAATGATGGCAATAGAGGACAGTACAAATTTCCCTAAAAGAGTAGATAAATAAGTATGCTGTTATTTTTTTTTTTGTGCACTGAACTAAATATATAATTCAAATGAACACCACAGGATCTAGTAAAAAGCATATTTCCTGGGAGTGCTGTGTTCTCAAAAACTGAGGAAGCTACCAGTCAGCAGAGCATGGAGGTGAGGAAGCAGATGATTACCTGATGTGCACTTACAAAACATCCACATCAAGACTATCTAATGATTTAATACCACACTTGTAGAGATTGTCAAGGCTCCAGATGTGGATTGTTCCATCACTTCAGATGCTTAAAGGCCTTTCCCTTTCTACTCATCACCACCAAAGAAAAGCTCACCACTTCTGAGGGAAGAACTGAATAGTCTCTCCACATTCATGAAGAGATACAAGATAACTACTCACCATCTATAAATCTCATTTCTAATTGTTTTCCATTATATAATTAGACTTCAGACATGAATTTTCTTTACTAGCTATTATGCAGTACTCCAAAGTTGTTATTTAGTGTGTAAGTAACTATCACATCTGTGGTTGCCTTGTCCAGTCTCACAGACTCCCTCTAAGACTCACAGAATGCATAACACAAATTCAATATCACAGAAAGGTAAAGATGAAACCCAAAAGAACAACATTAAACAAGATTAAAAGTACAGCCAACCCCCTGGCCTGTGTTTCACCCAGCCAGATGACATTTAGCATCAACCCTGAGCATCAACCTTAAAAGTGATTACTGCTCCTTCCCTATGCAAAGGCTGCCTCAGCAGCTCAGCCCTCTGGAGAGAAAGGCTCTCCCCTCCTTCTCAATCTAGTCCATGGCCAGGGTTTATACAGCCATGCTTGGAACAACACTCTTTTCTTTCTCACCCTGCATTTTCTATTATTACTCCCAGGCCATAGACACTGTCTCTTACGTGTTCTTCTTGTAAGAAAACCAAATTCTCCAGTATAAGACACTTATGAAAAAAAAAAAAAACCTAAATATTTTTGCCAGACCTACAATTTTGTGGGTCAGTTCTTTTATGCTTCAGACATGAAGATTATCTACACCTTCTCCACTGAATGTAGCATTTTCCTTCATCTTTGTTTGGTATCTAAGCCAGAGAAAACCTAGCAATCATTCATTTATTTAGTAAAAGTGCAGACAAAACCAGTGAGACCAATGTGTTGGTTCTGGTGAGGATGAGAGGCCCAGCAGCAGAGGTGTTTCCACCAGCCAGAGTCAGCCCTTACCAACACTGCAGCTGTCCCCACATCACACAGCAGCAGCAGCACTGATTCCTTTGTCTTGCCAGCAGGTACAAAGAACTGCCTTTATCCTTTTAGGAAATGAGTGGTTCAGTGCCCAAAAACTACTATTTGAAAATACACCCTGTGAGCTGAATTTTTCCCAGCAAGTTTATGAAGCTCAATTCAAAAGCAGATACAACTCTCTTGTTTAAAGAGAGTACATTCCTATGTGCAAGAGCAGGATTGCACCCTTTCCTTTTGAATCCACAGAAGATTTTCTTACAAAGTAAGGATGAGAAAGAAAAAGCTGAATATGTTTTAAATCAGTTCTTACATGAGGTTCAGTTTGTCTCACTGATTGATTATTTTTTTTTAAGATAAACATAAATCAGCTTCACAGGGAAAACTTCAGTAGCTGGGATCAATAAGCAACTGGCCTTGCTCTAGCATACATACTGAGATTCATCATCTAAAATCTACTTATTTCTTACTTCTGCATTCAAAGACCCCTGGATACTTGAGGTTTGGGGAAAAAAGCTGCAGATACAAGCTCCTTTGTTTGGGTGCCATAAACAAACTGAACCAAGAAGCAAAGATGAACTTGGCCTCTTTCTTTTGATCAAATAAGAAGCAAAGATCAGTTCTTTAAAATCTAGGGAACAATTTTTAGTGAGAATAACAGGTATTTTTACCCCCTTCTATTCCTGCTTCTTGCCAACAAAAGAAAGAAGTTTAAGAACTCAGAGAGACTGAAAACACTTGATCCTCCAATTGTAAATATTTAGCAGTGTTCCCAAGGCACTACTCCCTCTTTGTCCCAAAGGTGTTACACATCCCCTTTTCTATCCTTTTAAATCAACAAATGGCCATTTCCTTTGGCAACAGATAATGCAAAGACTGCTTCCTCCACAGAAGTGTGGAAGGCAAAACTCTAAGAATGAGCAAAATAAGAAGACCCAGGGAAAAAAAAATCATTAAAAAGAAGAAGATCAAAGATTTCTCACTGTTAAAATTCTGTGTCAGATGGGTGGTGCATTGGTTGTAGTCACTGCAGCTGCAAAGTATCAATCTGATTTCATGAGCCTGAAGGTACAGAATAACTTTCCTCCATGGATATTGTCCCTTCTACTTTCACATTTATTTTAAGAGAAAAAAGGTTACATATGGGGGAGCAGAAAGCAAAATGTATCATTTGTATCAGGTCTCACCCACCCAGAGAATAAATGGAACTCAGAAGATCTACAAATGCTTTATTTAGACTAAAAGTATATGGATAGATACTTTTACTATTATGATTTCTAGACTTTATCCTTTCATATGCATTTAAAATACTCCATTGACGTCATGGTATTTTAATGGAGTCCTTTTTGAGTCACAGAAACACTCAGAATGAGGCATAACAACAGTGTTCACCTGCAGTTAGTCATAATAAATCAAGCTTTTTATCACTGTCTCTCGCTTATGCCTCATGATGGAATAACCTTAAAAGCTTCTATTTAGAAATAATTCTGCATAAACACACAAATGACAAGGAATATGATGCAGAGTGCACTATAATGGAACTCAGTTAGTTAGCAATCCAAATGTTACAAGCCATCATGAGGAGCCCATGATCTCCAAAGATGATGTTTCTATCCTAATGTAGGTATTCTGTGCAGGAGCAAAGTGCCCCTCCCCACATTTTCCAAGCAGTGGAACTGTGTTAGAACTGGTGCAAACCAATACACATTGTCTGAGCTTTAAAAATGTGTGACTGTCCAAGAGTCACGTTTTCAATTTCACATTTATTAGTTGCATGTATTACAAGCAATAGCTGCCAATTTTCTTTACAAAACCCAACACAAACCTCAAAAAAACCCAAAACACAAACAAAAAAACCACCAAAAAACACAACAACAAAAACCAAAAAACCAAGCCCTTTAATATGTTATCAAGTGAAGAATCAGGATTCTTTTCTGGTATGTAAACTCTCCACCAGACTATTAACAGAAGGGCAAATTCTGAGACCTCCCTTGAAAAATTGCTATTTACTAGAGACAAGAATACAGGAGATAGGCAGCATACTCCTATGATACAGTATCACCAGCAATATATTTGTGCTGATAGAAGTCAAAGCCAATCTTCACCATCCCTACTCAAACACTTTCTAGCAGAGAAGACAGAAAAAGGCTGCTATCCTATCACAAGTTGTTTGCCAACTAAATTTAGAAAAACAGTTTTCTACTTAAACTGGGCAAGCTAAAGCTGCAGATTGAGGCAAAATAAACACAGAAGCTCACGCTACCATTCTATAGCTGTTTGTTGTGAAGAATTACAGGTAGAAGAGCAAGACTGATCTCTAAGCTGCACACTGGACACATCACACACCTGTGTATGCACAACACTGAAGTGCTGCTTGCCTGCTTGAGTAGGTATTTGATGAACATATTTTCCTTTCATATGATCTCTGATTCATCACCCTGGTCATATTTAGCCCTGTCTTTCACCTGATTCAGTCTGAGCTGCACAAACCCCGAGGTTCTGTCCCAGCTGTGGTGGCTCCAAGGATGTCAGGTTTTTGGTACGCGCCATCAGCCAGCCCAAGGCAGAGCCATGGGAGATGAGAAAGCCACCCAAGGAATGTGTTGAGGCACAGCACTTTCCAGGAGCCCTCTCACAGCAAAGGCACCCCCAAAGCTGATTGCAGGAAGGGAAAATCTCAGAACAAGCCATTGTTTCCATCAGCAGGCCAGGGAGAGCAGGGGGCACTGAACCACTGCCCTGCAGCCCCTGACACAGAGGGATGGCTGAGTCAGAGTGCTGGAGGCAGACCCAGGTGAGAGAACCCTGGGAACTGAGACTGCACACTCTGAGGGCTCGTCACATCCCTGAAACAACAATTACAGAAGCCATACAATACCCAATGCACCTTATAGCATCATCCAAGACCCCAGCACAGAGCTACTACATTAAAAGAGGCTTAGATGAAAGTATGAGAATGAAACAAAGGCACTTCTGCTCTGTCACAAACAGCAGGTAGATCTCTATCATGGAAGCAGTGATGCAAACCACTGTTTAGGAAGCCTGGCTGCCCTGTGTGACATAACATCTGATTTACCACTCCACATGCTCTCCTTGGGTCTCAGCTGCACCACCACGGGAGCATAAAGATAGCTCTAAGTAGGATTTAAAAACGTCAGGAGGAAAGGACAGCAGAAGCATCTGTTAGATCCTTTTATTTAACAATATCCTGAAATTGCAAATTATTTGGAAGGACAAAAGAAATTGATACAAATGACTTCATCTTATCATTTGGAACACTGCAATTGGACACTTATAAAACCACAAAGAGAAAGTCACATAGGCATAAACATATTATTCACTCTCATGATTGCTTTGTAGTGCAAATCTATAGTAAGCTCTTGTGTTTGCACCTCACAGTGTATTTACATCTATGGTCCAGTGTAGTTTTGAGATCAGTCTTGTTTTTACTTAAAGTTCTGCTGTGAAAAAGAGCAGAGAATGCATCGTAAAATTCTGGGGGTTTTACCACGTGTATAGAATAGGCATTTTTAAATGTAAAGTATAGTAGGTATTTCAAACTGTACCAAGCAAAACAAAAGGAGAAAAAAGAACCATGTTGGGTTGTGGTAGGAAACCACAACTACCAAGATTTTTGCTACAAAAGATCAATAGCACAATAGCCCCATATTTACATGGCCACCACCTATTATAGTCATCATCTCAGCCACGTGCTTTTCAGGAAACCACAAAAGTAACAGCATTAACTTATTAAAGCAAACAAAATGATTATTTTCCTTGCCTAATAAAAATATTCTTTATTTAAAGAATGTAAATAGAGAACTGTTAATCTCCTATCAGGTAAACAGTTTACTGATAAAAGTACAGTTTAACAAAAGCATTTTATTAATAAAAAATTTTATTAATAAAAAGTACTGAAATCCAGTATCTCAAACCATTCACAAATTCAACTATTTGTGTAAGCCTTACAATCATGAAGAAAGTAGCATAAAAAGAATGGCAGATAAATATGATCTGCTCTGAAAATAAGCTACTCCAACATTCAGCAATTGATTTTTGCATGGTTTTAACACCATTTTCTTATCAAAATTAGACAGTTAATCAATACTGAGGTGTTTAAATATGTCCTGAACCTACAAACCTTTATATAATTCAGAGACTTTGAATACAGGCATTGTCCCACTGGGACAGAAAGGATGATTCATAAAGCTCATGTTGTTTCCTTGCAAAAAATGCACAAAAACCCCACAACAACAACAAACAATCAAACAAAGCCCCACCCCAAAACAAAAAAGACCCCTAATTTATTTACTTGGATGTCTACAACTATTTAGATTTTAGGTCCCTATCTAATTTCTCTCAAATTAACTGCTCAGAGAATTACAATACTGACTATAACCACTTGGAATGCCAAACACAGCAGAGCTTCTTAAGGAAATCAAAGGGAGAGATGAAGACACCTCGCCTCAAGTGATCTCAGCCATCTGCACATAGACTTCATTTTCCACAAATCCCACCATGCTGGTAGGATTTGTGCAAAATTTTATGTATTTCCAACCTTTTGTTAGGTTGCCCAGTTGATCAGAACTCTTCAGAATATTCACTGTAGAGAAGGAAAATCCAAATGCAAATGTATCTGTCAGAGAAATGTGCTGCTTTAAGACAATGATTCAACATAACCATCACTTACATCCATGGTAAAGCAGAGCAGGGAGGGGAGGAGATCCCTGTGCTGCTGCCTCTGCAGCTCTCACTCCAGCCAGCAGCTGAGACCTCTGATCCCTTATTTCAGAGGTTACCAGTCCAAGTCCTGCCATTTCACCCCAAAACACCCTTTGTTTTTAACCTATGTCACAACCCACTGTTTTCCACATTATTCTCAGCTCACACAAGTCTTTGGCCAGGAACAATAACATGTGGCTCTAAGACCCAGACAGTGAGATGGGCTGTTACTTTAAAACAGTGAAAATAAAACATTGAATGGATAAAAATTTCTCCCATGAAACACCAAGGTCAGGCCTGATCTAATGCACATGGAAGTAAGTGAAAGATGCCCACACTGAATGGGTTTTCTATGGATGTAAAAACCACTTTGATACAAGGGATACTTTCAACTTACATTTTTCGAGAATGGATTGCTTTTCTTTCCCTCTTGATATGGAGCTTTTCAACCAAATGTGGCTGCTGGGCAAACTGGTTGTGCAGGAGTAAACAGCAAACACTGATGCCAAGAGCTGGAACATGAACTATACAAACAAACTGAAAACAAACTAGATGAACTGTTTGCTTAAAACAGTTTTCAATTATAAACTAACATTGTCTATTTTCAGTAGCACACCTTTTCCAACACAACTCAGTCTGCAGCATGGGTCAGTCATACTTCAGCAGCACTCAGTTATTTTTAATGTGATGAAAATAATGTTTTCAGCTAATCTGCCCATTACCATGAAGTGAATGAAGAAGTTCATGAAAACATCTGTTTGGATATTCAAGGTTACCCATGGCAGATGCAGCTGTGTAATGTGAGTCTCCCCTTTTGGTTTCAATATTTCAGCTGCCCTGTAATGCCTATGATTTTGAATACATTGTTTCAGGTATAAACAGAGAGAATACATTTAAAACAGGATTTGGACTGTTTTGACACTTGCTAACATCAGTGGAAAAGATGTGAAATAGAAATCTTGTTACAAAAATAAAAAATGAATAACGTGGCAGCAAGCATGATCTCATCTAAGGCTTCATCTGAACAGAGCACAGAGGCAAAGACCAGAAGGCTCTTGTGTGACATTGTTATCTAAAGTCCTGATTAGATTTTCACCTCAGAGTTCTCAATTTTGGTAGCAATCATCACAAAGATACTGTGGTGACTGGCACTCTATAAATACATCACACGGACAGGTAACAGTACAGAACACAGCTATCAGATAAGAGTGTGAAGCATTTGAAAATTCAACCCTGCCATTAGGTCTGTATAACAGTACTCAATTTTACAGCAGTGGAAAAGTGATTACAGATAAAGAGGTAGGATTAGTGCTGTACCAATTCTTCTCCTCTTAAATTTGACCATCATCATTCAGTAGCATTACTTAGGTTTTTAAGGAGTATCAGAATTCAACAAATACACAGGGATGTATTAAGTGTAAATTTAATAAAAGCTGCAGCACAAACCACAGGTCACAGTTTGACTGGCCTCGCTTTGTCAGACACTGCACAAAACTGCAACAAATGAATCACACAACTGAGAGCCTCTCTTGAGTATCTGCCAAAGAATAGAGGCTGTTATTTCCTGTGCTTCTATTTTAGATTTTATTATAAATTTGCAATAATTCATTATAAGGTTAGGCTGGACTGGGTACCTGTCTGTGAAGTACAGTGTGGTGTACTGTGGGTGGTACTATGGGAATGAGGTTCTTGTCATCCCAGTGGATTTGGTCAATGTCTCCTCACTCCAGAGCTAGAGGTGTAAAGTGAAGCTCCATGTCCACGCCACACACACCCCAGAGCTGTCATTGCTATATACATCACTGTTTTAAAAACTCCACCCACTAATGATTTCCATACATATCTTAAGTACTCTAAATATCTCCTAAGCATTACTTTCAAACTCTTCATGTATTACTGTATTCTTGCAAGCATCTCACTGATATGGTTGTAACCCTCTGTAATGAAAACATCTAAGAAAAATTTCTAAAAATTGACTTCTACAAAGTATATATTTTTATACAATCAACTCTCAACCAGCAAATGGTACATTCAGTATAGGAGCTGCATTCTGTGAGCCACAGAAGAACTGTACCCTGCACAATCCCATCTGTATCCCCATTACAGGTGTTCATTCTGAGCACCACAGGTTCTTGCCCAGGTGTGTCATACAGGGGTTTCCTGTTTCACAGCCAGCTCTTAGCTATGGCAGAAAACCTCAGGGGTGACTCAGCCTGCAAAACAGCATAATGCAAGGCGGGGTGATGATACAAATTGTAATTTTCATTCTGGTGGACATACTCATATGACCATTTTACTTCCTCTTCCAGGGACTAGGAATTATATATCCAACAATTTTAGTGCTGGACTGGACAGACAAATATTTTGGGAATTTTTTGCTCCCTAGCATTAGTTGCCTACACAGTCCTGAGGTTTTGAGATATCCAAGGCAGGATCTGGCTGTTCTGGGAAAGAAGCAGTTGAGCACACTTGCCACATGTGCCAGATGACCAGTGGAAAATACTGGTGATAAAATATCATTTACTGAGTTGACACTGAACAGAAAGTTCCCAATCCCCTACCTAAGTTGTCTCCAACAAGACCTGTGTTTGTGTCTGTGCTACACACCTCTGCTTTTCGGGAGCTGCCTGGTGCTTTGTGGCCACCTCTGCCATGGTCAGGCTGTGGACACACACACAGGAGCTCAGCACAGAGCAGCAGAGCAGAGCCCAGATGTAAACAAGCATATTTGCAGGGCAGCTGATGAGTGAGCATGGAGCTTTCTATCTTAGCAACATACATGCACCCATTGTCTCCCACCATCTGCTGCAGGAGAAGAAAACCTATGCATATAGAGCCACACTAAATTTGCAAGAAGAGTAGTTTTAAATTATTTGCATAACTGTAATCCACTTTTTTCTAACAACACACTCTAATAGGAATGACTTAGGGCCCCAGTTTAGCTGCTACTAAACTACTGCTGTCTTTGCTTTACCTCTGGAAGAACAAGATAAACTTCCTGAGCTTCCTTTGTAAAATGAAAAATATTTCAGCCAAAAACATCAAGCTCTGACAATCTCATATGTATGGTAGTGCCTAAATTAAGGTATGTATGTTTGAAATTTGTATCCTTCAAGGACAATCTGTGTAGTAGAGATAAACGTTATAAAATGCAGGCAGCTAAATAATGAAGTAAGGATTCTGGAATTTAATATGATAACTCAAGCACTGAGCTGTATGTATTTAGGTTTTGGAGTTTTCACTTTTTCCAAATGGCTTTATAAGAATTACAGCTCCTTTAAAAAAAAAAAAAAACACCCAAAAACACGTGTATATGCCAGGATGAATACTAGTTCCCTAAATATTTTTAGTACAAGACATATAATTTACTCAATAAGTGAAAAAGTTTGTTTAGAAAAAGCTACTCAACTGTACTGAATGTCCAAAGTCATTCTCCATCTGCAGAACCATAAAAGGGCTCAAAACAGAAGCAGAATGTTTTACAACAGCTGGTCTCTTTCAACTTTCTGTAATTTTTATAGCTCCTTTTTGGTGATTTTTTTTTTAGTATACTGCAGCAGGATTCTTCTAGAAGCAGGCAAACCATGGTTTCACTTGTGCAATTCCATGAAGCAGAAGTGGATCACTGTTATCCCGAACCAGGCACACACATGCAGGGTCAAGTAATGCACTCTCACATCAGGGCTGAAAACTTATCAAATATGGCCCTGATCCAGCAAAGCACTTAAGCACATGCTTTACTTTAAACATGTAAGTAATCCTATTAGAGCAAATGAGATTCAGCATAAACCACTGGACTGAATCTCAGAATACCTTGGTTGTGGCCCTGATTATGTCAGTGACCGACTGGGTAACCTTGGACAAATCACTGCACTTCTGTGCCCCTGTTTCCTCTTCTGCCCTCTCCATGTGCATGCCATGCTGCAGCACCTCACCAAAAGCAGCCCCAGTGAATCTCCCAGAAACTGCTGCACTGCCAGTGGTGGCAGGGATGTGGGTGTACACCAGTCCATTTCAAACACCTGTCTTGTACTCAACACTAACCCTCCTCCAAAATGCCCCAAGATGACATCCCTCACTCTTAGGTCTTCTTATCCCTCACTCTTAGGTCTTCTTATCCAGTCCTGAGCTCCAATTCCAAAAGCACAACGTTGCACTCAGAAAGCAGCTGGGGTGGAATCCAGTCAAAGGCTGCCTGCAGGTCAGGGCCAGCACAGCTCCTCAGCGTGCCTGGCTCCAAACGCAGGGCTCAGGATGCAGCTCCCCTCTCACCCCTGACCCTTCCTCACAGGGCACCCTGAGATCCCAAGTCCTGCTTGGGGGTTCATGGGTCAGTCTGCCACATTCCTGCCAGTGCTGCATCCACTGAAGGACAAAAACCCTGCAGTCCTGGGAAATTGTTTAAAGCAGGCAGGTGGAAGGCAGCATTGTCTCACAGGGTGCAGTGTATTTGCACTAAAAGGTTTTAAATTTGATATTTTTAGACACTATGATGTAAGATACCATTTTCCACAGGCAGGCCACATGCCATCAACTCTGTGTCTTAATGATCTTGAGAATATTTTCACATAAATAATTCTGCTTTTGCACATATATACAACCACCCTGTCTGTTTACTCTTGCCATCACGCTGCTTCCCAGCAGTTGTCACAGGCAATGTCACTGTCACAAGGAGAATACGGATTCAGCTCCTAACAATGAAGCAGGCATGGATGAGTGGGCAGGACACTCAAATGAGTTTCAGAAAGACTTGAGGTGAAATACTGTCCCTAGTGAAATCAATAACAGTTCTCACATTTACTTCAGCAGAGTAAATATTTCAGCCCTTTTTTTCAGTGCCTTCTGGTCATCTCAGTACCTAACAGAACAATCATTTATTTTCCTCAGAAACACAGGGAAAAGGATAGAAGACAGGGAAAACAAGGCAGGGAGGCAAGATATCAAAACAGATGTACTCTCTTTATCAGAATAATTAAAAAGCCCACAAATTTACAATGACTCCCATAACTACAGATTATAAACAATGCAGAAAATGAGATTAGATTAACACAGTTAGGCCCATCCTTTCTAGGAACTCATTCACAAATTCTTGTTCTGTCCTTGAAACACCTGTACACCACGTTGCTGTTTTGCCAGCTGAGCCAATGAAGAGCTCACAGCAACAGCAACACAATTCTGCGTGTGTCAGCCTGCTCCAGATCAGGCCTTTTGCATACAAAGATATCTATTATAAGGCACAAGCATCATGAGCTGTACTCTGTTAATTAAAATATTTTCTGCTGCAGACTGGAAGCCTGGCCTACGAGCTACTTGCCAAAATTATGTTCAGGAGTACAGCAACTGAAATGTGTTTCTGAATAGGCCAAAAGTTAGTTACTTTTGACTTTTGCTGAACGCACACTCTGTTCTCTTTGTACAACGATGGGAAATACAGTTAAAAGGTTATATGTAACTGTGCCCTAGCAGCAAGCTAATGGACATGAGAAACTACCGGTATTCAGGAGATACTAAAAATTTTGGACGTACAAAGAAATTTAGAAAGAGCCTGCAGAGTAACCTGCACCTGAGCTTGAATTGAGCGCATGCCTTGCACAACACAGGAAAGTCACAGAACAAGTGAAATTTACAGTAAACACGCCGGCTGCCAGCAAGAGCTGCAAGTTTCCAAAATTAGCCGGCTTATCAGCCAGCAGCGGACATTTACGGGGCATTTTGGAGCTCCCGGAGCCCTCGGCAGCACTCAGAGCTGGGGCTGACATTTCAGCCCTGCCTCACGCCCTGCGCGCTCCGCTCCGCGCTAACAAAGCCGCGCAGCGCCGGCCCCGCACGGGCGCATGCGCGGGCCCTGCGGCCGGCCGGACAGCTGGACACGGGCCGGACAGCCGGACACGGGCCGGACAGCCGGACACGGGCCGGACAGCCGGACACGGGCCGGACAGCCGGACACGGGCCGGACACCGCGCCCCGCCTGCCCAGCTCCAGCAGCAGCGGCCCCGGTGCACATCAGCCTGCAGAGCGACACCCACGACATCCAGCCAGGCGCGATTGCTCCAGGAGAAAGTTTTCTCCAGCTCCTGAATCTATGTGAACGCACGTTACTTCTCTCTCTGAAAGTGAGCATTGTATTTCAGCAAAGTTTATCTCTTCCTTTTGCAAAAAACAGGATTTAACGCAAGTTCAGGCTTCATGCAGCACCCTTCTTTTCCCCAGCATCTCATACAGTGCCTCACAAAAGGCCCCAGAGGTTGGACAAACATAGCACCAGGAAAAACACAGCGTGAAAGGGATCTTTATGTGCATGTGTGAGGGCCCAGTGCTAATAGCTCAATGTGCTATTGACACATCACAGTGCAAACAGCTAAGTCTTTTTTCAAAATAGCGTGAGTCACAGTGTCATTCTCAACTTTGGGTAATTTGTGGTAAATCATCCCCGTATTATTAAAACATATTTCTGTAAATGAAGGTAAGACACTGGGAAATGACTATTGCTTCTAGGGTTTACTCCAAACACTGCACATGCCGCAGAGGTGTGAATAGACAGAAGTGGTACTGCAACTTCTGTGACAGCCCTCGCCAAAGCGGAGCGCTAGTTACCCTCCTGTACCAGCAGCTGATGCACTTTTGGATAATCCTCCCGTTTGGATAATCCTCTAGTTAGGAACTGGCCATAACAGAGCCGCGCTGAGCCGAGAGAACAGAGCAAAGGGAGGCTCCGTGCTCTCCTCTCAGGGCCGTCCGAGCCCACCGCGCTCTGCCCGACCCGCCGGGAGCCGCCGCGGCTCCGCCCGGGGAAAGTTCGGCAAGTCCCGACCCCAGCGCGAACGCTGCGCGCTCGGGACGCGCCTTTGTTCGCCGGCCACGGGGAGCAGCATCGCCCCCCCGAGCTCCTCCCGGCTGTCTGCCGCTCGCACCCCTCCGAACCGCCCAAGCACCGGCCTGAGAGCAGGCTCCCCGGGGCGAGCCCCGCGGCAGCAGGAGCCGTCCGGCCCCGCCGACCACAACTTTCCGGGGCTGGGCATCCCCCGGCCCCGCGGAGAGCGGCGGGCGCACCGCCCCGGGCTCCGCGCATCCCCCAGCCCCGAGCCTCCCCCCGCCCCGACGGAGCCCCGGGCAGCAGCACGAGGAATTAACACCCGCGGGAATAATCACCTTGTTGTAGTTGTAGTAACCCAAACACTGGGCAAAGTCCAGGTTGGAGGGGTCTCCGGGGAGCGCGCTGCCCGCCGCAGCCGGGTAAAATCTTACATCCATGCTGGAGATTTGGTCCACTTGGAGAGACCGCCGGGAGGTTTGTTTAATAGATCCACCTTCAAGTGCCTTCCCCGGAGTAGGGGCACGGGCGAACCGCCGAGGGAGCGGAGCTGCGGGGCGCCGAGCCTGCCCGAGAGCGGGGACCGGGGGGCGGCGGGGACAGCGGGGGAAGAGGCGGCGGAAAAGTGCAGGTAAACAAGGAGGAGAAGAGAGGAGGATGAGAGGAGAGGTGGGCAGCGGACCCCAGGTGGATGCCCGTCCACCTCGGCGGGAGGAGGGGAGGGGAGGGAAGGAGGGAGGGCAGGGGAGAGGGAAGGAGGGAGGGAGGGCTGTTGTTTTTTAAAAGCTCAGTGCCAAGCCACGGGCTTTGCCTCCGCATTCAGGAGCAGCTGCCGTACACAAAGGAGCCACGCGCCCGGCGCGGACGGACTGACGGACGGACCGGCCGCCCGACAAAGGCGGGGGGACCGTCACCGCCGGCGGAGCGGGGCACGGCGGGGCCGCGGCCGCCCCGCGCTGCCGGGGAGGGGGCGGCTACCCCGGGCTCGGTGCAACAGGGCTGCGCTGGGCGGGCGCGCTGCGGGGCCAAGTGCCGAGCGAGCGGCGCCGCGCTGGCAGCGCTCCCGGGCCCGCGCCCCTCCCCGCCCCGCCCGCCGCCGCTCCCCCCGCCCGGGCCGGAGCGGGGCCGGCAGCGGCCCTGCCCATGGCTGTCCTCGCTCCCGGAAGGTTCCAGGTGAGTAACTTTCACCGCTTCCACCAGTTTTCCGCCCTTTTTTTTTTTTTTTTGGATAATGCACTTTATCGATTCACACCGCTGCCTTGCTGCGTCAGGTTGGTAGCAGAAGAAACGAGGTTTTTCTAACGTGCTGTCAGGAGCAAGACTTTAAACCACAGTAGCCTGCCTCGCTTACAGAATCCTCCTCACACTCTCAAAGTCTCCGGGTGATGAGTCAAAGCAACCCGCTAATAACCCAAATTTGTTTTGTCAGTCGTAGGCACAGCCCAGCCTGTATCTGCTCCCTTGCACGGAGCTTTGCTGATCTGAAAATCTGTTCCACAACTTTTGGAGAAAACATTAAAGCAGACAGGGCCAGCTAACCTTACAACCTGAGCCCTGCAGACAAGGTGCAAGGAAGAGGAATGGAAACACGCCCTGGAGTCAAGGCTCCAGTGACAGGGAGAGGATTAGAGGATTGCCTTTTGGGTCCAGGGTGGATTCCTGGGCAGTTCTCATGCTGCTGAAAGTACGCCCCAGATGGAGATTCCTCCATTCAGCTGCAAAATAGCAATGCTAACATAAGTATACAAGGTTTAACTGTGCAACAGCAGCAAGACCTTCTCTGAAGGACAGACATCCTCGGGCCCATGCTCAGTCCCACTTCTAATGCCTGCTTCAGGAGCTTAGTGCCCCATACTTCATCTCCAGCCATGATTCTTCACTGTCTAAAAACATTGGGGAGAAACTGTAAAACAGTCAACAGCTACATCATGTAGAAAGGAACATCTTCCCAACTCCATTCCTAGAAATCTTACGTTCAATATTTGTGGTGGCACAAGTAGCTCCTGGTTGCATAGGACATGCCAGATCACCCTTATTCAGGGTATTGGTTCTGAAGTATCACACTTTGAAGCAAACATCTCTAGCATGGTATTTTGTACTAAGAGCAGAATTAAACATAACACAGATACGTATTTGTATTTCCATAGAGTATTCAGAATTTAACTTTCTAGAAATCTGTGTATGAATGACTGGGTAAATGCCTCGATAGCAAAGATAACAGGCATACACTGTCACATACCTAATCCAATTTCTTATTCATTATGGCAACTGTTTTTAACCGAAGGCAAAAGACTGCAAAACGTACTCTGTTACCAGGAGAGGAATGGTTAAGGCACAGACAGCACAGAATATTCACACAGGCACACCCCATATCAGTGGCAAAAAATTACTTATGCTCCTGAGAGAAACAAATTGTTCAGAAAAAGGCAATGAAACTGTTTCAGACTGCAACATCACATCAGAGCATTCCTCCAACACAGTGATGGAAAAGTGGTAGTGTACAGGCACAGTAAACATCTTTCAATTGAGGCTGAAAGTAAAAGTAGAATTCTACCCAAGTGCACGTTACATTCAACAGATTCTTAGGTATAGGAACAAGTTCTGGACTGCTCTGCTATATGAACACTGCTGTTTCCCACTGTCTAGCTCTGGGTCTCTGCACTTCTCATGAAATCTGAAAGCATATTTCCACTGAACTCGGAGGAAGATCACATGAGTGAGGAATGAACAGCAAGTGATTCCAAGGCTGGCTTTGGTCCTGCTGCCGCACTGCAAGGAGGCACTGCAGGGCTGCAGAGCTGTGATCCACGGCCCTGGGCACTGCCTGGCAGCACAGCCCCGCTCACCTGTGCTGTCCCCAGGCTGGCTGCAGGTGGGAGGCACTGCAGGTGCTCCAGCAGCTGCTGCCACTGGTTAGGAGACTTGGGGTCAGCACGTGAGCAAATAATGGTGATGTAAATAGCAATGATTTTAAGTATTCTGCTGTTTGCAACACAGTTCCTTCTGAAAGTAATACCCACAACAGTAATACCTCAAAATACTCTGTTTTGACATCACTGGCTCTGAAATTTAATGTAAATTGGAACAGACTCAGTCAGCATTAAAAAAAAAAAAGTAATTTAAAAAAAGCCTTAAGCTAGGCAAAACACCCCCAAAGTATTATTTAGTGAAAAGTTTTGAAATACTCTCTGTTAATACTATCATGAAAATAAAGCAGAACTTCAGTATTTTCAACAGTAAAGGACTTACCATTCCTGAGTACAAGCTACTTTTGTGACTTCTACCTAATGCCCAAAGTAAGTCTTTTGCAGAACTAGTATGACTGCAGTGAAATGAATTAGTGATCTAAAGAAAAGAAGAGAAACTGGCATATATATGCTAATTTATTTTTCTTTTTAAATAAAATATTATGGTTTATGTGATACTATACCAGAGAGAATTGTACTAAAAAAGAAACTAAAGAATTAGGCAAGTGTGTGTTTTTCTTTCTCAACACCTCTTCAATGCAGTATATTAAATAAGTAAACTTGAGTAATCTCTGCTATACTTTTAATGCATATTCATGACGTCATTACATGGTTTTTATTACAATGCATTTAAATGCATTTATCTCAGGAGTACCTTAAAGATGAAAAGTGAGCCAAAGTATTTATAAGCTTCTGTACATGATGCTTGAAAGGAGTCCAACAAATTCTTCTCTCAAGCCATTCTCTTAAAGGTCCTTTGGTAAAACTATGGCTTTGAAAGTCCACTTTTATCTTTTTTTTTTTTTTCTTTCAGAGTAGATGGAGAATGAAGTATTTGCAATTTTAAGTAAGTATTCTTTTTTTCCCTGCTGGTTTAATAAAAGCAGGTATCTATCTACAGTAAGTGGAGTACTCCAGTAATTTCCCTGCTCCTGGGCAGCCTCAATTTCAAAGAAACTTTTCAAAAAGCCTTGTTTCATAAAGGTTTGAATGTATGCCTACTGATGCCAACAATTATGATTCAGGAACCAACACACAAATGGTGACTCTGTTCCATCTTCAGCTATACTTTCTTCTGACTCATCATCACAATTCAATTTTAAAAGCCATTAAGAACACTCAAACTGCTTTTCTAATGTAAGAACAGAAATTGTATTGAGTGAATCAGTCATATAGAGACTTGAAAGTGTGCCTGCACAAATTCTCACTGCTGCCCAGAAACCTTTCAACTTGCACAGGTAAATATGAATGTTCCAAGCCTGGCTGATTCCCACACAAGCCTTGCAACCCTTTTTTTTATTTTTTTTCCCATGCCAGGCCAAACTTTGCATCCTTAGAGCCTTTGCAAACCCTGTGTCAGTTCAGCAACATGGAAATATTATCTGAGGCTCAGTAGGAAAGGCACTGGAAGATTTACTCCAGCAAACCACAGGGTCAGGAAGGAGCCTCAGAGGTGAGAGTGAACAGAGCAGATCTCTCAACACCCAAATTCTCAGGCAGGCAGCCAGGTCCTCCCCAAGCACCACACCTCAGCAGCCCCCCTGTCTCTGACCACACAGTTCCCTCCTGCTGACAAAGCATGGGAGGGGCAGGAAAATGAAGGAGAAGGGATGGAAGGGCAGGAAAGAAGTGAGGGAGAAGGGATGGAAGGAGCCAAGGCTGGAGTGAAGCTCTCTGCTCCAGTTTTACAATGCAGAGCCAACATTACAAAGAGCTGACATTCACTTGCACCTCTGCCTTCTCCACAGACTTAGGGGAAAGTAGATGGATTTACCCTGGGCAGTGCATGGGAAAAACCCCCAAATTCTCAGGAGGTTCAATAACAGCTTTTACCCACAAACTTTAGAACTCTTAAGTAGAATAAATTTGAAATTTGGCAAATTTTAAAGCATCCAGATGAAGTAAGGCACTTTACAAACTTCTTTTAACTCTTCAAACTTTAACCTATCCAGACACAACAAGGTACTTACCGGAAATTTTTGGTTCAGCTTTAAGAAGAGGAAGGAAGAAGAAAGAAGGAGAAAGCTAAATATTCATCCTATGACCCACTATTCCTCCAGTCTCCTACACTGTCTTTTGGCTTCTGTAAGAACTGGGAGGAACAAGAGGAAAGGGAAGAACAGGACATCTCTGGTGTCTCCTGTTAAGACTGACTTAGCTCCTTTCCCCCAGAGCACGTGTGGAGGATGGAAGGGCACAAAACAAAAAGGGTAGAATACAGAAGGAGAAAAGAAGGAGCACCAAGCAGGTCTGATTTAGAAAAGAGTCTAAAGCCTCCTGAAATCAATAGAAAGTCCCTTTAATTGACTGCAATGAGTTTTGAATGAGACCTATATTCTACTTATCAAGTACAGCTGCTGAGAATCAATGATATTTTGATTAACCCTTCAAAGCAACAACTACACCACTAACTTCTGGCTAAGAAAAAGTACAATTAATAGCATATTAATTCATTAGAATTTATGCCAGTGAAGCCCCCTTCTCATCAGGTGGTAGAGTCAGATGGCATTTAGAAGCAATCACACATGCATGAATATCCTGTATAAGTGAGGCAATAAAGAAAATACTTTTGTTACTAACATTAAGTCAGATCAAATATTCATTGATATCTACATCTCTTAGCAAGTATCTCAAGCAGAGATCAATAAACACTTATTAGTCACTGACTATGTTTCCTGCAGTAAAGGAGGGAATTTCAGCCAACAGATCAGAGAAGCCAAACAACTGAGGGAGCTGGAGTTTAGTGCTTGCCTGCCAGATGATCACTTACCTTCTCATTGTCCCAGTTGCCACATCTAGAGTACTGCAGATCCAAGGATTATTTTAAAACTATAGTTATTCCTTTAAAATACAAATCATTATTTCAAAATACAAGTATAGATTGTTGCAAGGAGGGGAAAAAAAATCACAACTGCAAGTTTTTGGGTTGTGAAAATTCTTTCAGGCCCAAATCAGGAAATACATTACTTTGTGAAACTGGGAATAAAATATAATTATTAAATTTTTCAAAGATTTACATGTGCCTCTTTGATGCTTCTGTGGGTTGCTGAGGTCTCTTACCTTACCTGAAGTATTTTACCACCTCAAATCACATACAATATTTCAATTCTACCAGAAAACCAGATATTTGAGTTGTTTAGAGAGCAGAGACAACCATCAATACTGTTGAACTATGTTACAGCAAAAAGGTTTCTGCTGCTTTAAAGAAAGTATTCCATAACCTTCCAAAATAACCTGTGTGTAATGGACAATATAGAATTACTTTTTGGCCGAGGGAACATCCTGTTGCTATTGACTGCAGTGTTACAGTATCCTCACATACTAGTACACAGTTATTGTGGGATAAAGACCATGTTGAAAAACAAACTGATTGCAGCACTGAAAACAGTAAAGGAACTGTCCAGTAATATGAAAATTCACTTCTTTAGGAGAACAATGACTGGAACACTGTCACTTCTAGATTGGCATTAAAAACTAAAAGTTTTAACTGAAACTAAGAAATTAATGCAGTATATTCCTTTCTTCCAGGGATGTTATTTTAAAGCAAGACAGGAAAACTGGGTTAGAGATGGTGCTGTGTATGGTTATATATACATATATACACACACATAGATATATATAATTACATGTACATATATATAATTTGTATCATCTGTTGATATAAAGCTGTGTGGTATGTTTCTGGTTTTCTCCTCCAGCTCTCTCCACATTCATACATTTGTTGAATTCAAACTGCTGTTGAATTTAAACTGCTGGAACTATTATGAGGGGGAAAAAAAGCCACTGGCATCTACATTTTACAGGGAATTTACAAGGACCATGTCTACAGAAAGAAAAATATGCTCACCATAAACAATCCAAATTCTTCTCTAAGTTTCTCTGTGAGTCTAGAGGAATGTGATAGGCAGAAACTTTCATTTTACAGTAGAACCAAATCTAATTACTGAAAGAAATATTTTAATAAAAAGTCTTAGTGAGATATACTGAAGAGTTTTTCCAGGTGAGAAAGGTTACATTTAATCCTTGTATCTGCAACAAATTCACTCATGCATGTTTCTCAGTTTTCATTTCATCCAATGTTCTTTTAGGCAATGGTTTGAAATATCCACATACGACCTCTGATATATTTCAGGTGCACACATTGCAATATACAGCGCCCAGAGAACGATGTGGGGATGTTTCTGGAGTGATCAATGAAAGGTCTTTCTGGCATTCTGTGAGTTTAATTCAGCAATGCCCATCTCAAGGGCATACTCACCCTGGAGAGCTGCCTGGGGGCAAGGTGAGCAGCAGTGCCTTCCCCAGGGCTGGGCAGGTGGCTCTGTCCATCCTCAGTGACCACAATGCACATCCTATGTTGGTGGCCGTGGAAGGGATGGGCTCTTGGTCATCTCCTGGAAACCAATGAAGGACTTGATGAGCCACAGCCAAGGTACAAGGTAAAAGCAGTGTGTAGTTTGACAGTCATGCCTTAAAAACAAAATGAATCATTTAAAAATGCTGCTGTCATCGTGTCCCTTTCAAATGTTACAGTGACTTACCATGGTATTAATGTCAAACTATCTACCAGCACAGGTTAGAGGATTAAATAATTAGTGACCAGTGCTAGGGAATGTGAAGATATTAAAAAAAAAAATTAATAATGCTGTAGACATACTGCTTTATTTGGATAGATCAGATCCATACAATAAGTGGGAGTAGTCTTCCAAAGGACCCATTAGTTATCCTTTAGGTCTTCTAATTAATGATGTAGTCTTCTGAGAGCATATTAATAACTCTGATATTAATAGCAGCATAATTCTAGCTGAGGATTAAAAAAATGAAGCACTATTTTATAAGCACTTGTACAAAAGAGTTTGGGACTTAGTAATAGACACATGACACATACATAAATTCATCAGACTGGAAATTAAGGAACAGATTTCTGAAGGTGTGATTAGGGCCTGCAATAACATCTCTAAATGAACTGCTATACTTTCATTCAGGACTTATGTCCACTTATAGAGTTGAGGGGTTTTTTGGTTTTTGTTTTGTTTGGTTTTTGGGGGGGGGTTGGTGGTGGTCCTGGTGGCTTTTTTTGGTTTTTTGTATGCCTCAGTGGGCCAGGTTTTCAGTGTTGAAAGGACAGATTCCAGTTCTCAAGACTATTTCCTGAAGCTCATAAATAGTATGTGCCAAGCTGGTCTTAAAGAATCTGTCCACATTTCCATGAATGGCTAATATTTAATAAAACATCTGATCACAAAACCAAATCTAAAAAAAAACCAAAACCAGTAGTAAAATAACACTCTGACTTGCTACTAAATGCAATGTTCTTTGATATAAGTCTATTTCAACTTCATTTATTCCGGGGTTCTACAGCAGTCAAAATAATCAATGCAGAATTTTCCATGTGATTTACACATTGCTTTTTAAAATGAATTGTCTGAAACAAAAAATGCTTTTTCTGCTGCCTGGCTTGTTTTCTAAAACATATTCTCTTTCTTTTAAAGTGAGAGAACGACCTCTGCTTCAGGAACAATTTTCTGAGACAGTGTGTTTATCAAATGGCTTCTCTGCTTTCATGAAAACAATTTATTTTCACTGAACTCCTCAAGATAAGCATTGAAGTCAGGAAGAATGTACAATGACATTTATAATTACATTCAAGAAACAAATATTTTGCTAAAGAAAGGATTTGGATTTTTATCGATTTTAGAGATAAAAAAATATTTTCTTTCTTCCAACATACCATTTAATGATATTGTCTCCCTGAAATTACAAAGTATGTTTTTATATGCATGGAAAGAAAAGCCCAGGACAGCAATCTTCTCATAGAAAGGCTACAGAATGCATCTTAAACAATGAAAGCTGTAGCATAGTCCTTACAACCAAATTGCCTTCCCTGCCCCACTATTTGGAAATAATGTGCAGAAAAGGACAATTTAAGCCAGAGGATACATGTCCCTTGCAGAGCCTCCTCCAAACAGCCCCTCCATGCCCAATCTTGGAAAAGAGACAAAGCAGTTGTCTCTTGGGATGCACATCCTTCTCTCCAGCCTTCCTCCCACGCTCTCCCCCTGCTCAGAGATTTCTGAAGCTCCAAAGCTCAGAGCAGAGCCTGTGGACACGGCCATGGTGCCTCCCATCCTCTGGGGAACTGGGAAACCGTGCTGAGAAATCTCTCTCTGTTTCCCTTTATGGATTCAGCCCTGGACTTGTTCTCAACCACCAACAACAGAAGCTCAGTCATGCCAGACAATCACTGCTTCCTGCTATATTCTCAAATACCCCTAAAATCAAGGTAGTCCACAGTGTGTCTCATCTTTCAGGACAAAGCAGCCGCAGATTTAGCCCTACAGTGCCAGTATTTTGAAATGCAAATTCAATAACTACCTATGCAAAAGCTGCCCATGAATATATTTAGGAGTTCCATTTGGGCTGCCTGGAAACGTGGGGTTTACAGGATTAAAAAGACATACTGCTATCACTCCAATGAATGCCCTTTAATTTGTGGGAATTCATTTTAGTATAAAAATTTAAGATCTGGTTTATTCCTTGTCAGTCAAACATCCTAGCTTTTCATTATCCCATTTTTTTCAGTGCATGTAGGTAGTTCTCATCATAAAGATCCACTGATAAAGTTCTCCTCCAGAGACATACTCTTTTTGTAGGCTCAGCTAGTGAAGAAATATCATTCATTTGTAATACTCAAAGAGAAGTTGAAAAAAAAAATCAAAAGCAGCTGAAAAGAGATTGTATTTCACTAATATACACCAAGGCTTTATTTAAAATATACAGTGTTAAATTTGATCAAATATCAACCCACCATTCAGAGTGAAATAATCTCTTTTAATTTGCATGTATCTGTGTGTGCCAAAGAGAAGTGTGTTTGCTTTCAAGCAGGTGCACATCCTGCTATGACTAAATCTCTAACTCATCAAATTGCTTTACCAGTGTGGGACATGCCCTTTTTCTGGAACTGCTTCAAGTATTTTCCCCAGCATTTCAGCCACCTGTTTACCGAGTTCATACTCCAAAGGAGATGCATGCAATTAGAAACAAGGAAATGAAAATAAATGACCTTGTTTGTTATAAATAACAAAGAGACTCAGCAAAATTAATGCAGTGAAGCCTGACCTCCTGACCTGAAAGAAAGAATCACCTCATTCCTTTGTAGCAGGCTCACAATGCTCCAGCACCAGGCATTGTTGTGCAGCTTTGCCTCTTTTGATGGATCTTAAAGGAGTATATTCTAAATATTAAATGTTTTACAAGTTAGATTAGGAAATTTGCATTAAAAAGAATGTTGAAACAAAGTCAAGAGAGCAATGATAAAGATTATCACTGCTTTATTTAGAGAATCCAGGTAAGCTGTGTGTATGGCAGTTCACTGTAATACAGTTTTTCAATTGAAAAATAAATATGGCATTCCAGGTGCTAAAAAGCCACAAAATGTCTCCTTCCGTGTTCAGTGAATTGATGAGGGAGAAAGTTTTTAATTAGCCAACTCCAGGAAAAGGAAACATTTTTCTTTTGTTAATTTTTTGTGCTATGATGGTCTGACTTCTGAAAAAAAAAAAAGCAAAGTAACTCCACAACTACTGCCAAAAATATATACTTTTTTCTCATACCTTAATTAGGCAAGTAGAAATGCTTTCTTTTGTATGAAGCTTGGTGAATAATGTTTCTATGGGTTACATTATTACTTTTAATTGATTCATGTCAGTCTGGAACTGTGTCCAGCTGCAACGGAGGGCAAGGTGTTAGAAATTTGTTTCCCTGCTTGTCTTTGGAGAAAATGAGAACACAGCATTGTTTTCATGGCAGTCCTCACAAAAAGAGCAGTGTGTAATTACAGTGCTGGTTCCCATCTTGTCAGTCTCCCAAACAAGTCTGTTATTAATGAAGCAGCTCAGAACCGTTGCAGAAATGAGAGGAAAATGGGTTTGCATCTCACTGAAAGCAGTTCCCACAACAGGTATTGTTTGATAAAGATATTTCCAAAACTTGTTTTGTGGGTTTTCCTCCCCTTCTCTCACTTTCAATGGCATCCATCCAGCTGCTAAGGTGCAGCAACACCCTTCCCAGCAATCACAGCCTCAACTCTGCAAGTTCCTCTTTTGCCCAGAGGGCATTGATGGGATGGGGCAGCTCTCCCTGCAGTGCCCAGGGTCACAGCCAGCCACCTGTGCAGGGCCACAGGAGGCGTGACAGTCACCGAGAGGTGCTGGGAAATGACTCTCACACACAGGAGAGCAGCAGCAGGAGCAGCAGAAGTCACCTCATGCAGGACCAGGAGCATGAGGGGGCAGTGGCCCTTCTCTTCCCCACCCTCTCACCCTTCTTCCATCATTCTGCATCAAATGGAGCCACTCCAGCCCCTTAAGCTCTTGGCATGATTCACTCCTGCTCCCAAACTTTTACAGTAAAAGTGTGGCCTGAATGAATCATTTCCAGCAGAAAAAGAGCTGATCAACACAGCCTCTCCTGCTCATGTAGTCTCATGAGCAGCTTGTGCTTTTGTCCAAATGTGTGTATCATTAAATCTAAATACTCCACCTGGCTGAAGATAGGGATGTGTTGAAGAGTTTGGTTGAATCAGGTACCTTTGGGGTACCATCTTCTTAGTCAATCTGTATTTGTCTGCACAGATTGAAACCAGAGCACTCACTTGTCTAAACACTGAGCTGTGAGGCCCTGTATAATAAGCCCCATCTGAGCAAACCTGCATGACAAACAGGTTCTGAGAGCTGAGCCCAACCAGAAGAAATTCTGCATTTGTGGAGCATGAAGTCACAATCCCTGTCCTGCTCTGGGGCTCCACATGTGGCCCAACAAATGCCCAGGCTGGAGAGGGGCTGTGGATCTGTGCTGATCCTCCACTGTATGGTGTGCAAGGGAGGAAAAGGGAGAGCAGAGCTGGGGATCCATTAACAGGGCTCATGCTTAGAGCATGACTTACACACAGACTAACACTGCCTTCTTCAGCTATCACCTTTATTTTAGAGCAATGACTTCTACCCTACAGTTCCAGCCAAGTTTACTGCAAATTGTGCAAGCACCAAAACCATGCTAATGTGCAGTTATAACATGCAGGCTGGTTGTGCAAGCACAACCATTTGCTCTGCCCCACATCCTTGAATGTCCTTCAATACCTGGTGAGACAGACCTCACTGCTGGGAGGAGTGGTCTTTTCTGTAATGACAACCTAAACCAAATACTAAGAAAGACAAAGAACACAGCAGTGTGACATCCAAAAATCAGTGCTAGAGATATGCAAATAAAAACAGCACTTCAAAAGGCTTGAAACGAGTAGCACCCAAAATGAGTGATATTATAAATTGGGTTTCAAAAGCAGCAATTTTCAGGAGCATTAGTTTACATGAAGCACATGTGTAACTGCCTTTGAAATTCAGCTGAAGTCAAGCCTCCCTGGAAAGCAAATGGTGTAGTTTTGCTCCTTGGCTGTTTCACCAGTTCAGGAAGGGTAGCTACCCACACTGGAGCAGGAGACTGTATATTTTTTTCCCAAGAATACAGGAGGCACATGCTGACCAAGAAAATAGTTGTGAAGAGCAGAGTTCCTACACAAAAACCAGGGCTCACCAAACTGCAGCTCTTGCAATGCACAATTAAAGGCACCACATGGCCAAAGTTATTGTCATTGGCACTGGGGAAAACCTCAGAATTAAAAAAAGTTTCCTTCTTTCTTCCTCTGGTAGCCATCCAAGGAGAGAGCAAGCAACACCACAGACAGCTCGAGGGGACAAAGAGAGTGTCAGGGCCAGTGTCCCTGTCTCAGCACGACAGCCCTTACTGGCCATGGCTCTGTGAGCTACTGCTGAGCACATAATGATTTTGCACTGAAAGGCTAAACCAGCCATTGCTCTGGACTGAACAACCACAACTCTAACTCATTCCTTCATTAAATGCTTTGCCATTCCTTGAGAATGAGAGGATCTATAGAAAAATCACATTGTCCTGTATTCTACTGGCAAACATTATCTTATATATATTAAACTGTTCTGTAGTAGTCATCTGTTCTTTCCAAGCTGTGACAGGACTTTGAATTATTTGCTCTATCAGCAAGTGCTGCAGTAAATTCCCAGTTATGCCGTGCATGGCAGGCTCACGGAAACACCCGTGACAATGGAGCGGGCAGAGAACTCATACATGACAGAATCCACTCAGCAGACTGGGTTTTGGGGACAGTTGGGCCTCAACAAACAATCCTTTCTTCTCAGTCTATAGAGGAGCTGCACTGGGGCTTACTTTGGCCATTAGTCTAAGGAAAGCCTTTGTTGAACATATAGCTGCTTCTCACATTGAAAGAATAAATCACATTCTTATTCTGGCTATGTCTCCACTGCATTCACTGATGTGAATGTTGTTCCATGGCTGAAAAACTGGGTAAACAGCGTGCCCTGTGCAGCTCTGAGCTGCTGTGGCTACATTACTGCCTGAACAACCTCATTTACAGCCAGCCTGGATGTGCCTGTAAGAGCAGCAGCCCTGGCAGAGATCTGTTCTTCAGACAGCATAGCCCCTCTTTTCAGGAATATTTCATTCTTCAGGCTGGATTACCAGGATTTGAACCACTTTGGAACCCACTTTGCCTGAGAAGGAGAAGGGAAAATCCTTTTTCTATGTGCCTAGCAAAGCAAAACACAAACTAGGAAAATTCCAGGAACGGTTCTGAATCTATAGGGGTTTTTTAGGGTTATGCAGATATATGTTAATTTCTCAGGCACTCATCCTAGAAGTACATATATAGTGCATGTTCCCCTTCTAATACTTAAAATCCAGAGTAATTAATGTTCCTAACTGCTTCAACATACAGCAATTCAATATTCACAAGCATGCACCACTCTCCACCCTTTAATGTGCTTCATCTTTTACTCTTCACTTACATTTGTCCATCCTCACATCCTGGGAAGAAAAGGGAAGCTCCAGGTTTCTGCAGACCATAGGGACCTCTGCTGACAGCTTCTGTAGAGGCGGTCACTGCTGGTGAGTAGAAGTGGTCTGGCCTCATACCTGAGCCTCATTTAGTGCAGATTAATTTTTCTCTTTGATAGAGTGAGTCTGATGATCCATCAGCACTCTGGTGGAAAGGCTCCCATTTCCAGACAGAATGTAACAGCTTCATCTCAGCCTTTGATGGACTCCTAATATAACAAAATATGGCACTTGTTAGTCCATGTACAGACAGAATTCTGCATTTTTACATTTGAACAGAAGTTCATTTGTCTCTGGCAAAAGAAAATCCTGTGTCCCTTCTACCCCCCATTTCAGTTAGCACTTTTCCATGAAGTATGCTACAGAAGAGGGGAGCTCCTTGTTAAACAGGGAGGCTCTTGGGAAGCACCAGTCCCTGAAGGGCTCTCAGAAGTTTACTTCAGAACTACAGCATGAAAATTTCTGGGTTTTGATACTATATATACAAATATATAAATATATATACAAAAAAATATATGTGTGTGTGGTCTGTGCATTTGTGTACTCTTCTGCAGAGATGTAAATTTAAATTAATGTAAAAAAAACAAAAAACAAACACAAATAGAAAAACCCAGCCAAACCCAAAAATCAAGTCACTCCTCTGATGACACAATCCCTTCTGTTGTACTTGTTTTCAAACAAGATAAATGGTAGACATGGTAGAAGTATATATAGTAAAGTAGTGTTTACTCCCTCTTTCAACACACAATTTACTTGTGCTGTTGGGGAATCACTGTAGGAAAAATTCCAATAACCAGAGTTATATCCACCTCTAAATTAAAATTTCTATTTTGAAGGTTTTTGGCCTTGTGTTATTATTTACTGCAATAGAGCTGCCTTGCAAAAAGATTATATATAATTATTTGCAAAGAAAATAGCTCATTGTAAATGCTAACATTAAATGTCTATGTTTTTAAAACCTTAGAATACACTAGCCCTTTAAATTATTGCTTCAGTTGTTTCTTTCTCTTGCTGCCATTAGTGAAATATTTTATACATGCAATTGCTCCCAGTTTGGCTAAGGAATTCCCAATAAATACAGTGGCCATTGATTTCTCTTAGTTCATCTCCTTTGTTCTTGCATCTCAAAAGAGTTCAACTAACCTGGTAGCATTTATCCTGCCTATTCCCCTCTGAATTATCTCTGACTCAATGAGATGACCTCCTAATTTCCTCTGCTCTATGGACCTGCTTTCTCTAACTTAAACAAATAACTAAGGTCTCTCTGCCCTTGTACCATACTAGCAGTGGTTTTGAACCTTTTTTGATCATACAATAACTTTTTAAAAAGATAATTAAAACCGGTCTTTCGAGCATTACGATGTTACTGTCATGCCTCATCAGTATCAGGCTGCATGAAACCTCTGTATTTGCGTTTCACACCTTGATGAACTGATTCTTTTTGCTGTTTTTTTTTTTTTTTCTTTACTTTTTGTTTTGTTTTGCCACTGAGAACTGTTCACTCTTCCTGCTCTCCATTGGTCTGGGCTGTCTCTGAAAGCATGTTATACATTCTTTACCTGATTACAAGCTCATGGTCTTTCCTATCCTCCTAAGTTCATTGTGTTTAAATACCCTCACTCAAACAGAGTGAGAATATGGCTCCTCCACATCAACCTCACCTTGGTCTCATTTGGGTGCCCTTCTCTCTGTTGTAAACTTGAAAAAAGCCCATAGTACACAAGGATAGTGGAAACTGCTTTGTACAGAACTATTCTCTTGTATCCACAGACTACCCAAACTGCATGTCATAACTTGAAGTCTGCCAAGAAATCACCATCCAGGACTGTACTTCAAGCCTTCAGGCATTTCCAGCCAGGCACTATTTCCAATACCATGGTCAGCATGTTCATGTCTCCTCTTGAGCGTTTCAGTTTCTCCCAGAATTCTAGGTTGATTTTTAAAGTGCTAATTTTTGTCAGTACTCAGAGTCTACATTCATTCCTTTTTCTGTTTCAGTGTCTCTTCTTGGTATTATCCTTATCTTCATTGAGAAAACTGACTCAAAGAATTTAACATCTGAAAAATATATTTCTTTCAACCAAAGGTAGGCTACCTTTGCAATGTCTCAAACTCAACTGCATTCTCCAGTGACCTCATTTCTTGTGTATTCAGAAAATCTCTTATTTATCTTAGCCTTCACACAGACTTCTTTTATTTTCTTCCTTTTACTTACACTTTCCCCTTTGTTCTGTAATCTTTCAATCTTCCCCACCTGCTTTATCTTACAGATGATTGATATATGCATTTCAAGTCTCAACTGCTATTTTATTTATCCCAAATAAATATCCACACTGGATGGCAGGTAGAATTCTCTAGCTACTAAACTTCAGCTTTGAAAATCTCCTGTTTTATTTTCCATCCATACCCTTCCATGATCCCCTCATGCTTTTCAGAGCTTTTCTTTCTTCTTGCACTTTTCAATTTCACTATAAACCTAGCTCAGTTAAAACACCTCATATCAAAATATTCTCCTGTTCTTACATCTCTAGTCATGCTATATTTATTATGCACACCTATGAAAAGGGTTGTTCCCTTTTTAGTCCAAGCTTTTAAATTGTGCAAAGAAGCAATATTATAGCATTCAATCTGTGATTTGAGTTACACACCCAGACTGATTGAAAGCTAGATAGAGGGGCAACTCAGGCATGTTGTGTGTTTAAAGGTCTCTGTGTGAAATAAAAAGAAATCTATAATGTTACCCTCAGGATTTCAGGCAATGATATCCCAAGTCTGAAAGAGAGGGAATAAAGAAACTGAAAAAGGATACACACCACTGACCAATCAATTGAAAAGTACAGTAAATGGAAAACAGAAGCCTCCCTGGATTTGCCTTATGGGCTGACAGCAGTGGCTTTGTTAAAAAGACAGAGCACTTATGATCCACTTTCTACTTGAGACATTATAAATTAGTTTTTCTGAAGGCATAATCCACCGTAACAGATTCTAAGGTGGTGTGGAAAAATCCCACCAATCCTTGATATGAACACTAAATGATGCCCTGTCTGTCATGGACCCCGTGTCTCTTTGCTCAGGCAAAGCTGATCTCTGGAAAACTCAAAAGTTATTGAAATGCACCAACCTTTATTGCAAAACTGAACACACTGAGGATGACTGCAACCTTTATTAAGACTCAGGGGACTTTGGTTAGGCCTCATGGTAGAGAAGTTACAAAAGGCTTCTGTCTCTGTGCTACGAAGTGCAGGAGAGAAGCCCTGAAGAGGCTGAGAGGAGCTCCCTCCACGCTGATTTCCAGCAGGGATCCTGCAGTCCCAGTCCTTCCCAACACACCGTGGTGCCTCACCATGGGCAGCAGCTCCATCTCCCTTCATGCACACAAATCCACCTCATTACTGCTGGACCCCAAACACATCTTGGGGACCTATTTAGTGAAAACTCATATGTAAGAGAGGAACTCTGAGGCTGGGTTCCTCAAGGTCCTGTTACATGGCTGGAAAAGCGCAGAAATCCCAAAACAATAAAAGTGGAAGCACATAGGGTCACACCATAGTGACAGACAGAGGGAACCTCTCAGAGGATCAGTGGTTTTAAAGCTGGGTGGTGATGCAAGGAGCACTCTCTGACACCTTTTTGAATATCTGTAACACCATTCATTTTTCCTGTAGTTCTAATTTTCTCTCAATTCCAGGAGTATTATAGTGGCCTCTCTCCTAATATATTAGGCTTTATAATGATGTTAAAGAATTGTCAGCAGAAGGAAATGGATTTGTAGACTAGAAGAGAAAAAAAGGGAAGTCAAGCCTGTCAGTCAGGCTTCCTACCTCCTTCAAAAACTTCCTTTGGAAACATGGTGGAGAACAAAAGTCTGTGCAGACAACCTGTGCCTCTCCACACTCATTAGCACTGCTCTCCAGTGAGCAGCACAGTTAAGCTCATCATGACTTCTCTAAAATACTAATCATGATTATTTTCAGTAGGATTCCTTGCATAAGGAACACCATAGGAGACTTTGCAAGCTCAGTTCTAAAAGACAGTAAGTGAAATACTCTCCTCTACAACACTTTTCTCAAACAAGTTGAACTTATTTTACAAACCCACAACTCACCTTTCTAGTACAGGGACACTTCAGGTAAATATTAAGTGAGGTGACTCAAATATTTACGCAAGCAAAACCACTCTTATTTTGTCAGAAAACAAATAAAGTTAAAGTTGGCAGAGTTTTATAAGCCAGCACACTTCACTACGTTTTCCTACTTCTTTTTCATGGCCCAACCTTGAAAGGCAAGGTACCCTTGGTGACTGCTGAGATGGCACACAAGGGCTCAGGACTGTCCCACCACCCTCAGGACTTCATCAGGCCAGGAGATGCAGACACCAGCTCCTCTGCAGGGACTGTGGGCAGCAGGAAGGAATGCATTAAAACTGCATGGTGGGCATGTGATTGGGATAAGGAAAGATCAAACAGAACCTCAGTCTTTTCTCTCACTCTTGCAGAACGTGAAAAAAAAAAAAAAAAAGCTTTGTTTCCTAAGTTCAATATATATAAAAATATAATGAGGTAGCTTTTGTTTATATTACAGGCATTGAAAAGTCCTACCTCAGCTTCTCAGTCACATCATTGTTTTGCTAGTGGGGTTCTCAGAAGGTGGAAAGAGACAATGGAAAGATAAAATCTAATGGACAGGATAAACACCTTCCTTGGAAATAATGCAAAAATTATACAGGGACTATAAAAAACCTACTTAGTTTTAATGAAAGATTTATTTCAGAACAAATCAGCCTTCATTGAAATGCTTAGCTTAGCTGTTTTAGCTCTTTTTGTGTACAACTTCAGTGATATAACTTGATAGAGCAGACATTGACTGGAGACTAGAAGGAGATAGCTCTGTTCCAAAATGAGGCGTGTAAAGGTTGAATGCATGTTTGGTGGATAGTGCCCTAATTCATTACAGAATGGGATTCATATACTTACACAGTGAAAAGCTTGGATTAGGCACACAACATAATTTCCATTATGTTAATGTTGCTTTAAAATATATTGCACAGAGTGCTGCAACAATCAAATTATCAATTATAATGTCTACTCAGAGTAGAAAAGTGTTGCAAACAGAGGGCTGATTACTGCTTCAGTACTTCCAATCTGCATACTCATTGTTTAGTACAGGGAAAACAAATTATCTTGTGTTGGCCCTAGTTCAAATTTAATTAAATGAGTGCAAAGCAATTATAATAAAGTACAATAGTATAGTAATGAAAGGAAAATAACTCATTAACCTATTAATCTTTATTTATGTTCCTCTCAAATAAGTATGTAATTTCTTTATCACTGCATCCCATAAGAAATAGCAGCTCTCACTGCTCATGGCCTGCTTTAGTGGGGCTTATTTTGCTAAAGATCATTGTATGACTTCACTGTTACTATTTATATAGACTTTATTTAATGTGTCTGATTTTTCTCCTCTTCCTTACACAGTGTATTTTAAAACCCTTTCCCACATATCTGTGATGTAGATTATAAACCTGTTCGCACCCCCCATTTTCTTTTAACACTTGTCAGCTCTGAAAGGTAAACCTCTCTAGGAGCATTGCTGTGCTTCTGTCATTGCAGAAGGGAGGGAGCACTCCCAGAACATCTGCTCCAAAAGAAGCTCTTACATTAAGACATAAGATGAAAGTGTATTATTTTTAAGAGGGCCTGACACAGCTATTGCTTTACAATCTTTATGGGCATAACAACACACCCCATATTTTCAAATGTGGTTTTTTGATTCTTCATTCTGACTTTTATCTAGGCTGCTGGGTTGTTTTGTGATTCTGGCAAATCTCAAGTTTAAGGAGAACCAATATTTTTAGATGATTAGTCAAATATTACACTGTGGTGTACTTTAATTGTGCTTGCTGTATGCTAGCTCTCATTACCTTATCTCTCCAGAACTGGTTTTGTTTCCAATGACATCTTACATTCTAGTGTGTACATTTAATGTCACACACCAGTGCTTAGCTTATTGCAGCCAGTCAGGGCTGACTCTGTCCTATCACTAAGCTGTGCCACTAACAAAAAAAAAGAGAAAAAAAAAAAAAGACAAAGCACAAAAACTGCACCAAACCATCACTAAAACTATGCAATAGAGAAGATTATGAGCAAAAATACATTCCAAAATTTTTTACTAAATAGCAGTTTGGCTGGTTTTAGACTGAGGAAACTAATAACGTTGATTTTTGTTTTTCTACTAAATGAAATGAAGTAGAGATGACCCTGTACTATAAGCAGTGAGTGAGTACTATCCTGGAGAGTGGAACAATTGGTAACTGCTATATAAACTATAAGAAAAATCAGATTAGAAGGACCACAGATTTAAAATACAGTTTCCACTTTGCATAGACCGGTTTAATCACTGGCACTTGCTGAAGAACAGAGGTACCTGTGGGAAATATTTATTCAGCAGAAATACAATTCTGAATATGCATAAAGAATGAATGAAGACTGCTTTTGAAAACTGGGAAACAAAACTTTCACAACAGAGTTTACAGTGTCAGATGTCCTGAGGCTTCTTCCTTTCCATGCATGGACCCTGTGCAGGCAGGATCCAATCTTACTGCCTTATAGGATTCAAGCAGAATAGCTTCCAAAAAGTTATTAACAGATTCTCTGAGAGGATTGTAGAGGTGCAAATTTACAGCTCAGATGGCTGAGAAACATACAAGTTCACCATATCTTTCCTCTTCACACATAGCAAAAAACTTCTGCCTTGCAGAGTGTATTTCTGGTTTCACAATCTGCTGCTGAGAACTCTGTTAGCAAGAAATGGAACTCTTTAATCATAATGACACTTAATGAGTCACTCTATTCTTTGCACATTTTTAACACTCAGTTCTTTATTTCACACTTACTGCTCAATTCTTGCTTTTATATTATTGCAGCACTAGTCCTGCATTAATACAAGCAGGCAGAGAGCTGTGTGCAGCCCCGTTGTGTGGTTTGGGACAACTGGCATTGTTCGTGGTGACCTTGCCACCGACCTGCTGGAGAGCAATCAAGAAGTGCAGAGGCATCACCAATAGGTGGCACATTCGCATTTTGCAGAGCATAATGCCATCATTCTTTTTGTTTGTTTGTGTTTGTTTGTTTGCTTTGACAATGAATCATGTTTTAATTACAGTATTTCAACATGTGAAGTAACTAAATCATTAAAGGAGGAAGAAAGACAAATAAATAAATTTCACTATGTACAACCATCAGAATCTCATATGAATTGTCATCTTTTTCTGTCCAAAGTTAAATACTTGTCATCAAGCTAAATCAATGTTTATTCTCTGTGTAGCAACCACTAGAGGGGAGTTTGACACTCACATTGCAAGTTCACAACAATATGCTAAACTGCAGGGAAATGTAGATCAGAAATCTGCAGTAATTAAAAAGGACCATCCTGCCAAACTCACGACTTCTCACCATCTTTCCAGATTACTGAGTGAGATGATTTCTATCTGACTTAATAAAAGTCTAAATCCTGCTGCCAGTTGAGCTTTGTCCGGCTTCCTGATACATGAAATGAAGCAATGAAGCTGCAGTGAGCCGAGGAAGAGAATATGAAGTGTGCTCAATAATGAAGACAAATATAAAATAGAATTGCCTGAGATCAGACTAGACTTCACAGTCACTGGACTTTCTGAGCCCTAGGACAGTTACACAAGGAAAGACTCATCCTGTCTTACTCCTGTCTGCAGATCACCGGCTCAATGGGATATTTGGTGAAAATATACAACTTGAAAATATACAATGATGTCTTCTGTGTGCACCTAGACTGTATGGCTAACTGCCCTTGATGTTTCCTTATGTTTCTTGATTTTATTTAAGTGAACTGCACTATACTCCATCAGTCTCCCTTTGCTGTGGGTGCTGTGCACACCACCCATTAAATTTTCCCTTAATGCAAACACACAGTTTCACTCAAGTTAACTTACACCTGTAAGAGGTTTGGCCATACCCATATAACCATAAAGATACCTGCCAGGACATCAGACATGTTTCAGAATGCTTGGTGGGGGTGGGAATAAGGACACAGCTCCTCGAGTGCCAGGCACGGGGAGCTACAGCTGATGCATGATGACCTCCTCAGTCTGATCCTTTGTACACCCACCTCTTTAGCCAGAGGGAATACTTTAAACCTAATTGATTTAACCTATGAATCATACACAATCCCATTATAGCACAAGCTCTTGTACTACAGCATCATACACAGCTCCTGTAGTAAATAAAACCACAGTCATGGATTCTGCAACTTCTTAAAATTGTACTTTGTATGAGTGTGGATATTTTCAGGTGCAAGCACACATCTGTCACAAGCAGAAAAAAAAATATATATAACATCATTTTTCCATAACTGAGTTTAAATGTACTTCTACTGATCTTCAGAATACTGGAAGAGTGCAGTTTCAAAATAATGAAAAAGATAATCTATCTTCTAGAAGAAAGAAGTGAATGCACTGCACATTGCTTGTCACAAAGGATGTATTTAATCCATGCTCTTATTTATAGCATCAAAATGTTTTTGACATAGCAAGGAGACTAAAAAGTCAACAAACATGAGACAAAGACTAAACAAAACTGCACTCAAATTAACTCAAACAGTATTAAAGGGACACCAATCGTGTAAGAATATATAAAGTGTACATTTAAAAGTTAAAGATGTTATTTATTACAATGACACTCCTCTTGTGCACCATAACATCTCATTCACCTGATTTACTCTAACACCTACCAGTGTAAATCAGTGGGGTTTTCCATTGACAAAAATGACATTTCTGTGGCATGCAACTGATACAAGTGGAGAATTTGACCCTATATCTGAAAACCTTCCATTAAATAAGTAATTAGTGTACACAGGTGTTGTTTTTCCCTAGTAATTGATGTGCAAGTCTAACCATTTCTAAAGCCTAGCAGTTTGCTTGACAGACAAGAATTTATTTTCCTCAGTAATGAGCACAATTTCATATGGATGGGCTTTTTTTCCTCCCCAAAGTAGAAAGGCCATCTAGACTTCAGCATTTAATCTTCCTTATGACAAAATCTCAAATGGCCCTTAAAGATTTTCTGCAGCTCCAGTGGGTTTATGCAGGATGCTGTAACTAGTCCAACTGGAAGGCATCACCTTGGGCACTGGAATACACACATGCCTGAAGATCTGGAACTGTACTGAGAATAACTGGAGACTGCTGCCCTCAACATTCACACTGGAAAGCTTCCAGGAACCCATAGGTAGTTCAAGGCAAAATGACCAAAACATATTTCTTCATGTTTACAACCTTAATGACAATATTTTGTACAACAGCTCTCCCTCCATGGGGAATGGGACCAACTTTTTAGAAGAGATCACACTCTGGCCACAGCTCTGGCAGCAGAGAATCAGTAATCATATGTCCATCATAAGAATCATTCTTTGTAGATTAATTCCCAGCATGAAAATTGGTCATGTCTAGTTTAAAGTAAGATTTCAAGATCAGTGAAAGGATCATGAAAGGACTGCAAGTCTCCATTGTAACACTTTAAATGATCCCAAAGACTTAAAATGATCCTAAAATACTTTATGAAAATAGAGCACCATGTCAATGCTTTCATAAATATACAGCAAACCCTGCATCTGGAATAGTCCATAGGCTTTATTCTGTTCAATATTCTACATATCAAAGATCATACACGTGACAATAGGATGAACATGGACATCAAGACCTAAACTTAGAAGAACTGATTAGAATTTGCCAGCCTCACCAAATAAGTAGCTCTGGAAAAAAATCCCTAAAGTCACTATTTACAAAGTGTGATTCCTCTGTTTGATGGTGACAGAGAATTCAGTATGTAGTCCAGATGGTTGGTCACAGAGATAACAAATCCAGCATGGCTTTTTGGTGCTATGGGCAGGCTGTCTGACTGGCTCACACTGTGACAAACAGAAAGATTGATAGACAGAAAAACAATGACATTTTCTTTTTCAGAGTGTTTTGTTGACAATACACATGATTAAAAAAAAAACAGCTATCCATAGACCTCACTCAGTTACAGAGCTACGACAGAAGAGGTGGGAAAACATCAGCAGAGTTTCATTTTACGTTTACAAGTTCAGATGTTTCTGTTGTCCCCTTAGGAAAGAAAAGGGCAAGGACTGAGTTTGAAAATCTATTCAATAATAGATCTTAAGCTCTTAGCTAGAGCAGGACAATTCTGGGCCAGCACAGTGATTCCCCAACAGCTGGTATACACACTTTGTAGTACTACAAGCTTTTGGCAGAGAAACTCAACTAACACTGGATTCTATTCCCAGTGCTGTCTTTCTCCAACTTTTAACCCAGGGCAATTTAGCTAACTTCTGTCTGTTCCTGGTTAGCCATCTGGTAAATAGATAATATAATTGCATCCTTTATAGGCTTATTGTGCGGCTTAATTATTGAAAGTCTTTAAGATAAGTCAAAGTTCTTGGTGAAGAGTTGTGCAAAGCATTAATAAATAATAATGGGGGCAGCACAAAGAGGAGGGGAAGCTTAAAGCTGAATTGTTGCATAAGAGAAATGTGCCCAGCTGAGGCGAGAGAAATATAGACAAGTGATTAGTTGACATGATATGAAAGGGAAGGCAGCAAAGTCAGTGAACTAATTGCACTAGAAAATGTAGAGAAGGAAAATGGGCTAAGTTGAAATGACAAAAAAAAGTCAAAAACACTTGGATAAATGGGAAAGGACAGACTGGCAAAACAGAGTAAGTGTTGTGTCACTGGAGAGGTGTCAAGATTGGACTGAGCCAGGAAGCTTAAACTGAGTGGAAGGGGAGCTTCTCTGTGCTTTACAATTCATGTTTCATTTCTCTCATTTCTATAGAGTGTGGCTTACCCAGACTGTCCTACTGGATGGCACTGCCAGGGGGCATTCACCCTGCTCTGCCTCAGCTGAGGTGGGTGGCTCCTCAGGGAGCTGACAGCTTCTCCTGCACGTGTGGCATTTCCAGGACAGACATCTGCACAGGCATCTCCAGAACCGCCTAAGGGGAGCAGAGTTGACTCCCTTCACCAGCCTGGTCATGTGCAAATTGCATCATCTGCACTACCTTAATTTCCTAAGCATAATTGCCATAAGTGATCCATTGATTGCTATCTGACACTCAGCTTTTCTGCTCTCATTTCCCAGATGTTCCTGCTTTTGTCATGACTCTCAACTCCATTTTATCAGAGATGTGACAACCCATATTGGAAGGACATGGTTGTATGCAAAGAAAGAATTATATCAGATAAGTACAGTAGAGAACCACAATGTTTAAATAGCATTATCACAAATTTAATAGTTTGCAAATTAAACACAATACTGTTGATTCAGCTTTCATTGGAAAAGTTGTTTTATATACTGGATTTCTTTATTGCAAAGGCCATGCACTTTAGATAGCATGGCAGCAGACAAAACCTTGTCCTTTCTTTTTCTGAAGCACCCTAATTTTTGGGGGCAAGAACAATAGATATTGACTTAAATAGTGGGGTTTTTCTGCAAGTCCTCTGAACTGGGAATTTTTGGATAAAATTATATTTATAAAACCACTAACTATATCTTCTGCTTGTTTCACATAGTTTTAAGGGACAGTACAATGGGGGTGGGGAGGGAGGCATGTCTACCAATGATCTTGTCTACCTATGTCAATGTGGTCTTCTACCCTAAGGGTACAAAGATAGCCTTTGGCTTTCCAGAATATTTTAACCATATTGACAAGCACCCCTCAAAAAACCAAAAGGAATCATTAGGTACATCATAAAGGAAAATACCAACCAGCAAGAAGGAGAAAAGATGGTAGAAGGAGGACTTTCTGGTTATTTTCCATATTGCTGAGTCCATAGTGCACACTCTGAGGTATTCTGAGCAGTGAAGTGGCTTTGTTGCACACAATAAGTTTTGAAAAACCATTTGGCCTCCTCACTTGTTGCTAAACACAGGGTCCTGCTCAATCTTGCTCTTAGAATTATAAATTACTCAGAAAAAAATCCATGCCTTTTAGCAATAAAATATTAAATATGAACATTGAGCTTACCTGCTGTCACTCCAGCACTCACTTGCCTGTTGCTGACAATGAAAATGCATCACTTCCAATAAAACTTCATTCCAGCTTTCATGTTTTTCTCTTAAAAGAAAGCAGGTGAATCCTTGATCTGTCAAAGACAAATGTTATTTTGTTTTCATCTATCTGACCAGTGCATCAATTACAGTCATTCATCTGCTGTGGAAAAGTGAAGAGAGCACCATGAATTTGCTAACATTGCATCTGCCATTACATTTTTCTTTGATAGTAAGTGAGGCATAATAAACCTTGATCTTTTCCTGTATGCTGCTTTTTGTTTGAAAAGTATGATTCACTGGGTAATACTTGCTGTTCCTCTCCAGAACCACATTCTACAGTCAAAACAAAATTCTTCTTTGGATTCAACAAAAAACATTATTTGTTGTTCTTAAAAAATAGTAATATAATGGAGAAAACTCCATGTGAAAGTTTTAGGCCCACGTTTTCAGTGCTGACAGCTGCTGAGTGATGCAGAGAGAAAGAGGGCCTATTATCACCAAAAGGATTCAAGAAAATTCTTTCTGAATTCCAGTAAATATCTTCCTTTTCAACAGCTCGTTCAAGATATATGAATGTGATGAAATTCTGTGTTCTTTGTGTGTGAAAGTGTTTTCATTTTAATTCAGCAAATAATCTGCAACCCCCAATGACATTAGAAGGATTGTTTGTCTTTTGAGTGCTCCATGGAAGTCATTTTTACATCTATGTCACAACTTTTCAGCCTAAAAGCTACACTGGTGATCATTTACACACACACAGTTGATCATTTAGGGGCTGGAAAAGTATTTTTAGACCTTTCACTGCCAATGTAGAGGAATTTTCCTAACAGTACAATTTCAGTAGGCCAAACAGAATGTACTACTGAGCTGCATGTTTCCTGTAAGATACTCATGACTCACCTTCTCCTATTATGCTTCTTCCAGAGGAACAAAAAAGCAAGGACAGCACCCTTCAATTCTTGTCTTTCACTCAAAGATAAACAGCTATGAACTGTATCACAGATTTCTTTCTTTCAGGTGTTTATTTACATTGTTTTTAGAAACCTTTCCCTACAATCTGGGTAAGATTTTTCACTTTTTTTAAGAAAGAGAACACAAAAAATGCGGAGAGGGCCCAAACCAACATAGATAGAAATAAGCCTACACTTGGGTGTAATCCAGTTCAGAGAACAAGTTTCAGCTTGTGCTTATTGCTGTGTGTCACCTGAAGGCAATGGATTCACAGACTCTTATGAACCCAACCCAGGATGTCATCTGTGCACAGATGAACTGACATTAATTAATTAAAATCACAAAAGAAATTAGCAGTAATGCTCCTGTTAAATATTTTCTGCCTGCATGTATGCAAGTCAGTATGAGGATTACTTTAACTCCACTGCTCAAATGCATGTGAAATAGATTTTAAAATAATACAAGATCGGTTTCTCTCACCCCAACACTGATTCCTTTAAAAAATAAGTGAATAGAAATGTTGTTGTATGATAAAATATTAATTTTTGTTTATATATATATATATATTATTATACTCCCTGTGTTGTTTTCTTATCTTGACCAGTAGAAAATTACAATCTATTATATAGAAACATAACTTACTATAAGGACATAAAACAAGTAGGTACACAACAAGCTGAGCAATGCAATGTATAATTACTGTATATAATAAAAATGAATACATTTTCTATGTTTCACAGAATAGAAACACTTTTCAACACTATGCTAGTAATTTCTTGCCCTCCAAAAATTGTCTCTTCTAATGTGTACACTCTCTAGAGGGAGACTCTAGCTGTATTTATAAGTACACAATGAAACACAATATTCTTAATTGATTTGAGTCAGGAAAAATATTTGGACCAGCTTAGCTCACACAGTAGGTACATTGTGAAGCAACTTCCAGTTATTAAAACCCTGAAACATAATGAGAATTTAAACAGTAACAGAAGATCATACATGCAAGCTTTGTTTGCCCAGTTAATATTAAAATTCTTTCATGGAATCACACTAAGATACTTTAATTTTCCTTTTATATATCAAAAACTGAACTCTTTATGCCCTAATGTGACTTTGTATAGTCAGAGCAACAGCAAGAACATGAGAGAAAATCATCTTTATAAGCTGAAGGCCCCATCTGCCTTATATTTCCAAATTACTATGAATGTTGTTATGTAGCTTTCATTTTATGGCAGCACCAAGGAAATCAAACTCTGAATCAGAACTCCCTTCCACAGTGACAAGTACAAACAACAGAGAAGCAATCCTTGCTCCAAAGCCATTACATCTAATCAAATTATTAAAAGTAGTAATAGTGATCATTATGGTCTGTTTGTAAGGCTGCATTTAAATTCATCAGCAGATGCCACATCAAGCACATGCAGTCATAAATTGTTACCTAATCTGCTCAAGGACATGAGACCAACACTTTTGATCCACAGCTAAGGGACTGTGACTGCAATGAGCAGTACTTGAGAAAAATTAATTCACAGAATGCTTTGGGTTGGGCCTGACTCCTGTGGAGCAAATGCAAAATATAGATATATAAATATCCTTTGGCAGGAGGATGCAGCTAAGACAGTCTTTAATTTTAAGGTACACAAGCCTGAACTACCTTAGGCTGCTACCAAGTTCCTAGAAAGGGCTGGATCTGTTTAGAATATTAACTGGAGCTTGTGCATTTTCTGAATTCCATCAGGTCTGAAGAGTTTTACTTTAATAGCACCATTATCATTAAATTTCACTGAAAAAAAAAAGAAACAAAGGGGTATTTATATCCATTTATATCCTTTAAGTAAGTGTTACTACCTAAGTTTGACAATTATGTGCACTTTTTTTGAGGCACCTCAACTGCATAGCCAGAGTATGTGAACCAGGCAGAATACACTATAATTATGTAGAATTGCATATTCCATCTTACTTGTGCAGTTCTAAGATTTTGATTCAGTTTCAAAACGTTGGATTTTTTTTCCTCTGTGTAGAGATTTATACTAATTTCTCACCACCAATAAACAATATTTCCTGAAACAACGTTTCCTTTATTTTCTAGACTTTTCACATATAAAGGGACAGCCATTAGCCATTCTCACTTCAATAACTGCAAGGTACCTCTCATGGGTTAATATAATCTATGATCTAAGCTAGCAGAAATACTCTATGAAACATCCAGCATCCATCAGTTTTGAAAATGCTAAAAATTATACAAATGGCTTGGTGTAAATTTAAAGGCTGAGAATCTTTTTTCAGCTTAGGGGTAAATATAATCATAAAACTGAGTAAGTCCATGGTTTTATGGACATCTGTAGTTATGTTCTTACCAAGAACAGGTCAAATAATCATTTCTTGGAATTAGACTGTGGTGAGTTGAGATACAGAAACCAGACCATGGAGCTCAAAATGCTGACCAGTAACAGCAATCATTTCCAGAATCTGTCTCCCATGGAAGCAAGCACTGGTGTTTAAAGCCATGATTACCTTAGCTCTGAGTTCCTTGTACCCCAGTGTGCATTGTTCTATTTCTGAGCAGCTCTGGGAAGCTGAGTGTGTAGGGCTATAAAACTGCACTCTGTGGATTTTGTGTGAGTCTAAATGTAAACAACAGAACTTACAGCTAATTGCCTTTAAGATAAAGCTGACTTAAGCAATTGAGATAACAGAATCCTACAATACTCTGGATGCAACATACTAAAAATGTGAATTAATAAGTTAGCTGATATTGAGCTCCAGATGTTTCTTACTCTGGCAATGTTCCTTAAGTGATGATAAGCAGATTTACATACTTAACTAATATGCTTATTTAAAGAAAATTTCCAGATCCAGACTAGCATCCAGATTTTTTACTTGGCTTCAGATCAAAATACATCCTATCAAGAAGGATGGCATCCAGGAAAACCTTTTCAACATCTGCTTAGAACTAAACAACAGATATTTGATTTTCTGCAAATTTAATTTCAGGCAAAATTTTACTTCATCCAATAATTTTTATATCCTCAAGACAGCCTGACCTAGTCCTTTTACATATTCAAATCTCAGAATGCAGTTCATATGCTGGAAAGACAGCAGTTGCTACAGAGAAACTCTATTAGTTTGTAGTTCACATTTAAGACTGATATGAGCAATTTCACTTTGAGTGAGACAAAGGCTTTTTTGGAAGCAAAGCCCTTCCTTCACCAATAATATCAATGAACTAAAGAAACAGGTTCACAAACATTTTATATCTTACTAAAAATCTAAAAAAATTTAAGTTCCAGCATAAAAACTTAAGCTCTGCTTTTTCAAAAGGCTGAGGAATAGAAAATAACTTAATATTATTGAGACATAGGTGGTGTTCTTTGAAATTCTTATGAGAAGTGCTTATTGTCAAATTTAAGGCATGATAAGAAAAAAAGCAAATCTGAGCAAAAACTTAGAAGAAAATACTTGGAGGAATGCATGCTATTCTAAATTTCTTGCCAAATTACAGAAAGTAAAACACAAATATACTGGAAGGATCGTGTAAATTCCAGGGCAGAGTAAAAAAAAACAGCCAGAAAATACGAAATATGGACTTCATTTTCAAAATAAATTATTTTAGAAGAAAAATTAAATGAAAAAAAAAGTTTCCAAATAAGCTGAGCCCTGGCATAAACTTCTACTGAAAGCCAAGATAATGATTATATAAACACAAAGGAAGTAAATGTTAAACAATGCAGATGTGCAGACTGCTTGAGGAATGACACCAAGGATTAGGAGGGATGAGAGTAAAAACTACCCAGTTTTTCTTGTGGTTCCTTGGTGTACATGAGAGAACAGGACCTACCAGGGACTTGGCACAGAGGAAAGCCCTCTAGATATGGCTCACACATCACAGGGTTGGTCTCTAGTACCTCACACCCACAGCTCTCAACCTGCTTTGCAAAGCATGTAAGTGCAGGAAAACTGCTAATCTGGATCACCCTGCAGGGCCATGGCAGATTCAGAAACATAACAAGAACCTGCTGCACACACTGATCTCACTTTAGTGAGAAAATATACTCCATTTGTTGTGGGGAAAAATGACAAAAAATGTGACAGGACTACTCCCTGTACTGTACTCATGAAAAGAAAATAGAGGGAAAACAAGAACTTATTATTTCATTTAGTAAGTGTGATTTTAATTTTTTATTTTTTGTTAACTGGCATTGAGACTTTGGAATATCTGGCATTAACAGTGCTGCTATCAGATGGAGTCAGACTTTCCCACTGATATTTGTTTTGCCACTGAGTCCTTTCATTCCATTCACTTCCACCCTGAAGACCATGGCTTTTCCCTTTTTAACATCTCTACACAGCACTTCTACTTTTGATTTAGCCTAAGTCCCTTGTCTCCCTGCCTTATTACTTTAATTCCCCTTTGCTGAGCTGCAGAATTAATGCTAGATGAACCTGCCCACAGGGCATCCATCCCGTGTGCCTGAGTGGAACAGCAAACAGAAACCAGTAGGGAAGTTTGCAAATGGTTCAATTATTACATGAATTTCAAAAAGCAGCTTCTGATAAGATTAGCTTCTCAAATGTGTTCCATGTGGTTTCACTGAGCAGGCATTGGGGCACATTGTCTCAATCTGACCACAGAGTGACTTGGGCTAAAGCCTGGGCAGGCAGAAACAGAATGACAAAAATCTGTGCTCGTTCTCCTCATTGTCTCCAGGATCTGTGTCCTAGATCCCTGTGAGGTTGCACAAATCTGTGGGATCACTGGCTCATGAGAACACCCTGCTCCAGTTCCTGCCCCATTCCTTGTCCTCTTCCATCCATTATGGCACCAGCCTCCAATCCTGGGGTAGAATTCTGCCTGAGTTTTGCTATTTCCTGGGAGAACAGGCCTGTTTTAGTCTGTACTAACCCTTGGAATTAGCCAGGCAGTAATGCAATTTTTATCTCAAGCCCCAAGGAAAAGTGAAGGTATCACAGCATTCGGGAAATGTCCTTTTGAGTGAAACTAGCCAGCTCTGGTTCTCCTGTTGCTCAAACTCCCCAAGGCAGGCAAAGATGCCTCTTTCCTTATTTGAGGGCACCCCAAGACATGATGCTGCTCTTTCCATTTTGTAGAGTCAGCCAGAGTTCAAAGAAGTGTAAAGCCATGTATAATGAATCTGATCAGATGTGTTCTGCTACCAGAGTCATTTATCTTCTCATACCCAGGCCTCAGTCATGAAGGAAAACAGAGCTCTGGTCCTTGCAAACCATAAAACATTTCCCTGTAATTATCCTGACACCATTAGACACACTCAGTCACCCATAAATTAATGTAAATCATGTGAATATCATTTACCATAAAACAAACACCTGCAAAGCACAGTTTTCCCCCTTCTCAGGCAATGACAAGCATTTCAGTCAGTCCAGAATAGCATTGGGCTGATATTTAATGATCCAACACTGTGCTAGTCTGCTCTATGACAGGCATCTGTGCAAAAAGTATTCAGCATAAAATAGATTCAAGGGAAGAAACAAGAAGTGGTAAACAACATTTCCCAAACTATTTAAGTGATGGAAGAGCTGCATTCCCAACTTTCACAAGTGAATTAAGATGCATATGAGATTTTGAAAATTGTAATAGACTGACAATAATTAGGCATTTGTGTGAATTATACTTTTTATCTCAATTTAATTATTCACTTTTACTCACTTCTGTGATTAATTAGGCTTTGTTTTGAAACATTACTCCTAACAGCTAACAATAAAAGATATACTAACTACTTGCAGCATAAGGAGGTTTATATAAGTCCCTTGACAGGGCTCAGAAGAAATGCAGCCTGAGGAGTCACAGCAGGAAAAGGTGCTTGCAGTGGTGGTCTTCTACCCTGGAGGAAGGACAGCTGTGAATCAAGAATGGGAAACCCATAAAAAACCAGAAAGGAAGAAGAAATACTTATTTTTTCAGGTTTCAGGAGGGCTGCAGGTGCTGTTACTTCCTAGAGAAGCTATGCAGGAGTTAGAAAGAAAAAGAACTGTAATGAGTAGGAGGAGTTTTGTTAGCTAGCTGCTGTGGGAAATGAGCACTGGGAAGGCACTTGGGCCATCTGATCAAAAAATACTCTAAAGTGGCAGAGAAATTGAAATGAGAGTACTATTGTGGTGTCCTGAAAAAATACTGGAAGGGCTGAACTAGCAAAACTGGGCAGGAGGAATGCTTGTGGTGCAGGAGGGAGGGTGCTCTTCCTGGGCAGCACCTGGAGATTTCCTACAAGGTCATAGCAGCTGTGACACACAGACACAAAGCCAGCAGCACCCTGAGGGGACTGTGCTCAGCTGACCACAGGCACAGGCGTGCTCTGTTTCCCCTCTTGACTCAAATCAGGACTTCCCAAAGCTCCACAGGGAAGAACCCAACGACTGTGGCACCCCAGGGATCTCCCCTCAACTCTGCATGGGGTGAACGAGCCTCCCCTTCCTCAAACACAATTCCCTTGTTCTTCCCATTATTTTATTGCTGAAGATGCTTTATTGCCAACAAACACTGAAAATCTGAAGTGCTAAAATGGAAAGGAAGATAAGAATTTAACGAAGCAAAGTGATTTCAGTACCAACCTGATTGTTTCACCAGCCTGACGTGCTAATACACAAGTGTTCCTTTAGTATTAAAAAAGTCATCAAGCCATGATAAAGGAGACAAAATCACTTCCAGTCTCACCTGGGAACTTGCAGCTAACAGCACAATTGCACATGATACTACATCAGAATATACTAAAGTAAAAATTAGGAGGGTTTTTATTTATATGCATTCTGTCTGTGCAGCAGTGTCAGAGTTGACAGCTCAAAAGACTGCTTTTTCCCAAACTCCTACTTTTAATAATCTGCAAACATGATTGAAGGAAGCAGTAAGAAATCTAATAAAAATGAATGCAGGAAGGATTATGGAGACAGCTTCATGACAATTTACTGTTCTACATAGCAGTCTCTTGCCACGAGTTGTGATAAGACAAATCTTGTTTACAGTGTGTTAATCCCATGTCCCAATAATGCTGGTATGCAGTGGATTCAACTCTTCTGCAGAGTGGAGATGCTTCTGCATTAAATGAACAGCTGCAGGTAGCAGCAGCCTGAGTGAGAGAGCAAAGGCCAAGGGTTAGTCTAGATTACACTTTCCAATGAGTCACTCACATCTCTCTCCCTCAGAAAATGTTTGATGTAAGTTGTTTGGTTGTAAATTATAAGTAAAGCTTTATTTGAGCTTTTCTGGGTCAATGATTGACTTTTATTGTTCTCTTAAGAGGGAAATTTGCAAGCTGGCTTTCAGGTTTTTTCATATAATAGAGATTTATGCATTTTCTATGACTAAAGAGGACTCTCACATTATGAAATACCTTTAGCCATGAAGAGTGTGTTTATATAACACCAGGTTCACTCCTAAATCAATTCCCCCAAGGAATGTAAAATTTAGTAATTCTCTTTGCAGAGCTGGTCAAAGATCATGGACTATTACCTTTTTATGTCTGTGCAGGTGTTAGGTCCTATCACTGCTTACTCACATCCAATCTCTTCAAAATATTAGCTAATTAGACATTGTCCAAGCTGTTGGCCTCAAAAGGTAATGGTTTGACCCAGATCGGACACATGTCTGGATCTCAGAAACCAGATTATTTTCCTAGATCTGGTATTTAATTTTCTGGATACTTTAGGCAGCTCACTTCATCTTCTGTCACTGCTTAATCTTTGACCTTTATTACTGTCTGTTTCAACCCTAAAACTTTCTCTTATTCCATATGGATACCTCTCCTATTTTGTTTGTCAGCATCAATATTCCACTAGGAAACAAAACAAAACAACTTATGAAAATAATTTCAAAAGTTTCAAGAATCCCACGCACAGACTGGTATCTTCAGTTGATGCTTATTGGTAATAATCTATTGGTAATAATTGGTAATAATCACTAATCTTCTGTTTCAGTGTTTCATTCATGCATTTGAGAATGTGAAAATATGTTTTTCTCTAGGCTGTACTTTACATCAGTAAGGGAAAGTTAGCTGTCCATTAGTCAATTTTTATTTTGTTTCTGACCAGCTTGTTCTTGGAAACAATAACCTGAGTTTCTTGTCTGTCTGCCACTGGGATGTGTGCATCCTGGATCAGTGCTAACCCATCCCAGAGCCTGGAGATGTATTGTGTGTAATCACATCTGTCATGGCAGGAGATGGTCACCTTAGCAGAAAGATCACTATAATGGGTTGCTAATGGGCTATTAAGGGCCTTTCAAGTATCAAGATGATCATCATAAGTAAGAACTGAGAGTCATTCTTTATTTCTGTTAAGATTAATTTTTCCCAAGTAATTTGGTGGATTAATAATGCAAGGTTTGTGCACCTCAGGAACTGCTTCACAGTTTCTTACCATATGCTATGCAAATTCAATAATTAACTCTTGACTTCAATATTTAAATATAAGGTGCTACTAACTCTATTTAGGCATGGGGAAAATACCCAGCTGAGCAAGCATTCTGAAAGAAACAATTAGATGATATACTTAAAAAGGAACATGATTTGATCAGAGATTTTAGAACAACACTAACACACATCCAGTTATAGTCCATAAACATTTTTAAATGGCAAAATTAAGAAAATATTTGTCACCTCAGATCAATCTTTATCATTGCTTTGTTCTCAGATTAATTTCTGGATACTGACACCTCTCAGAGCTTTGCAGACTATATCAAAATATTCTACATTGTGCCTAAACTGGTTCTCTCAGGGTTGATGCCCTTTCAAATGAAAGCAGAAAACATGAAAAGTGGCATTATATGTTCAGATGTGGAATACTGAATTAATTTTGGCTTATATAACAAATGGAAAGGAAGAAAGCAGGTTCTTTCCAGTCCTAGCTGGTTATACATCTTATAACAAACTGTCAAACAATTTGACTTTTATGTCAGTTTTTCCTAGGTCTAGTTCCCAGTTTCTTGTGAGTTGAACAGGTACCTGTCACTAATAGACAACAGAAGTATTGTCTTACCTGCACTTACACCTTTGAGCTTTACAGGTTATCATTGCAAAGCTGTGATACACACACACAAATAACAAATATAAAAAGCTTTTTTTCTCTTTTTTTTTTTTTTTTTTTTTTTGCCAGCAGTATGCTTATTCTCAAGCTCTTCTTTATAGTTAAATATTTCTGGCTTCTTTTGGATCTGCCCCCTTTATCAATAAGATCAGCATGCTCTATGTTTAACATGCCTTCTTGAACTTGCTCTGGTGATTCTGCCTGTATTTTCTGACAATCCTGAGCTGCCCCATGTTGCATCTCTTCCTCTCTTTTACTATTCCAGCACTATCTTGGAGGGTAAGTGTCAGCAGGTGTAAACAGGAAAAAGGAGACAAGTGGCACCATTATAGCACTGCTTTCACTTGAAAGGGGCTACTTTTAGAAAAGAAAGCACTCGCAGCAACTCTTATTTGATTGGCATCATTGTCTAGTGAAGCTGGCACACCATCTTGTGAGCAGGCACAGTGCCATGGGAACAGATGGGCATGTGCATGGGAAGCCAAAAGATAATGTACAAGTACCAAATGTGTGTAGTGGAGGGCAAGTTTCCCAGGCAAGGAACATCGGAATGGCAGTTTGTAAGCTCCTGCACCTATGTTTGAGGGAGATAACACACACATTGAATCTTTACAATACATGCATGGGTAAAACACTCCAGAACAATAGACTGGGGCCCAAGAGTCTGGAATTCAGTGACTGCTGAAGGATTATCAAATTTGAAACCTCCTGAAGTAAAGGAGCCATGTAAAACCCCAAAGTGGTACCTTCACAGGTACAAACTAGGATACTATTTCTGATTTCTTGACATCAACCAGGAGATAGATAACTGCAGACCAGGAAGCAGGGGCTGCATGGAAGCATCCTCTCCAAAGTATGCCTCCCAAGCAAAGCTTTCTCAGATGAAGACTTCATGTGGGCCATCACATTTAATAACAGATGGACTTAATGCCATGAATGTGTGTTACATCGATGTGAATCCATTCATGGTTTTAGTTACCACACCACCTTAATGAATTCTACGTGTGGATCATCCATAAAATGAGTGAGCACTTCCTTTAATTTCTGTGAAACTTGACCCTTGACCAGAGTTATAGGGTGGCAGTATAGTCCTTATGTTGCCAGAAATAACTGCTTCTTATTCCTCTCTTTTACCTTGCTTGTGAATATATGGACTTCTACAACAGACCCCTCCTGCACTAAGTTATGTTTGTGTTTCACAGCTAGCATTTCAGACCTCCCAGACTGCACAAAATGGACACAGACAGTTCCTAAGGTCTAGTCAGAAATCTGGTTTTGCCTAGAATTTGGTCTCTACTTTTTTCCTGCCAACAACACCATCACCACCAGTATCTGGTAAGCAGCAATATTATGTGGAATAAAATAGAAAAAAACAAATCAGAGACATAATAAATATTCATGAGTGTTACCAGTCAATTCTGGCTTAGCAGAATTACACATCTTTCTTAAATGGGCTTGAATGACAAGAAGAAACAGATCAGATCAAACAATGCCATGTTGCGCTTCAGTGGGAAACCACATTTTTTGGACCTCCATAGCACATGCACTTCATCAAGAACTAAAGCACAGTAGCAGAATATAAAAATAATAATGGACTGAGATGAGTTATCCCAAGATGTGACAATGGGTATTTCTCAGCATTCTTTCCTGTCAGCCCACTGCATACCAACAAAATTAAATTAAAACATCCATTCATATTCTCAACTTATTGCTAAATATTCCCTTAACCTTTTTCCCCCCTCTATTAGGAACCAAATGGTAAACAAGGATGTGACTATAATCTGTTCCCATACCAGCATGGGGATTTTTGATACTTCTAACAGTTATATCTCTAGAAACACCTAAGGTAGCACACAGCAATGTTCCCTTTGATTCCCAAGAACAAGAAAAAGGAATAACTGCTCTAAGTCTAAATGTTTAGAATTTTATACCAATACAACTTCAGCAACCTCACACAGCATGTAGGTGATACTGGGTTACCTGTACAGAAAGGGCATCTCTTTGTCAGTGTAGCACCATTGTAGGATATTGCAACACAAAAGATCACACCAAAAAACTAAACTTCAGGGTTTGAAAACACTGTAGTGTTTTCTGTAGTAACACCACTCAGTTTAAGGAATCATGCTCATGTTATTACCTCTGTACTGCTGAATACATGCATATGAAAGCTCTTTGTTTTAAAACCTCTGCTTCCAAACCTTCTTAATTACAATTTTTAGATATTTTAAGAGACATAATTAGGCTTTACATCCTAAACTTATTCCCTGAGAACAAATCCAGCCTGCTCCCCTTCCTTTATACACGTTCCCATGCAGGCACACCAAAGCACATTTTATTCTCAGTCAAAAAAACTTGAAAGAAAAATCTAGGTTTTTTTTTTTTTGTATATCTTGGAGCATTTGGCTGTCTTATTTAGCACTCTAGGTAGAATAAGTGATAATCAATAGTGTAATCTGCTTGCACCTGGATGGTTTGATGGAAACACTTTTGAAACACATCATAGTGCCTGATTTGCTGTAACTTGGCCAGCTCTTCTTTCCTCTGCAGCAGCAGCACTGTATCTAACTTATACCACTTAATAGGTAAAATCAATTACATGTTATTATTAGCATTTCAAAATGCAGTTGCACCTCACTGGCTTCTCTTACATTAAATTTACCCAGCTGCTTTATCTCTTTTAGTTTCAAATTGGAACAATTCACAGGACAGGCCATGTGTAGGTGCCAACAGCAGCACATGAGCCACTGGTAGGTTCTGGTTCTGGGTTCTCACTGTAGAGAGACTTTCCCTCCAGCTGCACAGTGCTCCAAACAGAGAGAAGTCAGAGGGGTAAATTAAGAGTATGTTTCATTTCACAAACTGACTAGGATGGTCTCTCACTATCTTGCCTTAAGATACCAAGAACTTTCTTTCCATTTTGTCTACTAGAACATTATTTCCCCCTAGTTCTACCAAACCAGCTTCAAGAGTTTCAGAAAAACAAGATGAACAATTATTGGGGTAGTGATTTTACATGATTTGGATATACAAATGTTCACATAATGCCCTTAGCAACATGCCAAATTTTGGCATATTTTGAAGCTCATAGTATCTAGTACATGCATGCAAAACAAGCTTTCTATACTTTTCTCTTTTGCAATAAGTTCACTTTTCTGGAGAAAAGGTGTATTAATTAAAAACATTTTTATTAATATTTCTGCCACAGAAAAATGTATATGTGAAATATAAAACCTGTTATTTTTAACGTTCTCATTTTTTTCCAAATTTATCACAGAACATTCTTTCACAATAATTCTAATGCTTTTATGGGGAACTTGTTTGTACCTAACCCAATTTTAATTTAATGTGAATTTGGATCAGGTAAAGTGCTGTTCACAGAGTGTATCTGCCAGAGTATAAATTGCTCAATACTAAAATGCCCACCCTCTAGAGAACAACTTCTGCAGGTACTTTATAAACAACTGCTGAGGTTACTCAACCTGTTAATTACCGCTGAAAATTCAGCCTGGTATCCAAATTATGTCTGTTACAAAGAATGTTTATGCCAGAATTGTCAGCAGCAAGCTGCCTTCTACATCCCACCCCCACTGCCACTCTGCAATGCCCTTGAAACTAAGCAGATACAGTGTCAGTGAAGAATAAAATGAGGAATTCATGGGAGCACTCATATACTGCAGGTACACACTCTGTAACGACACACTCCTGCTCTGTAAGCAGTTCTTATACATCTGATGCTCACAACCTAAGTTACACACCTAAAAATAACTGCTTGTGTCAGGAGGTTGTAAAGCAAGAGGAACAAGTTCTACTTGCACCCAAGTCCCTAAAAGCAAACGGATAAGTACTCCAGCTTTAATAATCACAACAAGCACCATTTCAGAGCACAATTGATCTGCTGATGAGATTGGGTTCAGAAAAGGCTACTAACGAAAATCCACACCTCAGGGTAAAGTTAATGAGGCTGTCGAAGGAGCAGCAGGGCCAGATTTAGTGCCAAAAATGCACCAGTGACACTAGAGAGTCGAGGAAGGTGAAGAAAAAGAGTGCTAAGTGATAAGGAACCGTGCAGCTCAGTGACAGATAGATTTAAAGCTCCTAAGTTCAATAACCACATGACAAAGATTGTTAAATCAATTCATAAGAATTATGCTGAATCCTGACTAAGATGCACATCAGACAAATAGCACAGCATTTAGAGCTAGGAAATATAAGTAGTCAAGAAGGCAATCTATGTGGCACATGAAATATGAACAAGGAAGGGGCTCTTGGACTCCCTGTGAGCTGTTCAGTGCCTTCTTGCTGAGCTGTAGCAAATTTCTACCATCGTGCTGAAGACACCCTGGCACCCCTTTCCTGGCAGTTCAAATGCAGAAGGCAGGAACAATGGGAGGATGTCAAACTCAGAAAGGGCTCTTAATCAGGACACACTCAAAGGTCAAAAATAAATTTCCAGTTCTGCTTCCCAGGGCTTTTGAATAAAATTTGTCAGCCATTGCTCTGTGGGTAAGAAATACAAAACTGTGGTGGAATATGCAGTAAATCACTACCTTCCAATGGCTCATTTACATGACATACAGCTCAGAGATAAAGTCCAATCTGGCCATTCCAGTGAAATCCTGAGATCATGGCAGTAGGGGGTTGTTTACAAACCTGGGGTCCCCTCTAAGTGAACCAAACTGGACTGGAAAGTCCATCTTGGAGCTCATCACTGTAAGGCCAGAGTGAGCCCTTTTTCTTAGTCCCAGAATGCAGGTGTCCAAATCCCACAGAAGATATTCATTCTGTGTCTCAGTTAAATAGTTATGAAAGAATTGAGAATTTTTCATAATGGCATCAGGCTTCAAATCCGTTTGTCTTTTTATTTTGACAAAATATTAATATTGCTAAAGGATGAGAAAATCTACTATTTGGTAGAGCTATTGGTGTCTTTCAAATGGCTAAATAATGTAGGTCAAAGCCACTGCAAAAAATTCAATATTGATAAATGAAAATTAATGTACATTTGGGAGGCAATGGGAATTAGTCGTTCATCTTAGTGAGTTCCAAGCTGATATAATCCAGGAAAAGCATCCAACCAATATTGTGAAGACCTGAAGCATGCCTGCAGCAGGAATGGCAACTCATAAAAAGAAAAGAAAGTTTTATTATATAAGGAAAAAAATGAAATAATGTGAATTAAAACACCTGGAGATTTTCTGCATCTCATGAGGGATATGGAAGAAATGGAGTTCACAGAAGCAGACAAGTATGATGGAAGAAAAAAAAAAACCTCTTAGATAAGGATAAATTGCCTTTTAAACTTATTTTGTTTATTTTCTTGAAAAGAAGACAAATAGGGACAGGCATGACAAAAAGTGTATTAAGAAGTAATGAAAGCTATAAAGAAGGTCAACTGGGAGCTTTTCTTCTTCTCTTCCATAATACAACAAAATGAGTTAGTTATTAAATTGAAGTGGGGCAAATTAGGAACTGATAAAAGGAAAATAATTTTTCTCACACAACACATAATTAGATTTTGGGACTCCTTACCATGGCATTTTGCTAAGGTCATAAATTAAACAAGATTCACAGAAGGAATAGATTTCACATAGATAAATTCTTGAGATACACTGGGGTTGAAACAAAGAATTTTACTTAATGCTGACAAAGAATTATTTGAAGTGGTTTAAAACTCTGGGTTTTAGATATTAAGACAAACATAATGAGCACTTCACAGATGACCCCTATTAGTCAGAATGCTGGACAGCAAATCTAGAGCTCTCCTCCAGTACAGTAATTGCCACATACTTGTGTTTCAAACATTACTCTTCATGGCTATAAAGCTGAAAGTATGAGTTTACACTGCCCAGGGAATAAAGACAAGTTTGAGGTCAGGGAGTTGAAGGGAAGGGGATAACTCAGGGAGCAAACTAAGGGGCTTCCCAGTTACTCCTGCTTGAGATTTACAGCCACAGCTGAGGAGAGATTCCATATGGAAGGAGCTTGCAGAGATTGCTTTTACCTCCTCCATCTTTATTAGCTACTTTTACTGTCATCAGATAATTTTTAAATGCTGATCATGGAACAATCCAATATGGTAGTTTTCATACTAGGAAGTACAGTGATTGCTTTGTTTAAAAAGTGGGAAAATGTGATCCTGCACACAGAAAGCAAAGGTCTCTTACATTTCCTCCCTAAATGCTCTCCCAGTGCCCAGGAAGGTCACTGGACACGTCTCATTTCAGCAGTAGTGGTGCTCAGGAATGCTGTTTGGCCAATTCTAGAATATACACAATTACAGTGGTTAACTTTAAAGACTGTTTTTTTCTGCAAACACTAATTATTATAGGAAAGACAGTGAGTAGCTGCTGGAATGATTTATTACAAAACACAAAAGTGTTTGAATCAGAGCATTTCAGTTAGTGGGAAGAAGTGAGCCACTCATGGGGACAATGGCAAGAAAAGAACATGAGAAATAAATGAAATGGAATGGAATCTGAAGAAGAAAAAAAAGCTAAAAATTGCAAGGACATCCAAAACTGGAGAGATACTGTAATTGACAGTTTGGCCTAACAGGAATATAGAACTTTCCAAACAAAAATAAACATCTCCTCACAATTATACAGAAATTGTGTATCAGACAACATTTTTTGGCCTGTGCTCAGTGATATACATCAGGTGTTCAGGTCCACAGAATTTCATTTCTTTTTGCTCTTCTAACTTACAATTCTTCATTGAACTTCAGTATTGATTTACTCCCAAATCACATACTGTACCTTCTCACACTATTGCTTTGTAGGTAAATGTTAACAACACTACAAGATGGAGCTGATCCAAAGTGTTTGTTAATTCATCAGTAGTGGGAAACCTATGTGTTTTCAAGCAATGCAAATTGGTTTGGCTCCTGCACAGCTCCTACTTTTTCCAAACACTGATGCAAAAACATTTCCCAGGATTCATATCAAGTATTCATTTTAACAGCATTAATTTATGATGTAGGTTATTCCATTCTATCCTGAACAACATGACTTATTCAAAAAGCAAGCAATTTTCCAAAGTAAATACTCATTTTCCATTCTAACAGTGGTGCTCTTTGTGGAATTTAAGAGAAAGGGGCTGGATCTGGAAAACACCTTTTCTACTTTTTTTTTCCTTGGGGATCAGTCATTGTACTATTAGGATGTTTTAAATACTTAACCCTTCCCACAAAATTTTAAAACTCACTACAGAAGTGAGTAGAAGTGGAATTATGAATTAGAATTAACTTTCTAAAAGAAAGTTCTTACTTCATTTTTACTGCTACTATTTTTGTCTGCTTCTCTGGCTTCAAAATTCTGTAGATGATTATAGGATCACTCAGCATAAAAGGAATAGTATTTTTCATTACAATATTGACCTAATTGTCCATGAGTCACTTAACCTCCCCAGTGATTCAGGAAACATGTCAGTGTAAGTGTGCCCTTTGTGCTGGAGTGAATTCATCTCCTGGTAGAATTGATAAATAAAGCAAAATTGAAGCTTGAGGTGTTGGCAGTCATGACTTGGGTGCATGTTCACAGAGTGGAATGCCCATGCTGACATCTACTCTGCCAGCCAGTTGTTTGTTGGCATTATCACAGAATGCAGGGAGAAGGGGCTTTCTGAACTTCTGGACTTAAGATATGCCGCCTGAAAGACCAGTTAAATAAAAACCTACAAAAATATTAGAAGAACAACAAGAACTTGGACAGACTCTCAAGGGCACCGTGTTTGTTGTATGTAACACAGCAAGATTAAGAATTACCCAGGCAGTTAAACTGAGACAACTGAAATGCTGGGGTGTAAAACTAGGGTGTCGGAGGACAAAACAGATCTGTGATTTTGAACTAAATATCATGAAACACTTTCAGAAAAATAAAAGTTTACAATGCGTTTCTAAAAACCAATCCCTTACAAAATAAGTTCCCTTGTTCAGAACGAAATATGCTCCCTTGTTTATCTCTACATTGACCTGTTATCTCAAAATTAACTGCCAAAGAGGAGGCAAAATACAATAATTCTGTAGCTATGAATGAATACTCATACTCTGTTTTGATAACTAATAATGTAAGATCAGCTAATTAAACACCCTCTTTAAATGAATGCTTGAATGAATTTTTAATTCACTCACTGTTACCAGCATGGTTCTTAATAGAACAGAGCTCTGTAGTTTATATCTAAATGGATTTCCAGAGTCAAAATTGGAGTGCCCTCCATCAACTAAGAGGGAAAAATGTGTGGGTGTATGCATTGTGTGTCTGTGTAAAGGGGAGGGATCACAGAATCATGTTGGTGGCTCTAAATTATCAGCAAAAACAATCTTAAAAATTAAGCAAGAGTTGGCAGAAACATTTTTTCTAGATTGTTGATAACACAATATGAGTGTTTCTAGTTGATGTTTTACACCAAACAACTTCAAATACCAGGAAGGATAATTACATACACGAGCAGGGGAAATGCATTATGGTGACATGATGGGAAGCAAATCATGCAGCTGTGAAATCATCCAGGTGCCAGGATATCTCCCCATGCGAGGGACGCCAGGCAGGTGACAATGCCAAGCCTTGCCTGTGGTGTGTAATGCTGTGATATCTGGGGCTGGGTGACACTTTCTCTCAGGAATGATGTCTTAGAATTGAAGTTCTCAAGCCTCCACTACAGCTGGCACTGTGTCTGATTTACTAATTTATTAATACTAATAGCATGCTAATAGAAATTGATGAGGAAGAGCCTTGGTGTCATTCACACTGACCTGCCCAAGGACAGGAATGGGCAAAAATACACCAGAGGCATGGAGAACACAAGTGTCGTCACAATTGTTCAACTAAATTTGTGAGCAGCTGATCATCTGATGTTTGTGCAAAGAATAAGCCATTCACTCTTTCTCCAGCCACACCAGGGAGGCTGGAGCTATTAACATTTCTGTATTAATAATATTTGTTTGTGGGACTGAGTACTTGGAAGCACTCATGGTGGGCTGCTACCACACGCTCCTCAATCCTGCAGGGTAATACAGGAATCAACCACTAGGGTGAATGTAAACTAGAGCCCCAAACTAGCACCTTCTGTCTGAGCTAACCCAGCTGACAAAAACAAACAAATAAAAAAAGCCATTTAGGATAGCAAAAGTAAAGATAAAAGCCTACCCCCCAAAAAAAATCTATGAGGGTCAGCAGATCAGAAGATATTGCTCTTTCATTTTCACAGCAATCACAGCTTGCATGAAGCTGCCGGTATTCAGCATAAATAACACTTGGAAAATTTCAGAAGACAAATTTCCCCCTGCAATGTGACATCAAGGTGGTAAATGGAATTTTATATTCAAATTTTGTTAGCTCAAAACATATTTCAGGTATGGGCCAGAATGTATAAAGGAGTTTTGAACTGAAAAGCAAAACCAGCATGAGCTCATGCACCAAATTATGTCTAGATAAGACATTTTTGAGAAATAGGCATTTCTTAGTTACTACAAAAGCTTCTGGTGATAATTAAATCAGTATAGCAGATACCATGTGTGGGTTTAAATCATAATCCTTGGACTAAAATATAGTTTCTGGAAAATTCATACACAACAGAATTTTCAAATGCTGGCAGAAGCTTCCTATAGGTGTTTCAAACTTCTACTCAGCAAGGACAATTATCTCTGTTTGAAAGTTCTTTTCTATACAACTAACATCTATTTTGTTCATTTTGAGTAAAGGAAAAATACCAGGCTAAACAGATTGCAACTTTTTTGTTCCCGATACTTATTTTTCTGCCTTTAACAACATTATTTTAATTCTATGAAACAAAAGATGATTTTACTTAAGACTGTTTGCAAAAATGCACACTGAAGAAATAGTTTTGCTTTTATCTACTCTTACCTTTTTTATCAAAAAAACTAATAAACAAAAAAGTAAATAAGAAATTAATACAGCTTTCCTTTCAAAGCAAAGCCTAAACTGCTTAATAAAAAAGTATTTTCAACATTTTGAGTTATGTACAGATAATGTTTTAAAACATTTCCTATGAAAGATCACCTTTTGAAATAACATCTAAGAAAAAAAAAATCTCTGTAGACATTTTGCTTTTAAAATTTCATCCTGACCTTGAAATAAATTGAATAAATTTGATGTGGATCAAATGTGTACTAAAATAACCCATTTATAAAGAGGAAGCTACATAGCCATAGAAATATTTATAAATAGATGGTGAATATAGAAATACAAAAACTGATTTTGCAGAAAAAGCATGATTTTAAGAGATCTGCAGCTGTTCTCAACCTTTAGCATTGCCTGTGTGAGCCAAGAGATTTTTATCTAGTACTGAAGCTAAATTAACTTCATGGCTTGAATTTATCCCCTTGGGTAAACCCCTAACACACACTGTACCAGGCAAAAAGCTTACCCTCAATTTCATTTTCCAAAAATTGAAATGCTTTAAAAAATAAGCATAAATGTATTTCAAAATCCAATTGCTTTGGCCCTAAATCTATCTTTTCTTGGCAGAGTGCAGTTGTTTTTAATCTGAATGCTAATATTTTGCAATGTGGCATCAGATATAAAAAACTAATTTACATTGTGCCAGAGATCTATAGTATTTCAATACTAGTCAATCAATAAATGATTACAGTAGTGGGTTTCTGAACAAGGGAACATTATTTGAACTATAAAATAATTCTGCAAATTATTCTGTAGATGATATGCACCAAAATGTCTAGAGCAGAACAACTACACTTATTAAACTGTGTCAAAGAGAGGGGAAGCAGAGTAGAAGAGGTGAGTGATTTCAGATCAACCTCTTAAGTAGGTGTAAGATCCAGAAATGCAAAGGAGGATACAATTAAAAAAATTCTGAAGTAAGAATTTAAGTAAAAATACCTTTAATAACTGAAAATTGGAAGTATTTGCAGACTGAGAGTTTCAATTCCAACTTTTATTCCTGCCAGCATACCTTGCAGTAAGAAGGGAAAAAAATTAACTTGTGTAACTATCATGTGAAATATACTATTTATAAAATTAGCGCATTTTTTATATGCAGATATAGGCAAAATTCCTAACTAGATTTTTTTGGGGGAACTATAAAACAAGAGTAAGTATTCATTCTTGGTGTTGTATTTTTTTTCTTTGATCTATTGGATTGATTTTCATTTATCAGAAATAAGTAACCTAATGCATTCATCTGGCTAATAAACCTTATGCAGGCATTACTCATGTTACAAACTGTAAGAACTAAAGAAATTTTCCCAATTATAGCAGGGAGAAGTCTTTATGGAGATAAAAAATTCAGCAGGGAAAAATATGCACATTTGACAGTTTTTCAGCTAATAGTTTTCTCTGCATCCTTCAGGTTTTTCAATCTAATAGAAAATCTCTTTACAATGATGTAGATGAACTACTAGAAAAATGAATGTACTACTGCTTAGAGAAAGCTATTTTTCCCTTAAAAACTACACATTTTTCCTTCTTTCACCAGTCTAAACATGATAGTCCCAAATACTAGTTTTTAATGATAGCCAGGTACTTTCCCACTTACTGGACAGGTGCATTTCCTGCAAATAAAGATTTTCACTGCACATTCCACAAAACTGTTCTAGTCCAAATAGTTGCATTATTCCAAGCCAAAGCCCTCATTTTCTATCAACCTGAGCTAATACCTTTTCTAGCATTATTGACCTCAGCACATCTTCTGAGCTGGCACTGACTCCATGAGATATTTCATGGATCCGCCACCCAGCCAGGGCACAGCAATGCTCTGGTCAAGTAAGGACACTCCTTCCTGCTGTCCCCAGCCCTTCCCAAAAATGTGAGATCTCACTCACAGGTGCACAGAATGAGCTGGGAAGGGAAGGTGTGCCTGAGGGAAGGATAAAGCTGAAATCCCAAGGTTTCCATGACCCTCCTGTGCCATGCAGCAAAGGAAAGGTGGCAGCTGAGGTGTGGAACACAAAGAGTTTCCTCACAGCAGTGTCTCCTCTTCCCTTTCAAACACTCTGGGAATTAGGAGCACCAGACTTGTGCTTCACAAAGAGGAAAGGGCTAAAGGGCTGTGTTAAATATGGTGTTACAGCAAGGGAACAGGAGATTAGCACAGCCTGCCTCTTCCCTTGACACCTGCAACCAGAATGATTTAAGAATCTACCCAAGAGGGCAGGGTGGGGTCATGGAAAGCAGAGTGGCTCTGAAGCACTTACACATTCACACTGCTGCTGCTGCAGCCAAACACCAAATTTCTCCAGAACTAGGGTTGTTTTTCTGCAATTTCTATGGATAGCAGTTGTGCAGGCTTAAGGAATGGCTATTATGAACCAATAAAAATTTTAATACTAGAATATACATATTTTTGTATGCCAAGTATTATACTTGAATTTTTCCATTTCTCTGGTCTTTATTTTGCTATGTAGGGATTTACAGTATACTTTATTATATATAGCTACTCTGATAGTAGTAGCTTACTGTATGTATTTTATATGTATTCTACAGAGCAGAAGCTTATTTATTTCACATCCTTTTACTGTAGATTTTTACTTTAATATTGGGATTTAGTTTGAAAAAGTTAATGATATTGTAAGCCCAAGTAGCTGACCAAGGATTACTGAGCACAGAAAGAATAATATTATCACTTCAGTGCAGGATCATAACTGAATAAGAAAAATCTCAGGAAGTTTTAAAGTCTGTCTAACGCTGTAACTATGAATCCACAAGAAAATTCATATTCCAGCACTCCATCTGTAGAATGTGCAGAGGGAAACAGTTTTTTCTGTGATATTTTTATAAAAGAAGCCTTGTCATTTTTCATAACAAAAGAAGTTAGCTTAACTTTCCTTTGAGTTCTATTGCTTATTGTGATATATACACATATCCAGTATCTGCTTTAGTTTTAATTCAATCATCCATCAGTAATATCTGGAGCCCTACTTACCTTCCTGTTTTCTCTCTGCCCAGTACTACTGTATTTCATATTTAGTTTGCTGACCATAAGTTTAAATATCTGACTTACTTGAGCCTGAGAAGCAGCACAAAACTATCTGGATTGGTGAGAGGCAAAGGCCTTGTCTACCTCCCTCTGCCACCATTTAGGAATAGTTGCTATTTTATTGATGTTGGCTTTTCATCCTTCAATAAATCCTTCCTTATCCTTTATCCTTATACCACAGACATAGAGGATCAGGGCCAAGATAGGGTGGAGCTCTTGTCAGGTGTTTTATAAGGAAGTCAGATTTCCATATTGATGAAAAGATCAAATTTTAAATCAGGGACACTTTAAATAATAGGGGAATAATATTTTCATTGTTTTAGCTCCTATACCAAGGAGTTTCTCAGTTTATTCACACAATTCTTGTTACACCAAGCAACAGCACCAACCATTTGAGACATGAAGTTGAGGAACACAACAGTCCTTGGGGAAATTTTATCTGGCAAGTTAAGGTGAAGAGGTGCCACTCCTCTCCCTGATTGATTCAGTTATCTGTTTGCTGCTTGACAATAAATGCAGGTATTGAGTAAAACAACTGCTTTACTTTATATCATGTACTTTGTTATTTAGTCTGTTCAGATAACCACTGTGTAGTACATAATATGCCTTTCATTTCCATTCATAATTGCCTGCAGAATGTCAGCCTAAGTTCTCCATATATGTCTGTGTTAACAATAAACTCAAAGTCATTGTTTATATGGTAAAATCAAGGACATTAAATGAAAACATAATCAAAGCTTAAAAAAGAAGACAAATAAAGCGCCAAACTGCAAAATGGAGTGCAGTTTAAAAGCAATCAAGGAAAATAAAGGTGAAAAATGAAAGGAACATCGTAACAGCATTTGAGATAAATTAGACACTTTTAAGAACAAAGAAACCAGAGGGTTTTACAGGAAACAGTATGGCTTCTGATGCATGCATATTCTGGTGGCTGAAGAAGTAAACATACAGTAGACACTGCTTTCAGTAAATTACATGAGTCATTCTGTGAAGAATGAAATCTGCAGGAAACACAGAGCACTGCAAAAATTGCACATCTGAAGATTCAAAAATGACAACATCAGAAGGCTACTGAAGAAAAATACTTCACAATCTTGGAATGATTTAATTTTAAATGGCAAGACAGAAGAAACATGAAGAAATATCTTTGAAAGCAAGATGACTGGTACCAACTTCTGGCAGATAACATCAATTACTCCATGCTTGTATAAATTACTTCTTTTTCTTAATAAAGGTTTATTTTAATATAATTAAAAGCAAAACCACTAATACAGCAGTTTATATATGCAAAATACTGTATGAATACATAATGAAGGTAGATATCAGACTACCAAGATGAAACTCAAGTTCTCAGACCAATCTGTGAGGCAGTGGCAGAAACTAAGAATTCAAGGATGGTCATTTCCTCTGGCTGGTGAATTTTAGCCTTCTCCATATGGTACCATTATCTTGCAACAAAGGAAATGTAATATCTTGGTATAAAGCACTGAAAGTAATTGCAAACCCAAGCAGCAATTTCCAAGTTAATATCCTATGTTATAAAATTGGTGGGCATTTTGGGCTTCTATTCATAATAAGCAACTTGAACTGGCAGGAAATGTGGGCAGGCTTGAATGCTTACCCCAAAACCTGAAGGTAAACCTGCAGTTTACCTGTGCTGAGACACCCCTATAAACCATGTGGCTGGAACAGAGGGGAATCTAATCTAAAAAATAAGTGGATTTTTATATGCTTTTTTGCTTTTATGCTGCATTCGTATTCTTCAGCTGGTTTCTTTTACCACCTACATCTTTAATGACAATTGACAGTTAAGGAATTTTATGATCTTCATTCTCATTTTTATAATGGAGTTCTGGGAAAAAAAACAAACACATTGGTTTAGGACAACCTGACTTGCCAATGTATGACAGCACCAACGTCTGAGTCAAGCATTCCAACATGTGATTTATGCAATGTTTTTACCAGTCAACAGAATACTCTTCATACTTTCAGGCAAGACAGCAATTACAGATTGCCTCCTGTGCTTAGAAACTGAATGATTCCTGCTTTTGTGACCATTGTTTTCTGCTGCTGTCTCAGTATCTATCTCACAACTCGAATGCAGTAATTTCTGAATTGCATGTCAAGAAATAACTCCATTCCTACATTCCTGCAACTTCACTGTAACTGATTTTACAGGGAAAAGAGAGGTGTTAAATTACTGACATTTTGCTTGGGATTTAGATACCAGCTATTCACAGATATCACGATTAAAATTTAATTTTTTTATTGGTACATCTGGATATTTCCTGAAACAATTTTCATCCAATCTTTACTTATGATTTTATTCAGACCTAGAAATCATCTTGTGACAGAACATGTGCAACTCCTTGCATATCTAGGGCCTAAAACAAGGCACAAATCCATCCTTTTTATTGCTTCCATTTTTCCATGTTCCTTCACTTGAGACACCTAGAGCCAAAGCAAATCAATGCCACCCTCCATGTCAGGCCCTTTCTTTGGCTTTAGTGTGATCATAATCAAGATGCTGCTATTAACTACACAAAACTATGATTAGAAACTGACATATTTTGAAGTGTTCAAATATTTATAAAACTCTAGAGCAAAAGATAGGCATGGTATGTGCCTTATGTACAGGCAGGGGAAATATGCACAGAGAGCAGTCTGAGATCACTAGTCCTCTAAAAAGTAATACATTTTGTTTGTCTGTATTTTCTAACGAAACCTATTGCATTATGTTAAATACCCCGAGGGCTTAGAGTAAAACGTGACTGGAATGAAAATAAAGACAAAACTTTCTGTCTCATTAGATGATCTGAGTTTCAAAATCTGTTCTAAAAGTGTTGTAAAGTGTGTAGTGTTGTAGATTAATGCACTGAATACATTTCCACAGTGCTTGATGTGTTTCATAAAAGGTCCATTTCAGAAGTGTGCTGTATTATAGGTGAACAGTCGCAGTAAATAATCTTGTTACAGAAACCTAAGCAATTTTTACAAGGCGTATTTCTGGCTGACTGAACAATTTATTCTCCAGATGTCACATTGTATTTTTCCAATATAAAATGAAACAGCTTTTTTTTTCTTTTCTCTTTTTTTAAGGCGGACTCTTTTGTTTGGATCAAAGGTACTTCCTTAAATAGAAAAATCTATTATTAAAACCCATTGCAGTATAAAATTTACACTATATGTGATTACTATAGTAATTTATAATTTTATTTAATTTAGTGGGATAAAAGACCACACCAAAGCGTGAATACTGCTGAGGATAGCTGTGCACATTTTAAAAATAGGAGTCATTAGTTCTCAAACTGATCATCTCTGTTGATCCTAAAGGTTGCAGGCATCTTGACTAGATCTATGTTTAGTTAAAACTGTGTCACTTCAGATGTTACCCACTAATAAACCCATATGTCATATTATAGGCTCTGGAAGATTACATGATAATGTGATATGATAAGAACTGCTTCTCTGGAAGGCAAGGGCAATTAAAAACATTTTCACTAGGCAGAGATCATCAGTAGAGATAAACAAGGTAATTTTCCAGCATATATTTTCTTGGCTTCAGAAAAGAAATACTTTCACAGGATGCTCTCTCCCAGGAAAATTGACAGACTATCAGCAACCTATTTTACTGATGAAAAAGAAAAAAAGGAAAAAATAATCCTATGCACTAGTGGATATCAAACATTTCTGTTTTCTCATCTCATTTTCTTGACTATAAAAACAGAAAATAAGCATCAAAGGATAAATTTCTTTAAAATATCCTCCAGTTTACTTTTCATTGTTTTTTAATTATTTTTCTGATTCTGCCCACCAAGCTCTGTATTCATATTGACCTATATAAACAGTTGCCAAATAATTGAATCTAAAACTTTTTGTCTATTAATATACAGGTGGTTACCTAAATCAAATTTCACCAAAGGTTTAGGATATGGAATTTGCCAGTGAGTGATTTGTTTGATCCAAGGCCTAACTCCCTATTCTGTATTTAGGTTTTTGAGAGCTATGGACCTCACAGCTAAGAATTTTAGGCAGTGTGGAGCAAAAGGAATAGGACTGTTATGGATTACCTCCAGAGAAGGAGACTCCACATCCTCTCTGGACAATCTGTTCCAGTGCTTGGTCACTGCACAGTCAAGTCTTCCTCAGAATCAAGTGGAACTCCCTGTGCAACAGTTTGTGCCTGTTGCTTCTTTTTTTATTGCTTGGCATTACCAAGAAGAGCCTGGCTCCATCCATTAGATTAGCAAGGTTACCTCTAAAATTATTCAGATAGATTTAAAACTGTGTAAATTTGTAATGCAGCTTCAGTACAGCCTCTGAAGAAGAGATTCTTTGCTTAACTTGACTCTCCTGATGTTTGGGGCTTTTTTCCTATTGTCATTTGAATCTCTACCCCTGTTTCTGATCTGGCAGCAGAGGTCACAAAAATTGAGATAATCTATGCAATATGGAGAGGATATTAATTTGAGAAGCAGAGTGTTGATCACAGCACCTATTGCTGGCCAGTGTGTGCAAAGGCCAATGTGCAATGACAGTGCTTCACTAGCTCCTCACTTCCAGGGTCCATTAGCAGGCTTTGGAATTTCATTCAAGTCCATTATTTTTGTGGCTGAATCAAGATAATTGGCCTGGTCTCTCTTCTTGCTTGAGAGCTGGAAGGTCTCTGACAGTCTTCTTATTAAGGGGATAACCTGTCAAAGCTATGAATGTGCTGTGGCATGTCCAGCCTCGACAGACATCCCCTCTGCCCTACAGTGGGCTTGCATTAGAGCTCCCTTTTGAAAGCCCAGTGGAGATGAATGAGAAAATGATTTTAAGGCTCTTTTGAGCAAGACTCTTTATCTATACTGAGATACTGCTAAGAATCTCAGTGAAGAATCCTTCCACTAACAAGTTATGAATGACTACAGAACAGCTATTTTGACTTCTGCTTTTTACCTAAGTTCAAATGGATTTCAGTGAGTTTCCTCACGTAAGACTGACTTGATTCATGATCAGATGAAAGTAAAGCAGTGTCTTCTGGACCTTTCCTGGTTAGGTCTTCAGTGTGAACATCAGCACCAGCTGTGTGGCTTTGTATTCCCTGTGGCTGGTTCACACCATAGATATTTAATATACCAGACACAGTCACTTCAGGTGGAATCCTTTTTCCAGGGATTTTCCTGCACTGAGAACAGCACTGCTGAAGGACACCTTGAGCAGAGGAAGCAAGATCTGGACCTGAGATAGAACTTTAAAGTCATGAAAGGTGCCAGAAACAGAGGAGTTACACAGCAATGGACTAGACATCCTAAAACCACTTCCAAAAGCACAAGCCAATGAAATTAAACATTCTTCTCCTTAAAATAAGTTCCCTGGGTTGTTTTTACATGCCTTTCCTTCTTCCTTGCTTTGGAAGAGGTGTGGAAAAGAAGGCAGACCTGTGATGTACTACTCAGTAGCAGATGGCACGGGAGCCAAAAAGAGCAGCATTATTCATTTGAGAGATCCAGGGACAAATATGGTGGTCTCACATTAAAGCTTTTTTCCCCTCTGCTTCCAGGTTTGGAATGCATGAAAATCAACCTGAGGCTCCATCACTTCCCCCTTTCAGAAGCCCAAGAAAGTGTCTGGGCCAGAAGGAATGTGTTCCATCACCACTGCCATGTCCTGCTGGAGAAATGAATGTGCCAAAGTGAGGTAAATGGTGCCAGTGAGAGACTGGGAACACGAGGATCAGGTAAACAGGATCAGGTTTTTAAAACTCTAACACAATTAATATCTTCTTGCCTTAAAAGTTTGCAATGAGCAGTTACCAAACACAAATCAAGACACCATAACAAAGTATAATGGCAAAAGCACTGAAACATAGTTATTAATTTGTGTTTCTGATACAATTCTTAAGGTATTGGTGCGCTTATAAAATAAGAGAAAGCTTCAAATTGAAGTAAATAGGAAAGGAATCCTTTCCCGAAAATACTTTTAATTGGCCATCATTTCCTGTGCTTCTGTTTCCTCCAACTACAGTCACTTGTGTCCCTGTTCCTGCCTCCCACACAGTCCAGTCTTTCCTTTTTCCTCATCCTACAATGAGCCAATAACACTGTGCTCATCAACTATCCTATTACCATAGAAATGATAGCTACATCACAAATTCAGCAGTCTGATTCCTTGACAGGGTTGATTAGGAATAAAATATGAGCTGGAGGAAAGCTGAACCCTTGATTAAACACAAATAACTCTTATAATGAATAGATATGGGAATAAAATATATTTAAAATCAGAAGAAGCATCTTCATATTCTACATGAGAAGTATTTTTGACAATTTAAAAAAAAAATTTGAACTGTTTCGTATTGTTTCCCTCACTACTTCTTAAATTACTCATATACCTACAATTAGTTGTCATATGTGCTCCAGAATTCCCTGAAAAATCAGTGGAAGTACAGCTTGTAAAACACTAGTTAGGACTTTACATTTCTTTCACAATAAATATATTTAGAATTGTAAATGAACTATAGCCAAGTATACACAGCCACACAAACTCAGGCAAAGCTGTAGGTTTATTATTTTCAATCAGATCTATTTGAATTCAAAGCCTGTGTTATTTAAGGGCCTTTCTGCTAAGTTCTGACTGTTCCCTTAATAAAACCACCTCCCACAAGGTGTTCTGCATCTTGCCCCAGTCCCAGAAAACCACTTTTCCCTACACCAAATGAAGCCCTTGGCTCAGCAGGACACTGACCCTTCCCTCTCTCACAGCTTCAATACCTTAATGAATGAATCAAAGTAGGATACTTGATTGTCTCCTGTATCAAGACCAGTATTGAGCCCACAGCCACTAAAGCTGGAAAAAGACTATTTTTCTCATTCGAACCATTCATACCAAAAGAAGAAATACCATATATGAAAATAGAAGCGTTCTAACAGTTCATTTTTCAAGAGCCTGTCTTTTCAAGTTCTCACACTAAATCTAAGTGCTAAATCCTCAATTCATATTTTACTGGAGACTTGACAACTCCGACTGCAACCAGTTTATTTTACCAGTAAAAGTGTACAGTAGGGTGTGCAAACCCATTGCAGGCCATCTCTATTCTCAGGCCTGCTGCAGTGTTTCTTCTACTTCAGACTATTTAGTCAATGCCATTAATCAAAATCCTATAGCAGAAAATGCATGCATAAGTCCTACACATTTATTGCCATGGCAACAATTCAGGCTCTTGTTCATATGTCAAGCTACATCAGTGGAGATAAATTCTATTGTTTTCACACTGACAGTTCTCTCTGTGTTGGACTTAATCCATAGAAAAATATAGCTTTACCTCTTATTAAAATAAAACACAGACCACCCAACTCTCCAAATTCTCATTCCTCACATCATTTAAGCAAACAATCTGAATAGTTATAAAATTACAGTTTGATATTCAGTTTTATGGTAGCGATTAAAGAGTAAAAAATGGCCCAGTACTCATGATATTGTCTCAATCTGTGGGATTGGTTAGGAATGTAATTCTTCATGAAAAGATGAGCTCATTTCTGTGAAGCCAAATAGCAATGATACCAGAGCACTGCATTCTTGAATTAGATTCCAGTATTTTAAAATAAATGCCTTTAAGCTTTAAGTGAAGTTGATGTAGTTCATTTTCCAACTTAGCTGTGATACTGTGATTTTCATAACATAAAAATTAATGATTAATGCATAATATCCTGAAAAAGATTTTATATTTCACTCAGCTCATGATAAAATACACCGTCATATGGGTGACTCACAAGTGCAAAAGAAAGATAAGAATCATTTTTCATACATAAGCCTCTCTAGATTTACTTTTGCATGTTCCATTATGAGGAAATCTTAATGCTCAATATCATTTTATTATTTACTGCGTAGTAGCTCACAGTTTTGATTCCTATTCCCATAGACACAGTATGCTTCTCATTTTCACGGACTAATAAGAAAACAGTGTTTCATTAATAAAATACTTCTAATCTTTCATACTCTCATTATTCCCTGTGTACAGAGCATCACACTCTCTGGAAAGGCAGAAGCCTCACATCAGCACAGAAGACATATCCTTTTCAATCTGACCCTTTTTCCACTTCCTCATGCAGATTTAAGTCCCTGCTTTTCCAGCATGCTTCATATTGACAAAGCCTATTACTGTGATATACTACACTGGAGTTCATTTCAACTAATATCCACAGCTACATCTGTTACTGTCAGTGCCCAATCCAAGTTGCTGCCTCAATGAAGATGAAGACAGCCATTATTATTTACTTATTGTCACCCCATGTTATGCCAGTATCAGAAACTGCCTCACATCCACACCATGTGTGACTTGCATCAAATATATATATTTTTAAATGGGGGGCTTTGTGTAATTTGTAAATATCCTGTGAACTTCATTCATATTAATGAAACAGCGTTTGCACTTTCCTGGCATTTTTATGCAAATTGCAGTAACTCTTTGTGCGCCATGTCTCTGTACGTGACACAGGCCACAGCTCCTAAGGCAAGACTGATTTCCCTGGATGAGCAGCACAGGACAGAGAATGCCTTTTCCCATCATCTGAAAGAGAGAACCAGGGGTTCTGAAGAGCTTAAGCACAGGATATGCCAAATAACTCGAATCTTGCAATGTTCTTAAGAAGAAGAACTAATGAAATATATTTCAGGGTCTGAGCACTACAGAGCAAAATCTCTTTTCTGAACTCCAACAAACAATGTTTTACCATTCCTTGCACCAATTAAAATCATCATGTTTCTCATTGCTCCTAAATCAATCGCATACTAGTTTTCAATAAAATATGTTTTTTAAATAGTAATACTTGAAGCAGAACAAAAGCAGCTTTTTCCCATATGCATGAATTACACATCAAAATAAAATTTTAGTTCCCAGTTTAGCACTGCCCTCTGGTGATACATATCTTGGATATGTATGTGACCTATTTAATCTCAGTGTATCAGGCCCAGATCTGGACATGACTAAAATAATTCCTTCATCTTCTAATACCTCACCCTATATTTCTGCCCACTAAGTTGCCCAGCCTGAAGCTTGCTTTGTGCATAGGCAGAATTCCAGCCATCTGGGGTGAGCTTTGGATGGGGTCTGCTAAAATCTCACAGATTTATCCTGTCATCCCCTAGAGGAGTCCCTCACACAGGAGTGGGTTCTCAGTTCCCAACATACATCTACAGTACAGACAACCACAGCCATGCTTTATCTTCCAAAGCCTTCGGTATCTACTATCAAACAAGTGTTCTCAGCCATAAATCTGTCTCTGGGTGATTGTATCTGAGTTGCAGGGAGTCATCTTAATCCCCACAGGGCTGAAATTTATGAACTCTGCTTTCAGCAGAGGGTTTCCTGCAACATTTGCTGTCTGTTTATGTATCTCATTAGGAGGCACCCAGTTACCATGCTATTGTTATGCAGCTCAGTGTTTCCTAACATTTTTAAAACCATTAGGCTGCAAGGTTTTTGAAAAACAAATCGTGCACTGTGATGGGTTTTAGTTACAATTGCAGAAAGCTAGGTTAATTTTCAATCTTCATTGATTATTATCAGAGAATATAAATCTCCAATCCTAGCCTAGAACACTGGAAAACATTAGTCCATTGTTCCTACCATGAAACTAATGAGCAATGCTCCACTCATAAAGGGGAATTTTGTGTATCTGGGATGAAAGGTTGTAGGGAAAAATGGTCTGCCACATTTTTGTCATTGGTGTGAAAATCCTTTTCAAGGCTCATTTAGGGAAGCTTTCAGGTGTTGAGCTCCTTTGAAAATCTGACCTTTCACGTGGGTGGCTCCTGTTAGTGTTGAAAATGCACAAGGAATAAAACAAGGGGTTATTCTGAATACAATGTGGTGGAAAGAACTGAGAAATGTAAAGAAATATTTTAAGTATAGGAAGATGCTATAATGTTTGGGGTTATTTTGTTTTTTTAAACACCAATGAAAATTTGTGCATTTGAAGTCTGGGTCATAGTTGTAGGTAAATAAATATTCAAACCTGATGTGTCTCCCATAATGATAAAACAAAAAGAATGAACTTTCACTCTGAGTTCATTGTGCAATACTTCACATTATTAATCAGAATTATGTCACAGGATTATTACTTTGCTTAATAATGTGTTTAAGGTAAATTTAATGTAAAAGATCCATGATAGAGGCAGTCAAAGCTCTGTTAGAATCATTTTGCAAGGTTCAGCCACTGCATTAGTAGCTTTAGTCTAATACCCTAATGTTAATTTGGATTCTAATCCATTATTTTGCATGATATTTAATATGGTTTTGTAATTAGATTTTTTTTAAAACAATTCCAGAAAAAATCACATGGGTCAAAGTGCATGACTGTCATTAACTACAGAGCATTTCTGGGACATGTACAATCATAACACAACTTCTGCAATGAAATAGATTATACTGCAGTCAACAACCCATGTATTATCCTGTAAGAGAAAGAGACTCATGACAATGAAGTGAGAAACACCTACAGCTGTTCATACACACTGATCCCATTTAAAAGGTCCTTACCCTCTTGGCTGGTCCAGAATATTAATTTACATATTCATCCCTAACTCAGGTTGAGACAAAAATGAATTATATATTAATACACTTCTGATGAACTTCACTCCAAATGAGAGCTTGAGAATAATTATACAAAACATTGTTCTGGGAGAAGCAATGATACAAAAACCTCCAAGAAAAAGAACACAAGTCTACCCAAAACAAGACTGGTGAATACAGCAAACCTCAGAAGCTATGGACAGAAAGAAGGGCTGTAAAAAGATGTATCTCCTTTTATGAACTTCCTTCTTAATTTCTAATGAATTTGTACTAACATTAAAACAGTGACCTAGAATAATATCCTTTTTTTCTCCCTAATTCTCTTAAGCTTTAAATTAGTTGGCAGTATGATAAATTGCTATAAAGTAAAAATAGAAGTTTATGATCTAAAATTATTCTTCAATTCAAATGGAGACTCGGTATCCTTCAATTAAGGTGAAAATAATAATAATTAAGAAAACGTAATTCAAGTAGCATTTGTTTGCTCTAATTTAATTAAATAAAAAATATGCACACATTTATTAATTTTTATCTTGCTTTTTAGGCCATATGGACAAATCTTACTCTTGTCAGCGAATTTCAACCAATTTGCTCTTCTCAGTGGATTGTCCTACTAAAAATATTCAAGAATTATTTCAGTTAGGCTCTGTGATATTATCACAGCCTAATCTCAAAAATGTATAGAGCTAAAAGTAAAAAAAACAGAAAAGAGCTTCACGTCTGAAGCGCTCCAAATGCACAATTTTCTTTTAAAAAAAGGCTACAGGAAAATTAATAAAGAGTTCATGGCTCCAAAAGCTGTTTCTTTCTCATCAGGACACTGAAAATTATACAGTGTGACTGAAACAAGATTAGGAATCAGCATCCTGGTCCAAGATCTACTGTTCACAACTTGGTTTAACTATACCTTAGTTCATCACTAGTGAAAGGCACTGATCCTGTACACACCCTATGAGAATTAATTTGTAGTTGCCAAGTGCAAAGATATTTTCACAAAAAACGTCCATGTACATGCCTATAAAGAAAAGTCATTACCCTACAACTCACTTGCTAAAAAAGAAATAGAAAAAGAAGAAAAAAATCACTTGCATTTTTTTCCTGAGGGAGCAGTAAAGGCAGCAGAGACATAATGCATCACAAGATAATTTTCATTAAGCCTTAAGTTCTCTGCACACAAAATCCAAACAAATGGGCTGTGTGTCAGAAGACTATCAAGAAAATACAAAAATTAAAAATCCAAACCCATAGGACCTATGATGCTACACCAAATCCAAGCTGAATCCCAACACTGGTGAAAGTTTGCCACCAGACTATCAAACAATGTGTGACAGTACAAAAAAAAACTCTAATGTGAGACTTAGCAAACTAAGCACTCCACTAGTCAGTCCCATAATAATAATTATTACATTTTTATCTCATGCCCTAAAACATGATGGCCACACTCAGTTGTAAGAGATTGCAAGAACAAAGGGAAAGAAGAAAAGTTCTGTTCTCTGTCTCACAATGCAAATATCAAGAGTAATCACCCAGCTCAGAAAGTGTCCAGGAGTATCTCAGGGATGGAACAGCAGTCTGGGATATCTGCTCTTCTTCTCTGCTTTTAATTCCACAGTTAGAGACCCATCTAGGCTTTCCCCACCCCAGACTGCCTTCTGCAGTCACAGTTGCTCTCCTGGATGTAGCAAGGTGCAGATTCCCTCTCGTTCTGTGTTCCATGACAGCACAGCACTCCTGGTGTGCTGGGAATCATCTGAAGTCCTAATCACTACTGGCAAAGTTCTCCTTTCAAAGTTTTGTACATTTTCTAGTGCTGTCTTCCACTTAGAATTGAAATTACACATTAGAAGTGTTTTATATTGTAGCTATTTAATCATGGTAAAAAACATCACCCAGAAAACAATCTTTCAGAAAAATACTTATCTAAAATAAAAACCTAAACAACGGTCAAAAGCTGGGAGAGGGAAAAATATTCCAGAGTGAACTGTGCAGTTTTATATAAAACAAAGCTATCACGACTGTAATGTAACTAAGCCAAGAAATATATGATTGATTTATTGTACTGGAACCCATTAAAAATATTCCATTGCAGTTTAAAACCATATAGTCATTAAATATCTTTGAAAACACACGTTCCCTACTGTCATTATAAGATACTCTTGACAGCACATCATTTTTAATGGCACCATTATAAACAGGATTCCTAATGGCTCTGTTTAGTATGTAACAGAATTGGAAGTCAGTAATATACAGAATAGTATTCAACATAATCAGATAACAAAGAGCACTGAAGGAAAGATGAGTGCACAATTAATAGTTGAATAATTATTTTGTGTAGAATGAAATGCATTTTAAATAGGGTGTCAAACAGGCATTATAATGGAAAAATGGAGCAGTGGAATAGGCTTGATGTACATTACTTACAAGTACAACATGACCAACTGGTGCTGATATATGATCTAAACAGGAGATAGGAGAGGGAAGATAATGCCCAAGGCTAATTGCTGTGATAATGCTGGTTTCCAGCTGCAGGAAACTTCTGTGCTTAAACCAACTCCCCAGTCCAGTACATGTGCCTTAGAACACAATTTCAACTCCACCCTTGTTTTTGTTCGTGGTCCTTTCTAATAGCAACATGTTTCTTTCAACAAATAATTGTTCTTTACTTTTGTCCCTTGAAGTGCATGGGGGGAGTCAGTCTGCAAGTGTCATTGCTCCTCACCTTCACAGGATGGAATTTGTGAATCTTAAAGGACTTCAGGAACAATAAAGTTCATCTTTACTAAACTATAGTCCAGGAAGCCAGGCATTTAAAATGAAAACCATGCCCTAATTCAGTACACAATAGGCAAGATAGATTTATATGAAGTAGAAAGGAAAGGAGAATTTTCCCAACGCAGCACTATCTCTCACTAAGAGTGGAATGAAAAAAATAAGTCTCCTGACTCACCATAAAAACTAATGGGACTGTAGCAATGCTCATCAGCACAAAGCAGCCACTCCAGGTACCTCCTGCCTACAAGTTCAGGAAAAAGGAGAAGTAACTGGAAACAAGGTTCTGCAAAGAGAGTCTCTAACTGATCTTTGTTACAACACACATACATTAATATAAAGCCATAGAGCATTTTTAATTAGTTCTTATGATTTATGGAAATATAAATTGATATTCAGGAAGATCCTAACCAGCCACCAAACTTGTCAAAACTAAAAAACTAAATGAGTGTCTGTGAATGTAGACCCATGGATTCATATACAGATATCACCCTTTCCACAGAATCTCCAGTGCTTGGGAGAAAGCCTAAGGAGAGATATTAAAGTGGGTCACCACAAGTTTAATTTCTTTCATTATGTCATTTGTGGCAGTGCCATCCAAAAAGAGGAAGTGTCAATATACAGTAATAAGCTATTCAAAGTGACAAAATCTATTACATACCTCAGTATTTGTAAGGAGCAGGCTTACAGCCATACTGAGCCAATTTAACAGCATGCTTATCTACAAGTATTAATGGCTGCATATATTTGCATACTTGGATGGTTTTCAGTGATCTGTTCCTAATCAAAATAAGGAAATATAGACTTGCCTACAGAAGATCACCTTAACTGGTGCTGTTGTGATATTCATCAGATGTTTCTAAAATATACAAGATTTGTGAATGCTTAAATTCATTGTAACATTGGAGCATTTATGTTTTGGTATGTGACCATTAGGACTGATTTTCTTTTTGCCTTTTCTACTGGTAGATACTATCCATGTAACTGAAAAACTATACTTTCCCCTTTCACACTAATTATATAATAAGGCAACATACAGAAAAATATATAAAACCTAAACCTAATGATGTTGTGAACAACTACATAAAAGTTGACCTGTGTCAGTACTTTTCCCCAAACTACAGTCAGCCATAGCTCCATAAGTTCTGTTTGCCATTTTGGTCTCACTCCCCAAACTTTTTCTCCATTCTGCCATATCAAACATAAATCTAAGCTCTCCCTTGCATATGTGAGAATCTCTGCACTCTCACTGGTGTTATTACTTTGCACTATTACTCACTGTCCTATGCAAATGAAAAAGCACTTTTTGATCTATAACACATAACATTTTTAAATTTTTTTTACTGCTATCTACTTTTCTGAAACTAATGCAAAAATATCTGCACATGTAAAAAAATAATTTTTTTAGTAGCCTAATGCTGTCAGTTCCACAAGGATTTTAGAGCTAACACAGCCAAGTGATAATAAGCAGTACAAACTCTATCTCTGAAATCTGGCACATGGGTGGGGGGCACAGATCAGGTGTGAAGGTTTTAACAGTCACATATTACAAGTTACAAGGACTTTGATGACCATGGAGACGAATATGCAAGTGTTGAAGGGACACAGAGCAGCTCAGAACTCTGCTGTCCTGCTGCTGCCAGACAGGGCTGTTGCTATCTAAATATCAAGGTAGCTCTAGACCAGTTCCCCAGAGGATGTCGCTGACTGCAGTTTCCTCCACATCCCAGCTCACTCTGAGCAAGGCTCTGGATTGCTCAAATACCACACAAGGTCAAGGACCTATTAGGAAAAAAAAAATCAGCTCATGGAGGGCTCTAATTTTACTATCCATAAAAGTATCAATCTTGAAATAATGCTATTTTAAAGCTTTACATCCCTAGCTGTAAAACGGTACAACTGTCCAGGGCTGCTGTGAGGAAATATTTCATCATGTGCGTGAAGGTTTCCACAATACAGTGATAATGTCTACAGAAAAGCCCATCAGAAATATATTTTGTCAAATTATATCAGACTTCTAATTTTCTTTGATCAGAATTACTGCTTGTTAAAACAGACTGAAATAAATCATGTATACAGAACATACTTATCTGATTGAAGATTTCATCATAACACATATATAAAAAATACAGCCTGAATTTGAATAATCTAGTTTTGAATGCTTGAATTTCAAACCTTGTGAGCCCTCTGTCATATACCTTTGTTGCATGTGCAATATATAACAGAATGACCTTCACCCGTTGCATCCTTGTAGTAGAACAGAAGCATTTACTATAGATTTTATTATAAATGCCTTAATGAAATTCTAATCAATAATACTTCAGAGAATGGTAAAGAAATTGATTTCATAGATAAAAGGAGATGTTATTATCTCAGTTCAGTAACTATGAAATAGAAAGATGAAAAAGTCTGTTTTTCATATGAGAACTGAGCACAGCTGTACAGTTATATAATAAAGTATCACTTGTATCCATGGCAATAGGGAATAATTGATGCATCACAGTTATTTTTATAAACCCAAAGAAAAAAAAAATCAACTGGAAATTTCTTTGCCAGTTTCTTGGCATTGTATGTTTTTTATCTGTACATAATGTACAAATTTATAGTCTGAATACACTCACTGATCTGACTCGTTGAATAAAACATGCTGGGTTTTGCTGCATATTAAAGAAGATGGGGATCTCATGCCCTACAACCAAGCCTTTCATGAGGGATTTAATGAAAAACATTTCTTGGAATAAGATATATTGCTACCTTAAATTCAGATTGCATTGGATTTGGGATCTATACACCATAGGGATTTTTTTTTTTTAATGAATAAAATGTTTTTCAGCTGTCTTACAGTGGCAAGTTTAGGGATATTTTAGTGAAACTCAGTAGATGCCTATAATGTAAAAAATCTAATGGAGAACCACAAGTTGAGTATATATTGTCTCTTGGACCTACCCTGATACAGTTACATCTCTCAGCCCTTCTTGAGGGGAAAAAAAAGTTTAAATTCTTGCCATTTTAAAGCTAATCTACACTTACCCATTGAAATTGTACAAGGAAAGGAAATTGCTAATGTTTGGGCTTTGTTGCAATGATGAGATTAATTCACTAGATGACTAACAAGAGGGTTCAGGTGCTCCCATTGGTCTATTAATACCAATCTTGTCTACAACAGAAAGGAATTACTTTCCTTTCTTTTCCTCCCAAATGCAGATCCATTTGTTCATAACAGGATTTGCATTTGCAATCACCTCTGTTCACTTTGCTTCAAGAGATAGCAATGTTTTGCTGTGAAGACAAGTATTCCATCAAATCAAACCTCTCATACTTCTTCCTTAGCATCTTCTACTGCAGCATAATTTTCCAGCAGCATTCAGATGACCATGACAAGAAGACCTTTTGTGATGAAACTCTTTGATTTCATTTTATTTTAAATTTTCTCAAATCGGAATTCTAATTATTATTTCAAATTTAAGATGACCATGTTACATTGTTTCTGGTTTTATCCATAGCTTACTTCTGAGGATTATTAAATAAATTGCATCTTCAAGACAATGGACAGGCAAGATCTCAGAACTCCTTGTTAAATGCTAAAGCATTATACATAATCCTTCACAAACATTTTCCAAAGTGTGTGGAACATTTGTGTATGCAGTACTGAATTTCCCTCTTTTACACAGCATGGCATCATCACCTTTTCTCATTTCTTTCAGTGCTCCTTTTCACGTTCCCCTTCCCTGGCATCTGTAGGAATCGTTTGCCTGAATTATCAGATGGATATGAACACAAGCTATTTGCTTTTCAGAGATTAAAAATGGATAGTCTCTTAGAAATACCAGCTGCAGTTGTTTATCAGGGATTCTATTATTTTGGAAACTCTGCAGCACCATTTGCTTGAGCAATAGTCCTGTTACAAAATTTTTCATGAGACCAGCCTTAGAGTGCCTTTAAATAGGTAGAATGGAAGGAGGCAGGGATGTATATAAAATCCACATATCCACAGTTTGTTTCTTCCATGCTGGAATTTATAAATTTATCTGGGAATTCATGGTAAGTGAGCTTGACCTGGACCTTCACTGGACAGCACATACACAGAGGAACACTTTTACCCAATAAAAATAAGTTTTAGCAATAACTTCCCTTCTGCCATTCAAAAATTGCAGCCACTTGTAATATAATCAGCTTCCTTATCAGCTAGTGACTGTTCTTAATTCTGTTTATATTTAATGTCAGCATCTAAAAATAGTTCTTCTCCATTATTTTATCTTCTTAGGCTATTTCTTTTCCTCCCCTCCTAATATATCAAAATGCCTTTTTGTCTAGGGATACTGAACAGGGAATTAAAATGCATTAATAAAAGAAAGGTTATGGACTGTGAGTCAGCAAGAACAAAAGAACCAAATACATCATGTAAAAGCTAATAATATTTAGATAGGGAGCCCAGAATTTAGCATTTTCATTATATTTTTCAGTTAGCATGAAAGTTTAATCTTCCACTAATCATTTAAAATGTAAAATAAACGGGGCTTGGGCATATCACAGTCTATACTCAGGTCCCCAGGAGAGCAAAATCCACAAAAGAAACCTAACAATATGATGCTATATATTCTGAGATATTGCCATTCAATCTGATTTGCCACATGCCCATACATTTTAATGCTGACTTCATTATGAAATCTCTTCTTGATTAATCATTGGTGAACAATGACTAAATTGCACTCCAGCGTCAGCTTGAACTGGGACATTGTTAGGAGCAACCTTCATTTGAAAAGCAAACCAGATGGGCCAAGGAAAGGTCACTGTGGTACCACCACAGTCACAATGGACACAGCTCATGAACCAGTGGCACAAGTTGTTGAGCTGAGTCTACAGTAGCTTAAAGAAGGTGCTGTGAGACTGTTTGCATTCCAGTTCTCTCCTCCAGTCTGTGTTATCCTCTTGCTTTTTATGGTACAATCTTGCCTTTACAATCTCCAACAGATATTTCTCTTTAATTGTCACCTGCATAACCCGCACTGCTGTGGAATAAAAGGTGTACTACAATTTTCCCAATTTATAAATAGACAATCTATCTCTAAACACACAGCCATGAGATTTCCAAACCAACAAATCCTGCTAAGGAGGTGGAGTACAAAACTGCCCTAAAATCTTCCACAGCTGCCATTTCAACATTCAAAGTCCCACAGAGCACTCCTGATCCAACTAAAAATTGTGCCAGATCTCCCTTTGTTTCCACCTTATCTCACACTTGATTTTGGTCACAATTCTCAGGGACAGCTCTCCCAAGACCTCCAAGTGTTCAATTTGCACAGGATACTGAGAGCCCCCACTAAGCCTCTGCCTGGGCATTGGCCAGGGCAGCTCATCAGGCTCATTTAAACACCAGGGGAATGAAAGGGAATGGAAAACCAGCAGCAAATCTAAGAGGGCACAAAGGGGGGCTCAGGCCTGCTTTAACCAGAACACTGTCATGAGTGAGAAGTGGTCAGAAGGCTTTAGCCCAGATCTGCCACTGATAGGCTTTGTGAGCATCTACCAATGCTGCTCAGCCATACTGAAAATAGTATTACCACTAGGCCTCTACATTTCCTTCAAAATAAATACTGCTTCTGTATTGACACTGACCTGTCATTTGAGCAAATTTAAAAGTAAGAAATCACTTAATATTGATTTTTTTAACCACAATGAGAATTTGCATAACATTATAGTAGTCCACATACTTTATAACGCAACATTTGTGAAGCTTAGTAAGTCCTGGCAAATTGATATTTTGAAATTGCTAAAGAAAACATCAAAAAATAATCTTATATCTGATATGCTATGAGACAAAAAATCTCAGGAAAATTGCACTAAATGGCTTCTAAAAATCATCTCTTTTTTCTAGTATCAGCTGTGAGTAAATATATTCTTAGTGCTTAATTTCATCTTTCCTCTCAACTATCCTTCTTCACATCATGATTCCATTACAAGTGGCTGATAGACTGGATTTCTCCTTTTAATGCTTAATGGCCAGTGGTACAATCTATGTGTACACAGTATAGTCTGAAGTTTTAATAATCTTGGTCTTGTTTCAGCAATACATGATAGAAAAACTTCATATATACAACCAAATTAGCTACTGGAGCTGTACAAAACTATGCAGAAACAACTGGAAAGCTCTATTTTTCTACTAAGCTCTGAAATTCTCACATCTGAATCATGGCAATAACAAGCCAGGAATGAATAAAGCTGCCCGTCCAATAGATTTTAATTTAACCCAGTATATCTATTTTTGCCAGATATATTTATGGATCTTAAAATAATGCAGAATACAGAGAGTACTGTCAAGATACTCCATTCTTCCTTGCTCAAGGGTTTTTACAGTAACAGCAGCACACAATATAAAGCAATTGGGTTTGTTTTTAATAAGACCAATGTCCTTTCCTAAAAGACCAAAAAGTCTAAGTCAGATGTTGAATTCACAAGCAATATCTAGGGTCATCTGCAAGACTGCAATAACCAAAATCTTATAAAGGAAAGTCACAGCTATATGAACTTCATATCCAAGTGACATTCAAATTTTGCACATAAGAGATTTCAATAATAAATAAAATCAGCAAACTACTTTTCAGATCTATTTTATATTAAGGAGGTATTGCAAGAGTTATAATATATAATTTAATCAGAACAGCTTCTAGGACCACTGCATTCTCCCATGTTAATCCTAGAGGAGCCACACTGTACCTACCTGAGATCATCCCATGCTCATGGTAGCAGTGGGAGCTGTGTAAACCTCCTTCACCAATACTCATTTCACCCATTTCATAAGGAAAAACTGATCCTCCCTACACTGCTTACAACTGGATAAACTCCCACTTCTTCACTGCAGGCTGAAGAAACATTGCCACATTGGCTGAAATTATAAAAAAGAGAGAGAAATCCTTTACCTGCCATGGAATAATACAACCTTGCCACACTTATTCAAATCAGGGGTAGATCTCAGAAGATCAATATATATTTCTGTGAGTTTCAGTTGATGATGGGGCCTCTGGTGCAGGCCAAATGACTTTGGTACTTCAGAGGAGACACATGACACATGTGACACTCTCCTCAGTGGAATCTAACTCAAGGACAAATTGTATCAGCCCACACTTTGCACTTTTGGTCTCTTTTAGCTGATGAATCAATAACACAGAATTGCTGTCTCTGGTTTCTGTGCTGGTTGTGCTCTGTCAAATAGATTGTCTTCATTCACCCCTGAGTACAAAACTTTCAGGTTTTGGCATCACTTCCCTTTGCACAATTCAAATCTACTTTTCAACATGACATCCTCCTGTCAGATAAGAGACCCTTGCCTGGGGTATGGCAGCACCATGTCTTTCCTGCTCTGCCAGTAAGGACAGTCTTTCCAGTTTCCATAGAGCTAGAGGGCACAGGAAAGAAAGTACTTTAGGTTTATAGATGAGTAATTTCTTATGGTTCAATTCGGTACTTACTGGCTTAAAAAACTGCTGACAGAGAAAACATCAAAGGTACTTGTGCTCAGGGGGTATTAACTGGACAGGGGCTGCAGGAAAGAACAGGTTATAAAGTCATCAGAGAAGTGCCCAGTTTGTCAGGAATCTTTCTGGCAAGCAGGTGGATATTCTGCACTTCTCTCTGCATCTCACCAGCTGTGTTAGATCACTCAGTGTAGTCACTCTTTAATATCACTGGGGAGTTGCAGACAGTGGAAAAGTGTAGAGTGTTTCAAGGATTTTCATGGTTTTGTGCTGGCAGAGGCTACTTACTATGGGCAGAGTAGAATATGTCAACTTTCTTTACAATTTTACTTCACTCTCATTTTAGAGTCATTCAGTTGGCAAATCTTAGACTGCAGGGAATTTATTTCTCATTATGACTTGAAGAAGACTGTGACTAGTAAACGGCTAGATGAGAATATTATGGGAAGCTCCTTTCAAGGTGAAGTCTCACTAATACGCATTTTTATACTATATAAATTTTATAGAGATAAAAATCATTAACTGTTTAATGATTTTTTTCCATTTGGGTTCCTAAACAGTATCTTAAATTGAGACTTATATAATCTGTGGAGTTTCTTCCTGCATGGAAGCAATTCCTTATAGGAACTTAGGTGGCCATCCAAAAATATATTTTGTTTTCCTAGCAAAAATCTCATTGAATCAAAGTCTGAACATTAATAAAATAGGTATAAACACTCTGCTTGTGGCATGGCCACTGATGACTTGGTTGTATATAAAAAGCAATTTGGGATGTGCTGATTTTGATTTCTACAGATTACTTCTGTGTACTATAGATTGTGGGTTACTAAATTTATTTTTTTATTATTTCTGAAGATTTTATAGAGTACTTAGGATAGCACTGTAGGTATGCAAGCATTTCAGAGAGAATTGGATGGCAGGATGAATGTTATTGAACTGTAAAAACCCTGTGAGTCTAAGTTTTCCATTCCTGATAAGTTTGTCATCTGCGTGGCTTTGTGATAAGATTATTTCAAACCTGGTCTGTGCAGAAGCTCTGCAAAAGGTTGACTATGCAAGGCTATATGTGCTCAGAATTTGAACTGTGGATTTTTGGAAGCAATAATTTTCTGTATAAAGATGAAAGGGGTGAATAATAAAACATCATTGGGACAATATGACAGTTTAAATGTGAGCTTATGGCACTCACTGTCAGGTGGGAAAAAAGAGCTACACAAACTAAGTAGTAGTGACATCATCTGGAAAAACGGGTTGGAAATAGCTTTCTGCACTAGCAAAAATATCACTGAATGAATGCTACTTAGTCAGCTAAAACATCAGAACTTTTTTAATCACTCCCAACTTTTAGTTTCAACTCTGAGCCAAGTAAATCCTGATATAAGACTATCTTCAGATAATTGACCCCTTCAATATCATACAATATTCTATTTTCCACTAATATTCCAGATCCTGTCACAGTACTTCTAAATAGAACCTATATGTTCAGATATACACCAGCTAAAGACATTCCTCCCTGTTTTGTTTTTTTTAATCTTAAAGAGACTTAATTTTAATATAATCTTAGGGACAGGTGTCTACTTGTGTTATCAAATGCAAATATGTGTTTGGTTCATATCTTCCATGAGTCAACAAGAATGGCAGTCACAAGGCAATGTCCTACCCAAACTACAGGGCTGTCTTCAGGTGGAAAGAACAGCTCACATAAATTTTCCTAGATATCACAATGGAAAAAATACACACAGGTGTCACACTACCCAGTGCCATTACATTCCTCTCACTTGTAATTCCAGCCAGGAAACAGCAAGCTTCACCCTTGGAGAGACTCATAAATAGTTAAGTACCCTCTATCAACAGACGATAAAAGGGAAAAATAACCAATAAAACTACATAATGAACAACTACTGAGCAAACAGAGCTATAGCACTCCAACACAGTGAAGTTATTGCCTAGGCTATTACAAGGATTTTACAGTAATATCATTTGATTTTCCAGCTTCATGGCAATTATATCAAAGGTCTCTTACTCTTTTGAGATGTGTATCATTGCTTTAAAATAAATTCTATTATGACGTCCAAGGTGGAAAGGAGAAAGAACAAAAAGTTGTTCAAGGTCACAGATAACCATGTTCAATAGCTTATTTGCAAAATTTTGTCATCTTTTTTTAACTCCTGAAAGTCAAGTGATGTTATATTCTTGTTCCTACACACAGGATGCAGTACAGTAAAACTTTTTTCAATTGTATGCCACCATATATATAAGGGAAGTTCAAATTCTTGATTTTGGATGCAAATTGGAATTTGCACAGTTCAGGTTAAATTGACTTTGGCTTCATCTCACAACATCTGAAATCATACTGCAGTTCTCTGGTGTTTTTAGGACATAATTAGATAAATTCATAGATTAAGCTGCTCCTGGCAGTACTTGCTCTTCTGTGAATAGTGAACCAATTCCACAGCACATTGAAATACAAACTGTAGTTGCAATACCAAGTTGGCAATGAATCTTTGCTGTTGATTGTTGTGTGCCATATGGACCCACTTAAGCCTCTTCCATTTTTGGCTCTGGAAGAGAAGGCAGCCATTGTGGCCAGTCATGAGGTCAGTTTGGAAAGCAAACGGCCCAGGTGCACAAACTTCAGCAGGGCCATCTGCATCCATGACTGGTTTTTTGGCTCCATTTGTCCCTGCCCATATTTAGACACGATATCTGCCTTCTTGCGTAATGCCACCACGCTCTGCCAAACAGAGCCCTCCAAGTCCGTCCTGATTTCTGTTCTGATCACAAAATGCACCCAAGGATATTGCTAATTTCTGTGCCCTATTCTACTCTTATGCTTCAAACATGAAAAGAGCTAATATACTTTTTTTTCCCCAGCCTATTTCTTCTATCACATAAAGCCCATACAAGTTCAGATGAAAGTTCTTACAAACTTGAATGTTGGTGTTAACACTCACTTTTTAAAAAGTTTAATGCCAGCCACCAAGGAAAGCTGATATACTCAGAGGAAAGATTAGAAGTGTAATCATAATGATATTGAGATAGCTACAGCCTCTTACTTTGTTCAAAATGCAAATGCTTTATCCTTTGATACACAATTCTTTAAAAGGCTAGATAGATGCACATTAATCAAGATTATTTTGTGCTCAACAGTATCACAGTTAACAAATATCTACTGGATATTTAAATTGTACTTACATTTCCTGCCACAACTCTTTGAGGCAGAAATAATTACACTGGTCTTTTATTTTTCACATCAAAAATACTATATAAGAAAAAAAGTATAAATTAGACACATTGCAAGGCTGTAACACTGTCTGAAGAGCAAGCAAAATACATTCTAAAGCAACTCATGCATTTCATATATTAATACCATTCTGTGGGTACATTTTCTGTTTGTCACTGTTAAAATACGACGTTGTGTTTAACCTTAAGTTTGGAGAAAGTACTCAAAGTACTTGTGCATAATCCAGAGTCAGATCCACCACTGTTGTCATTCAACTTCTATATTTTTCTAGCAGCATGCAATGCAGAAATCAAGAAATAATGAATCAAGGTCACAATATTTAAGAAGAACTTTAAAAAATTGCTATTGAAAGGAGAAATATCCCATATAACATATAGGCAGATATGCATTAAAAGTCACATACTAGAATTCTTCTATTCTCATTATTATAATCTATAGCATACTTCCAGAATCATATTATGCTCTGTTATAGCTTTTTCAGTTTTAAAATTGATTAAACAAATCCTTTCTTTATTCTAAGAAGGAGAAAAACACATCTCAAATACAATTCATCCTTGCCCTGTTTTCCTCTATCTTTTGTGCCAAACTGTCACAAAAACCAGTTCTGTCACTCTGGTTATTTTTGCTGATGCAACTCGTGTACAGGACAAAGCATCTACAGAAAATCCTGCCTTGACTCAAAGCAAATAACAATTATAGGACCAAGGAGCTTTGTATGAAGCATTTCAGGATGGTGCAAGCTGCAACAAAATGAAGTTCTGATAGCAAATGAAAATGTCAATGGGGAGTTACATCGTGGTCCATTTTTAATTTCATTTCAGAAAAGGAAGTGTCTCACTGCCTGTTCAGAGTTAGCTTTGAGCCTCTGCAGCAGTGGCCTTAACCTTATCCACAGGCCTTCAAGAAAGTTGTGTTTTGTAGTCTACTGCCTCCAAAAAAACCCTGCAAAAATGCTTTTCCTCCCAGGAAAGAAGTAAAATGAAGGTGACAGTCTGGAATACTAGTGAACTGGCAGTTATTTCACATTGAGTCTTTGTCAAATGACTGACAATACATTTCAGAAATATGTGAACAGTGGCAAACACATACAAGCCTTTGGAGAGCCCTAGAATTTATTTGTACATATTTTACACCAAGGATATGGAATAAATGCATCCAGAAAATTATTTAAAATTCCAGACACACATGCTGCACTCTGATTGGCATTTCAATCATGCTTAGGAAATACAGGTTTCTTTGCTTGATTTTTGTGTGTGGATTCTGCCTCATTTTAGTTATGAGCTGTTCAATTCCAGCCTGTGCATCTCAGAGCACTCTTACAAAGATTACAGTGTTGCTGTTTGAGCTTCATTCTCTACAATGTCATTTAAGAGCAGCAGTTACCTAATTCAGTATCTTGTATGGACTACACATACGTTTGTTTGACTGTATGTGTGTATCCTGCTTAGATTCTTTTCCCTTTTGTACTAATAAACACATAGAAACCAGAAACTATTCATCATTCCACAATACTAAAGAACTTCTAAATGTCTCCTTTGTATTGTGTCAGAAAACCAAACAAGAATTTTTCAAGTGATTATCAATAGGTAACAATACTGGTAGAGAAAGAGGGATCCCAGCCAGCACACAAATGTCAGAGACCCCTCCTGTGCTGCACCCATGAAGATGTGTGTGATGGCCACACCATGCCTGCAATATCAGGCCTGCCAACAGATACTGGCCAGGAGCCAAAATCACAGCCTGTTCTCTAATGAGAAGAGAAGAGCTATGATAAGAGAAACCATAATGAACACCAAACATACTGACATAAATCTTTACAAATGCAATGCAAGTGCCTTTGACTTGTTCTTTCTGTTTACTGCGAAGGTTTTCAAGTAAGCCCTCTTGAATCCACCAATTTCACACTGGCTTCAGACACATCTGGAACTACTATATTGCATATTTGTAAAAGCAGGGCTCACCAAAGTACTATTGATGCATTAACATTTCCTCAAAAACTGAATAAATAAACAAAGCACCTTACAGAATACCTGACAATGTGCTATAGTTACAGACATGAAGCTTCTCACTTTTTTTATTTTTCTCTTGTTCCCAAGTAATCAGCTGGGAACCCTGCCTTCTCCTCCCCACAGAACATGGACATTTACCTGAGCTACCTGTATCAAGCTATTTAGAAAACAAAAATTTCTGTTTAAAGATACAAAGGAAAGATCAACTTATAAGACAAATAATCTATGTCATGTTTAATTCTATTTGCATTTTTCAAGTCACTACAATGCCCCTTTGAGTGTTTCAGGCTTATCTATAATTGGGAAAACATAGATAAACATCAAGTTGCTCTAAATTTTCATAATCTCTGAATTAATATGGTGTATTTGCAAATATTCATGTGAAGATGAATTTTGCTATTGAAAGGAAAGACCTGGGAGAAATTACAATGAAATAACATGTAAATTTAGCTTTAAAATACTTACAAAGACAGCACTGTGTTTAATCACATATATCAAAATAAAAGAGATTGCCATGTTCTTAATCAGAGCAAATATATAACAAGCTTAAAGGAAATCTCTCTACATCAGACTCTATAAAAGGATATGTCAGCACAAATGTAAAGGACTTGGGGTTTTGAGATAAACCAGCCTTGAACAATAATCTTCTGATAAATCTCAAATTCCAGATGGTCTTTGTGGGTTTCAGACAGCAGCTGTATCCAGAGAGCATCATGATGAGGAATCTGGCTTATTTTAAACAGTAAATGTAGCTAGTGGTACTGTTTTGATATTGCTTAAAATAGTATCTAGCATATATATTATTTTAAGAGAACCACTTGATCTCCTGTGAGAACATATCACAATATCCTTACTTAGCTCTCAATTTCTGCATGTAGGTTTGTTAAGCAGTGCAATATTTTAAAAGGGATTTTGGAATTTATCAAGCCTTCCACAAATGTAAAAAAATACAATCTGCCACTTTACTACCTTTGGGATAATGTTATGGCTAAAAAGCACTTTTAATCCAAATGTAAATCTCCAAATTTCTTACACTAAACATGTTTTCAATTTTTTTTGACACAAATTCTTAATTAATTTGGCTTCTTGATATTGTAAGCTATAGAGGATCAACTACATAAAAATGAGATGTCAAATCTCTCCCATACATCAGGCATAATGATATTTTCATTGTATCTTTACAAGACATCAGATATGTTAATATTTATGGAGTATACACCGAGGAATACTGCTAGAATTAATAAATAATAAAGCTAATATTTTTTTCAAAAATAAATCATCCGATATCTCATTATAAACTGGATGTCTTCCATTGTAGATAATTTAGTACAGCAATAAATAACAGGAGAGCACAGCGCTGATGGAATTATATTTCATTATTTAAAATATCTTGCTACTCATATCAGAATGTGGGGTTTTTTTGTGCTCAAACTCACGTAAATAGAACTGGTTTAGAATTGTGGGTACTTTCAAACAAATAAAAATCAGGTTGTCTTTAACATGCCAGGTAGAGATTCCTGGGCAGATGTATTGAACATGCAGCATTTCCCAAAGGCCCTTTGGAGTCATCCTTGGCTGTGTCTTGGGCAAGATGTTGCTCAGGGAAGTTTAGCCCATTGTTCCTCTTGCCTGACAATAACAGGATTCTTCCACCTCGAGCAAAATGTTACCTTACAGGTTTTAACCTTGCCACTTTTGACTCTCACCTGTAAAAGAATCAATAATAGGCAAGGGTTTGGGTGGTGGGGTTTTATGCAACAATTGATCAGCAAATTATTAGGTAAGATTTTATAGAGGCCTTGCATAAAATTTTGTGGCACCCAATGACTCACCATCTAAGAGCATGGTGCATGTTGATACTGGCATTCAGCACAGTTACTAAGTTTGTCTCCATTCTGAGTATCCAGTCTCATGGCTCAGTTTTGTAAAATCAATTGGATTTCAACCCTGGGAGTCTACATGGGTACTCAGTATTCTGAGAAGTGCTGGAGGAGTGGCTCTTTCTCTCTAGAGCTGGGATTTTCAAAGCATGCCATGGAAAGCAGGCTGAGTGCTCAGTGCAAGTCAGAGGGAATGGAGGCTGAACTCCTTAGAGCCCTTCATTTGTAAAATCACAGCCTATTCTCCTTGACCTGGGCCATGTCTTCATTCTCCTTCTAATCTGTGCCTGGTCTGCATTGTACAAGTGTTAATTAACCGATAGTAACATAATTAAGAAAATGCTGCTGTGGATCATTGTAATTCAGTTTCAGACACTGACAACGAAAGATAAATATAACGTTAAAAGAACAACTTGCTGCCAAGCATAATGGAAATAGGAATATCAATATGTGTTAATGATTAAAACTCCAGAACCTTCAAAAGTAACTCACAGCTCTATTGCTTTATTTTCTAACAGCTCTCTTTCTATGGAGCTACAAGATTTACATATGATTTTAGGAAATCACTAAGCCCATTCTGCTATTAAATTTCTCAGTATGTGACTTAGTGAACTAGTTTTATATCAAAAGCACATTAAAAAAAAATAAGCCCAGAAAGCATTTTCAGCCTGCAACAGATAACACTGTATTGTTTAGTTTTCTGTGTCTACACCTAACTGACAAGGTGATGATTTGTTTAAACATTAGGACTTGAGATATATACTGATCAAATATTATCTAAGAAAATCTTAAAGTGAAGCGGCACAGAGATTGATGTTTAATTGATTAATTTAACCTTATAAGTCAGGGAATTATGATACTACAAACTAAGATGAAGTGGAAATCATAAACTGAATTATCCATCAGGTGGATTCCATTATGTTTCTACATGTGCAAATTTAAAATCCTGGTGACAAAACCAATAATGTTACAGATAGCAAACTAGCACCTAGCCAGTAGGAAAGTAATAGAATGTTATTTACTTTAGTTGCCATTGGTTTCTATAATGCTGGGATTATTTACCCAGTAAAGTTGTGCTTCTCTGAAACCAACAAAATAACTCCCATTATCTTTTCATCACCATTTACTAGGTTAAGATTTGGCCTTTTTAGACTATTATAATAACACTGTTGAAAGGGGAAAAAATAACATTTATGCTGAATTTTAATGGCATTATTATACAGATGAGCCAAACTTCTATATCCAAAAAACAAAATTCTAAGCCAATTTTACATTTACAGTAAAGGAACAAATCCTGATAGATTTTTTATTTCCAAGCTCCTAGATGTGCCAATAACCCTATTATTGTTCTACAGTCTTCTTCTCAATAACTTCCCCAGTGCAGCAGCTGTCTGGTCAGTGGATGAGAAAGCCACTGAGAACATCAGGGAAGCAGAAAAGAAATGAACAGAGTAATAACAGAAGTAAGAATTTTGCTTATTCTGCTGATACTTAGAGCTGGAAACAATGCAATCACAGGAACTTCCAGAAGTACTTTCAGAACTCAGTAAGGTAACAAAAGGGGTCCATAAATATGGCTCAGAGCTGCTTTCTATTTTCATCTTTTCTTTATTTGCCATTGGACTCAACCCAGCAGAGTGACAATGCAAAATATTGATTCCCACATTCAGAAGCTGGATCTGGCTTTTAGGATCTATAGTTTCTGTATCTTTCCACATTTGAGGCTCAGAGTTTTCTACTGAAAGAAAGTCCACAGGAGAAAGCACAATTCCTTATTGTGAGGGATATGATAGCTGCCTGTCTTACAAGAGTCAAACGAAGCATTTGAACCCAATCCTGCAAACAACTTAGATGTACCTATACACATGAAGAGCCTCACAGAAATTAACAGGGCAGACAAAACACAAAATTACAGGAATAAATGCTGTGGGACTGGGACTTGGAATATTATACATCTGCTCTTTCCCAAAAGATGGGATGAAGTATATCATCTTTTCCACCTGCACATTGTGTGAAAACGGAGCTCAGGGGAGCATACATCCTAAAAAGACAAATGACAACACCAACAAGATGTCATTCCTGAGAAATATATTTTAAAGTTATCCAGAAGTTCCCCTATGACCTCATGGGTAACATCTACAGATCACCAATACAGAGAGAAACTGTACAAAGAAACCCCATTTCACATATATACAGTGTTTACAGATATTACAGAAAAACTGACAATTTTTTTCTCGCTTTTGTTATCAGCAAGAGGCTATTCTGTGAATTTTAGATTTGGGCTTTTTTAGCTAAAAATTCTGTGTGTTTATCCAAGGTAAATATGCTAAATATGCACACATTAATAACATAAGAACACGGACATTGTTTGGGATTAAATTAAAACCATTTGCCTTATGCATGCTCATTTCCTTTTTTACTACTCAATTCCCCTATGATGCCATCTGATCACTTCTTTAATGTCCCCTGTGCTTTTGCCTTAGCAATCTTGCCTGCTAGGCCATTCCACACGTTTGTGATTCTCGGCATGAAAAAAATGCTTCCTGACATCTGTTCTGATTTTGTTTCTCTTTAATTTCCATTTATGCTTCCTTATCCTAACATCTGTGTCATTGTGCAAACGGTAATTCAGATTGACGTTATCTGTGCCATTTCAGATTTTACATTCCCTAGCTAAAAGCTACTCATAACCACGTAGTGGTTTTGTACTTCTTATTGATAGTTAGCTTAGCAACATTTCCTGGTTCTAATTCATGTTTTAGGTTATACTTCAGCTTTGTTGTAGTTTTTCATTCTGTTTCTTCCAAGCTGAGGGTTAGCACTATACTCAGTGGGCCATCTTCAGCCCATAGGTGTTTCCCACAGCTGTTGTATAAGAAAGGAAGTTGAATTTGGCCCAGTAAGCTTAATGGGGGTATCAAGAGGACTGCACATGATGCTAATTTCTGCCGTGGGCTATAAGTGTACCTTTGGTGCCTCTGCTAGTCTGGGAGTTAGGAAACTTTTCAACTGCTCCTCTCAAAGGCTTGCAGGGGCTTCAGCACCAAACCATACTCAGTGAATAGTCCATAAATAATTTCCCCCCTCTTTGTCCAGACAGAGAGGTAAGAAGATATTGAAATTACTCTTTATATTTCTCCAAAGTTAATAAAAGGATCTGGGACCTTTTTTTTCTGCACCTTTAAATCCCTAAGACTGAGTATGCCCTTTCACTTGTCCTTAAAGATTAATTCCAAGAGATGAACTGTCAGAGCACAGACTCACAACAAGCACAGCAATTACCAGCAAGTTTAACAGCAATTAGCAAAGAGCCCATTTTATATGGCTGGTATCTATGACTGAGCTAAAACTGGACTATTTCTAACACTAGAAAATACAGAGAAGTAAAGAGATATAGCAGCTGATCATGGGGTGTGGAGTAAGGGCTCCTACTGGAGAACATAAAACAACTATTGATCCCTTTTTTGTGGTAATAAAGAGATACAATTCATACAGAGCTGTGTCTCAAGTCACAACAAAGCTTTACTCTTTTGCTTCCAAAATACTGAAGTTGCATTATATTAAATTATTAAAGAATTAGAAATACTTTAGGTATTTGTTCACCTTACTTATTCTTGACTGATGACAACCCAAAGGTGATACTGAACCATGGTAACACCTAGAAAGGTTCAAACAATACTTGTTTAGCACTTAATCCCTACATAAACTCTCACCAATGCATAACCTTTTAAAAGGAGAATTTCTGAAGAGATTGAAAAATTATTCTCTTTAATTCCACCATGCTAACAGAGTGTTTTGGAAAATACAGTTAGTTACCCAGGAGATCCAAACATGTATGCTGAGGTTTTCTAAAATTCTTTATTTTCTTTCCACATATGAGCAGAATGTACACTTAAAATTATTATTCAATATAATTCCTATACAGTAAGAAAATAAGAACACTCTGTTTTCACTGTACTTGGAAAGAGTATGTGTTCTGCCTAACTAGGTTACCTAGGGTTTTTTAAATGAAAAACCATCATTCAAAAACTGTTTATTCTACAAAGTAAAAGAGAAGATAAAGGTGACATTAATCTTATTTCATAAAGGATTCCCTTGATTCATTCACCTGGATGAAAAAATGGGCTTTGAAATACCCAAATATGATCCAGCTTATATCTCTAGAATATGTCCAATGAGAGAAAAGAGACCAAAATCACAAGATACTGTGACGTAAACATGGTGGAGGCATGTATGAACCCATGTAGGAGGGGAGACTGATTTTACAAAGGAGGTATTCCAGAAGTAATGTGGTACCTAGAGCCTGTTTCACATCCAAGTAAAAGACCTACTCTTTGTAGCCAGCAAAGAACTGCATTTTGAGCACACTAACAGGGAAGGTGGAAAAGGAAGGAGCTGATACCAATATCTGTTTTAATTAAAGGTGAGGAGTGAAGAATTTTCACATATTATTTACAGGCAGTGCAGATTTCTTTTGTCTTAACTGGGTTTGCCAACAGTCAACATGGCATTCTAATAATGCTTAACAAATTCTACAAACGCTGAAGAGTGTGAAGCTTTTTAACATTGCTCACTATTTTCTCAAGTAAAATGGGAATTATTTTACATCACGTCTTCTATGTTATTTTAGGCAGGAAAAAGGCATTTTTTTCAAAGTGCTTTATATTCTGGAATGCAACAGCAATTCCTGTACTTCCAAGTAATGCTTCCTGTCTTACAAAGCAGGCCTGGGTTACTGACCCTGCTCTAACTAAGCTTCTTCCCTGATTAAAAGGCAAGTTTCTTTCATGGTTATATCATTTTAAAACCTATTCAGATGTGATAACATTTTTGCTCCTGTATCTTGGCAACATGATTTATTCCGTTAACACTGAGTGTTACAGTCTGAAAAAGCAGTACCATCTGGATGGAATTAATAGCCTACCCAGAAAAATAAATGAGAATGGTCTACTATAATTAACATGTAGGTAAAGTATATTTAACAGATTATTATAATTAATATATCAGTTACTGATTTCATGCTAAACAGGATTGTGAACACAAGATATTAAGATTAGTTACCCTTTCTGTATGTGCCTAGTAAAAACTCAATAGAAGAATAGATCCAAAGAATCAATAAAATTGACCTTAACATTAAGAAATTTCAAGCAAAGAGAGACAATTTAGGGTATTATGAAATAACAGTAGAAAATTACTCATTTCACGAATTCTGAATTAACACCTGTAAAACTCAAATGTGACCTGAAACAAAACCAACCCCCACTCAAAAGCTTGAGAGATTAATTTAAACACTGTTAAAAACATCCATCTATGTAGGGGCACAGGGCAGACCTGGTCCTTAAAGCTGACTTAGAATTACATAAAAGGTAAGATACAGCAGCAAGTCAACAAACAAGATGTGGATTTGATGAAAATGCCATAAAGCATTATCACCCCCACTGCATTTTGTTAGTGGGCTTTTCATAAAACACAAATGTTGGTTTGGTTTTCACGGCCTACCAAAGATCCAGGGGTTATTTAGCAACTTCCTCAACCTCTGCATTCCAATGACAAAGTTCAAACTTTTTGCTACACCACAAAAAGCATTTACTTTTATTCAAGGTCCTAGATGTCTTTTCGTTTGAACTGATATGGCATCACTAAGAGATGTCAGATAAATAATAACACATTCACAACCCCTATGTGTGCATCTCTTTCTTTCTTACTTAACAACTCCAGAAACTCACATAGAATTCAAGATTAATGCATGAAACTGATTCTTTGCACAGAAATGTAATAGTTTTTTGAAGAAAAGATTTCCAACTGCCCACTCCTCAAATCCCCCCCATCCCTTGCATAATTAGGCCTTTTGTGTCTCCAGATTATCTTTAAATTCATGTTATTATAAATCTTGTTTATTACTGAAAAGACTAAGGGTCATTTGACAGTGGTGTTGGGCACATTACAAATGAAGTATGTAGGAGAATCCATTCCAAAGGCTTGCAATTTAAACAGAGAAGACAAAGAGAAGATGAAAGAGGGAAATTAAATTCAAATGCAGTTAGAGAGTCAGGGGAATTCCCTGCTTTTCTCCTGACTTTCACTTTATGGACAGACACAAAAGTTAAATGCAATATAACAGTAATATTTTTAAACACATTTGGCATGACAAAATCATGAACCACTTACAAAAAAGGCTATAAATAACAACAGAAACCTAAACCAGCCACCACTATTCAGCACATGGGTCTCATTGAATATAATGAAATAAAATTTAAGTTAATTAGGTTAATTTCTTTTTTTTTTAAATTCAGATAATGTTGTCAGGGGAGGGGGGGCTCAAAACATTAACTGAGATAACTTTCTACTAATAGAATTCCAAAATTCTTACTGCACATCAATTGATTGTGGAAAATGCTAAACACAAGGCTGGCATGTGGATGAGAGGGAACATTTGGAGCTTGCAAGATTCCACAGTTAAGTAGATGAAATAGAATGCTACAGTATTCTACAGTAATTGTTACCATTTAAATAATTACTTTAGCTGATTAGTGTAGAATAGGAAGTAAAAACCAGCCAAAGAGATAATTACAGGCATGGCAGAAAAAGTTTCAGAAGCTTCCATGTAGAAATTAAGATGAAGAGCATCACTTTGCATTCCTTTCCTCATTCATGTCAACTACAATGCTGCTGCTAACATTCTCCAAGACTTTAATTTCCAACTCCAAGATATATTCCAAAGTAATAATGTTCCCAGCTCAATCAAATTTGCTTTCTAATGCAAAATGTTAGCAGTATTGTCACATGGTATTATGTCAATAGATTATGACATTTAAGTTCTGCAAATTTTGTCTTAACATTACTGAAGCAGCTATTAGGATTTTTGAGAAATCAAATATGGTTTAGGATTTATGTCTTATTCTGGAACATCTGTTATTAGTCTCTGACAGAATTCGAAACTAGCTGGATCTCCATTCTGTTCCAAATCCATAATTCTGTAGCCTACCCAGACTCCTATGAGTTAGTAGATAATATATAGTCACACCTAAGTGAAAAGCAGCCTGGATCACTGGGAATTGTTCTTGTGTATTCTAGAAGTATATAAGGGCTGCTAACAACTTGCACTGATTTCTCATTTTATCTATAGGAGAAAAATGTAAAAAGAGATGTTTTAAAATTCTTTAGAATTCTTTTATTTTGTGTAAGTTTTTGCAAAATCATTTTTGCTAATTGGGACATAAAAGTTGGAATAAATTACATAAATTATTATTTTTAGTTGTCTTGATATAGAAAAGCTATCAGAAAGGTTTTATAAGGAAAGCCCTTTGACACTGATTTGGATTTGACCATAGTGGGACTGCTGTAACACAGAGTCACCATCAAATGGCTCTGAACAAACACAGAAGGGAAGAGAAGGGAAAAAAAGTCATATCTGACAGGAGTAAGATTCAAGGGTTTGGGTGAACAGTTTTTATCAAAAAACAGGCAAGAAGTGACTGACACAAAAGTCCTCAGTAGTAAAGTGAAAATAAGAGGAAACAAGCACAGTGTTTTGGGGTTTTTTTTACAGAAAATAAATGTCTTCCTTGGGATGATGCATATGGAAAATAGTTAAAAGGCAAAGAACAGCTACACAACCATTCCCTGTGGTAAAGAAATGTAAAGAAAGTTCATAACATTACACAATATCATTATAAGTGCCTGAGTACTCTCTTTTGTAAGTCAAGTAATCTACCTGCAGGAAAGGTATGTGTATCTTCTAGTATGAAATTACTTTCAGCAGCCCTGCATAGTGTCTTTCTCATTTTATCATAAATTAGATACAGGCACTTAACTAGTCTTTATGAAACTAAAATGCATCACAACATTGCTGCTACACAGGCAATGATCCACAAGTGAAAAAGTTGTATTTTGTCATATTATGAATTCTCATTGTAAATAATTGATTTCTGCAATTAAAACCTTTCCAGAAATTTTAAGGCAATTTTTTTCTACTAGGTTATTCTCCATTCATAAGAAAGGGAACGGATAGGTAATATTTCTAACAGTTATTTTCTTTTAGAAAAAAAACACTGAGAGGCATATTCCTGGTCTTAAAGGAATCCTTAGCCAAAACTCAGCTATTTTAACCTGACAACTTGATACAGGTCAGCTGTATTTGTCCACCATCAACATCAGCTAAAGAAACATTATTCTAATTGAAGAACAGAAATGCTGATGTTACAATATGATCCATAAAACCCACTAAAACAAGGTATGACATAACTCTGGCATTTACGTTACAGAAGCCACAATAGTCCCCATACTGGAATAGAAGCCCTGCTGGAGCAAGAGCAATGCACATCTAATGAAAATAACATTTATTCTTGAAAAGAGACCAATCTAAGTGAAAGATGAGAAGAGCAGATGAACACAAAAAGGAAGCAAATGATAACAATGAAAGATAAGAGAAGCAGCATGATAAACTCAGGTCACAGCACCCAGCCTACTGAAGTACCATGAGCTCATCAAGAGCTTAGGCAGGCTTTGGTTAAGGACCACCAAGTTTTATGGCATTATTTTAACCACTGGAAGGCTCTTGTATTTTTTCCACAAATACCTTGGTAAAGCATCAACATGGTAAATGTTCTTGTTAATAGGGAGTCCCTAGTTGCTACATAACCAGCATGCCTGTGCAATTTCATGCAAATCAAATTCAATTTACAGTGCTTTTACTTCATCTGCAATTAAAAGTTGAAAAAAAGGAAAGAAAAAAATCCTATCAAGTAGAGGCTATCTATTTCTTCATAAATAGGACACCTTTTCAGAGACTGTCTTTTGTATGCAGTGGTAGAGATGAGATCTGTACAAAACACAAAAGGAATAAAGTATCAGTGCTCAGTATTGTGAGGGCATTGCCCAGATTCCCTGTCAAGCCTCAGTTCTGTACAGGCAATAATAACCATTACTGGGCTTTTTGGGTTTCAGTCACTGCTGTGACTCTCAATACAATGAATACAACACAAAAAAACATTTTAAAACTGCTGATAAAACCCCTTTCTTTTTCCACCTTTGAAAAAGTGTTGGGAGAGTTTCTGACAAAAGAAGGAAGTAATTTCAATGAAAGGGATAATGGGAAGTATATTGAATGAGAAAGAGGATGGAGGGCAGGAAATGCAACAATAAAGTTTAATTAAATTAAAGAACAAGCTCCAGCAGTGAAGTGTATGCTGGATTTTTTTTTTTTTGTCTAAGAACTGACAGAAAAAGTTTAACATAGGTTATTAAAGATAAAAAATATAACCATTGCATATAATATAGAATATACTGATCTTTGATTCAAAAGATAATGTTCCACTGAATATCTCCTTTTTTTTAATAATTTACTTGCTGTAACATATTTGAGGAAACCAAAAGGAGTGTGATACATGGAGGATCTAAACCAGCATCCTCACAGAGATACTTATTTCAGGTCATGGAAGCCAATCAATGTCAGAAAGAATAAGGAGGTACCATTATGAGTACCATAGCTTAAAACAGGTGTTTGAAATGATAGATCCTGCCAAAATCAAAAGCCACTTCAAACCATATCCTGCTTTTTCAACCAGAGACTTTATTAATCTGATAACTTTTCAGTTCCTCCAGATCTAAGGGGAGGTGGGCAGGAAGGAGTTAAACACCCAGTAGAACTGAATGAAATCACTAGCCACATTTCATATTAGAAATTCAAGTATATTAAAAAATGATCACAAAGATTAGGATCAAGGCCCCTACAGCTTCCACCCCAAAATGTTCCTTTGCAAGCCTCCTTCTTAAACTTTAAGACCGATACCCACGTTGCTGTAATAGTGGCACAACAGGATTTTGTCCTTAAATTCCACAATCATGCACTGCTTTAGAGGGAAACTAGAGCTACAGACCCCTATGAAACTCATCAAGTTTCATACACTTTCCCCTTTTCAGTCGTGTGATTTTCCCCACATGGTGTGAAAGAAAAGTTCTTAAACTCCTTGTGATTCTGCGATGACAGCATGACTTGTATTAGCCATGATAAAACCAACACATAAAGCAACTGTGAGCACAATCACACAGAAGTGATGGAATAGGAGCTGGTAAAATGCTCTCTGGGCCATGGAAAAAACCTAAACAAAGTAAAACACTCATGAGTTCTAGACCCCAGGACTCCTGGGACTGAGACCCCCAGCTAACAGTGCCCAGCAGAGGAGCAGGTACAGGTGAGACTCAGCACCCAGCACTAAGGGCACAGAAGCAAGCAGTAACCTCTACCAGCCTTGCCTGTCTCCCCTTGGGATTAACAGCAGGAGAGCTGCATTGCCAGTTGCCTGGCAATAGCTAAAAGCTCAGAAGGAACCTGAGCTGCAATTGGATTTTGAAACTGACTGAAGCAAATTTTTTTTCTTATATATTTTAATTCTCATATTTAAATCAATTGACACACCAAGGCTATCAGCTATAAAAGAATATGGTTTTAAGATTTGAACATGATTCTGGTTTCCTTTTCTTGACATTGCCCAGATTTGATTACCTTCATTTCAGCAGCAGTTAACAATACAGTGTTTTTAGCCAGCATTCTGGGATGAGCACTTAATGTACTTAACTGCTGGTAAAAAAAAAAAGTAACATTATAATTGAGCTCCTCTCAACAGAGAATATCACAGACTATGTTCACAATGCACCTGACTGAGAAAATCAGTATTTCATAGGAATAATGATTAATTCATAAATATATATTTGATTTACTGTCACTGTTTCCACTGCAACCAAAGCAGTGCTACTGACAGAAAGATTCCCATGCTATGGTTAGAAAAAGTAAAAAAAACCCCAAAACATCTGTTAAGAGATTACTCCATATATTAGATCAATCATCTTTCACACATGGCTTTTTTACAACTTCTTCATTACTTTTCTTCATAGCAGAAGTATAACATTAACAAAACCCTATAGAGTTATAGACTCCCTTTAGGAGCATATTGCCTGCACTCACTGTTTACAAATAGTAAAAATTTTGGGGGTATTTTCCAGTGTAGTTTACATTTAGGATAATTTTTTATATATACACCAACATATATACATATATCTATGTGAGATATATATCTATAATTTCAAGAATACTTTGGCAGACAATTTCATAACAAGGGTAAATGGCACTTAAACTGAAAACAGCTTTTATCTTTCATTGTCAAACTATGAAGTTGTCTTAGGCTAAGTATTTTTCCTTGAAAGAAATAATGTAAAGTGACAGAATAATAGAAGCCTAACATGTTGCAAAGGACATAAAAATTATCCTATAGAATTCAAAGCACCTTGAACACTATAGAACCTAGGAGCTATAAAGGAGTATGGGGACAACACCCTGCAAAAAGTTGACAAAACATCCTGTCACCAACCAGATGCCACTGTTGAATTAAAAAAGTATATTTCTGTACTTCATCATCAGGTTTCTAAAAAAGCATATTTAGTCATATTTGCAGCTCTTCTGAGAAAAAAATAAACCCAAGAATAGATGTATTTTTAAGTTTGTGGTACCAAGTTTTCATCATTGATCATGGTGGCTTTTCTCTGGCCTCCCAGACAACTTGAGAGCAATGATTGGTAGCCACTGGCAGTCAGAGCCTTTATCTGTGCTTTGGGTTAAGCACCATCTCCTTCTCCTTTCTTTTGCTGGTTTTGCTGAGGTGAAGTTAATTTTTTCCCAGTCTCTGGTATAGGGCTGTGTTCTGGATGTGTGCTGAATCTGTATCACAAGGATGATGATACAGAGATGTTTTTGTTATTGCTGAGCAGGGCTCACAAGGAGCCAAGGCCTTTGCTGCTCCTTGTACAGCCAGGACAGGTGATCCCAGCTGACCAAAGGGATATTCCAGACCATGTGATGTCATACTCAGTGTGTAAATTAGGAGGAAGAAGGAGAAAGAGGAGATATTTGAGGTGTTGGTGTTCCCAAGTCACCGTTCCCCAGGATGAGGCCCTGCTCTCCTGGAGATGGCTGAACACCACCCTGCCTGCCCATGGGAAGGGATGATTTCATTCCTTGTCTTATTTTTGCTTTTCTTGTGTGGATGGCTTTTGCTTTTCCTATAAATTGTCCTTATTTCAAACCCACAAGTTTTCCTGCTTTTACCCTCAAATTCTCTCCCCTATCCCGCTGGTGGGGGAAGGAAGGAGCGGCTGCATGAGCCTTGGCTGCTGCCTGGGGTTAGACCACAACATACCTCCATTTGAAGAAATTAACTCCACTTCTGAAAAGAAGCTGCTCCACTAAGATGTGGAAGCTGATCATTCTATGTTGTATAAAAGCCTCTGAAATCAGAGAGCCTCTGGCAAATCCATAGGTGTACCCAGAGCACCAGCACAACACACAGCAGGGATCATCCTGCAGCCCAAGGGGGAGCAGCTGCCTCAGTGGCCACTGCAACTTCCAGGTTAGCTCAAGCACTCCCAGAGCATTTCTCCTTCCCACCTTGTTAGTTCTGTCTAGTCTGCTGTGTGTGGTATTTATTTATTTTAAACCTGATGTGATTTACTATCTTTTCTACCAAAGGGCTGATCAATGTTCCCCACTACTAACTCTAAGCTATCAGACCCAAAAAATTCAGTTTTCATTGACAGCTTAAATTCATGTGATCACAGCAGCAGTGCTACCCACTAAAGAATAACAGAACACTTCACCAAAGCCCTAAACACTATTTGATATAAGAATTGAGATATTTCAAAGTTACTCTCAAAAGCCTTGGCCTTACTTTTAAGAGTAGATGTCTTCTGCTGCTTCTCCTCAAGACTCAGGGAGCTAATTTCAGTCCTTCAAGTGAAGTCTTCTATGACAGGGGTTAGTATTTCAGTCAGAATTCTAAGATTAATTTTTTTTCCTGAAATAGAATGCATGTACTGCATTTTGTAAGAAATTAAGGGTTAGAAGTTAGGAAAAAAAAATCTATAACGTTCATTCAGTTCACTTAGACCATTCCTATTTAATAGGACAAGTGCCATGTTGTAGAATAAAAACATAGTGATGAAATATCACTCTGTGAAATGCAGCATTTAAAAAACATTTGAAGTTTTTTAAGGCTTCTAAGAGGTATACCCAAGAATGTTCCAGAAGCATTGGAAGCTATGACAAACTGACTAATTCAAAACACTCACAGTATGACAAAATTGTTAGCTTATGATTAAATTGTAATACCTCTTCTTTTTCCTGTATTACCATAAGAACCTTCTAATTAGAATCCCTGGCTTCCTAAAGTAGATTAGATAATCTATTATGTGCTCTAGAAAAGCCTTTTTTACAGACATGCTACATTAGATCAAACAGACCTTCTGACTGTCAGGAGAAACAAATATAAACAAAGGTCACAAAAATAAGTATTCTCTTAATACCTGTTAAACTTGAATATTGTTCAAGTACAAAAGAGTTGTGATAAAATAAATTGGGTGTTTTAGTGTGTATGAATACATAATATTTATATTTAATGGCCTATTGTTATAAATTATAAATGCACTTTAAACATGCATATCATGATAGCCCATTATTAACTATAACTATTTTGTCAGGCAGTAATTTGCATTTAATAATTTCAGTCATTTTCTTATTCAGACTTTGTCTTTTCCCTTTCGAGTTCTTTTACTCCTCGGTTCCTCTGGGCTTAGGTTACTTTTTCAACGCAGCAAACTGTTGGGATATAATGGTTAAATAATGTGAAATTGCACTGATGCCAGTGAAATAAAAGCAAGTTTTACAAAACCAAGTTCCTTCCCTGAACATAATAACAGTAAATTTCTAGTGTCCTGTAGTGCAATATCCATTAGATTTATTATGTTGCAATTCCCAATCCCACTAGTTCTGCCTGAGGGTGAGTATATTACATTTCATCACAGTTTCATTTTCTCCTACAGATGAGAAATGGGAATGCTATTGCAGTTATGTAGAATGCATGTGTTAAATCTGATCTCTAATAAAATCAAACACATCACAACTCACAGCACTTTAGCACAGTGTCGGCAAAATGAAACACCATCTGTCATCATGTAGAGACTGCCTTATTGTAACACAAAATCAAACTGCTCAGTGTGAACATTGTTATTTAATAAATGGGTAAATGGAAACTGATCATTATGATCTTATTTATTTTAAATGACTGGTTAAAGCTACAAAAAAATGCATTATAACTTATCAATTAGATGTATGGACATTACACTAACACCAAGAGCAAACATCCATAAGCCAAGCCAAAATTTTAAATGCCTTCAGTGAAAGAGTGAGATAAATATGCGAGACACACACTTACAACAAAGACCTGCCAAAATTAAAGCTAAGGATAGAAACTGATGAAACAAAAATTCACTGTCTGCACTCATGAGACAAAACCAGCTGAATGCTATCTTGTTAAAGAATAGCTACTTGTAGCAAGCAGGTTTTAAAAAAAGCAAACATCATGCTCTGGTCTGAATGAATTACAATGATAAAGGTTAGTCATCATCCCAACAAAAGCTGCATTCCTAAGAGCTTCTTCTTTAGCCATTTTAACACATATCAGAGTGAAGAATGATGCAACATATTTGCTGTTAGTATGAATTAATTGCCTTAAAGAAAAAAGCATTCATCAACTAAACTGTTCCTTTCTATTGACAACAACAGATAAAACAAGTTCTCAGGTTTATAATTACAAGAACCTAGATTTGACAATTTAAATGCCAGCTTCTAGTTATATAGGTTACTTTTGCTATTATAGCAAAAACCTAAGTCATTTATCTTCAGAAAGGATCTTCAAACACCGAATATGTAGTTTTCAAAGAGCTATTACTGCATCTGCAGAGACAATAACATGTGCTGACAAAATCTTAATAGTCCCATTGCCCTCATATCATATTTAAAGGACCCATGAGCCTGGTAAGATGTCAACAGAAGTATCCAATGCAGCAGCACTGACACTCTGTGATGTCTAAGGGAGCAAACAGAATGCCAGTAAAATCTCACATGTTTATGAATGTGAGAATTTTCTCCATTCCACCAATATTGTATCATGACTTGAACAGCCATTAGCATTTCAGCAGAAATGCCCCATGCTATGAATTCATTTATGATTATTTTTCTCATTGTACTGGCCTCAGAGGTTATTACATTTAACTTAAATACATCATAGGAGCTATCTGTTTGGTTTCTGTTTTCTTCAAGGCTTTTCTTTAAACATTTAAAAGAAATATTTGCCTTAAAAAAAAAAAAACCAAAAACAAACACTATCTGTTATTCCAAACATGCAATTTTTTTTTCATATGGGTAATTTACAAACCTAGTAGGTAAAATGGATGCAGACAATGAATAAAACCTCATTATTTTTACAGTGCAAATTGGGTCTGTACACTGAGCTATGTTTTATGTTCCATTGATTTTGATGGCACATACAATTTTTTTTAAAATGACAGACCAATATATAGCCTTAAATAAAATTCTCAACATTTGGGACATGAAACATCAGGGCACTTATTTCGTATTTGATTTGCCTTGTTCTTCTTGGGCCTTGAAACACCCATGTTTGTCACAGAGAAATACCTACCAGACAAGACCCCAATAAAACATAGGCACCGAGTGGTGAAATAAAAACAGTAAGTGTCCTTTATCCTGCTAATTCTCCAGGCACTGAGGGAGAGAGTCATTTACCTACCACTGAAATGCAGGCACTTGCAGTGAGAAGCACAGCAGCTGTTTAAGAGCCGCATTAACGCCGCTCAGCAGCGCGGGACAGGCGGCCAGGAGAACACCCTATTGAGATGAAAGTGGAAAGAGAAATTACAAAATCTAACCATAATTACCAGGGCTGGAGTAGGGCCAGGAAACAGTCACTGCAGCATCTTGAATAACCACAATAATTCTGCAACTTGGTTTTATAGCTCAGCCAGGAGATGGCATCTCAATCAGCGCTGAGCTCTCTAAGGCCATATTGGGACCCTGCTTTTAGTGCAGAGCAAAAGGGAAATTAAGGATGGAGTACCAGCTTTATGTGTAGTTGTCATGGCTCTTGTTGCCTGAAATTAGATCTTGAACATTAATTTAACATAGAGTTTTTGTGTTGATTATATCAGATTAGGAAGTTATACAATCATATATGAGGCTTTTGAGAACACTGAAATATTCTGCACACAGGGAACACTGATTTACTTTCCGTATGTGCTTCATTTATTAAAGTACTTATACAAGGGATCCCTTAGAGAAGGAACATCTTTCCAGAGAGACTCTGGAGGTTTGGTTGCTAGGAAGTTACATATGCTTCTCTTTTTAATGAGATTTAAAGTATCGTGCATTATATTTTTTTTTCTACATTTAGGATAGTCACCATTATTTGCCTTATTTTGTACTTCATTTTGCATTTCTGGCATGTAATCTCTGTGTGTACAAAACAGCTTTTGTAAAGAATTCCCTGAGAAATTCCAGAGAGGCTACCTTCCATATTTTTTCCTCAAACAAAAAAAAGCCTAGCTCATACAGCTTTTTCCTTTATTGACGTGTCTGCTGCAGGCATTCATTCATCAAAAATTTGTTTCCACCAACTGGAAAAAGAATTAATCTTGGCCTGTACCACAGCAACTATCAGCGTGGACACCGTGTGCCTTCTATATACTCTCTTCTGTTTCTTTATAACAAGAATCCTGCTAGCTTTATTTTCAGAAGAGATGTTTAAGTCTGCCTGTTCTATTTTTCTGAAAATTACCAACATAGTGTTTAAAGAGAAATTTTGTAAGAACAAATCACTCAACTCTTCTTACCTTTAAACTTGAAATAAAGGCACAGCCATTAGACAAAAGAAATTCTAAACTGATGTAGTTTTAACTGCCCATCTTACAAAAGCAAATAATTATGTAAATGCACAGCAGAGCCAACTTTTTACATGGCCTTTCTTCATTTACATGATAAGAGATGCTAATCAAAGGTCAAAAAATGGTAGCAAACATTTCTGCTGAAATTAGAGACTGATAAGGCAAATTATGACTTTAGTTTTTGTTTAACAAACTGTTTTGAACTGCAAATAGTTTTCAGAACTGCATATGTAATAGGCATAAAAATTATGGGATGTGCTTTGCACCAGCTCCTTGTACCAGTATTTAATTGTGCTTGCACTGCAAATAGAAACAAATACAATTATTTCAGTAATATAACTAAACACAACTCAAGAAGTATGAAGACAGTAGTTGATGAGCTCTAGTTGAAGAGTTGTAGTGATCTCCAAACCCCTTGAGTATGGCCATAACTATCACTCATCCCTTCCATGCAGTGGTTCCCATCCTTCTCCACATTTCCCAAAGAAATTTCCATTTCTCCTTTCTCTCCATTTCCTACTGAGACTATAAAGTATGTGCTTATGTTGCTAAGCTATGATTCATGTCTAGTTACAAAGATCTAAAAGCCAAGTGAAATTTCTGTAACAGGGCAGAAAGAGTTTTGGTTTGTTGGTTTTGGGGAGGTGGGTTTTTCACCCCCCAGAAACCCTCAGCTTTCCTTTCAATTTGGGCACACAGAAATGTGCTTGGACACAGCTGCTGTCTAAAGCACAACATCCATCTGATACCAAGCCAAGGCATGAAATATGAGACAACCAGAAAAGCACAAACTAAAATGTATCTCATGGTATTAGAACTTTTGAAGTTTAAAGAAAATTTTGCCAAAATTTTACCACTCCAATATTCAGCCTTGGCATTTTAGTATGTTGCTATTTTCTGACTGCATTACAAACAAGGAAAACTTATTTATGGCTCCTGCCATCACAGTTTCCGATTTAGAACTTCCCAGTGGCAGCAGGAGACAATTCAAATTCTATAAACATTCACAGAAACATCCACCAACCACCATATGATACTATTTCTCTGTTCAAGCCAGTTTCTTTTTAGTTTTAAACCATATTTAGAATCAAATTTAAATGACAATAGCAACTGCTGTCATTGCTTTTTATCCTCTTAATGTTTCCAAAGCTCACTCTCAGTAACTTTGGTATTTGCTCTGTTACATGTTGCTCCTGTAACGCTGACAGACATGAACTTCTTAGTCCTGATACTCCCTAAATTAGGGAAAGTCTCCAAATTATGAAACTGGGATACTGAACCTGAAAGAGATTTTTAACTCAAGCCACCCTAAAAATCTACATTAATATCAGAAATTAAACACAAAGCTCAGAAAACATAGTATGAAGATCATTTCAAACAGATAAATAAAAAGATAACTCCATAAACACAATACCATCCTAGCTGCAGGTAGAATATTTACTGTTTGACCTGCAACTCTCACACTCCACTGTCACACATAAATCAGACTTTTGCAATACAGGGATATTTCTCTTGCAATTGCAGCAAAATCTCATTAAAATGAACTGGCAGACAGAATATTTCTCTCTTACAGAAAACTAGTGAAAAGCCAATAAAAAATTCCTTGCCTGCACTTTATATTCAAAAATTTTCAGCCACTCTAGCTGTAATATTTATGCTGTCCATGTGGATAGATATATTCAAGCTGTAGAACACAGTCAATATCCTTCCCACCTACAACAAAATAAGCCATGTCTTCAGATACCTCCATGCACTTTTGCCCACTGATTTACCATTAAACTGCCACCATGGAACACTGAAATAATAACTCCTGAAGCACAGCTTACATTTTTCCAAACAGTTTCTTGGAGGTTGGCTTTTAATTCCCTTCAGAATATATTTGATGGAGAGCACACCGGTTATCTTTATAAGCTGGCTGACTCACAACAAACTATCTTCTCTCAATTACCAGTAACACACACTGCATGTTCAACTTGGATTTTTTTTTAATTTTTTTTTTTAGCTCTTGGAACAGAGCTAAAGACCAGAAGCCACAGCCTTCTCACATAAACTCATTACTCAGCAAAATTATTCACTTTCTTCTGGTACCATAATCCCAGTACCTTTCACAAGCACTGAGGAAGTTTTAATTAAAACAAAGTTGATTATTCCAGCATGGAATGCCTTTTTAACTGAAGTGCTCAGTTTCAGTTTGTCCCTGCAGAAAAGGCCCTGAAAAGGAGGGGGTGAAAGGGAGAAAATAAGAATAGTTTGGTATAAGTACAAGAAAAATGGAAATATTCTGTCGAGGAAAGAAGCTTTTTCTCTCCCCTAGTGTTAAGCTGTGCTATACAATCTAGGAAAGAGAGGGGCTGTCTCTCAAAGAAGATTTTAAACATAGTGTGCTGATACCACTTGTCTCCTTTGTATAATTTGAGGGTGGCTTCTAAAGGGACAAATGATTTAAAGTTACAATTTTTTTTTTATTCTCAAAGTGCTAGAAAACTGGCCCAGGAAGCAAATGGTACCAGTGACAGAAGCAAAATCCAAGAGGAAATTTTCCTTCTGGAAATTCAGGTCTATTAGGAATCTTTGCCTGATTTTTGTTAAAACCAAACTAGAATATCATAGACTCAGGACAGACAGACAAGTGAGTGGATAATATGCCTAGAGCCTGCATGAGGGAAGCTACACAGAGATCAGAAGAACCAGTTTGGTCAGAAGCTTGGCAATAAACCAGGCAGCTCAAAGTACAAGAACCTCACAAACCCTGGGTAGGCTCACACCAGCCAGGCCCTGCTCCTATTCCTGCTGCTTGTTTTTGGAGAAGTACAGAGTGGGGAAGGTGGGTTGGTCCCTGTTCCTGTTCCCAGGCAGGATCACCCAAGCTCACGTTGACAGGGACAGCCTTACACCTCACCATGCCCAGATCACCCACCCACCTTAACCCCAAACTGATCTCAGATGTTGAAATGAGTCTTCCTGCCTTGGGATCATGAGCTCCCTTCCCAATCCCTTTGTCAGCCTTGGCACTAGCACCCAACTGAAGGGCCCCCAGCAATGTTACTGTTCCAAATCCAGTTTCCCTTAAACTGTTCATTGTAACTCTTCAACGCCCAAGAACAATGAACTTAAACACACACTAATGTAATTCATTCTAGTCCTGCAGATCAGCAATGAAGAGAGGTTGTTATTTAGTAGACATGTGCAAAACACCCACAGGGACAACTTAAAAATATTCAGAACTCATCTGCTCAGTTCCAACTTCACACTCTGACCAGTTTCATCCCAAGTTCCTCTAAAGACTGACTCACCATGCTTAAGAGAACTACAGGACATTTACACTAATCCATGGCTTGAGAAGACACAAGGCAAAAATAGAACTGTTTTCACCACATTCTTTTCTTCCTCAATGACCCATTTAGTGCAGCAATCAGGAAAAAGAGAAACCTGTTTCAACATTTTCTTCTCATTCATTGGAAATATTTAAAGTCTATTGAAGGCCACAAGAGCAAATGTGATCAGATTTTGGCCATGAACTATTTGAATTGACTGTATTTAATAAGCGGAGCTTGGAAATAAGCTGTATATAGTAAGGATCTAAACAGAATTAATTCAACCGTGCTTCAGTGAGATAAAATCTAATTAAGTTTCAGGAGAACAAAGTGTGAAAGAAGACAAACAGGGCTGCGTAAATTATACTCAAATATAGTACTGAACAAAGGGCACAATATGGAGAAAAAAGTTCTCCAAGAAGAACACACATTCTCTAGTAAAAAATGTGCTAGTGATCAAAATATCCAGAGTAAACAACAAAACAAACTATAACAGGAAAAGGCAACACTTCTGAGATATAAAGCACGAATCCTAAGGAAAAGAAAAAGAGGCTGCATAGACTAAGTTGAAAGATAACTATAGATATGAAAACAGAGTTCAGGAATGAAGAAGCCAACAGCATAAATAGTAAGAATAAAGTACCACTGGTTACTGTACATGAAAGCCAAGAGATCAACTCAGGAGATGGAAATACCTGAGATCCACCACAGGAAAGAAAGAGCCATTTATTAAAATAGTAATCATACATGACTAAAAACCTGAAGACAATTCTTCAATCATTGTCTAAAAATAAGCTTCACAAACGAACTGTCAGACTCATAGGTGACAAGATGTCCAGCAGTCTGAAGACAACTGGATAAAAAATGAAAGCATTTTGAAAAAATAAATGTGACCTCAAATATACCCAACAAATTTAGCTATGAGGATAGAAAAAAAGCCTAAGTACCCGGTATAAAAATTTTCTTTGATTAGACTGTAGATGGTTGTAACATGAGAAACATTTTTATTGTATGTTGTCCCCTTTTCAACATAAATTCCAAGAAATCTGACAGATCTTTTCTTGCCTTGCTAATGAGGATTAATATGCTTTCAGGACAGATGGTTTAAAAAGTACAAGTGAAATTGTAATAAAAACCATGACACCAAAGTAGTATGTCTAAACAGATAATTAAATTGTAATCTCAAGTCAAGAAGCTGAAAGTCCACATTCAGGAGTAAAAACAAAAATGAGGAACCACCTGAAAAAAAGCACTAGGTTTTGATTGAGGAGACACAGTAGAAAGAATTGAAGTTGCATGGATTTTAGAAACATCACAAAGTCTCTGCTTCCACATCTATTCCCTTCCTCTCCTTCTTTCAGTCTTTTATTTCCCTCTGCACCACACAATTGAAAAGAGCATTCAGTCCCAAGTCATTAAGTAGGGTATTGGGGTGAGCCACATATGTGGATAGGGAACTGGCTTAAATGTCACAGGCAGAAGCTGTTTATGAGACAGAGCAGTTTGGGAGAGAGGGATTAGTGGAATGCCACAAGAATCAGTATTATGCCCATTATTGTTCATTTTATATATCACTGACCTAGGAGATGAAATATGCATGAAGGTGAAGAAATTTGCTGATGAAACAAAACCAGGGAATAGAGCTTGTAAAGACAAAAGGAGAAAGGCAATAAAATTCTGAATGACAAATAGACCAGGATCACAGGCTGATACTGTTAGTGGTTTCACTGGCATCTGCAATTCATTGTAAAGAAAGGTAAGGTTATGAGATGACAAAAAAAATAATAAAAATTAGTTCTCTCTCCGTGGCCATATGCCACAAAACATTGACCAGGAGTTGAATATGGTCCTAGTTCTGGAAAGAACTGTAAAACCATCAACACAAGGATTAACTGTATTAAATGAATAAAACAAGAGATTCTAGGGTAGATACAGAAAACAAGATTAAGACTTGGATTAAAGCACTCTAATACTGCACAGGGGACTTGAATCCGCATTTAGAATGCAGCTGTAGTTCTTGTCCCCTTAGTATAAAACAAATATTTGTAGAGTGAAAATATTAAGAAGGCAATTACTGAAATTCTAGAAGTTTAGTTCACAAAAGAGTGAGAAGATAGTATTTGAAAAAAGACACTGGAGAATGAAAATATTATTGAAATTTATAGAATATTGAGGAGAACATAATCAATAGAATACATCCTCTTAGAGTATATAGAATACACAAAGTTAAAAATTATTTTAAAAGTTTATTTTCATCAACTAATCTATTTCCTGGTTGCACAAAGTTCAGAGAGGAAAAGGAAGTATCAGGACCAGCAGCATTACCAGAATGGCTCTATCAAGTGATGGTCAGAAGTGCTGAGAGTCATGCAACTGCACTGCTGTAGCAAAAGCAATTTCACACCATGCTATATGAGTGACCACCAGAGGTTGGTCATCTTTAGTTACCCAAAGAAAAAATTGAGTTGTTATAATTATTAACATCAACTCCTACTGTATGCTTGCCCAAGCCCATTTTAATAACACAGATATTCTACAAAGAAGGACTTATTAATGAGTTTTTGAAACTGCAAGGAATTGCTTATAACATGGAGAGCACACCTTGCCAGAGCACATCCCTTGAATCATTCACTCTTTCAAAAGGGCTGCACAATGTGCCAGGCTATGACTCATTCCCTCATCTGACACTGCCTTCTTTGCAAAATAGTCTTGGCTGTTTTATCCAGGTCTGATCAAAATCATCTTGGAAATTAAAAATTCTTACAAGCTTCAGAGAAAAATAGATCTCTCTTTCAATAGACTGAAAAATAGTCACTCAAGCATATTCTAAACATATATGCAATATCTTCAGAATTATTACATGGCACAAGTGTTTACTGACTAGATCTATAAGACATTATATATATTTTTTTTGTAATGCTGTTGAATTGTGGGGTTTTCTTAATATGTACTATTTTCCTAGCCTGAATAATCTTTTCATACCAGCCCTAGTAACTACCAAAACCCACTTAATATTACTAGAATATTATCAGCTTTCATTATATTTAATTTGAGAATCTGACAAGAGATAATTTTAAATACATTTTCACTGAAATTAAAATCACAAATTGTAAAATTAATCCTAGAAGTGTCAGTTGTAATGTAATGTAATTTCACTCTCCTTGAAGTGACTCTTTATTAGCTGCTACAGATTGGAATCCCAACCAGGAAAAAAAAAAGAAAAGAAAAAAAAATGAAAAAGAAACAGTGAAACAATTTAAATACCACTAGCTACAAGCAGCAAGATAAAGTGAATTGGGAGAGATGAGTTCACTTGGTTTGATAACCATCTACAAATATCCAAGTGGCATTCCTGTCATCCACATTAATTATCCAAACAACTGGCACTCATGATCTAACACCATAAAACATAACAGCAGTGTTGCCTTAGGCTGAAGAGAGATGGAAAGAAAAAGAAAAATGAAAGAGTTGTTACTTTAATGTATTGTCAAATTAGATTTTGATAAAAGGAGTGGTGTTAGGAGTTCAGAGGGTGCCTCTCTACCCTTCAGGCCCTCCTGGTCTTGTTGGCCAGCAGAATAATTGTAGGAAACATTTCCAGGGGAGCCCTTTGTTAGGAAGGCTCCTCTGCAGTTGATCTATCACCTCTGCCAGCAACAGATCACTCAAAGAAACCAGGAGAGGCACCAGAGATCTTAATCAGAACAGGCAATTCTCCATTTTTATCATCTAGCAAGCAAGAAAACTATTTAAACAATTTCTTTAGCTTCTATCATGAGTTCTTCTGTCATTTCCTAGTTAGATCATAAGCAGCTTAGGATGTAAACCTGGATTTTACATACTCTAAAATCAAGATGAAATGAAGCTTATGCATTTGGATTTTGGGAAGTTGTGTGAGTGCAGACATGTGATTATCAGTACATTGGAACAGATGCAGAAACTTTTTAAAACCCAAATCAATTGACCCATCACAGTTACTGGGGAAATACAAAGGTACTCTGACTACTTATATACAAGGCCTGCTTAGAGAGAGCACATCTCACAGGAACAGGACAGATAAAATTTTAATCTCCAAAACCAAAGCAAAATAGAATTTAAAAAAGCCAATGGCTTCATAGAAGGCCTAGAAATACTTGCCATGTTAGAATTGTACAGCAGTGGTAAGCTGAACTCGCTAAATGCTATTGCTCACTTTGGAGGATAATTATAGTCTCTAAATAAGCTATTTAGTTGTACTCAGATGGAACAAGAAATATTTTGCTAATGCTAATTCTCATTTATATTGCAATTCTGTTACATATCTTGCATCATTAGTGTTAATTAACAAGTTACTTACCAGTGTTGTCTTTTCTATAGCAAGTTTGAATTTCCAAATGAGACTTACAAATATTATGTATGTGATAAACAGAATTATTTGATAATATCTTGTATCATTACTTGATTTGTAAGAAAACCATTTCAATTGGTGGAGGATAGACCAGGGCTCCTGTTAGTGCAATGACTGAGGTCTTTTACAGAATACATTTCCTTTGCATTTTCTCTCTTTATTGTGGCCATTAATATAGCTGCACCTAAAACAGGAATTAAAAGGCTTCCTTACACTTTAGAGTGATTTCCACTCACTTTGTATTGACATAAATGAGTTCATAAGGTGAAAAGGGCTGGAGATTCAGCATTTAAGTTTGTGGGCATTTGTCCTCATGTAACTTAGAAAAATGCTGCCTCCTGTGACAGCAGGGACAAAGAATCACTACTGATTGAAAATAATTTTTTACAGATGTTTGCTTCCAGGCAAGTGAGCCTAAGAGAATAGAGCAGAGGATCATGATACAAACCAGGCCTGCCAAAAACTAATTCACCAGGTTTTGATCAGAAAGTAGATGACAACTGATGACTTAACACAAGCTGTTCTGAAATGCATCATGAGATGGCAAATAAAGAACAAAAGGCACATTTCCAAAAAAATACAGTATATGCCCTCAAAGCCTTCGCTGTTCTAACACAGATGCTATTTTAGTATTTTCAGTCTCCTTTATAGTTTACTTACAGTTCCTAAAAAACAACAAAAAACTTTTTAGTCTCTTGCCACAGATACTTAAGTGCAAAAGCCATTTCCTGGCACCCCGTCAGTATATGTCATCACATATTTTAAATGCACATCATCAGTGATATCAAATTCAAAATATTCAGTATTTGGTTAATTCCAAAATGAACAAAGTTACCTTTATATATTTCTTGAGTATTTAAACAACATCCTAATATCTGCCTCTAAGTTGATCCCTTTAACTTCTCTTCCTTCTTTTGTTTTTCCTCTGTCCATAAGCAGTAGCACCTCAGTAACTCATTTTCCCTGTCCCATGCCTGACCAGGGGGTTGGCAGCCACAGTGAAAGATGACAAAAGAAGCCAACCTCTTTTGGGTGCAATGTCAGCCTGCTGAGAGACACTTTTTCCTTCACTTCACCATTCTCAGGCCACAAGACTTGCTCTGGACTGAAGGACAGGGAAGTTCACTGCTCCAGTGCCTTATTTTGCTTTCTACATAAATTCCAGGAGCAGCCCCTTACCTGACCTCATATTGTTGCTGCCTGATCCTACCGATCATTTTCCTTCATTTCTTTAAGAGACTCCTCTGAATGTCAAACCCCTGATGGCAAAGCTGTTTCTGTTTCTTAAATCATCCACACGTTCTACAGAAAACTTGCATGTCACATGTCTGCAACAAATTGCACACAACCACAAAAAAGTGGTTTATCACTTCTTATATGAAAACTCTTAAGTAAATTAAATGGTGGTTGAGGGTTTTTTTTCTTTTTAGGGAGTAAAAATATATTCTGTCAGATTAAGGATGACTTCATAAGATACCATTTAATCCTCTACTGTAGAGAGAAGTAGCACAAATCTGTTCCATATTAGTTATGAGACTGTCACCTCTCAAAAGAAATTCAGTTTTCACATGGAATTCACTAAATTGTACAAGAACAATCTGCCAGCTTCAAAATTACTTGCCCCAGAAATATGGTTCATAGTACTGCATGACTAAAAACCAGCCCCAAACACCAGTATTGACCCCAATGCTAGAAGTGACACGACAGGAAAGTAGACAGCACCTGAAAGATAAGGAAGGGGAAAAGAGAACTAAAGTGCATTGAAACTTGTCCATTTCCTGAATATTTTGCACTATTTTCAGAGATAATCTTGATGTCAGAGTTAACTAGTCAACTAGCTAATTGTAAGCTGGAAGAATTTTAGCTACTTTCAGTGTCCTTGATAAACTGGTGATTCAATATGCCAGTGTGAGTGATGAATTTCAGTGGTTTCAGGATGAATCTTACAGTATATTATACGTGTCATAACAATCCCACACTCTCCAGAAGTTAGTAGTCATGGAATACATCACACAGTTTGACAAGCAAATCTCTCAACAAGATCTACGTTTATCTCCTATGACCTACAAAGCAACTCTTATCACAAAAAACGGAGCAAGCCCAGCACATCTCAACATAAAGACAGATTGAGACAAACCTATCTACTTTACAGAACAGCCTCAGAGGACTATCAAAGTAAGCTAAAGATATATGTGCTCTCCCACAGCAAGATTTTGAAATCTATCTTAACCCAAACTAGGATGTTCACAGCTTGGAGGAAAAAAAAAATAAAAAGAAAAATAAAAAAAGGAAAAAAACCCAAACCCTGCAAAGTGCCAGGAACTAATAAGGAAACAGATAAGTTCCAAGGTCTTACATTCCATGTATTGTACTAAAAAGCATCCTAATAGTGGGTAAGGATCAACTGTAATTTCTGCCAGAAGTAACCAAGGAAACCACTCATCTAAAAGTGCAGACATGGCGGGGGAGGTAGTAGGAAAGGAAATGGACTCAAATCCAAACTCTGAAAACTTGGAAAGCTATCTGCAGCAAGCCTCCAAAAGATGCAGCTGTTTGGAGAAACAGCTTATACATATTTATTGAAACATTTTTTTTGGTCTAAAAATCACAGTGAAGATGGAGCAGATTCTCATAGAGAACTAAGAACAGGCAATATGGACTCCGTGGCAGCGGTGCTGGGGCAAGTCAGGAGTCACATTTTGTTAAGTCTTGTTCACAAGGTCTGAAACTTAGGTCATAGAATCACAAAAGGGTGTGGCTTGGAAGAGACCACAAAAATTATCTAGTTCTGACCATGGCAGGGACACTTTCCACCTTCTCAATAGTCTCAGTCAGAAGCTGTCTGCACCCCTGAAAGCTGAGTGCTTTGAGCAACTGCATGTGGAGCAAACCTCTGCTGCTACATGCAGCTAAAAATGCACAAACCCAGCCCATTCAGCCCTGTCTGGCAGCCCAGGAACCCACTGGGCATGCATGATCTCACACTGGATCTCAGATTTCATAAAGGATTTCTGCCTCCAACAGGTAGGCATGATACTGAGAGCAGCCTCAAAAGATGTTTTAAGTATGGGACTGAAACTGGTCAGAAAACCTTTAAGCAGCAGAAATTGATAGAATTACTCTTTCTTTGAAGCACTGCACTAAAAGGTTTTTTTGCAGATCTCTGAGTGGCAAGACTTTTCTAATAATCTCAAAAATTAATACTGTAGATGGCTCTTCAGAGCTATCCCTGACAATTCCCAAAATCTTTGTTGATACAGAGTACATACACCAGTAAAGTCCAAAGTTTTTAAACTCAAGACATGCATAACTCCCTGTAGCATTTTGTCTACATGTTTAATGGAGCATTAATTGCTACCAGCTCATTTACAAGATGCAATTTACTAATTCTAGTTTACAGAATTGCATACAGCACCTACCTCCATCCATGCCCCAATACCACTACTGACAATTGAAAATACACACAGTTTTTCATAGAAATTTGAGTATTTCTAGATGGTCATGCACCAATTTCTTGCTAAAAATCAATGAGTATTTAGCATCTATCTGCCCTTAAACAGACCACAATTGTCTCAAATATCAGGAATTTCTTCTTACTCAGATATAAAGGCTATTAATCAGGGGTCAGGACAGACCCCATAGTAAGAGTTGTGAAATTTTGTTTGCCTTGATGTTAACTACAGAACTTTTTCAGTCAGTTCTTCCTTAGGTTACCATTGTTATTTTATTATTTACTCTACAAAAACATTTAAGATTCCAGAGTACTCTGATTTAATGTCTATGTCTACCAATATTAAATATATTAGTGGCATAATATAGCCTGCAATACTGTTTGGATGTTTTGATGCCTGTCTTATAGTAATTAAAATTAGCCCCTTTATTATTGGTTGCACTATAATTAAGTTTTGGTTGGTGCTTCTTTTTTTTTTTCTCCTATGCACATGATAGGGGTTTTCTGTTGAGTCTTTTTTTGAGGTTTTCTTCAACTTCAAACCAGTTAGAAATAAATTACAGCACTGCAGCTGTGGTAGAAGAGAAAAGAGAAAGAGGAATGTCTCCATGCAAATTCACAAGCAGAGGGAACACTTTTTAGCAACTTAAAAACCAGCTGCACAACTAATTAGCCAAAATATTGGGGTATTTTCCTCTTGAAAAAATAAAGAAATACTCCATTTTACAGCCATGTGTGCCCATCTCCTAACTTGTATGTGCCTTACAGTTTGGAATAGGATGATACTGTCTCTGTGAATTAAACTATTTAGACAAAGTGGAAAAAAGTCAAATCACAACAAAGATGGAGTAGAAATCTGTATGGATCTAGGAGTAATTCAGGAAGCAAGGCCTCAGGCAGGAAGAGAAAAAGAAATACTGATGCAGCAGAAGTAAAATGAAGGAAGATGGCTGTAAATATATTTCTGGAGGATAAGGGGAAAGACAGAGATTGCTCATTTTTTGGCCTAATGAATAAACCATTTTAGTTACTCCCCCCTTATGCACCTGCTGCTTTGAAAAGCCCCTTCCACAACCAACAACTGAACAGCAAATGCTGCACAATGACTCAAATGTTGCTGGAGCCATGCCAGCAAAAATTACCACTCTTCAACCAAGATAAACATCATATTACTTCATTACCCTTTTAAAACATATGCAAATTAAATCCATTATTCTTTTTTCTTACAGAAATGAAGTTCCTTTGGCTGGAATTCAACAGCTCCCTTTGTCATCATTGACCATGAATGGATGAACTTCATGTAGATGATGCCCATTTCCCATCTTTGAATCAAACATTAATACCATTTGACAGTAATAAATAACATTTATCACAATAGGGATCTACTAATGATTTTCCCACTAAGCTGGCTCATCAGAACCTATCAGCTGACAACTGCATAAATGAGATTAGCATAACAGCTGCCTATGACAAATATATCTAAATCATTTTAATGCCAGCTAGCTCTTTGATCTCCCTATCACGTTGTTGCCAAAACTAAATCCATTTCTTCAAGATACATGTTGTTTATTACAGATACATGTGTATATTCCACACCATCATGTACTCAAGAGAGTTCAGTAATTAAAAGAATTAAAAATACTGATTGGGTACTGCCACTATAATGTAAACTCACAACACTGCAAGTCAGAGCAGCATTCCACAGCCTACTTAATTCCCCACCTCCCACCCTGAATTGTAGGATTTAGTGTTTAATAGCTGTTTGTTTCTCTGAAACAAAATACATGTTTTAACATAAATAAGTGTATTAGCTTCTCTCTCTATTGCTTACAGAAGCATCATTTTCATACAATTTAAACTAATTCCCAATAATATGGGACTTGGTTCCATGCACACATCAAAGCAGCAATTCACTGTGTTTGTATAAATACAAAACTGACAAGGAAAGAAAAATTTGCTGGTAGAGAAATCGGTTTGTGTTTTAATTGCTACTACAAGCAAGACCTCTGAGACTGTCATGCAAACTCATGGAAACAGATTTCAGCCTGAACCCAAGGTCAATGGCTCTTTGTCCACCTCTACAACAATGTTGTTAAAAGCACTCTAACTTCCAAACACTTTGGCAGGTGACAGTCAATGAATTCCTGTACCTGAATTCAGATTGCCATAGATCTTTAGGTCCTTTAGGACACAGGGGCTTTCTTGATGCCTTGAACACAAGGGAAAATGCCCTCAGGGACTTGAAAATCCCAGTGAGATTCACAATCATGTCTTCTTCTGCTTACCCAAAATATTCTCAAATAGTTTTACTTTCTTAAGTGTGCTAAAATAGTTTTAAAAAATGTATCTATTGGAATATATTGGCACCTAGACCTTTCCAAAGACTGCCCCTCCTCCCCAGCTGAATAATGTTGAAGTTACCAATTTGAAATTTGCAGTAGAATTGCCACTGATTTTCTTAAGCTTATATTAAGCTTTTGATGATTTGACATATAAAGCAGCATTAGCCATGCCTTCACTTGAGTGCCCTTGATTTAAAAAACTGTATTCACACCTTTCATGCACTGTGTAGCTTTATGTGCATTTATTTTGTAGGTTTGTAGAGATTTACATTTGTTTTCCCATCAGTGTTTTCAGGTGAGTTCTACACAAAAATATTCATAATTGTTTGTACTTGAATCATCTTAAGGGCTATTCAGTGAATAGATAAAAGACAAACTAAGTATGTGTGCTGCATTTAAAATCATAGAAACACATATCCATTTACACAGTCAGCTAAGTAGATTCTAGAACATGAATTTAGCTTCCACTGAAAACCAATCCTAGAATCAGAGCTCAGTTCTCCTAGAACTAGCACCAGTTCATGGTGGAAAAGGTTTCTAAATGGGAACTTTGGAGGCTACTGCAAAAGCATGGAAAATGTGCAAGTAGGAGAACTAATGAGATTGCAGACTGAGAACTGTTAAAGCATTCGAGTCATAATGCTTTGTAGCAAATATCTTGTTTTCAATGCTGTAACATTCACAGACACTTTATTCTTTCTTGCATTTCAATTAAAATTCATGGATTGTTTTCTCCACATATTTTTCAAATGTGCCTGCATTTTTCATATCTTTGAAAAATTTCTGGCCATTATTTTTCATGTAAAACAGACAGAATCTATGGTCTTTTGTCCAGGGCTTTTGTCTTGTGAAGCAGGCCATTTTTCATGGATGAAACTGAGGCACACACTTTCAGTTTTGACAGCATTTCTTATCATTCCCCACAGTTAGCATTGTCAACTTTCATTATTTAATTCTGAAGTACAAGGAAGGCTGATTTATACCCATGATGTATAATTACAGGCAGATGGAGTGCTTGGAAAGTAGAAACACTGAATTAGGGCTGTAGTAAGTGCCTTTGAGCTTCCTGTGAAAAGTCCTGTCTATGCCACCAGCTAAAAACAAAAGCCAAACAATTTAAACTAAATTAATTCATGCTGTTGTAAGCACTGAGTTAATGAAAGTGAATACAAAACTAATAAAGTACATTGGTTGTGGTTGTGAGGTAATTTAAATTGTTTTTAAGTACAAATGCTGAAATGTGTTTGTATTAATCAAAATCATCTTTGAATGTGCTCATGGTCAAAAGCCTTTTTTTTAACCTCCACTTCACTTGAAATCATTTTGACACAAGTCCACTCTGCATTTTGAAGAGAGAAGTGCTTTCTACAGTTCTTTCATATGATAATATACAGTATATTTTCAGCTGTCTTTTTAAAGTTTAAACAAATGGAAGGCTTATTAAGAAGATATCATAATTACATGCAGCTATTTTACTAGCTCTTATCTGAAGCAAAAGCAAGCAATTAGTTGAGAACATAAATTCATTCAAGACATTTACTGAACATGAGGGAATAGACCAGTGGGAGAAAATAGGCCCATTTTAATGTTTCATCTTCCCTGCAGAAGTACAGTAAACTTATTCTAGTAGATTTAATGACACCTACAAAATAGCTCCTTTTTTTTTTGAAAATGAACTAGTATTTCAGAAGACTCCTTAGCAAACATACAAAAAATAAAAATTAAAATCCCCCCAGTAGCTTTAGGTTGAGTTCAGCTACTTCGACACACAGTAAGGAGTTGCTCTTTTAATAGGCACAGAAAACATCACTGGAGCAAGTGGTAACTCCAGCAGAAATAAAAACCCACTGCTGTCTTGAGATGCCATATTGCTTTCAAATTATGGCTCACTGAAAAGTAATCACTAATAAATAATGAAAAAAAAACTTCTTGAAGCTGAATGCAGACAACAAAAGGGAAATATTAGGAACAGTATTGGGTTTTATTTGATTTTTCTCTGCTTTTTATCCCTAGAGTGATGATCACCACAACCTCCGACTCCAGGCATCCGAAACATTTCACAAATGTTTAACATTAAGCACTTGAATAGACGCATAGAAAATTATAGAGGGACTTTTAACTTTAAAACTAAGAGACCTGGTTGTAAGTGGCAGCCTGGGAGGGTGGGAAGGAGGAAAGACTCCAGGCCTTGAGCTGCTACTGGAGCTGTCCCAGTGATGGCGGCGACGTGACCAAAAGAGGATTCCCAATCACAGCAGTGACTCCCAGCGTGCCAAAGCCATGTCCCAGATGAACCTCCTGGGAGAATCCAGCTGACCAGGTTTAAGCTGCTCACCTCCACAGGGCAGGGGCCAGCAAGAGCAGAAGGGATGAGAGTGGGGATGAAAAAGTTTTTCATTGCCACACGACATCTCCATCTCCAGCTCTGTGTTTAAGATATGAACATTTTTGTCATAACAAATTTTAATTAATTAGGGAAGAGGGAATATAAAGTCCAAGGTTCTTAATGGTTACTCCATTATAGTCAGGTTCCACAATTCCTGGACTTCTTCACTGGACTTCTTCCCAGATCATCTGAGACAGCTCTTCAGGTTCATAAATTACCATTTTGTTAATGTAGAGCTCACAGAGGTGATTTTCAAGTCCCAAAATGCAATCAATACATAATGGTTACTTCACGTGTGAGACTTACTTTTTAATATTCCCATTTGATGATTGAAAGCCAAACAAAGATAACTTAAGACACATATTAAAAGTGTTCCCTCCTCTGCTTTTGTTTTGTGGGTAAGCAGGAAAAAAAGTAGAAGAGTATTGGAAACAAGATTTTTTTCCCTACTCTTACTGGAAACGCAGATAGCAATTTCTCACATATTTAAGATAACACCTACATGCAAATCTTCTTTCTCTACAAAGAATAAAAAATATTTGTGCTAGAATTTGCTGATGTTTTCTAAACTAGTAGAAAACAACTGTTTTTCTAGCAGAAGCATTTGTCAGCCACATAGGCAGAGAACTATCTTATCTTTCTGGAGTTCACTGGCAAATCTCAGTAAAATTAATTCATTTTGAGGAACAGTCTAATGAATTTTTTCCCCTCTTGTCACTAGTTGGGTTCTGAATTTTTCTTTTAATGAATGCAACATAATTCATGCATAGTCACTACTGAACCCAGCCAATTCATAATTAGTGCCAATTTTGCACCTGCTGTTATGGGTAGATGCTATTCACTTTAATTTGATACCTTGATTATTCATTGGAAACTTCAGGAGACTCCAATTATCTTACACATTTCCTGAAAATAACATAAAATAAAAATCAGAAAAAAATGCTTTTGAGAACTTTCTAGTAATGAAGACCCCAAGCCAGCAATAAGCCCACATTGACTAAATATGCACACACATTGCATTGATGAACATATCCCCAAGACAGTGGTAATTTTTCATATGTTTACAGATACACATTCCAGTTAAATTTAACCATATTTTTAAGCTATTAGCTAAAGCTGGAATTATTAAGGATATTTTGATCCAATGCAATAATTGATCCTGCTATTCTATGAGTGCCTGCCTCTGATATCCATCCAACTACACAGAACCTTCCCACCACATCAAGTTTCTTGTTCCAAATTCCAGTAGGTCCTGGTTGCTGAAAGAAGGAACATACTGCATATGCAAGAATTGAGTACAGAGGTGCTGTTTGCATGTGCCTTCATGACTGTATTCATCTCCCTGCTCCATTTCCCACCACACCCAACGGAATCAGACATATTTGACCATTTAAACATGGTTTTGTTCTCTAAACATATCTCCCAATAGACATCCTATAGGTATATATTTTTTTTTTCAGAAGCCTAAGAAGCAGTAGGACTTTCAAAAACAAGAGTGAGGGAATGAAACCAGCCTGTATGGACATAGCAAAACAGAAACAACTCCTCTGCTAGTCCTGCAAGTGTTTTATAAACCCAGCAGTCTGGGGGCTAAGAACATTTCTGCACTGGTGCTACTAAAAAGAACAGAAAACATTTGACACAAGAGGATGGACCTGATTATCTTCTGGAAAGAGGTGAAAACATACCAGAGACTGTTCCCAAAAATGGACTGGCATGGGGAGACTTCTAGACTGGATCAGCCATGAAACAGTTTATAGAGTATAAAATGTGACTCTCAAGACATTCTCAATTCTGCCTCACCCTCCAGCATTCAAAAGACAAAGCACACAGGCCACCAATAGCTAGTGACTGCATCTATCACCAGTAATCAAGCCCTCTGCTGTTTTGGGTGGTTTTAACATCAGCAAAATTGGTGTTTCCTGCCTAAGCAAAGCTTTTTATCTTTTGCTTTAGAAAGGAACAACATTGCATGGTATTACCAAAGAGAATAGTCCTTCTCTCTCTCACCCCACATTAAACAAAAAAAAAAGTTGCAAGCATTGCTGCCCTTGCCTGGTCCTGAAGCAAGGTTTTCCTGACTCAGCTTCCATCCCTAATAAGCAGTTTAATGGCTCTCAAGATGATTGGCATTACAATTATAGACTGAGTTCACTATAAGAATATGCATAGAAAATGCTATTATTTTAGAGTTACAGAGATATAATGGCAATTAGACAAAAAGGAACTGCATAATCAAGAATTTCTTCCAATACTAAAGAAGTCACTATAAGTAGATACAGAACTACCAGCACACATGAGCACTGAATGAGATTTTTCATAAATTTTCAGTTCTGGGGTCTCCAAATTAGGAGGACTATACAGTTCTTAAATGGATAACTGATGCCATTGTCAATGAGGGACATTGCTCAGGGCCACTGCCTCCCAGTAAACAAGTACAGCAACTTAACTTAGGCCACAGAATTCACCCCATGTGATATTCTCAGCACAAGGCAATCCTTTCTGGGACCATGAAGTCATGCAAAGAGCTGAATTTGCCCCACACAGGTGCCCATGTCTGCAGGCAGCTAACAAAGCCCTCAAATCCTCCAAGACACAGCCTGGGCTCATTCCAGAGCTATGGAGGACTTTCTGTGGAGGCTGTAAACACAAGAGGACATTTGCCCTGTGGGGTTCCTGCAGCCAGACTGAAGTTGGGTTGGCCATGCAGGCCAGGGCCCCTCAGCTGCTTGTGGCATCTTGTCCCCATCACCCCTGGTACAAACCTCACCCTTGGTAGCTCTAAGGGACAGCACAGGATTTATTCTGTGGCAGATATCCAAGAGCTAGGTCAATCAGATTTGCCAGCCCCACAACTGTCCTAGAATCTGTGAAGATAATTTCTGCTACAAAACAGTTGTTTCCTCAAGAAGAAAATTCACAGGTTCTACAGTCCCGTTTTTCAGCCAATCATGCTATCCATTATAACTGTGCTTAATTTTATTTTTTCCCCCCGTCCAGGACAATATTTGAGACCTTAAAATAACATAGTTAAACTTGATGTAAAGAGGAACTATGTGTATGAATATCAATCTAAAGCAGAAGTTTGTGCTTGCATGCTGGCTCAGTATTTTGAATTTAAGTGTCATACAGGAAATAATTTACATTCTTGTTGTTTCAATGGGTGACTACAGTGAACACAGACTCACTGAATACAAAAGAAAACAGTGGAATTAATGAAATTTGCTCTTCAAGCTAATAATAAATCTATTTAAAAGTGCTTTCTGCTGACTCAAGGATTGACAATATGTATTAAAACTCAGTTTTATCATACACCAAAAAAGCCATGAATGTCACACCTTAAATTCTATCATGATGGCAGAATTTAAGCTCACTTTATTCCTGATGTGGACTATAAAGATGAGAAGGTTCAAGAAACTCCTCACAACAGAGGGAAATCACCATCTTTGTTGCTGTAAAGTAGCCATGATATGTCTTTGGGAGAAATATCTCCATCCACTTTCAATCATGTAAACATGTTCAAACCGAGGGGAGAAAGACAAGCTGCTTCTCCCACTTCATCTGTTGTACAAAAAGATTCTGCTTTGTCTTTAGAGCTCTGCTGATGCTGCTTTTAGCAAGCCAGTGCTCCATTGTTATTACTGTCTTTTCATTTGCCTCTAGGGGCTGAAAGGATGGTGCAGATGGTAAACAAACATGCTTTATGGTCTTGGAGCTTAAACTGAGAAATTCAGATTTGCTTTTCATTTCTGGAATGCAGCTAAGCACAGAAACTACTCAAAATTATTATCAAGCTGCTCCTAAGTCCTATGCAACTCCTCTGTGATTGTACTACCTAGCAGAGATGCCTCCTCTCAGTTTCCTGAGGTGACTGACAAGTACAAAAAATTCTTTATGTACCAGAGTATTTCATTCTACTTACATGGTATTGACACAAGCTGCTGTTCTAATCAATTTAATTTTAAAACCTGAAGCCCTATATCAAATACATATGATATTATTCACGTAAGTTGCATGGTCCTGAATTTGCATATACCAGGCCAGTTTACAACTTGAATAAAGACAAAGCAGACACCTCCTGCCAGCCTGCAGCTAGCTGTTCTCAGTTCTATCAGAAGCCTTGGTCACCCTCAAAGGCCAATAGTTGGAATTATACCAACAGATATATCCCTGTCTGACCACCAGAGATCCAAGCATCAGTGTGTGTACAGACATCATTTGAGAACATGCCTTCCTAAGGATCCTGCAAGATAGAAAACTAAGCACTAAAATGTGGTGGCAGTGAAAGCAGCAAGCTAACACCTACAGTCCTTCAGAGTTTTACAGCTAGATTCACTCAGCCAGCATATAACCCACCACATTTGCAAATATGCAGCTCTGAAGGGAGTCCCAGCATAACTCCAAGACAGACAGGTGGAACACAAGTGCCAGACATGGTGCAACAGCAGCTCCTCCAGCCAGGTATCCCACACTGGCAGCTCACCCACAAACATCAGGTTCTGGCAGCTTCTTCCTAGTCAGACATGCACACCCCACTGCCTTAATTTCTTCCCACTTTTTATAAAATACATATTATACACAAACACACTATGTATAAAACTTGTACTAAAGATGGAGCAAGACTATTTGCAAGAGCATGTAGTGACAGGACAAAGGGGAATGGCTTTAAATTGAAAGAGAGTATGTTTATATTTGATATTAGGAAAATATTCTTTGCTCTGAGGTTGGTAAGGCACTGGCACAGGTCGCCCAGAGAAGCTCTGGCTGGCTGCCCCCCTCCCTGCCCCAAGGGCAGGCTGGATGGGGCTGTGAGCAAGCTGGTGTACTGGAAGGTGTCCCTGTCATGGCAGGGGGTTGGAACAAGGTGATGTTCAAGATCCCTCCCAAACCAACCCATTCTATGATGCTATTATATACTGTTTTGTGTATATAAAGGAAAAACACATTCACACACTACACTTCCCTCAGCCACACTCTTCTTCCCAACCACTAGAACCTGTTTACCTCATGAAGGTGGCTTTTTGACTCTGTGTTTGCTCTGAAATTCAATTTCAAAGTTTCAGTCCTCAAAACCTCCACTGTCTCTTTGGGAAGTGGGGAAGGAGAAGGTTGCCCTCAGAATTCCACAGTCACTTCCCCACAACTTCAGTGCTGTCACCCAGACCCACCACAGAAATGCTGAGGCTGCACTGCATGCCACTTCTCCTTCTGTACAACCAGCAGCTCAACTTTTCTCCACACAGAACTAGAAGGCTGACATTCATGTCCTGTGGGATATCTGTGGTTGGCAATACTGTGGAAACCGGAAGGAATTTGAGGAGGGCAGAGATCTGCAGAGTTTGCTTTAGGTATCATTAGAATCTCACTGAAAGTCCATGAAAAGTAGATTAGCTGAAAGTGTTATCAAGACTGCATTACTGCTTTATGTTTAGTCCAAAGTAAATAAAAATTCTTTGGGGCACATGAAGGATTTTATTCAAGTATTCCCACACACAGACATACACTAAATAGAAAAACCAAAACAGACATTTTTCTTTTGTGACACAACACTAACAGAGTGTTTCACAAGCCTAATTGCATCTTGCAAGATGAGAGCCTTACAAAAACCCACAGCCATATAAATGTATTTGTCACTCAGGAAACAGTTTACTCAGTGTCTGGTTTTCTCTCCACCCACTCCTTGAAGTTACTTTCTTTAAAAACAATTTGTGCATATACAACATCTTGCTCACCATTACTTCCTAGGCAATTCTAATCAGATATTAATTTTCGCCAGGTAAGTTTCTGAGCATGTACCTCTTTTATATTCTTTAGCAGTTATGTAAGACAGCACAAGAAGCAGCCATCTGAAGTGAGTTTCTGTACAATTTATGGCACTGATGTCCATGAAGACTGAGCCATTGACCACCACCCTGTGGATGCCACCATCCAACCACTTTCTCAACCATGATTTTATCTACTCATCAAATCCATCTCAATGGATTTACTTTAGAAACAAGGATGTTGTGAGGGACTGTGTCAAAGGCTTTACAGAAGGCCAGTTAAATGGCATCTCCCCTCGCCCACTGGTGTGGTCACTCCATCATGGAAGGCCACTGGGTTGGTTATTCCCTCAGAAGAATTAGCAGTAGTGATTTTAGGTACAGGTCACCTCTGATACTAATCGCGTATGCTAAGGACAGACAAATGTAACTTGCAAAAGGTTCTTAATAACAAAACATTTCATTATTGATCATGAGACACACCACGCTGCAGCATGGGATCATAAGACCAGCACAAGAAAATCTGTAATAGCAACTGAAGGGCACTGTTCAGGGGTTCAGTGAGTAGAGGGAATAACTAATGAAAAAGGTGGGGAAAAAATATCACAGAAAAAAGCCACAATTAGGGGTACCTTGTGGAATGAAGAATAAAGGCTCAGGAAGGGGTATGTTTAAAGCACATTTAAAAGTGTTTGAAATTTTTTTTATCCTGTTCAAGACCCAGTTTTTAATGGGACACTACAGATTAAAAGGGGGCAGAAAAAATTTGAATGAACAATCAGAGGAGTGCTTAAAAATTGGGAACATCTGAGGGGGTTTAGGCAAAAGCATTTAACAGAAATCTTGGTTACAAAGGTTGAACATAGCTTTCACATTTAATGCCATTGTTGAAAACCTATAATTTCAGCTGGATATTTCATACAAAACTATGCAAAAGGAAAATGAAATATTGATCTAATAGCTGAAATACATACATCTCCCTAGAAATACAAAGACAATATTTGCTTTAGCTCATTTAATGTGATAAAAAGTACCATAATGACTTGTAGCAATTATAGAAAAGATACTGCAATTTCAAATTACAGAGAAATAATATGTACTTATTTATCAATTCAGCTTCAAATGTTGCCCCATTTATTTGCTCCATGAAAAATGTAGTTTAGATATTGTATGTGCATATATTTTTCGACAGGTATTTCATCTGAAATGTGCCTTGCCTTCATTAGAATACAGCAGAGGCATGAAGTGCATAATCTACAATTCTTATAAGGCAAAGGGCACCTCAGAAGGAGATATTTCAATAGCAAATTGAGCTGGAAGAAAATGTGTCAGTTCAATTCACCAAATTGAAGAGATTTCATTTTAACCTACTTATCTCAATGCTCCATGAGAAAGATTTAGGAACAGATACAACAATAAACCCACCAGTAAAAAATTAGATTCTCAGATGCTAAGCATTCAAACCCAGCTCTCATGGTATTATTTATTAGCAATTTTAAAAGATCTGAGCTCTTTGAAATTGTTCCCTACTTTAAATCATAAAATCTTAAAGAAAACTTATCCTCAGACCTCAAGATCTGGGAGATACTTGATATCAGAGTTGAAAGCTTTGCAAGTAAAGCCAGCAGTAATATCTAGTCATGATATCCAGCATTTTTCATGGTATCACTTCCAAACTCTCTATAGGCAGTGTATCGAGAAACTCATTCACTGTACAGGCTACTTCAAAATTCTGTATTTGAATCCTACTCAAATCAGATATCATTCCCATTCCCAGAACTGTAGAACAAAGCTTAACCCAACCTCATCTGGCCAATGCATTCAAAGCTTCTACCAAATATGTTCATTGACTATAAACAGCACACACAGACCTGTGTTGGGAAGAAATGGATTTTCTTGCTTGGCAGAATGTACAATTCTGTGAGAGGAAATACTGCCAACACTGCCTGAAGAGAGTTTGGAAGGGACAAAGACCAAGGAAGACTTAGAAATATAATTAAAGACATTAAATTTTTGCCTTGTTTTAGTAAATTAGTACACATTACAGAAGTTATTGAAACAAAATATTGCAATGTGTGACATAAGGTGGAAAGAGATTCTCAGAAGCTCATTGGAAAAAGCATGTTAAACAGGGATTAGAAGATAAGAGATTTAAAGATGAGAGAGCCAGAAACAAAAATACAGAGCATCACAACTGTAGTACTAATCATGCCAGTGTTATCACATTGCCTTTGTAAAGTCATTTAACTCCCACTTGTAGAAGTTTCTCTACTTTCTATGGGTTCTCTTCCTGACTCCCAGTAGTTTTAAACACTGCCTGAATTTGTGTGAAGCCCACACAGTGCAATCAGTATGTTGTTCTACTGTCCCAGAGTTCACAGCCATGTTATTTTGTGCATCCCTTGACTGTTGAAAGAATGTGAAGAAAAAAGAAGTCCCAGAAGACTGAGATTTTAAACACATGTTTAACACCACTAGTTACACACTAAAAAAAATCCCACAAGCATCATCTCTATTAAAATTCTAGTCACAGCTCACATTAAACCAGCTTCTTCTTTTCTATTAAATAAATTACTTGAACTCAGGAACTGTTTGTAAATTTAAATACTATTCCCTTGCAGAAGCTTTTTTATTGTTACTACAAGCTCTGGCCTTGACGAAGGCTAAATTGCCATGTTTGGTAGGATTTTCCTCTTTCCATTGGGAACAGCCGAGAGCTAAGGGACAGGGAGAGGCAGCTGTTAGAGAAGTCTGAAATTGTGTCACTCCAGAACTTGTTTTTGTCTTTATTCTCCAGCTTCTGTCTTTTATATTATTAATTCTGTGGCTGTATAATCATGATTATGTGCTATGGCATTTCATTCCAAGAAGCGATCCACAGAGCCCACTGAAGGCACCTGTACAGTTTGGGGGTTGCTCATAAAAACCAGACTTTACTCACCAGTACTGCCAGGTTACTGAAAATAGTTACAGATTCAACAGAAAAACACCATTCTCATCACAAAAAAAATAGTGAACTTATCAAGTGTCATGAATTATGGAGTAGATTTAGTTCCTTCTACAGCTTAAACAATAATGGTAATATCACCTCTGCAGAGATTTGTAAGGGTCTTTCAAGACCAGGGGAGAGCCATGACACAAACATCCATTTATGCAAAGTCTGGTAGATAAACTTTCACCTCCCTAATTTGAACAGGTTAATACAGTGTATCACCTGTTGTGTGCATCATCTCAATTCATTCAAAAATCAAAAGCTGAAGGACAGACGCAGAAAACTCCTGCATAATTCACAAGTCTGGAAACAGAACTGTACATTGTCCATCCCTCCATGAAAAACAGATTTAAACACAACAATTCTGTAACATATTGTAAGAAGTATGAAGAACTGAGCTACCTTTTTATAAGCTATATGTTATTTATGAAAATGTAGATTCATATTTTATTACCTGAAAGAAAACTATAGTTCAAAAAAATGACAGAAAAGAAAGCAAGTCTAGGATTAAAGGAATCACCTGCCAAAGGTGCTACTGTGGTTCATCAACACAGAATCAATTAGTAAACTATCTTCACTAAAACAAGCTTGACAACTTCAGCTCACAAAAAACTAACACACCAAGAGAGTCAGAGAGAAAAATCCTGCTGACTTGGATGAGAATCTTTTATTTTCCATAGTATTTTCTGAAGAGAGTAGTGGAGAAGTCAGTAGCACTTTATCATGTAACATAGCATTTAGCAATAATGGCAGATAACAGAAAACAGTATAAGAATGCTGTAGCACACAAAACTTAAAACAATTCTTTTCTCTTAACAGCGTTTATAGATTTTCACACCTGTGCTTCATCAGAGACATAACAGATACACAAAAAGGAGTATAAAGTGAAAAATGGAACACAAAGACATACTGTTATGTTTTGCATTTCGTTTTGGGAGAGAGTATGCTTGCTTTTTTAAGATTCAACAACAGAATAAAGATTAAATTTAAATACAGCTTCTTTGTTCAAAACCACTCACAACTGCTATTGCAGTAACACAATGCAAATATGCTGGCTGCTAGCAGGAGACAGGGTTTCCCCAAACCTGCAGTTTTCCCATACCTCATTCAAATGGATGTTCTTAATTCCACAGAGTTTTTTTAAAAATTGCATTTAAAATTCCTTGTGAAATACAGTCTTATTATGAAATCCTTCTTGTTCACAAGATATAGAACATTGTGCCCACTGAAACATTCAGAATTATAGCCCACAATTCCATTCTGTTTGTAGTACAGACTTTCTGGCACATTCAATTTTTGTGTTAATTATTTTATTCTGAGGAACAGAATTCTCAGATTTATTGCTAAGGTGGACTCCAAAAGAAATGTTATTATAAAGTCCAACAGGTGAATAAACCAATAAATTGCTTCAATCCATAAAGCAACCAGTAGCTCCTGCAGAAAATAGATTTGAAAGGCTGAAGCAGATTTCAGAGCCTCATTCCAAAAGTAAAGAGTAATAATGCAGAAAGAAAAATAACTATTTATAAATGTTTTCTCTGGTTCTAGAACATACCACTACCTGAAATGGGTAAGATTATGTTCTAGCCTTGAACAATCAAAGATTTTTTGCACTCTTATACTCAACCTTTTTTTTAAACATTAAACATCACAATTTTATGTTTTCCCCCAGTGACACAGGGTACAACCCTAAATAGCAGATCAAAGGGAATTAATTGATCTAAATTATAAGCCACAGAAAATATTCCTTGCTCAAATAATAGAATATATTGAGTTAGAAAAGAGAAAAGGGATAATAAACTGGTAATGTTTATGTGCTTTCATCACGTCCATGTACAATTTAGTATAAATAAGCAAAGGTACCATCAGAAAAAAAGCACCATAAAATCAATGTTTCATATGTTACAACGGCTCAACACTTTATACATCACAAATTCAAAATATACTCTCAGAATCCTAAAAGAGGTAGATATAAAATAATTCTACATTATGAGTAAAATGGAGCTACTTCTGGATTGAAATACAGCAGCAATTCAGCAGCACACATCAGTTTTTATGACAGGACATTAAAGATTACTGTTATTCATTTCAAATTGCTGTAGATAATTACAGAACTTAATTGCAGAGCTGGAAATACTCCAGACATGAAAGGTGCTAATACCTTCCATCTTACAAAAAATGCTGTGCTCTCTAATGATTGCAAGTATTATCCACAAGGTTTTCATACTGTACCTTCCAGCACTATGATAAGGCACAAATTTATAGCCCATTGGAAGAAAAGAACAAGGCACCTTATGACAATATCATTACTGACTGTGAGGAGAATTTGCTGAAAAGTATTCCACCTAAGCAGATGTAATAAATGTTTATGTGGATAACAGCAGTCCAGAGTACATGGCTAGGTTAGTGTCTTTCATTATAAGATAAGTAAATATATCTTTTAACTGATCACAAAAAAATGCCATAGATATCACGGAGTTATCAAGCAGCTTCTCTTGTTTGCTTGTGTTTTGAGTTTTTTTAAACTGAATTAATCCCACAGATTTCCAAATCATTCAATGTATTCAGAGACCATCACTAAAATACAATATTGAACAGTATCAAGAGAATATTTAACTCTAATTATGGTAGAATATTAATCAAAAAATACGATAATGCCTCAGCTTTTCTCCTGCAGTCCTACCTGCATGGTCCCAGCAAAGCTACTCAGCCAATGCTGGAAATAGTTCTTACACACCCTGTCATGAAGGAAAAACCATGCATGTCTGTTTAGTCTTTTGAAAAAAAAAAACCACCAAACCCAACCCTATTATAGGTACTAAAAAGCCATGATTCTCCCAATGCTTCCTCCAAATTTGTTTCAAAAGTCTGAACACTGTCATTCAAATAGCAACATGCTGGTATATTACACTAACACAGTCCATCTCTAGCCATACTTTTGGGATCTATAAGAGCAGTAAATCACTACAGAGATATTCTGAAAGTAAATAAAATAAATATTTAAATAAACCCCCAACACAAACACACAAAAGCTGCCAAAAGAAGCAATGCCCTGTAACCAAAAAAATGACAGGAAAGAACTTCTGAATTTCATATTATTTTGGAATCTAAGTCAGCTGTTTCATGAATAAGACCAATTAAACTTTGTATTTACAGGTAGCCAAGTATCCAGGAAACATGTTAAATTTAAGCAAGGAAGTTCAACTTCCTCAAAAAGAAAACCCCTACACATGCATAAAAAAACCCAAAATCACAAACAAACAAACAAAAAACTAAACCGAGAAAACTTTAAATCAAACATGTCTGTGGCAAAACAATGTAGATGACACACACAAAAACAATGCAAGTGACAGGTTACAAACTCAAGCCTCTAAATTAGTAAACAGCTGAGTTATTAATATCCTGTCTCATTCAGTGCATAGAATGGCAGTTTGCGTAATGAGCAGATCTTCAATATTTTGGTTCATTGACACTAAACCCAAATGACTCCTACTTCCTTTATCACACACTACTTAAAACACTACCCTGGCAGCAGCTAATTTTTCCATTTAATTTTTCTTTAGCATTCATCAGTATTCTGTTTTACAATTCCAAGTGTGGATTAGTATTGAATTCTCAGAATTTTCCCAAGAGGCATGAGTTCAAATTTAACATGAGACTGTTCTTTGATTTCCCATCCCATTCATTATAACTTCTCAAAGACAAAACCCTTTCTAACTACCCAGCCCTGACTCATCACCAAAGAAGGCGTCCTGAGAGTGTTGCAAAGGTCTGGATGAAACAAGAATGGGACTGTGGGATTTGAGCAGTCCTGGTGCAGCGCCACTCCAACACCCAGCTGGGCTGTCAGCAAAGGTGGAATTGTGAAACCAGTGAACAGCACTGGCAAACCATCACAGCAGAGAGCCAAAACACACCCCTGAGGATTGCACCATTTTTCTGCTACTGACCATACCAAAACTCCTATTTATCACCCAGTTCTGCCCGTGTTTTCCTTTCTGGTTGTGATTACAGGTTTCTCTCTTGAGCCTTCTCTGTTCTGAGCATCCAGTCCCAACAGGCAGGACTGATAACACCAGTTGCAGACTGTTCCAAGAAAAGAAGTTGTTTGTCTATCTGGTTAACAGAAATTGAATCAACTTGAACAGGTAGAATTTCTTTTTTTTTTAATTCAAGAAATAAAACATACAATCAAATCTCACATACATTTCTACATGCCAATTGAACTCACTGAATAGTAATGGTGAGCTCCAAAAAGCCAAGGTAGAGAAAACCAGCTCTGGTATTGAGTCCACCACTCTTTTATACTGAAATAAGTGGTCAATATCTTAACTTCACTGACATCAGTAGAAAAGCTCCTATTGACCTATGCAGAGCATGGATTTTACCCAATGAGTCAAATAGTGCATTAAGTCTCATTTGTCTTGAAGAACTTCACTGAAAGGATTATCAAAAACAATTAAAGCAGCCTGGCAACAGGCACGTTAAAGATCAAGTGTGGATGTAGCTGACATGTCTGCAAAGCCAGATAAAGCCTGGTATTGTAGGAACCAAAACCAGCACAATTGAGCAAGTGTATCACAGAGGTAAGAGCATAATTTGAGTATCAGTACTTTCAGGGAAGAAGCAAATAACAAAATACCGAAGGTCTCAAGAAACAGCTTTGTGAATCCTTACACAGGATGTTTAAAAAAAAAAAAGATGGGGGGAAAAGGCTTTTACTGCACACAGACAAGATCAGTTATGGTGAGAAAGCAGAAATTAAATTATGACATCATCTTCAACATCTGAATACTGCTCTGGATAATATTTCAGAAAACTAATACATGCTGTGCTTTTTAGTGTAGAAAACACTGAATTCTCAGAAACTGAAGTATATTCCTTTCCTTTTAAATGACAGTTTATCAATTATTTCTATCAAAGCATACACTTCATTGTTTCTGAAGGTATGACTAGCTGGATGCTGGCACAAAAAGGAGATAATAAACCAATCAAACTTAAAGCTTGCAATTCATTCAAAACAATGTACTGTACTACTTCCTCAGGCTTGTCACTGGAAAAAAGTTGGTTCATTTTGGTTTGGGTTGTTTGTTTTGCTGGTTTTCTGGACTATTCAAAAGAGATTATTCACCTGTTATATCTTGAAAACAGTATAATGAGCTCTCCCCTATTTAAAAATTGTTAGGTATATTACATACACTATTGTGAGTTCTCTGTGAATAATCAAAATATTAATTGCCTTAATGGATTGTAGTTGCTTCCTTAAGTACTCCCATTTCTATTTGTCTATGAGCATGCTCAAATGAAGACATTATACTGCCCTTGGATAAGGAAAAGCTGCAACTGTATCCTTTACCTACAGCAATTTATTCAAGGTTTCATCACCATGCTGCTTTGAAGATGAAAATGAAAGTGTTTACGTTTAATGAAGACCATCTGAAGTGTCTCCACTGCAGCTGCAGGCTCTGTAGAATCTGTGGTGCAGGAGGCAATATGCTGCATTGTAATGCAGATTTTCTTAAGAGTGCATCTGCAGCAACAAGATCATTTCCCATGGTCTTCACTGTATTTCTTCTATTATTCATAGAACACAATGTAAATGAAGCTATAAATTTTACCACATACTAAATGTAGAAAGCAGATAATGGCAATTGTGAATTATGAATGAATCACTGTTATTGTGATTCCTCAAGGATCCTGATGTAGATGATTACATGCATGCAAAGACACTGTAGCTAAACTTCTTTATATTGATCTTGAAAAATGATTCTAAGAATATTATCATTAATATACAGAATTCATAGATTTGTTTTTCATGACAATGCCAAATACAACTAACTGTCAAAGGCAATTACATATCAATGCTACCTAGGGGCAGGCAAACAAACTTGTATTTGGAATTACTGAATTGGGGAGAGAAAGATAATAGCTTGCAAAAATGTGTTTCCCAGCTACCCACATGTGTTCTTTCACATTTAAATAAGCCACAGGCAAACCTTGTGGAGCATTCTGTAGTGAGCACATTCAAATGCCAAGTAATAAGCAGTGAGATAGAGGCTTGTCTTCTTTTGTAGGGTGGCTGAAAATGAAATAGTTTCTTTAAATGAAAGAAGTATTCTTCTACAAATTGCACAATCCAAAGAACTCTACAAGTATGAGTTTGTCTTTGCCAGTTTTATCATGGTAGCAAGAGGCAGATAATTACCCTCTTACCCATTAAGAATAATTCTCTTAGTGATTCGATCAAAGTCAGGAACTGTTCTTGTTTGATAATGTTTATAAATTAGCAAAATCATTCACTAAAATTGGTCTAGCTATAATTAACATCAGCAAAACACTTACTAAATCCCACAAGATATAAAGAGTAGGAAATGTACATTAAACTTAATTGGATGCAGAAATTCTCACCCACTCTGAAACCTCTGGAAGTTTGTTGATTTCTCATAACTCCCTTTGGTCTGTTTGCAGCTACAGGGTAATCAAGTGGCTCTGTCACCCCTTTAAGCAGATTCTTGGACTTAAATACTCATCCAGGAAAAGATGATTAAGACATTTCCAATATGCATCTCAGATGTTCCTGAGTTCATTATTTGGGAATCATAGGCAGGGCCCCCGAGTCCTTGTCCATTTTTTCCACATTAGAATCTGCAGCAAAAGATTCAACTTTGAAGTAGTGAAAGTGAGGGATAATAATGGAATTTGCACACCCTCTTTATATTCAATGCAGCCTCTTTAAGTTGGCAGCAAGGCATATGGTGTCAGTATGAAAAAAAAGACTTTGACATATCCTTCTCTCCAATGGAAAAAAAAAGATATGAAATAATGAGAGGGTCCTTAATCCAAGTTCATTTCAAATAACAGAAAAAATCCACCATAAAAACAGAATAAACAACTAATGACACTCAATTATTTCTAATCAACTTGAAAATATTTTAATGGACAAGACGAAAACTTGAAAATGAACCAGAAAAAGTCTCAGGATATATTTTTGGCACATTCTCTATTTCCATAAAGGACAGCATCAGAATACCATAATTAGGACTTTGAGGGTACGAGCTGATTTTTACACTTTCTATGATTCTAACCTGTATTATTCATTCACTAGAACACCATTCTACTCATGTGCTTATATTCCTGCAGCAATTTTTTTCTACTTTACACCAACACAGATGAACTTTTTTATTCACTGCTATCATAATCATATTCATTATCTCAGTAAATTTTAAAAAGAATAAAAAACCAAAAACAACAAAGAAGCCAACCAAAAACCTATGATAACACACAATATCACAAGTTATTACAAAAGTCAGAATTTCAGAATGATTTGTTACAGGATTCCTGTTGTGGCATGAACAACTTAAAAAAGTAGCTTATGTTTGTTATTGTACCATTAAGCTGAAAAATAAAAGTGATTAAATAGATTTGAGAGGCTTATATATAACAATATAGAACCACTAGTTAGTACATTGCAGCAGGTTCTCACTCAAACATATCATAAAATTCACTCAGCCAGATGCATTATGCGGAGTCCACAGGCTTTCACTGTAATAGATTTTCTGAAAAAAAGCCCAAAACACAAAGCAACTAAAAAAACCCCAACAACAAAACAAAACAACCCAAAACACAAAGTTTAAGAGGCACCAGCCCTAAACTTCGCTGTTGCCCTCAGCATGCAGTGCTCCTAAAGAATGGAAGCAACAGATATAAATCTATGCAAAATAATAACACAGTGTTCATGATATGCTTCAAATTGCTGTGCAAAACCTGCACAATTAAGCTCCAACACAATGGCAACTTAAATATTATTTTAATTTCACAGGTGGAAAAACTGAGTGGTAAGTGAAGCTACTGATTCAAGATATTCTTTGGAGGCACCAGCTGTGAGGTCGGATATTGAGGGCTAATCCTCAGGGTAACAGGACAGAAGAACACACACAGAGAATTACAAGCTGACACCTTCAAATGCAGCCCTCCCAAAGAATTGACAAGTCTGCTCAGTCCTGTGGGCAAGTACCCAACTGTGGCAACCACTTAAAGCACCTGGCTGCTCTGGTTGGCACCCCTGCATCTTCTCCCTACTCTAACAGGGCTTCTCACAGGTGTGCCTGCAGGTGCCACCTCAATCTGTACTAGTTAGATAAACTAGTTGGAAAAACTAGTACACTAAAGAAACTTAAATGATGGTTTCCAAACCTCTTGAACAGCATTAATTGATTGGAGGGGAACTTCTTAGACAGTAAAATAGAAGAAGTCTACATTATTCCCTCCCCATGACATTCATTGCAGTTTTAGAGGAAATGACTACATAGAGCAGGAATTACGTATCACTGCACAAACGTTTTCTTTGATCTGGTGTAGATGTACAGACATTAACTTTCACAAGAAACATTTAAATAAAATGTTTGTTTACTTGCAAGAGCTCCTCTGAAGCTAAATTGAGATGAATGGGCAACTAAAGTTCAGAAACATCAGATGCAATTTACAACACTTCCAAGTAGTTCTGTACCTGGTTGAGTTACTCTCACCATATGAAGTTTAATACTGTTGTGCAGAATAAAGAGAAATTAATTTTCCTTTTAAGGAAGATACTGGATTTCTTGTGTCTTTGTCAGAGAGAGGTTTTGTTAATTCATACTTCTCAAGCGGACTGTCCTAAATAACACATTTGGGTTTGGTTTCCATTCTCTTAAGACAGGATTTAGAGAAAGGTTTAACTTCATTTGAAAACAGAACCTGACATATTTATGAAATCAATTACTGTGTTATTGCAAAAAAAATTAGAATTCTAGAACAAAACAATGAACTTAGTTTTGACTCTGAAGTGACAGTCAATTCAACCAGACAGACCCAATCCAGACACTGTTCAGGCTCTGGCAAAACTCTTGTTTTGTCCCAGTTCTGTTCCTCATGCTGTTGCTCCATGCACCTGATCAACCTGATCAAACAAACCATCCACAAGCCAATACTCAGCCTGGTACTTGGCAGGGTACACAGAAGCATCTGAAATATAATCTCTGAAAGAATTTCATTTAATCTTCTCTTTGAGTGAATTAACATTCACTCAGCATGCATTTGACTCTTTTTTAAAGAAATCACATCAGCAATATATCTAAGTCTAACAATATTTAGTAGCACTCTTTCAGAAATTTTTCCATGTAAGCTCTAATTCATCAAGATAGTTTCATAGAACTACACCAGGGATATTTGAATCTGAGAGCTTCTGCAAAAAATCATTCCCTGATAACATCAAGATGGATGATGTTTGCACAACAATTGGTTCAAATCAGATAAATTAAATGTTAAAAAATTACATCCAAAAAGACACATCTGTCATCCATTCAATCGACACATGGACATCACATGAAGTTCTGAACACCCAATAATGTTAATTTTTTCTTGTAGTACCTATAAGAGCTCAGCTTCCAAAGTTGGATGTTACAATTTGACAATTCCATACTTCAGAATTTTTGAATCTCTCCTGAGGAAACTCATGGCAAACAATGCTCTCCACAAGTCCACCCATTTATTGGGCATCTCCAATGGCTTTTGAGGACACCTAACGACAGCTCAAAGATGAAACAACACACCAGTGACTACAGTAGGAGCATAAGAGTCCAACTCAGCTCTTGATTAAACATCTTTTTCATCTGTTCATCTTAGAAGAGTGAAATTAAAGAAGATAGCACATCCCTCTCTAATGGGGCTTCAAAACTAGGCCTCTGCTTCAGCAATAATCTGTATTTTATGAACCCATCTACATGTTTACAAATAGCAAGTCTCCAATGAGGATTGAGAGTTTTGTTTTGCTGAAGCAGATACCTATTTCCATCAAAAGCAGATTCATTTTCACTAGAATAAAAAAAAAAAAAATGGCCAAACCCAAAATGGCAAATACTCAATACTATATTACAAAACTTCTACTACCAGAACTTCATTTTTATATTTCTGTTAAGATTAAGTTACCCCACACAGGGCTGTAAAGATGCAGTTCTACTACTGCCATTTTCACAGTGTATTCCTTTATTCTAAGACTTTTCTCCATTTGTCTGTAGAAATCTGTTTTATAGAACATATTGGCAGACTTGTAAAATGTGATTCATGGTGCTACTTAAGCACTTATCACTTGCTATTTGGTCTTCCAGCTACATTATTATTCTGGGCTACAAAACACTAAATACCTCAGCAAATATTTCATAATTTATGTTTTTAAATTATTTTTCAGACAGAAGGTGGTATTTTTTGTGGCCTGTTTATCAACTGAAAAACTAAATAAAGCTCCTAATGATTTAGATGTCAAAACTCCTTGTTATTCAGCAGCATGACAAAGCCTAAGGCCTTGATATTGAAAAATATACAGCCACCTCCTTAAATATGAAAGTAGCCTCAATTTTCTCAGAAGACTTCCTAGAACTGTAAACTAATTATGCTTTTTTTTCCCCTCATTCATAATGAAAAGTGATGACCATTACTACATAAATTAGTACAGCTAGAAAAATCAGACATGTTTTTTGGAAAGAACCCTTCCCTAGGCTCTAGCAAGAGCTCTGTACTCCAAAGACCAATTTTGCTTTTCCAACCTAAAATACAATTAATAATATTCTGTCTCCTCTCAAGGTTTCACTCTTTTTTATGTATAGGTCATTACAGCTGAAACAAGACAAACATTCCTTTTCTACAGCATAATCAAGCAGATGAATTCCATGGATTCCAGTGATGCCAACCAGGCAAAGTGACAAGCAGACTGCACCCCCCCCAGCACAACCATTCTGAAGTGCAAGCAGAAGATAGCTATTTGAGAATTATTATTACACATACAAAACTCTGAAGTCAATATTACAAGGCTTTCAAAAGTGCATAATATAGGTTTTTCAAATCCTTCCAACCCTACTGACATCTAGCAAAATTAAGACCAATCCACCATACCAAGATTCACTGTGAACACAGAAAATACTTCCTGTTCCATCACACATTACACAGAACCCTCTGGAAGCACAGCATAGGATCTGCTCTGTCAAACACTGCACCTGAAGAGACAAATGGGTAAAAAGAAAGTGGAAGGTGCCCAACAAAGAGCTGCACAATGGAATTGGAGTTTGCATGAAATTATGGGAGTTAATTCCCATAACCGAGCACTGTACTCTGCCATCTCTTCAGACAAACATCAATGGCACAAAGGACAATTTTCAACTGTACTGGCAAGATAATCAGATTGGCTTACAGGAAAAAAATAAAACAAAAACAAATTAAAAACCTCCCAAATCTCGACTACTTTTATGTCACGTGCATGAAGTTCTACAAGCAAACACATTTCAACAATTGCTTGAGGTTGCTGAGTTACAACACATAAAACTAGCACATTTTTAAACTTAAAGCAAGGAAATCAATAAGTTAGGAATATCAATCATTAACTGTCAATGTCACACCAGTCAGTGTAAATGTACATGTAAAAAACCTTCAAGAACACACAAATCAGAGTTTTAAAGGTTCTCTTTGTCTAAGAAAATACTGCTTTTCACATAAATAGCAAATCACCATATGCAGATCACCCAGCAACAAGCAGTCATAAGGGTCATGAGCCAGCACTGACTTAGTTTAGTAACTTTAAATTGACAGAGTGTGTAGAAGGGGGAAGAACTCAGTGAAATCTGCTGTCAATTCAGCACATCATCTGCTTTGTACCAGCCATCATCAGTCCTCCAGGAACTCAGTAGTCCTTAACCCCTTCTTCTGGGCATAGAATGAGATGACCACAACAACCTTAACTATCTTATATTGCAATACATTTTTATCAAATGCAAGCTGAGTTTTCAGATACTGACCAAAATGTTTGGAGGAAAACTAAGAGGACAACAAAAAATAAAAATATAAGTGAAGAAGCAAAATGAAAGCACATGGATAAAACTTTGAGAAAGTATTTTTAGCAGCTTAGAATAGAATCCAGTTCCTAAGAGCCTTATTTTTTCCTTCCCTGTGATAAATGTTCAAAAGTTCTCTATTTTGGAGCCAAATAAATCTCCAGTACAGCACTAAACCAGAGAATGAACACAAAAATTGGAAGGGCAAAAACCTAAAGATACACAACACTTTCTTTTAAATTTTATTTTAAAGTAGTTCCATCTTGATAATGTCATCAAGATGAACATTTCAAAAACCCCAAATACTCTCTTTAGAGCTCTGAATTGAAGAATAGTATAACAGTGTTATTCTTTCACATTGATAGAAGATGAGGAAACTGGAATTGCTGAGAAACCATCAACTGTCTCAAGAGTTTGTTTCTAACAATTCAGTATTTGCAGCTCTCAGTTCTAGAGGAAAAGTCTGTGAATGAAACATCTTCTCATGAACCCCCTCTGTCTTCCATCCAATACTTTAATGAGCCTTGTTCCTCTGACTTCAGCAAAAGCAGCTGAACAATGGGAAGCCTGTGCAGAGCCATTGCCTCACATGTTGTAGGTCTCTTAATTGAGTTAATAACATTTATGTCACATCCTGCACAATCAGCATGAAAACACCAAAATTCACATGTTGCTTTCAGGGGTGCTCCAGTTCTTGGTCTCTTTACCCAGCTGTAACTCCTATACCAGCTTCTTGCCTCATGACTGGTACTCCCTATTAGACCACATTAACTCCTGACTCCAGCTCTATCACTGGCTTTCCTGGAAATCATCCCACTGTGTTCTTAGGGCTAACAAAGGGTATAGAACATGTATGGGATGTGGAAACCCTACAGAATACATACACAAAGTAAAAAAACTTACGTGCCTGTTCAGTGTTATATGTACATGAAATAGCACAAAGGCTGAAGGCACTCTAGCTTGGCAATAATTGCAGATGGACTGCATGACAGCTAGAAAACTTGAAAGCACTTGACATCTTGTTAAAAACTTAGAATCATAGCTTTGGAAACAAAAAACTTCTTTTACAAGGCTTACAACTTCCCATGTCCTGTGGGGTATTACACATAGTAGCTGCAAGTCTATGCTATCGCATCATCCATGGCATTCTCTGTGAAAAATATTTTCTACTTTTGCTGGTTTTAAATCAAGTGTCAAAGATATTCTAATAATCTGTCTCAAAGTACCTTTTTTGTGATGTTACTCCTTGGTAACAAATTACTCAGCTGGGAGGATTAGAAAAACTGTTTATTTTCATTTCCTGGTCTTCCTATCCTTGAGAAATATTGTCAGGCTAAGAAATAGCTATGGGGAGCCCCCTGTTAAAATGCTAGCAGTGATAATGCACATTAATTTTCACCACTGTCTCATGAGTATCTTCATGCTGGGAAGGGAATCGTTGTTTATATACTGATGAGAGCAGCAGAAAGATACTTGCCTGTACTTTCACATAGGCAGAACACAAGAATGGGACTGCAGGGTTCTCAAACTCTCACCTGAAATTTCTGTTCAAAAAGGGACACATTTATAACCCCCTACTGCTTTACAAAGAAGAAGATAATCTGTTCTCCATGCCTGTAGTGAACAAGACTAGTAATGGGTTTAAATTACAATGAGAAAGATTCAGCTTAAACACAAACAAAACCCCTTCTATTAACAGAGACTGGAGGACATTGCCTGGAGACACTTGAGAGTTTCTTTCATTTCAAAACTTGAACAGAAGCTTAGACAAACACCTGTTCTAAATCTTGAGCTGGCTGAGCTTTGCACTGTCCAGCACATTAAGCATGGCAAGGTTCCACATAAGCTCTCCAAGCTGATGAGCTCACCCAGGATTCACACAATGCTGTTCAACATACATTAACAGCTACTTAGCAGTAGGTACAACATCAAAACCCACCTTTTGTTTTATTCTCATTCCTAAGAAGTGAGAAATACATTAAAATAATGCTGTGGGATTGATTAAGACCTGGTAGTACAGCAATCTATCTTCCTTTAATTTCCAAAGCTGTGCCTACAAATTCGGTATCTGGAACTATGCCTATAAACTCCATAAATAAAGGCATATTTTGGTCTCAGTTGACAAAACCTGAGTTTGACTTATGATGATACCAAAATTGTTATGATCTCACCATGTATTCACTAATGAACACATTGGGCAAGAGACAACATCAACTCACAAACTTTATTCTAAGGAAGAACAGAAACATATTCAGATTTCATTTTTTACATATGCTTCTGAACTCCCATTTCCTACTTTATGCTCTGTTGCTGAGCACCGTAATTATTTGGAAAAACACACAGAGCACAAGAGGAATTTGGAAAAAGCATAAAGTAAATTGTTGGGTGGAATCTTGAATTCTTGATAAAGTAATACTGGAGTTTCTTTTGTATTAGAAAGATACAAGATAAATTCATTTAAAAGCCATGTTTCCCAGCTATTCACAGCACATCTGAACATCCAGTTCACCAACATCTTTTTAAGTTTTAACATTAAAACCAGACACCAGCATTCCTATTTTGGTTTCAGTAATGCAATCTAGAAGGGAATATTAGCTAGATATTTTCAGTACTTTTGCTTACTCATTGAAAAACATCCTTCACTTCCTTCAGGATTGGTTCCATTTGAAAAGATGCTTAGGGATATCTCTCAGCATTAGGTGTTCGGTCCTCAGCAAGGAGTAAGGGGATTAAGTTTACTAACAAAGCCCAGCATCTTTCTTATCCTTCACATTTCTACTTACCACAAAAGTAACAGCCAAAAGGGAGAGCAAAAAGCATTTTCATTTTAAACATGTGGGTCACTTGCTCTAACCTCCACAGATGTTCTTATGCTGCCTTGGGACCATATCTGAAATTCCTATTGACCTTTAGATTTACTTGACACATCCCTCGTAAAAAATGTTGAACTCCATTTCAGCTCATTATTTAATTACTCAGACATACACTCCCATGCACAACTAGCTGAACACGACTTAAGAGCCTAGCCTAGAACTTCAACTTCTCAATTTATCTTCCCATTCCATTCTAGCAGTAAGAACACAGGAGGAGCAGTGAAGTCAGTAATGTGCATCAGCTTCTTGAGGCAACCCATGGTAAATGTGAAAGCAGGCAGAGCTGCAGCTCTGCAGGAGAGCCAGCTGGGAAAGGGGTTACCTTGTTTACCACAAAAACTGCATGCACTATCTCCAAACAGAAGCTGGGCACACTTCAAAGTACAGCTACTTGTCCTCATCCCTTTTATTTTGGAATTTAGGAAGCTGGAAGGATTAGTCAAGCAAGTCTGCAAAAGCACCGTTGTTGTTAGAACCAATCCTTCATGACTTGCAGACACCTGACAGCATTCTAGTCCCTTCTATTGAAACTATATCTTGTCATCAATTTAAAATACACTAAATTCCATTCAATCAAACAAATTATTACAGTTCATCACTGCATTGCATCCTTTTGGAAAAATTGATGTCATTCTCAGTAAGTACAGCACAAGTGTTGTAAGATTATTTCCATCTTAGTTGTTACACAGTACTTGAAATGGCCTTTTTCCTAAAAATGGGGTTTTTTCCCAGCTATGCTCTAGATGCATCTCTCATTCTGCATTTAAACAGGGTTTCAGGTGAATTAAAAAGGACAGATATGGCAGCCCTAAAGTAATATATGAAAGTCTTATTGTATTAGTCATTTTTCCTGTCACTTTGTATTAGTGTCATATTAGTCTAATGCAATACTAACATGATACTGAAATGTTAGCATATCACAGATTACTCAGTGTGTCAAGCTTGAGTCTGATCATATTACTTTACTGTGTGTATTCCAGTGATGAAACCCTTCCTTTCCATGCCCTAGAACTGAGGAGGACTAACAGGAAACATGAAGAAGATGTTGTACAAGAGCCTAGGACTTGCATAACAGATATTAACACCTCTTGTGCCAAAGGAAAGAACCAATCTGTAACAGATCAGATAATATTGATTGAGTCTAGGATTCTGTTAACACAAGTAAGATATTCCTTTTCACTTGAAGAGTTTTATTCTCTTCACACAAACTGAAGAGCTCCCATCAAAACAGCAGCACTTCCAAGGGTTCCTATGATATGAGATATCCCCTTTGAATCTTCCTTGCAGAACCAAGATTGGATAAAATTAGGTAATAAAAAATCTGCATGTTTTCTTTGAGTGCATTTTATTCCAGTGGACTATCATCAAACAGGAAGTCAATCACATAACTGAGAACTGTGGCTGCATCAAGTCTAGAAAAAACAGCAGAAATGCAAAGTAACTTCTGACCTAGGCAGTAATCATACTGGGAAATAGCATGTTAGAAAAACAGAATAAAAATCCTATCCAATCCATCTCTATTACGTTCTCTTTGGTGATAATTTGTTTGTTGAACCACTAATTGAATGTTTCTAATCTGGGTGAATACTACAGCCATTACAGAGTGTTCTATTTCCCCTTCAGATGAAGAGGTGCAATCTGTTTCTGTTTCAGTGGTCCCTGTGATTCTATAATTTAAGTAACTACAGTATTTTAAAGAAATATTTAATTAAGTAAAATATTTAAATAAAGAGTTTAATGCAAACAAACACAGAACCCAAGTAAATATACTCAAGTCTCATTCTAAAGGCCTTTGGAAATTCAGCTTCACAGACATCTACAGAAGAACAAGAAACTTTCATAATTCGAAATGGTCCTATGAGAAAACAAACATTGCTAAAAATTAGGAAACAGTTTGGCCAAAATAAAGTCCACTTATTTAGGAATCAACTGCTTTGATTTATTCCAAAACTGTAGTTAACTAAGGAAGCTTTCAGAGAAAATAATTCTTTTCATAGTGTTTGCATAGTGATTACCCTGCACTGCTTTTGCAATAATTACTATGGATTATATTTCAGTGAGATTACACAGCTTCCCTGTCTCACTAAGTTTCTTCATAATTTTCTTTTACATGTCATCAGTAACTACCATATGATGACAATTAGCCCTGTAGAACAGTCTACTAGGTGACCAATAATTACTATCACGTGAGGTTTACATATACAGATACCCACATGCACCCTGACAAGAGGCACAAGAGGAAGGGTTATTTCTAGCTTGTTCTTGAATAAGTGGGAAATGATGGCTAGAAAAGCATTAAGTAATAAAATAAATATATAAAATAAATAAAATAACAAGCAGCAGAGCCATAACAACCCATAAATACAGAATTCTGCTGCAGTATTTAACTACATGCTGATTTTTTTTTATTTTAAGGGTTAAGTGTGCACATTACCCTCACCTCTGTTCAACTATAATAGAATGGTATAAAAATTTCTCTTCACAGTACACTAGAGAGATATAGGCATGGGCCAACTTACTGCTTTAATACCATCATTTGTACCTTTTCACATGCAAACATGCAGTTATTTCTATATAATAATGAGCCCCTCACACATCACTTCCCAGTTACCCCAAATACAGACAGGCTTTCGTACAAAAATATATTGTTCACAAATATCAAGTACAACACGACATAAAATTGCTGCTTATTGTTTCAATTTTTTTAAAGATTATTTTAGGCTCCCTGTTTACTGCAAGAACTGATAAAGTTTCATCTGAATTTTAAAGGTTTTAAGTCAAGACTCAAAACATCAGATTTTACATAAACAAGCACCATAGAAAGCTAGACTACTCATTTAATGCATTTCAATGTACTGAAAATACTGTAAGCATGTGATTTGATGAACAGAGTTCTATTGAATTTGGTTAAATATTTAAAGCTTTTCTGAGTCCTCTGTAAATCGAATAAACACACACTTGATCAAACTGCCATCTGCTGGGTACTCCTGGGATTTAAGTTGTTTGGTTACATACACACACACACTACAGTGTCTGGAAATATTGTAATAAAAACTATGAGAAATTTTTACATTTTAATAACTTCATAATATTTTTTTTAGTTTGGTTGGCAATAACCAATTGCCCTTGTTCCAGCAGAAATCCTGTCTGCAGTAGCTGTGTTACAGACATCCTGTAACCCTGCCCAGCACAATCTACCCTCCTCACACCAAAACTCTCATTCAACTTGCTGGGCTCAGGGAGCTTCACCTGTGCAACCCCTGAATAGAAGGTAGGGCACAGCTAAATCCACATTGCCTGGAAGCAACCACTTCCTGTGACCACAGAACTTAGTATAAGTCCTGACTGTTCAGGAAAAAAAAAAGTGACAAGAACATGAAAAAAATAGAAATTAATGATAAAGGAATAGGAGCAAACTGCTCTGATGAAAACAAGATGTACAAAACAGACTGCCAAATTTCCAACAACTGACTTGTCAGGACTTTAAGGAAATATTTCTCCTTGGAAGCATCCAAGGTTATATCCATCAGGAAGCCAGGCCACTTTGTACCACAGTTAATGTGCTAAACAAGTTTATCAATCAAGCGCAAACAGAGTGTTCCCAGAAAATTCATGATAAGAAATAATGGCTGTATGCAGAACTCTCAAGTGAGATTTCAAATTACTGAGGTCCTGAAGACAAAAGCAAAACTAAAATCTGAAAGCTTCCAAAAACCACTAACAAAATCGGTACATTATACAGAAGGACAATTTATTGCACTTATCTTCCATCCAAGAAGAGGGTAAAGTTCTGAAACATAAGCACAGAACCATCAGTGGGGAATTGGGCTGATATGAGAGGCACAGAGGTGCACATTGAGATAGTACTTGAACTTCTCCAAAGCATCTTGGTTACAGGCCCTGAGGCTTATCTACTTTGCAAACCCACTGTGTCACCAGCTGCTTCTTTCCTTGAGTCCCTGATTACATTTTAAAAATGCTAAGTCACCTTTCTAAACACTTAATTTCTAGGACATTCAGAAGTAAAAGTTCAGGTACCACAGTTTTCCCTAAAATGAAAAATCACCTCTAGGCCATGGGAAGGTAGCAGTACCTTGCTATATAAAAGGAAGAGGTGCTTGGGGGCACAGTTTAGAAGCTCTGCTTGGGAGGTAGGACTGCAGCTCACACAGTTCAACCTTCCCCTTGAAGCAGAACTACTCAGCCTGCTCAGCTGAGGCTTCACCTTGCTGAGAAACCCAAGGTTCCAAAAGTCCACATGCACCTAAGTTTGCACAAAAGCATCATAAATGAGAAATACAGATAGCCATGCTAATTGTTGGGGGTCTTTCAAATGCAGGGGGGCCCTGATCTTCAAAAGGCAGGACATGTGCCAAGATTAAGACTTGGGATGAGACTATACTGAAAATCATCAACCACAAACTTATTTAAAGCCCATCCTTAGACAACCCTTGTTTCTATCTACTGTAAGGTTCCTTTGGAGGAACAGAAAGTGATGAATTGCATGCACACAGGATGCAGGGTGGGATCTCAGGCTTCAGAGATTGTTCTTAAGGCTCATCTTCCATATGAAAGAGGCAGCTGGAAGGGTAAAGGGAAAGGAACATGAACTCAGTTGTGTCTCATTTCCTTCTGGACCACAGGCAGGATTCAGGTATTGGAGGGGATGCTAAAATCGCTCAAGACAGGAGGATGCTGTCCTTCCTTATGTAGCCCTTAAAACTTTTGCTACTTGACCTGCATTTGGACAACATACATCTAAATAAGCTAGAATTGACTGTTAAAAAAAAAAAAAAAAAAACAAAAACCACACACAACAAACCCAAACAAGTCACGTGCTTAGCTTTCCTGTATAGGGAAAAACACAGGAAGAATACACTTGCTTGTCACACTTTCCTACTGATGAAACTCTTCACAATAAATTGGATTGATAAAAGTATGCTACACTAGAAAAGTCATCTCCATAGTCAAAGTCAAGGATAATGTACAAATTACAACAAAACAGAAACCAGTGTGAATCAATCTAAAGCAATTTAGCTGAATTCACAACATAAGATCAGGTGACACTACACTCTAATCCTACTCAGAACTACGCCATCTATGCATAACTGCTGGTTTTCAGTAAGAATGAAATAGCCCCATGGTGATTTCCACAACATTTACAAATGTTTGAGGATCCTGATGGGTGAAAGTTATACAGAGACATGACTGCAATTTTGCATCTATTTCTATAGTATTTGTATTTTAAATCCACATATTCTACAAAACTCAAATAAATAAGCAGGATACATTCAGAGAGGTGCTCCCTAATTTCATAACCTACTCCCACTAAAAAGGATTAGCTAAGAATGGTTTGCAAGGTGTAGTGCTGGACTGTTGGTCCTTTATGACATTTTTGTACCCTGTTTGAAACTGCAGGCTCTGGCATTTTCTAAGAATTACAGGATCATCATCTTATGATAGATGCTTGCAAGACCTGCACTTAGTTTAGTCATTAAGTTCTTTGGCAACTGCAGCAGGAGAAAATGCACAAATTGCAATAAAAATGCTCACTCAAGAAAATCAGTGCACAAGTCAGCCATGCATTCATGCACCATATTTCAAAGGCCAGATATGAAGTGGTGTTTTGGCATTGCCTAAGTGAGGCAGATGAAATACCTGCATCAAAATTAGTTATTCCTTAGGGAGGATTGCCTGCGCTGTCAGGGAAAGGGATGCTGGAACCAGCCAAAACCACCAGACTGCTATGAAAATAGAACAAGGTCATACCAGCATCATGGTATGAAGAGAATTACAGTTCACTTATTAACCCAAATTTCTCACTTAAATTCACCTGGATATGATGCATGAACATATCCCATTTGCCTGTGAATGCCCAGGAAAAGCACTGGCCTGAACTGCCAAAGGTTCCCTCTGGGTCTCCAGGCAGCAGATAGTGACTTCTGTCAAAGCCTTGAGTGAAGACACTTCACACAAGTAGAAATTTCTCCAAACTCTCAGGAAATCTGAAGTCTTACATCAACCCCAATGCAGAAATAACCACAAGCACAACATTGGTTTATATTAATTTCTTCAATGCTCTTACAACATTTAGACTTCTTGGCCAGAGCACATTATAGTAGAGAGTCTGTATTTATATTACTGGTTAATATATGCTCCAGTCACTTGGTTTTTATCTGAAAACTTGACTGGCTCACAACAGCAATCTTAAGGTTTGGAGCAGAGAAACTTGGTTTATTAGAGAGTTTGGACTTCTCTTCAATGCCCTTACCAACCAAAGACCTTATGAAATTTTAGAATGAGATTACTACATGAATACCCTATGTCAGGTAAACCATTATTTAATAATAATCTAGGTTAAAACTACTGTTACTCTGTAAAAAGTAATAGGGGTAGTTTACAAAAAGTATTCTATTAATGCTCATATTAGAAGAAAAAAATTAAGGTGCTAAATACTACCTTTTTACAAATTATTTTTTACACAAAATTACACATAATTGGCATTCACAGGCTGAATTACATGAACATAGCAAGCAACAAAAAATTAACTTAATTCTAACTTACTAGGAGTCCAGAAATGGAAATGTATTGTAAACAGCAGCATCTTCTTTGATCATTCATGCATGATCTTGAGATGTTATTTTATCCACTTTAATACAAAAATACTTCTCAAGATAACAAATAATATAAAATAGTACTTATTTTTTTCCATGTATATTTTTCATATATCACACATATATGTGAATACGTACATATTCCATAGAAATACTCTTTTTTACATATACCTGAAAGCACTGAAACAAACAGCACAAAATATTTACATGATCATGCCTGAAACAAACTACAATGAAGCTGGGGGCAAGCGGGCTGTCCAATGCTTTTGGAACCCTTACATAAAGTCTAGTCCACCATCCTGCTCCATCAAGGAAATATTATGGAGCAGATTTTTCCACCAGTTTCTTAATAAGCAACACGCAGGGATTACACCCAAAAATCATGCATATGGAAATCTGACACTGCACAAAAAAATAAGATTACCTCTGACCCCAATCCTGACAATGAAGGGCTGGCACAAATACTTCCACTGCTGAATTAAGTAAATGCTCCTCAAGCTGTACTAATACTTTACACTTTCACATTACTTTTCATCCTTGTCAAACTATTCCACTTCTAGACCAATTCTTCTTCTTTGTGCTGTAGCATTATACAATTAAGATTAAGCATTTTACATGAATTTTTTTTCCTCCACGCTCTGACATTACTATAGTCACATAAAAGTAGCATAACATACTTGACTTACTCTTGGATGCTAGGGAATTTAAATACTTGAGATATTGGAAAGTTACTTTGATTGATAATTCTGGGATTCAGTATTTAATATTGCACATATTCAGTGCTTATATGATATGGATGGAATTGAATGGTGGTTTTCCCTCCACTTGTGCCAAAGAATTCTCATTCAACAGGCAAACAATTTAACCCCATTTTACACATTTGTTACTTGTACACTGCACTCACTTATCTAAAACAAAGCAATTAATTCCCTCTTGTAAAGAGCTCTCTCTTAGCTGGGAAGAAAGCATGAGAAGTGTAAGTCAATAGGCAGCAATACAGATTGATTCATGCAGTGCAAAAAAATACTTAAGTGTGAAAAAATGCCCTAATGCCAGAGCCAGCCCTTCTGGCATAAAATTCTGTAAAACCCTTTTTAAGCAATTGTTTAGGTATTCCACAAAAGAGTTAAGGCAACACTTGAAAAAGTTGTGTTTTCTGTGCACTACAAGCCATACTTACATGTTTATGAGCATGTTGGTAGATACCATTCTCTATTAAGCTGGTGAAGGATCAAAAGACAGGGCACAAAGTACTACAGGACAAAGAAAACACATTTACATAACCAAAGTTCCCAAAGTTACATTTATGGGATTTTTTTCTTTATTCAACTATAAAATATATTCCATTCTGAGAAGTTAAACTGTCATCTTCAGCCAGTTTTTCATATCCTGGCATTTTCTTCCATTGTTAAGTTTTTCCAAGTGTGGTCTCATGTATCTCTAGCTAATTAGTAATACAACCTGAAAGGCAGCACTGAATAGTTCTACCAACTATTGCCATGAACACACTTATTTTTATATCTATAAAGACTTAAATATTGACTCAAAACAGTAGCAGGCAGGAAGAGAAGTGACTACAAGTATATAATACTTTTCCACCTTTATCTTCTCATGCTGAGGCAAAAAATGTAAGAAACTAAAAAACCTCTAAAGCTCTGAAGAGGTACAAGCTACATATGATAATGGTAGCAAATTGCATGGATCTTCAAGTGATTGGCAAATGTCTGCCCTACTTTCCTCAGAAAAGGTAAGGTTATCTCAAAAGAACCTAGAAAAGGAGATCTGCAGAACAGCAACAAGAGATGCATTACTTTACTGTCACTCTTTGAAATAATACCCCGTGAATTAAGAACCAATTTTACACAAGATTCTCCAAGAGACGTGGATGTTACAGGAATAATGTAGATCTGATCCTTTGTTTATGAGTGTTTATGTTAAAACACAGAAGCAGAGTTATCAGTTTACCTTCTCTGTAAACAGTGAATGCTTAGTGCTTGGCCTTCACATCACCCACATTGCATTAGCATCCAGTCATTTACACAGTACAGTTCAGAGGATTATATATTACTAAATATATTATATTTCACAATACTACATCAGCATTATATTAAAAAGTGCAAATTTAAGATGTATAAAATATCAGTATTTCCAAACACTGAGTTTAACGTAATTGTATTTTTTCTCAGTTTGAAGGAGATGAGACAGCTCATTACTGCATGGATCAGCTTACATAACATTAAAGAATCTGAAAGCTGTGACTATTGAATTTGAAAATTACTAAAGCTTGAAAACTTGAAAATTTAACAGCTGTTAACAGCTGAAAAATTTAACAGTTGTTTATTAGACGGTTGTCATGCATCCATTTTAGATGTTTTAATACACACTAACCTGAATTCAGTGTTGCATCAGTTAAATAGTTTCCTTCAAGTCTATCAAAGAGCATCACTAGAAAGACTGGCCAGGAACAACTGCAAAACACCACAAAATAGCAGTCTCCTACTCTGTCATTTTTACTGTCTGTCAATTTTCTTCAGATCATCATTTTAGTGCGCATTTTTCTTCAATTATTACAACAAAAGCTCCTTTCAAGTCATTTCAAGTGATGTTATTTTCTTCTTGCAGCAAGCAGCACTAACAGAAAGTAGCAGTGATACTAAACATTGTCTACAATTGTTATGGAAATATATTTATCTGTATCCTATTGTCAAAGAAGCCAAAGATCAAGGCATACAAGCTACATGCAATAATTTATACTGATTTGAAAGAACATTTCAAGGAAACATTCAAATGTATAGCTCCATAAAAATCAGACTAGTTTCAAAGGAACTGGTTACCCAAGGCATGATTCTGAGAAAGTGGTATTTCAATCAATATTAAATTCATTACTTACATCCTCTAGGTTCTATTAATATCCACAGTACATCCAATTTAACAGCTCAGGCACTCTCAAAACTTCTAGCACTTTTCTGTCCTGGCATTAGACCAATTTTAGCAATGCTCCAAACTACAGAAAAGGACATTTGCTGACATTCCACATTTGTTTCTTTTTCATAAAGCAAGGCTGTTTACTCAAGTCTCTTGTTTTGCAGTTGACTAATTTTCTAAAATGGCAAATTCGTGAGCAAGTTTGATTTCCTACAACAGGGACCTACTATTCTTTTCTAAGTTTGGTTCAGTTTATCCCATTTTTCCTCCTCAAAAAAGGAACACTACCACTTTTTATGTATTAAAAAGTCTGAACACTTCCTTACAACAAAATAGTCTTTTTCAAGGTGTGAAACATGGTTTTAGCAGTCCACATGCAAAACCACTGTTCCTGGAGAAACACTGAGTGCCACATAGCATTTTATTTTAGAATCTTTACCCAGAGCAAAACACAACACAAATGTAGTTTTGTGAAATAATAACGCATCCATTTTGTTCCACCTGCTAGTCAGGAAAAAAACCCCAAGCATTAAGTTTCCTAAACCAATTTTAAGATTTAAAAAATCTTACCAACAGTTATCGTTATTTCCTGTGTTAAACCAACTCCTTAGGGCTACTAATGAAGTAGAAATTATTTTGTCACTTCTATTATGACTATTATGTCATCATCCAAATGAGAAATTGGGGTATTACACAGACCTGCATTAGAAGGGCACCAGCCCTTCAGTTAAGTCTACTTGTCACTGTGACTACATCTGATAATTGGAGAGACATAATTAGTTGATCATAGGATTACACCAAAGTAATTCTAGAGCTGTTAATAGCAGTTGTAATAAATCAAATTGACAATGCCTCAACTTCCACACTCCACACAGGTGACCTGAAATTGTTTTGAATTGTATTGTAATTTGAACTCCAAATGGAGTGGTAATGGAATCACATCAGAGCCTGTTCAGTCTTTGCATTCCATAAAATGGTGCTATGGTCACAGTGCTGTTATGATGCAATATTCCTATGGCAGAAGGATTTAATCTTTTTCCTGTACCACAATAACACAAGTTAATATCTGCACAATTCTAAGCTAACAGGATACTGGGAGAACACAATACATTGCCATGTTTTAAAAGTTTGCAGTATTTTAAAACAATTCTAGCTTGGATTTCTTCCACAGAGATTCAACATACTAGCACTCGATTATACCTGTGCTAGGAAATGCCCTTCCCACAAAAAGCTGCCTAAACAATGACAGGAACACACAGACTACAAATCTCAAAATATTTCAAGATATTCAAGATTGGTTTTGTGTAAATCTGCTCAACAGTGTTCTGACAAAGTGTAAAAACAGCTCCACAATAAAGAAACTTTAAAGACACCCCTCCCAGCTCAATTTAGTAAAGGAATAGGAAAATGTTACTCATGAAAAAAAACTATAGAATGGAAGCAGAATTATAATCAAGGTATGAATAACAGAATTGTGCCTGATATTGCACAGTTGCATATCATCCAAAAATCTGTCTCAGTTATTCAAATGAAAGCATTCTAAGGCCTTCTATCCATACATTTTGCCTCATTCTATTTTTGGTTTTGGCTATTGTTAAGTCAGTACAGCAATCTCCTCATAGAACAGAATTCCATTAAAATGTTAATAATGGTCATATAAGTTTACTCAAAAACATGATATGCTTGTTATAATAACAGTAAAAAGTAAAATGCCAATCAAACAATAGTAATCCCTCACTTCAACAATAAATGTTTCAAGTGCACAAAGACAGAAAAAATTAAATTTGGAGTGATCCATTCCTGAATTTAAATGCATATAATTATGTAATCATTAAGTTACTTAATGGATTTCATTAGGCTTATTGCTGGGTTTGATGTCATTTTTCTTTCCAATTAACTCAACTGTTACGATTAATTTTATATTACTATAAAACAAAAATCAGAGCCAACATTCACACTACTTAGGTTCATAAAACCACACGGCACCCAAATCTATAAATCTATCTTTTTTCCTCTGTGTAAATACAAATTCACTATATCCTTGCAACAATAACAACAATTCCTATAAACTAGCATTGTTTTCATATTGTTTAAATGAAGCCTCATATTATGCCATTCAGCTACAGTCATCTTATGGTTTAAGTGTATTTCAGTCACATCATTTAAATGTGTTATTTTCAGACATTAGGGTAATAGATGCTATCTTAGGTTGTTGATACATCTGTACCATTAATACCAATGAAAAAAAATAGCATCAATCTGTCATACAATTATCAGAAAAACCACAGGAAAAGTAAGATTTTTCTCTTTCAAATCCTAAATTTGGTACAAACCTAAATTTGCACAAACCACATACAAAACTCAGGCTGAAAACTGTCAATAAAGATTTGATTCTACAAGAGCCTGATGCTGCAAAATTCTGAGCACATCCCACTTGCACTCAAAACAAGGAACATTAGGGTTGGAGCATTAGAAATGGGATTAAAAAAATTAGGCACACTTAACAGTGGATGTCTTATCCCCAGGGAAGGAAAATAAAAGTAGATTCAAGTTACTTTACCCTACATCTCACATTCCCTCCCCTCAAGTAAAATTTTTAAAACCATGAAGATGTTGACATTCAGTGCCTTGTGATGAGACATGTATCTGAAATATACAGAGCAATTGGCTAAGTTTAGTTTCTGTTCTAATGGGAATTTCGCATAACCTGTCCTGATTTGAAAGAACTCTTACAGATAAACAATGCACAGGCACAACATTACTTAAACAAAATATTACATCTGCCACAGATAGGGAAAAATAAATTCCTGCTGTTTCTGAACCATGTAGTTTTCAATCTTCATGAATTATTTTCCTACTAGGATTTATAAACCATCAGGATGATACAGGTACTATTATAGAACATGCAAAGTGAGAGAAATATGAGGGAAATTATAATGAAATATGTCAATATCCACCATACAGTTGCATATGAATGCTAATCTCCAATCAAAATTCAAAAATGATCACAGAATCACAGAATATCCCAAGTTGGAAGGTACCCACACTGAACTCTGACTCCCAGCTCTGCACAGCACAGCCTGAGAATCCCACACTGTGCCCCAGCAGTGCCTACACACTTCCTGAACCCCTGCAGGTTTGGTGTATGAAGCTGTTTTCAAAAAACTGGGTTGCACAATTTTCAAGACCAACTGGTTATTTCCAGCCCCCCTGCCCTGGGCAGGGACACCTCCCACTACATCAGGTTCCTCCCAGTCCCATCCAGCAGGACCTTGAGCACTTCCAGGGATGGGGCATCCACAGATTCCCTGGGCAACCTGTGGGAGTGCCTCACCACACCCACAACACTTTTTTTCCTAATATCTAACCTAAGCCAACTCTCCCTCATTTTAAGATCATGCCACCTGTGCCCTGTCACTCCCTGCCCTTGTGCAAAGTCCCTCTCCAGCTCTCAGAGAAGGTCTATATAAGGCCTTCCCAGAGTGTCTCTTCTCCAGGCTGAGCAGCCCCAACTCTCTCAGCCCATCTGCACAGAGAGGTGCTCCAGCCCTCTGAACACCTAACAGAAAAAAGCAAAATCAATCCAAGAAAGCAGCCTGTCATATCCCAGTGCCAGATGTAACTACAGGCAGCTGATAGTTCCCTTGTTGTAGACACATAAATTGCCATATAATGGGAGGATGGGTGAGAATTACCACCTACTTTGTTGGTTTATTCACTGACACTTGCCAAGATTTACCAACTGTTCTTTTCAAGCAAGAAGTAAATATTGTATTTGGTTTGTATTTCAGCACAAATACTCACGTGCAAATGTATGCACACATACCAGAGGAACACTGGGTTACTTACATTTGTTCATGTTCTCTAGTAACACAAACAGCAATATTGTACCAAAACAGACTAAGGAATAAACTATATATCCTTCACATTTTTCATATGAAATGAGAAAATAACAAAGTTTTGCTAGAGTACATTGCTTTCATTTCTTGAGCTAGAGCACTGTTTAATTCCTGCACAGATACTTTATTAAAAGCAACAAATAAGAGCATTTTAAAGGGGGAAACTTCCAAAGAATTGTCATGAACTAAGGCAGTATCACCTTCATGCCTTTTAAGCCAAACTGGCTTCTGATCTATTGACATGAAAAAAATTCTGGGGCCTGATCACCTCAGACACAGAGCTGGCAGGAGTAAACTGCAAGGTTTGAGCTGTTGAAAAATAGACTCTGAGCAAATAAGAAAAATGCTAAATTTATCTCAACATCTGCTTCCTTAGTTATCTAGTCTTACAGAAAGGCAGATCTCATCTGCAACATCAAAATTACTGAAAAGGAGAAAAAACAAGGGAATTGAGAATCTTAGATGCCATGAACAAATCTTTATTTCTGCATCCTTTTACAGCTGATAGTCTGTTAACTAGGAAAGCATGGAAAAAATTGGGACTAACTTAAAAAATAAAGCCTTTAAAATCAATAATTTTTACAGTACATCTGAAGCAGCAACAGAACACACAATGGTCAAGTATAGGGGAAAACTGAATTTATATCATTTCCCCTTATGAAGCTCATCCACAGGTCCCAGAGATCTGTTGATTTGTATTTAATTGTGCTGGTACACCCTAAGACTTACCTAACTCTGGCTTTATCATCCTTATTCAATGCCTACTATCTACCCTATATCAGCAATTTATGTTAAATGGAGATGAATTGAACAAAGAAGAGATGCTGGTTCCTGTGTTACTTTCATTCTCCTCCTTCTTCCTACTTCAGAGGATCAATAAAGAGGGGATCTTTACATATACACACAATTTATAAATGCATACAGTACTTATTCTATATATTATACATAAACCAAACTACACACAGGAGCTTTTTTTTTTAATAACTGAACCTTGACTTTTTAAAAAAAAAGCTCAAGGTAGTTCCAGGTGCTGGTTCCCAAAATTCAGACTTCAGTTAATTCCTGTGACCAGTTTTATACTTATAAAAACATGACCAGGAGTAGACACAAACATTTTACATGCTGATTTAACTGTCCAAGTGTCAGCTGCAAGAGTTTTGCCAGTATCTGTTAAAAATCCATGGACACATCAGCTAATTTGTCAAAGCCAGGAAAACTCTCATTGAGTTGCAGCAGGTCAGTGCCCAGCTGCAATATTCACTCCAGCTTGATTCTGCAGCACAAACATTCCTTGTACAGCATTTAATACAAAGCTCCAAAGGAGAAAATGCACATTGAATTGCTAGTTAGAAACTGGAGAAAAATATTCAGTATCACAGAAGTCTCTTCTCTGATTAATTTTCATAACACTGCACATTTTTTGGGGTGTTTTTTTTCCTTTAACACCTCACATGGATTTTGGCAAATCTAACATTACACAACACAGCTTATGGGCTCTGGTATGATGTGTCACAACACAAACTGTCAACCACTACATCTAAAAAGGTACTTTCATACAAGTACTCAAGAGAAGAGCAAGAACAGAAAGGGACAGCATGGAACAGGACAGAAAGGGATTTCAGAATACCTGAAGGGCCCCTAAAGTTCCACATTGACAGCTTTAACCCATATATGATTACAGCTCAGAGATCATTAGATCACAGGATTTTCTGGCCATACTAATGAACAATGGCAGCAGGCAGCTGCCTTAGCTTATTCCATGGCAGGCTGAACAGGAGGCACAGGCAAACACAGAACTAGATGGATGTGGCACTGAGTTACCCAATGATCCAGTGGCCTGGGGGTTTGGCTGCCTGGATTGCATTTCCAGGGTACACATAGAGGAAAGCTTGCTCAGCACCTGAAAATGAGTAATACTGGAAATAATTCTGTCTCCCCAACCACCAAAAATTAATTCATCTACAAACCATAGAAGGAAAAGTGATTTCTGCAGTATAATGTTTATTTTCAAAGTCTGTGTTCTGGGCTCCCCATCCCAGCTGAAAGATACAAGAAATTCTCAAAAAGGGAAAAGTTGGCTTTGGATAATTTACTTGTTTGGGACATTTAACTGACTAGGGACAAGGGCAGATGTGCTGTTATGTCCCCAGGTCCCTGCTGTCAAGAGAACCTATTCACTATTTATTTAATTCTCCAGGTAATAGTTGGGAAATGACTGGAACATCACTATGAATTACAAATAGATGCTCAGTAATATAATGACAAGGATATTTCCTTTGCACTGAAGTGAAAATATAAACAACCTCCAGAACTCTGGAATCAAATAAATACAAACAAGCTCTCACACTGCTGCCTCATTAAAGAGAGCTTTTAATTAGTACACAAATAATAATGATTTTGTCTTAGTCTTTTGTTTTTGTGTCGGATTCCACAAAATGACACTGATAAACTCTTAAGGTAGAGGAATTTAGAACTGATATTTTGAAGAAAAGATAACAGAGCAGAAAAGAGAAATAAATCTAAACATTCAAATCTAAATATGATCATGTATTAATATTGAATAGTATTATTTCAAAAATCACTTTAAATACTGATGTAAAAGAACAGTAGTCTTGTTCAGAGCATCCTACTCAGCTCATTTTCACAATTGTAGAGTAACTTGGAATATTTAACTGTGATTTTCATGTATTCAGCTATTTCAAAACAGGCACAGTCACCTGATCTAGCCACAATTTTAAGACACAAGGCAGGAAAGGGAAATTTGAAAAACGCATAAGCACTCTATGCACAAGTCAGTCACTGACAGGATACTTGGTTTTCCTTCTCCTCAACAGATTCAGGTATCAGAAGCCAGATCAAATGCAGTACAAAGATAATGAAGCCTTAGGCTGGAAGGAAAAAAAAAGAGTATGACAAATCTTTTGCAGAAGATTTAGCTCCCTCTGATGAACATTCAATAGAGCTACAGAGTGTGAGGAATTTCAGATCAATAACTGGATTTGCCATAGCAATTTAAAAAGAAAGAAGCTGGGGAAAGCATCAGCAGTAATAGTCTTCCCAAGCAGATGCCTACAGAGGTCATCTCTAGGAAGGACTGTAATGAGTTTACTCTTACTCCACCTAGCCTATCCATAGGGGTAGGCCACTAATGATTGTTTGATCCTTTTGCAGCACTTAGTGTCTTATGCCTCACTAGATTAGATAAATGAGATAATTAAGCATCATGGGGAAAAGCTTGCTAGTGATTAAAGCAGACATTGAACCAGTTTTCTATTTATTCCTCTTCTATACATTTCAGTTCTACCTAATTTACATCTGCAGTTGTATAGTTAAGAATGATCAAATATCAATGGGCAATTTGCCTTCACCTCAAATCCTACATTTCTCACACAAGAAATGCAACTAACTCCAGTGTACATGGCTTGGCAGATATCAGGTATCTGCTCAAATAATGGACAGTAAAACTGATACTTGATTAGAAGGATACATATCTCTGAAGGATAAAAGCACTCTAGAGAAAAACAGGTAGCAATACACCTATAAGCTGCAATGTCTCAAGAGCATCACACACCAAAATGTATTCCCCTCAAGGCAGTAACTTGTTACAGGGTCACAGAACTCTTTCCTTGTAAATTCTTTTTGTCAGCTGCAACAGTTGGCAATTCTCCCCTACACATGAAATGCAAGACTGTGGTTTAGAGCATATGGCCAGGATGTTTTGTCCTCCAAGAACAATATATGAAGTTGGGTGACAAGGTCACCACAGTGTCTGGGGAGGCTTTCCAGTTCATCACCCAAAGCAGTGAACAGTGATAAGGAAACTGCCATGCCCAACCACCCAGAGCCCACTCTGGCAGTCCCAGTTGCTGGGATGGAAGCCCCTGGCAGCTGCACCACCCCCATTCACATGGCCAGACCAGGTTCCCTCACCAGCCTGACCCCAGGATTCCCACAGCAGAGTCTCAGATGTTCTATCCATCCCTTTTAATAGTTTCATATTGGTGCTACAACCAAATAAAGAGCTGGAGCTGGTGTCTCTGAGGAAGGGCTCTGAGCAAAGGAACCTTTGAGCCCACATTCCCTCATAGTTCGAGCATTTTGTATGGAAATATCTTTTGATTTCCAGAAAAGTCTGTCTACATTCCAAATAATAGAAAATCTAAATGTAGAGGCTTACCAGTAGTAGCAAAATTCATAAAGTAAATTTAAATACAATCAAAATGAAAGTTTGCTTCAAAAAGTACCCATTTAAAGCTCTGGAAACACTGAAAAGATGTTTAAATCCCTAACTGAATTACTAATTTTTATTTTTTCCCCCCACATGACCTCATTTAGCACAGCAGAAGACTACTTTTCCTCATCTACTAAGACTTCAGTGAAATAATTCATTTACAGTTAACAGCCACAGTATTCACATTTAAACCTGAATATTAATTGACTGATAATGAGATGATAAAACTGCTTTTCTCTGCAGGTGCACCAATCAATTTCAATTAAACTGAAGGAGAATTTTTCCTTACTGCATCTACAGTTAAAAAGTTATTTTATTTTCTAATAAAGTGCTTTACATTGATCTTCTGGAAAAGTATAGTTTCATTTTCACCTTTTTTGAATTATAATAGTTTCTGTTTGCATAGAAATTATTTCCCAGTACTACTTCTCTCCAACTGGTGATTAGCTTTCATATTATTAGCTTTGCAGAATTCAAAAATCACTCCAAAAAGCTCTCTAACTTCTGTAAGCTTTCATTCTATTGTCTGGAAACCAAACTTTAAAAGACACAAAAGCATCAAAATAATTTTTAAGCAAGTATTTCTCTTGGACTTCTCCATGTCTACCAAATGTTTACTGTTGGCCAATGTGGCTCCAAAACTACTATATTAAAGGCTTTTGACAGTCATCAATAACAGAATCCACCTTGCAGCAATTCAAAGTGCTCATTATCTATCAAAATTTTCTAACACGTTTGAACAGAGCAATCACATTTCACTACAATAATATGATTTTCGTTCAAGTGCTAATAACTAAGGAGCAATGAAAAGAACAATCTACTCTGAACATGTTTTTAGATACCAGGCTCACTGTAGGGACCATGGAAATTGGGTACAGATTGTCTCAAAAGCAGGAGATCACAAGAAGAATGAAAATATGTGATACATGTAAAACATGTACAAGAATAGGCATAAGCATTACTACAAACTTGGAGAAGCTAAGGACAGAAGTTTGACCTCAACTCCTTTGAACTTCAGAGGTCTGACACCTTACTGGGCACAGGTGGATAAGCAAGCTGCCACTCATGGTACATGCAAACAACACTGGTACTTGATTAAGGAAATCAAAGTTTGATGTTTCAGTATGTGTAGATATAGGGTCATTGATTATTAAGAATGGACAGAGAGAAAAGCCATTTTTTCTTCAGTGAATGAGAAGCCAAAGCAGAAGACATCATCTCCAGCATTCTCAGTGACAAAAGTGACTAATCACATGTGAGTAACTGCTTCTGAAATTGGAAGCAATGTTAAATTCCTCTGTGATATGACAAAACGCTTTAGAGCAGTAAAGACTAAACACCAGAGTCCTAGATCTAAACTCTGGATCTTCAAGTGACTGCCATCCCAAATCTCTCACCAAAAAAATTACTTCATAACACAAAACTAGCTTTAGTTAAAACATTGAAATTAAACAAGCCAATAACACCCAGTTCTAACACTGATTCTACCAGAAGATTGAAACCTGTCCAGAGGGGATCTGATGTGAGCACTGCAGACAGCAGCCATCCCCAAACAAATGAAAGTGAAAAACTTGCAAACCAAGAAACGACATTCTTCTGATAAACATTGGGTAAGGAGTCTGATAGATAATGAGGGAGAGACAACCAAAAGCTCTGGAAAGTTTAAATAAAACTAAGTAACATTTACTATGACAGCCTTTAAGTAGACTTTTACATATACTTTGCAGGAAAAAACCAAATACTCTTTAATTTGAGATCACTTCCACTAACTGCAGAAGTCCATGATAAATACAGGAAATAGCTTTCAGTTGAAAAATCACCTTTATGGAATTTATTATGTTTCAAGTATTCTCAAGCTACATGCATAAACTCATGAATAAACCATAGTTCATTTTCCACTGATCTAAGTATTTCATTTGAAGAATTTAGTTTCTTTATGGCATCATCTAGCTATACTACAGCTCTGTACATTGAAAAGTAATTCTTTTTCTTACTGTGCTGTAAGAGATTGAAACATGCTTAAATTAGAATAGATTTTAATTCTAGTATTTTCCATAACACACCCAAACTTATCTGTTTCCATTTTATTAAGAATCATCATGTAAAGATAGCAAGACTAAACTCATTACAATTGAACTGTACATAAAGACTATTTTCTTCTCCCATTTAAGTACACAGCAGTTTGAAACATTTACTATAATAAAAATCTTACATCTCAAGCATTATTCTCAACTCTCCCCAGAGTGCCACCATGATATTCCAGTAAATCAAAAGTAGGTTTTTCATCCACTGAAGAACAAAGGAAATGGTAAGCTCCTAAGTATCTGCAGTTTAGAGGTAGCATGTGTTTCCTCAAAGGTCTCCCAACAGGATTCTCCACTGAGCCACTGACCTTATCTTTCACTACTGCTTAGCTCCCAATTTAGAAGTAATTTGTACCCTTTCAGAGTCATAATTGACACAACATCAAAAACAATTTAAAAGAGCTCAACATATTGGAGTCACAGAACAAGAAATCTGCCTCAGCATAGTCCCCACGGCAGCGCTGCAGATGCCCAAAGGTGACCAACAGGCTCTGCTTCCACAACAGCAACAATGGCCACAGAAAAAGCTTGAGAACATTAGCACTGGGTGAAAGACTAAAAAACTTCAATTCAGAACAAGGGCAAGAAATTAAATCAAAGCCGTGACAGTAAAATCTACCAATCTGAGCGGCTGCATATTCTCAGGGAGCTAGGCAAGGTTAGTGCTCTGCATTCTTCCTTCCCTGCCGGCCCTCAGCAAGGATTCCCGAAAGTGAATCTGCTGGTGCTGCAATTCCTTTTACAGCACTGCCCTCCAGTGGGCTCCGCCTGCAGAGATTGTCTCACCCAGCAGCCGAATTCCTTTGCTTCAGACTTACAGAAGCACAGAACAGCGAGGGGACCCAGTAGGATCATCAGGTCCATGAAGGGCCCCCATGGGGATGGAACCCACAACTTGGCACCATTAGCACCGCACTCAAAGCAGCTGAGCTCAGCTCAGGGTCACTAGCACTGCTGGAAAAATGTACTAGGGCTCACCAAGTATGTTTGGAGTCACCAAGTGTCCTACAGCTGTGAGAGGAGAAGGATATAAACATAAGATTTCACTTTATCTAACCCACCTTTCTTGGCATTTCAGTTCATTATACAAAGTATTTTTAAGTGAAGATAAGACAATTCAAAAAACTACCTACAATTCAACCTACCACACCAATCTTGCTACCAATTTCAGAGTTCAACTGCTATTTATACTTAGAGGCCATTGCAAAGAAACTGTTTGAGAATCCGGGAATTAAACATATAAATAAATGTATATTTAGGGTTTCATTGCAAAACCAGTAATGTCCAAGATTTAGGGCCTCGTTGATTTCTATGAGATGACTTCAGCTTCAGCACAAGTTCCCAGGAGAATATGTTGATGGCAAGGATTCTCATGCAACTTACATAGGCTTCCTTCATATTCTTGCAGTGAATTCATCAGCTGAGAGCGCAGACCTCACGCCAGCATCTGTCAATACAGATTTCCTTAAGATCCAATTCAAAACCTGCCTTCAGCTCCAGTGTCAGTAACATGAAGATCAATCCTTTCAAGCACAAAATGCCAATAAACAAGTTGCTTACTTCATAGTTACAGTGTGTATTTGGAGCACATCAATATCCAATTTCAGCCTGTTCAGTCACATGCCCCATCCTTTACAGCATCAGCAGTTGTTTTTGTGCCAGGGTCTTAATTTTTTTTGTCTTCCTCAGGCTGGCCTCCAGGCTTCTGGACAGATTCCACAACTCTTGTGCTCTTACTAGTATTGCAGCTCATTTGGTCTCAAGCAGTAAATGAAAAGATTTATCTTCTTTTGCAGATGCCTACAGAAGGCTCCTGCATTGCAGGAATTAAGAGCAAGGAAAGGAACTCCAAGCTACACAGCCTTCACTATTGAATTAAGATCAAGTATCTCTAGTTTCTGTAACAACTCCCTGATCCTGCCACTCAAACACCAGCTATTAAAGAGCCATACTTTACTGAAGGTTGCAAAAGAAAAGCTTTGAGAGCAGGAAATTGTTCTTCATTAATATTTTTTCCCAACAGAGAAACTCACAATTTCCTTGCCCAAGAAAGCCTATTTTAACTTTTAAATATTCTAAAGTTCCATAATAGGAAACAGCATCTGGAAAAGGGGAAAATGCATGTTGCCAAATTAGCAAGCCTGTACAATCTTGTAAACATCTTCAGCATGATAATTTATACTGCTATATAATTACAAGTTATTTTAAATGCACAGTAACACCTTCATAGTTTTGTTCCTGCTGTTTTAATGGCTTTGAGTCCAAGTCTTTCAACTTTCAATGCAAGTTTTAATAGTACTCCTTGACCCATTCAGGAGGTATAAATAATTTGTTCAATTCACTTATAAAACCTAATTTACTCATTTAGGTCAGAAAAATCAGTGTTTCATGATAACTTCTTTAGAAAAACCTGGGTTATTGGCATGTCTTTCCTGTTGACAAATTAGGCTTCCATTTTGACACAGCTGTGAAATAACAGTAGTGTTGTGATTACTAAGCCCATCATTAAGTAGATGATTTTCTTGGTTTAGCACCATGCAACAGCTTGTGATTTTCTCAAGATAACTCAATTTTTTTGTTGTTACCAGCTGCAAGAAAAAAGCCTCAAGAAAATGGAGACACCTTGCTTGAAATATTTGTCTCTCAGAAGTGAGAGAAGTCCACATTCCTAAACCCTCATTAAATATAAGCTTGAATCTTAGACTTAAGAAATGCAAAACAAAACAAACAAATGACCCAAACACCCCCCCTTTAAAAAAAAAAAGCTTCTCAATTCTGAAGTATCATGAAGTTTTCAGTTGAAAACAAGCCTGAATACTTCATACTCAGGCCTGTCCAATAGCACATCTCTACAGATTCTAAACCAACAAGCTGAACCATCATAACCCACAAGAAATTTTCTAGTGAGTGATAGACAAAGAATTCCAAGGGGCTGGCCCATGCTGCCATCCATCCACACAAACCAGCCACAAGCCAGTGGTACCCTCAGGTACCAATGGACCTCTAGTTTTGATTTGCCATGATTTAAACTGTCTTCTCCATTTTTTGAACTGTTAACTACAAAGGTGTATTCATTCCTCCGAGCTCTGTCCTAGAGAAGTGCTCAACAATACCAGACCTTATAGCCATCCACATCTCCTGTGTGCTTCCACACACACAAATTTGACTATGGGAAGATCCTCCCTCCTGCACAGCCCTCCATCAGCAATGCATTGTAGCTGAGCTGCAACTCTCCATAACATACCCAGGAATCTAGAAAGGACAACCTCTGACAAACCTTGATCACTGTAGGAGACCCCCCCTCTATCAAGCCAGAAAAAGATTTAGGAGGAAAGTTCCAGAACCACTTCCATCCTCAGGCTACAGCTAGTTTAACCTCTGACAATCAAAGGGCAAGCAGAATTCAGTTGCTCCAGGAGACAAAAAACCCCCAGCTGAATGCAATGAGGATTAGGCAGAGAAGAACTACAGCTGTGCTGGAACATTTTGCCATTACTCTTCCACTGTTTCTAAACACAGTATGGGACCACATTTTCTCTTTCTAGCACACAAAGTGCATTTCAGCCAAATCCTCTAAACCAGGATGAGTTTCATGTCAGTTGAGTCATCTTGGCTATACTGGTAATATTGGAACATCCAGCCTAAGGGGCTTTTGGAGTGGCTTAAAATCACACCTAGTCATAAATGAGGTCCACACAATCACAAGTGGAACCTCCAGGATTTTGATCTGCTGAACTACCTTAAACCAGCGTGCCCATTTTGAAAAGACTGGACAATGGAGGCATTCAAACTCTAAAGTAGCACATGTGTAGTTTTGGTTTTTATAAGAAAACCCCAGGAACACAATTGTACATTTCTGTTTCACCATTTGTATGCTTCATCCACTTCAGTATCCTTCCTCCTTTTAATTCAGGTTGGCTTTATTAGTCGATATGGTCTTCCTTGTAAGGAATACAGTGTGACAAAAACCTCAGCATTTCCCCAAATTGCAATAGCTGGACAAGTACTAATTATTCTGGAGTTTTTACTAGTCTGCAATTTCAGAACACTGTCTCAAATCCTCCACTAGATGGTAGCTGAATACTATGTTGATAGTGCAGTATTATATAGTCTGTGATAGCCACAAGAACCACACCTGGTGACTCTGATTTTTCAGGAATAATCACAGTATCTTAGGTTAAATATAAGACATGCTGAGAGATGATACTGTCTTAAAGGTAAGAAATGTCTTTAATTACACCATTCTGCTTTCAGTTCAGTTTCATGTTTGCCCACTATTGCAACCATGTTTGCCAGCCTTCAGGGTCAGGCATTTCTTTCAAATATCTATTTAACACATTGACTTCCCTCATCTGTTGAAAGCCAATTTTTTTTTTTCTGTAAGGCTCTGTATTAGATCTCTGAAAATGCTGAAAAATTTCAAAGCAGATTGCTTCACATTAGGAAATCATTCAGCTGAAGTACTAATGGCCTGTTTGTATTATTGGCCACTGACAATAAATGCAGAAGCTCTTTACATATGAGTATTTGAAAATGGCTTAAGCTTAACATTAATGTTATTAATTATACTTATAGCCCATTCTCTACATTTCTGACCTCTCTCCACTGCAGCCTGGCTACACACTGGTTTAGCACCTGGGCCATAGTCCGGGTGCTGATGTGCTACAAACTCCAACAGCAACAACTCATTTCAATTGCACAAAGTTACTGTTCCCATAGCAACAATAGTTTTTTTCCATCCTCTATTTCCTTTTCAAAACTGGAAGTACATAACAGCCAGAGAAATGAGAAAGTATTCCAAACTTCACCATGCAGTAGGCCACTTCACAAATTTTTAATAGATTAACTAAGACAGTTGTTGTAAATGAACTAAAAGACAACTTCTTTCCTTTGTCTCTTTATTAGACAGATTATTACTTGCCAAGTACTTTTACAGAAGCATGCTGAAAGCAGAAGAAAAAAGTCTGCACTGAAACACATTATTCATTATATTGTCCTGTTCTAATTAAGTGGTTTTGCACCCTTTATTTCTCCTGACAGCAAGGGAGATCATCTAATTAATCTCATAACTAGACCATCATCTGCACTATTTCAAGGCTGCCTAGTACACCCGATTTACAAAGCAGTCTCAGTTTCACTCTGATTCTCCCAGTTTGAATGGACAAGCCTTCATCCATCTCCCTTAAAACCAGAAGAAAACCTTCTCCCAAACCTTTTGTGGCAAGTACCATGCAAAGTCTAAAGATGAAAGTCAAATGCACTTCCTAAACCATGCAGGCCACAAGCACGGCAGATGAGTCCAGCAGAGGAGTTCCAGGGTTTGAGGAAGCCAAGGCACATTGACTAAGCCAGTCAGCCATGAAGAGTCAGCTGCATAAATTACAGATATTCAAGCCAGTAATTGAAGAAACAGTCCAAACTCTTAAAAGGAATTTTCCAGCTCAATTCATCAAAAGTATCCAACACTTGAATAAATTATAATTTAAATGATAAAGTGATAACTGTACAAACAACATCCTGCATCTAAATAAACAATTTTACTGTCAAGACAAGAGAGAACAAAGGGGTTTGGGTCCAAATTTACTTAGGATAGACTGAGAAAATTACAAGAAGCAGGAGACCAGCTGAACAAGTCATAAGCACATGAATCTGAGCATTCCCAATTCCCCTAGCACAGCTCTTCTGGAACAACTTTTCACAGTTTTAGCCAGACTCCATTTCAAATGACCATAAAATGATTTCTATTACCCTGTTTATGCTTTCTCTAGATCATTTCTATCTTCATCCCAACTTCTCACAGGAATTTGTTCTAATCAATTGTTTATTTTTTACAGTGAAAAATTTACACCAACTTTGAGATTTCAAAAGACTTCTTCCTATTTCTTCATTAAAGAATAATACAATTATTCAAGTAGCTTAGAAACATTTTCTCAGTCTCATTTTATAAAGAGGTGAATTCACTCACATACAGTCTAGCATTTATCATACCTACCTAAAACATGGAATTGCTTTGGCACTAACAGTAACTGAAAAGATAAAAAAATACTTGTTCAAACCAAATTGTCTAATACATCAATGGGCATAGTAAGCCTCTACACCAACTAATCAAACAGCTAAACTGAAAGAGTTTTTCCTCACTACCACAGGTACCAAAGTAGAAGGTTTTGCAGATATGACCCCTAAAAATACAGGTCTGCTGGAAAGCCAAATACAGCATTTAAGCATTTCAGGCTACTTCAATGAACCATACAGGAGCACATTATTGATTTCATGCTATGACTACAGTACACAGTAAGATATTAGACCTACAACTGCTTTTGAGCAGGAAAACTCCACTTCTTATAGAAAATCCAGCAATCTTCAGTTTGCACCCCTGCGCGGAAAGATTCTGTATCACAAACAGTCACACCTTCCCACAGCAAGAGGATATGCTCACTGCTTGCTTACCACAACCTCTAAAAAAGGTCCCCATGACATGAACTAAGAGCTGTCCTCTGCTCCAGTGACAATGTTTACTCAGCACTGCACACTGATGACAAGGCCCATTGACACATTCTGGAGATTCACTTTCCACAATGCCTTTATGTGTGTTACCTCCTAGTGACCAGAGTATGATAGCCAGCAGCCAGGTCCACTGGTCAAGCATTTCCAGGCAAGAAGAGGAAACTAATTATTTTGCAGGTACACAAGATACTTAAATTTTGGGTGTACTTAATATATTACTTCCTTCCCCACTACTGTGCTCTGCATTTTCAGTGAAAACATGAAGGAAATGCTAAATCTTCCAATGGCACATAAAGTATATACTGTCATCCCTGTAGTTGTCAGATTTTATTTGAATGGCTAAACAAGATTTCTAATAGTCTCCATTTATATTATGCTTCTCTAAGGAGCTGTCTGTCTCAAAGTACTCTTAAAAGATTTTTTCATGAAATTCACATCAAGTACATATTTTTTACGTTCCAAATAGAAATAGGAAAAGGTACCATTTCCTAATTATTTTTCATTAGTAAAAGAAAGGATTAATTTAGCAGTATGCTCTTAAAGGAATGTCTATTTGCTATTTATTAACTCATAAGAATAAAAAAGCATCTACTGATGAGTGTTCTCTCAAGCTATCTTGGTGCCTCCACCCTAACGTGCTGTTCTGCTGCTGTCAAATACGCCTGTGTTTCTGTACACTAAGGAGAAGGAACCACGACAATCTGTTCTCTCTTTAAAAACACAATCTGTGTTTGGCTGGCTGAAAGAAAAAACAAGAAGTGAATATGTTACAGTGCTTGAAAATTCCACTGAACTAAGTTTAAGAACTAAGCTTTTAGAATACTTAAGAGTTGTTGCTCTAAGATTTGTGTGCATGCTTTTTCAATATCAGTAAAAGGTCTACTGCACTGAATTGTTAAATGCCAAATTTCTGCCATTTGCCAGGTGAGGGAGAAAGAAACAGCAAACCTACAATATTATCAAGATCCTGAGATTCTAAGCTTTTGTCTATTTGCCAAACAAAGATGTTACCTAATTGGTGACATGGTTTGCTGTACATACACACACTTGATCAGCTCACACTTCATCATTCTCTTGAAGACTATACAAAAACCCTCTGCTTAATACATGCTATAAATCTCACAAGAATCCCATTCTGACAAGAGAAAATAAAAGTTCTACACATTCCAGCAAGATAGGACAGACAGTAACAACAGCTTGACTCAGTACCTCAGGAATCAGAAACTGCAGGGCAAAACAAGGAGAAAGACAGATGAAAAGGCAGTGCAGGTTTACTGCAGTCTAAAGCTTTATTTTTATAAGAGTATTTAATCACTTACTTTCAAATCAGAGCTTATCACTTTCTTTCAAAGAAAGACTGACCTGGGGTTTTTGTTGTTTATCTAGACATTCCCATTTCAGAATTATTGCTCTCCCTCTGTTTCAAAACTGCACCATGTCTGCTCAAAATTCCAAATTGTGCCTACCTCTCACAATCTGAAGTTCTTATTGTTTAAATGAAAAATTATCTTCATTTTTGACATCACTTTCAGAGCACTGTATAAAAACCAACTTTAAATTTTTTAGCTAAATCTTGTCCTGCAGATCCTAATTTCCTTCTGTTATCAGAAGCTTTCCTTACTCTACTGAAACACCTTACACCATTTCTTACTCATTTCTTGTAGTCATCTTTTTTTCTCATTTTACATTTGGGTGTTTCCTGTAGCTTTCATCAGCTCCATGCACCCCCTTCATAATCCTATAGTATATGTAATTTTCAAAGGCAGATAATAAATTACATATAAGTACAGACTTTTTTCCATGGCTCTTTATGGACCCTTCAGCTATTTGCAATGTGGCTCCAAACCTGCCTTGTCTATTCAGTCACAGACACTTTTACATAACCATGTTTGTGAGTGTCCATGCCATTTAATGAGAAGTAATATCAGAATAGAAAGAGCTATTATGGAAAATTGTAAAGCCAGCTTGTTATAAGAATTTCTTCAGCAGGTAGACCCTAAAAGCCGAACAAGTTTTGAGTTGTTAAGTCTTCCATATTTTTTCTGAGAAAAAACATCCTAAAACAAAAATTATTCAGCAATTATTCTTGAATACAATAAATGCATAGATTAAATACCAAAAAAAAAAAAAAAGAAAGAAGAAAGAAACAAAACCCCAAAGTGCTTTAAAGTCCATACAATATTAGAGTAATGTATTCACAACTTTGGCATCCAATACTTAATTTTGTTTTACTCAAAGCACAGATTTAAATACACACCAAAAAACAGTTTGCAGAATTAGAAACAATTCACCCACATCAACTAATTATTCTTCCAGGAGTCAGACCTTGAGGCAAGAGAATGCTACCAAGTGTAAAGACAAACATGTTCCTCCAGCTGTTTGACATACTTATTGGACATAACAAACTTGATATGCTGGAGGCTATAATTAATCTTTACTAAGTGAACACTCCTCTGATCATGACTTGTCTACTGAGCTGTCTAATGACACTTAAGGCTTTGAAAAGTAAATAAATTAGTTCATTATGGTCAGACAGTCTTCCCTCTTTTTTTGTGAATTTGATCACAGCTTTCTTTATCTTACTTGTCTCACTCAGTCATCACCAGCTACAATACTCTGACCCTGAAGCTGACAAAGGGACATTGCATTAAAAGCTCCCAACTCTAATTTCTGTATTACTTCCAGGGCCTTGATTTCTGCTTAAAAAAACCCAAAAATAAGCAAAAAAAACCCAAAAATAAACAAACAAAAAAAACCACAAACCACCAAAATCTAACTGGCAATCTATACTGGTAGAGCTTCATTTTAAAAATATATTGGAAAATAATATTATTTGCTTTTCTCATGGCTCACAATAACATGCACAAAAGTAGAGCTGCAGTGCCCTCTTGTGAGCAGTCAAATCTCATTTTTGCAGAAGTAGATTTAAAGATATGAGGTTTGGAAGAATTTGCACGGCAAACTCTCTCTTCTGAAGGTGTGGCACTGTAGATATACACTTTATATATACATACACACACCTCCTCCATCTAACTGCTCTGAAACTGATAAAAGAGGCACACAGAAAAAAGCAAAAGACAAGTATTTTCCTTTTTATTAAGTTCAGTAGAATTTATATTATTTCTTTGTTCCTAACTTCCAAAGAAGGGAAGCCAAAAACTAGTTTCTTCAGAGCCATAATCAAGGGCACATTCTTATTAAGTGCAACTGGAAAAAAAAAAAAAACAACTAAACTCAACAAAATAAAAAAAAAGTAAACAAACAACAAAAAACACTAAAGAAAACCCAGACCAAAAAAAAAAAAAAAAAACCAAACTAGAAAACCACCAAAAAACAGCAAAACACAGAACCCCATGCACATGCATGCATCCACAATTCAAGTAGCCTTCCAATTTAGGCATTAAATAACTCAACTGACAAGGACTGGAGGGAAAAGTAACTATTAGAGAAACTTAAAAAAAAAACAACCAACTAAACCAGTAAGTAGTAGGGAGAGCAAAAGCAATAAAGCATCTAAGCAATCAAAACCAGTATAGCCAAAATGCAATCCTAACTCCTATATGCTGTGGGGAGCCATTAGATGACAGTGATAAAAGTCTGTACAGGTTTGTCATACTTAGGTAGAACAAATATTTAAGATCTCATTTTTTGTGAATAACAGAAGTTCACTAAGTCAGTAGTTAAGTCTATTACCAAGGTCAGCTTTAGTATCCCAAAGCATTACAAATTATAAGATCAGTTACAAATACCTGAACAGTTACTCAAGTTTAAAGCAGCAACAGAAAACTAAACAAGTAACAGTACCTCACATTGATTCTGTTGCTCAGCAATCACATTAGAATTAATTTTCTAAAAAGTGATGGTGTGTAATCCCCCAGGCAATGTTTTCCTAAGACTCAAATTTCTCATTTCCTTTGGACAGATCTAGTTTACTGTATACAGTAATCCTCCATCATTGAGCAGACAACCCCTAGTTACACACTTAGGCTGCACACTACTGCTTCAGTGATGTTTCCACAGATAGCAATTATAAAGGCCTTAAAGTTTCATTTCACATATTCTTCCAGTTTGTGACTTGTAATGAACTTTTACAGAAGGGAAGCTGAACAAGAAATGCAAGTCAGAACATTTGCACCTCTTTAAAAGCTCATCTTACAGTGTTAACTAATCACTTGTAAGCAGATGTTAAATATTTGACTTCAGCCCAGAGAGTCAAGGTCCAAAGGAACTTCATTTGTTTAGGCCCAGATTCAAAGAACTATCTCAACTGAATTTAGGCAGATATGTCCAAATTACCACAAGAAACCAACAAACAAAACCTCTTTCCTGTGGCTTCCTAAAATCCCTGGCAGACAGACACATCTCTGTTGTGCCTTCACTCCCTCTTGGACAGTGCCAGTCCTACAGACGGGCAGAACAGCCACACTTGTTTGTGTGGCTCTTACAGTACTCAGGATTGCCCAAAGCTCTTTAGATTCACCACAAAAGACAGCTGAATCCCACAGAGTCCACCTCAAATCAGTTCTCAGGAGAAGATACTTTGGGGCACATGCACACAGAACTTCCTACATTCACAAGTTTCACAATCAGTATCCTACTACAAACCCTGCACAGCAGTCCCACAGAGCCACTCTGGAGATGCACTGCACTGACCAGTGGGATTCCTGGTTTAGGGCAGAGGATGCAAGTTAAACATATGTGCTGCAGTAATCAAGAGCTCAGCTACACCATTTACAGAACTCAGTAACATGAGCAGTTACTCTCTCATGCCTCAGAAACTCACAAGACAACCTTTTACACAAGCTGCATGGTACTGATCAACTTTACAGCAACAATTTTCTTTTACACAAGTGCTAAACTACAATCTTCCATCTGCATGTATTCAGTTAAAAGCAAAAAGAAGAAAGTTCACTTTAGAAATTATTGGTATTACTGAGACCAAAAAAAAAGAAATATTTTTTTCAAATTTGTCAGGTGAGTTTTGGTCTCAGTTAACAGTAGAGAATTATAAAAGAATTGAACTCATGAACTCGTTTTCAGTTTCATGATTACTTGGCTATTACCTCAGTGGAAATTTGAGGTTTACTTATTGAAGCCAACACTGACAAGAGACTCAATCATGGGTTTATAGTTTCACCACAAATTTTGTAAAGCAACAAATTATAACCCATGTTTTTCATCAAACAAAGACTCAACTAGTTGGCTTGGCATATTACATAATTTAGACTTCTAAAACAAATTTCTCAATATGTTCAAGATACCACAGGAGATAGCAGATTCCTGAAATGGTTCAGATATTAGAAAACAAGCTTCAGTAAAGCACATCCCTGCCAGTCTCGTCTAAATCTGAGTGGCAGCTTTGTCATCCAGCACATCACCTGCAACCCTCTCCAAGCAGCTAACAAAGCTGTTAAACAGAACTAGTCTCAGTATGGACTCCTGAGGGATTTTTTCTGTTACCAGCATTTGTACACAGTATTAAACACTCTTCCATGCCTGTTCATCCATTTTTCCACTTATCTGATTACTTTACCCATTCAGAGCATGAAATCCTAACTTGGACAGATGAATACTGGACATGTGATGAAAAGCTTTACAAAAGCTGGGATAAGTGACATCCACTGCTGTCCTGTCATCCACAAACATAATTTTACCACAGAAGAACATTCCACATCCTGTAACTTGCTCTTTCATACAAAATAAAGGCATCTTTCATTTTACAAGCAGCTAAAAAGTCAGCTTTAAAAGAAAATTAATGTTCCAGCAGCTTCAGAACAAACCCGTGCCACTGGGAAGGACCACAGGAGGGCAGCAGGACCTTTCTGCACGGAGGAACAACGAGTGGGTTGGGTGCACCGGGCACAGTCATTGCTCGGCCTCACCATCGCACACAAGTACTGAATTAAAACGTGACGTTTTAGGGATTTATTTTATATGCTGGTCACAACTGATGTATGGACACCCACTTTACGTAAGACAGTACTTCCAGCTCAATTTTCACAGGTGCTTAAATGAACTCTGTTACCTAAGGGGAGGTTCTATGTTTTCCCTCAAGTTTAAGGGATTCAGTGCTGCCTAGTTTTACAGCTAGCTATGGACTGACTGAAAGCAGCCCCCAAGCTACAACCCCAAAAAGTTTAGTAGAGTTACGGGGACAAGCCTTCAAAGTCTATTGTTTATGGTTTACAATTACTCTCGACTATCTAAATAGTTTTTCCTTAAGGAGGATTCCCTCCCTACTACAGTAAGTACTACAATAAGCAACTGATAAATTATTAACTTACCTCTATTTTGTACATTCAGACTCCCTGAAGAGTTTCTAAACCTCTTTTTTATCACATCATACACCCCAGGTGAGATAGCCACAACACACAGAGTACCAACAAACAATTTCAGAAAGCCTTAACCCATGCAGAGTAACACCACACCACTTCAGAAAGCTGCAGGTATCTGCCCTGCTTGTTCTTTAGCCCAACCTTTTATACCCCTCATGTTAATGCACTGCACCTGTGTGCCCCTCACTGTTAATGCCCTGCCCCTGTGTGCCCCTCACTGTTCATGCCCTGCCCCTGTGTGCCCCTCACTGTTCATGCCCTGCCCCTGTGTGCCCCTCATGGTTCATGCCCTGCACCTGTGTGCCCCTCATTATTTATGCACTGCACCTGTGTGCCCTCTGTTCCCTTTGGTGTTGCTCATTGCCCCTGGGCACTCCATGGCTCATTGCTGTCAGCGCTGCTCACCTGCTGCTCACAGCTGTGGCCCAATGGGGATGAGGCTGAGCCCAGCCCCACTCCCAATTACCACAAACTGTGCACCCTGCAGTATTCAACTATTCTGAAGTATTGTGTGATCTAGTATTCAGGATTGTGTAATACATTGATTTTCCCCACTCTTTACCAAACTTTTATTGGGGCTTTTGTATGGAAAAAATCACACTATGGCAAGCCAGTGTCCACAAAGGAGACAGAGGAGTCCTACATTTATTTATTCAAATAAAGGGAGAGAGTCTAGTGGGGCACATGCCTGCACGGTTTTCTCTCTTGAGCTTTCATAGGGCGCACCCTCCTTTATCCTAAACTCCTGGCCCCATGGTGCTCTCTTCCTTTTCCCATTGGCTGAGGCACTTGGAAGCTGTACAGCCTTCCCAAACCACCTACCCCATGTTTCCCCCTCGAGCCTGTCATTTTACCCTGAAGTTTAGAAGTTGAGGCTTGTGCAGACCCAGCTTGTCCGTTTCAGGAGCCAGGCTGGCTGGGCTCTGCTATGAAGTTACTGCTTGAAGTTAGCAGAGACTAAGTGAACAGTCATGAACACCCATACCTGCACCCATTGAACTGCTTGCAAAGACATCAGGATGTATCTTCCCTCTCACAGACTGCAGAAACAGCAAAAAAGCACATTTCTACAGCTGTAATTGCTATCTTCCTCTCCTGAAAACTTCCCCCTACTAAAACCACTCTACAGAAAACTGCAATGAGGCCTCAGTGCTGCCTTATGGAGACCAGAGAGAATCAGGTGACATGAGCTCCACGTGGTCATCAAAACCTTCAGCTGGGCTCATTGGCTATTTTCTTCCTAACACAAGAGTCTAGAGGAGGTCCTGTATCACCCTTCTGCTTTGAATGTGATCTTTACAGGCTACACTTTAAACCCCAACTCACAAATCTCAAGGGCGCCTAGATACACAAACCGACCTTAGTCTATCAAGATACAAACTTCTGTTCTTTCTAAAGACAATGCAGAAAACCTTTGCTAAAAGTTTTAGCACTCCTGGCAGTGCTAAAATTGGGCACTGCCAGGAATTACCCTAAAAATGTGCTTTATAAGTTTCTTAATGAAAAAAATGGTGCAGTAGAAAAATAACATTCCAGTAAGCTCAGCTTTAAAATGTTCTCCTTTATGCCTCCAATTTTGTGACAGATTTCAGTACTATCATTAGGGTTTCATCAATCAACAATGTACTTGTGGCTGTCATTGTGGTAAGCAGACACAGATGTAGGTGTTTGAGGAAATAGCAATGAAAATAGTTTCAGAAACCAGCATTTTGATGCCTTAACTGCAGGTTAACTCAATTTACATCACTAGTATCCAGCTGCCAGGTAAACTTTTAGGACATAGTAAAAGTAGAACATTCTAGCTGCTTTCCATTTTATAAAGTAGATTATTTGCATATTTAATTAGCAACCAGATCTTTATTTGTAATTGTTTATCACATTATTAAAGGTTTATATGCAGAATTCCAGCTTCTCTTTCTGATCCACATATCCTTGGATGCAATTGTTCTCAAACACTGTGAAAAAATTAAATTTTGTCCTAATCTAAAAAGATTTATAATGATACCCTGGTTTACATCTGCCTCTGCTAGGACATGAGAGAAACCATCTGCTTCTGGGTACTTCCTTTGCATCTGCAGTGTTTCAGATGTGCAGGTGCACAGCATAGCTGCTCCCTGCAGGAGTTCCAGTGCTCATTCCAGCTCACACAAACCCACAGACTGCCACATGACAGCACAACGAAACAAGCAGATCTCCCCATTTGAACCTTATGGGAACATGTGACTTTGAATGTATTCACAGGCAAAATGATGTGAGCAGAGCCCCTCACCCTGCAGCGTTGTTAACAGCTCCAGAAGCTACCTGGATAAAGTGTTCTGTTCCCTGTTCATGCTGCAGGTTGCAGAGGCACACACTGAGCAGCTGAACATCTCAGCAAGGGCTTGTTTTGTGTGGCACTGCAGGTCTTCAGCTGCATCCCAGACCCCAATCAGGCTTTTGGAGCACATCAGCAAAGACAAGAGAGCTGCTCCAACACAGCAATCTGTGCACTCACTGCTCTCTGCTTTCCCAAGTCACACAGGGTGGCTGCTGGAGAAGGATCAAAGCAGTCACTGTGGCAACAGCAGAGTCTCAGCAGCACAGTCAGTTAAATGAGAACTCGATTGCTCTCTCCAGCTACCTGAAGGTTGTAGTCAGGTGGGGGGAGGTTTCTTCTCCTCAGTAGCAAGTGATAGGACAAGAGGAAACGGCCTCAAGTCGTGCCAGAGAAGGTTTAGATCAGAGATTAGGAAAGGTTTGTTAACCAAGAGTGTTGTAAAGGATTGGAACAGACTGCCCAGGGACGTTCCTGGAGAGATTTAAGGCATGCAGATGTGGCACTGAGGAACACAGGCTGCTGCTGGGCTTGGCAGTGCTGGGGCAGTGGTGGAGTCACTGTTCCTGGAGAGATTTAAGGCATGCAGATGTGGCACTGAGGAACACAGGCTGCTGCTGGGCTTGGCAGTACTGGGGCAGTGGTGGAGTCACCATTCCTAGAGAGATTTAAGGCATGCAGATGTGGCACTGAGGAACACAGGCTGCTGCTGGGCTTGGCAGTGCTGGGGCAATGGTTGGACTCAATGATCATAGAGGCCATTTCCTACCTAAATGATTCCATGGGTCACTTGAGCCCTGACCTCAGCACCTCTGCAGCAACTTCCATGGATAACCAAAGTACACGAAAGTACAGCAACTGGTTTCCTCTCTTAGAGTTTTTCTTGCAAAATTTTATTCCATGCTTACAGAAGGATAAAGGAGCAGTGTCCCTGTTTAGAGTACAGAGGACCTCTCCCTCTATAGGCTACAATGGGTACAAGACACATGTGGTAAATCCTAAGGCAGAATAAATCACTATAGTTCTGTGGGAACCAAGAAAATTAAAAAATCCATGTGCTCTAAATCTGTGGTACATGGGACATCTGAAGAAATGTATTTAAAAAAAAGAGCGGAGGGGCAAAGTATTCTTTCACTCTTACCAAACCCAACATTTCAAATGAGTGACCAACACACTGTGATCAAGACAATATAATTACCTTGTGAAGCAGTGCTGCTGAGAAAATAAAGATACCATAAAACATATAAAACCTGCTAAAATTATGATTGCTTGAAACAACAATAGGATTTCAGGGTGGTGATGTAAAATTTCAGAAGTTTTGATGGAAATAAAAATTAACACTGTAAAAGCCATCTCCAAAACCGATGAGACACAGACATGTTTAAGAAAATGAGGCCTAAAACAAAAATAAGCATTTAATTCTGTATATTTATGTAACCTCTTTGTTTTCTAAATTCTCAAAGGACTCATCCAAACATGAAGTGCTCATGAGTTTCAATGTCCTTTTGAGCAGCAGAATAACCAGTCACATGATCCTATTTTTGGTCATTCATGTGATTTATGATTCTAAGCTTGTGCTCTCAGCGTATGACACTGCCATTCACACTAACCAGAGCTGAGAGCCCTTCACACTCTTACACTGGTGCTGATAGCTTTATTAAGGAAGTACTACTGCTGGCTGGCTAATTCTAATAAAAGGGTGAAGGCCAATTTTTTCCATTGAAGTATGTGCTTACTTCTTTATGGGGGCTAGAGGAGCAGAGAAATGAAAGTTTTGATTTAGAAGCCATTAGGATTAAAAAAACCCAACCAAACAAAAGCACAACAGCTATATTTATTTTTTATTTTTTTAATTGCTTATGAGAGGAGAAATTAGAAAGAAAAAGTCTATGGGGCTGGCTAAAAGAAGAGAGTAAACATAGAAAGTTTAGTGTAAATATTAACAATAGTCTTCTGAATAGTCTGAGAGGAAGATTGAAGTTTTTGTGATGAAGGAATTGAGAGATAGGGAGAAAGACAGAAGTACTGTAAAGCTAAAACATTAAAGTAGCTTGCTTAAAGGCTTGTCTTCTAAATTAATGCTAAGACCCTACCTAATGCTTGTAGCTACAGAATCTCAGTGGAGAAACTATTTAGAAATTCTGTAATTAATGAATTATAATATAAAACTAAGCATATAAAATACACAACAAATCTGATACTTAATATAATGACAAAATTTGCCTTAAATAATATCCTAACCATAGAAGCAACAGGTTGGAGAGAACAAGAAGTATATCCCTTGTTCCCTGCTAGCAAGGAATGGAAGACTTAGGAAGACTTGATTCACCCTGTGCCTGTAGTCCTCAAAGGCACAATATCCAAGTGTATATAATTCTGACTGGGAATTTTCTTGTACTCCTGGAATTCTTAACTTAGTCTTTAGGTCAACTCAGACGAGTTATGTAACTGTTCAATTCAAGTGGGATTTTTTTCCTTTTTTTTTTCTCTATGTATTTGCCAAAGTAGATAAAGCTGTTGGCAAGACCCAAAAAGGTTTCTCACTTCAGCTGTGCTAGAAACTCTCTCCTCAAGCTTTTTGCTCTGCTGTCCTGCTACACGGAAACGAGTCCTGTAACAGCTCTGTAGCTTGACACTTCAATAAGAAAAGTTATTTCAGATAACACTGAAGTGTCTTTGGCAATAGTTACTTCAAACTTTGATTTTTAAATCAATACCTGTGTTTTAACGTACTTCATAAGTTTGAAAAAAATATTATATAAAAGAAAAGGCTTATAGTTAACTTTGCTGGAATGTATGTGCCCTGTTAGCGTGTTCAATGTATTACAAAGTGGCTTGATCCGTGTACCTGAGGCTACACTCGTTCTGCCTGGCATCCACCTTTGCCTTTAGCAGGCGGGAATTCCCCTTGCTCTCCCTGCAAGCCCTTGGCTTTCAATGGAAGACCTGGTGATGCCACCGCTGGGTCAGACGAACTGAGCTGCCAGCCCACGGGCTCTGCCTGGAGAGAGAGAGAGAGAGAGAGAGAAAGAGGGAGGGAGGGAGGGAGGGAGAGAGAGCCTTGGCTGGCGAGCACCATCGCCAGCGCCGGTGTCAAACGCGCCCCCGTGGTTTCCTGGAGCCAAGGCGGCATTCCCACTGCCGGCCGCGCTCCCACGGAGGAACGGCCGGGGCGCCCAGAGCGGCTGCGTGAGCGCCTCGCCAAAACGCGCCGGAGCGCCAAGTTTCCCTTTCCCAGGGAAAATCCCCGCTCCCCCCGCCCCCCGCCGCCGCCCGGGGCCTGCCCCGCATCCCGGCCCGGCCTCCGCCGGAGCCTCCGGAGTAACCGCGCCCGGGATTGGCTTCTCCCGGCGCAGGGGCCATATTGGATGTGCCCAGCCCGCCGCACGCACCGCTCCGGCGGCTCCGCGCCGCCCGCCCCCGCCCCGCCAGGGCTGCCCCTCCCGCGGGGGCTGCGACGGGAGGGCGAAGGTGTCTCGGGAAGGAAACTCGCACGCTCCCGGGTCCCCTCTCCGCCCCCCGCGCATCCCCGCCCCGCGCACGCCCCTTCCCGCGCCCCGTCCCCGCTCCGCCCGCCTCTTCCTCCCCTCACGCCGCTCCCTCCCTCCCTCCCGAGCCGAGCCGCCGTGTCAGCGCGCGGCGGCGGCCCCCGCGCGGGCGGCCAATCAGCGCGGGGGTGACAAATATGCAAATGCACCCCCCAGCCCGTCCCCGCGGGTTCGCTGGGGCCGCTGGGGTCGCGGCGCGGAGCGAGTGAAACTTCGCCCCCCGCCCTGCGCCCCCCCCCCCCCCGCCCGCCCCGCGCGGGGCCCCTCCCGCGCAGCGCCCGCGGGGAGGAGCGGGGAGAGGCGCGGGGACAGCGCCGAGCGCCGCCCGCACCGCCCGCCGGCCTGCGACACCGCACGGTGAGTGAGTGCCGCCCTCGCCCGCCGGCTCCCGGGGGGGGACACAGGGGGAATCCCCGCGGGGGGGAGGGGAAGCCGTCGCGCCCGCCCGCGGCCGCCCCGGCGCGGAGCTGTCACAGGCGTGGGGCATCGCCGCCTCCTGCCGGGCAGCGGCGGCGGCTCCGTAATGGCGAACCGGGCGGTGAGTACGTGCGGAGGGACGGGCAGGCCACGCTCCAGGTGCCGGAGACACCGGGCGGCCCCGCCGGCCCTGCCCGCCCCTGCTGCCGCCGGGGTCGGCGCGACGCGGCCTGCTCGGCACCCGGGCTCTCCCCGCCGCCGCCCCCGCCCGCTTCCGCCCCTCGCCGCCACCGCCGGGCGCGGGGCTCCGCCGGCCCCTCGCACCTCGCCGGCGGAGGTGGGTGGGAGGAGGAAGGGGGGCGGCGGCCGGGCGAGGCTTTTCCCGGGGGCGGCGCGGGTGGAGCGGGCAGGATGGAGACGGCGGGGGCGCCCAGGGATGCGGGCCCCGCCACCCGCGGCCCCGCCACGGCGCCCAGGGGTGGCCGGGGGTGGGGGTGAAGTTTGAGGGGAGGAATTGGGGCCTTCCCGGGGTCTCAGGGTGGGGGAGAGCCTGAACGTCCTGCTCTCTTACAGGTAAGAAGATGGTAGGGCGAAGGGAAGAGGGTTGGTCTCCTTAGGGAAGTCAGAGGAAAAGGCTGCATGTCCCTCTTCCCCCATCGAGGAGGTGGCAGTGGGAGAAAAGGGTTGGGTGGATGAAAGTAGGGAAGGTAAAAATATCCCCGGCCACCTTGTGTCGTTTGGGAAGGGATGCAGAGCCTCCCAGGCAGAGCAGTGGGCATGGCAGACCTGGCTTCTCACCACACAAGAGAATAGAGGTGGGTAGAGGGAGGAATTAAATAATTTCCCAGGGTAAGAGAAGCAGTAAGAAAAAGAGGACCTGAGTTTGGCAGCGCCCTGGCTTGGATTGACCACAGTATGATCCATCCATGGGAGCAGGGAAAGGAAGGTGAGAGGGGAGGGTTGGCAGTAGGTGAGGTGTGTCTGGGAGAGATGGAGATGGGCATGCAGTCTGCTGTCCTTCTGGGCTGAGGAGAGCGGGTGGTGCATGGCCACAGGTTCCCACTGCATGGGTGGAGACTTGAAAAGGGATCTGGCTGTCAAAGTGCAGGGTTAGAATTTATAGATGGGTGATTTCCCAGGAGGGGCTGCAAGCTGACCTCCTCCAGGGATGACAAGGAGAGGATTTCAAGGCCAGCTCGGTGCTGTTGGTAGGTGGTACTGGGTGGACAGGTAGCATGCATCTTTATTCCAGTGAAGTGGAGAAACTGTCACATTTCCCACTGAGGCTTAACCCAATGGAAGGTTAAAACCTCTTCATTTCTTCTTTACACACAAATTTTTGTGAACAGGGATAAAAACCAGCTGGAAAGGATTCTGAATTCTCTCATTTTGGCTGGATAGCTTTGACAACAAGCTTGATGCACACACTTTCAGTTTGTAGGAAATGGTTTGCTTTCCTCACTGTTGTATCATAAGTGCCTTGAATCTTTAGCAGCTGAGAACTTCCCTCAGTTATGAAAGCCATTTAACTTCATTAGTGTGAGAAAATACAGCTCGGTCTCCCTCCATTATGTAGAAGAGAGCTGGACCCTTCAGTGTTACAATCCCTGCTCGTGGGGGACAAAGTAACAATTTCTGTGACAGGATAGGGTTTCTAGTTCTCTTGTGTGTTTTTTGAGACTTTTAAGAAGTAGCCTTAAAAAGTAACTCTCCTCTCTCAGGAGAACTAGGCTCCTCCTGAAAGCTCATTGCAACTGTTTTTAAACCTGGATCATTCGACACCATCAAGTTCCCAGTTGGCAGGTGTGAGGTAAAAATAATTATTTCACCTTGTTTTGCATGTAATCATTTGTGTGCAGTTATACATGTATTTATAATTCAAGGCAGAATATTTTAATATTTTATAAAATATTAAAATATATTAATATATTTTGCTCATTTTGGAGCAAAATTTAGATTTTTATCCTATCTCTGAATTTTAGTTTGTTGTTGCACAGATCAACTTTTTGTTAGTTTCACAAAGTAAATATTTTTAAATCAATAATTATTCCTATCTTAGACTTTGTGAACTATTAAAGAAAGAGTAGAAATTAAATAGCTTTTTGGTTTACTGGTTTCTAGACAGCCTCAACACCTTACACCTGTAACTAATAATGACTTTTTCATTCTTCCCACATCTGTCAGATGAGGCTTCCAACGTGCCATGGACTTCAATGCCCAGATTGTGTAAACCAAAGAGCCAAATTTAATAGACATGTTTTTGAATGTTAACCAATTCAGGGATCATTGTGCCAGGCCCTTTGCCCATAACTCAGAGGCTCTGGAGAAATTGGTGGGAAGCAAGGTAGGATGTGAACTTCAGTTATCAACAGCTCTGTGGTTAAGGGCCACTGTGGACTCTCTTACCTTAAAGTAAATGTGAAGGAGCTTTTTCCTTTCCCTGTTAGTGAGTAAGCTGCATTAATTTACTTTGCATTTATAAGATCACAAGGACAGGCACCTAAGGAGTTACAGTGCATCTGTGCTGGTTTACTTTGTGCTAACTTGCTTATTTGTATTTAACCAAATTGTTCTATTTATACAACTTTATGCTGCTTTTCATGGTGAAGCCATACTAATTCATGCCACTCAGAGTAAGGTTATCATTTTTACTGTAAAAAGAAGTGGAATTTGAAGTTGAAGAGTTCTTCAGGAATTTTGAGGAGTCTCAGCGCATTCTCATTTCTCATGAGCTGCTTGTGCTAAATGCTCCTGAAGATTAGTCCAAGAATTCAGTTATGCTAAAATGATGATGAAAGCAGAGTGTGGTTTTTCAAAAGTATTCTTAGTGGTGTTATCTGAAAGATGTATGACATGAACCACTACTGAGAGACTATAAGGACCCTAAACCAGACAATTTTAATTTGTTTGCTTTTATGAGTGAGATGAGTTAATGATGCAGGCAGATTAAACCCAAAAGATTGACCTGCTGCTTTAAAATTGCCTTGTTTTGAAACCCATGAAGTAAGTAAGTGCACGTTTGTTCTCGCTTGGTTTACAGGTTAGTTTTAAGGGGTTTTTTTAATGTATCTTACAATAAGAATATTCCCTATATTTATGGTATATGTATCCCTCAGACACTTTAAAAGTACAGGTAAGCTGGACAATTACATATTTTATAGGTTCAGATTCCTTACAGTGCATTTTTTTTCTTCTGTATCAGTCTTGTAGAAAGAAGTGCCCAAAGTGCATTTCTTTGATAATTTTCATGCAATTTAGGATGGACTCAAATGGCATATCCTATTCATCACTGAATAGGATGAATAGGAATTCATTCTCTTTGTTTCCACCATTAAAGATGAACTGCATTCTCAGTAATGCTTGGTACTTGAGCTTATAAATCATCCAGCTGTAACATTTCTGTGTTTAACTGAAGTCTGGTAGCCCATCACACCCAGATTCTTTCCTAACCCTAATTTTGTCAATACTTGATATTCTTCCATCCACCTATCTAGAGTTGTCCTTTTAATGGCCTTGGCTCTCTCAATCCATGGAGCTGTGAGCTTAATGAAGACTTTGAAATCTCACTCTTACTTGGGCTCCCATTCTGTTTCCTAGTGCTCTTCCTGTAGTCAGAAATGCAGCCTCAGGAACGTGGGGTATCCAAGTACATGGGAAGGGCTGAAGGAGAAACCAGCTGTGTATTTAGTCAAACCTTCAAGAATTGATAGTTAACATGATTGTATTATTGAAGTATTCTCTTTCTCCTTCAGCAAAAGAAATTGTCATGATAAGAAGTGATTATTTTGCTGATGAAACAGCAACTGAAAAGTATTTGCAGCTTTTGCTTTGGCTGAAGGAGCAGCAAGATTCCCGTATTTAATCTGACCAGATCATAAATGTGAGAGTCAGCTGAACACGCAACTTGCTTATTTACAATAGTGCAGGGAGGAAAGATAGTTTTTAAGTAGTATTTTTTCCAACAAGTGTTACAGGAGAAAAGCAGAATGTGGTTTACAATGACTATGTTTTTAAGTAACTGCAGTGTTGAAAACATGCAGAAGACCAATTCTAAATATTTTTTAACAGTGTGGGTAATGAATATTTATCTTGACTTCAGAAACACAAGGACCTTGGCAGTACTTTTAAAATGTGTATGTAACAGAATTCAGATGTATGCTCTGCTACCTCTTAGAGTGAGCTCTAGTGGTGAAGTAAAAGGCTACTTTTGGAAGCACCTTGGATCCAAGTTCCACTTGCAGTGCTGACTCTACATTACATTCACTTTCTAAGCTGCAAGAAAAATGTTACAAGGTAGGAAGCATTTTTTTAAAAGTCAGAATTCAGCAGAAATTCATTGGTAAGATATGGCATCTGTCAGTGAGCAGATGTGTTGAAATGTTCAACTTCATTCATGCAGATTACCCAGGTGCTGCCAAATATTAATGTCTTTAGGCTGGCAGTGTACATGCATCTTTCTCTTTGTAAGTGATATATTTTTGTTTTAATCTTAAATCAACAGTTAGGATTTGCAAGAAGATGGGAAAATGTTCCCATCCTTTTTCTGGAGACAAATAGTAATTTTGACTTTGTTCTTTATCTGAGTCATATTAGAAAATGTAACTCTGGTTACCAAATTGTTTCCGTCTGCAGTGTTTTCTTGGGCACTTTCCTTGTGCTGCATAAGCAGTATTGAAAGGTTTGTTCACTCTTTTATACTGGTCGCTGAAATTCAGGAATTCCTCCAAAATCTGTTCTGTAAATGGCTTTTGAAGAGAAATGGTTTGATTACATTTGATACTTAACATCCTAATGAAGAAACTTTGAAGCTTCAGAAAGACTTCATTTGTGTAATGCCATGAATATCTGATATTCCATGCCCATCTAATATTCCATATGCTATCAGAAATCTGACACTTCAATACAATAAATTTGTGTTTTCAATTACCCTGTAGTAAAGCTACTGTAGTTATGGCTTCCACCTACATGAAAGACTTGAAATTGTGCTTTTTTTTGACCAGTGCAGATTTCTGTCCATGTCAAGCCTTCACAGCTGCCTGTACTCATCAGTCAGGATCCATTGGCATCTGTGAAACAGGCACAATCCTTTGCATTGTTCTAGTTGGTACTTCCAGGTTATAAACTTGCAGTAGTTCCCAAAGATGCTTATCAGGGTAGAACATGAGAATTATTGGAAGATAGTGTATTATCAGATTGTGAATTGAAAGAGGGCTGTGCTCTGAAGTCTTCTGTCTCTTATGTTTTGTAGTGAAATCTTGGTTTAGGCCACATGTGAAAATAAAAAGGTGTTTTCTGATTTTTAATGCAAATGTTTCTCTAAATCTTAAAATGGCCTGAATGTTCCTGAGGAAAAATACTAGAGTTCAGAAACATATTTTGTAGGTCTAATTTGAGGTGTAACACTGAAATTGATAACAAAACAATAGGAAGCCTGTAATGTTTATATCTGAAATCTCAGCAGCACCAGAGGATTTTCTTTTTAAACTTACAAGGAAGTTGGTGTAACTCTTGCTAGTGATCAGAAGCAAACTGTAAATACATTACACTGAGTATGTTGCTCTCTTTTGACAACTAAACTTTCAACAGAGACTGTCCAAAGACATTTGTATTTTGTACAGATACACTAAAAGGAAAAAAGTTTGGTGTAGTGGAATTCAAACCTGAAGAACAAAACATGGTAATTTTTTGTTATCAGTATTAGAAAGAAAGTGATTAGAAGGAAATCACTCAAGTCCTGAAATTTATGAAAGTCTCCACAGGTACACTTTAGAGAAACAAAATTGCAATATTGAATGAGCAGTACTGGTTACTAATATGGATTCCTTCAGTAGTCTGGTGGCCAAACACATTAACTTCTTAACAGCTATTTTCACTAAAATAAACTGACTTGGGGATCAAACTTGTGCTTTGCAATAAGGTATTCCAAACTCCTGATATCTTTCTACATTTCTATCAATAGCAGCAGATTAACATGTTGTCATTTTCTGTATTATTTTTGTCCCTTTATTGCCATTAATGTCCACAGGATATAAATGACAAAATAGAAGGTATATATACAATTCTGACATTTTCATGCAAAGCCTAATGGGTTTGTTAAACAAACAAGAGGAAGGGTTAAAACTAAATTGGGAGGCTATATGCTGAAGCAGCAGATGCACACCTACAGGTTTTGTTCTGCAGGTGTGCTTTGAGGGCAATAACCTTTGGCAGAAAGGTGAAGAAGGCAGCTGAAAATAATAATGTCTTCAGCTGGTGCTGTTAAATTTTCTAAAGATATTTGCCAAGACTGAAGAGATAAAAGCACACAAGGATGTTGCATAAAACTAAACTGTTTTATTAAAATTTACATGATGTTTTAAAAAATAGAAATTTGTGTAGCTATTCTCAACTAATTGAAATTAGTTGTTAGTTTCCTGTTAGAAAATGGGTATAAAAATCTGTGGTTTAGTGTCCAAAATAAGAATCACAGACTCACAGGATGGGGCAGGTTGGAAGGGACCACAGTGGGTCACCCGGTCCAACCTCCCTGCTCAAGCAGAATTCCCAGAGCACAGGCACAGGGCTGTGTCCAGACAGTTCTGGAATGTTCCCTGTGAGGGAGACTCCACAGGCTCTGGCCAGGCTGTTCAGTGCTCGGGCCCTGCACAGCAGAGAACTCCTTGCTCATGTCCAGGTGGAACTCCCTGGGCATCATTGCTGCCCCTTCCTCTGTCCCATTGCTGGGCACCAGGAGCAGAGCCTGGTCAATCCTCTGACACCTCCTGCAGATATTTAAACAAAGAGCCAAAATATTGTTGTTTGCTTTTTTTTTCTTTTTTTTAGTAACAGTAATGCTTAACATTTAGTAAGAGTAATTTTTTTAACATATCACATGTAACAGATACATATATATGTACATTTCAAACTTCACATGCAATATAGCTTCTGTGAGAATCTGTGGAGATAGATCCCATTTTGGAGCTTATAAAAGCTCTACGTTCCTTTTGTGGGGATTTCTCTTTGGCACTTCATATAATCATTAGTAAATCTTCTGTTGTCAGAAGTATTTTTTTTGTATTTCACATTTAGAATAATGTATTGCAGACCTGGTGAAAGTACATCTAGTTACATGTGGTTTTTTTCTTCCTTGTAGGATTTTTCAAACTTTTAAGTATCCCAAAATTGTCTCCATATTGGAAGCTGTTCAAGCAAGTGGACACTGTTCTAAAGAGTAAGAAACATCTTTTTTCTCTTTTTTTTGAGGATTCAAGAACAATCCAGTTGAGGAAGGATACACAGCTGTTTTAGCCAAGAACTTAAGATAGCATTTGTCTTATATGGTAGCTACAGGTGAATTAGGTTTCTTTTTTACTGTTGAACTCTTACAGCTAGAATAAATTACTTGATTGTAAGTTTTCAATTTTTCTTTTTTCAAATATTAAATTTTTGAATGCCTCTATTCAGTTACTGTATATATTGTAAAATCTTTATGCTTTAACTTTATTTTGCCAACAAAGAACTTCTAAGTAAGCAGAGATTGAGAACAAAAGAAAAAAAATAGATTAAAATGTTGCACAGGACCTGACAGTTAAATAGTTTCAAACTCCTTTCTAACTTCTCAATGTGAAGAGGACTTGTGCAGGACAGGACCTCTGTTTGTATGATGGGATTTCCAGTATAGAAAAAGGGAACATCTAGAGCAAGTTTTCTGTCTGTTTTGATACAAAATTATTATCAGTTCACATAAATGGTAAACAGAGATAAAGGTATTTTAGCAACTTTCCCCTAGGTATATATTGGGTACGTGCTTGTCTCATATGAATTTTAGAAAAATACCTCTCTGCATGAAGTGTCCCTATTATTGCAGAGCAGTCATTTTATTTAGCAACCTTGGAAAAAGTCTTGGGAAGTTACTCAATGATAGAAGGAGGATAAATGTAGCAATTTATGTACCAAATTAGTACCAGATATTTTTTTTTTCTGGAACACTGCAGGATTTGGTAGCTGCTATAACCAATTTATATCTTCCACATATGTTACAGCATTGTTTCAAAGATGTAGGGAGAGGAAATAGTTGTGTTAAAATCTGCTTCTCAATGCAGTATTATATGCCATGTTATCCTTTAACAAAGTTTAAAGATTGATCTGCAGTAATAGTTCTGCAAAAGTGTAAAAGACTTTGGCATCACACAACTGTATTTAGGAAGACAGGAATCTTTGTATTGGAACTGGAGAATGTTTGTTGCCTTGGACACAATAACTATATTTTTGAAATGGAAAACCACACTGGTGTAGAATATCAGCTCATACACAAACTTTCTGTCAGTCTTTCAATGTTAGAGGGTGGTTTTGGGTGTTTGAGGCTTTCACACAGTGGCCCTAGAATCCCCCTGCACACATTTTCCCTTAAACTTTGTAATGTTTTGAAGCCTCTTTCAGATTAAAACAGAACCTCTTGAAATTGAGCTCCTCTACCTTCTGCCAAGGCAAGGAACAGGATAAAACTGTCATGCAGCTATTCTCTCCCAAAAGGCACTGTCAGTTCCCATTGAAGTCTGCTGTCAGAGTGGAACTGCTCACTGCTGTTAAAAGACATGTACAGGGCTTCTCAGACTGACAGCTTTAAAACATAACCTCAAAACTTTTCTTTTTGCTGTTTCTGGTTTGGAGTACTTACATCCTGTCTTAAAGTTAGCCTAAACTTTGTGGTACTGTGGCACAAACTGCCCTTCATCCTAAGGGGTTTGTAGACTTGGGTTATTTTATTAGTCCTACAAAATGAACATGTACCTATTCACCAGACACTTACAAAATCATAGCTACTAGTGATTGTGTATTAATTCTGGTGTTCTTGGTTTTATGTTATCTAGTGAGTTTTGGAGTTTCTGGTATTGCATTTGAATGTACATTCCTGAAGTTGGTTATTGTGTGACTTGTTTGACATGCTTCATTTTCAGGTCTCTGATGATGAGGTATCCATCTGGATTTAAAACACAGCTCTGAGCTTTTCAATTCTTCATTCAAGAGATGTGTTCTATATTCATGGGTAAGAATATTTTTTATTTTGACTTGATCCATTTTCTTAATTATCTTGTAATATATTTTTAATTTAGAAGATTTCAGCAACTTAGTTTTGTCTTAAAGGTTTATCAGGAACTTTTACAGTATATTACAGGTTTCATTAGGTGCCTGTGCTAGCTCTTAATTTTGACCCAAGTTAATAACTAAACTTTGGAATTCATATGTCTAAAGATGAATGCTCTAATTAAATCACTAATTCCTAGTATTACAGACAGAGAAACAGTGGTATATAGGTGAAGAATTTATGAATTGGTCTGTGATTTGAGAGTAATTTTCTGATATATCTACAGTTCTAAGGGCTTTAACTGTGCATCTTGCCATACATCTTTGGAATTTGGAGTTGTGGAAAGAAAGTGATTTTAACTTGGAATGCAACCAAAGCAAAGGGTCTGAATTTCGTGCAATCAAAATTAACAACAATACTTCTTCTCAATAACATAAATCTTACTTAGTCTGAAGAAACTTTGTGGTATTACACACACCTGCACTTCAAAACAATAGGGAAAAAAACCACAAAAGACTCTATAGAAAATATGATTTTTTTCAAAAAGCAACTGGGATTTTAAATTTGTGTAGGTTTCTGAAGAAAACAGCTAAGTTTAAGCTATGTTTACTTCATACATTACAGAATTTGTTATGTCTTCTCTCCATCTATTAAGTACAACTTGCTGAAATATCATTTGGAGGCTTCATAAATTTACCTTGAGTTAAAAATTAATGTTAACATGGATCTCTTAATGAAGTATAGTAAGTAGCCTAAGCATTGCTGTGGGGCTTTTTGATAGCATGTTGTTTTATACAGAGTTCTGTGATCTACTTTCTCTTTGGGCTGGTTTTGCTCTATTCAGCTTAAGTAAAGCTGTTCTCATTAAGGAAGATGTGCCATTCACAGTGAAGGCAGACATGGCTGAGAATGGTAGAAATTTGCTTTCAGTTGCATTGGAAGATGGATTTTCTTCCCAAGTAAAATGTCACTTGTATTGTTTGCTGCTTGAAAATTCCATGAACAACCTTAACAAATAAACAGCTGCTGATGTCCTTTTTTTCTTATTTACATTTGTTATATCTATTTCCCAGAGTCTGAAAGGAGGAGAGGTGGAGGAAGGGAGTCTGTGCATGTCTGGGGAGTAGAGGAAGGGAAAGTGTTCCATGGGGTGTTTGGTGCAAGCAGGATCAGTGTAGGTATGGCAACAGACTGCTGTGATTAGTCTGACAAGCACACACAAGCCACTGTGCTCCAGTTCTTTGCTCCTACTGGGAGCTGGAACTGTAGCCATGGGCTGGAACTCAGTTCTGAGAATTTAGTTTAAGCCCATGTGTTTCAAATCTTCATAATCTTCAAATTAAAATTCAAGGTGCTTGAGTGAACTTTTGAATATTTAGCATGATGTCTGTGAACTCTGTAGCAGAAAGAGAATTCTAAACAAAACCAGTATGTTGAGGGTATGATTTTACTAAAGGGATGGCTCATTACTCAAAAATAGTTAGAAATGCATAATGAGAAATTAATAGAAACAAAAAGTAATTTTAATCTAAAATAATACATATGTATATCTACAATTGGATGTATGGGTTTTTATTTGGGCTAACCAACCAAGTTTTATCCAAATTTTAGTGATAATAAGAAAATGCATCTTTTCAATCCATATTTAGCTACAGATACCATGGCACTCCAGTACAGACAGTCCTTTCTGCTAGGGAATAAAAGAGTTTATATCTACTAAATGTTCTTTTTTAGTCTTCTGTATGACTGGGATATGCCCCTCTGTGCCTTTTAAATTTAACATGTACATTGATCTTTAAATCTATGATAGAATATCAATTATATTGGCACATCAGCAGGAAGTAACTTCAGTGTTATTTAATTAACTCAGCTTTTTGAACTTGGCCAAAGCTTTAGTTAAAATCTGTTAAGTAATGACAGTGTAATTGTCTTTTAATATTGGGAAGGAAATGTCTTATTTCTAAATATTGTGCAGAAGTGATCACTTTTTTGAGTGTCTGGGTTTCACCATGCACCTTTTTTGATGCAGTATTCCATCTGCTAATAGATGGGCAAATCACAGCAACCCACAAAGCTGTCATGCTGTTGCATGCTACATAGAATTTACCAAATACACTGATTTTTTCAGTTCTAGCAAACTTGTTTGTTATGCCTGGTTGCATTACTCCCCTAAAAAATCCCCAAAACTTAAGCCTTTGCAAGCACACAATGTGAAACTCTTCCCTAACTATGACTGTGTCCTTTTCCCATAGTCTGCATTTCTGTCATGTCATGCTTTTGTGATTTGTTTTAATTCCTTGTGTTTGCAACTTGTCCCTAACTTCTTTCTGAGATGGCTTCTGTTATTTTTCTGAATAGCCATGGTTTCAACTTCTTTTGAGAAAAAATGGCCACCAAAGTCACTGATTTCTCTTATCTTTGGTGCTGTCACAGATCAGTCATGTGAAGCAGTGCTACCTCATGTATCAAAGTTACAAAGTGTGGCTATCATGGTCAAGTGCTTAAGCTCCACCTGATTTACTTGGCTATAACTAGAGTAGCTAGTGTTCTGTTGTCACATCAGCAAAAGTAGTCAAAAATGCCATTAAATAAAACCCATTAGAATTCATTATTATATTCCTTTTTACTGCTACCCCCACTTCATGTTTTCAGAATGAAATTTGTTATCTGTTCCCTTATGTTTTTGTATGAGTTCAGGTTTTTTGATGTATTCTCTGAAATTGATCTTGTTTTCCTTTTTTTCTGGTATAAGACAGACATGAAGTTGCCTTGCAGACTATGGGTAAAAGTCAAAACCCTGGTCAAAACCCAAACTCTCTTTGCAGCAGACTTGTGTTCAGGCTATTGATAGTGGTATTCTTTCCAAAATAAGTTTGGGTGGTTGGTTGGTGGGGTTATTTTGGGGGGTTTTTGGTCACTTCACAATCTTCACTTCACATAGAAGCTGTCTTCATAATAAATTGATGTTGGTCTAATTAGCTGGGAGAGGTTTCTCGTGTATCTAGCCTTCAGATTTCCCAGTTTGGAAATTCTTTCGTGCTATCCAGCTTGCCAGGATCCTTGAAGCAAAGCTGACATCTTCAGGTTATATTTCCTATTTATACCTGCCAGGATTTATTTGTGTTATAAAACCTTAGCATTTTAAAAAGAGAGTTCATATTATTTGTTCATTATTTCCTCTTTTGTTTTCCTTAAGTAGGAAAAACGAAGATGGAAAGTGTTTCTTGCTTTTTGAGCCAAGAAGTAAATTTCTGTGAGGGCAGCTCTGAGTGTGCTGCAGTAATTCCAGCTGTTCTGCAAGCTTTTCTCCATTTCCTCACTGTAAAGGGACACAGTCAGTAAAACAGGAAGAGATTGTCTGGTGTATGTGACTTTAAATACAAGGTGCTTTTAGTCTTGTTGAGTAGTTCTAGACTTCTATAGCTAAGAGCATGTGTACTAGTTAATGATTGTACATCCTTGGTATCTATATTGCTAAAGATGGAAGAAATATTTCTTTTTCACTCTGTTTTTTCCAGTTAGCAATAATTGATCAGACTCAGTATGTAAACTTACTGATGCAGACTTCAAATTTGAGATTTTGATGAGTAGTCCTTGATAGCCTGGAACATGACATTTTAGCCATGGCTACCACAATTTCCATCTTTTGTCCCTCAGGTGGGGTTTCTTGAATTACATTTGTTCTGTGTCTACAATATTTTTTTCCATGTACTTAATCTGCATTGGTTTTCTTCTGAGTTAAAATAGCTCTCTCCTGACATATCTTTTGCATTGAGATAAACTAGATAAGATATCATTATATTAGCAGTGTTGTAACCATACCAGACCTTCTACCTGGATCCTGCTGCTTGTTTGTCATCTATTGGAAGGTGTTCCATTCTGGGAAAGTCCTCATTATGTTGCTTTTAATTGTAAGTTGACAACTTAATCAATGTTAGAAGATAATGAGGTCTAATTTATATTAATGCTTTCTTTATCTTGGGACTTTAGGACATCCCAACTTTAAACCGTAACTTGCACATGTATAATCTGGGGTCTACAGCAGCTTTGCTGTGCTAAGGTGTCATCTCCCTAAGCTTCTGTCCCTTTTTTTTATCATGCCTGTTCTCCTCCTCACTGGCACCACACCTGATCAGTGTCTCTCAGGATGATACAGGATCCCTCTGTCCTTCTCTGTACACACCAGAAGCCTCATATACTCAAACCCTAAAGGAGGTTTGTGAATTGAAGTCTGGCTTTATTCTGACTGTGGTCACACCTCCCTCAGTGGCCTAGGAGAATATGCAGAATGGGTTCTCATCAGCTTGCCAAGAAGTACTTTGGGCTTAGTTGGTTCAGCATGAACCTTTTCCATCAGAATATTTCAGATTTACAGGGTGTTCATTTCTGGAAGGATCCTATACTCAGTTTATTCTTAGGAAAATTCATTAATGATGAATTGCAATTGAAGGTGGGCTTTAATGGGAGGGTCAGGAATTAAAAGTTGTGTCTGGTTTTTTTTTCCTTTTTTTATTTTTTTGTTCTTTAATTAGACATATGTACTGACAGGATAAATGAATGATTATTCTATGAAGGTGCTCATTTAAAGTGATTGCTTCTCTATTTTACAGAGTTACCAGTTATCTGGGGAGGTACATTATCACAGACACACATTTTCATTCATTTCCCATTCTGTTTGATTACACTATAAATGTGGGAGTTTTTAGGCTCAAGTTAAATTTACCATGCTTTTCAATTCTCCTTAAATCCCTCACTACAAATCAATTAATTGGTGATCACTCAGTGATACTATGAATATATAGTTTCAAGTGTTTCAAAACTAGGTGTGCAAACTCCTTTGAACCAAAGCTTGTGCTTTTTGTGTTTTCTTTGTATCACTGTATTCATTCTCTTGTCTTTCCCTCTAAGAAAAGTCTCTTATGTCCTAAGTGTGATAAAATACAGTTTCTCAGGACCTTGCAAAGTGCAACTTAAATAGAAGAAACAAAGTATCCCAGTTTCTCCAAATCAAATTAAGCCTGACTTAAATGTAGTTTATAACTTTCAAGTTTTTTTGTTTAAGTATACAGAATTATTGCATACATCTCACATATGTATGATTTCTTTGCTATAAAAAAATTCTAATCCTGGAGCACTAAAGCCCAATTCTGGTGCAATTTGGTAGTTTTAATGAATATGACCAAGGAGAATCTAAAACTCTGCTTTGAGTGAATAAAACAAATGAAACCATTACATTTAAAACATATTTTTATAAGGGGCAAAAATTATAAAACCTGCACAGGGCATCAAGTATAAACAAAAATAACTTACTCGATTTTTGGTTTAGCTAAAGTTATGGGCAAAGTATCCAATACCCTTAAAAGTGTTGGGAAGGGTCAGGAAGGATGAGGAGAATCATTAAATTTTTCCCTTTTTTTCCCCCCTTCACTGGTCTCCCTCAGGATGCTTTAACACCTGAAGACGGATGTTTCATCAGAAGCACTAATGGCTGTTGGCATGCCTTGGATAAGGTGGTGACCGCTGGATGTCATTTGTTTCTGTTCACTGTGGAGAGACAAAATTGACTCCATTTGGAGTTGAGAGCAAAAGCAGAACAGACCTCTCAAGATGACTGATCCTATGATGGATTTTTTTGATGATGCCAATCTTTTTAGTGAGACCTTAGAAGGTTTGTCAGATGATGCCTTTGTTCAACCTGGACCTGTTTCACTTGTTGATGAATTGAATTTGGGTGCAGAATTTGAACCTTTGCACATAGACTCACTGAACCATGTGCAAGATGCTCAAAATCAACAAAAGATGAGTGAGTTTGATCAGCTGAATCAGTATGATTCACTGAAGCTTCACTCAGTAAATCAGTCTTTTAATAGCTCAGCTGACAATGTCTTATCACCACACTCTCAGTTCAATTGTTCACCAGTTCACCCGCAAAACCAGTCCAATGGGATGTTTCCAGATGTGGCCGATGGTAGTCCTATGTGGGGTCATCAAACCGCCACGACTGTTTCCAATCAAAATGGGTCCCCTTTCCACCAAGGACATTCTCAGTCTATGCAGCAAAACAAAAGCTTTGTAGCACACCATGACTTTGCCTTATTTCAGGCTAATGAACCACAGCATCAGTGTGCCTCGCTACGGCCGCAGCAGAGCAGGAACAGCACGGGGCAGGATGCTCTGAGTCAGCCAAAAGACTTCATGGAAGTTAACGTGTCTACTTCCCTCAGAGTCAGTGTTAACCACCCACCTTCAGTTTCTAATCCATCGACTTCACAGCAGCCTCTGTCCGTTCAACAGTTTTCTCAAACTGCAAGTGCTTCAATACATTTTTGTGGGAATCAAGAAGGAAATTTTGATGGACAGTCCCCAACTATTACTCCATGTTCTGTCAGTAATAGTCAACAATTTTCATCTCCGTATTCCTACTCTAATAATCATATTTCTCCTACTAGCCTTCTTCAGCCTACAACAGCTCTTTCTACTAGCCAGCAGACACACTCTATCTCTGACTTCACTGGAAGTGATGCCTTTACATCTCAAACAGGGACCAAGCAAGAAACAACCGAGCACATGTTGAATCCTAACTCAACTTTGAATTCAAGTACTTTTCAAATGTTGCATTCTGCGCATCCTCAGGGCAACTTTAGTAGTTCGAAACTCTCTCCTGTGAATATTAATTTTCCAGCTTCTACTGGTTCTGCTTCTCAGATAAGCCATTTCACTGACCCTATTGAAAGCAACGGTTTTACGTCCTTAGATGACAACTTACTTCATCAAGTGGAGACTCACAGTGAACCATTCACAGGACTTGACCCGGATGACCTCTTGCAGGAAGACCTTCTGCCACAGTTTGATGACTCTGCCTTTGTCCAGGATAGCACAAGCCATGTTTTAGAGCATGACCTGGAACACCACATAACCCCACAGCAAGTGACACCGTCGTCCGAACTCGTTCGAGCACCGTCTCAAACTCAGATCCATCCTTGGCATTCTTCGGTTTCTAATCAGCACCTGCAGGGCAGAAGTCGTGCAACCTTACAAGGACAGGTATGTAGGGATTTGGGGACTGGGGGTTTGAACCATCTGATTTGGTTGGTGGGGTGAAATGAACTATACTGACTGGTGCTTGAGTCAAAGCATGATAACTGAAGTCTCTGAGCTGTTATGTGACCCTAAAGGAGTCTTGTTAAGGAAGGAAAAAACCTAACCAGTTGATGCAGACATTGCTTTCTCCTGTTGTTTTCCTATCACTGCAAAAAGCAAGACTACATGATCTTATTCAGATAAAATGGTGTTGCTCCTTCTGCTGCTTGTACTTCTGAAGTACAACAGAGAAAATTTACTGGTTTATGATTTCGATGCAAATATAATGACTTACTGTCTTGAAAATTACTTAGAGAAACATGTTTTTAAGACCTTTGGTAAGGTTTGTATGGCTGATTTCCTGCAAGAATTGTGGTTACGTTGTTGCTCTGTCCTTTGCTTTGTGTCTTTGTGCTCATGCTCATTGCCTAAAAATACACACTTATTATTCTTGATTTACATGTGTTCAATAATAATAGAAAACATATAAAAAGCTGTGTGTATGTTGGATTTTGTTACTTTTGGCTAAACCAAAAAATTCAGCAGTTGTTTTAGTATAACGTGCCCGTCTACTGCATGTCCTCCACAGGAGGACAAGATGACATAAAAATTGTTTGCTATTTTTCAATCTGCATTTCAAAACAGATGCAACTCTGACAATCAAACACAATTTACAGAATACCACTTTAAAAAGGTTTAAGTAACTGTTACTTCTGTATTCTTGCTACCAATATTCTCTCTATCTGAGAATATAGAATGTTGTCTTTCTGGAAAAAAATTATGGGGAAGGCAAGAACCTTAACTACTGACTTCTGCTTCTCTTAGTTTGTAGGACACAGGCCTGTGAAAGAGACAATGTGGCATTTTTCTTTTCCCCCCTGTTAATTTTAGATCATTAGTGTAGAGATAAGGGCTTAACACACTTAATCTTTGGTCTTGGCTCAGTAGATTGCTTCTCCATTACAACTTCTGCTTATGTTTATGGAGCGTGTAATTGTCAATTCCTAGCAGCGAAACTTTTTCTGTAAACTGTGGGGTGATGTTAATGGAACATGGATATCCAGCAGTGCGGTTCAGATGAGCTTGATTAACTGAATGATGCAGTAGATGCAATCTGTTGGTTTTGATAAACATTGCCTTTCTCCTTCCCTGCCTAGAAAACCAAAAGAGGGTGCACCCAAGTAGCCTCTCTTGTCAGAGGTCCCTGTAAGCTGAAGACACAGCTCAGGGGCTGGGAACAGGGGTGTGCAGCCTTTTGGGCTCCCTGAGCATACTTGGGATGAAAGGTGAAGAGGAAATGGATTCCAGGAAAAGTGGGGCTTATGAGAAGCCCAGGGATTAGTATCATTTTTGAGGAGTGTGTGGGATGTAAGCCAGGCAATGAAAAGCAGGTCTAATAAAACTTTCTGGTGCTGTGACTTTTGTGTTGTATTTGTCAGAACCTTTTTAGACTTGCTTCGATCTCACTGACATCAGTTTTAGCATTTTGCTTCGTATCAAGAAATAGAGGGAAAGTTCTGAGATCTGTGGAGAGCCTTTAAAGTTTAGGGGTTTGGTTTTGTTTTTATCATGGTGTGAAAACAAAACAACTTTGCAGTACTTGAAATTTTAATGTTTTTCCGCTTTGAAATGAAACAGCCGGAAGCCAGATAGTTATAAAACTGCTTGGTTTGGTTTTTATTATTTTGGGGTATGCAATGAATTGTATAAATTGGATTCTGACCTTGAGTTTATCTGGTCGGACAGATGTTTAATGTTTCCTTCAGAAACTGGTTGTGAACTGGTAGCTGTCAAACTTGAGGAATGCACAGAAGTAAACCATGTAGAAGCCTCTTTAAATCAGTGGAGTATGTAGTATGAATAGTAATGGAAAAGTATGGCAATTACTGAAGTGTTTCACATCTGTCCTTTGACTGACTACAATTCTAAGAAGAGCTTTAGTTGTAATTCTCACTTCTATTCTTTGATCTCTTTTTAGAATTTCAAGTTCAAGATGAGTTGGTTCTGTTAGAGCTTTTTACAAATGTGTGCAGTTTAACCAGGGAGGAAAAAAAAGCAGTAAAGGGGGATGGAATTTTATCTTCCTAAAACTGGTTGGCTTTAGGTAGGAGTCAGTTGGGAAGGGATTTTGGCAAGTTTCATATGTAGTAGTTAAGGTGAACTTTAAATTTTTTAACAAGCCAGTGTTTCATACTGGCTTTAATACATATTGAGGAAACAATAGTGAATTTAGTTGGGTTTTTTTGACAGTTTCAGTTTGATAATGGTTGATGTTTTCTCAGAAAGAAGAACTATTTTATGAAATAGTTAATGAACTGTAGGTACTGGAACAGACCCAATATTAGACAACCAAAGATCTTTAACTGTTTTTAGACTAAGGTTATTTAAATTAAGGAAGAACATTAAATACTTGTTTCAGTATTTGAGAGCAAGCATACTCATAACATTTTTACTTGTATGGTTATTTTGATGGAAATTAATTTAAAAATTAATACAGTCTGTTAGGTGTAATAATGCTGCAGAATTAAAAAGACTGTCTTATAGTGCTAATATGCTTTCTGCTGTAATTAGATCAGAATTGTAAATAAATTGCACCCTTAATTTTACATCATGCATTTTTCATCAGAGTTAGTTTGAGAACAGAAAGTAAAATGCTGAAGACTCCTGCAGTCTTAACTTTGACTAATACAAGACTTCTGTTCTTTTAACTCCACTTAAAACTGGTTTGAGTTTGCTAAGGCTAAATAATCTATTTGCTTCTCAGAAGGATAGAAAAAGGCTTCAACATTGTTTTACATCTTTGGAAGAAAAAGGAAGTTGAAAAGATAAGTATAAACTGTTGGAAAAATAATGTGAAGTATAAACTCTTGGAAAGATAAGTATAAACTGTCCTTAGAGAAGATTACAGCTGTCTCACTGTGTATGTTATGTCTTTTGGCTGCACACATGAAAGCAGAGGAATTGAGATTAAAAATATGAAAATGAAAAATATACAGATGAAAAACAACATTTCATTAATAATATGAAGTGCTATAGGATTTGGTGGTAGTCTTCGTTCTTAAATCACATAATTAATTTTTTTCCTTTTTGTGACTAAAAGTTTGGCACGTAACTTGACAATTCAGTGTATTCATGAATTTGTGTAAAAACTGACTTGAAACATGCAAGTGGTTTTATGCCTGCAAGCCTGAGCTGTCCTATCACTTCTTTTATAGAAATAGATGACACTAATTTTTTTGAAAGAATTTGTCTTGCCCTTGTTGAAAGTTTGGCAAAGTCTGAACCTCATAGATGATTGCTTGGGTGGTGTTGTACCCCAGGATATCTGTATGTATCAGAATGGCATAACCTCATATATGAGCTTATCATCAGAGAGGGAATTAACTCTCACCAGATCCACATCCAGATTTATGTGCTGCTGAGATGTCCTGAATTGTCCCAGGCTGTTCATGTCTGACTGTGCTATTGGATGGCACTTCTATAGCAACTCTGAATTCATTGTAGACACGTATCCCTTGGATCACTCCACTTGTAAAGCTCTCATCCTGCTATTGGTTGCTGTTCTACTTGTATATACAATCCTGGACTGTGAAGTTTCTATGAGAGATACACATAGTAAGCAGTGATGTGCTCTCTTGGCTAACTGTGAGATCTAAGGCTAGACAGCTGCTTGATATATAAGCAGTTATGGAAATGCATCAAAACAAAGGATATAGGATTTGTGTGTATATATAGCCACTATATTGTATAGTTGGATATAGTATTAGAGTGTATTTCTTATATTCTGTATGGTTCAATTTTAAGTAAGCCTGTAACAAGGAATATATTAAATTAAGGAATTGATCATACTACACAGAACTTCTTTGTAGAAAAGACTGGCTATTTTGCACACTAAGTTTATAGGTTATGGTTCCTAAGTGTTGGTACAATACAAAATTTTAAAATTATGGTGCTTCTATGTGCATGAGGCTTGGGAAGCAGTGCAATATTCAGTGAGACTGAGCATAACAAAATGCACATTGAAAATCTGTTCTAGTTTGCATCATTTCACATCTTTGCATCTAGTCAAAAGTTGGACTTGATGATTTTGGGAGTCTTTTCCAACCTTACTGATTCTATGATTGGAAATCTACATGTCTGTTCCAGTAAGCATTTGGGTTCATTATAAATCAAATCTTGTAATTTTTAAAAAACCTCCATACCCCTAACATGGATTATTCTTCCTAAAGTGCTGCATAGTGCTGGTATAACTCCCACTAAGCATATCCAATATTCTTATATTTTTCCTTTAATTAGGGTCAATTTTATGGGTGACATCATATTAACAAATGTAAATCTTTGCCTGAAGTTTCTTTCTAAGCATTTCCACAAGTTGTGTGCGCTGGATTTAATTTTCTGTGCCTCAAGAACATTTTTTACCTTCCTCATAGGAATGTAAATCCTGTAGCACAGTGAGGCAGCAGAATTGCCAACACCTAATAAGCTGACCATCTATGCTGAAGTAATGAAAACAATCCCTTCACCGATCACCTTTATGCAATATTTTGCAGGGTTTTTTGCTTAATTTCTGTCATTTACGAAAATCCTGCACAAACAGGTGGGACTGACCATGGCAAAGCTGTGTCAAATGCCCAGAGTTAATGAGAAGAGTAGGGAAGCACCTCTGAGCCTAAGCAGTGCAGTTCTTGGAATGAAGTTCTAAATTATAGCTGTGTATAATATAATGTTTTCATTATTTATCTATGGCTTTTTGCCAATAACATATTAATCATGTAAAGAGAAATGTTTTGATAGCTTTATTTATAGTTGAATGTGTATGAAGCACTTGCTTTTGGATATATTATATATGTTTTATATAAACCTTTTATGCATTTTATTTTTTTAAATTGCAAGTTGCATAGGTTGGGGAAAGAAAGTACATGTTTGTGAGATAAATTTGTAACACATTTATTGATAATTTTTATTGTCTCCATTTTCATTTCCCTTGTTTTGGCTTTCAAAATAAAACTGTGTAAGGGAAAGACAAAAATTGCTGGGCTCTTCAGGACACTGAAAATGTGCCAGAGTATCTCTTTTACAGTTTTATGTGCTTTATGAGTTTCTTAGTAATTTCTGTTGAGTGGAGTTAATTTTTTTTCACAATTTTTTGGATCTTTTTGCTATCATGAATTCTTTTTTAAACCTTTCTTGAGAAGGTCTCTCTCAACCTTCATCACTTGTCAAATAATTAGGCTGTCCAATTCTTCGTGTATGTTTCCTCTTTAAAATTGAACGCTTACCGTTTTAATGATTTTCATAATATAATAATATATTTTTCCTGAGATAATTGCACACTCATTAAATAACTACTATAATTGTCTTTGAAATGTGCCAAAAGAGAAGCATTTTTGTAAAAATTAGTTAACAGATGGCAGGCTTAGGAAGAAAGCTTCTGGCTGGGTCAAATTGCAGGAGTAAAATAGCAAGGTGAGACTAGTTGATAAAAATAAGTTAAATTGATATTATTTTTTTAATGATAATGCAGAGTAAGTATGGTTGAATAATCCAAATAACTATTTGGAAGTAGGTGTCTTGTTAACATTGAAAAACTACAAAGCAATTCATTAATGTGAAAGTACTGATATAATTATGCAATCTTAGTGTCTGGAAGACATGGTACCTAATTACATAGAAAAGAGAAAACAAAATCCATGTCAAATTGTCTTTTAAAGACAGCAACCCATTCTATAGGCTGTTAAAGCTATAGTTCAATATATGCCTAAACTATAATAAATTATCAGGAAAAAGACAGTTTAAAAAAAAGCTCCTATTCTTTCATTTTGTCTTGTGTTAATGCAGCATTTGGGCTATAAACTGCACTGGGAAACTCCATCAGGTACAGAGAAACTTTGCCCTTTTTTTGTCCAGAGTGTTTTTCCAGCATCCAGGTTCCTGGTTCAGTTCTCTCAGCTGCACAGGATCAGGTTCCCTAGCACAGGGCACTTGCTCAGTGCACACAAACCCCTGAAGGTGCCACCAGCACGGGGCCAGGCTCCTTCCTGTGGTGCCCAGTGACACAAGGGGCACAAACTGGAACTCAGCAGCTTCCATCTAAGTATGAGGAACAGCTGCTCTACTGTGAGGGGGACAGAGCTCTGGAACAGGCTGCCCAGAGAGCTTCTGGAGTCTCCTTCTGCTCAGGAACTGTCTGGACACCATCCCTTGCACCAACCTCAGCCATCCTGTGATTCTGTGACAGAGGAAGGAGTGGGAGGCATGATTTTCTGCAGTACAGGCAAAATAATTGTGTCTGGGCCTGCAGCATTAAATGCAAATAGAGTGCAAGTGGACTCACTGTGGCACTGTCCATTGGCTCCAGTAGCCACTAACCTGCTTTAACTAACACTGTTATGGAGATTCTGCATTTTTGAGTGGCTAAGAACATACCATTGCCTGCAAAACTTCCAGAGCAGCATTTTATCTTGAGACATTTTAGAGAAAATCAACACTTGATGAAGTGTTAGTGAAGTGTTATTACTGAAAGAGCAGCAGAACTTGTAAAGATGCTAACCAGTAGTGTGGTTTTGAAGCCAGAGAATCTGATACATTTGGAATTCATGTGGCTTTTCTTCAGATGTCTGTGTGTTTTCTGCACTCAGGTTTTGCAATTTCTTTTGGCTGTTATGTTACTTCTAAATATATAGACAGATCAAAATAATTTTCAACACTTTGTTTCCCAAACAGCCTCCCACATCTGGAGACATATTGTTTTCTTTGTTTATTATCAGGTTTAAAAAAAATTGCTCAATTTCCTGGTTACACAGATTTCTAAGAGAGTGTTTATCATCAGGTGCTGAGTGGATTGAATTTGGGAACTCTTAAGGCTAATAAATATAAATTAGTGGGATTCTTAGGATGATGAGACCGAGAATTCTAATGCTGATTTCAGTAAGCATGATAAATGAAGCTAGGAATGTAGCTTTAGGCTAGAAAAGATGACAAGTCTTAGACTTTTGAAAGCTGTGTAATTTGTAGCAGAGATTGATTTTTCTTTCATAAATGTGGCAGGTTTTCTTTTGTGTGGACTATTTGGCTTGTATTTGTACTTGAGTTTTTTGTTCCTTTGATATCTTACTGTGAAGGCAAGCATTTTAATTTATATCTCCTGAAATTGTTCCCATCTTTTACATACTGCCTGCTCAGGAGTTAGCCTGTATTTGAAAATAATTTCAATGTTGGTAGCATATCATGTATGTGTACACAATGCTGTTAAGCAGCATATTGAATTACAAACCAGAATTAGTTTCATAGATTGATAGGAAGACCTCTTTTAAGAGATACTCATGACCTCACAATTTAGTTTTAGTTGATATCTTGGAAATGAAAGAGAAGTTAGCCTTAGTGTTAAAGAAGCCATTGCAAATATTGTGGTTCTGAGATTTTTTTTGTATTTTCTTAGAGTTTGAAACATTGTTTCAAAACAATAGCCCTACTGATATGTTTTTAAAATAATCTTAAGTAATCTTAAAAGGAATTGTTTCACTATACCTTACTTTTTCAATGAGCACCAGAATGGAGAGATTTCTTTAATAGTATTTTAAGCAAATTCACAAGGAAGAACCTTGCAACATGGTATGGCTTCCAGCACCTGTATTCCACAGAAGGGTAAGAAGATGCAGTACATGTGCATTGTTTTTCATCTTTAAGTCATGCAGCAGTTGTCCATAAGGCCTAGGTATGGCTCAGCCTGATGTGTAAACTTTGTTGTAGCAGGAATTTTGGTCCTTGAAACTCTTAAAAGCAGAAACCAGCTGTTAGAGAACCCAAGCCATCACAGGGAAGGCAGGTAAATTATTTAAGGAACATCTGAGTGACAAAACCAGACATGTGTACATGTGTCTTACTGTCTTTGAGTTCAGTAAGAACAATTTTAAACTAGATTAGGCAAATTTATTTTGATGTGTCTGTATTGTAGCTCCTATTTCTATCCTCCTTTGGAGGATTCTTTGACGTGCACTCATGTAGTGTTTGAAATCTGATCAACTGCAAACACCACACAGGAGATGTGTTTGCTGGGGCCAGCCCAGTGTGCTTGCTGGCTTCATTTGGTTTAATTGCAGTGATGCTTTGAGTGATTGGAGATTGCAGAAATGGTGACCCAGCCTTGCTTGTTGGGGACAAAGGTACAGAGGGGCTCATGCTGATGCTTGGGGATGTCCTTGGCAGCAATTGTGGTCTCTCACCAGGCTGTCACTCTGCTCTGTGCTGCTGACAGTTTCTGCTGACTTCAGCTCTGTTGAAGATAAGAATTTCTCTTTTTCTTGGCCTTTACAGTGGGCCTGCTAAAAGTCCTGCCACTTCTGCTAGTAGCCAGACTCAGTTGAGGTTAGAAACATAATCATAGCAGTAATTTTTCAAACCTGTCTTGCAACTTTTTTTTTTTTGCACATTATTTTCTTTTTGATCCTTACCAAAAGTTATTTTGTGGTTATTACTCTGAACATCCAAGAACAGCTCTTGGATGCTGTTTTTTTCTCTAGAAATCTTATAGAAATTTATTTTGGGGAAAAAATAGTTTGGTTTGTTTGCTTTTTGGGTTTCATTTGCCTGAAATCAAACTGTTGTTCTCCAGCAGCATCCTCTGACTTTGGACTTTTTATTTTTGAACCATCACCCTTTTTGATAAAATCCTTTTCTTTAGGCATCTTGTTTTACTCCTTAACTAGGGGGAAGGATTTTGTTAATGAATATTTAATTGAGAAAACTAGGTTCAAGGGAAGTAGTTTCATTCGGTTAGCATATATGCTAAAGGACTCTTTTGAACTGAAGATTCTGGCATAAAAAGCTGTTAAAGTAGTTCATTGAAGCTGAAACAAAAAATATCTAAGTTGTTTTGAATTGAAGTGGAAGAACTATGCCCCCTCTTTGATTTAAATGGAAATATGCTGTGCAGTCAGTACTGATATTACTGACTCCCCAGCTGTTGATGTTAAAAATAATTTTCCCAATTTCTGTCATGTATGTTTTAGTGTTAAGTGCTGGGTTTTTTTTATCTCACTGAAATTTTGAATGCTGAAAACATTTTGGATACTCTGTAAAGTACTGAGTAATACTACAAAAAAAAAGCCATGTTCAAAGATTAAGTAAACTTTTAAACTTAACTGCTTCTAGGGAATAAAATTATTGCACAGAGAGATGCTGCATGCTAGCCTTTCTGAATATGCAATCTGTTCTGATTTAAAGATCTTTCATGATTGGTATTTCCCTCTTAATAAAATGATACCTATTTTTCACATCTCTCATCTTGGCAACAATACTTCATTGTTCTGCTACAAACAAGCACTTCAAATGCATGCTTTAAAAACAGGAAACAGTTAAAAAGAAGGCTGCCAATATTATCATAGGATCATTTCCTGGGGACTGACCAATACAGTGATCCATTGCAGCTTGTTTTTCCAGTAGCCTTTATACTTTGAATAAGCTGGTTTGCTTACCTTCTAATTGAATTGGTTTTTACCATTGCACTCAAAGTATTATAAAATGTGAGCAGAATTTGGTGAATTGGGCTGTTGAAGCATGCTGTGGAAGAAAAGCTGCCTCTGTTTTGTCCAATTTGTGGCTGTTGGTCTGACCTAGCCTGACTTCCCTTTCTGTAGGGATTTGCAGAAGTGAGGTACTGAGACAAAAGGTGGGCAGCTTCCTCCTGCTTCGGGAGAGTTCTTGCCCTTCCTTTGGTCCCTTCAGCAGGTTCAGTGACTCCTCCAAGCAGCACAAGAGTACCAAGAATAGACCATGGAGGGTTGTGCAGTTTACAGCCCTTCACACCTGCAATGTCTTCTCAATCTGGGCCGATAACAAACTGAGAGAGTGGAAGAACTGAGGGATAGTGGAAGGAAATACTGACAGCAGAAAACTTCCTAAGGATGAAAGTGGGTTTTCTTTCAGTCAGGAAAATGTGTTCTTACAAGGCCACTTCCATGAGAGATGTAGAGGGAACACTGGAACTGAAATTTTGACAACAACCAGGGACCATTAAGGTCCTGTTGCTTTTTCTTGCTCAGAGATGGATGCTGTGCTGGTTTTTAGTGTGACTGGGACATGCATGCTGAAGCTATCTTGGATGGTGGGACTAAAGGGAAAGCTCTTCATGTGATGTTCTTTCTGAAGGTAGTTTGGGTGAGTTTTTGTCTTCTTGTCTTCTTCTCTGTTTGGTAAGAAAAAAACCCATGAGAAAATAACTATCTCAGTGGCACACAAAAGTGGTGGTCATATAGAACATGGGTGGGTAAGTGGCAACTTTTAAAAACTCAATTTAATTTTGAGTTTGTTGCAATTTTGTTTTCTGTTCTGAGGACTTCTGCAGTCAATTCTTCATTATTTTACCTTTAAATCATAATTTAAAGGGATTTTGTCCCCTTAAATTAGAGCAGTTTCAGCTCATGTTATGTTTTTCAGGAGTTTAAAAGGCCATTAAAAAAAAAGCTGGGGATAGAAGCTACCTGGCTTTTTGTGTTAAATAAACTTTTCCAATTGTAAAATCAGGCATATGTATGTACATGTATTCCAGAAGAAGCAAATTCTTATCTGTACTGTCCAAGAAGGTGTTGGATGATGTTAGATTTCAGTGGATCAAAGATATTTTAGAGCTTTAGCTAGGAATTTTCAACCCTAATGACTACTTTTTTTTAAAACCGAAATATCTCTTTGATTTTTCTTGTCTGTAACTATTTCTTTAAGTATTTTACAGATTTATTTCCAGATGCCCACATAAGACTTGTTTCAAACAGTGAACTGAAACCTGAATTGCCTTTTTATAAAGAGTTTAGTCATTCTTGTTGTTTAAGGAGTCAAGTAATTGCAAAATTTCTACGGTTAAGATTAGGCAAGAATGCAAGAAAGAAACAGAAGGTTTTTGCTAGACCATTTTGGCCCTTAGTTTAAAGAAGAAAATCTTAAAGTAGAGGTAGAGGTATGGCATGACTGTGAATTTTGTCTGAGCTTAGTAACTCACTGGTGGTGCATCCACCAGGTATCTTGGATTTGATAATAACATTTTTTTTCATAGACAGGAGCCCATGGTTTTCTCATGGTGAGCGCAGTGATACTGCCACAGTGCACCACAAGGTGTGCCCTTAGGCATCAGCCTTACATGCAGGCCTGTTCTGGCTCTGCCTGTGAAAGAGAACACTGAGAGGTTTTGCCGAGGCAGTGACTTGTGTTGGCATTGTCTGCCATTTTCCAGATGGCTCTTACATTACAGACTGGAACCCAAGAAAAGTGGGTACCTGATGGGCACAGAACACCAAGCCACTGAAAACTGAAACTCATTAAATGCAGCAGCTTGGCAGAGCAAGCAGGATGAAGTTCTCAATTTCTTTCATTTCCTGGCAATTTAGCATGCTCCAGTACATAGTGCCTCCTTTAGGAGTGCCCGTGCAAATTACACACAGTTTTCATACCACTACTAAATATTCAGAAAAAGATTCTAACTATAATTGGCACTGAGCCCCAAAATACTTTCTTCAAACAATCTCTTCCAAATGGAAGCAAAATGTGTGCTGCAGACTCATCCTGTAACTTCTGATGCTGCCTCTGCAGCAGGCCCAGCTTAGCAGCTGCTCCCATGGACATGGCTTGATCTTCCCCCCATGAATGATAAGGCAGGTCACTGGTTAAGAAGCTGCTACTGATGACAGCTATGGTATCTTCACTTTATTGGTGGCAAAACATGATTAGTGATAACTATTACTGGGTTCTGTAGCACTGAGATGTGAAACAACACATTATGTAGAGAGAGTGTGACGTGCCAACAGGTGCATGTTTAATCTTAGAAACATGACTAGTTTAAGGTTGCTGACCCTTCCATTACTGTTTTCATTTCCACAGAAACTTAAAATATGGTTGTAAGCATGATGCAAAGTGCCTTGTGATGCATAAACCACATTCACATCCCAGATATATGTTCTGAAGTGACTGTTACACAGATAAAAACTTGTCTGGCCAGAGTGCTATAATTGTTAGCCATTCATTTACCAACATTATAGATAACAAGTATGGAAGATGAAAAACACTCTCACCTGGTATCTTTTTTTTTTTGTTGGTTTTTTTTTAAATCTATCTCTACATGTCTATTTATATTGGGGTAGGTTTCATAAATGTGTGTATTGAAATTCTGTATCCATTAAACACAAGCAGATGGTGTGGGGCAACTGTTGAACAAGAAAAAAAAGTTCAGAAGGAACTCTGGAGGGAGCTGTCTCTGGAGAAAAGAAACCCTGTTGCATATTTAGGTGATCTTCCCATTAGTTGTACAGAAGTAGCCTGATTAACTGAAAATCTCATTTCAGTTTACTGTCTAAAGAAAACTACATCTTTTGCTGGGATTGCCATTCAGCAAAGGCAATGTCTTTCTGCATACATGTGGGGTGATAAATATGGATATTGTAGGTAATCTTCTACAGATGGACTCTGTTAAGGCTGTGAGTTTTTGGGTTTTTTTTAATAAATAACCTTTTAAATTATAAATCCACCATTAAAAGTCACGAGAGGACTTATTTCTGCAGACTATTCTAGAGGAAAGAAGTTCAGAGTGCTAGTATGGAATTCAGAAGTCACTGAGTTGAGCTCATGCTTTGGGGGTTTTTTAAAGTTGCATTCCTAAATACAATTTTATAATTCAAATGATGAATGGATATACCTTTAAGATTTTTCACTGCAATGAGTTAAAAGCAACTGCAGTTTTCATGTGATTATAATGTGAAAAAATGAGAAGCTAATTTGGACAAAGTCTCCAAACTATTGGTTATTGTAAGTCATGAAATTTATTTATCTGTACTATGGTTCTGATATTCATGCTGTTTTGGTGACTCGACATGCACAAAGAGCTGGCTTGTTTAGTAATAAATATGAACAAAGGTGATGTAGTAATGCATGAAGATCAAGTTTCCAGGTGGCTAATTTTAGCTGCTTTTAGTGCAGTTGATGTCAAGGTCATCTTGATTTCCTGAGGACCTGATAGACTGTCAGGAACTTGTTAGGCTTCCAAGGCAGACAGTACTTGGTGTGAGCATCCTCCTGCAGGTGTGTGCTGCTACCAGCAGGAGTGAAACTCAAGGCATGTAAACCTTAGCTTTCTGTTATTAGACTCCTTAGGATCATAATTTAGCTCTTAATGCTCTTAGCTCATGATTTAGCTGTTAGGTAGCTAATCTAAGTGGTCGGTAGATCCACAAGTGAAAAACAGTATTTCAATGAAGTGCCTTGTAGAATTCAATCTCAAATGTGTGACTTGTTAAAATTTCAGAGAAAAGCATTGTCAGTTCCTAGAATATATCAAGAATGGGTGTGACTTCAGGGAGATAGTTAGTCTGAAAGGTCTTGTGCACACACAGAATTGAAAGTAATGCTACTCTATTGTGAATGGCCATACTTACTGCAGGAAAGGTGTTCTTACAGTGGAAGCCATGTTTTACTATTGGAACAGATAAGGCAGGATTTGGGAGGATTTTTTAGGAGGTAGTAGTTTTAGTGTTAAACTCACCTTCTCCTTGGGGCTCTGTAGTGAGTGATATGCAGAGGATGTGAAGGAAGGACTTGTGGAAAATGGGTTTAGGCTTTAGAGGAGACAAACTTTATGTCTGTAGGCTGTGAGGATGGTGGTTTGTCCTTGCTGGGTGAAGGAAGGACTGTTGTGCCAATGAAGGTCTTCAAATGCATGTCCCAAGCAACCACAACCAAGTGTTGGAGGAAATGCCTTTCTTGAAAAAGCCTACTCAGCACAGTACTGTTGGCTATTGGAAAGATGCTGTCACAATTCTGCTTCTTGATATTCCCTGGTAACTTGACTGCTTTTACATTGTTTAACTAAGAAATCATTCAGATATGTGTAGGTTATAACTTCTACTCCCGTGAGACAGCATGTCAAATTCCCTTGGATAGTGCCAAAAAGATGCTCCCCTGGCTGGGGATCAGGGCATGTGTGGGAATTGTACAGCTGTTGTCTGATCTGTTCCCTGAGTGTTTTTGGGGCCAGCTCTGCGGTGTGAGCACCACCAGGGCCCGTACCTGCTGCTGCTGCTAATGGCTTTTGCAGGCAGCAGCAGTGGTGTGAATTCGAGGTGATTCCTGCCCATTTCCCTGCTGCCCCGAGGATTGTGTGGAGCTGCAGGGGACTGACAGGACGCTTGTTTGCTGCACTCGGCTGCTGCTTGGCAAAGCAATTAGCAGCAGCAGCAGATACCCTGGAGCTCCCTCTGTGCAGACTCAAAAGACAACATTGCATCGCTTTGCGTTCGCTCATGTTTGGATGATTATCTTCGCAATCGTGAAAAGTACAAACCTATTTTTCTGAATAAAATCTTCAGGTTTTAAATACGTCGTGGCCTCAGGGTTTTTCTTTCCACCTTCACCTATATGTATGTCATTTAAAAATTTCTCTTATTCTAGATGGAATAGGTTTGTGAGGCATTGGTGAGAGGATATATTCCTTTAGGATGTTTTATCTGTGTTCCGTCTCACTCAGGGGGAGGGGTATTTGCAGCTTGCAAAAGGCTTTGCCCTTTTTCTGGTAGATGCTCGAGAACCTTTGAAATGGTTTTCATGTGCATGATGATTTACAACTGTTCAATCATTTTATAGCTGTGCATGTTTTCAAATCATGAAATTATTAGCAGCATAAAAGAGCTGCTGGATTAAATGGCTTTTGTTGCTAAGTACACACAGATCCTGTCCTTTGTAGTGCAAGCATGTTTCATGTTCTAATCTCAAAACACTTGTGTTGCTTTCCAGTTTTGGTTTTTGTGACAATGGTGACTTTCTTGATGAAGGTTTCATTACAGATTTATTTGGCTTAGAATGGCTGGCTGGTGCCTTCTCCTGCATCTTCATGAATGTCATTTCCATGTGGTTAGAAATGTCATAGCAAAATCTAACAAACCCCATGGTCTGGGATTTCTAACAAATAGCTTAATGTTTGAGCAGTGCAGGAGACAGAACTTGGAAGGGATAGTACAGAGCAAGACGCAGAGGAATTATAACATAGAGGAGCCTCGGCCAGCATGCTCACAGTTCTACAGTAAGAGTGTAGTAAATGTTGTTGAGGAATAAATTGGGAAGCAGCTTTGTGCTCTGAGAAAATGCAGCAACGAAACTTTGTTTTAAAAGAATAAAATATCTAGAAAGAGGCTGTAAAAGGATTAACAAAAAAGCCACAATTTCTGGATTGCCTACTTAATTATTAAGCATTTTTTGTTTGTTTGTTTCTGGCCCAGGAATGTTCAAGAACTGACCAATGTAACACTACTGGCTTTGGTAGCATTTGGCTTTTAGAGCTAAAATTATACCCAGGGTACATTAGGAATATTTTTTTTTTTGTTTGTTTAGCTGATCTCAAAATGTGAAATAGTTGATTAGTTACCATCTTTACCAAGGTATGAAATAATCACCCTTTTTACAGATAAATCCCTGTAATTTACTGTAGTTACTGTAAGCAAAATATAGAAACATCTTGGCTAGAGTTCTCAAAAGTAAAATTAAAATGTGGTAATTGTCCTTGTGATGCTGCTGCATATTTACAGAAATATCCTTGAATTTAAGTGGTATTGTTAAAAAAAATAATCAATTTAAAGTATTTGTGCTACTAGTGCTTCTACTGGACAAGGAACTTAATTTTGAAATTAATCTTAAATAGAAGTGAAATTACCTTTTAGAGTAATGACTAATCTTAACAATCTCAAAATCTTTGCCATATTTTAAATTTTCTATGGAAAAATATATATCTTGCAAAATGAAGGTATATGTATATATTGAGAAAAACAGAAATCAAGTCCCGATCTTTCTTCATTCTTCTTGAGTGGGCTTTTGAGAATCAAGGGTATTGCTAGGATGGAGCTATGCTGTCAAAAGCTTCTTGTTTTTTTTAATAACCTTGCAAAAAGCCCAATCTTCTTTTTGGTTTTATTTGATATGTTGACAATACATATTTTAAAACTTGTCTGATTTTTTTAAAATAACACTTTAACCCAACCTGGGAATGAAGAGGCGCTTACCAGAGAGCCGTGTCCCGAGGAGGCGTCCACCGCAGGGTCCCGCAGGTCTGGGCAGAGGCAGAGGGATAAAACCGAGCAGTTCTTCCATTTTCTGTAGGAAGCAGGGAAGCCTGTCAGCAAATGATTTATAGTCACTGTTACCATCGTATAGTAATGAAGTAAATGCAAGAAAAATAATTAAAAAAAAAAAATCAAGAAGTATATTGGAGAGCAGAATCTGTTTGTGAGGCCAGAGGCTGGGATTCGGCCGCTGTCCCCCCGTGCCCTCCGCGGGGCTGGAGCCGCAGGCTTGCGGTGCAGCGGGCCCGGCGCACACAGCGCCGGTTCCCACGGCTTTCCAGGGAGCGAGCAGCCGCTGTGGGCGGCGCTGCGGGCGGGGAGCGGCAAGGGTTAAAGCCGATCCCCGCGGGGGTTAAACGTGGAGCCTAATGGAATAATGACGGGTAGCACCATCTGCTGGCCTAGTTCCGCGGGGAGCGGGTCTAACCAGCGCTAATATTGGCGCTGATGCCTTTTGATGCTTTGTGCGTTTCTTTCCGCGCTTTGTTGGGATCCGGCGCTCCGCGCACGGCGGGGCCGGGCCGGGCCGGGGGCGGCGGGTGCGCGCCGGGCAGGGCGCGGGGATGCTGCTGAAGCGAGCGAGCGCTCGGGGAGGGCTGAGCGCGGCCCGGCTGCCGCTCGCTAAATAGGCCATTTAGCAATCTTCTCCCCATGCTTTTCTCCTGAGCACTGCCGGGGGTGCTGGAAAAGCGGAGGGCAAGTCTTTGTCTGACGCCAAAAATGTCTTCAGTGAAGAGGCCGAGAGGAAGGGTAAGTGAGAGCCTGAATGAGTGGGAGGAGGAGGGGTTCTTTGGGCTAAAAGGCTAATGGGATTGAATAACCTTCCTTATTACTGGCTGCTGCTGCGGGAGCCGCATCGCCATCTTGAGCTGTTCCCGAGCTGGGTCCGGCTGTTTGTTCCAGCCCCGGGGCTTTAAGGTGGCATCGGGAGCGGCCCCATCCCTGCCTCCCGCCCCCGCCGCCCATGAGGCTCCTCTAGAACATGAATCCCGGGAAGTGCGCGGGGTTTGCCCAGAAAATGTGTTTGGAAATTCCTGGTGGCTTTTCTTCCTGCTCTAGGCAGAGGCGCATTTACGGGTGAGAACGTAACATAACTGTTATCTGCTGGGGTTTTGTGTTTGAATAGGAAATTCTTTCCATTCCTCAAAGGGGGAGGGGAGGAAAGCAAAAACATGTCTTCTGGCTGGCTGCAGGAGAAGCTCATCAGCCCCGTAAACAATTCTGCGTCCAGGAAACGGGCATTTCAATCCCGAAGATAAAAACAAGTTGCGTCTTTTATCCGAGGCATGGAGTGTATGTTGATCTAAATAAAGGAAACGCTGCTTTCTGATCCGTTTATGGATATAGACCATATCCATAATGTGTAATTTTAGTTTTGGTTTTATCTTTTGTCTGGTTTGTAATCTTGGTGTTGTTCGAGCATCTGTTGTGTTCATCGCCGAGTTAGTCCTGTAGATCATTCATCTGCTTTAGGGGAGCCGTGGTCCTGGTATCCTACCAAAGGCAAAACACTGATGCTGTTTGGGAGCTCTTTGCTTTTTCATATTTTACTGGAGGTGTTGGATGTGTGTGTGTCAAATGTATGGGAATGCTGCAAAAGTTAAAGATTGGTTTCTTTCATTACAGAGGTGGAGAGACGGCTGAGAGATTTTCAGAAGGATAATTTTTACTGACTTTGAGTACTTGGGTTGGTTGTTTAAAACCAACAATTGATGTTGTTATTTTGAAACCCACGCAAATCTGTGGTATAAATGGAATTCCTCATTTTTTGTGTCCACATAAGTCTCTGGCAGTTACATTTTTTTAAAATGCGTATCCTTACCAAAAATGTTTGCACTTTTTCTTTCTATCTTTAAAATAAGGGGATTTAATTTACTTTTTGTTTCTTGTTACAGCCTCCTTCCAAGAAGACTGATGGTTCAGGATCATATACTAAGTTGCAGAATACCCAGGTGAGGGGAATGTCTGAAAAGAAGCAGAAGAAAAAAACAGACTCGGAAAGTAAACAAGAGAAGGCGAATCGCATAATATCTGAAGCAATTGCAAAGGCAAAAGAGAGAGGAGAGAGAAACATTCCACGAGTAATGAGCCCTGAAAACTTCCCCAGTGTTTCAGCTGAAGGAAAAGAGGAAAAGAAGGGTAGAAAAGTTAAATCCAAACCAAAGGATAAGGAGACTAAAAAGCCGAAAACTGGTTCCTCTTCCAAAATTAAAGAGAAAACAAAAATTGGGTAAGTAGATTAAAACATTGTCTTTTTTTCAGACTGTATATCCTTGATTAAAATGGAAACTGCTTACTGATAATAAAATGTTCTCCTCCGCTGCCTACACAAAATTCTTCCTGATTAAGTCCATGTGTGGACTCTCTCATTCAGGAACAAGAATGCTCTGTTTTCTCTTTAGATAAAATCACTGTAGGAGTGTCCTTTTGAAAGGAATTATTTTAAATACAGATTCTAAAATATTCTGTACTCACTTTGAAGCATAGACTGAAATACCTTCTGTCTTGCTTTGTAATCCATTCTGACTCCAAACTGAGTTTTTCTGGATTATAAATGCTGTTTTTATCAATTTTGGCATGTAGCTTCAATACAGTGTGCTTGATGATAAACTACACAGGGAGAAATTGGAAGTTTAATGAACTTGTAGACAAGAGAATATTCTTACAGATACCACTCGTATCAAAAGTAAAGCACATACTGGAAAGATTAAATTATAAGAATTTTGTAGTCTTCACTCATATCAATTTAATCTGCCCTCTTAAATATTTTGCAGACTCAGCTGGGTCAAGCAGGGTGGATACCTTAGGGTGAGGAGCTTTTGGAGTGCCCTTGGGGTTTCAGGAACTGGCTCATCTTGGGACTCCAGAGCTAACCTATGTTGCCTGTTTACTTTTAAGGAGAGTGTGTGATTTCCAGTATTAAGTACGTCAGTCAGAACTTGAAATAGAAATCTTAGTTACAGTCTGATTTTTAGTTTCATAAATCTGTGCTCTTTTTGCAGTAGCAGAAATATTAACTGGCATATCTCTGAAATTTAAATGTCTCATATCCATATGTGTATTTTAATGTTTGGAGCAGAAATGAATGTTCTTTTCATCAGTCTATATCTCTGCGTTTTCTTTTTTCTTGTAGAGATCAGTGCTTTTCTTACATGTTTGAAGTAAACAATTTTGAGTAGTTATCCTGTAGTTTGAAGGTTACTGCTCTATACCCAACTTCATTCGTAATGTGAAATTTCATGGTGTTAATTTCTTTCTGTTCTGTTTTTGTGTTGGCATATGATGTTGCTTGTAAGCATCAAGTAGTGCTTCCTTTTCTTTTTTTCCCCATCTAGTTTAAGGTGGGATTTCAGATGTGTACTTTTGTGAAGTTGATTTGACTTTCATGTTTCTGAATTTACTTATGTTCTGTAACAAACGTTTTGTGGGTCTGTCTAATCAGAAAACTTACACTGTTGTTTAGGTAGTGTCAGTTTCATGAAACCTTGTGGTTTGTCCTTAGTGTGTCCTATTCATTCTTGTAGGTAATTGACAAAACCTGCCAAAATAACATCATTTTTACTTTTTTAAATGAAAAAAAGTAAACTATTACCTACAATTTATGGTTGTGCACTCAGTTTTGTCTTGGTGAAGTGCTTTGCTGTGCACATCACTTAGGATCACTTTTCAAGATTTCATCAGATGGCAGCAGTTGAGAAAGAGACATTTCTCAAACTGTGTTTGTGTTTGTGTTTGATGCAGAGTACATGCAAGCTGCTAGAGGAGCTCCCATTTGATTATTGTCAATGTTTCATCATTTTGCATTAAGCTGTGAAGGGTTGTGTCCCCATTAGTTACCAGTTTGATCAGCTCATGCCCCAGTAGCTCTCTGCTAACTTATTCATGCTGCCAGGTCTTGCTTTCCTTATGAAGGATACATGGCTAAAGATGGAGCAGTCAGGTCCTAGTAAGGAGCTCTGAAGAGTCTTCTAGAACCACCCCATATTACAGATTTCCATTCATATTCACAGAATTCCATTTTATTTAGATGGACAGCAGCAAATAAAATGCTTTGAGTCATCAAGATACTTCATTTTTGTATCTAAACAGATTAATGTGTTGTGTTGAATTAGCACTATTGTATATTACTAATATAAATACATAAAATAATAACTGCTTAGCAAGGAATACCCCAGGGATTTTGCAGAGCAGCAATTGCAATAAGGCCTTGATTTTTTAAAAGAATAATCTTAGCAGCCCTGCTTTCTATGCAAATGTAACTGCTGATATTGCAGCAGAATAATTACTACATCACTATACTTGTCTTTTCAAGCGTGGTTCAAAAAATTTTGTGATTAATACTTTTTTTTTTATTCAGAGAAAACCAAAATTAAAGAATAAGGAGTTTAGAAGACTAAACAGCTCTGGTAAAGGTTTTGTCCTATCTTCTGTTCTTAAAAAATATTTCTTAATGAACCTAAGCACATCCTCGGAATCATTAAGTCAAAATAGGACTGGGTTTTTAAGCGTGTGGGTTGCTCCATTGATTTTTCTCATTACCTTAAAATAAACTTTGACTGAATCTTGGGAGAAAATTTTACTATGCTAAAATAATACCTGTAAAAAACAAGAGCTTTATTGGGCAGGAAGGGAAGGGAAGATCTCAGTTCAATGAAAATGGTTTTTTCTCTTTGGATGGAAAGATTTTTGAGATCTGTTTAAAATGGGATAAAAAAGAATTTATTTTTTTCTTTCAGTCAGTAATAAGAAAATCTTTATAATGTAAATATGTATACATATTTGTATATATGGCATTTCTTACGTTTAATCAGAAAGCAAAACCTGAAGTCCCCTCATATTTTAAAAAGATAAGCAAACAATTCCCAACTGTTAGAAGCCATTATGAACTAATTTTTTGCAAGCAATATAGTTGTGAGTGAAACCTTGAAACCAGTAAAGTTTTACAATTTAAAAAAAAAAAAGATAAATATACCTTTTTAACAGTAGTAGAGAATTTGTTTGGGTGCATCTGCTGTTCCATTTTAGGAGGTCTGCTGCAATATGTCCATCCCAGATGAATAAATTTCTTTTCAGTCAGGGTTTTCTATAGCAAACTCATTTAACTTCCAGGAACTTTTAAATCTGTTGCTTCAGTTTGGATTTGGAGTGGCAGAGCAATGCAGGAGGTGATGCAGAGTTGGGTGTGTTTGAGAAGATCTGAAGTCACATGTATGTTTAGGGTGACTCCTGGTCATATTTGCAGGCCAACACACAGCTGAGTGCTCTGAAACTGTAACAAATATATTGATTTCTTTTTTTTTTCCTTTTTAGAAACGTTTGAGAAACATTTTTAATCTGGTCTTTCATATCTCTGCTCGTAACAAACACAGCCTGTTCATAAGAGCACAGCTGTACCCTCTGTAACCCAGAACTCAAACAGCAAACTCTTATTTAGATTGTGATCATAGACTTTGACCTCTTCCAGGGCTTTATTCTGTGTAGCAAGGTCTGGGTTGCTCTGAACGAGGATTTTCAGAGCTACAGTTGAACTGTAGAGCTGGAGCACTAATTGCTGAACAGACCTTGATAAAATTGTCTGATAGCCATCAGTTAAAAAAAAAAAGTGCTTTCAATGGTAATACAGCCCAGCTTTTAGTGAAACTGAGTAGCCCTCATCTGGGATTGAGATGAGTTTTAGCTACTGTGTCTAGATTTAGGGGCAGCATGGTCTTTAAAGAGTTCCTGGTTTTTGCTGCTCAGACAATCACCTTGTGTTTGGTGGCTTCATGTTAACTGTTTATATTTTCCTTCGTGATGCTCGGAGATCTGCATATACAGGAAAAATTTATAGCACAATTCATTCTTATTTATCAGTGCTAGTTAAAAATTGCTGGCGGCTACTTCTAGGCAGGCTGTAGTTAATTTCTAAAGGTGAGGGGTAAGGTTTTATTTTTTGGAACTGTAAAGACAGAGAAATAATGCTTATTAATTTCAGGTCCATTAGAACTGGATTCTGTGGTTAGCAAAGTTTCTGTGCCATAAGAATTGGTGAAGATAAATGACTAAATTATATTATTAATAATTTCTGTCATACCCTTATAATGTTATTGCTAGAAGAATGTATGTATAATATATTTAGTATTACCAAAGTAAGTAGTCTAATTTGCTTTATGCACTGATTACTGAATAAGTTAATTCTTGAAAATTTGCTTTACAATTACTCTACAGAGAGCAGAACCACTTTTTGTGTCCTGGCTATTTACCAAGGTGTGTTGACATTTAGGAATCTATTTAAACCCTTTCATATTTTTGCATAGACCTTGTTTCTATTTATAAGCTCTTTCTAATTGATTCTACTTCTTCCATCTAAGGTGATGCATATTTAATCTAAAAAGTCTACTTCTTACCACTTGATGTGAAGAATTATGAATTTGTGAACATTCTCTTGTTCAAAAAAGTAGATTGGCATTTAGGTTTTATAGCTCTCAACGTATTCCCACCTACTCAAACATAAAATTAAATATCACAGCCCTGATGAAAAGCAACAGCTCTGCACTGGTGATGTAAAGGACAATATCAGTTGAATACATTTAGGTAATTTCTTTTTTCTTAATCACTGCATAGTTTAAATAAATAAGTCCCCCAAATTCTAAGAACTCAATTTACAAATGCTTGAGTCAGAGTGGTAGTCCTTCAGTTCAAAACTGCTGCCAGAAATGGCTGTATTATTGCATGTGTTAAAAGAGCACTGGTGGATTTTGTTCATTAATCCTTGAATTATGTAGCAATGAATCCAGCAAGTGGGATGTGATGCTGTGCACTGCTGAAATGAGTGACTGTCCTTGTTGCCTTGTACCTCCAAGCAGGTCTCACAAATACTCTTAACAAGCACTCTTAAAACCCAGCACCCTGACAGATAATCTTTGCTTGTTGATCTGATAGTGTTGAGATGGTTTGAAACCCTTATAAACACAGGGGCTGCCTCAGGAGCCATGGGGACAGGGCTGGGGAGGAGCTGGATCTCTGCACTGGTGCTGGGGAGGTGCCTCCAGCTGGCATCTCCTGGGGCAGGGGCTGGCATTGTCCCCTGTTCACCAGCATTGTCCCCATTCACTGGCACTGTCCCCTGTTCACCAGCATTGTCCCCATTCACTGGCACTGTCCTCTGTTCACCAACATTGTCCCCATTCACTGGCACTGTCCCCTGTTCACCAGCATTGTCCCCATTCACTGGCACTGTCCCCTGTTAACCAGCATTGTCCCCTGTTAACCAGCATTGTCCCCTGTTAACCAGCATTGTCCCCATTCACTGGCACTGTCCCCTGTTCACCAACATTGTCCCCATTAACTGGCACTGTCCCCTGTTCACCAACATTGTCCCCATTCACTGGCACTGTCCCCTGTTCACCAGCATTGTCCCCATTCACTGGCACTGTCCCCTGTTCACCAGCATTGTCCCCATTCACTGGCACTGTCCCCTGTTCACCAGCATTGTCCCCATTCACTGGCACTGTCCCCTGTTCACCAACATTGTCCCCATTCACTGGCACTGTCCCCTGTTCACCAGCATTGTCCCCTGTTCACTGGCACTGTCCCCTGTTCACCAGCATTGTCCCCATTCACTGGCACTGTCCCCTGTTCACCAGCATTGTCCCCATTCACTGGCACTGTCCCCTGGTCCCTGCCAGCCAGGCAGGTGCTGGGTGGGGAACAGCTCTGTGCTCAGAAATGAGGGGTGCTCACTGAATCTTGAGCTCTCTTAGATCTGTTAAGGTCATTATCTTGTGTCCTGATTAAAATGGCAATAAATTCAAGGTTTGGTCATCCTTCTGGGATGTCATTTTGTTTGCTATTTGGCAAAAATGTTTCAATGTAGTGTGAGCTGGAACTGACTGATGGTTCCAACAGGACTATTAGGAGTGTTTTAAAATCTGTGCACAGTCCAGAAGTTATTTAGTTTGAAATACAACTGGAGAAGGAGACAGTGGCTAATATTACTGTGTTAGTATTATTTATTAAACATATAAAAGGATAAGATAAAATGGTTTTATACCAGCAAATTAACTCTCATTCAAGAGGCTACAGTATCTTGTCAAGGAAACTTCTACTTTATATTTTTAGCAAAGTTTCTAGTGATAAAGAATTGCTAATACTGTTGATAACGTAGGAGTTTTATTGTTAGTAATTTAACAAAGTGCTTTGGCTGCAAATGATAATATCTGAGTGGTGACTCTGGACACTAATTATTAGTTACTTGGTGTTTTCTGTTTTGGGAAAATTGAAGTAGAATGATGTTTTAAAGGCCGGCTGTACTTCCTATTCCTGACGTGCCTAATACGCATTTGCTGCCTTTTTCTTCCTATCCTCTTTAATATTTCCTTTTTCATTCTTTGGAGGTTTTGGAAAGTGTTTATCACTTTAAAGCTGTTCAGAGTACTGACAGTGTTTCCATCATGTTCCCTGCTATGAAACAGAAGGGGAATGGAGCACATTCTTACTGGTTTTCAGTTGTAAGAAAGAAGTTGCAATGCTCTTTAAGTAGTGGTTATTGGTAGCTCTAAAGCAGAGTAGGAGTCCTGTGCTAAGGATCAGAAGTAATACTGGCTCATGAGAAATCTTCTTTTTAAACCTTATTTGTGGTGTAAGTTTCTCAACATTTTTAGTTTGTAATTATAGAAAAAGAAAATATGTAATGAAGAAATCTACACCATCTAATTGTTGAAATATTTATAGTTGTTATGTAATAAGAGAAATATGAATTGAAAAAGGCAAGAGAAAGTGAAATTGGAGTGGAGTCTGGTGATATTATTTATTCCATGTCTACAGTGTGCTGTTAACTTTTCATAGAAACAGAATAGATAGTTTCTGTTCAGAACAGTTTGTTTCAGGGTGGAAAAAGGGATTTTAGCCAAGGATCTTTATGCTTTCATGCAGAAATTTATAAACTGGCAAGAGAACTTGTTTGCTCAATGAAAATTTCTCACAGAATTGATCCAGTTTACAAGCTTCTGAAAATCATTGTTTTCACATAGCAGATTTTTTTTAGAAGTTTTTGGCCAAAATATGAGCAGATTGCATTTTTACTGATAGAAATATATGACTTTAGCACCATACTGTTGTTCAGCAACTTCTGATAGCAAGGAGCATTGTGATTCTGGGCACTGGATCAGAAAGAAGTAAAACTGCATTTGTTCCTGTCATTGGCACCATATCCATATAGAGGAAGAAACATTCTGATCTGCAGCATGCAGAGATGTGCAGAAAATTTCAGGGAGAAGCTGGTGAAGTACTGGGGGTAGGGAGTGCACGCTCCAAGATACAAAAGCTGACAAATGGAATATTGTGTGTAAGGTGCAGGGGCAGAGCAAGAGGTGAACCCAAGGAGGGACTAAAACTAAGAAAAGGAGGGGAACAAATGTGCAAGGAAAGATGTAGCTAGAGCAGTCTAATCACAAAATAATAGCCCATGTTCTAAAAGAGAAGGCCCTTAAAATCCTCAGCTATTCAGTGGATACCACTAGAGCCCATAGAAACCCTCTATCCCTTAATACCGTGGTTCTTGAATACTAAAGGACCCTTGAGCCTAAAATAGTCAACACTAGTGCATGAAGTGAGAATGAGCTGTGGTTGCACAGATACAAATATTTAACACAGCAACATGCATTTAGGAATTGTTTTAATCTGCCATTTCACAAAAGAGAATCAAAATTTGGAGCAGATTGCCCAGGTACCTACCAGCTGTCAGCCTTGGAGATAAGTGGAACTTAACTGGGCTGAGCAACATAAAGAACTCTGAAGGGCCTTAAGTAGGGACCACAGGTCTTCCTGAGACCTCTTCCAGCTTGACTTACATCTTAACACTTGCTTGATTAAAGAACTTTCAGTTATCCTTTTTCTTTGAAAGAATTTAAGAGCAGGGAAAACATATATTGATATTTCCTACCATTTTTCCAGACCCTAAAGGTGCAAATCACGGGCTTGGTGGGGTGGATATTGTTTCATGAATGATCTTACAGGAAATTCTCACTCATAAGTTTACCAGCTTTCCCTTTAAATGCATGTTAAATTTTAGCATCCAGAATTCCTTTTAACAACAATTTCAGAAGGTCAATCACAATGTGCCTTGTCTGCATCATTTTGGAATATATTAGCTGATTTGACATATTAGTGACAAGTGCTAATGTAACACTTAAATTTTATGAAACAAAGTGAGATAAAAATGGAAAAAGCGATTATCCAAGTCCATCACTAGAAAGTGTCATATTGGACAAATACCCAAGAATACAAGTCTTAAAATAAAAACCAAGACAAAAAAGAAAGATGATTCCTAATCAGAGCTTGAAAAGTGAGGGGAAAAAATACTCAAACTAACCTTGAAGTCAGTAGGGAAACCAGTGTGTTCATTGCTGAAATTATTTCCTGTGATTATGAAACATGTTTTCTCAGTAATAATTAAACTGAGAACACCTAATGAAAAGCCAAGGACCAGAATTTACTTGTGAAAAAGCAGCTCTGTGATTATGCTGACTGCAACTTCATTTCAACCTGCATCCATCAGTGCTGTTCACTTTGTGCTAAAAGTGAAAAAAATTGGAGTGGAAAAAACCTAAACCCATTTTAGCCTTTCCACTGAACATACATAGTGATTAAATATTGAAAAGCCATGCAAATATTCCTTGCTCCTGAAGTTATACCTGCAGTCTTTTGTAAGCAATGCTGCTTAAACTTTCCATAATGTTTTGGTAATTTAACATGCTTGTGTTCCATGTGAACTGTTAGTCTGGACACAGTAAATATTTATGTGTTCTCTTGTTTGAACACTTGCAAAGAGAAGTAAATGAGTTGTGTTTCAACCATTATATTCTCAGCAATATTGTTCTCATCAGGTGGCCAGTTTATTTGATGTTATATTGCTGGAAAATAACTCGTATTGTCTGTATAAAGACTAAAATCTTGTGCTTAATTTGTTTGTAACATGGCAGAAGCACTCGTATACTGGAACACTCTCCTCATTTTCTCTTACAGATCTGATCATAAAAGACCATATGAAATATATATTTTAGGACATCTCTCTGTCTGTGATTTTCTTGAATAGTTTGTCATTCTACAATTATGCCACTGTAAACACATTTAAAGAAGTGTATTTGGCACATTTCAAATATGGAAAAATATTTTTACACTCTTTAGTTAGAAACAAATCTGATGATTTACAGTGTAATTTTTAAATCCAAAGAGAGGAATAATTGGTGCTTTTTCATTAGAATTTAACTAATTTATTCAGCACAATGGTGGTTCTTAACATACTCTGATAGGTTCTAAGATTACTTACAGATAAAACTATCAGATTTTGGATAGCTTTTTTTTTTCCTAAGGACAAAAAAAGACTTGTTCAATTCCCTTATTTTTATCATTGAGTAACTTATTTAAGCATAAAAGTTTTGCATGTCAGACAGCTTTGGGTGATTTTCAGGTTGTTCTTCACAGTTAATTTTACTTTTTCTAAGTAAAAGTAAGGGAAGCTACATTTTGCAGTGATAATTTTTTTATGATTAATCATTTAGTGTTGTCATCTGCAGATTATATTTCTGCTAACTATGTATAGTTTACCACTGTCAGTTGGTTTAAATGTTGGATATTTTATTTCTGTTTCTTGTGTAAAGATTTAAAATGTTTATGATAATTAGGAGTTTGTTATAGCGAGGTAACTAGAGAAGCTCACTAACACTAGTGAACAGTACTGTCTGCTGTAAGGTATTTGAGACCTATTGCTCATTTCTCAGACAGTGGTGCTGGCTGAGTTTTATGTTGAGAATATGGGAATTGCTAGTGATTTGCTCCTGAAGTTACACACACTGGTGTGCAGCATTCACTCAGGGGCTGGGGTTTTGTTTCTGACAGAAAGCTGATCATCACACTGGGCAAAAAGCAGAAAAGAAAAAATGAATCTTCAGATGAATTGTCTGATGCTAAGCAGACTCCACAGCGGCCACTGAAGGATGAAGACTCCCAGGTAAGTAATTGGTGTTCTCCCTTGATAAATTCCTGTGTGTTTGTCCACAGATCTTTTTCCCTCTGTCTCCAGAAAGTTGCACTTCCTTGGCTGCAGTGACAGTTACTCTCACACTTCTGTGTGTCTCATAGGCAGAACTTTTCATCATCAGCCACTTCTCTCAGTTTAAAACCAAAAAATCCTACAGGGTAGAATTCCTTTTCCATGGTGGGACATCAGTGCCCTGCTTGTTTCTGTTTCATTTCAGTACAGAAGCCCATAGATTTGAGACTGTAAGTTCTTACACTGAGCTGGAAGTTAGACCTGATCCTTACTTTGGCTGAGTGTGAAAATGCAGAGATTTCCTAACAGACAGGACATTTATCAGTGAAGTTGGCTCTTTGAGAACTTTTAAAAGGGTTGTTTGCAGATTTCTTGCAGAGTGGGATCTGAAGGCAGCAGTGATCAATATGCTGGTAGGCTCTAGTTGCTTGTGGAATATTTTTGAAGGAAGTGCCTGATGAAGAATTGAAGTGGTCAAGTCATTCCCTTGAGGAATAGCTCTCTTGTAGCTTACTTTCTACTGTTTTTTCATAGATTGCCCTGAAATAATAGTAATATAGCTAATTATTTCTAAAACTTGTGCACAAAGAAACATGAAGTGTTGAGAAGAGATAACATTCTGTTTATGTTTGCATTAGTAACAGAATTATAACTTCTTGCTTTAGGGCAATCTGCAGTAACGTAAGGTTATGTGCTGGAACTGCACAGGTTTTTATCCTGTGGCAATTTCATCCACAGAGGCAAAATCAGTATTCAAAATAAGGTGCTGTTGAGTGAAAATTAATTGCATTAGTTGATGATAGTTGTCAAAAAACAATTATGAGATACTGAATTGCCCTCTGGTGTTTCACAGATAATAATGCTGGAGGGGAAAAGGGATCAGAAGCCATTTCCCAGAATGACTTCTCATTAACTGAAGTGATAGCTTGTCCTAGGTAAAGGTTACCTGAAAGGATCTGTAGCTTTGCACTCATGTTGTTATCAGATAAACATAAATTTATAGGCCAACAAATGTAATACAAAAGACTGAAGATCAATTCTTTCCTGGGCATGTCATGAAATCACCTGCTCCTGGTGTGAAGGGAAAAGAGGGTAGAGATAATCAGGGATGGCATGAGAGGGAAATAACTTTTGTTGCAGAATGTCACAGCATTGCCCTGCTCTCTTTAAAGGAGCTGGGGAGAAGCAGGAAAGACATAAATTGCTTTACTTCATTAATTCATTTTCTCTTTAGTTTTCGAATATGTTCATGATTTTATTTTTAAAGAGCTGTTTCTAATTTCTGTTGCAAATAGCTGCTTCAAAGCTCTGGGGGGCAATTTTAGGCCTTTTTTCCCCCTAATTCATTTTGTATGCTTAGTTTCACATCAAGTGTCTTCCTTAAATAGATAGATTTTTTTAATTTTTTTTTTTTTTTAATATGTAGTGGTACTTCATTTTTTGTCTTAGAGCCATTTGTTTATGGCCTTAGTTCTCAGCCCAGGGAAATACAAAAGTTTTTTTCCAAACAGCTCAGATTATATATTAATCTGTTGGAGAACATATGTTGATGTTTTGCTAATCACTTCATACTTTAAGAAAAGACATAGTGAGAAGAATTCAAAATGCCAGTTACATAATCTTGCATTGCTCATGTTACCTGGCTTTCTTTTTTTTTTTTTAAACCTACTTCTGTCAGCAAACTATAATTGATTTAAGTATAATGTGACATTAGTGTGTCCTTCCATTAGAAATTCCTTTTGGTGATAACACCTAACACCACACACATGTATGGAAGAACAGCTAATCTACATCACTGTGGAAAGCTCAAAGGAGCTTCATTTTTGCAGCTTCTCTAGAGGAATGGTCATAGCCCTTCTTGGATTTGTACTGTACCCTTAGGTTACTGCTCAGGTTTTGCAATGTAGTTCAAGTACAGCTACGTCATTTACCAGATACCAGCCAGAGCAGGGGCTGAATTAACAGTCAGGAGGAAAAGTTCCTGTGCTGCAATATCACTGTTACTTAATATCTGCTCTGCAGAAGCCATTGTGACCACAGGATTTAGGGTTTTGTCCTCCTCACAACTTGTTCTCCCAGCTGAGTACTGCAGTGTAATATAACATTGCAACCTGCAGTGGATTTTCTTGCACAAAAAAACCCTTTTCTGTGTAGCTCAATATAATAAATTTGTTTTGTAGCGACAGTTTTGTTTTGCTGTTTTCGTTTTTGTGATGATCAGTTCTCTAAAGCAGATGATAGTGTTTTCAAATGTTAGCTGACTAGTTTGATACTGCTATTTTTATCCACTGAATCCAATTTACAAATTAATCTTATGGTTAAATAGACAATGTCTCATGTTGGTACTGAGGGCTAGGAAATGTTATGCAATATCCTAATAATCTTAAGTATTTGAAACTGTGAGTGAGAAGGAATTATTTTCTTTGACTGAACATTATTTCTTCAGCTGGAATTTGTTGTCCTCAGATTCTTGCAGAAACCATAATGGAAGGTTAGAGAGAGAAACTGCAAAGTAAGCTGTATAATGCTGTTAAACCTTGATGAAAGTGGAGGAGAAAATACAGACATTAACAAAGCAACAGACTTTATTTCATCAGCAGTCTGACCAATATGATATAGTGAAAACCTTCATAATTTTTTGTACAGCATCATTTAGTAGAGACACATCAGCTTATTTTCTATCATTCCCTCTGATACTGGAGTTGGATGGTAACTGTTACACTGCATTAGGAACTCACTGTTGAAATAATGATGCTTGTGGAAGATCTGTTATGTATCAGCTTTGCTCCCACACCCTGAAAAGAGTGTTTCATGTTTGCTTTTGAACCCTAAACATAAAAATATCATATGCTTACATGAAAGAGAAAATAACAATTTAATTAATTGCACCTAAGTGGATTACAGGTTTTTTTTATTTCATGTTTTCATCAGATGTTGACCTTTGGTTGTAGGTACAGCTGAAGTATTGCTTAGAGTGACCCAGAAGATGCAGCTCAGGTTAGGGGAAATTTTGGGTAAAAACCTCAATTTCTTTCCTTTCTCCTGCATGGCAGAAGAGAAGATCAAATCGTCAAGTTAAAAGGAAAAAGTACTCTGAAGAAGGAGAAGGGAAACAATCAGAAGAAGAAGCAGCTAAAGTTTCTGTTAAAATCAAGAAGAATTCTGCCCCTTTACCTGCTGAGCAGCCTTTACAATTATTTGTGGTAAGTAAAAATTGGCTTTGTCTGTGGGAGCTTTGTATTTGTCTCAGGTAGTTCAGTGAATAAAGCTCCTACCTTGGAATACATTATTATTTCTAAGCCACAGTTTAGTGTGACATTTGGCTAAAATCTTGAAAACTGTAAGAAATTACCTCTATTTTTTTGTGTTCCAAACATCTGTTGACTCAATTGAAGTTAAGAATAAGACCAAGGATGGGTATAGTTCAAGTAATGTTTTGTGTGGCATAGGCATATGAAAAAGCTCTGTTCTGATGTTACCATGACTTACAGAAGCATCAAATTATTTGGGGGATTTCTGCTTACTGAGGTATTTAAAAGGACACTCTTCCTCTCCCCACAACCCCTTTCAGCTTTACACTTCACTGTTCCACTTGGAGACTCAAACTTACTGTTGAGCCATTCAAGGTGAATAGAGTGGCAGGGAAGAAACAGGAAAAAAGAGTTTGAGATGCTTGAAAGAGTGCCAGGAGTTGTAAGGGAAGGAGAATGATAATGTAATTGGGGACAAATCAGGCAAGAGGGAAGGTGACTATTGCAAGCAGCTTACACAGATCACCTCTGTCTCTGGGAGCACAGCCCCAGCTGTGGCAGAGCCCTGCAATCCCTCCTGTGCCTCATCTCAGCCCCAGCCTCCTCTCTCTGATTCCACAGCATGTCTGGTGCCTGTGTGCAGAGTGGATGGATCAGACTGAGTTTTTCACATGCTGGGTTTCTTTTCTCTTTTTCCACCTGTCAGAGTTTTTCTCCAGTTGTGTGTAGTTGAATTCTGGTTATGTCCAGTGCATCAGTTGAACTCAGCAGGGCATTCACAGTGTCTGGCAGGCAGCAGAATCCCCGGTGCTTGCACTGAGTGTGTTTGGCAGGTGAGCACTGCAGCTGATGCTGGTTGGAAGTGCCAGACTTGCTGTAATTCTGCACATAACCCTCTCTGGATTTTAAATTTTACTCCCAGCCTGTTAGGGAATGCTGCTGCTGGTGGAGGTCAAATTTACCTTTATTGCTCATCTTCTGACAAGCCACTTGTGGTTGAAGGTTTTAAGCCTGAGAGAGAGGGCACGTACTGCAGTTTTATAATATCATTCTTTTCATGTCTTTATAGGAAAATCCAAGTGAAGAAGATGCAGCAATTGTAGACAAAATATTATCCTCCAGGGTAATAAAGAAAGAAGTAAGTGATTGTCATGGGATAAAATAGTTTATTTGAAAAAGGGGGCATCAGTCATTTTACATTTCCTCTGAATTTCCTTTTCCAGATATCTGCAGGGATGACAGTAGATACAGAAGAGTTTTTTGTAAAATACAAGAACTAGTAAGTATTAAAAAGTTGTTTCATTGGATGTGTTGACTGAGCTGTTTAGTATCATAGTTATTTACTCAGGTTTTGTATTGCTTGAAGGTTATTTTGTCATAAATTGAGATTTTTCTTTACCAATTTAATCTTTAAATTTCTAAGAATCTGTGATGTGGTAGTAATAATTTTAAAACTATGAGGATTATGGAACCAGCACTGTCCAATAAGCTAGCAGCCTTTATTTGCCAAATAACAGAGTTTTTTAGAGAAGATATTTATGAAATTAGAAGATATATTTATTAATTTCAGCAGGGACTACATGCCTGAGGCAAATTTTAATTTCATGAATTTAAATCAGAGGTGTTTTGTGAACCTAGATTAGATTTACAGTGTCATGAATTTAGGAGATTTGATGTAGTAGTTGAACTTAGTGTTTCAAAAAGAAAGAAAAAACCTGTGATAGAAACGACTTTACAGCAAAAGCAGGAAATAAAAAAATTGCAGGAAAAAGAACTTTTTCCATATTTTATTTTAAATTTCATATCTATTTTTCTGTCACTACTCAATTCTTGATGCTGAAAATCCAAGCTTATTTTAAATTTTACATATGTGAATAATTTAATCTGATTTTTGCTATAATAAATGTAACTGTTTTTAGACTCTGCTTCCACATGTTGTTGGAGACCATTTACCTTGTGTTTTTCTGAAAGAGCAAAATCTGTCTTTTCATCCGAGAATGAGTAATCCCCAGCTGTGCCTTATTTCTAGCATATCTTTAGAAAGCTTTAAAAATGATGGAAATATACTAAAGAAGGGGTGTGAGGAAGAGATCCGTGTCCTTCTGTGAGGTAATTTCAGAAGGGCTCTCCTGGGGACAGTTGATGCTGCAGGTTCTGTCTCAGAGCTGCTGGCCCAGCCCAGTCCAGGGCAGGCTCCTCTGCCTGGGGCTCTGCTGCTCCTCCTGAGCCTCCCTGGGCTGAGCTCTGTGCTCCAGCACTGCCTGGAGAGGTGGTCACAGGACACACCTGGAAAACACAGATCCAATATTTGCAGTCATTTCTATTTCTGGATACTTTCTGATAGAGGTGTCAGATTTTAAACTTGACTTGTTTAAGCTCACTTGAAATAAGCTTGTTTCTCTTCTTAGGACACATGAAAGGAATTTGTGAACCTATAGACTTTCACATATTTAATCTAAAAAACACTGCCTTAACTAGGTGCTGCAAGATGATTATTTGGAAGAATAAATCTTTGATCTTTATGGTGGATTCTGTTATTTTAACTGTATATTAAAAATAGATAGTAAGCTTTTGCTTTCACCAATGTGTTAATGTCAATCTCTGTGATTTTAGCTCATATCTCCACTGTGAGTGGGCCACAGAACAACAGCTTTTAAAGGATAAAAGAATCCAGCAGAAAATAAAGCGGTTCAAAGTAAGAAAGGCACAAAGAGCTCACTTTTTTGCAGATGTGAGTATGAAATAAAAATTAAATAAGCTTTTTTTTTTCCCTTTTAAAATTGTGATTAGTAGTTTGCTTTTATAACGAAGAGCTGATTGTTAGGAACCAAAAATGAGCCATTGGTGTTGTTTGCAGCAGAGGGTGGGTTATTTAATGTAATCTCAAGTGCAAGTCTTCTGGAGTCACTGAACTAACCTGACTAACATGGCTAAAAATGCAATTAGTTGAGTGTAACTCCTTAGAAGTGGTAAGGAGGGAAGGATTGTGTCAGTATGGCTAGTTTCTCTAGGACTTCCACAAGACAGCACCATATCCCAGAGATCTGGTGTCAAATCCCTCTTCAGTGAGGGCTGCCCAAGAGAGCCAAGGGGGTGTGTGCAGGGGGCTGGTGTGGAATTTAACATCTGTGCAAAAACCCCAATAATTTCCAGCTGCCAAATTTGTTTTGTGTACGATGAGACCAAGTCTTGGCAAATACCAACTGGTTTTTGCCTCTCTGCTGATTTTATTAATCTTTCACTGCAGATGGAAGAGGAACCTTTTAATCCTGACTATGTTGAAGTAGACCGGGTATTAGAAGTGTCTCTTTGTGAAGATAAGGACACTGGTGAGGTAAGTGTGTCTTAAAGCAAGTCAGGAAGCTCCAGGTTTGAAAACTGTAACTTTATCAGATCTCAGAGTAACACTTTAATCATTTTAAAGCTTCAGTAATATTTTTGATGAGACATGACAGTCTTGTCCTTTCCTGTGCTACCTGTGGATTTGAAAGACAAGTCAGCATTTAATAGCTTATATTTTTATTAGTATTAATAGGTCATAGTAGGCAAAGCTTAGGTATTGACTGACATAAATGTCAGGTTCAATAATTGTCTTGTGAGTTCCATCAAAGGGCTGATCCCATATACTGTCTTGTCTCTCTGGTAGTGCCATGGGGTCACTGGTAATAAAGGCTTTAGGCAGCCAGTGATTTGAAGTGCATTGATAGCCACCAGTGAACCATTCCCTCTGTATTTATCAAAACTCCTTTTTTTAATATAAAAGCATCTCTTCTGGAAAGCTATTACGCAACAAAAACATTCTGAGATTAAAAAAAGAAAACAGAAAAGCAAGTCAAGCAATTAAATTACCAAAATTCAGAAAGTGAGAAAAGTGGAGATCAAAGACTGAGAAGAAAGTTGTTGATTAAGGTTGGAATATGTGTAATGCTTATTCTGCTTGTGTGGATAGCAAAATGAGCAGACTTTACCCAGTGCTTTCTGCATTAATCTTCCTAAGAGTTGAGAGTTAGAACAATTTTCATTGTATGCAACAGATTTGTCATTATTAAATTTTTAGAAAAAATGTGTTGTCATAAGACTTTCCCCTCAGCTTCTGAAAGGATGAATCTTTATTTGGTTTTTAAATATTTACATCTTGAATCTAAGTAAGATGATGTACTTTGGTTCCATTTTTTCTGTATGTTGTTCATCAAGCCTGTAAAGCTTGATCAGAGTTTTGTTGGTCAGACCTCTGGCTTAGGAGCTCTAAAGCTCTGGTTTGGGCCTGGGTAGCCTGATTTGGAGAGTGGAGGAAATGTCCTGGGTGTAGCACTTCTGTAGCTAGCTCTGCCACCCTTGCCCCATTTCCACAAAAATCACAAATACTGTAATTTATCTTTCCTGAGACTAAAGCAAGATTTTCTTGTGGGTAAGAGGGATTGAAACGCACTTGAGAGGTCTACAGAAAGTGGCAGAAAGTGTTGGGAGCCAAGGATAAGTAGGTAGATAACAGGAATCTGCATGGAACATTTAAAAAATTGTCAGAAATGTGATTTTGATTGCAACTCTTGTGTAAGCAAGCTAATCTAATAGTAAGGCATATTAACAGTCTGTATACTAAATTAAAAACTGATAACATTCAGAATTTTCTTCTGCAGCCTGTTATTTACTATTTAGTAAAATGGTGTTCGTTGCCATATGAAGACAGTACGTGGGAGCTGAAAGAAGATGTAGATCAAGCAAAAATAGAAGAATTTGAACAATTGCAAGCTTCCAGGCCTGACTCAAGGAGATTGGTAAAATTATATCTAATTTACTTGTCTGTCTTGGTAAATTTGACTTAGTTTTCCCAACTTTAAACTCCTGTGTTAAAACATAAGGCTTATTGACATTCTGTGTAAAGTGTCTGTGTGCCTTGTTAGCTAGGAATAATAAAACATTCAGGTAGGCATAGATAAATAGTCTTATCTTAGTTGTTACTCTAAAAAAATAAAGATTTTTGCTTAGGAAAAAACCTGAAGTGCTGTGACTTTCTGAGTTTCTAACTGAGCAGTGAGCCACAGGTTGAAACTGGCTATCACAGATCAGAGCACCTTGAAAATGAGCAGAAAGCAGGATGACGTGTTAACAACCTTTTATAGAGAAGAGAGTTAAATTTTGTGCTTCAGCACTGAAGGGAATTGGCAAATGAGATCTGTCAAACAGGTTCTGTAATTTTTTCCTGCTTTTATTTTTCTTCTTGTTGTTAAAGAGCTAGCTGAAAGGAAGAAAAATACATGTAATTAGGAAACGTGTTTTATCTTGAAATTATCAATCTTCTGTCTCTTAGAGCAGGAGAAAGCAAAATAGTTCTATTTCAAGTCCTGTATGTCATTGTCAGAGTAGGACATGTGTCCTGCGTGGTGTAGTACAACACTTGTTCTAACTTACTTCTTTTACATAACTAAATATGCACAGTGTTTTAATTTGGAGGCTTTGGAATTTATTTTAATGGTTTTTCCATCTTCAGATAATGACAGTAGTCACGATTAACATCTTCATATTATATTGAGTTCATTTATGTAGTATTTATTTAAAATCCTGACATTTTGGCATGTGGGAAGAAGAGCTGTTATACCTCTGTTCCCATATTTGGCTGTGAGAGAAAAAGATGATTAAAGCGCAACTGTACAACTGACAGTCATCCCAGCATCAGCAACAAGTATTTTTGCTTCAGGCTCCAGCAGCCACAAGAAATTATTTGCTGACTGCAGCCCTGCAAGCAGGAGCATGGCTGCTCCAGGAGTGGGGGAGTGGACAGATGGCAGCTGGTGGGAGAGGGGAGGAAGGCACAGCTGCTGGGGAGGGACAGCTCCTGCTGCACCCAGACCTGGGCTCAGGTGATGCTGACGCTGGCAGTGCAGAGAGAGAATTCACATGGAAAATTCAGAGCTGCCACATAAGGCCACATGAGTCTCGAGTGAATGCAAGCTTTTATAAATGCTGGGAAATGGGGAGGGAGGGGGGGGGGAGTACAGCTGGTGAGAAAAGCTCCTACTAAAATTACTTCACTTGAATGTGTGAGTTTGTTCACGTCGGGATGCAGGAGCTGTCAGAAGAGTTTTCTGCTGGAATCCTACCTAGTATCAGTCAAAAACTGCATGATTTCCACCTGCTAAGCTAGAGGCCAGGCTGTTCTGGCTCCAGGCTTGGGAACTTGTGTGTTTGTTTGTGTATATACATAAATATTTTATACACAGTCTCTCAGCTTTCCTTAGCTTGTGAGGGCCCTGCAGGTGATACACCTTGATACTCTCAGTCTGTTTTGTCATGGTCTTTGTCTCGTCACCCTGCCTGTGCTGATGCTGTTTGAATCAGATCCCTTGGGGAAATCTATTCAGGACACTAAAGCTCTCACAAGTTCACTTTTTTGTACTGCTGGTCCTGGCTTCATGCATTGGCAGTGGGCCCGAGTGATCAGCAGGGCAGGGCAAGTGCAGAAGGGAGAGGGCAAGGTCCCAGTAACTGTGTAGGTGCCCAGACTGCTTCAGCATCAGCTTCCAGAGCTGCCTTAGACTTCAGGGATGTTGTTAATCCCAATACTCAGGTGGCTCTCTTGTAGGTCAGCTGCCTTTTCTTAGAGCTGCCAAAGTGAAACTTCATGTAGCCTGGAAATTTCATATATAAATGAATTTGTGTGCCCTATTATTCCAAACTATTTGTATTCTGTTTTTTAGAAATCAGTTGCTTAATTTAATTATCTTATAGACTTAAATTAATTTAAAAAACAGCAATTCATAGAGAAAAATAAATACAAATTTCAGATTTTTGCAGACTATTAATTAGTAAGTGATGTAACAATGACAGTTCACTTTTAAGGTGTAATAGCAACATTCTAAATCTAAAGTGATACACTCATGAAATAGTGGGGTTAGATATTTTGGAAAAATGAAGCAAGTATCAATCTGTACCTATATTTATCTTTCCCTTAAAGGACCGACCACCTCCAAACTCCTGGAAGAAGATAGAACAGTCCAGGGAATATAAAAATGGCAATCAGCTCAGGGAATATCAACTGGAAGGACTTAACTGGCTCCTATTCAACTGGTACAATAGGTATATGCATGGAATATTTTTTAATGTAGATTTTAAACCATATGGAGTGAATCACTTTTATTTGAGATGAATACTGTTTAACTAAATTTATTGCAGCTTCTCTGCTTGTAGCTAAAAGGATGTAACTGGAACAAATTTCTCAACCTTTAGGTGTGCAAGGATGTTTTATTCATGAAAATTAACAAAAATATTAAAATAATGCAGCTAACATAACTGAAGATAAATTTTCAATGGCTATGAGGAAATTAAAGCAAAAACAACCAAAGTGCAAGCTTTCAAAATTTTTGAAATTTTTTGCATCTTCCAAAATGATTGCTAGAAATAGTATAATATTTACCTCTCTTCAAAAGTAAGGCTAGTAAATAATTGCACTATCTGTAATTTAAGGTGAAGTTAACTTCTGTGCATTAATGCTGTGTGTTATGAACAGAAGTATGATCACTTGCAAGATCTTTCCCAGAATGAAGTATTTTCTCTAATTTAATTTTCTGTTAATGTATCTTCTGCTTGCTGTATTTCCAAAGTACCAGTTGCATATTTCTTACGGAGATGATGGCAGTGAGTGTAGCAATTTACCATGTATGTTATTGGTCTGCAAAAGGAAATCTGATTTTAATTCTCATTCAAGCAGTGCAGGGCTGTGTGACATCTGCAGACAGTGGGAAGGGCTGCAATGTATGGCTGGGGGCAAGCATGGAGTGGTGCTTCATGCAGTAATTTAGTTATAGGCATCTGTCTAGTTCTGGAATCAAAAAGGGAAATTTGCTAATGATGCTCTGATGCACTCCTTTCATGTGAGTGTAGCTGGGATACTTCCTATGTGTGATTTCTAGGGATTCTTCATTAATTTCTAGCAGTTCTGTCAAGGTGAATGTGCATGTAGGAAACCTGCCTAATTTAAATTCCTTTAATTAGGGCAAAGGTAGTCCCAAATGAATACTTCTTGAATATATTTGTAGAACTTCACAGAACATTCTGTTCTCAGGTTTTGACAGTGCTAAACCTGATGCAGAGCTTTACACAAAGGTTTTGTGCACATTCTTTCACCTTAACCAGGGAATGCTTTCAAGGATCTTTTTGCAGTGCCTCAGTTTTGACTGTTGTTGTAGACTGGTACATTTGAGCTTTGTTTCTGTAAATTGTTCATTTTGCTAACAGCGTTAGGGTCTGTACTTCACTTGATGATAGTAACAAATAAATTTTTTTTGCTTTCAGGCGAAATTGCATTTTAGCAGATGAAATGGGCCTTGGCAAAACCATCCAGTCCATTACATTCCTGTATGAAATCCTCCTGACGGGTATAAGAGGCCCTTTCCTGATCATAGCTCCGCTCTCCACCATAACAAACTGGGAGCGCGAGTTCCGCACGTGGACTGACCTGAACGTCGTGGTGTACCACGGGAGCATGATCAGCAGGCAGATGATTCAGCAGTATGAGATGTACTTCAGGGACTCCCAGGTATGGGAACCTCACTTGTGTGCAGTAACTCACCCTGAACATGGCTCAGCTGGCAGCAGTGACAAGGATACTTGACGTTATCTGTCTTTTTATCTTGGTGGAAGTCACTTCACGTTCCAGGATGTTACATTTGAGCATCTTCAGCAAATGCTTACTGGGTAAATTTAGTGGCAGTGTTAGCAGCAAGAAGTGTGTGTTGTTTCACTGTGCTGAGTAATTTTGCAATTGAATGGCAGTGACGCTGGTGCTCTTGTGGAGATTAAAGTGTACACAGATGGTTGCAGTTGGGTCCTGAATTTGAAAAGCAGGGAGAAAAAAATAATACTGATTAAGCTCTGCTACCTTTATGAGGCTGTTGATTTCCTTTTGCTGGTGTTAACTGTGTACAGTCTGAACTTGCTTTTTTGAAATGCACACCATAAAATGACATGAGAAAAACTTGAAACCTGACTACCTTAAAAGGGGTTTTTTTTTCCTTTTTTTATATATTGTGCATAAATAATTCGTTTTAATTGTAATGGTATTTATTCAAAATTGATAAAGCTGAGAACTTTTTATTAATTAGTGCTAAATATCAAAATGACATCTTGTTTGCCTAATGAGTTATTTTATGCTGCCTTGCTGAAGGCCTTACATGTTCTCCTTGTCAGACCAATGCAGTAAAAAGTTTTCATTTAGTTCCCCTGTAGTACTGTGATTACTTACTGTATGACTGCTAAACTGTATTAACATTATATTGTGATTGATTGACTGTAGAATTTTTCCTGTCACTCTTTCAGATTTTCTCAGCATTAAAAATGGGGTTTTATCCACATACACCTTCTGAAACAGTTATGTTAGATGGTTATATCTCTAATTTAAAAGGGTTACATTTTTTCTGTTGCTTAGATAATACTGGATTTAGGTCCGTGAATAATTCCTCATCAGTTTTAGTTAGGGAGTTACAAAGATTATTAAGTGTGATGATAAAGCAATTTATAATGTAAAATCCAGTGTCTGGCTCCTGGCAAAATTTCAACAAGGAAATGTGTACATTGAGCAGATGGGAGGGAATGTAACAAATTGTGTGTATTGATGAATTTCTAGGGCCGTATTGTTCGAGGTACCTACAGGTTCCAGGCCATTATCACAACGTTTGAAATGATCCTTGGTGGCTGTCCAGAATTAAATGCAATTGAGTGGCGTTGTGTTATTATTGATGAAGCTCACAGACTGAAGAACAAAAACTGCAAACTTTTGGAAGGACTAAAATTAATGAACCTTGTGAGTAACTCTAGTTCACTTTTTGGGGTTGATTTTAGTTCGGTGTAGTATGATAATAAATTAAAAATTTGCTTTACATGTCAAAAAAGACCTCTCAAGCAGTGTTTCTTGAGGAATAACTATTCCTGATACTCTTCAAACATATGTGGTTTTGATAACTTATGCTGGTATATTTGTGATTAAACAAAATGTGGCAAGTTCTCACTGTTAGCACAATCTATTTCCGATGATACTGTTGTACAGTTTTTGTTTTGATTAGGATGAAAATATCATTTAAAATTTGCTTTAGTTTTTGTGCAATGTGTTAAAATTTAGAAAATATTTTAAGCAAGTTATTTAACAACAGAAGCTACAAGTGGTAGAATTTTAAATAGACAGATTGTCTAGGCCAGAAGTTAAAATTTTATTTTATACAGCTAAAGATTTTTAAAAGTAGATACTACCATGTATCAGATGCACCATGATTAGTTTTGCATTTTTTACTGCTTCATTATTACTTTCCAGTGTGTTCTCAGAAGTCTTCTGAGTTTCTTTCTGATACATGCTCAGTGGATATTTTTCACACGGCAGAGAGGGAGGATTATGAACCTGTGAATATTACAGGCCAAGTTGAAATGTTCACTCATTCCTTCATTAGAGATGTAGAAAGAGAAAATTTCAAGGAAAGCTACTAGAAAATACTTACTGGTGTTTTTTAAATAAATCTGCTTATTTGTATTACCTGTGTGCTTAACAACACATAGAACTGGTGTTTTCAGGTTTGATGCTCAGGCTTAGCATAAACATTTTTGCAAATGTGTGCAGATAAGGTTATGCAAGGTCTTTTTGTCCTTTTCTAGGAGCATAAAGTGCTGTTAACAGGTACCCCACTGCAGAACACAGTAGAAGAATTATTTAGCCTCCTTCATTTTCTGGAACCGTTGCGTTTTCCTGCTGAGTCTACATTCATGCAGGAGTTTGGAGACCTTAAAACAGAGGAGCAGGTATGAGTTCATCTGAGCTTTAGGGTTCAGGAGGGCCTGGCTGCCTTTTCACTGAGCTACAGTATGACCTTTTTCATGTTCCAACAAATGCTTGTGCTTCCTTCAGGTTCAGAAACTACAAGCTATCCTGAAACCCATGATGCTCAGGAGATTAAAAGAAGATGTAGAAAAAAAGCTGGCTCCTAAGGAGGAAACCATAATAGAAGTAGAACTAACTAATATTCAGAAGAAATATTACCGAGCAATTTTGGAGAAAAATTTTGCCTTCTTATCCAAAGGAGCAGGGCAGGCGAATGTACCCAATCTGGTTAACACTATGATGGAACTCAGAAAATGTTGTAATCACCCTTATCTCATCAAAGGTAAATACAGGATAAGGACTGGGATTTTTTAAAGTTATTTTTTACTTTTATTTAAAATATGTAAGAATTTTGTAATAATTCTTCAATGTTTTCTTCAGATTTTCCAAAAATTGGATTAGGTGGAAACATTTTTTTGATAGAGACAAGACAAAGTTGTGAGACATTTGCGTATTTGATGCCTGAAGCTTGAACTTACTCTGTAGGTTTTCACAGAACATTTAGAAGCAATTATCTCATGGAAATAGTACAGCTCTTTAAAAGCAGTATGAACAAGAACTTTTAGGTCTAAGTTTTAAAATGAATGGTTCTTGCAAGTGATAGGATCTCTGTCAGTCTTCATTGCTTTTCTCACTATTAACTGGTGTTTTTCCTGACTTGTAAGAAAATACACTTCACACTCCAAAAGTTTTGGCTGTGGTTTCAGAAGTAGTATTCAAAATACTGTTTCTTGGCAAAGACTCATGACCCCTTTAAAATATCACAAAGACAAAAGAACTTATTTTAGTAGTTTTTTTACAGTACTTGAGAATTAAGTATTTCGGGTTTTAAAATTTGGAGGATGGGGGTTCACCTCATTCAAGGTGTTTTTTCTCTGGTGTTCTGTGTGAAAACTTAAGACTTGTTGTCAAAGCTGATAAAAACAGATGTTCTTGCTTAGACTTCAGATCCATCCAGAACTCTGTTCTATCTCCATCAGTACCTAAAGGGGGATATTTAGGGTACAGCACTGACTTTGGTAACTTAGATTTGAATGAATATGGAGATATTTGTGTAGATACATCCATAGATGTGGAAATATATTCTTTGATAGGTGCTGAAGAGAAGATCCTTGGAGAGTTTAAAGAAACATATAGTCCAAGTGCTCCTGACTTCCACCTACAAGCAATGATCCAGTCTGCTGGTAAATTGGTTCTTATTGATAAGCTTCTTCCAAAAATGAAAGCAGGAGGCCACAAGGTCCTTATCTTCTCTCAAATGGTGCGCTGCCTTGATATTTTGGAGGATTACCTTATCCATAAAAGGTAAGATTCATCCTCTGGATCCTGTGGTATATTGCTCTGTGAATGGTAGTGCAGGATTCATGACAGCAGCCCACCAAAGCTGGGAGTTCTGTTTTCTTTGTTTGCTAAGCAGTGTGTAACTTTGTGTTCTGGGATCATTTGTTCACAACTAATTGAAAACTTCAGAGAAAAACTAAAGAGAGGTTGTCCAGTTTGAGTAAACCATGTGCCTTCAGTCTGTTGCCTTTTCCATAAAGCATTCAGTTATGTATATACTGTTTTTACATCTTGTGTCAGAAACCAGCCAAGTTCAAGCTTGTCATTGCTTGTCCAAACCCCAGGAAGGCCTGAATGTGTTCTTTATTTACATGGTGTTGAACAGGGACCACATGGGCCCAAGATACAGCTCCTTACTTCCAAAGGAATATAAACACCAAGTGATAAGCAACTGGGGATGTGGTTTTTATTAATGTAAAAGGGAAAATGTTCTTCCTATCTTTGCCAAATTGACTGCTTTGAATTTTGCAGCAACACTGAACTGCCAGCCATAAACCTGCCCCTTATGCTGGCTTTTGCCATCACGTGTAATTGCACCCTCTGATTATTACAGACTATTGACTCCATGGAAACTAAATGCTTTTTTGAGCATGTGACTAAATAAGTGCATGAAGCCTTAAACTTGTTTGCAATTAGTAGTTGCTGTATCAACCTGAAAATCTTTAACAAGGCATAGTTCTTGTTGTTTTACCAGTGTTGCAATGTACATACTGCTTTGAAGTATGTAATTGTCAGTGAACTACTTCATAGTAATGCAGAGTTAACACGTTGAAAACCAAAAATTATTAATGTTAAGCCTTCCTGCACTGGATACTGGAATACTAGATATTAGGTTATTTTAATATCTATTTTAGTGATAGTTTTATATTAAAGCTGTCTGTTTGAACTGGGAGTGCTACAGTTTCTGTTTTATTTTAAAAGATTAATTTTAACTTCATAGTGATACTTATAATTCTTCATGGAAAATGTTCCTTTTTCTGCAGCGATGTTACATTTAGACCAGTGAATCATATCTATAGGTGGAATCTTTTGAAATCCATAGAAGCTGAAATTTGCTGTGTGCTGCCATTTGATTAGAAATGTTGAAGTGCACACATGACCAGACTTAGCACTAACAGAATTCAGGCCTGTAGGAGATAGATGGCTGCCTGCCAGAATGCCTGTGGTCCTGTGGATTATCCGCTGTGCCATTTTATAGCTGATGAGAAGAAAAATGATTGTGAGGCTTTTTGACTACTAGGTGCACATTCAGCTTCTTACTCAGTGTACAAGTACAGGAGTATTTGCTCCCTTTTTAAGCATTTTACTTGATTTCAGAAGTTTCAAAGCAGTCTTTGTAATTGTCAAAGGTAACAAATCACAGGTTACTTCAGGCTTGAAAATTTGCTCGGTTTATCTAGGAGGCCTTGATAAAGACTGTTAGAAGTGCTGTCATGTCATTTTTGTTCCATTTCTCTTAATCTTTATGGAATCAATATGCAGTTTGTCCAATGACAGCTCACCAAGTTCTGGTTTCTGCTGATTGCTTGGTCACCCTTAATGTGTTCAGGCAATCTGGTATATAATACAAGAGTCCACTGTCCTGCTTATGTGACCCTAGGCAGGGATCCAAGGATAATACGTGAAAAACTTGAAGTGTCCACGTAGGACTTCAGGTTAGGGTGTGTTTTAATAAGTAAGGCATAATCAGGTAGTTGCTTAGTGGACAAAATGCAGAGCAACTTGTCTTAAAATGCTCAGTGTTCGGACTTGCTGATGTGCCTTGGTACTACAGCTCTGCAAGTCCTGACATGATTCTTGGTTATGTTACCCACTGCTAATCAGAGTCAGTCTTTATCACTTTGATTCACTGCACAGACTAGATCTGTGAGCAGTAGACCTGTCCCAAGGCTCTCTGAATTCAGACCCATTTGTAGAGCTGTGTGTGCTGTGTGTGTGCTTTGGCAGGTACCTGTACGAGCGCATCGACGGGCGCGTGCGGGGCAACCTCCGGCAGGCGGCCATCGACCGCTTCAGCAAACCCGACTCGGATCGCTTCGTCTTCCTGCTCTGCACCAGGGCTGGGGGCCTGGGCATCAACCTGACTGCAGCAGATACCTGCATCATTTTCGATTCTGACTGGAATCCCCAAAATGACCTGCAGGTAAATTTCTTTGAGCGTGATAGAGAGCCCTAATTAAACTCAATGGATAAGAATTTAACCGCTTTGAATATTGTCTCTGTTTGAACACACATAATTTTGACATGTTCATGTTTTTAAAGCATGTGTTTAAAAACTGCCTTCAGAAGAGATTTCATTTGGTTGGGAACTTTTCTTTCAGTTACTTTTGAAAAACATAGCACAGGTGAAGTCAGTGATTTGATAAAACCCTTAAGAATTGATGACACTGTGAACCCAGGGGCTATATTTTGCATGTACTGACTAACACAGTTTATGGAAATAGAAGTGTTCAGTTGAAAAATAATATTCAGAAAAGGATTAATATGCATTAAGAAAAAGTGAATTAATAGAATCTAGGAATTGGATGCTGAAATTTAAATAACTCTCAAGTTGCAACTCCTTTACTGTTTGTATCAGGAGATCAGCTAACTTTGGAGCTAGCAGGTCTTTTTATCTGGTGTTACTGCAAGGGAAGTACCAGTCAGGAACATTTAGCACAGGCCATTCATCTGCATTTTTCTTCCTACACTGTGTTTAGAAAACTGCTCACTTTGTGGAAAATATCTGATAGCTTCTGTTTGCTTAAATGTCTGTTGACTTCTTTTGAGTTCACGCTCCTGTTTTTGGATTGGGCTACAGCAGAAACAGGTTTTTAAAAGATCAGTATGTTATTCCTAGGTAAGTCTAGATTCTAACTGCTCTCTTCCCTTTCTTGCAAAGGCTCAAGCCCGATGCCACAGGATTGGTCAGAACAAAGCAGTGAAGGTCTACAGGCTGATCACACGTAATTCCTATGAGAGAGAGATGTTTGACAGAGCAAGTCTGAAACTGGGACTGGATAAGGCTGTCTTGCAGAGTATGAGTGGAAGAGAAAACAGTGTTGGTGGTGTATGTAGATTTATTTCCTGAAATAACCTTCCTTTTGCTTTTGTAATCATGTGGGAATTACTTTAAATTACAGAAGCTGCCACTTTTCCCTTTTTCTGTCATTTGCCTCTCCATTCTGTTTCCTGATGTGAACTAGCAACATAGCTGATAAAATTTTAAATCTAGTCAGTTACTCTGATAAATCTTTCTTGCCTCATAAAGTTCAAGGTAGATAATGTCAAAGTGTTAAAACAAGGAGAAAAGTTTGTTTGTTTCCTTGTATTTTCTCATACTGAGATAATGTATTTCTTTAATGTAAGTATGAACAGGTAATTTTTTTTTAAACATGCACATCATGGTGTGTTGAGAATAGCCAAAAAAAAAAAAAAAAGAGAGGCATACTTTTAAAAATGTGTCATGTAAGCACCTAATTTATTATTTCAGCTGTCAGCTAGACTTTTCTCATAGCTTTTAACACTCCAGATTTAGGCTTACAGATCATAAGGCACAGTTAGGTTGTGGAAAGATGGGAAAGAAGAAGAGAAAAGAGTTCAGGGATTTTTCTTCTTGACTGTCTAAACCTGATTTTATTTACTCAGATCCAACAACTCTCCAAAAAAGAAATAGAAGACTTGCTTCGAAGAGGTGCCTATGGTGCCATAATGGATGAGGAGGATGAAGGCTCCAAGTTCTGTGAGGAGGACATTGACCAGATCCTGCAGCGTCGGACCAAAACCATCACCATCGAGTCCGAGGGAAGAGGCTCCACGTTTGCCAAGGTGCAGAGCAGCAGGGTGTTCTGTGGCAGCAGAGGGCTCTAAGTGTCACTGCATGTTGGAGAGTTTAGGCCTCACTTTTCAGTTCTGTGTTTCATGGGGCTGTGTGTGAGGTACATATTTTGGGTTCTTGCATCTGTAAATTTCTGTTAGGGTGCACATAAAAAGTCAGATTGCCACAGATTCTGTAAACGCCAGGTGCAAGGAGTGTGCTTGAGCAAAGATGAGTAATGGATCTGTGCTGCTTTGGGAAAGGCTGGGGGTTGTGTGAGATATGATGAGCTGCATTAGCCAAGAATATTAAAACAAATTTGCTTATAAATCTGGTTGTATTTAGATACATTAAGGGCAGGGGAAAATATATATGGCAATAATTAATAAGGCTAAAAATTAATATAGTTAAAAATGCATTCTACAAATGCATAAACAAAATATATATATTTTGAACCTTGAATTTTTTGGTAAAAATTGGAGAAGTAAAATAAGAAGTTTCCTGAAATAGCAGTGAGTGGAGATACATATATGTACATGGGAAGGGGGCTGAGAGTGTAAAATATCAAGCAGCAAAGCTTGGGATGTGGGCACTTCATGAATGCAATTGTGAGCATTCCAAAAGAATTTAAAAAGCAAAGAAAAAAGAAGACTTGAAATATTGTAAATGTATATTTATATTCTTAAATGGCAATGTTTAAAAATATTATTTATTTATATGTTTATTTAGGTTTTCCTATATCTTGCTGATTATGCCTTAAATAAGAAGTAGATTTCTAAAGATCATCATCACTGTCTTTTTATCAGAAGAGTTAGAAATTTTTATATGTATTTACTCTTTTCCCAAATGCAGTGTATCAGGGTTTTTTAAATGCCTTCTGAAATTAAGCCTATTCCATGCACTCAGGCTTTGATTGTTGGCAGCTTAAACACCGCTTTGAAATTTCCCTCAAGCGAGTACTTCTGCATGAGATGAAATCCCCAAATGCTGATAAGCCTCTTCAAAAGATTCTTTTTTCTTCCATTCAAGTAATTTAGATTCAGACTTAGAAGCAGAAGAATCTTGCTGCTTAATGTTCTTCTCTCCTGATGGTGCATAAAAGTTCATTAGATTTTTCTGATATATTATGGATATGATTTTTAAAAATTAAGGGGGAGGAGAGCTTTTGAGTTGCTTTGCAGTGTAAGTAACTTCTAAAGTCTTAACAGCTGCTTGAGAGATTTTTGATGAGATAAGGTCAGGCAATCTTTACAGCAGTGAGGCAAACTACAAACTTTTGATGTATGATGTTGGTAAGCTTTAGTTTTATTTATTACAGGCTAGTTTCGTTGCATCTGGAAACAGAACTGATATTTCACTAGATGATCCCAACTTCTGGCAGAAATGGGCCAAAAAAGCAGAAATTGATATTGATGCTATCAGTGGTAGAGTAAGTACTTTTTAATGTGTATTTTTTTTTCAAGCATGTGCTTGCTGTTGAATTCTGAAATTGCAGGTATGGGATTTCTGGTGCTTTTTGATTAATATTTCAACAAATCAAATTTTTGTGCTGGCTTATTTGTGCATGAGCAGTCAGCCTGCTGACAGCTGTAGTATTTCTAATTTCTGTCCTGTCCAGTAAAAAGTTTGGGCATTTCTGATTTTTGTTAAAGACCTGTGCATGATTGAAAGTGTGGAATTATTCTGATTGCCCCATTTCTCTGTCTGTAAATCTTGGACTGGAATCTGCAAAATAAATTACTAAAACCTGTCTAAATTTTATAATACTGAAATCTGTGTCCTATACTTGAAGACATTCCCCATGCATTTGATTGAAAAAGGTTTCAGTGCCCCCTTTCTCTCACGAAGGCTGCAGAGTAGTCTGTGTGAGACAAAGTCTCATCAGCTCAGATGAGATACTCTGCATTGTTTGTAACAAATGTACTGGCATTAGCACATGATGCTCATTTTTGTTGCCTTAAATACCACAGAATGTTTTACTTGCTCCATGGGTGTTCGGTGTCCTCATGAAACAGCTGTGAATAACAAGAGATAGGAATTGTTTCTGAACTGGAGCTGTGCACTTGAGAAAAACTGTTTCTCTCACAAGGTTTGTTTGCACTTTTGCAGAACAGCCTTGTCATTGATACCCCAAGAATCAGGAAGCAAACGCGGCCCTTCAGTGCTACCAAGGATGAGCTGGCAGAGCTGTCGGAGGTGGAGAGCGAGGGTGACGAGAAGCCCAAGCTGCGCCGGCCGTGCGACCGCTCCAGTGGCTACGGGAGGACAGAGTGCTTCCGTGTGGAGAAGAACTTGCTGGTCTATGGGTATTGTGTGCATCCTTCTTCATTCTCTCAAGGCTTTTAAAAATACTTTTTTTTTTTTTTTTCCCATGTAGTTAAATTGGTTTTGTGGAATATCTTAACTCTATATTGGCGATGACCTGGAGTGTGTGCAGAGAATGCTTTTAGAACAGGAATTTATCTTGGCCCCTGTAATAAATCTTCCTGACAATTTGCAATTAAAGAAACATTAAGAAAGAAGGGTGAAAATCTTTCTTCAAATGAAATTACAGCATTTAACATGGGTACTACAGGAGTCTCTCTAAAAATCATTACAGTAAGTGCTGCAGGCGGGCTCAAGGCTCCATAAAAATGTCTGAAATAATGCCTTGGTAGGTAACTTGATTTTCATAATTGTAGAACATCTTGCACTTCTGTGAGGCACAAAAAGGAACTGAGAATCTAACCAGTTATTTTAAGCATACTGAAATCAGATAACTTGATTTGGAAATCAAATCTTAGGTGTTCCCTCACCCATCTTAAAAGAAAAATAACAGCATTCTTGTCAGAGTGAGTTCCCGTCACTTTTGTGTCTTTGAAGTTAAAAACAATTATCCATATTTTTTGTAAAGAGGCACTTCTTGTTTAAAACTCTGTTTTAATCAGGTGGAGTTAAAACTCTGTTTTAATCAGGTGGAGTTGCAAATATTACTTTTATTATTTCTACTCAGTAACTTAAGCTGAAAGAAAAAGGTTAAAAGCTAAGTATTTTAGAGAAACATTCTCTTTTGTAAGATAAGTCTGTAGCTACCCCAGTGTTTCACTTCCAGGTGCTGATTTGTGTTTCACTTTGGGCTAGGTGGGGCCGATGGAGAGAAATTCTGTCCCACGGCCGCTTCAAGAGGCAGCTGAACGAGCAGGATGTGGAGATCATCTGCAGAGCCCTGTTAGCCTACTGCCTTGTTCACTACAGAGGGGATGAGAAAATAAAGAGTTTTATATGGGATCTCATCACCCCAACAGAGGATGGGCAAACACGAGAGTTACAGAACCACCTTGGTAAGGACTTCATGTGTTTGTGCACTTAAACAGCTGCATATGTGTGTGCCTGTGGTACTGGGATAAAAACAGCAAAAAGCCCTCTTGGAACACATCCTACTTGAAATAAATGGGATTTATTTCAAGCACACAATTCAGCTGATGGGCAAAGAAGTGTCATTGCTGCTTTGCCTTGGATTTGATGGCTTGCCCAAATGGTGTTTGGTGTGAGCTTTCATTCCAGTTCAGAAGAACCTGTTCTATTTCATGGTGGGTGACAGACAGCACACTCCTCTTCTCCCCTTCCCTCTCCTGTTGGTCCTTACTGGTGATGTGTACTCCAGAGATGCTCTGAGACACAGAAGGACTCACATACTGATGTTAGTGTTGGTCCTGCACTGCAGATTCAGTACCTGTATAGGATATGGGAACTATCAATATTGTGGGCATCTATATCTATACCTGTAATATTTTACATTATATAGGCTTATCAGCCCCTGTGCCTAGAGGAAGAAAAGGAAAAAAAGTGAAGACCCAGGCTAGCACATTTGATATACACAAAGCAGAATGGCTTCGAAAATACAATCCAGAGCATCTGTTGCAAGATGAAGGCTACAAAAAGCACATAAAACACCATTGCAACAAGTAAGCTGTAGCTGAAGTGTGAATGTCTTTTAATGTTTGGGTTTTTTCTAGTTTATCCTTGTCTTAGACTTGAAAATAGTTGTGACAGTAGGAAGAAAGACGTTTTATGGTGTTAGTTTGTTTAGAATAAATAGGTCATGGTGTCTTTGGAGGTGAACAGATATTTCACATGTAAAATAATTCTGGTACAATTTTTGAAGAAACTGTTTTTGTCTAGGGAGGGATCTCTTGCTAACATGTTTGGGATGCCTTGCAGCAGCCAAGGGACTAAAGAGTGGGAGTGCTTATCAAAGAGACTGAAAGCACTGAAGTTGTTGCCCCTCAATCTTACATGCTGTTTCCCTGGCATGTTTTCTAGGCTTCAGAGAACCTGAGCTACCAGTTTGTGAAAGCTTAGTCATTCATGGCAGTGAATGAACTTGGTGTAGATCAAGGATTTTTCTGTAGCAAAACTATTTATATTCTGCTTGGACAATTCATACAGTGTAGTCAAGAATTCAGATAAAGCATGGAGGAGTCATTGGGGTCACTAAATTGTGAGTGAGAAGGAAAGGAAAGGTTAAGGGGAGGATGTTCATTGTCAGCCCACTCAATCCCTCTCTAAGGACATGTTCTAAGCAGGAAAAGGGAAATAGCACTTTGTTCTTATCAGTATTTTATGAAGCAAGTGAAGAGTGTTCTCCTGACCCTGGTCTTCAGGATTTGAAAGAAAATTTTGCAATGAAACAATTTGTAAATATGATGACAATAAAAAGTCCTGGATCACCTGAGCTGGATGTTACCCCCTACCATAAAAGTGAAGGAAATATGTTTTAGGAAAGTGACTTGAAATGTCTGTGATATAACAAAAGACAAAACAAAACCATCCACAATTATTGAAAGCTTTTTGAGTTCTAATATTTGTATTTCTCTTTTTTCTTTATTTAGAGTCTTACTCCGAGTAAGAATGCTTTATTACTTAAAGCAAGAAGTCATTGGTAATGAATTCCAAAAGGTCTTTGATGGAACTGATGCCAGGTGAACTATAGAGAGAGTATTTTTACTTGTTTATTTCAAATGTCAGATGAATATTCAAGAATCTCCCTAGACCTAAATAAGACATGTTAAAACTAAATGTGTTTATCCTTAGGCTGTGAGGAACATGTTTTTGTTTTCTCTTTGTTTACTAAACACTTCATCAACTTGACATGAGGAAGTCCTGATTCCTCTTCATGAATCTAGCTATATAAAGTAAAATAATATGAGTCAAATAGACTGAAAAAGTGAGTGAAAGATAGAATTATGTACTTGACATGATAATTGGCAGGTTTTCATCTGCTTTTGATTATGTGCTGTGTATTCCATTAAGCCTTCGTGGGCTTTTTTTCCTTTTTTTTTTTTTGTAAAGGCAACTATTGCTGTTTGGAAATTCTTGAACTCACTGCTACAGGAGCTTGTGGCAGATAGAAAGTTGTAATTTGGTTCAGAAATACTGGTGGAGACCAGTCCCTCTCATGCTATTAAACACTAGCACAGATAATCCTTGGTTTGCAATGCTGTGCAAGCACAGGCTGCTGGGAGTTGGTGAAGTTCATTTAGAGAGGAAGAGTGTTGTATACTGGTTTTGCTTTTGTGTTCTTTCTCTACTACTGGTCTCAAATACTAAATACCAAGCTGTCTGGGTGTTTTGTATTGCTGGTTTTACTGTATTTATGTGCTTGAAGAGAGAAGTTTAAAGTCCCACATGAAGTAGAAATGTCCTAAGAAAATATAAAAATTTATTTCTTCCTCTGAATTCTATTGATGTTGGTATGCTCTTGGTGATTGTCTTTAGTGAAATTGATGTTTGGGTTCCTGAGCCAGACCACTCTGAAGTTCCTGCTGAGTGGTGGGATGCAGATGCAGATAAATCTCTTCTAATTGGAGTTTTTAAACATGGTGAGTAATGAGGGTGACTGTGTATCCACTTCCCCACACCCCAAAATAAAAACACCCTACACTCGATTTTTTTTTTTTTTTTTGTGTACTCTGGAAGTTGAATTTTTGCCACTTTTTTTCTGTTGTAGGTTATGAAAAATACAACACTATCAGAGCAGACCCAGCTCTTTGCTTCTTGGAAAGGGTTGGAAAACCAGATGAGAAAGCAGTTGCTGCTGAACAGAGAGCAAATGATTATATGGATGGGTATGGAAGGGAATGTTTTGGGGCCTTAAAGCAAACAAATCTGAATTTACATGCTGTACCTTATTCTCTTCCAGGTTTTACATGAGTTTGGTGTCATTGTTGTAAGGGATACTACTTTGATTTTACTCCCATAGGGTGGAAAAGAGGATTGGTATAACAACTACTGAAGTTTGGGATTTCACAGTTAGGGGGGAAATGCAGCAACCTGTTATTGGCAAGGATTCTACCTTGTGTTGACATGTTAGCAATACTGCTTAGACACTGAAGTGCAAAAGCATTCAGAGGTGGAGTGCTACAGACCTGTTCAGCTTGATTTCAGGTCAGCTTTTCATGTCTTAGTCTTGTGTAGCTGACCAGTGACCCCAGTAGATCAATGTGGGAATTACTGGTAACTGCTGAAAGAGACAACTGCTTTTATTCATTGCCTCATCACTGAGGTTTTTTAGTTGTGGTCATAATGAATATCTTTGGAGGATACAGTGACTTGGGGGGAGCAGGATTAAGCCAAAGCTGCCATGAAATACTTTCTTCATTTCAAACAGAAAATTAAATACAGTATCTTACTAAATTTAAATCAGCTTTGCTTAATTGAAAAGAATGTAAGAACTTTTCAGTTAGTAGTGTAAAATATTACTAAAATGGCTTTTGTGTTGAAATTTTAACAGGGATGTGGAAGATCCAGAGTATAAACCAGCACCAGCACTGTTTAAAGATGACATAGAGGTACAGTAGGCACTAATTTATAGCTCCTTTTAACACCCATTCACTTAGACACTTTAACACATGTTCACTTGTACTTTAATATTTCCACCTTTCTGTTGAGTAAATTATTACTCTTTTTTCTGTATTTCTCTAAACTGGTAAAGGTTACTCCATGAGTTTCTGAAGTTGTCTGGGTGGGTGGGAATGGTAGGAAATTGTTGCATGTTTCTGTTGTATGCCCCGTTAGCCATTTTTCCAAATTATTTGTTACTTTTGTTCTTTGTCATATTCAGAAATTGTTGTAAGATGTACGTTTAACCTAAATCTCTGGAGAGGGCTGTATTTTAAATTGTGCTTCACTTCTGGTTTTTTTCAGGATGATGTTTCATCCCCAGGTGATCTCGTAATAGCAGATGGAGGTAAAGCCATAAAACTACAAATCTGAGCCAGTTGCTCTTGTGTTTTAAATTGTTTAATTCTTGTGATTCTTAGCTAAGATCTAATTACCTAGTGTAGAACCATAGGCACCAGCAGTAATCAACTTCTTTATTTTTCCCATGACTTGGTTTTCATGCAGATGGACAAATGATGGAAGGGGACAAAATCTATTGGCCCACTCAGTCTGCCTTAACAACGCGGCTGCGCCGCCTGATAACCGCTTATCAACGCACCAGTAAAAACAGGCAGGCCCAGCAGATCCAGCCAGCATTCCCAGTACAAACCAGTATGATGCAGCTGCCATATGAAGAAGCTGCACTAAATCCAAAGATGGCTGCTAAGATTGAAAGACAGCAAAGGTACGTGCAGCATGCAAATGTACTTTTTCAGTCCACCCTTATGTAAGAAATGGTAAAGATGTAATGTGTGAAACGGTGAAGAAATTGACAGAATTTCACATCCTTTTCTTGCTGCTCAAGATGGACAAGAAGAGAAGAAGCTGACTTTTACAGAGTCGTGTCCACATTTGGAGTGGTGTTTGACCCTGAGAGGGGACGGTTTGACTGGACCAAGTTTCGAGCGATGGCTCGGCTGCACAAGAAAACCGATGAGAGCTTGGAGAAGTACCTGTATGCATTTATGTCAATGTGCAGGAGGGTCTGTCGCCTCCCCTCAAAAGAAGGTGGGTGTGTATGTTTTTACTTTTTAAATTTGTATTGTCAGTGCCTACCTTTAAAAGGTTTTTCTTTCATGTGTTGGAAGATAAAAATGGGGGAGGAAGAATTAAGTAAACTTGTTGAGGGTAAAATTGAAAGCTTATAATGGGGAGACATATCTTACCTCATTAGTCACCTACTTAAAGTAGTGATAGGTTGGTTTTGGCAGATGCTCATTTGTTTTGTTCTAATCCAGAACTCGTGGACCCAAACCTTTTCATCCAGCCCATTACCGAGGAACGCGCTTCCCGGACTCTGTACCGCATCGAGCTCCTGCGCAAAGTGCGGGAACAGGCCCTCAGGCACCCCCAGCTCTTTGAGAGGCTCAAGCTGTGCCAGCCAAACCCTGACCTGCCTGTCTGGTGGGAGTGTGGCACTCACGACAGGGATCTGCTTATTGGAGCTGCTAAGCACGGAGTCAGCAGGACAGATTATCATATTCTTCGTGATCCTGAGCTCTCATTTATGTCTGCCCAGAGGAACTATAATCAAAACAAAGTGGCTCTCTCAAGGACTTCTACTCCACTCTTGCACCAGTACCAGATGGCATTATCTGCTTCTCCTCTTACACCTCAGTCAAGACTGTCAGATGCTAAAGTGAATGCTTTTGAGGACACAAAAGCTAAAAATGAAAATCTGAAAGAGGACCCTCAGTCTTCTGAAGATGAATCTATGTCTACAGAGGAGACACAGACAATACTGAAATCTGAACCTTTGAGTCCCAAAAATGGCACCCCAGTACAAATGACAGACCACAGACCTAGCGTGAAGGCTGAGACAGACAGACGCATGGTGGCAGCAAGGACAGAGCCTCTAACGCCAAACCCAGCTTCCAAAAAACAGAGAGTCAGCAAAAGGGGCTCTGACTCGAGCTCTGACTCAGACTCTGACTCAGATAGATCATCCTGTTCTTCCAGGTCATCATCTTCATCCTCTTCGTCTTCCTCATCTTGTTCCCACTCTCGATCTGGCTCTAGCTCTTCATCGTCCTCATCTTGTTCTTCAGCATCTTCATCGTCCTCCTCGTCGTCCTCATCGTCATCGTCGTCATCATCATCATCGTCTGAAGAGAGTGATAGTGATGAAGAGGAGGCACAAAAACGTGGTATGTGTGCAGTCTTACTTCTGCAGTATAATTCTTTACTGAACTAGTATATTCTTAATGGAAAAATGTCTTTAAAAGGCTATTAAACCCCACAGAAGTAAACTTGATTAAACATAATGTAAATAAACATATTTGCTTGATTCTTCCAAGTGAGTTGGAAGAATTTCAGGAATACTGCTTTTTGTTTGCTTCATATCAGTGCCTTGGTGAGGTATTTAGGATGTTTTGTGATCCCTAAGCAAGGTTGCTGTGCATGTGTTTCATGTGTGGCAGAGTGGAATGGACAGCATTTTCTGGAAATATACTCTGTGTGTGTGTGTATTCCCTATTAGGGGCTCTTTTTCTAAACAGATCCTTTAGGTTTCCCTGTTTGTTTTTTCCACTCTTGCTCACCTGTCTATGTAGCTTCTTCATATGTTCTTTCATAAAACCTGCAAGCTTCCTTCTGTCCAAACTTGAGTCATGTCAGCTGATTTCTCTTGTGAATTTTGCAGTGCCCAAACAATGTTTTTGCACTGAAAATTTTCAAACACTTAAAAACTTTTTTAAAAATTCACTTAATAAAAAACCTGCTTAGCCAAGATTGAGGTGATTGCAGCACATAAGACCATGTAACACAGACACAGTGAAAGCTTCACACTGGAGGCAAAAACCTCTGAAGAAGTGATTTAGAGTTTTTAATAACCCAACCATTCATTATTTAGTACACTTCTTACTTTGCTGCTGTGAAGTGGCCTCTGTTTCCCCCTCTGAAACTCAGAATATGGAAAGATTTCTCTGTGTGATAGAAACGGTAATGGAGAAGGGAGGAAAATGAAGGCAGACAGTGGGAGTAAGAACCTGTTTTTTTCCAATGCCTAAGGAGAAAAGGCATTGTCTTAATCAGATGGATCTCCTTGTCCATGGAGATGACAAGTGGAAACCATGGGGTTAATTTACTGGGGAGATGATTACTGAGCAAGGAAAATTCCACTTAGAGAAAATTACTAATATGCCTGTAGCAGGAAAAGGATGTTTTTAGAGAAAACAGTTGGTGTGCAAACAGTAAAACAATGACAGCAAAGGAATGCTTATATAACATAAATATTCAGCTAGAGATTGTGGTTACCATAAGTGTGCTGCAAGTCCAAATATTAGACTTGTTTTGTACCAGCTCAGTCTGTTTAGGCAAATAATCCTGCCTTCCTCAGACTGCAGAATCTCATAAATCAGTTGGTCTTTTTGTTTTGAAGGTTTTTTTCGTGGGTTTTGCTGTTAGTTTGAAGAGATGGGTATAGGCTGGAAAGTTCACTTAACTTAATCTTAAGTTAATTAATCTTAACTTAATCTTAACTTAATTTTTAAGCCTGGGTTTTATTTCATTGGTTATTCAATGGCAATGACCCTTTGGCATACTTTCCTCATTTGAAGCATCTCTGAAGGGAGTGCTGGATTCTGTCAGATGACTCAGTACAGAGCTATTGTTAAGGACAAATCTCATTTCTGAAGAGCTGCCCCTCTTACTCCTTGTGCTGCTGTAGTAGTTAGATTTTCAGGCCACACTTTTTTGTTGTTGTTCAGACTGTTTCCCCATGTCATAGGGAAACTTCTGTTGTCTGAATGGAGGCAAAAATGAAATACTAATGATGAAATATAAGAAAGTCAGAGGACTTATCACACTGGAAAGATAATGGGAAAAATCCTCAATGATCAAAAACTGAACAACTGAATTACGCAGGCACACGTGTTCAAGGCATGGAGCATCCAATATTCCATGCAGTAAACAAAATGGTTCTTTTTAAGTACTCTCCCACTGGATTTGCCATGTGCTGGTGATAGACACCTTTGCTTTCAATTTAACTCTGTGCTTTAGTGAATGTTGTCTTATTAAGTAAATATGTTAAGTGAAGACTGTCTGTTAGATGACTCTGAAGCATGTCTGTTTCCAAATAGCTGAATGTTCAACATCTTAAGCTTTGAAATACTGACAGGAATATGTGTGGAATTTACATCTCTAGAAAAGGATCAGCCTGAAAAACCTGAGATTAATTCTTCCGTTTCTCTGGACATGGTTGTGTGTGTTTTATTCACCTGGACCTCTTACAGTGAGTGTCTAATTCCCTTACAGCATAATAATTTTGATGGTTTTATTTAGCAGAAGGAACTCCACATATAAAAGCCTATGATGAAGAGAGTGTGGCCTCTCTGAGCACCACACAAGATGAGACACAGGACAGTTTCCAGATGAACAATGGGACACCAAATTCTGGTTATCTCCTACAAGGTGGATACATGTTGGCTGCATCCTACTGGCCAAAGGCAAGTTCATAATGCAACCTTGAAAACCAAAATAGTAGTTGAAGGTGGGCTCTAACATGAATATTCTGTTAAGTATGATAGAACCAAGAAGCAGGGGAAATAGGATTTTGAGCTTCAGGACCTTTTAGATGTTGTTATGTTGACTCCTGAAACATGCATTTAAATCTAGGTACTGCTTTTCATAATTTTTGAAGGGGAGTATAACTGCAATGTTACAAGTCCTTGGCACATTGTGAAAAATTGCATTCAAAGTGTAAAAAGTTGACTTACATCAAATATAGCAGAGAGCCTTGAACTCAGAAATAAGTGTTTGCTTACAGAACTTGTAATTTTAGCAAATTTATTTGACAAATAACTGTGAATGATCAGAAAATCCAGCAGTTTTTGTAGTCTCCATGTACTTAGCTGAGTTTACTGGGACTTGAGAACTGTGTGTTATGGAGGTGTGTGGTTATTATCTGTGTTTGGTGCCCAAAGGATGGGAATGAGGAGTTACATGGTTTTGGAAGCTAAAAGGAGACATGCATAGTAATCTGTAGGTTTAGTTTTATAAATGCTATTTGCTGTGTGTTATGCTGCTGCTCACAGGTTCAGATCCTGCTAACAGTGAGTCAAAGCCACACATACCAATACTGCTTTGGTAGTTACCATATCTTTCCTTTAAAAATCAGGGAGATAGTGTATTTCAGTTGTTTGCCAGACCCTGCACAGATGAGGGAAATTGCATATTTGTTTGGAGGTACATAGTGAAATTAAGTACAGAAGTGTTTTCACCAATTACAGTGAGTCAGTACAAATCCAGGAACTTGAAAATCTTCAAGTCCAGTGATAAAAATGTTGTCATTTCTCTTCTCTGTAGAATTAAGAGCTAATACATGAATGTAGCAGTGTTGGTAAGCATTGCTCTTACAGAATGACTTTCTCTTCTGTCAGGATCGAGTCATGATTAACCGGCTGGACAGCATTTGTCAGACAGTGCTGAAGGGCAAATGGCCTTCAGCCCGAAGGAGCTACGACAGCACCACCGTGGCATCCTTCTACACCACCAAGCTGCTGGACAGCTCAGGGCCAGCTGCAGAGTACAGTGAGCCCAGTGCACCCACACCCCCTCTGGCAGCTGTAAAAGAAGAATATGACCAGTCTCCCCAGCTGTCAAAGGTGAAGAAGCATGTACGAGAAAAGGAGTTTACAGTGAAAATCAATGACGTATGTTTATTTTTATTGCCCTAGGACCTGGTTGCGATTGCGGTGTGCGGCATGCTTTACCTGCAAGTGGCTGCCTGCTCTCACTCTCACTTCTTCACACACTTGTTTGTGGGTATTTGGGTCTGCTGCTTCTGGGCACTCAGTGTTTGGGGTTTGGGTTTGGTTTTTTGGGGAGGGGGTTTTTCTGTGTTCTTTTTTTCTTTTTTTTTCTTTTATTTGCTTAAGCCACTGGAAGGAATCTTTTTTTTTTTTCTGAATTGAATTTTTGCCGTGCTGATGCTTCCTCAGACAGCTTGTTTTATGCTGTTTCTAACAAATCTGGTTAGTATAAAAAGATATTTCTGCTGCTCAGCTTTTTTTTAACATTTCAACAAGCACTTTTTTATTTCATGGTCTTTTAGAGGATTACAGGAAAATTTCCTGGTTTAAATGCAGGCTAGAAGCTTCAAACATTTTGTTTATCTGAAGTTTGAGACCTATTTGTAGCACATAAAAATATGTGACTATTTGCTCTTGTAGTTGGGTCTAGGGCTGGATTCAGGAGGTAAACACCTTACCAGTGTCTGGATTTTTCAGTTCAGATGAAATTTCTGTTCATATTCTGGTTTACATGGAAGAACAAGATTGTACGAGGTCTAACACAGTGTTTTCATTCTTTCTCAATTCTGCTGGAGTAACTGTACGTGAAAATCCTGATTGTGAAGTAGTTTTTTCTGCTTCAGCAGAAGCTCTTCTAATCCTGGCATTTATTTAACAGGAAGGTGGTTTGAAATTGACTTTTCAGAAGCAGGGACTGTCTCAGAAAAGGCCGTTTGAAAGCGAGGAGGGTGCATTGGGTCAGCAGCAATATCTGGCTCGGCTCCGTGAACTCCAGAATGCTTCAGAAACCAGCCTTGTCAACTTCCCAAAATCACTTCCCAAATCAGGTACAAAACATGTCAGAAAGGAGAAGGGCAATGTAGTATTAAATCTGCTGGGTTCTTCTGTTGATTTCCATGAGTTGGCAATGGAGAGAGATGTTTGCATTGTTCTAAACTGCAGCCTGGAGAAATTCTCTCCAGTGTGGAGACATTCTCCGGTTTGGAGCACCTGATGCTTTATCACAGTGTCAATTACTGTAATGTTAATTTAGTAGAATGATGCCATTATATACTGTAAACCCCCTCCAAAGATGATTTTAATAATTATAGAGTGCATCACTGTACACTGACAGTAATCAGTTTAACTTAAAATTTAATGTGGCTACTTTGTAAATAAAGATGAAGAGTTCCAGATTTATGCCTCTGCCAATTCGGACTCTTGGTAATCTTCCTTGTGTCTCATATAAAGAGGCCATGGAGGACAATTAGAATTAATTTTTGATTTATAGCCAAAAACTTACAGCTTGTTTCATAACAAGATAAAAGTAGGTATACTCTGACAAGTAAAAATGAGCCTGAAGTAAGGAGTTAACATTTGAATTAAAATACTAGAAATTATTAGAAATGGGTGCTTAACTTAGACCAGCTCCTGCTTAAATTTTGCAACAAACCATTAAGGTCTTGCTAAACATTTGTTTAGGGATGTCTGCGTCTCTGTGTATATGATATCAACAGTTTTCAACAGCTACCATCCCTGTACAGATATATTTGGAGGGGGTGCAGGGGCAGTAATGAAATTTTCATAGTAAAGTGGCTTTCAGAATCCGATATTCATGATGCTTTAAGCAGTCATAAAACAAAGAGCAATTTATCTTCATTGTTACATGTAGAAATTACATGCACTCGCAATAATTCAAGTAATTTTATTTCCTTTTTGTATTCAGACATGTTTCTCTTTATAAAATAAGCATCTGACACAAGTTTGATTGCATCATTTATTAGGTACTTCCAGTCACTTAACAGCCAGTGCCAACGGAGTCATCGTTGACAGTCAGCCTGTAGTCAAAAAGAGACGAGGAAGAAGGAAGAATGTGGAGGGGGTTGATGTCCTCTTTATGAATAGAAATAAACAGCCTAACCATGTAAGTAAACTTCATTCTGTTTCCAAAAAAATAAGCTCAAAATTATTATTATTATTATTATTATTAAATTATTAATGCCTTAATTGAACATAACCAGCTGTCCTGCTCCACAAAAGCTTGTAGTCAAAACTTTCAGGTTTGGGATATTTTTTGCTGCTAGTTTATGATTACACAGATGAAAACTGGAGGAGTGTCATTAAATATTAGATAAATACAATATCAGTAACTGTTTTTAAAATGTAACTATAATTCTGATGAACTTTAACAATGTATTATTAAAAATTTGTGGCTTGACATAGCAACCTTTGGACATACCTGCCTGCAGCTCTGTTATGGGGCCTCATTGGGCAGTGACTTGAAGGGATTTCTTTGGCATGAGCAAGTTCTTGAGTGTGATCTGCCAAACTGTGCCTTCCATTGACTCATGCATGAAATAATTGTGATGGCTTGTTTTCAGTGCAGTAAAGCAGATGTTTTTAATTTCTCCAGGTTAATCCAGGTATTAACTCCTGCCAGGTTGCTGCAGGAATAAACCCAGCACTCACTTACACACAGTCCCAAGGCATGCTCGATGCAGAGAGCCCAGTTCCTGTTATTAACCTAAAAGATGGAACAAGGCTTGCAGGTGATGATGCCCCTAAAAGAAAAGATTTAGAAAGGTGGCTTAAAGAACATCCTGGATATGTTGAAGATTCAGGAGCTTGTATTCCTGTGAGTATTTCTTTCACTTCTCCCTAGCTAAATAGTACAATAGTTCACATATTATGTATTTTGGTTTGTATTCTGTGTTACAGGGAATTATTTCCTTGTTCTTCTGTTCCACATAGGAAAAGGAAAATGTCCATTTCTTTTTACAGTGTGAGGTCTCCAAGCCTTCCTTTTGTCTCACAAATGTAATTGTCAAGAAAAGCAATACCAAATCAAGACATTTGATCTTTGTATGATTTCACTTAGTATTTAAAAAATTATCTAGGACAAGAAAACTGATATTACTGTGGTACTGATGATAGGAGGTGAAAATGTGTAACAGTATAGTGATGTACAAAAGGATTAAAGAACTTACTGTGGAATGCATCTCATACTTAGAGTACAGTGCTGTGGTAGTGATGTTTGTGTGGGTATGATCTTCTCATACTGTTGCTTCTGAATTTGACACTTTTTAATGTAAGAAAATCATATGTGTGATATCTGGAATAACAACTTTCCTTCTCCATGAAGATGATACAAAGCAGCAGCAATCATCCAGACAGTTAAAGCACTGTTAAAAACTGAAAAATTAGTAAAGCAGTGGGCAGAGGCATCAGAGACATAATGTAGTGCTGTTTATTGGACTGCTTACTAAATGATTGTGATTAGTGAATAGGTACTGGCTTTAAAATATTTCTGAAGTTGAAGTTGGCTTCAAATTAATACCTGGCTCAAGAGAATGCACAGAGATCTTACTGTTTTTAAAGCAGTTATATCAGAAGGATAATTGGCTTTTTAATTCCTTTATAACAGAGGATGCAGCTGCACGATGGGAGACCCAAACAAAAAAGACACCGTTGTCGAAACCCCAATAAACTGGATGTTAACAGTTTGACTGGTGAAGAACGTGTTCAGCTCATAAATAGAAGAAATGCAAGAAAGGTATTTATTCATGATACTGTTCCCATTCTCATACTCCCCAAATGAAAAGTTACTCCAGATGAAGAACTTGGTATACCACACTTGCTAAGATTTTCCCAGTGTACACATGAAAGGTTTTTGTTGTAAAGTTTTGGCGCAGAACAAAAACATCAATTACAATCTTCTGGTAAATTTTTTGCTACTATGAAAATACGTAAGATACAGATAGAAACTTAGCCCATGGTTTATAGAACTGAACACTCTGTATGATGCAGTGTGTATGCCATTGACTCAGACAGAGGCAGGGCCACTAAAATACATGTTCAAAATATGTGATCCAAGTGGCAACCTTGTCAGAATTTTAATTTTTTTTTTGTGATCTTCTCATTACTATTTTTGACAAAATTGTTTTGGTAGTATATCTGACATAGAAACTTGTCCTTTGGAATTGAGGCAGTCCTCTGTACTGGATGACTTTGCTTTTTGCTTTTTCCAGTTATGTCTGCCATTTGCCCTTTATGGATCCACCAGTAGTATTGGCTGTCAGTCACATTTCTATGTGAAATGGTAGGGGAACAGGACAACAAAAGAGGAAGGGGAATTCTTGTGTCAAAGGCAGCAGTGAAGATGTGAGAGCAGGCATTGAATTGAATTTTTGTGCAGGTGGTCAAAGTTTGGGAACAGCACAATGCATTTGAACAGGCTTTGGGGAAGGCTGAAGGCAATATTCAAGAAAAGCATGCAGAACATCACTGGTGTCTGTTGAGCAGATCTGGCAGATGTGCTTGATGGTGTCTTTGAATGTCAGTGTAGCACCAGAGCAGCAGCCCAGGGGGAACCTTTGAGCTGTTGTGTCCATGTAAGGAGCATTTTCCCTTTCCCCTGTGGCACTGCCAGCTTCTCTTTTTGTTAGAGCAGCTACAAGGGAAGCAGGATGGGGTTTTTTTGTTGCTGCTATATTAAGGTCAGGAGCTTTGTCCATCTGTACAGGAGAGCGAGGCAGAATTTGAGTCTTTAATCTCTTCAGTGTATTGAGACAGCAGCTCTGAAGGGGAACCAGAATGGTTGTGAGTCTCTTGAAACTGAGATCTGTGGCTGCTCTTCAAGAGCTGTGCCCTGAGGGATCTTGTCAAAGTTGAAGATCAAGGAGTGAGAGATATGATCTCTGTTTACTGTGAAAACCTGTGTTTTCATGATGGCTTTTTTCCTCTCAAATTTCCACTCCATAGCTGGTACTTGGGAATTTAATTAATACCAGGTTTTCTATATATAAGTTGTCTCCAATTTCTGTATATTACCAAACCTGTTTTTTCTCATTTACTTTTTTAGTTCTGTAATACTTTTGAGTAGCAGGGAGTGAGGGACCAAAAGTAGCCTAGAAAAATACGAGTTTAAGTTGCAGTTTATAGAGAAAGTTAAGCAGGAACTGGAAAATCTTCTTTTTTTTCTTTCTGGACCTGAATAATACCTCTCATTAATTTAAAAGCCTCACTTTCCTGCTTATATGCTTTTATTAGGATATGCTGTTTAGTAACTTTAATTTGGCCTTTTTTGCATGAAAAAAACCTCAGGAACTTAATTCATGATGGCAGAGCCTCTTGAATATTTTTAGAAGTTGACTGAGATGAGAGAATAGGATTTATATACTGAATAAAGGAAAAGCTTAACAGGGTTGTGCTTACAACCTTCTTGGTAATACTTGGACCACTGTTCTCTGTTCATGTGGTTACTCTTCCATTCATTGCGTGTCTAAATAAATATTAAATATTAAACATCAGTGGGAATGTCAAATACTGAAGTCTTGAATTGAGTTCAATAGATGAGTTTGAGTTTAGTAGATTTAGAACAAATCACATACATATCTATCACCAGGAGTCAGCCAAAAGCTGCACCATGCTCCATGATAATTTGAAGTGAGGCTTTATTTGTACCGTGTAATTCAAAAGGTAAAAATGAAACAGTGTCAGGTATTAATGTTGCCTTTTTTCTTATCAGTTGTCACATATTCACTGACTTCTATCTTCTGATTCTCAGGTTGGGGGTGCATTTGCTCCCCCTCTGAAGGATTTGTGCAGATTCTTGAAAGAAAATCCAGAGTATGGAGTGGCTCCTGAGTGGGGAGAAGTGGTAAAACAGTCTGTAAGTATTTGCAGAATAAGATAACCATGACATTAAATCTATCTGAAAGAAAACAAGGCAAATAGAAAAAAAATGCATGCCAAGAGGTGTGATTTTCATTTCTGGTATTACATTAACAGCAAACATGAGTCAGTGTCAGCTTTTTGCCAGCTTAGTTCAGTAAATGCTCTGCTGGTACAGCTGGAATAGGAGGAAGGGGTGGAACAGTGACTGGCAACCTCAAATTAGAGATTTTGTTAAAGATGCTCTAATACTGTGATTTCTCATGTCTTAAATATAGCCCAGTGGCTTTTAGCAAAGATATTAGCCAAGAAATCATTTAAGAAAGATAATACTTTCTCTAAAGTTCCAGTTGGGAACCAAAAAAATGCTTAATTTTAAATACTTATTTTACTTTTAGCATGCACCTATGAGAAATCAGGATAGTGAGGATACTATCAGTTAGTCTTGCCTTGAAGATAAGGACATATTTTGAACTTCAAGAAGTTGTGTTGTATAGTGTACACCTCTGAATAGAGGTATAAATACTAGCAGAATTACTTTGAGAAAGTAGTAGTTATCTGCAGTAGAGAAGAACAGAACTTGAGTTCTGAATTTCTCAGGTTGCATTAAGCTAATACAGATCAGAGTTTTTTGCTAGGGGAAAAAGGCAGTTGTACCATGGTATTGAGTAATATTTGATCTTATGATTGCCTTTTTAAAAAGGAAATTTCAATGCATTTTAAGGGGAATACTGGTGTTCATTGCAATTCTTTGTTATTAGGTAGGAGGTCTTAAAGTGGTGAAGCAATACTATGCAAATCCTAAATAGAAGTACTAAGAATTTAATTTAAATTCAGGTTGAGTCTTTATTGTTTTTTCTTCAGTTTATGGATGAGATGAAATATGAGGACATTAAAGAGACACTAGCAAAAATAAAAAGGGCTCAGAGATTGTTGGTCCGTGTGCAATCACACATATTTAACTTTAAATTGAAAACTAATTAAACTGTCAAACGATTGCTGTGTGATAATATTTCAAAGCAATGCTAGTTTAGATCTTAGATGGAGCTGGCTCCTATAATTAGCTATATTTGGCTCGATGTGCCAGGAAACCATGAAGGGTGGGTTGGCAGAGGGTGTGAGAAGAGCCCTCACAGTGGAGATGGGCCTTCAGACATTTGGGATGCACGGGGTCAGCCCAAATTCCAGGGAGCTGAATGCAGATGAGGCCTTTGCCAGCGCTCTGTACGCTCGAGTTCTCTGTCTGCTTTTCCTTTGCCATCCTGGAGCTCCCGGATCGCACTAAAGTGCCGCTGTGTCTCTGCAGGGCTTCCTCCCCGAGGGGATGTTCGAGCGCATCCTGACGGGCCCGGTGGTGCGGGAGGAGGTGAGCCGCAGGGGCAGGCGCCCCAAGAGCGAGATCGCCAAGGCCACGGCGGCCGCGGCCGCAGCCTCGGCGCACAGCGTGTCCGTGAACCCCCTGCTGGCCAACGGGCTGCTGCCCGGTGTGGAGCTGCCCGGCCTGCAGGCCCTGCAGCACAACCTGCACAACCTGCAGTCGCTGCAGGTGACGGCGGGACTGATGGGAATGCCGGCCGGCCTCGCTGCCGCCGCGGGAGAGGCCAAGAACGTGGCGGCCATGTTCCCCATGCTGCTGTCGGGGATGGCCGGGCTGCCGAACCTGCTGGGCATGGGAGGGCTCCTGACAAAGTCCACGGAATCCGCTTCGGAGGAGAAAAAGGGAAACGATTCGAAGGAGACGGATGCAAAGAAGGAAAGGACAGAAGACCAAAACACGGACACTGGTGGTGAAAACTCTGTTTCCAGTTCTCCTTCGACATCCTCTGCCGCCGCAGCTGCCAATCCTCTCTCTCTTAACCCTTTACTTTTGTCCAACATACTTTACCCAGGGATGCTTCTCACTCCAGGCCTTAATCTTCATATCCCAGCTTTGTCTCAGTCTAATATTTTTGATGTACAGAACAGTGAAAGCAATGACACGGGCTCAGCCAAGCCCACAGAAGAAAAGGAGGAAAATTCTAGGGTTAGAGATCAGGAAGACAAAGGGGGAACAGAGCCAAGCTCTCACAATGAAAACAGCACAGATGAGGGTTCAGAGAAAGCAGATGCTTCATCTGGATCTGACAGTACATCGTCTTCATCTGAGGATTCGGATTCGAGCGATGAAGACTGACCCCAGACTCTGCACTTAAATTATAAACTGATTTTGAATTTATTCTTTAATTATTTCATTGTAAATAACCCAGTGTTGAGTGCATCAATGATTTACTGACCGAACATTTCAGTATTTGTTTAGAAGTGCAAACTGCTTTCAGAGACGTTTTGCATGTAATATTTCTTGAAGTTCATAAGTTTCTGAACTTGTATGTACTATCAAATACACAATGGTGTAAAATTACAACAAAAGGCATTATAATTTTGTTGGGGGGTTAATTTTATGAAAATAATGCTCAAGTAAGAGCTGTATATTTAATATATTTGCAGTGAACACAGAATACTTTATGCATATTATTGATTTAATTTGAATATAGTTTTACAGCCTCCTTGACACTTATAATTTACAGATCAAAACTCAGCAATAATTTGGGCAGCTAATGAATGTCATGAAAGCTGTAGAATCTACATCACCATCCATTGCTTTAATTACATGAAAATGCTCTAGTGTTGTGATGCACTGCTGTTTCCAATTCAGGTACAAGTGTGTTTAAAAGAAGATAAATTTTTCCCAATTAGCCAATTAAACTGGCTACCTGTTACCTCAGCTGAGTTAGTTTAGGAAGTTTACATTGGTTTCTATTACTTGTTTTCAGGTTTTGTTTTGTTTTTTAAAGACATCCTGTATAGCATGTTAAAATCTGAGTTACTTGAGATCAGACTGTTGGGATTTTCTTTCCCCCTTATTGCAGCTGTTCTCTTTGACAGCAGTAAGGGGGAAATAAAGCAAAAATTGTCTTATCTCATGCTACTTGGCACCAGGTCTATTTAGTTTACACCTTGCAAAGTTTTGGGCTCCCTCTGCAGAATTAAAAGTCCCAAAATGAGGAGTAGTTTCCCCAAGACTCAGAAGAGGCAAACTGTCATAAAGTGCCACTGAAAAGACCTTTCAACACTGCATAATTCATGTAAAAATTGTTTGTTTGCTTTGTTTGTGTAGATTTCTATTTGTGTTTTATGTCATAAAACCTCCTGGAGTTCCCAGTTAATAATGGTAAATAAAGTACAGATAGTTTTGAACTCCTTTTGAGTTTAAACTTCTCTGCAGATTTAAATCTGACTAAATATTATCCAAAATCATTATTGGGATATCACTTCATATATTATGCTGAGTTACCCACTAAAGAAAAAAGCACTTTGAATAGTAAGGAAGACAAATTATTCCTAGAAACCACAGTAACAGGGCATAAGGCATCTCGTTTCAAGTCCAAATCCTTAGAACCCTTTACTATACAAAATCTGTCTAAGATTTGATGTGTGATATGATTCCTCCTTCTTCTTAAGCTGCTATTACTCTGACACAGTCGAGGCCCAGATTCACATTTACAGAACTTCTGAACTGACTGAGACTTCAGGTGACCTTGGTTACATCATTTGCGGTCCAAGAATAGGCAAGTGTTAAGAGAAAATAGATACAGGTACTAGTGAAAGTCATGGAAAAAGCTTTACAAAGGGATAAATTTAAAAATAAAAAACAAAAACTGTATATTTTGATATAGTTCTGTTGCTTGCTTGTACAGTAAAACAACTGTGTTGTTTTTTATCAAGAACTTTACCAATGAAATATAAGTTTCTATGTGCAAAATAACTAGCCCCATGATTAGAAGCAGTATTAGATGTAATTACACAATTATACAAGTACCATTTGGATTGTGCTGGTTACGTATTTTCCCAGATAGTATTCTGATTTTTGGCCCTTCATGCAGTGTCTTAGCAATAGTGAAAATCAAAAACTGCCAAGAGAAGGGGGTAGCCAATTCTTCGTCATTAAAAGAAAAAGTATTTCATATTTAATATTTTGCCCTTTGTGTAATATAGCACTTTTATTTAACTAGGATGCATCTATGAAATAGCCAAAGTTTTACAAGCAGTTATTAACTTCGTTTGCTGATGGAGTATGTCAACAATACCATCACTTCCCACCCTTCCCCCACAAAACAAGTCCTAAATCTTGTGGCTAAAACCTAATTTATATCAGATTTATGAAATAAAGTATTTTCCTATTATGGTCAAGTAAGTTTGGTTACTGTTCTAGTGATTCTTTCTATGTAATAAGGCAATTACAGTTTCAAGTAATGAAGGCTGATGTAGACTTGAACATAATTATATTTGGGTTATTTTTCATCAGTTTGGTCCAGAGGGGGGAAAAAGTGTCCCACTATCAGCTAAACTATATGCAAATACGGTTGTATAAAGTTAAGGGTTATAAGGAAACCTCAGTAGAATTACACTAATACTGAAGTTAAAATTAAAAGGATATCCAAGGTGATGATAAAGTGTGTGTTGGTAGTTACTAAAAAAACCTTAGCTGTTATTGCCTTGTATTTCTATCCCTTGTTTCAGGCTTCATGATCCAAGTCTTAGTCCAGGTTTTTTTTGGACATTTGCAATATTTGCCAGTTGTGTTCTGTGTAGTCTGAATTTGCTTTCTGTAGTTGAACAAGCGTCTTAAAAAGTCATTTGTAATTTATTGAATTACTTTCTATGATGTTCTATAGAGCAAATGGAAGTTTAATTATTTTTTATTAAACATATTCTTTGACTACCCGTGATGTCGGCCTCAGTATGTGAAAGTAATGCTGTGTAAGGATTAAACATGGATCTTCCAGCAGCAAAACTCAAGCTTTCAGTGCTAAGTTTTAAAACTGAAATTATTCTTAAGACCTTAGAAAACCCTGCAAACAAGCCAAGGACATAACACACCTACTGCCCAAGACCATGGTTTACTCTTGTATAATTTTACTGGGAATCAATTCTCTCTAATTCTCTTATCTTACAATCAAACCAGCTGTTACTCCCACCCTTCAGTACTTATGCTTAGAAAAGAATGTATGGTCTAGGTTCTGGGCCAAAAGTCGCCTTAATTTTAAATAAGCGTGTTAGCAGTGAAGTAAGTACCTTTTCAGACTTTAAAAAAAAAAAAAACAACAACTTTGCATTACTTTCCACATCTTTATTAAAGCTTTTAATTATGTACACAGCACTTAACTATTGTATTTCACACAGGGCACAGACATTGCTTCTGAACCCAAGTTGTCTCCTGCTTGTCCTGTGCCACCTGGCATTGCATTTGAATGATTCAGTGGTATCCTTATGGATTTCAGTCTGAATTTTGTCTTCATATCCTGATCATCCTTTTTGAGCTTCTGCAGATGAGTGCACAGGTGATAGAAGGTCACGTATACATGAGCTCTGTTCTCAACTTCTGTTTTCCATGGAAGTCCTGCAAAATCTCTAATAGTACTTTTTAAAATTTGTTTTAGAATCCACTTGTCTTGGTCTATAAATTAAAATATAAGGATATTTTTCAGTGGAAATATTCCCAAGAAAGGTGTTGTAGGCACTATATTGGGGGTTAGTTTCTGGCACTCCTTTGAAATTTTTCTAAAGTGTATGTGGGGTATGATGATTAGAGAAGCCTCTTAACAAGGTGTCCAGGGAAAAGTCCTATTTGTTTTATTTTGTGTCTGAGAAAATGATTTGTGCCGTGTTATTTAGTAATACATTTTTGATGGATTGCTCAGTGTGACCATGCTGATCACCCATTAAAAGGAAGGTTTGATGAAGGTCTAATTCAAGCTGTAGCAAGATGAAATGTGCCTGGTGTTCGGGCTTAATATAAAGGGATCTACAGGGTAGTGTTACATTAACTTATTTGTGATGTGCAAGTTACTAACAGCTAGTTTATAGGCAGTTTCTGATCTAGTTCGATTACACCTATCATTACCTTCCACATGAGCAGGCTGTTTCAGTGCAATGTGGGATTTACACTGCTGTAGCTGACCAACATTTAAAATTTTACATGTGTGCATTGCTGGACCTTGGGCTGGCAGTGTTGTCTGTAGAGCAGACTAATTGTACTGGTGTAGCCACAGGAGTTTGCAAAATAACTGTCCTGGCTTATCTAAATGTCCCTGATGTTACACAAACAGGCAGTATAATTTCTTTGTTACGTTTAGAGGAAAAGAAAATAAAGATAACAGCTTTCCAAGTTCTTTTCATGATTTTTTTTTATTGAATGCTGCCTCCTTTCAGGTTCTTTCATGCAAGGAAGGAAGGAAAATATAATGCCCAAGATCCTTCATGAAGTTAAACTGGAAAATGAGGATTTGTTTGCTCTGCCTCCTGTGCGCTTCCAGTGTGAACGAGACCTGACAGTGCACAATTCTCATTAGTGCTCCAGGTAAGGTCTCACTAACCAAAGGGAGGCTGGTTTGGGAGATTCTTGGGATCCTAATGATAGATACAGTGTCATCAGCTAGAGAGATGAGAGCACTTCCCCTAGTGCTCACCAAAACTGGTAACAATCCTCACACTGTTTTCTGCTCTCAGACAATAAAAACATTTGATTTGTCAGCTCCTCTGCTTGACAGTGTTTGACCTGTGTGCAGCAGCTCAAAGCAGGGGCAAGAGCATGCTCCTGGGGAAGATTTCTGAGACTACAGGACAGAAAAAATGTATTTTACTGGGGGCTAGCCAAGCAGCTTTGAGGGACTGAGGCTGAGGGTGTTTGTGGCTGTTACTTGTCATACTGGTAGATCTAGCAGTAGTCAAAATCATTCAAATAATTAATGTGCCATATGAGGTAACTATTATTCTTGCATCTTTTTAATGGGGGATGAGTGGGAGGGAAAGAGGGGAGAAGTGGAGAAATAAGTGAAGCTAAGTTCTCAGGGATAAAAAACATTTCACTAAAATGGTTCTTGTCTTGAGTTTTCAGTATGCCATTAAATGAAAACTTTTTTGAAAAGTTCTCCACACAAGAGCAGTCACGTTAAACCATTTCTTCATGAAGTCCTGATGCATGAAACCATAGGGAAGTACACAGGTGTAATCACAGCATAATAATCTTCCCTTTAACCCCAGCTTTATCTTTGAATATTCTGAGGGTTTGATCTTCCTTTTTTTTTATATGAGGGATTTTTAAAGAGCAGATGAGTATTTCTCAGTAGAAATTAAATGCTGTAATAAGTTATTGCTGCTTTGTGTTTTAGTAGATAGTGTAAATTTAAAGCCCTACATCATTTATATAGTCTTTTGGGTGGCAGAGAGCTTCCCACAATGGTCTGCATAACTCAGAGCAGGAACCTGGCCTCGCTGCAAAGTTCACAGCTCCTCTGTGTTATAGTAAAAGATGTAAGATTAAACACAACCTAATCACTTGTTTTTAATGTTGTAAGTTGTTCTGGTAGTCTGGGGACTGCAGGTTTGGGGTCGGAGGGGACCCTGCTGGTATCACCATCTTCCAGTGCCAGCTCGGGCTTTCTGCAGTTCTCAGTGCTGGGTACTGATTGTATTTGTGTCCTGAATCACATCTCAGGTCAGTCAGATCATCTTTTCTTGACATTTATTTTTCCCTGAAGTTTTCAGTGTTCATGAAATACCAGTAATACAAAATCAAAGTGACAGAGTCAATAAATCTCTTTTAATCAAGTGCAGCCTGTTTTACTGATCACTTAATTGACATCTACCTGCTCTAGGACTTAAATCTTATTTTTGGCAGCCTCTTCTTTGCTCAGCTGGGACTTGACCAGTGGGAGCTATTTCTGTCTTTCCTATCCCTCGGTGCCTCTGTACAGCCTGTACCCTGTGTATATATTTGTGTGTATATTTGTGTACAGCCCGTACTCCACACTCTGTGTACATATTTGTGTACATATTTGTGTATGTATTTGTGTACAGCCCGTACCCCGCACGCTGTGTATATATTTGTACATATTTGTGTACATATTTCTGTCTAGCCCGTGCTCCGCACTCTGTGTACATATTTGTGTATATATTTGTGTACAGCCAGTAGCCCGCACTCTGTGTACATATTTGTACATATATGTACATATTTGTATATATTTGTGTGTATATTTTTGCCCAGCCCCTGCCGGCCCTGGCCGCTCTCGGCCCGTTCCGGGCTCCCCTCACGCTCCCGGCCCCACCCCGCCCCGGGCGCGCTCCCGCTCCGGGCCGCGCGCGCGTCTCGCGGTGCGTGCTAGGCGCGCGCGCCTGCGCGCGGCCGGGGCGGGCGGGCGCCCCGCGGGCCAATGAGCGGGCGCGGCGCGCGGCGGGGGCGGGGCCCCTCCCTCGGTGTTTGGATTCGAACGCGCGGGGCGGCGGCGCAGGCGCGGTGCGCGGAGCGCGGCGCTGCCCCCCAGCGGCGGGGCGCGGCATGGCGGGCGAGGACGCGGCCGGGGCCGAGCCGGGTCCCGCGGGGGGCGCCGCCGCCGCCCCGTCCCCGCCGGGCGAGGACGGGGAGACCCGGCAGCGCTACGAGGAGCTATGCAGGAGCCTCAACATGGACGAGCGCGCCCGCGCCGAGGCCTGGCTGAGCTACCAGAGCATGAGGCGCAACTACACCCTGGAGGTGAGGGGGGGTGACGGGGCCGCGGCCGGCCCGGGGGGAGCGCGGCGGGACGCGCGGGTGAAGTGCGGAGGGAAGGGACGGCGGTGGAGGCGCGGCGGCCTCTCCCCCGCACCGCCTGGGCGGCCGGGAATAGCCATCGCAATTGGGAGTCGTAGCGGCGGAAAGGTGTTAAAAATGGAGCACCCGGTCGCTGCGGTGCTTCGGCTCTCCGCGGTTCGGCCGCGGAGCGGCGCGGTGGCCTCGGCCGGCGCCGCTCCGCAGCCGCGCGGGGCCCGCGGAGATGCCCCGCGCAGGTGTGAGCGCATTTGTGAGCTGTGTTCTGGGGGCTTGGCACGGCCCGGGCTGGTGGCTGGAGGGTAAAAGGTGACGGCTAGAAGGTAAAGGGCAGAAGGTAAAGGGTTGTCGCGTCGTTCTTGAAAACAGGAACACGCGGTGACGCGCCCGGGTGCTTCGGAAGCTCCTTTTATCGGTGCCTTCCTATAGCAAAAGTGGCGCTTGTGATAAGCCCCGGCAGGTCCCGGGGCCCCCAGGGCTGCCCGCCGGTGACCGGGCGGCTCTCGGGGCAGAGCTGCGGGGCCGGGGCCGCCCGTGAGGGAGGAGGAGCCGCTCGGGCAGCGCCGCTGTCACAGCGCGGGCGGGCGGCGATGCTCGGGGCGAGCCCTGCCGTGCCCCCGGAGGTGTGCGCTCACCCGGGCCCGCGGCAGCACGGAGCCCGACAAAACCACAGCAGCATCGGAGTCAGGCTGGCCCCTTGTTTTACCCGTCCTTTTTTCCACTGAGGTGTTACTCTTTGATCAAAGACGGAGAATAAAATTTCAAGTGCTCATTAGAATTAATTTGTCTTTAGCTACCAGATTGAATAATTGTGTAATACGGAGCAAAATGGAAGCGTTTTTCTTTTTCTGCTGTCCGTTCAGGACAGAAGATTGTTTTGGTTGCAATAACTGTAGCCTTTCTCTTTTTTGTTGTTACCTTTTTCTTTTAAATTCGAGCAGTATAAAATGCTGTAGAACAACACTAAAAATATATTTTTCATATACTCAAAATGTATTTCACAGTTTGAGTCAAATGTGAAATTTATAATGGTAACTAGTAAGTTTAGTTTTGATGCAGTTCAGTGTTTAGTGTCTATTTAGCACCTGTTTTGTTGCAGTTAAAAACCCAAAGCACAACAGAAGTTTGAAACAGCAAATCAATTTTCTCACTGGTTAACCTTCATCTGTTCAGGACACAGTGCTTTTCCCCGATGTTGGGCTAGCTGAAAAGCACGTGTTTGTTTTTAGTGCAGTTTTTTAGATGCCTGATGTTTTGTTTCACAGGGAAATGACATGCATTGGCTGGCTTGTGCCTTGTACGTGGCTTGCAGGAAAGCGATCCCAACTGTGAGCAGGGGAACGGCAGAAGGAAATTATGTATCCTTAACCAGAATCCTGCGCTGTTCAGACCAAAGGTAACTTATTCTTGCTGATTTTTAGACACTTACAAAATCTCGAAGGGTGTTTATCACCTTGTGAAATTGGAAATGGAGAATAAAAGCTAAATGTGTTTCTTGTTTCCTGCTTTTGAAGATAGACTTTATATCCCCAGAATGTTTGTGTTAGAGCTCACTGTCACAGAAGTTAGGGCAGCTCCTTTGGCTCAGTACTATGTTCATAAAATCACTGGTTTTCAAAATAAGAGATTGACTTCCTTCACTCACAGGAGAAAGAAGCCAGTCACTGAAGAACAGTAAATTTTGGGGGTGTGCAGAGCGTGGACTTCTCACATGAGAAACCATTTGTATAGTTCACTGTGAAAATGTTCACAAGATTTATCTCTGTTTTTGCATAAGAAAACTTCACCTTTCACATGGTTTTGCTAAAGTCACTAAATGAGGTCAGAATCTGATGAACAAATTTGTGTCAATGTTTATGTCTATAAAGTAATAAAGAAAAGCTTCTGAAATAATTGAATTTATTTATTAGCAATCTCATTGTGTTCTAAAAATTCCATAGATTGTCACAAAATTAAGAATGAATGTTCTTATGTACTTCTTATCCCATTTCGTCTGCTGTTGAAGCATTGCTGCTAAAGTGTTCCTTAATAAGCTTTTATTTTCCAAATTAGAAATTCAGGGTATTAAATGTTGATAAATTGGTTCTGTGATCTGAGCTATCAAGACTAATAACACTGAAAAAGAAGGTGTACATAAAGAAGTAGAAAAGGAATTAAAGCCAAATTTGCAAAGTGCAATTTACTAAAACTTAAGAGGTTTTTCATACTTTATAGAATATTCTTAGCATTGTATATCTTAAAGGCTGTTTTATTTAAATTAATAAATTATTCAGAAAAACAAGTCTGATTTCAGATTAATCTAACAGTTGGAGTTGATTTTGTCATTGTGAGAGGATGCCAGACCTGTGAGTACACAGTTAATGTGGTTATCAGCCCAGCATCTAAAAATATTTCACGAGCTGTCTGAGCTGAACCATGAGCAGGACTGGCTCTGAGTTCATTGTCATGTTTGCAGTGCCACCATTTCATCAGTAGTTTGGGCAGTAGAAATTGCACTTTTGTTGAAAATGTAGAGTTTATTTCTGCAGGAGAAACAAACGGCCTGTCTGATCTAACCCATTCGGTATTTGCAGCTTGATTGAGTTTTTTAACAAGATGAAGAAGTGGGAAGACATGGCAAATCTTCCATCCCAGTTCAGAGAGAGAACTGAGAGATTGGAGAGGAACTTCACCGTTTCTGCAGTCATTTTTAAGAAGTATGAGCCCATTTTTCAGGACATTTTCAGGTATCCTCAAGAAGATCAGCCTCGTCAGCAGAGAGGAAGGAAACAGAGGTGGGTTTCTGTTGTTTCCAGACTGATTGGAGAGTATTACTGTAGTGAAAATATAATGAAGTTGCTTGTTTGTCTTAGTATTTTGACTGTATTTTCATAGTTGTTGTTTATAATATTAGAGTTGGTTTTTTCTTGCTTGCAGCAAATTTTTAATCTCTTTTTCAATTTCAGATCTGACAGGGGCAGGAAATCCCAAAGCTGCTGAGTTTCTGATGTTTTGTGGCATGGGGGAGAGGGGAGAGATTTCAATCAGCCTGTAGGCAAGGGAAGCACTGGTGTTGTAAAGATGGGAAAGACAGGAAGGATCTGATCCTTTTATGATCTGCATGGCTTTATTAACTCATAGTACTGCTCAATCTGTTTCACTGCCCAGTAACTCCCATGGATTTCTTCCTAGCTGCAGATCTTGTGGGTACTTTACTTTATAGTAGAAGCTTTGTTTCTTTGTTACTGTTTCTATTTGGAGTGCAGTGGAATTGAACTTGCAGGCTGAAACAGGGGTTCCAGACTAAACCTCTAAATAGGGGTTCCAGTTGTGCCTAGACTAAACCTTTTAGGTTTTGTGCATCTTTCTGTATTTCCCTTAGGCAGGGCTTGGTGGGAAGGGTGTAAGATTTTTGCCACCCTGTAGTAAAGCTTAGTTTTCTCTTTGAATTAGTGACTCTTATATGATGTTCTCTCAGTTCTGATTCGTTGAGCTCATTGTCTTCTTGCTGTATTTCCCTCCAACAGACGACAACCATGTACTGTGACCGAAGTTTTCCAGTTCTGTTGGGTCCTGTTTGTTCATGCCAAAGGTGAGGGATCTGAAATGCATCAGACATTAGTCCTTATTTTATAGCAGTCCTTAAAACACCCAATAGCTGCAGTGTACATATAATCTTATTGTAAGAGCAGCCTTATAAGAACAGTAGAGAATTTCAGATGTGTTTCTTGATGGTGATTGTTGGGAGAAAAAGGAAGGAACAGGATTAAATCCTCATTTTAGGTTTCAGTTGTGCAGTCACAGCATGTGTAGTCTAAAATCTTTCCTCATCAAATCTGTGTCTTAAAGAGTTTCCACATCCCTAGGCCTTGTTTCAGGTCCTGGTGAGTGTTCACTGAGAGTGATGCATAAGTAAGGTAGTGCTTTGGGGAAAATAAAGACAATATTGATATTCCACATGGAAAGAGCATCATTGTAGATCAGATCCACTGATAATGTCCAGTAACTTGATTTTTTTTCATAATATAATACCTATCAAAGGAAACCCAATATTTTTATTTCTTCAAGGAAAAGGATAAAATGATTTTTTTTTGTTTTGTTTGGGAGTGTGTGGTGGGATGTGTTTTTTCAAATTTAAAAGTGAATCAGTGTTAAGATTCCTACAGTGTGCTATGATTTCCTTAACTGGTGATTTTGAGGCTAGGACAGAGTAGGCTGTGGCAGTATTGAATGGCCTGGCACTAATTTTGTTCAGCACAGACCTTTGTTGACAAAGCCTTTCTTTCAGCACTGTGCCACACTGCAGAGGGTTCCTGGCAGCAGAGCTGGACCCTCAGCACCACATCCCTGCAAAAGTCAGGCAGGTGTGCTGGGGCACAAGTGCTGCTCTGAGCACTCCATCCTGTGAGGAAGATGCCTTTTTGTAAGGCTGCAAATTCCCCCTTATTGGGCAAGAGAAGTCTTTCCTAAACAAGGGTGGTGCTCTCAGCCTGAAACACAGCATGATTTCAGCCACTGATCCCAGCAGAGTCAGTGCTGTACTTATTTCCAGTCAGTCAGGACTTCACTGCCTTAGCACAGGTAGGCAGCTGTAAGTAGGTCAGTCTGGAAAATCACTGGTTTTTCTTTTCCTTCTGTGAAGTCTGCACTTCTGTGGGAAGATTGGATGGTTGACAAGGTGCAGAGGGACTTTATGGTTCTTCCTGTTGCTAAGTTAGTGACTGATATGTTTGAGTAAGTGCATCATCCATTGACTACATGGTAATTCCAAGCAGTTTCAGATGTGGTAACTAACCCTGTGGAGAATACCATGTTGATAACACATCCAAGTGAATTCTACAAGGAAAAGGAAAAATTACAGTGCATAGAAGCTGTAAGATTACTAAATGATTATTAAAGTGTGGCAGCACTTTAAAAATGGAAACTATTTGTTTGTAAAAGTGTTGACTATTAAGGCCTTGGGTGTTGCTGTGAGGTTTTGTGCTGTGTGGTTTGGGGGTGGGCAGTAAATCCTTATCACAGCAACCACACAGCAGTGGCAGGCCCAGGCTTGTCTGCTCCTGCAGCCCATTGCCTTCAGTTCATGCACTGCACTCTGAGGGAGCCCCTTGTTCACTGGGACTGCACTTCAGCAAACTGTTTGTAAGAGCTGCCCTTCAAACTCTTTCATTTCTTTCTTTAAAACTGATGGGGGAAGAAAATCTCTGTTTTTTTATTATTTGATACTTGATATATTTGATATTTTAGTTGTGAAAGGGAGCCTTGTTTGAAATGTCAGCAACAAGAAATTACTATGGAACTACTGGTACTGTGAAATTATATTTATTTCTGTGCTGACAGTAAGTTCTCATGGTTGTGGAATTGATCCTGTGTTATGACAATTACTTTGAGAATTTTATTGATTAAAGATTTGCTAATAGTATTTAGGATTTTCATTACTTTGCTGTGAACCATTAATGACTTGGAAATAACTGATAAGTGGATAAAGTTAATTAAAATTTCATCTAAGGTTCATTATTGTAAATAGTTCAAATAATCTCCATTTAAATAATTTTTCTTCTAGCAAACATGGAACCAGAAAATAACATAAATTTGAGCAAACTGGTATGTTACTGGTAAAAAAATAACAGCATAATTGAGAAAAATTCTCTAATCATGTATCCATGTCAACGTGTTCTAAGTGAGTTTATTACTATATGATAGATTTCTTCAAGAATTTAGAGCTTTTCTTCATAGTGGGCTCAGCCAAGTGATTTGGAGCTTCCCTGAGAAAAAAAGGGAGGGTGGAAAGAGTGGAAGAGTCATTAGTATTTAAGGAGTAATAGAAACATCATGCTGTGCATAAAAAGTGAATTGTGATTTATGTTATTGATTAATTGTATAATTTATTTTACTAAACTCTTTTACTATGGCCACTCCTCTAGAAGAATATCATAAACATAAATGACTTCAGTAAAGAGTCACATACAGCTCTGATTGTAATCTTTGTGCAAGGTGTTAAAAGAGTGAAGAGGTTACAAGGACTCTTTTCTGCAGGAAAATGAGAGATAAAAAATACTTCATAAACCAGGACCAGAGATAGACACAGTCAGCTCCTCTGTAAAGCACAAGAGAAATGAAGTTATGTTTATTACTGTTAATAATGAATATGCCCCCAGCAAATTGTTTTGCAAGAAAACAGATTGTTAAAAAAAAATCTGACTTTAGGTACAGGTTTTTTCTGGGAATGAGGGGCAGGGGCTGAAGGAGGAGACAGTTTCTAGGCCATCTAAAACCTGGATCCAGCCTTGCCAAAGTTAAAGTTGTTTGCAGCAATGCAAAGCTGGGGAAAAGAGGAAAAGTTGAGTCTCAGAACCCATTCTACCCCTCCCTGGCCTTCAGAGCAGAATTTGCTTGGGGCAGGTGCAGTGGGGATCCATGAAGGACATGGCTGTGCCAGGCAGTGGGGCTGGTGCTGCCAGAGTTACAGAAGCAGGATTTTCTTCCTTGGGGCAGCTTGCATTACACAGTTAGTGCTGCTTCAAGTGATTTATGCACTGCTTAATGAGCTTGCTGTGAATGAGGGAGCAGCAACAGCTTATTTAGGAACATTTTGGTAAGGTTTGATTTCAGCACAATATATTTGGGTTCCTTCACAATTGTTGTTTCTGAAAAAGTATTTTACTTTTATATTTGTTATGTGTTTTTGGGAGTCTGCTTTACTGCTTTACTGTGTTGCTATCCAGGTACTTACAGTCATTAACCACTGTGTTTCCAAGATTGCATTAGTGATTGTAATACAAACATCAACAGTCTCTTGGTTAAAAGATTCTTAAATTTTAATTTTTCAAATTTACTTTACTTTATCTGCTAATTTTATGTCTTATGTCTTTCTAATATTGCAGGAAATTTTCCTATGATCAGTGATGACTTGGTCAATTCCTACCATCTCTTGTTATGTGCTTTGGATCTTGTGTATGGAAATGCTCTGCAGTGTCCCAACCGTAAAGAACTCCTGAATCCTAATTTTAAGGGTATGTTGAAAAAAACAAGGTGATTTGAAATACATGAGAACTAATATTTTCTGTATCTGGCTACACAGTTCCATTCCTGTTAATGTAGCATGTAATAACAGACTAGTGAATTCTGTAAATAATACATTAGGTCAAGAATTTGATGTACTGTGGAAATACCCTGGAAGGAAGTTCCAGAGTAATACTTTGAGTTAATGAGGGTTTAATGTCAGTGGAAAAGTGCATAAAGACACAGCCATCACTGGACACAGTGAGACTGGAATGTTCTGCAGTGCAGCAGTTTGGAAAGACCCAGGGCTCAGATAGAAGATTTGTTTCTCTCTCATTTCTGGATTGCTGCTGTTCTCTTTCTGAAGAGAATGGAAGTGTAGGTTGACTTGATAACCACAAATTCAAATGAATGGGGAGAAGCTGCCTTTGAATTTCTGATGTAACTCTTCCCAGGCTTGCACTTCATTTTCAGTGCTGTACAGGATTGGCCAAGTGTAGTGCTTCAGATGTGACCTGGGACCATTATCTCAAATAAATATTGTAGTTCACCAATGTTTGATTTTTTTTTCCTATTAGAATTGATATATGTAATTTTTATCACTCAGTAACTAATGCTTTTAAATCTCTAACTCAAAATTTGCTTTTGATAACATTGCCCAGTTAGTGGGCATTGTGTAGTTCTTTCAAGAGAGCTAATTAGTTGGCTGTTTTCATTTCATACTACCTTGACTACACAGCATTGAAGAATTTAACTTTAATAAGAAAGCAGGATATGGATTTGCAAAATTAAATCATACAATATTCTGAATTGTAGGTCTACCTGAAGACTTCCATAGTAAGGATTATAAAGTATCATCTGATCCTCCCTGCATCATTGAAAAACTGTGTTCTTTACATTATGGATTAGTTTTAGAAGCAAAAGGTATAAAGGAACATTTTTGGAAGCCATATATTCGGAAGCTTTTTGACAAAAAGGTTGGTCAGTAAATTTGTAATATAGAAAAATCTCTCCTTACTTGTTACCTTCAAAACCTTTATAAGAAATGAAGTGCCCATCCTTTGTTCTTAAATGTCTTACAGCTTTTGAAAGGAAAAGATGAAAACCTGACGGGATTTCTGGATCCTGGGAACTTTGGAGACAGCGTGTGAGTGCCTGAGTCCCTGTCTGTGGCGTGGTTTGCAGCAGTGCCCCTCTGTTCCCTGAGCTGAGCACTGGGAGCAGCCATGCCTGGTGTTCAGGATGGCCAGCACTGCCTTCCTGTTCTGGCACTGCTTGGGAGAGGAACAGAGCTTCAAGATGGTGTTACCTGATGGCTGCCTTTATTCTTACGTTTCTCTTTCTGGATTTTTTGTTTGTGTGTAACTCAGAGTTATTATGAAAAAGGTGTGGGAGCACATTGAGTAGGAAGTGGGAGGGAAAAAAATGGGTTTGTTGGTGTTTGGAGATGTTTATGGGTAGGACTTACTTTCTTTTAATGATATAAAAATGGTTCAGTGAAGTTTTTGATATGAGGCTGTGTAAATTTTGAGGAGTTTCCAGGAAATAGGAGTTCTCAGTGTTTTAGTGTGTTCGTCCTGCAGCTGGATAAATGGCAGGGCATCAAATACATAGGGGAAATAATGTCCTTGCCACTGTCATGTATAAGGTCCTGTAGATCTTAAAGGAGCTTCAGTGAGGGTCAAAAGAAATTTGAAGGAGACTTTCCCCAGGCCAGAGCTGTGTTCAGTGTGTGAGCAGATGAACAAAGCAGTCTCAATAAAGGGGGTTTGTCTGCCTTTCCTTTCTGCTGTAGCAAAGCCATCAACAAGGCCTATGAGGAGTATGTTCTGTCAGTGGGAAACCTCGATGAGAGAATTTTCCTTGGCGAGGATGCGGACGAAGAGATTGGAACTCTCACGAGGTGCTTGAACACACCTTCAGGACTGGAAACAGCTGAGAGGGTACAAGTGAAGCATAATTTGCAGCAGCATTTTGACAGGGTGAGTATGGCGTGGTCTGTGTTGCTGTTTTTATATGCCACCCTCCCTGTCTGCCTATGGAAACAGAAATAAAACACACCTCAGAGTGTGGGGAGAAAACGGGTGGAGTATTGGGAGCTGGACCTCATGGTGAAGAATGTCATGTATTTGTTCAGTTACTGTGTGGCTAGGTAAGTAGAAGATGCATTATTTTGCTGTGCTCTAATTGAAGGGATATCCTTGATGTTACATTATTTTAATGTGATGGCTTGGTCTGATGCAAATAAACTAAAATGCTGATCAGAAGGACTTCTCATGTTAAAAGTTAAACTTGCTGAAAGGAAGCCCTGGCTCAGTACACTTCTGCTATGAACAGCTACCTTTGTTACTTGGGCTAGGAAGAGATACTGGAATTTAGGGACGATTTTTGAGATTGGTCTAATTGTTTCACACTCAATTCCAGCATCTGCCTTTCAGCATAGATCACATCCCCTCTGTTTTTACACAACTGTTTGATACAAACATCTGAGCACCACAGACAAATTCTTCATTGCTCTTACCTGAGTCATGGTCTGGTTTGGGCTGTTTCATTAGGAGCCATTTTTTTTTCATAACACAGAGTAAGAATTCTGCAAATTGATGTTTCTAGGTTATGACCTTTATCAAAGTTCACAACAGAGTGCATGTGTATATGTGGTTATTTTTTTATTTTCAGTCCAAATCACTGAGGATCACAACCCCCCTTACTGGCCGCAAGTACATTAAAGAGAGCAACCCATACGTGACACCTGTTTCCATAGCAACCTACAGCCTGAGCCGCCTGCACACGATGCTGGCAGGGCTGAAAAATGCCCCCAGTGAAAACCTGGAGCAAATACTCAGGTAAATTTGGTGTTTAGCCAAATAATCCTATTTTCTATTCTAGTTTTAATAGCAAACATTAATGCTGAACGGTGTAAATTAAAAGGTGAGCCTTTACTACTGGAGTAAAATGGAATCCAGAGAGACATTTACATTTTGAAGGACTGTTCTCTTTATTTAGACTCATCTGTCCTTAGAGATTGATGAATATCCACCATTTAAAACCCAGCAGATCTGGGATTCTCTAACCACAAGCTGCCAGTATAAAATTTTCAAGACCTTTCTTCCTACTTAACAAATGGCACTACCTAGGAAATCACTCCATAGTGTAGGAGATGCAAACCAAACTTTATTCCCCTTGTGGATAAACTGTTTTGCAGTTAGATACATTTGGGTCTGTTTGTATTGCTGTGCAGTATATTTCCATTTTTGTGCTTTCAACATATAAAAAAATAGGGTGGTTTTGGTTTTAGTAGGAATAGTATATTGAAAATGTTTAGTTTTTATTTTCAGGTCATGCTCCAGAGATCCTTCTCAATCCATTGCAAACAGAGTTAAAGAAATGCATGATGTGTACTGTCAGAGCACTCAGTCTGAAGGAGAATTCAGTAATTTTTCCAAAGGTGGGAAACATTTTTCTTACCCATAAAATGCATACACATCCATCTCTTGTAAGGAAGTTTTACATACAGTTTATGCTTTAGCACAAGTGTCTTTTCTACTTCTCTTGCCTTTTCCTGTGTTCTTTAGACACAGCAAATTTCAATGCTGTGTAAAGTTTTATAATCAGCCTTAGTTTGAATCCCTGGAATTTGATCATACTTTCAGCACTAGAGAAGAGAAATTAAAAGGACTTTTAAGTGTACCACTTTTTCTGTCAAGTCTGAGATTATTAGTGAGGCATGGATTTCTGTGCTGGTGAGCAAAATCTGAGTAACTGTAGTCTTTAAAAACCCAACAGCAACTTTGGCTTACATATGAGGATGGATTAGTACAGGTCCTAAAATGCTGCCAGTATGAACACCAAAACATGATTTGAAAAGTTGTCTTGGTAGCTGAAGTGCCTGAAGATGGATTGAATATAAGGAAGATGCTCTTGACCTTGTTTCTTAATAAGACCTTCCTTTGCTCTTGTCAGCTTAGTTGCTTCACTGCTTCTTGTTGGACAGTGCAAGGTGGATCCATACAGGTGCATTTTCTGAATTTGCATTCTGTCTATTCTAGCAACATTAAGGATTGTACATGGTAATACTGATAGCCAAAATCTGGCTCAGTAGCATCTTACTCTGCTCTGCATTCACAAGTCAGTGCAGCGTAGGAGAAGGATTCCTACATTAACTTGAAATTCACTGGTTTAGTCCTGAAAGCATTGTATCCACAGAGCTCAGAAATCCACACAAGCTGCTGTTGCATTTCTGTATCTGTAGATGAAGAATATAATATTTTTTCTTGCATTTTACAATATTACTTCTATTTAAACTTCCTGCAGATGTTGCTAGTAAACATTTTCGTCTTGCTGAGATGCTCTACTACAAGGTCTTGGAGTCAGTCATTGAGCAAGAGAGGAAGAGACTGGGAGACACTGACTTATCTGTAAGGAAAACTAATCAAAGGGTTCCTCACTTTTAAAGTTGGACCTGCAAAAAAAGAACACAGATGTAGAGCAGAATTGTCAGCTATTTAAAATGAGGGTAAATCTCTGAGAAGAACCCTGTAAGTACTCCTGAATGGAAGAAAAAAGGTTCAAGAAATTGTGTTTGCAAACACAAAGATAGATGAAATTTTTAATGGCTCTTTAATTTTTAATGAGCCATTTTAAAGATGGTTCATTTTGAACTCAGTTCTGTCCCTTAAAAAATAGCTTCACTTTCTATAAGCTTGAGAATCTTACTCTTGAGACAATAAAAAGTGTTTTATTCTTCTATGGTTACACTGTAAAATAAGCTTTAAAATTTGCAACTCTTGCAGGCAATACTGGAGCAAGATGTGTTTCACAGGTCTCTGCTGGCATGTTGCCTGGAGATCATTTCCTTTACATACAACCCACCTGGAAACTTCCCTTTCGTCACTGAAATATTTGACATTCCAGTTTATCATTTTTACAAGGTAATGTGTTTGATAGCTAGAAATGCTTACAAAGTCATGAGTGCTCATTGACCTGTATGACAGCCTAGGATTGAGTCATAGTAATGCAGCCTTCATGTTTCTAATAGTCTCTTCTTCCTGGAAAACCAAGTAGTGGAATTAGAGCTTTGTCTAAGAACAAATCTATGAAACAAGTACATTGTGTTGATCCTAATTATCCACTGCACAGGTAATTGAGGTTTTCATTAGAGCAGAGGACGGCCTTTGTCGGGAAGTGGTAAAACACCTGAACCACATTGAAGAGCAGATCCTGGAGAGTATGGCATGGAAACAGGGATCTGTACTGTGGGACAGGATCAGAGAGAATGAAAACAAAGTTCCTACTTGTGAAGAGGTGAGCACATCTTTCTGTGTGTTACATAGCTTTCATAATCAGACAGGATGGCAGAGAGAGGACTTTGTGCCCTGAAGGAGAGGCCTGACATGTCCCAGTAGCAGTTCCACCATCCCAGCCCATCAGTGCAGGCAAAGCAGCAAGTGCAGTGTGCTCTGGCCTGGTCAGGGCCATCTCTGTGGAGACACCTGCAACAGAGCCAGGCAGCATAGATGATTCTCATCCAGTATTTTATTGGTGTAGCAGAAGGGTGAACAAAATGGTCAAGCAGGGAAGGTTTGGACCAGTAACTCTTGGAAGGATTTTTAGACAAGAAATGTGGTAAAAAGTACACACAGTAGCCACAGCAACAGTGTGTATCTTGCAGAGCAGTACCATCACTACTCACTACTGGTCTTGTTGGGCTTAGGGTAGGTTTATCACTTTTCTTGTTATTTTTCCACAAAGTCTTGCTGTTCAAAACGTGTAGTGCTTTTAAAAATGAGCTATGTAGTTAATGTGTGATACAGACACTCTAACAAAAGGATAAATATTTCAGGTAATGCCACCTCAGTACTTTGAGAGATCTGCTGGGAGCAGTGTTGTAGGCTCACCGTTGACACCACGGCGAATAAACGAGGTTCGTGCTGAAAGCGGAGGGCTGGGAAAAGGTGAGATTTTCTAAAGCAGAACATGCTGTGCATTGCTTACTTGGATTGAATTGTGCAAGGCAGGAAGCTGCTTTAATGCCAGTGTACAGTTAGCTGCAAACACATTGGTAAAGGGTATTGCAGCTCGTAGAGTTGCATCAGAGGTCTAAGACTGATGGATTGATCATATCAGTGTGACCAGTACTGCTTTGATAGGGTATTCTCAGGTGATGGATATGAACAGCATGTGTGTGTGTGTGTTAAACCGTATTTATACAGTCACACACAGCTTTCACTCTAATTGGTTTGCTTTATTGTTACACTAGAAAAGAAACCCCACTATATATTATGTGATATCTCAAATGTTTTCCACTAGAAAAAAATAAAATATAATGTATGAACTTAGAAAAATATTAAATGGAGCACTATTGAAGATTAAGTCATCTCTAAAAGCAATCTGTATTTTTAAAACTTTTTCTTGAAGGCCTTTGCATGACATATTTTGGTTTGCTTTAGATTTCCACCGCCTTGAAAAGCAAATGATTATAAAACAAGAGTTCAATAGATACCTGTGTGTGTGTTTTTGCTCTGCAGGCCTCTCCTCCCCTCCAGCCAGCCTGTATGACAGGTACAGCTCTCCCACAGCCAACCCCACGCGGCGGCGCCTGTTCGCCGACAATGACGGTGCCCCCGAGGGTGGCACGGCCGTCAGGGTGCCCCCACAGCCCGTGGTGAGCACGGTGCCAGTGCAGAACGTGAGCCCCGAGGCCGTGTCCGTGACCCCCGTGCCTGGCCAGACCCTGGTGACAGTGGCAACGGCCACCGTGACAGCCAACAACGGGCAGACGGTGACAATCCCTGTGCAAGGTGAGGGGAACGCTGCTGCTCAGCCATTCAGGCTTGCTCCCATCAGGGCATTAGAGCACAGCCACAGGGAGAACTGCATTACTATGGAAACCTTTCTTCAACTTCATTATCTTCTCATCTCATGATGAAGTTTCATGAGATGAGAAAGTATGATGTGCAAAGTATTTTGATTAAACAATTTCATGTATAATATACTAAATGTCTAGTAATAAGTAGCTAATAAAAGAAGTACTAAATTATTTTTAAAAACTCACACTCCCCCCCCCCCATCCCCCCCCAGCTTGCTCTTATTTCAGGCTCTTTTTGTTACATTACAGGTATTGCCAATGAAAATGGAGGAATAACTTTCTTCCCAGTCCAGGTAAATGTAGGTACCCAGCCCCAGGCTGTGTCTGGGCCCATGCAGCCTCTGAGTGCCCAGACTCTGGCTGGCACCCTGAACCCTCAGATGGCTGGGGCAGCACTGCAGCTGCCAGGCCAGCTAACAGTGCAGCAGATCTCCCCTGGAGAGCAGAGACAGAGCCAGCACCTCAGTGCCACAGCTGTCAGGCCTCGCAAGATGGGCTCACTCGCACTCTTCTTCAGAAAGGTACTTCTTGATCTAAGTTTGCTTTGCTTAGTTCTTATTTTGGTAAACTTGCAGTAATTTTAAAAATACACATTTACTGGTTGTAATAATGAGGGCATATTACATTTAATATTCATACACACCCAGAGTAGTTTTCTCCTGCAGGCCACTTCTCACTAGCAAAGGAGTGTGCTGGCACATAAGGACATAGAAATAGATCTGTACTTGGCCAGCAGGTTCTTAAAGGTGTCCCTTTTCTTGAAAGCTCTTCCAAAGAAAGAGGTTAACTTTTGAGACTTTCTGGTGTATTCAATACAGGGGTTGCTGTAGGCAATACAGTGCCCTTTCTGTGCTCAGGACAGCTTGGAATTTAAGCTTCAAACAAATGTTTTCTTAGCACTGACACCAATACTGAGAATGTCTGTGCCTTGTAAGCAAAACAGTTAAATTTGAACTTAGTTATTCTTTCTGGCTTAGCATTTGCACAAGCTCTGCAGGTGTGCAAGCTGAGCTACTCTTGCTGGGTCAGAAGAGCAGCGTTGCTGTGGCCCTGAGCACAGTGTCCCATGTCACAGGTGTATCACTTGGCCAGTGTTCGTCTGAGGGACCTCTGTGCCAAACTCGATGTGTCTGATGAGCTGCGCAAGAAGATCTGGACATGCTTTGAGTACTCCTTGGTGCACTGCCCTGAAATCATGATGGACAGACACCTGGATCAGCTGCTGATGTGTGCCATATATGTCATGACTAAGGTAAAGTGGAAGCAAAGAAAACACTGACAAAAATCTCCTTTAATACTCAATATCCCAGTACTTTTCCTCAGAAAGCCCCAAACCAACAAACACACACAATCCCCCCCAAGCCAAACAACCCAATAACCTGCAGAAAAACTGAACCTTTTCTCTGCATCCCCTCAGGTCACTAATGAAGACAGATCATTCCAGAACATAATGCGCTGCTACCGGACACAGCCACAAGCCAAGAGCCACGTGAGCACAGCCACTATTTAACCTTGTGGGATCTGGTTTATTAAATGACTTCATTCTATTTTAGGAACTTGGTTGGTAAAGCAATATTTAGTATTTAGAGGATGCAGTCTGTGAACCATTCTCAAAAGATAGTGGTTGTATCCAAAATCCTGCACTACTGCAAGCTCTTTATACTAAACTGTACCTAAAATAGAAAATTTTCTTTACTAAAACTGAAGGAGGCAGTGCCCCTGGGCTATTACTCCTCTTAGGAGGCTGTATTTTGCCCTGCAAGCAGCAGTTTGGTACCACAGTGAAGCTCTGGCAGCAGATGTGCCGTGCAGGCAGCAGTTCCCTGTCTGGGTGACAGCTGCAGCATGCCCTGCTCACGCTGCTCCTGTCCCTGCAGGTCTATCGCAGTGTCCTCATCAAGGGCCGCCGCCGCCGCCACTCGGGCAGCAGTGACAGCAGCAGCCAGCAGAACTCACCCACAGACAGGAGCAAAGACAGGAACAAGGAAAGAAGTGAGTGATTCCAAATGCCAGGGGGGTGGGTTTAATTCCATTGCCAAAACTGTGTGTGTAAATGAAGAGTCAGATTTTGTGTTGTTTCACCCCAAACAGTTCCTCCTTTGGTAAACTTAGACACAATTAAGAATAGACTGGAGTTGCTCTAACTCCAGGCTTTTATTGCACCCACTCTGACAGTTTCAAATCCCTCCCCACATGCACTTACCTTGGGAATTTGCCGTGCTGGCCTGAGCTCTGAGTTCAGCTCACATATCAAAGAACTTTGGAGTCTTTGCAGAATGAGGAAATCTGGGCTAGCTCAGGTTCACAGCTACTCTTATCACAACCAGAGAGCTGCAGCAGTTTCTTTTGTAGCGCTGTCTGTCTGCAGAAATAGGAACACCACCCACAGCATTGATTTCAGTGTAGCTGACAGCTCTGGGGATTCTTCCCTTGATATGTGAACTGACACATTTTCCTTGAATTAACTTTTATAAAAGAAACTGCAGAGGTGATGCTGTGTATTCCTATCAGCAGTTTTCAAGGTATTTAATAGATGATGGTAATAAGCAGTAGGCATTAATATTTTCTGTCAGAGGGAGTGGCAGGGAGGGAAGGCAAAAAAGTATGTATATTTTGCAACTTCCCACATTAACTTAGCAGGAAGTATGGCCAAGCCAAATATTTCTCCTACTGACAGAAAAAGACTACCATTCTTTACTTGAAATGGAGCCAGACAGCAACAAGAAAGAGCTCCTGCTGAAAGTATAACACAAATGCTGAAAAATGGAGTTTCAGCTCTTCTTATATCATCATGCAACTCAGCTCCTACAGCAAATCCCTTGCAGTTTATGCAGTAAGAAGTTAGAAATCAACAAGGCTTTTGTGTAAGGGACAACGCTCAGGGATCAAAACCAGACAACTCAGGGATCAAACCAGGCAGAGTGCTGGTGGCAGCGGGTTCCCGGTCCCTGTTTGCCGAGGGTGGCTGACTGTGTGCCCGCAGGGCAGGCAGTGCCCACAGGGCAGGCAATGCCCACAGCGCTGGCCCTGTGCCCGCAGGGCAGGCAGTGCCCGAGCCCTGAGTGGTGGCTGTGCCCGCAGGGCTGGTCCTGTGCCCGCAGGGCAGGCAGTGCCCACAGCGCTGGCCCTGTGCCCGCAGGGCTGGTCCTGTGCCCGCAGGGCAGGCAGTGCCCGCAGCGCTGGCCCTGTGCCCGCAGGGCTGGCAGTGCCCGCAGGGCTGCCCGAGCCCTGAGCGGTGGCTGTGCCCGCAGGCAGCCGTGACTCCAGCCCGGTGATGCGCTCCAGCAGCACCCTGCCCGTGCCCCAGCCCTCCAGCGCGCCCCCAACCCCCACGCGCCTCTCGGGCCCCAACAGCGACACCGAGGAGGAGGAGCGTGGGGACCTCATCCAGTTCTACAACAACGTCTACATCGAGCAGATCAAGGACTTTGCCCTCAAGTACACTTCAAATGCAGTAAGTTACATTCTGTGCTTTTTCTTAATAAACAGAGCTTTATCTTCTGACCACACAGTGAAATTTCCTTACATTAAAAAATACTAATCTGGCCTAATACCACAACACCACTTGCATTTGTTGTCCATTGTATGGTAGCACCTGTGTGGAAAAGCCTTGCTGCAGTGAGCCCTGAGCTCAGGCTGCAGTGTCTCTGTTCTCTCCGAGCAGACAGACTCCCCCCCGCTCTCGCCGTACCCATTCGTGCGCCTCAGCTCCCCCCGCCGAGTGCAGCTCTCCCAGCACCACCCCCTGTACATCTCACCACACAGGAACGAGTCTGCCCTCTCTCCCCAAGAGAAAATATTCTACTACTTCAGCAGCAGCCCCTCAAAGGTGAGACTAAAGGGTTTCAATTTGATTTTTTAAATCCTTAACTCTGCTTGTTGTTTCTGGTAGTGAAATTACAGCAGACTCTGCGACACAAAGTTTTGTTTACCTTGTCCAACACACACATCATCACCTAATGCTCATCAGACTGCCAGTGCAGCTGCCACAGCTGTAGGGGCTGGGTGGGCCTTTGAGCTCTGCACGCAGTTACAAACTCGAGTTTAAGATTCACTCTGGTAAGGGAAAGACCAGTGCAGTGATGAAGACAATACCTGGGTACACTACAGATTTCCACAAAAGAGCCAGTGCAGTAGGACTGGACAGTGTCTAACATCACATTGGGGCAGTCACAAAATAGTGAGAGCTAATCCTTCTTCTGGCCCCCTCCTCCCTGCAGAGGCTAAAGGAAATCAACAGCATGGTTAGAACTGGAGAAACACCCACAAAGAAGAGAGGCATCCTCCTGGAAGATGGAACTGAAGCCCCAGCCAAGCGGATCTGCCAGGAGAATCACACGGCTCTGTTGAGACGACTCCAGGACGTAGCGAATGACCGAGGGTCCCACTGAGCCTGCACAGCTCCTCCCTCCCTGACTGTGCTGAGCCTGGGCCAGGGCAGGAGGGGGACAGCTCTGGGGACAGGCAGGATCCACCTCAGACCTGCAGCACAACCCCAGGCCCTGCTTAAGCTCTTCACAAGGCAAGTGACCCCTCCCCAGCCTTGCCTGGAGAACACATCCCTAAGCCAGCTGTGGACCTTGCAGCAGGTATTTACAGCTTTGCTTTGCTCTAGTCAGTGCTTCACCCTTGTCAGCTGGGGCCAGACAGGTCCAGGGGCCTCAGCATGGAGCCCTGCACCAAGGCACCCACAGACAGTGTCAGGGTTCCTCACTAACCCCCTCACAAACTAACAGCTTAGGAGAGTAACATTCTCACACAGTCCAGTTCTTCTTGCAAAGGGACAAGGGGCACATTTTGAGCCCTGCAGGAAGGACTCTGTGCAGATTTAGGATGTTCCATGTACCTTTGAGAAGCAGCACCGTGTTGAGCTTTATTGTGTGGCCCTTTGCTGTACCAAGGGAGGTGAATGTGTTGATGGGTTTGAGCTGTGCAATGTTTGAAAGTGAACTCACATTCCCAAGGTGACACTTGGGATGGGGCTGTGAAGCATCATGTTTAAAGCAGATGAGTTTTGCTGTATATTTGCAATGGCACTTTCTAAATGTGAATATTTTTTGCAAAGGCCGACTTCAGCTGTCTTTCTGTACTGAAACAATTTGACTTTTGTATTTATTATAATCTGACATCCCATTGCTCCTCTTGTCAGCAAATGGCACTAAGAATTCATTGTAACTCAGTGCATATGCAGCAATGAATGCAGGAAGCCAGGGATGTGTGCTTTTTTCAAGGAATTTTATATGCTTGTTGCTTTTCTTGATAGTCAGGCACTGTAGCCCTTGCTCACTCAGCAGCAGGAGCCTGGTGCCCACCTCCTACAACATACATTTAGATATTCTGTTGGTGTTTAAAGGACAGGGCTTGGCAGTTTGGTTTTGTGTTTTGGTTTTTGTAGAAAGCCTAAACCAGGCTGCCTGGGAGAAATCCCTCCCCTACCACCACAATCAGCAGGTGCTGCACATAAACTTAGCACTTGTTTTCATTTAAAATAGGTCCAAAATACCAGACTTGTTAGGAAAGCATCAACCCTCTCCCACAGTACAGGATGCCAGTCCTCTGCTGGGGAGGGGGTGTTCTTCATGTAAAATGTGGCACACTCAGGTTCCAGAAGGCTTTCTGAGGAAGCAAAAGCTGAAAGCCCTGTTTTCAGTCATTCCTGCCCCTCTGAAGAATAGGAAAATGTAAGACTTAGCTCCACTATAAAATTCAGCTAAAGTAAAATAAAAACATGTTTTTCTTACCTGCATAACAAAAGCTGAAGTCCAGAAGTTGTGTAGATGTTTCTGTAAAAATATTTATGGAAGTGTCAGACAATTCTTGTTGTTACTATGTTCCATTAACTTCACTTTGTATGAAAATATTGCAATTGTATTTTTCAATAAAGACTTTATAGACTCTCAGTTTCCTGTTTGTGTGTGAGAAGCATTGTATGTGCAAAGCTAGAAAGTCTGCAGCAAGGACTTCACTGCAGTTCAAGGTTTAAAAATAAATGAATGCTCACATCTTAGTCACAGCACAAGGGGAAGGATTTACTCTTTACTCCTGCCCTGGTTTAGTCACTGTGGTTGTTCCATGTGTGTCCCCTCCTGCTGCTCCATCAGAAGGCACCAGGCAGGGCCTGGGAGTGCCAGCAGTGCCAGGGAATGCCCCAGCTCCGGCTGCTGCTCCCTTGGCAGAGCAGGAGGAGGAGGAGGAGGAGGATGGTGGCTGCCTCACTGCACAGCACTGGGGGGCTCCAGAACAATCTGCCCTCCCTGCAGGAGCTGTTCACACAAGATCTCACACACCCAGTGACAGCAGAATTATTTCCTCAATGCTGGGTACCCACATTCCCACTGAGGGGAATTTCTAAACATTCTTAGGTAGTTTAGAACAGCTCTGACCACCACTGGTGCTATATTTGTACAGCTACAGATGCACTGGTTGTCCCCTGCCTTTTTACCTAGGGGGCCTGAGACTATTTCATCAATAGTTCCTGTCCCTTTCTGAAAACAAGTTGTTAAGTTAGCCTCAGCTGTAACTAATAATAAAGATAGAATTTGCAGTTTCTACGTTGAAGAAAATGCTAAAAAAAAAAACCCAAAAACTCCCAACAAATGTGTTCCAAAGGAAAAAAAAAAGCATAAACTTTATATTCAAAAAGATAAATCTGAAGTGGCTTCAAATAATTTCTTTCATGACTTAGAACAGTTTGGTTGGAATCCAACTGCAACCTCAGCAGGAAACTCCAGTGGTGTAACTTACAGAGCCCTTGGAAATGTTCTTTAGAGAGTTCAGAATCCAAAGATGATTTTCAGCAACATTCCCATATCAAAGTATTGGCCAGACCTTACTCTTTCACCAAATTATATACCTGCTCTAAGAAAAACAGCAAAATCCAGGAGAAAAGGATTTGATTCTCATGGCACTGTTTCAGTACTCATTCACCTGGCTTGCTCCTGGAACAGTTTCTTTTAATACACAAATCTGATTACAAAAGTACATTATCTCCCCTTTCTCAATCAAATAAGAATAATTTTTCAAATTATTCATTCTAAGCCAAACAAAATTCTACATTCCCTAAATAAATAAAATTATTCTCAACAAACTGCTATTAGCTGGATTTGACTTGGAGCAATCCAAGCTGGTGCCCAGCCTTGCAGGGTCTGTGACAGCTGAGAGAAACAAAACTCACTCCACAAACCATCACCTTGCCAGCATTATCCTGTCACTGCTCCTGGGCACTGTTCTTGCCAGCTGTGGGGTTTCCTGGCCAGCAGCTGAGCCCAAAGAGCTGCCCAAGATTAGAAGGGATTTAACTTCTCTGCCAGTCCTTCACCTAAGTGGCTTAGGAAATGTGCAAGTCAGTGATTTATAACAGAGCCTTCTGAGCAATCATAAAACTGAATAAAGAGGAATGGTTACAGGCTGGTTTAGCTCCAGGCCTGCACCTGCCCAAGCAGTTCATGTGCCCAGCAAAAGGCCAGGCCCATCATCTGATCACACCAGGAGTCCTTGAACTAAAACCTTGCCCATGATAAATCTGAACCACTTCAGTAACAGAACACATTTCACACTATTTTAGTGCCAACACCACAGGCCAATACATGCACCCTCAAACTTTTCCCACAACCTTCCCTTGAAAGGCACACAGCAGCACTTTTCCAGGCAACACAAACTCACCTTCAAATCAGTTCCTCCATTCCTGTCCTGCTGCAAATCTGACCAGGCACATGGTGATTCTGAGGCACTTTCAATTCCTCATAACCTGCCAAGTGTCCAGAATACTGAGGCTATTGGGACATTAATGCCACTCAGAACACTGACAGAGACAGTGCCACAAAGCCATCTGGTTTTCCTGTCACTGAGTGTATGACACTACATGGGAAAGTCTCTGTCTATTTCCTTAGAAGCCAAGGAGTTGTTCTCAAACAGAACAGGTTGCAAATGACAAGTGAATTTAACTGTCAGATAAAAACAGAACACAAAGGAACTCAACACAAACCCCACAGCACTGCCCACCCTCCCAAAACACCCCGAGGCACTGCAGGCTGTCCAAGGCAGGTGGCTGCACTAATGCCACCAGTACAGGCAGAGGGAGTCAAAGGAAAAGCAGCCCAGCTCCAAGGGGTCAGCACTGCAGGTTTTGATAAGACACTCCTGGGAGGCACGAAAAGGCATCACACCAGGCTGTGACATTAGAAGAGTCTGTCCCAAGTCCACTTGAGCCTTGGAGCTGCTCCTGGAATCCCATGAGCATCTCAAACACCAATGCAGAAAAGTACCTGTGCAGCCACTCTTCACTCAGTGTCCACAGCACAGACTAACAAGGACAAAAGCTAGAGCACAGTTTCTTTTTATTTTGTCACTATTAACACACATCAGTCAACTATCCTAAGAAATCCCCTAGACACCTAGGGAACCTAAAACCCTCTAAGATTTTATTAGCTCAAGAGACAACCATTAAAAGCTTTTAGTGTTTCTGTACTAAAAAGTCTAACAAGCCTGACATTCTGCTTTCACCCTGCCAGACTAATGTGCGTTTAGTGACAGTATCCATTTACAAATCAATAATACATCGTACATCATCCCCAGCTTTACTTCTGGAAAGTGCTAAATAGAGTCAATGAACCGTCTATTTACAATTTCAAATCCTAACATATTTACAATAGAAACCAAAAGTATTTAAAACCATTAAATATAGTGTTTAACTCTGCTATATTAGTTTACATGAACACAGCTTAACTCTGGCATCGTATTTCCCATACTAATATTTCCGCCAGTGATTTAAGATTCTTCTTAAAAAATTGCTATTCCTGGAGGGAAAAAATAAAAGCTTAAAAACCAACCCAAAACCTCCAGGCATTTCAGAGCCCTGAGGAATTACCCACCCTAGACAGTCTTCAGGTAGAAGTACTGTAGTGTTCAAGAGAGACTTCCAAACTCCAGGCAAGCCTTTAAAACCTAATGCATATGTAAAACATTAAGAGTCAGTAATCCATTGAACAGGTTTACTGCAGTCACTGCTACCATTCAGGTTTTACTAATCCGTGGTCAAGAAGGAAACTGCTGCTCTGCTGTTTCTCCCTCCGTTACATTCCCTCCACCCCCACAAAGTGTTGTGTGCACCAGTGTCCAGGACAGCTAAGTGGGCATTGTCTTCTCTTCTTTGCTGAAGGGCTGGACTGAGCCAGGCTTCACCCAGGACAGGCCAGAGACGTGCATGCTTTTGCAGTGCTGATCTTCCGGCTTCTTCTGGGGAAAACAAAGCTAAAGTTACAATTGTAACACACCCAAACTTTCTCAGCTCCCCCTCCATCTGTTTTATACCTTTAGCAAATACAAGCACAAAAGAGACTTGCACCATTTCCTCTCCTCAAAGAGGAATATTAAGATGGCCACTGGTTTAATTTCTAGGAATGTGTGTGGCATCTGCAGAACCACCCTGACAACAGAGGAGTTTTAAGGACTTAACTTGGGTACAGCTGCCCTATCCCACCATAAAGACTCAAGGATGCTCCTTTTGCTTGGAGGCCCAGCACTGCACTGCTCCTCAGCACATTTCTTGGTTCTACAGAAAGAAATGCCAATCCAAACCCCCCCAGCACTGCTCCTGTCGTTCTGCCAGGCAATGCTGGGCATGCTGGGGAGGAACACTGCACCCCACAGGTGGTTGGGAGCCCAAATAATGTGCCAAAGTAGCAATTAATGCCTTTGCTGAACATGGGAGTTTCCTAATGCTTTCCAAGGATGGTCCCATCCTTCCCTTTCCTGAGCATTTGTCACAGTTAAATAACTATTGACAATAACTATTACCCAACAATGCAACAAACACTTTGAACTCACTATTGCAATTTAGAATACAAAAAAACCCAAAGGTTGAAATTGAAGAAAAAAGATACAACTTGGAGCATCTGTAGATTCCAAGCAGTTAGACATCAGTAAATTAGACATCTCCTCTAGCTGGCCAAAGCAGCAGAAAAGCTTGCAGGATTATTTTAATAGCAGGAAGTGTACAACAACTACACCAAACCTGGAATGGTGTGCTGAGCTCTAGAAAAATGAAAACTGCATGAGCAGACTTGGTTGTTCCATGGAACATCTTTTACTTGACAAAGTAAATTAATGCAGCAGGAAGAGAGAACCTGCACTTCTGCCCCTCCCCATGCTTTGTGCCAAAGGTGACAACGTGTGACAGACCTGCCATAACACGCTGGGCAACAGCAAACGAGAGGGATGAGTCCAGCCTGAGCCTGGCAGTGGCAGCTGCCTCTCCCATGCTGCACACAGGAACCACACCTTGGAAAAGCCAAGTGCTCAGCAGGGAACATCACTGCCCTTCCTGAAGGGCCCAGCTGTTACCCAAGGAATAGAACTCAGGGCTGTAGGATGATTTGGGAACTTGTTTTTACAAGAACATTCTCAGCTACACTGGCATTTTGGGACACATCTACAGCACAGAAGCTGGGCCATTCCTATCAACAAACAACTGGAGCAACACAGTACCATGCATGCAATAGTTACTGAAGATGTTTGTTTTCACCTAAAAAGAAATCAACAGGCATCACCAAAGAAAACAGGACAAAAGGAAGGTCACTGTTGGCTATCAGTCTCTGAGACAATATCAGACCCTTTCCATTTCAAGCACTCTGAGCTATTATTTGTCTTTGATTTAAGGATAAGAAGGAGGTGAAGAATGAAGGAGAAAGGGATGAGAAAAAGTAATATCAAAAGTATTTCTTAAGTTTTGTATGAACATCAAGAAGTCAATCTGGCCAAAATATTTTCCTGGGTGTTCTGAGGATCTAATGTGACTCTGGCAGTTGGGAGTACTGCCACACTGAGCTCTGGCAGTGTATTGTATTAAGATCAATTTAAAAACCTCATTCATGCCAGGAGACATGCAAGAACATGAGATAAAGCATGAAGTGTGGAAGACAAGTTCAAACTGACAAAAAAATAATTTTTCATTACCCAAAACCCCAGCAAACCATAACACAGCTCTAGGCCAAGTCAGTAACCAAAACATTCAGACTGCATTTCCTTGCCAGTCCAGCTATGACAGCAGCCACTGTTTCAGAATCCCTTTGTACTGCAAGTGGATTGACTTGTCAGGCCACTCAGTACAGACTCAGAATTGCTGTGTGCCTTGTCAAGTGCAAAGCAGTAATTAAGAAAACAAAACACACGAACAGTCTGAATCTCTTGCATCCCATCACCCATCAGGTGAAAGCTCTATGAGCCAACACATTCTTGCTCTGCCACAAGGAGCACTCTGTGATGGAAGGAACTCTCAGCACCTTTTGGTGAACTGATGTTGCCTCATCAGAAATCTGCAGCATTAGAGAAGTGAGCAAGAGATGTGCTTGTGCTGCTTCAGAAACTTTGCAAGGAGAAGAAAGGGCTGAAGCTTTGATTCAGTAATGGAAGATCTCAACAGAAGAAAACAAAGCAGCTGGGGACTGTCAGGTAATGAAGAAATGGTAACAGCCATGACAAGTGCAGGACAAGCTAACAGGCTGCCAGTGAATCTCTTCATCCCTTCCATCCATAAACAAAAAAAAAATCTGCTCTGTGCCAAGAGTTGTACTAACAAAGCTTTCTGGCTAAGTGACTAATTACTTAACACACTGAAGTTAGAGCAGTGACATAACTGCTTCATTAGGAGACCACAGCAGTTCCAGCAATCCTGCTAAGCCAAAAGAGGGATGGGAAAAGGTCTCTCCAGTACACAGAGACAGAAAATCTTTCTATCTTTCTTCCTCTATCAGGCAATAAACCCTTCCTAGAGTGAGAATGTGAACTTTGCACGTACCTTCTGAGTCAACATCTTCTCTCTAGCTTCATCATGTATAGCTGGATTCCATGGAGAAAAACTACAGAAAAAGTATAGTTTACTCTTACTTGGCATTTTTTGCAAACTACAACAAAGAGAGCAGAAAGCAGTGATTTTCCTTTGTTTAGTTCATTGAATTTTAAGTAAATTATAAGTGGTGTTAAAAAATATAGTTAAGAACTAAACTCATATTGTCACGGATCTTTTCAACAATAAATGTTTTGGTTTTCATTTCTGACAACTGGAAATTCAGCACACGTGACATGAAAAAACCACTCATATTCACCATGAAGCTGACTACTCCATCCCCCATGCATGCAAGCTTTAGGAGGATTTTAAAACTCTGACCAAAGCTACAGTCACCCAAACTGAGCTCAGGAAAGCCAGAAAGCAATATTAATTCATGGGCATTTCTGCTTGAGGGAGATGGGTGTTTAAGGGCTTTTTGTTTGTTCAGTTACTGCTTTGAGATTGTTCTTCTATAACAAAAGCAGGTCAGTTAGCCTGACAGAGAAAGGCTGCCATCAGCAACTACACCAAAATTTGCTCTCAAAACATTAGGACAGGGTGAATTTGCTCAGAGTACTCACATGATTGCATAGGGGTCCTCTATTTTGGGCTGATCAAATAAATGACTACTGCATAGTTTGACACTGTCTACCACTTTACTTTTGAACAGCTGAACATCCTTTTCATACCTGCAAGATAGAAGTAAGTAGTGTTAAGTAACTGCAAGGAGCCACAAGTTTGCTCTAGAAGCACAGACTTGGCAAACCCCCACTTGAGTTCCTAACACAACCGAGCCTGCCTGGAGGCAGAGATGACAAGTGGACAGAATTTTACAAACCTCTTGTTTCTGCAAAAAACCAATTTTTTTTTATGCTAAAACCACTTAAGAGGCCATGCCCATACACATGGAAGATACTCACAGCACTGCAGCCTCAGGGTTCAGAGGACTGGTTGTATCAATCTTGTAGAAGACTCTGCGAGCGTACATTAACACTTGCCATATGTGGTTATGATTTCTCCTAAAAAGAACAAAGCATGATGAAGAATGGAACCAACTTCTCAAATTATCCATCAAATTGTCAGCACTAACCTCCATTTTGCAAATGCTCTTTTCACATCCAGTTCACCAGATAAAGGGTCCACTAGTGGGTGGAAGACAGGCAGGTCAAAAACCAAGCGCTGTGTTAGGAAAAAAAAAATTCATTATGACAACTTCAATCCTAAAGTCAACACCACTGGGTGAAGGTCAGTCAAATGTTGCTTCCAAATACTAGTTAATTGTTATTGTATTACAAGAAAGCAACTGCAAGTGATTGCTACCAGCTGTGAAACTGTAACCCAACACACCTGTGTAACATGCAGGGTCTTGTCCTCTCTCACATGCTATCACCAAATCAGGAAACTAATCCAGTTAACTGCACAGGCACTAGTGCCAACACAGGTAATAATATCAGATAAGAGCAGATTAAAGGAGTTTTTCTGGTTTAGCTATTTGTGACTGAAAGCTTTCTACATACCTGAGCTACAATCAATACTTTTTTTTATCCTACACACTTAAGTAAACTGAGCAGTGACACCTGAGTGTCTTCAGCTCTGTACAGCTCATGAACATGTTCACATGTTCTTCCAAAAGAAAACTGAGTTTCAAGAGAAAGGTTTCCTACTAGTTCTGTTATTTTAAAGATGATAGCTTTACATAAAACTTGACACCAAGCAGGCAGCTACCCAAACCAGCAGTTGTGTGCACCTGCCCTCAAATCTCCCTCTTAGAGAACTGTGGCCAAGAGGGTAAGCTGCTCTGATGAGTGACTGCCACAAAGTATTTCTTTTATTTTTATTTTAAAATTGGTCTAATAACTTGGAACCTTTTCACTAAAGAGAAAGCAGAGATGGAATATAACACCATACTACCCATCTCCTTCTCCCTTTGCTTCACCGTGTTCTCATCAAATTTTTAATTCCTTGTTTCAATGTAATGTAGAAGAGACAATCAAGAAATCCTGCAGTATTATAGCAAGCACAGCACAGGTGTCTGGATTTTACATTCCATTATATCACTATTCAGAATTCTGATACCTCTTTAAAGGCTTCAGTTTCAAGTTCCTGCTGAGGAAGTAGCAAATCAAGAGTGGAGGGAAAGATCTGGTTGATTACTTAACACCCTAATGCATCTGACCTCAGGAAGTTCACTCCACACCAGCCTCAGTAATCAGAGTAATGCAATTCCTCCACAGTGGTTTGCAAATGTGTACAAGACATGGCAAATGAGCCCAGTCAAGTGAACAAAATGAGTTCAAGGAAAAGGGAAGGTAATTGGTGTATCAGCTTTAACAAAAAGCTCTACTCACACCACCAGGAAAGAAGAAAAAGCCAAGACACAGCCACTTACCGGGCAGTCTCCATCTGGGTAATTATCAGGAATATAGACAGTGAACTTGAAGACACCATCCTGGTAGAGCCCATGCCTTATGAATATCACACCAAACCACACTGCAAGTGAGAAAGTCTGCTTGAGTGAAAGAATTAACAAATGTACACATATAGAACAATTTACAATTGAAGTTTAAACTTACTTAAAGCCGATCGGTACGAGGGCTGCACGTAGACACCCGGCAACTTCTGCTTCACCACCAAGGTGCTGCAATCAGAGTGAGCACTCAGAGAGCTCCAGAGCCAACCCAGCAGGCACCACCCACAGCCCAACAGGGCTTTCTGCCACAAACTCACTCCCAATCCCCAGAGCTGCTCACAGAAGGAGGTGACAAATATAGAGAAATCACACTCTTTCCCTCCTGCTTTTCACACCACTCCACCTGAGGACTTACTAGCAGAGAACACTACTCCCTCCTGATAGAGCAGAGAAGTAGAAAAACTCTTCCCTCAGTAGATGCATTTTACATATGTCAGTATAGAAATTTACAATTTTCTGCTGAATCCCCAGGCTCAAAGTAAGGAAGAAAAGGGAAATTCAATTAAGTAGCTTTGAACACAGATTCAGAGAAAATTGTAGTTGCAACTGAAATGTGACCAAACTTCAACCTCAATTTAAACAAGTATTTTTTTCAGTTTTAGATGACACTATGCTGCAGATCAAGCTAAGATTACACTGACAATGGCCAAAACAAACCAAAACCCAAATTAACTTCACAGGTTTTCCAGTTACTTGGCATATGGGTTCATTAAACTGAACTCTAAATGCCTGCACAAATAAACAACAATCTTAAAGCAAAACATTAACAGTTCTCTGCTTACCATTTCCCTAGTATTTGTTATTAGTTCCCCAATAATGAATTTGCATTATAGAACCAATATATTTACTCAGAAGAAAAATATCTTTCCTGAATTAAAAGGCAGGGTCAATTGCTTGAAAAAGAAATAAATGTTTTGAGAGTTCTCACTTTCAATTTAACAGTTAAATACAAGAACTGAGACTCAGTGTTGCATAAGGACTCCAGGGATTTCATTCCAAAAGGCACTACATACTTGGGAATCCAGTATGTCTATTACAGAGGAAGTCCCTTCAGCTCTCTAGCACTAACCAGTTATATAACTAGAAAGTTCTCAAGACAGATTGTTATGCTCCCACAGCAGCCTACAAATCACTAGATGGGTGAAATGCAACTCCTCCCTCACAAGTTTCATGTTAAATATCACAGCAATGAATACAGACTCCCCAACATCCGCTTGATCAACTGGATCAGGCAGCGTTCAAGTGTTTCATGTGACAACTGAGGGAAGGTCCCACATCCTAACTCCATTGATAGCACCATGTATTCATGAGCATCTTCCCACCTGACATCTGCTTGCTTCTATTTTCATACTTTTTCAAATACTTGGTATTTCTGACCAAAAAGCCGTTAGGATAACTAAACTCACAATGTTCTTACTTCAAGATTAAGATAATTTGAGAGAATGACATCTAAAAGCACTCCTTAAAATCTCATCCTTCTTCTCCCTTTCTGTCTCAAGAGATCAAGGCTGCTGCTCCAGAAAAAGAACTCTGCAATGTTTTCCTGCCTTGAAGGACTATGACAGACATCATGCAAGAACTAGGCCCCTGCAGGGTTTTTTCCCCACTGAAGCATAAGCCCAGTGACCTAAAAAAGATGAAAAAAGTGAAAACCTACAATTCTGCAAGTAGTGAGTACTCCAAATAAAAAGGCCCATAGGAAGCATGTGTTCCATTGGTGGACTGGGAGGAGGTGGCAGGTGAAGCAGGCTTGGTTATTGGCACAGCATTCTTTGGGATGGAAGGCAACTGTTTCTTTGCAGATCCTCGCAGGGGACTGGTTCGCAGCTCTCCACTCAGTGTTTTCTCTTCGGTGTCAGATCTCTGTCAAATCAAAAGAGAGCCATGAGATCACAGCTATATTTCAGACACATTTAACATATGAACATATTTTAACATGGGTTTAAACCAAATTATGGTAATTACAAGTTAGGCCAATGAAACATATCTTGGGTTTTGGTGATCTATTGCTTGAGGAAGAGCATGGAGGGCTGTCCCTTTGCATTTTATTTTTATATAGACTTTTGTTTAACTGAACACAACCTACAAGTACAAAAGTATTCAATGCTGGATAGGAAATCTGCAGATTAGGTCAAATGCTTAAGAAGGCTTACATTTATTTAGAACCTGAAACCAGACAGTATATAACATCAGCTTACAAGTCAATCTATTTCTAGCACACAGTGCATCAAGATAAATCATGTCTACTGACAAGCATCCTTACACTGCAGTCTTCAAAGACTCTTTAAAGTAGTGTAGTAAAACTGAGATGAAAAAAACAAGGTTTTATGTATTTCACTTCCTGCCTGTGCTTAAGACATCAACATTCCACTTGGAACTGATCCTATAGCTCACTCCTACAGTGAAAGAATCACCCCTTGGCAGTTGCACCAAGTTTAAACAGCTTTACCATAGGAACCTTTCTATGCCTTTGCTGCCTTTTCTTGGAAGAAAAGAACAAACCACTGCCAACAAACACTGTACTACTCACAGACCCCAAAATTATTCTACAGATTGCCAGGACCAGTGTGCAGGCTACAGACTTGTGCTTAGGCTACGTGTGGTGACAAAAGCAGGATTTAAGCTGTGGTGCTTGGAAGGGCCCAAGACCTGGACTAGTAACAATACCTCATGATCAATGTTACATAATTTGCCCTAGTACTGAACACCTGGGAAGTGATTAACCCTAGAACTCCCATGCTTTTATTGCTGCTACAACCTCAAAAATCAACAACACTATAGAGGCATAGTTTTGTGAAAGCTCATTGCACATGCTATGGCTAAGCTCTACATAAGACACTAAATTGTCTTATGAAAAAAGTGTTTCCACCATGTGAACTAATTTGTTTCACATTTCCTACTTAAAGATATTTCAGATAAAAAGTCAACAAATCATGGAGTAGACTCTATGCACAGGCACATTCCAGTTAACACAGCTCAAAGCTAGTTTACACTTTTACTGAAGGTGATCACAACCCTCAGGATAAAAGCACAATAAAACACCACGTGCAGATCACCTGATGTTTTTTCCCAGCACTGCTACCACCCCTCCCAAGCATGACAACACCTCCTGGCATCCATTCATGACACACCTTGCGCACAGAACCTGTAGACATGCTCCAGAAAGGGTTCATAACGTGTATTCCAAACAAGGGGCTGCAACTTCCCGGCGTCTTCCGAGTCTCCTCAGGCCCTTTGGATTTGTACCCTAAAAGGACACAGAACAAACAGGCATTTAACACATAAACAGGACTCAACATATAAATAGTATTCAGATCTAATTCTGCAGTCAGCATTATCCTTCTGTAACTGAAGAAGAAAACTTTATGCATGTAAGACCAACAAGAGTTAAAAATGCCGAAGCTCTATGATGTGCTCCAGAAGAATAATGTGTCTATTTTTGCACCTGAATCTCTGCCTCCTTTCTGCTAGAAAAAGACTCTACATTCTGCATTCCATATTCATCTTGCCAATGAGAAGAAAAAAAAAGGGTCATCTCTTGGCTCAGCACAGTTTAGGAAGACTCTCTACACAGGCAAACATTAAAGTTATCACCTTCCTATTTCAGTCCAGCACCAGACAGAACCATGACCCTGCTAAGAACTGTCCCTCACAGACACCCTTGACTCTGCACATTTCTGAAGTGTCCCAGTTAGAGAAATTCTGTCATTCCCAGTGACAGAGATGATCCTTTCATTGAGTTTGCATCATGTATGTGTCATTTTGTTTTCATCTGCATTGGAACACCACCAGGAATAGACAAAGCCACAGAACACAGAAGTTTCTCTGTGGCTTATTTAATGGTTTCATTATTAGCACTAAGGCTTAGTGCTCTTTAGATCAGCAGCCCAATAACAAGGACTTCAGCAGTATTTGGAGTTTCAGTGTCATCTACTGTGTATGTCCTTGCTTTCCTCTCTTTCTGTCTTTTTTATTTTTCTTTTTTTAAGTCTTGCTATTCCTTGTCCAACAACCCTGATCCATAGCACCTCTTGTCTGGCACAGCCTATTGCCTCCACTCTTTTTTTCCTCTCCAGTCCTCCTACTTTCCTTCCTCATCTCAGCCTCCCATTTTTGGCTCCATCACCTTAGGTTTTGAGGCACTTTACTCAGCTTCTTTAATAGAAAGTTGCACAGCATGGATCAAGAAAGCTAACATGATATGAGAGAGACAGAGCCAGTGGCACAGGTTTCTACTGTGGTCAACACTACAACACTACATTTTTACTACAGTAAGGAAGGCGGCATCTGTTCACCATTGGTCTGATTCGTTTATAGAGAAAATGGAAACCAAAAATAGAGAAAATTATGACCAAAAATCTTCCTAAAATTAAGATAAATGCCAATCATATTGAAAGAAAAAAAAAAAAAAAAAAACAAAAAACCCACCAATAAAACAAACCATACCCAGACAAATTATCCAAAGAAAGTCCAGGAATTTAAAATGTTCAAAAGAAACATCAATATCAAATCATAGCCCTCTAGGCTATGCAGCAGCCAAGCACTAAAAAAAAAAAAAAGTACAAGCACCTTCCAGAAAAGTGATGAAAAACAATTTCTCCACCCAAAATCATCTCAAACATTCCAATATACAACAGGTTCCTCCAGGTATTTTTTCCTCTTCAGCAGCCAGAGTTCCACATCATTCTGAGCCGCTGAAGAGAGAAAGTCAAAGCACAGCTACTACCCTGTGAGAGCAGGGAGAAGATGTGTTCACTTTTCCCCATCTCTTGTCTGGAAAGCAGAGCCATGCCAGAGGGCTGTGCCACAGGCCTTTCCATGCAAGCAGCCAGACTGAGGAAGACAGGAAGACACTGGGCCAGGAAGGCAGAGACGTTTCCTCGGGAAACTCCGGAGGTGGAGGAACTGACGCACAAAGAGCACCTGAGCTCCAGCTCTGACAAGAGGGAAAAGTGCTGGGAGCTGAGGCACAGGCTGGAGGACAATTAGCTGGAATCTGGAGTGATGATGGGATTGGGGTGGGATCACATTGTTTGTTTTGGGCTGAAGTTTTTTTACAACTAGGCAATACAAGCTGCATTACCCCAGAACCAGAGATAGGAGAAAAGGAGTCAGCAGGACAAAGAACAACACATGCAGGTAAAAACCAGCCCAAGCTACTCCCAGGGAAACAGAGAACTTCTCTACAAGTTTGGGAACTGATGTTAGATGCAGCTCAGTCACCAGATCCACCCTTCAGAAAGCAGCTAGGTATCTCAGTATACTTCCAGCTTTGCCTACTTACATGCTATTAAGAGCAAATAAAACATTATTTGAGCTTTAGTTAAGCTAAGGAATAACTTCCAGGCTGTCTTGTACAGATGTCTTTCATCCAGTTGCTTGCCAGTTACAAATTATACACAGTATCATCCTAAATTTATTGTTAAACTGCCTCCAGCCTCATGCACCTGCTAAAATACTGTTTGCAGTGGAGCACTCAGAAGCTCAGAGTACAAGCCTCCCAGAAGAGGGCCATTTAAGCAGCCTTTCAGGGCTTTTAGAAGTTTATTTCTAATCACATTCTCTCCTATGCAGCGTGGAAGTGGAAAACCTTAGCTCTAAAGGAAACTTATTCACAACTGCTTATGCTCTCTAGTACCTTCACCTTGCAATTTACCACCCATCACTAATCATAGAAATTATTAAAATCAGTATTAAAAACAATAACCAAGTAACAGCAAATTTACATTTGACTGTCTATCCTACTTCTCACTATGTCTGCAGCAGACAAAGGAGACACAAGTTCTGATATTATTAAGTGGAATTTCTAGGCAGTTTAGGCATTCACACCTACCCAGGGCTCAGTGTCTACCCCAAGGCACCCACCACTATGGCATCTGCCAGTGCTGTAACTACTAAAACCATCAGCTTCCCAAAACAACCCAATACTCTCTCCTCATTTTATGGAAAGGGAATAAAAACATTCAAAACCATCCCCCTCTCTCCTTTCACACTGTCAATATTCACAGAATCTCATCCAGAAGAGCTCATTCTGCTGATTTCTCCTGCTTTAAGAATAGCAAGAGACAGCAACCCTCCTGAGCTGTCCTCCTCCCACAGCCACCTTCTTCTCTAGTGCTTTCCTTTCAGTAAAACAGCAACTAGACAAAGACAAAACTTCTGAAGAAACTTCAAATATTGCTTCTTGCAAAGGCCTTTTAAGTCACCCACAGCACCACACTGGAACCAAAAGCCACCTGCTGCCAGGCATAACTTCATGTCCAGACTCTCCAGGTATGCAAAACTCACCAGCAGCCCGAGCAAGTGTAAAGTCATCTGATGCTTCATCAGCACTCTAAAAGACTTCAAACACTGAAGTTATCCCTAGCAAAATCATAACATTTAACTTCTTTGCTTTTGCACCTTTTCCTTCTCTACATTAGATATTCTCGACAAAAAAAAGGTCTCATTTTACCCACTGTTGTAGTATGTGTCATATTTTTCTCCTCTCACCAACAGAGTTATTTGATCAAACACAACACTAAAGCAATGGGGAAAAAAAAACTTTATCTGCCTGGAACAGAGCACGCTTCTAAAGATTTTCTGGAAACGTCAACAAATCAAAGAGAGCCACTCCCACACCGGAGAGCAAACTGAGCTATTTGAGCAGAGCAGCAGAGAACAGTTCATACTGCACACACAGTATTACGTGTTTGTCCAACAACCGTTGCTGTCAGTTCACCCTGGAACTCATTTCTCCCCAGCACGGCCACTCCTGACCGCCTTTGTACCCAAGATCCTCGTTCACCCACACCTTAACCTGCCGGACAACACGGGAGCGCTGGTGGCGGCGAACAGGAGCACTGACCAGTCAAGCCTGTTCGCCAACTCTTCTTCCACAGGTGGGTTACACGTTCCATACCAGCACCTGCTGCTACGAGCTCAGTCCACGAGCAAGCTGCAATCTACGCCAGCGACACCTGCTCTTAGACAGCAGCCTAAGGGACACGGGTGCTGGCCGGCCGAGTCCCCCGGCACAGGGGGCTCCAGCGGGAGCTGTCAGCCGCGGGTCACGGCAGGTTAAGAGCAGTCTGCAAAGCCGGAGCGGCCCCGGGGTGTTTCCCGCCGAGGCCGCGGCCGTGCGACAGCGCCAAGCCGCTCGCAGGGCGGGGAGGGACGGGCAGAGCGCTGGCAGCGCCGGCCGGGCCCCGTTGGCAGCCGCCGAGCCCGCGGCGCCGCTCGCCCCCCGCACGGGGCAGCTCCAACGGGCCGCGCCCGCCCAGCCCCTCCCGGCGGCAGGTGACGGCCCCGCGGCCGCGGACACCCCGCACCCCTCAGCGACACAACAGCCGCGCTGCCCTCCCGTGCCGCGGGGACGGGACCCCCCTGCCCACCGCCGCCATTCCGCCCGGGAGGCTCAGCCCGGACAGCGCCGGCGCTGTGGCCCCTCTCGCTCACCCACCGAGGCTCCGCCGCTCCCCGCGCGGCCCAGGCCCCGCCGCCGCTGCCGCTCCCGCTACCCCCGGCACAGCCCCATTTACCGCCCGCCCCCCGGGCCGCACATCCGGGCCGCCCCCCGCGGCCAATGGGCTCCTGCCGCTGCCGGTACCGCCCCGCGGGGCGGGCGGCGCGGACACAGCCGCCACTCACAGCGCGGGACGGGCCCTGACGCGCCGGGACCACCCCGGCTCCGTCACCGCGCGGGCCCGACCGGCCGGGAACTGCGGGCCCCGCCCCGCGCACGGCGATTGGTCCGAGAGCCTGTCCGTCTCGTGGCGGGCGGACCAATGGGACCGCGCGGGTGCACCTGTCACTCTCTCAGCTGGCTGACCGCGCCTGGGGTGAAGCTTAGAGAAAAGAGCAACTCTCATTGGCCGGCGGGGCGCGCGGGGACGCACGCCATTGGCCGGGGGGTCCGAGAGGCCGCCTGGGGCGGGGCCTGGGGCCCGTCCGGCACCGCCCCGTGTCCGAGCGCCAGTCCCAGCGGGGCCGCTGAGGGAAGAGGGTCGGGCTGAGGGAGCGGGACGGCGGCCGCCGGGCTGCCGGGGAAAGCCCGGGGCAGGGCAGGAAAGGCGGAGCTGTGGCGATGCAATCCGGGACAGCCGCGGTGACACGTTCCCGCACCGCACAGCGAGAGGCAGCGGAACGGTGGCACAGCGCTGCAGCGCGGTGAACACCGTGTGTGTGTGCCTGAGGCAGCCACTCTGCCTCTCCAAAATTTTGCAGCTAATGCTGCCTGTATGAGCCAAGAGCTCCAACCTGCTACTGGAGATGACGTAACCAGTCATGGACTTTCGTCACTCCTCGCAGGCTATTGAAGTGAACATTTAAAAAACATTTTAAATTAAATTTTTTTCGTGTTTTTTTCCCTCAGACTCACAGAATGGGGCAGGTTGGAAGGGACCACAGTGGGTCACCGGGTCCAACCTCCCTGCTCAAGCAGAATTCCCAGAGCACAGGCACAGGGCTGGGTCCAAACAGTTCTGGAATGTTCCCTGTGAGGGAGACTCCACAGGCTCTGGCCAGGCTGTTCAGTGCTCGAGCCCTGCACTGCAAACAACCTACACAAACCACACAAACCTACATAACCTTACTTGATAATTACTGGTATTAACAATTCTTGCTCATCTCCAGGTGGAACTCCCTGGACTCCGTTCCTGCCCCCTCCTCTGTCCCATTGCTGGGCCCTAGGAGCAGAGCCTGGTCCCTGCTCAGAGCCCTCACTGCAGACAGGACAGACAGGGCTGAGGGTCCCTCTCAGCCACCTCCTCTCAAAGGCAAACAGCCCTGGCTGCCTCAGCCTTTCCTTGTAGGAGAGGCTCCCATCCCTTGGTCACCTTTGTTGGATGGAGCCACTCAGGAGCTCTGTGACTGTCGTGCTGAGGAGCCCAGAGCTGCACGGTGCTCAAGATGTGCCCGAGCAGGGCTGAGTAGAGGGGCAGCATCAGCCCTGAGCTGCTGGCAATGCTCTTCCTGATGCACTCAGGATCCCGCTGCCCTTAGCAGCCACAAGAGTACACTTGTTGGCACATTTTAAAGCTCCTTTTAAAATTAGTAATACCAGCTTCTGATACTATTGCTGCACAGGTACATGTAAATTTATATTAAAAATATGCACACACAGATATGCATAAAAAATATACCTCTAAAACCTGCTGAAGAAAAGGACGAAAAAAGAACAAACCTCAGGAGTTAGTTTTTATTTGTAATAAGACTTTTTATGAGCCCAGTAGAACAATTACAGAAGTGCTATACCAAAACTGAAGTAATTTGTCAAGGTTTGGAAGGTGACAACAAAATCCATGCTATCTCAAGTATAAAAATTACAAAGAATTTTAAAAATCAATGCATGTAGGGGTGGATTTATTTTTGTTCCTAAGCTAGGAGCAAAAATACCATGCTAAGGTTATCACTTTGTCTCAATTATTGTAACCTTCTATCCCCCTGTCCTCAAAATGCCACTTTAAAGCCTTCAGACAGTTAATAACGTTATTATTCTGGCTAAACCGCTGTCTCAAGTTTCTAAAACCCTTTGGCAATTTCCTGTTCTTCAGTGTTTCAAATGCAAGCTCTTTGCCCACACCACTGAAGTGCTGCACAGCTTCCCTTCAGGCTCATATCCTAAATTATCTGCTTTCCACTGCTACATGCAGTAGTAGCAGTCACTTGTTACCTCCTTTTTTCTTCAGCTCTTTCCTGCTATCTATTTCTTTTTCCTGCTCTAAATCTCTTCCCACCAACTCTCCTTTGAAGGCTGTGCTTCCAGAAATCTTTTTTTTTGTTGTTGCCTCCATCAGTGGGCTTTTCAGACCCAGCCATTCCTCAAAGTGCCTTGCCTATATCAGGTGCTGTCCTTGCTGAGGAATGAAAGGTGATAATGAAATCCTCACTTACGTGCTTTGCAGATGTCATAGATCTCATCCTGCAAAAGTCTGTGGCTTCAACAACATTTTGGTGTTGACTGTACGTGCTCAGGATGTTGCAAGTCTATGACAGTGGGAATAACATTTTGACTTTGGTATGGAGGATTGTGAGGAATATTTATTAGGCCTTTGAACTCAACATTGTTAATGCTCCAAATCCCACTATAGTCCAAAGTTTCCTATTTTGCTAACTAGAGGAATAATATTCTGACACGAAAAAAGCCTTTGTCTAATACATTTTCTTAAATTTTTTTTAGATTCTCTTCCTAGTCATACCAAATGTGAAATAATTCTACTTAACAAATCTTTGTATTTTGACCTGTATAAGAGATTAATCAGGCCTAGAATGCTTTTTGTATATTATTTATCTTGTGAAAAACTTCTTTCATTATGGGTGGTACAACATTGCATGATTAATGCGTGTCTAAATAACCTTTAGATACCCTTTTCCCTACTTTTAGGTACTCTGTATCAGTTTCCCCCAGAATTCTAAATACTGTAAGGAATTTTCCCACTATACCTATGTTCATAGCCCAAAACCATACATACCCATAATCCAAACCCCAAAATTGCCCAGCACCTTCCTGTACCTCTGTGGAGGAAGGAAGGGTGCTGGGGCTGAATCGTTTAAGGCATGGTCAATGTGATGCTGAACTGTTCAGTGTGGGAAGTCTGGATAGTTCTGAACGGACCAGAATTTCCCCTTGTGGTGGCTGTGGTTCTGAGAAGAAACCTGAGCTAAAAAGAGACGAGGAAGGATAAAACAAATCTGTAATTAGCTCGGGCTCGGCACCACTAGATGGTGTCCTGCAGCTGCTCTAGGCACACATGGCACTCCTCGGGCAGGTGAAGGGACAGAAACCCCTCCTGGCAGGAGCACGGCGAGCGCTGCACGGCAGACTCGGCCTCGGTGCTCCTGCTCACCTCCCACTGAAGTCCCCAGTGCCTCTAGGGGGAGGCTGATACAAGAGTTTTGACAAATAACCTACATAACCACACAAACCTACATAACCTTACTAGATAATTACTGATATTAACATGATTTTTTCTTCCTACAATGCAAAGGTGAAATATGGCATTTTCTTTCTTTTCAAAGCTAAAAGCAGAGTTACAAACATAGTTAAAACCCTGATTTTTTTGTACACAAAAAATTCATTTGTGATTTCTGTACTACAAGAATATGCTATCAGTACTTTATAAAGCAATCAAAGGAAAAAATAAAAGCAGCCAAGTAAAGAGTTTAGATTTTTGTTCCCTTTTTTACTGTGGTGAAAATGCTGTGTTGTTTTTTTCATAAAGAGATTGTTTTCAATTTTTCCATACTGGTCTCTATTTGCATAATTGCTAATAACAAGACATATCCTTTCAGTAAATGAGGAGAGAGAAATTATCAGATCTCTAAAATTGGTTGAAAAACCTACAAAAAGTATTTAAAATGGGTGTTTTCAATTTAAATATATCTGTGAAGCAGTGGCTGGAAGGAGGTGATTCACAGTGCACAGCAGTGCTCGTTATCCAGAAGGAGGAAGAGATCAGGTCCCAGTTCTCCCCTCATTCTGAAGGACAATACACAAACAAGAACTGAACAGTCTGTGTGGAATGGATACCTGCAGGTGAGGCTGGAGCTGCTGCAGGGCTCTGAGCCTGCAATGGCCAGGCCACAGAGCCATTTGCTTTGGGAAAGCCTTCCTGAAACTCTGCCTGAAATGTGAATTCCCAGACAGGCCTTCACAGCTTGACAGAAAATGCTGCCCACACTCCTGCTACCTGTGCTGGGGCTTCAGCTGCTTTGGCACTTTGCTCTCTGGATTTGAAATTAAGTTAACAAAGTGTAAGATAGAAAACATTAATTAGAAGCTCATTTATTTTAGGAATGCTATTGGAAACTAACAGCAAATCAAACACAAACCCCTCTTCTAGTTTACACCCAACAGGGTGGTGTTTCTCTACTTTCTTTAAAACAAGCTTAAAGATGGAAACTTTTTCTACTAGTAGTGTTGATTCAAGATTATGCACTCATTTTTCCCATTTTCTTTTTTTATTACACTGGAATTGCTAGAATGGATGCAGCTATAGCTGCACCAATATAAGAATGCTTTTGACTGCATATCTGTTTTCCCTGAGGAAGAGGTAAAATGGAACAGCACTAACTGCATCATCAAAATTTGTCATTTAGGTCTTAGGGTAGAATCTCAGGACCTACTGTTGGTCTCTGCTCAGTCAGCAGCAAACTATTATAACAAGGACAAAATATTAAATTTATTTATTCCCCATAGAAAACCTCCTGTCTTCCTAGACTCACTTAATATAAAAAGAATACATTTGTGTGTAATATTCAGGCACTTTTGTATTTGCATGGCTGTCAGTGTGTTTCACAACATGAGAGATTGACTGCATTAATGGCTCCTGAATAGCAGAAGCTCCTATCAATGACTAATTAAAGATCAGATCACACCCTTCAAACTACACTTTCTTCAACATGTCTCTCACTGAGAAAAAAATGCATTAAAAATTTAAATCTGAATTTATTTCAAATTCCTTAATTTATGAACTAGAAACCTCAGTCACTGTGAGTCCAACTGTGCAGAATTCAGAACCATGAAAATTGTAAAACTGACTTACTGTACTCTTTTATTCCTTTGTATTTGCTTTCCTAATAGCTCTTATTTAAATGGTGAGAATTACAGTTCTAAGATGAATTTTGGTTCTGCACAGTATGATTTTGAAAGTAATTTTCTAATGTAAGGACAGAAGGGACTATTTCATCACTATTATTTTAAGAAGTTGAACACTTGAATCTGACTAGAGACTTATAATGTCAGAATAAATCCCAGAGGAAGATTAAGATCCTAATTGCATTGGTTTTCTACTTATGGGAGTGCTTGTTTCTATGTGAAACATCCCAGGAAAGATAGGTTGATGAGAAGCACTCAATTTTTTAGCCACACATTTTGAAAATATGTTCTTTAGCTATAAAAATTATACAAATCCTGTTTGTAAATGCTAAAATGTAAAATTAATCTTAAAACTATGTATCCATACAACTTACTTGTAATAGAGACATTGTCAGGATAAAAGCTTGTTTATTTAATTCCTAGCTTGGAATGTCTACTGAGGAATTAAAATTCCTCCTTTTAAAATTTTCACAGCTGTTCATTGAGAACTTTTTAGAAGTTGTTAATCAGACTAACTAGATTTACAGCTGTAATTAATATTTCCTTATGAATAAGGGGTTTTTTTCCTCAATATCTTCCTTTCATGGAACATTTTGAATCATAATAACGTAGAACAAACTTTTAAACAAAAATGTATGTAATCCCACACTCTCAAGGGTAACTAAGATTACAGAGTAATCAGAATGAAAAATCTTTTTGAAAAATCAGTTTTGTAGAGAATAGTTATTACAGTGCATCTGTATGAGACAACTTTGGCAAATCAGTGAACACAGTCCATGTAAACAAGCTTTGATCAGCAGTTTCCACAATATCATTATGAATTCCAGTGTTTGCTGTAATGGTATGATATGATAAGTGAAAGGCAGACAAAAACCAATTCATAATTTTCAGATGGAAAATCACAGTTAATTTGTTGACTGAAAAATAACTACATAATTTCAGAGATGATAAGACATAATAAAGTAGGACTATTCTTTTCTCCACTCACACCTTGAGCCATATTTCTACACAAAAGTCACTTTTCCTCCTTTCATCTTCTTATTACTTTCCTGGTAAAGTGACATATTAAGCAGGTATGTAAGTGGTTGGTAATTTTAAAAAGCTGAATATTTAAAAAACTTAGTGGATGACTGATCAAAGAACTGAATATGAAGAGCAAAGACTGGGGAGAGAGAGGGTGAATATGCAAAGGAAGCTTTCACACTCAAAGGAGAACAGCTACAAGCAGCTACCAAGGGTTGTAGCTCAGTTAATGAAGTTCCAAGCATCAAAGGCTGCCAGTGAGCAGCACCCTAGAGGCCACACTTCCACACCCTGCCATAAGATCCTGGATCCAGGGCTACCCCACCCTGGCTGCTGCAGACGCCATTTCCAGCTGCCCTGCCCCGCAGTCTGACCTTAGTGTTCCTACAAGGAAAAGCTGGTGAGAAAGACACTTTCTCCTCCCTCCATCTCTCCAAACAGAAACTGAAGCTGATGCTACTGGCTCAGAGTTTATAATTGGGGGCAGAGAAATTACTTTGGCAAACATAAAGGGCTGAATGGAAGCTCAGAAACACCCTTCTCCCTCACACACCATTTTTTCCCCAGTTCTATGTTCTGTACATACATTTCTGGCTCAAACTAAACAGTGGAGTAGAGAGTATGTATTTCAAAGATTGCATATAAAGAAAACGTTTACTACATTAGGTCTTTCTAGAACTAGACTGAACACACAGGGCAAAAAGAAAGACCAGCAGCTAAGCATCTTCCCACAGGCCCCAAGGGAACCAACAGCCAAAAAGAGAGAGGGGAAGGTTGCAACAGCTTATAAGGAGGGAGGGAAACAGGGGAGGAGTGAGTCCTTGGACAAATAGGGTTTCAGAGGGGAGAGGGATACAAAAGATTGACCTAGGGAGAACACCACTGGGGATAACTTGAGGGTGGGGCCCCGGCCCCTGAGCCAATCACTCGACGCTCTAGCTGGAAGTTTCTAGAGAGTTCTAGAGAGAAGGGTGGGAGCACCGAGTGACAGACAAGGCACCGGGGAGGGATTTGAGAAAGGGTACATTGATCTCCAAGGCAACTGGGGAGGAGTTGGGATAACTGCAGCACAAGGGAGGGAAGGGAGAACCAGGGCAGAACCGTTACATGATTCTGGGGAGCAGAACAGTCCAACTTATACAGACACAACACAACAACTGACTGTCTTGGAAATGCAATTGGACCCAGGATGTGGCTACCCAGGTATAGCTGAGGAACTTCAGAAAAATGAACACTGCTGGATGGAAAATTAAATATTTGCTCAGTAGGAAGCAATTTCAAGTCAAATGAGGTTACTGTTGGCTTCTACCACACCATAGCCAGGATATAGGAACCTCAGTCTGCCTCCCAGTTTTGACTATTCACAACCAGTTTGACGAGTCACAAATTAATGTTTTAGGGACATTACAGAACAATTTTTAAAAATCAACAAAATGTCTGTCAACTTCAACAAGACTTCAGTTGAGATATTTCATCTTTGAATAAGGACTTAGGTTGGCAAAAAAAAATCAATAGAACATCTGTCCCCATCTGTTGCAAGTGGTTTATTTTTTTTTCTGAGTTTTGGTATCTTTTTTATGCCATCTGCAACCTTTTCTCTGTAAGTTGTGTAATTTTGTACCTCCCATTCAGTTCTATTTGTTTCCTCAACATAGTAATTTAATTCAATCTTATCTTCTATACATTTGTCAGTTACTAATTCCACAAGAGGTTGGGAGGTCTAATTTTTCTTCCTTTTTAAGGGACACAAATAATGTCTCTGCAGTTTTGAAATCTGGCTTGGCTGTTTGTGGTTTTATTACACAGCATTTCATTCTAAAAGCAACAGTGTGAACTGAGATTAGATTTAAACTGAGTCTTTCCAAACATCATGAGAATTCTTCTGTCAAATAAAACTTTCATCTTAATTATCCTTAATAATTTCCACTTTGCAAACATAAGGTCCCTTAATGCCTTTGGAAAATGAAGATTATGAGAAAGAGACTATAAAAAGATAAACGTCTCATTTTGCAGAATTTTAAATACCTTCTTTCAGATAGTAAATCTAATGTTAATTAATACTAGGGTATAATATTAGATTTCTCTCTTTTATGAAAATCCTGGATAGAACATTCCCTAGTGTAGTATTTTCTCTGTTATTTTATATATTGGTTTAACTTTAAAGCCAAGAATATTGCTGAAAAATGTCAGGTAACTTATTCACTGCGCAAGCAAAGAACTACTGTCACAATTTAATTAATTTTCATTATTTAATTATAGAGTGTTTAATTATAAATCAATTTTTATTTTCAGTCCTTCTGAAATCCTGCTCACCAGAGTTCTGAACACAGGCATGTGGTTTGAGTATTTGAGCTGGACAAAAATACCCCATTTTATTTAATTTATGACAGGCTCAGTGTGTATGTCTGTGTATGCACAAGTCTGTGTATGCAAATGCACAGAGTGTTAATTCAAGCACATCAATACCTTTCTTAAGTAATTGTGGTAGCTGCACACCAAGCCAAGCACTGTATTCTTTGATAAACTAATATTATTTTTCCTCCTGCAATACACAATTCAATATGCTAATGTGTCTGAAACTAAGATATCTCTACAAAAAATAAGGCAACATTTTTGTTTTGTAACTGTTGCTACTTCCTGTTGTAAATTGCATAAGGATGCTCTTGGAAAGGAACGTGCAATGGGTTGTGTACAGAAAGGAGAACACGAGCCAACATCTAGACAATAGCAACACAGCAGCTGCACTTCCATGTGGGAAAAGCATCACCCACACAATAGCCAACATTGCTTCCTAACACTCATGACATTTATAGACCCAAAGCAGCCACCATTACAAAAGAAACATATTTAAAATTAAGATGTTTTTAATATTAGGGATTAGGAAGGATCAAAATCCACCATAAAGACAGGAAAATGAAACTCTCCTTCCTTCCTCTCTGAGTGTTTTTGTGATTAATCTGAAATAAGGATTTTTTTTCAGGGCAATCTTTAGGGCATGTTGTTGAAGTTTTCTGTGGCTATAGCATGGCCTAAAATTAGCTAAGTGGATGAGCATTTTTTACCTCCCCCCACCGAAAATAAAGAGAAACAACCAAATATACCCAACACAAAACAAAACAACAACAAACACAAAACCAAAACCACCAGAAACAAAAAAATCCCCAAACCCCAGAAACAAAGAAACAACTCCCCCCACAGACATGTGATAAAGCTTTACAACTGGTAATGCAGATTAATAATTTGATCTCACTGTAAAATTGTTTCCTATCAAACAATGACAATAGATAATTTCCTATGTTTATACCCTTTATATAAAAAGCTTGTAAGTGATATGGCCCTTGTGCATCCTTGAGTTACAGAAAGGATGAGTTTGGAATGATCCTCTGGAGCTTGTCTGGTCCAATCCCCTGCTCAGTAGCAGGGCCATCTGGAGCAGAGTGCTCAGGACCACATCCAGCTGTGGTTTCAATATCTCCAAAGATGGAGAGACTCTAAAACCTTTCAGACCAACCTGTTCACTGCTTGGTCTCCTTGACAAGATCTCAAGCTTCATGACCTGTCTATACAGCCTGCTGTGTATTAGCAGCAACAGCAGGTCTGCAGTGAACAGCTCTTTGGGGCAGAACACAATTTGAAGGCAAGGTAAATTATGGAAGAGGACAGGATGGGAAACTGCTTTCAACAGAAAAAAATATTGTGTAAACTGTAACAGCTATGCAGACTGCTGAAAAGATCTTGTCTCAAACTTAAGAAACTCTCATCTCCCTTTCCTGCTCACTCTCTCTCCAGCTCTGGCTGTTGAACTACCTGAAGGAAATGTAGGTGCTTTTACCAATTTCCTTTGCTGGACATTTTGTTATTCAGGAGGGATATTCAGAGTCCTGAGCTGGAATAAATCTGTACTGCTACCTGGAGTGCACAAGGGGAGATCATTCATGAAGCAGAAGCAGCCTAGGCAAACCATGTTGGGGCACCTGGCTGGGGTGTGTTTCTGGTACCCACAACACACATGGCATGGCTGGGCTCTGAACACACAGCCCAGCTGAACTCCACTGTCACATCTGGAATGTTTTAAACCTTGGGTTGGTAACAGACCTACTACATTTTTCCCTAAGAAATAATTTACAAGCGTACTTGGATAATAGAAATGCTTATTCCATTCCCAGTGGCAAATAATAATCAAGATATGTAGTTAAAGGATGATCACAACTGCTTCAGATATGCTCCAAAAATCCAAACTAGCTACTAAATGAAAGATGAATAAATGAAGTTCTTATAATTAAAAAAAAACCCAACCAAAACAGAATTAAACAGAATTAAATTATTAACTAAAAAAGCCCCATATTAACTGCTCATTACAACAGCTATGCCTCCTTGGCCCCTGGAAAAGAGGTTAAGTTTATACAAAACACTGCCTACATAATTTATGTCATTACTTACCTGTGAGAAAAGCAAAGAGCCCTGTACACATAGAAGGCTGGTAGAGAGACCAGGGATATGTTGAGGGATCTATTAATTTTGCTAAACACTACTGAGAAAGAAGTCAATTACAAGACAATTAAAAAAAGAGCAAAAATCCTGGGAGATAAATGTCTTTAATCTAGTGTGGCAAGCCATAACAAGAACCAACATTGAATAAGATATTCAGTAAATATTTTAATAGTGAGAGTGATTAACCACTTTAACTACTGAATGGAGTTGTATCTCTTGATTTATACAAAATGAGCTTGAAAATCTCACAGTATAATACTTTTTTAAATCTTGCTACTTGGGTTCAGTATCACATTGGATGAACTGCAATGGCCTACCAGAAAGGTTGGAGGTGACTTATTACCCCTTTTTGGGACTTCTGTGAATTAATGGGCTCCCCATTAACTGTCTCTATGTTAATATTACAGCTCATCACTCTCTCTTGCTATATCTGAATACTGATAGCTTGAGTTTATACAAATAAAAATGTGTGCTCAAGTTCAACAGCTTTAAAGCATTAACACTTCCTCTGGCCTACCAAGAGACCCAGTTGAGCTCAATGCAGGACTTTGTAGGAAAGCTGAACATAGACATGGTCTCTCATATGGAATTCTAGCCTAGTTTTTAATTTTCTTTAAAAGAAACACTGAGCACTTGCTACTATTTGGAATACATTTAAATTTGAAGTATTTTAGGCTCCTAATGAGTATGCCACTGGGGTGGAATCACCCCAGAAGTATGGGCTGGTAATTATTATCACATGGCAGTGACTGATTTATTAGCTGTGCCATGAAGGAGCCAAGGTTTGTGTTAGAGGCATAGATTCCTCATTTTTACTTCCACCATCCGTCATAGTAGAATCTACTGGAAAATGGAGTACAAATCATTCAGGAATTTACAACAGTCAGTTGAGCTAGTTCTGTGCTATATCATTGCTGGAAGTGAATGCCTTTGTTTTGCACCCTAAGGGCTGCTCATATGCATAAATAGCCCCCCTTTTTCTGTTTCTGAATCACAGTGTCCAGCCAATACAAAAAAGATTATGAGGTATGAAAACCGCACATATCTCCACCGCAGAACAATAACAAGATCTATACTTTGATTTCCTGGGAAATAAAAATTGTAGCTATACTTCCTGTCAGCCCATTCCTTTGAACGTGTTCTCTTCATAATTTGGATTTTGAATCAAGCTTAAATGGCAGTTAAAAATCGTATGTGGCAGTACACAATGAAATTTAGCTTGACAGCCTGGACATCAAAACTAAAAATAAATGACTTCACATCCAAATAATAAGTAATAACAATGTTAGCCTGCATAAGAATAGCAGGACTGGATTCAAATACAATATTAATTTTAGGGATATGAGTGACTAGGGAGAGACAGAGGCAAAGAAACAAATCCTTCATATAGCAATAGTCTCTTCTTATCCCCCAGGCAACTGGCTGCCTTTCACCTCGGCGGCGGAGCAATTATGTGGCATAATGACTGCAGTGCAAATAAGCAGAGAGATTTTATTAAACCAAATGAGCAAATCAGCTGCGTATTATTGCCATTTGATTGACAGTGACAAGTGTCGAGCAGACACGGATGTGAATATGATAAAGAAGCTTGCAGGAAAGCTCTTGATAATGTTACTCTTGATAAAGTTGCTCTGCAAACCTCTCTAAGTAAATAAAGGGGAAAGAATATGATGCATATTAATTCGCATAGTTTGCAACCTGCCACAGGACTAGAGGAAAAGTTGCAATAGGTTCAGCACATGGCATTTCATATGAATTCTAAAATTGCATTTATGAGTCTCATAGACTTTACAATACTATATTAATATTAAAAGTAAAGGTCATTCCACATAACAGTTAAGCTGCCTGAGCTTCAACCTTTATATCAATAACAGACTCGGGCTGGGGGCACAAGGAGGAGGAAAACAAGTGGAATGATCTGAATAAATGTAAAATGTTACTTAGAAAGATTGCTGCCTTTTGCCGGGCTGTCCATTTACACGTTTGTACTTCCAGTGGACAATTACATTTCTGACAGGCCTGCCATCAGAATGATTAAATCAATACCTTCATATGAGAGTGTGATTCATTGGCATGGGCCTTCAGGCCTCCAGGTAGCCACTCTCACATTAATGACTGCCTTATGACATCATACACACACTCCAAAGCTTCCCATCATGGCAGGCAGCGTGGAACTTTGGATAATTACTTCTGGCACACGGAATGAATTAACCAAGGTGACTGGGAAGCTTTGACAGCAGCACCCATGGAAGAAAAGCAGCAGGGATAAAATCTCCTGTGCTGCAATGCCACTAACATCATGAATAAATTTGGGCTTACACGTTGAAATTGTTTTAGTGGATAAACCATGTGATAAATAGATCCCTTTCCTCCACTCCTTCATATTTTTTATTAGTTTAAATTTGAATGTGAACAAGCCGCAGTGTTATGCCACACTTCAGTGAACATTCTTTTGCCATCAAGTACCATCAAGCTGAAGATTTCCACTCTTTGAAAAAGAATCATAACTGAGAGGAAATGTTCTTGTCACATGAAGTACACTGTAAAATGTGGCAAGCATTTCTGATTTATGTTGTAATAGTGATTTGAATATCTATTTGGACATATTTCAAAGAGATCAGCTTTGCAAGGTTCCGCATAGCCTGAGCTGATTCTTGTGCTGTGCTTTAACTGTGCAAGTAAACTTCAGCATTCAAGAGCTGACATGCTCAGAATAACTGTAGCCTGATAAAAAGAGACTTAAAATCTCTTTAACTTACATTTTCCAGGATGTGAGCCCTCCAACTCTGGTGAGCTTCCAAGGGGTATGAACTGAGAGAAAAAAAAAGAGAGTAGAAAAAATATTAAGTACCAAATCCATTTGCTCTAGCATTTGTTATAATTTGTTTTATAATCCATGTGTCATAATAGAAAAATTACTTAAACGATTGCTATAATTTATTGCTTAAAAGCATCAGATGACCTTATTTCTACAAAAAGGAACTAAAGTACTCAGTAAAACAAGTTACTCTACTAACCTAGTTCCAGTTATTGGAAAGTATTTCGTAATTTTTTTTGTTCATATGAAAAGTAGTATCAGATTTCCTACAGTTGAGGGATTTTCACAGGTTTGAAGTAAAATGTAAAAAAGGGTAGGCAATACTATCTACACACCTGGCAAAAACTGCCAGCATAAGAATTTCCTCTGCTTTAACATTGTTATTTCTGGGGTTGAGGCTGGTTTAATAGTTTGAATATAATTTTTTACTTTTTTTTTCTTTTTGATAAATATGCTTGAGAAATATTACAACCTCACAATTTCAGAGTGCCTGATATTCTTCAAATTAGTATCTAGCTAGATGCACTCTGGTCTTTAAATATGAAAGTAAATACTGTGGTTCCCATATTTGGATCATCTTCAAAACCTAATCCCAGATATGCAGCATTTTTTACCACAAAGCAGTTAAACAAGTATCTAAATAAGTTTATTGAATTATGAACCAAAAAAACCCTTTTCCTATAGAATAAATTCTGAGATTTTACAATGAAATAATTTCTTAGAGTCTAAGTTTTAAACATGAAGTAAAGTATTTGATATTTAAACTAAATATTAACTACATCAAACAGTTTCAGGATGTATCCTAAATTACTTGTGAGATTTCTGGTGTAAATTATAGTCATATCACTGATTTCACTTCCAAAATAGTGCATGTTATGTTGTAAAATGCAAAATTTCTTTTAAAAGAAAAAGATTTTTTAAGAGACAATTTAGACCCGAACACCATTGGAAACAAAAATATCAATCATGTATTCAAAGTTAACTGACACAGTGATGTCTGCTGAGACTACAGAGAGTAGATTTGAGAACACAGTGTTAATTTTTGTTCATTTTATTGGGATGCTGCTAATTGTATGCCAAAAAAATGCTTAAAGTTATTCTAGAATATTAAAGGCTGGAAATGTATTAAAACATCATACTAATATGTTCTCCTGTTGCCACCACAATGTGGAGAGATATTAAGCTGGAGTACGAGAATTTCTAGGTTTTGCCAATCATTGCAAAAAACCAAATTAGTATCAAATTGAAGGCTTTTGTATTATTATGTATATGTTATAATTTGTATAATTATATTATTCTGTCACTTCCATCACACTGCAGCTAGAGCCCCTTTTGTCCAGAGTGGTGAAGCACCTTCCACTTTTAGTGTGTGGCTGGATCTGCACATGGCCCTCCTTCACCTGGGGGTAAAAAGCCCAGATCCCTGCATAGCTCAGTAAATGTACAGCAAAAGCCAATCACTTCTTGCCAATATATCTGCCCCAAAATCCCTAATATTTTATTTAGGCAAAACCTTTCATTGTTCTGGAGTTCTTTCAAAGCTTCTTGAGCAATCCCAAGCAGTCAGTGCACTATTACTGGCCTTGGCTATTGCTGGTAATAAAATTGACTGTGCTAGGTTGCAACCAAAGTAACCTAATTTTAATAAAAAGTCTGAAAGAAAGTGTAGTGAGAAAAGAAGTACTAAATTGGTGTTAGAGAAAACTACATGTTGAACTGGACCTGGCCTGGATTCAGCTTCCCTGGTAATATCAAAGCAGGGCAGCATTTCACAGAGTTGTAACAGTAGATGGGAGAACTTGGCTACTGTTATGTAGATAAGATAATTAGATACCAAAGTCATTTTTGAATGCCCTGTCTTACCATGCAGGCTGAGGCTGTTCTCACTCACAGTTTGTGGACTAATCTTGGCCACAAGAAGATGGAAATATAAATGCATTTCAAGTCATTTATGCATCATGCTATCCAAGCTTAGGAGCACATGCTATCAGTCATAATCTGCATTATTATGACAGTCTGTCACCTTGCTGTATTCATTGTGAGAACTAAGAATTATGTCTATAATAACAAAAAAATTGCCATTGAAAAAACAGCATAGAAGCATTCAAACCAAATCTTCCACTGGACTTCAGAAATAAGAAGATATTAGACAGAGGAGGCTCTGACACGAATCCCTCTGTGGGGAAGATCACAGGATTTGTTAAAGTAGGCAACAATTTAGAATTAAAATAAAAACACTAAACAAAACCAAATTAAATTACACTTTAGGCAGGCAGCGTTCATCTGTTCTGTGAACTGTAGCTCTGCATCAGCTCCAGAGAATTTAGTAATATCTCTAATAATGATAAGTCACGATTAGTTTCTGTTTTCCATGAAAAACTGGAAAAAAAGGGAAGTGCTGGCTCAGGGGTTCCCTGTTGGCTCAGGGGGTGCACTGATGTCACCTTCTGGGTGTGCCACTGTTCACACAGGGTTGAACCATGCAGGGACAGCCCTGAGAGCACAGCCCTGCAGCACAGCCCTGGGCAGAGCACCTGCAGCACCAGTGGGACAGAGCTCAGACCCCTGGGACCAAAGCCCACCACTGGGATTCATCCTGCACAGCACACAGCCCTCTGTACATCTAAAGGCAGCCATAAAACAAACCATCAGATTGTCTCTCAACACATTCATCTGTCCCAGTTCAAATAAATACCTGTAATGTAAGAATCATCCTTTAAACCCCCTCAACCCTAGCCTATCATTTATTCTGGTACATTCTATGATACCAACGCTATTGAACTTCAACGAGCATGAGATTTTTTATATGATTAATTTTTGAAAAGCAAATACAAAGTTATCACATAGAACTTTTGAGAAAATAAGAAAGCCAAGAACTCAACTGTGTAAAATATAAACCACAACTTCCTCTTTTTTAATAGTAAATATTTAGGAAAAAAACCAAGAAAAGCAAAGGGATAAATACATGGCTCAAAGTTTCATTAAAAAGTAAATATAGTCCTAGAATGGACACTAATTTGAAGTATTCTACCTCCAGTAGGATAAAAAAAAAAAAAAAAAGTGGGGAATATTCTGAGATAGCAGAAATCCAACTGGTTGTGTCTGAATCCCTGCACTGCCCCTGTATCCATCTGGGACACAGGCAGGATCCATGCTGTGTTTCTCAGGCACAGTCCCACTCCCTGCTCTGCCCAATGAACTCTTCACAGATTGCCCAGCTTGTGGGATGAGAACTTAGACAAGTAAATCCTGTCTAGATAATTCCATGTCAATGTATTTAACTCATGTTCTGTACCAAACCCCTCTAACTATTACCAGTAATATCTCAAAAGAACTGAAGTAGGTGGTTGGCAATAACAGTAAAAGGGTGTTGGATTTTTTTCTTCCTTTAATTCAAACTTTAATTCCTCAGAAGGAGGAAAACATGCCTCCAAACCAATGAACATGCAAGTCTACCAAGCCCAGCATCTGCTCAGCCAGTGGATGCATTTCTGTTGCTCAGGGTGGCACCAGAAGTTACATGTTGTATTTTTCATCCTCTGCAGTGGTAATTTCTTGGTCATTTACCTCCTCAATAATAATGTTTAGCTGAGTAAAATAATGCTTTAGGCTTTAAGTCTTAAAGGCTCTTCCCCCTTTGCCCCCCTCAGTAGGATGACTGATTTCAGCCCTTTAGAAAAATAAGCTTACTTATGAGACATTAGTGGCATTATTGCCTCCTTTAATATTCGTGACAGTCTCCAGCAAATGTATCACAAGTTGGCATTTATTAGTGCTAGGCACAAGTAAGGGGCATGTTATTTGATTTGAATAACAGCTTGGAGCTACAGTTTGAGTCCAGAAATATATTAGTCAGAAACAATCTCATTTAATAACACAGAAACTAATAAAAGAAAAGTATTCCAACTGATTCAAAATTGAATTTATGAATATTGCTTAGCAGGATTAATGATCAAAAACTGAACCTGTTTGTCATGTTATAACAGAGTTTTCGATTTAAATGCAAAACTAGGAGTCAATGAGTCCAATGGATTGTATATTGCTTTGAAGAAAACCAGTTCATTTTACACATAAGCTTTGAAATTGGCAATAAACTTTAATTACAGGGTCAGATAATCAAATTATAATCAAATAGCCTCACATAAAATCTGTGTTTGAAATTAATGAGATACAATTCTACTAGTCTGTAATATTGTACCTCTGAAACTTACTAAAAGACATTTCATTTTCATTTAAAAGTCACCTTAAGGACTTCTCCCTCAATTTCTTCTGCATAGCTCAATTTTATTTGGAAATGTCTCATTTTCAGACCACACATTTCTAAAGATTTTTGCATATGGAAAAATCATTTGCTGCTCCACAGATTTTTTTTTATTGATAGTAAGAATTTTAATATAGCAATATTAGAAATCCTTCAAGTAGATGCATATTTATGCATTTTTAGAGAAAGCCACAGTTCAGATAATAAAGTTGTATAGTTGTTCAAATGCACATAATTATTAAAATTTTCATTTAAGATGAAATTTCTGATGACTGATCTTAACTTGCAAGTGCAAACATATATGCTAATGTACACTACTGAATAATCGATTTCTTTCTGTGTATACAACCACAATAATTTCTCCCTGCATGTCTTACCTTATTTGGAAGAAGAAATATATCTTATATTTAAAACAAAAGATAGGAAGAATAAATCCAAACCTGCTCTGGCTTTCTTAAAGATTCGCTGCTGTGTGGCTTCAGGCAAGTCATATTATATTTTATAGCTAAGATTTCTCATGAAAAATGCAGTTACAGCTTAGTACAGCTTCAGTGCAACTTCACTGGGCTTATCATGGGACCTTATTAATTGTACAATGATTATCAAAATGAAGATGCAAAATTGTTGGATAGATAATGTCAGACCTCATTAAACATGCAATGGTAAAAGTACAGAAAAAGTCAAATACTTCTAAAGCTATCATTCTACTCAATGGCAATACAAGTGCTTGATAGCACACAATGTAATTTAAAAAGCCACTATGCCTTGTACTCAAGTACAATTGTAAAATTTTACTACTAAGCAAAACATTTTTATCTTTAAAAATCAAGTTATTCCAAGTTAAAAAACTAACAATTGCCAAAAACAACTGTTTAATACAGCTTGTCATCTGCTTAGATGGACTACAACAATGAAAACAAGATCCTTGCACAAGAAAACCACCACTTAGTAAACTTGGGCATGAACTTATATAGGAGTAGTTACCAGTAGTAACTGGTAACCAGTAGTAACTGGTAACCAGCAGTAATCTCAGTTAGGCCCCAGAGGGGCACTGTAGTGTGATTGCCTCCATTTGCCAGGAACTGAGACCATTCTCACACTTTCTTAGTGTACACAGCACCTCTTCCTTTGTTCATGCCCTAAAACTCAATACTGACTTTTTCTTGGAGTCAGTATGAACAAATGAATCTCTAGATGAGAGAACATTACATCTGCTTCTGTTGATTTGTTCCATGTAAAAAGCAACAAAGTTGTCTCTTCTAAATCACAACAGAGATTTTTAAGAAATGGTCACAGTTGCTCAAAATTTCTAATATCACTGATTATTACAGGTGATACTGTGGATATTAAATACTGAGATAGGGTAGGAGCTTTATTCATTCATTGTTCAGCCTTGTCTGTTCCAGATTATGCATCATATTTGGGATAGCTGTAAAATCCCTGAAGCAGTGGGGACTCCCTAACACCACGTGTGAATTTAACCTACAACTTTGCCCATCTCACTATTACCAAGTTTCTTGTTTTTCATGAGTGTGACCTTCTTTCTGTCACTCAGTACTATTAAAATCAGAATTTACTTCTGTTTGCTAATAGGCATGGTTGAAAATGTACACATTTTACATGGTATCTCCATCTGCCACTGACAAAAATAGTTTGTGGCTTTAGCCATTGTAAACCCTTGTCTCCTTTATTTTCTCTATATGCATTTAACCAGAAAATATCAATTACAGTCAAACTTCTGTCTGTAAGACACTTGACTGGAAATGAGGGAGAAGAATATAAGAATGCTAAAATTATGCTTCCACTATGGCATCAATATAAATTCAAAGTAACAATATCAAGCTCAAACATGCAACTACTTTAATTCTGGTCGACATCTCGACATCATAAAACTTTTTTTTAAAACTGCAATGTTTTAAAGCTGTCTGTGTTCCCCCATCTCTCTCAGTTTCTGAGAGTTTTATTTCCTTGCAGAGGACAAAAGACAATAACAGCAAATAACAGCTCATCTAGTAAACATCTAAGCTGCAAACAACTCAAATTGAACTTGACAGGTTAGCACTTGCAGACAACAGGTCATGAGAAGAAATGAAAGCAGAGGCAGAGTCAAGGACTGGCCTTGCTCACGAGACTTTTATGAATCCATTTACACAGCAGCGCTTCTCTGGGTGCTCTGCAGAATGGAGAGAATGTCCAGACAAACATTTTACATGTCAAAGCCTCAAACCTCTTCAGATGGAAGGTTTGCACGCTGACAGTGACAATGTTTTGAATCATGCTGGTTAAAGTGGGAATTCTGATGGGGATTAGAATCAGCAAGATACCTCAAGTAAAAAACATTTTCCGACTTTTTCAACTCCAGCCTCTCAATTTTCAGCAAGCAGTAAAATTAACTGATTTAGAGGCATAGTTTAGCATGAACAACAGTTTATGGTATATAGAATTTATTTCTTTATGGTATGAAGAAATAAAGCTGGAGGAGAAAGGATTTGTGAAGATCTCCTGTACCATGGTGATCAGGTGAAACTGCAGCTCCATGCAGGGACTGCCACACACTGTAAGAACAATTTTGAGGTTACAGGCAACTCTCTGTTGAAGAACAGCAACTTGTTCATTCTGTACAACATTTCTTTAGCTTCAAAGTTGTGAGGGTTTTTTCACATCTTCTGCCTTTTACAAGAAAACACATGTTTTGGATAGGAATTCAAATTATTTCTTCATGAACGCAACTCCAAGCTGTTATTATTGGACATACTGTTGCCCCCCTTTTTAATTTTTTTACCTCAGTTTTGAAAAAAACATACAAGCAAAAAAACCCCACCAAAACCACTCCAACAACCAAAAGTTTACTAACCTGCATTTGTTTCCATCTGAAAAGAAACAGATGCTGAAATCAGGTGTTTTTTTCCTTTAATCCTGTATTTTTAAAGAATGTTCAACAGTTTTGAACAGATGGAAATTGTTTCTTTGCTTCTTGCTTCAAAGTCTTTCTTGGTCAGCACATCATACAATCATTATATTGAGGCAATTTTACTGAAATCCTTGTTATCACATCATCTATTCCTTATGAACAACTCCTAATAAAGTCTTGGGACTCAAGGTATCCTATCCATTACTTCTTATATGTGTGTATCAGCATTTTAATGGACTCCTCAAAGGAGTTCTGCTTTTCTTTCTCCTAGAACTGTCAAGTCATGCTTGGAAGCATTACACAGAGTACAGCTAAGAGTCCTTATCTGCTGCAGTGCTTTAATTCTTGCAGAAATCAAAAATATGATTTTTATCTGCAGGTTTTATACATAAACCAAATTATTTCCTTTCCTTTTTAGGAACTTCATCCATGAGAATAGTGTTTTTTCTGGTCACTACCTCATACTGCATGAAACCCCTTGAGGGTATTTGCAAAGGTTATGTCTAAGTTCTCTGGATTTCCTTTCTCTAGCAAATGATTCTGTTGAAAATGTGGCCCTGCAGGGTTTGGTAAACTCCTGATCTGAGTAATTTTGCAAACAACTTGTCTTTCTCTACAGACTAGAGAGTCCAGAAAACTTACTTAACAATATATCTTTCACCTCAGCCCCAGTGCAACCAGCTTCACCTTGCTTCTTATGGGGTAAGTGGTGAAAATGTCCAGAGCTGGAAGGCTGTGAGAACTCTCCCAGGTCCAGGCATAATGTGCAAAATGCCAAAGTTCCTGCAGTCCAGCAGCTTAAAAACCATGTTATCTCTTTATCTCCCCAAATGAAGGACAGTCTGATGTTACAGGTACCCATCACCAGCACCATTAAAGTGAGCCCACACTCAGAGGGGCCACACTCTGTTCATGTTTCTGTGACCTGGCATTGCAGCCCTGCTCAGCTGCACAGCACTGCCCTGTCCTGGTCATCAGCAGCTGGTTTTCATCTCCTGTACCCACATTTCATCTCCTCCATATCTCACATTAAGATTTTATTGTTATAGCTCAAAAAGATACTTTTTCAAACAACTGCTTCTTCATAGGCAGCACAAATGTCAACATTCTGCTTCCAGTTTCAGCAAGTCCTGAGTCTGAAATAGAAAAGCCTTTTTTTTTTTTTTAAATATCAAATTCATTTATTCTTGTCTTTGGAAATATTGCAACTAGCAATCCAAATCCTACATGAATGCAAAAGTAGCACTGCCATGATTGTGCTCCAGTTTGTGGCAAAGTGTGGGAGATTTGCAACTGCTTGACAAGTTTCCCTGAGAATACCTGAATCTACAGAACCATTGAATGAGAGGCATGGTCTACCCTGATCATAAATTTCCAATGAAGAAAATATTCTTTAGGTATAGTCACAGTTAGTTTGGCAATGATTTTGCTTTGGAAAACTCCCACCCCCATGTGTCGTCCCCCTGCCCTCCCACCCTGGCAATAAGTGAGCAGTATCTCAAGCCCTTTGTGTTCCTGTGTCAACACTACCCCAAACTGTAAGTGTTAGCAGCTGTGCACAATATGAGAGGGGGCTTGAAGCACACAGCCTAGAACAGGAGCAGTCACAAGAGCCTCTTTGACTCTCAGAATGCTAAATCACACACTGCTGATCGCTGGAATGGTTTCCTTTCTGTACCCAACTTATGTAGTGGTTTTGCTGCTCTGGCCAACCTACAAATGAACTTTTTGTAATAGGAGGCCTAAAAACTCTGAGCATATGTGAGCATCCAAAAATTTGGCAAGTTTGGACCAGTCTCAGCTTTCCTTTCTTTGTGAAAGCTTCTCTTCACTGATTGCACTCTCAAAACAATTCATTTGTTGTAAAATCTATTCACATTTCTTCACATTGAATTTCAAATTCATATTGTAAGATTAGTGTGTTTATAAATGTATTGGTTGCTGCTCACCCAACTTTTCCACGCTTCAAAATACATTTTAGGTAAGCTGAAAAAAAAAAAAAAGAGTACAACAATGTTCTATAAGCCTGTAACATGTGGTGTCACAACAATTCAATAACCAAAAGCCATCACTTTAAATGACCAGAGACCAGTCCTCTGTAAGCAGGCTCTTTCTTGTCTTCCACCTTTTCTTCTACTTGCTGTCATCTTTTTTATAAATCTACTCCAGATGAGCAGGAGAAAGCTGCCACAGTGTTAAGGGTATTATCTACTCATTAGTTAAAATAGAAAACCCCTTCAGAATTGTTTTACTGAACTCCCTGTAGTTCACCAAACATCCAGAATTACAAGATTTTTCTTCAGTTGAACTGTGGTCCTTTTTATGCCTCACTGAGTTGCAAAGGTGTTTCCCTTTCCTCTACTGGAAAATGCTGAGATAACTGAGAAACAACTACTTCTGCCATATCTTCAAAGTGCCATTAGCTTGGTCTTGTTGATTTGGAGCACTAGGCCTGATTTTTAACAGAATAGTTTCTTTAATAATTTTCTGTTCCTCATTTAAGGGGGGGAGAACTGCAATGAAACTTGTCTAGAGAAATATTTTTGTGCCAACATCCATCACTCTTTTCTTTACAACACTTTCCTATTGCAGTACCTGCTAGAGCTGTTTGTTATCATTTTGCAGTTCCTGTTCCTTTCCTTCGTATTCCCTACTTCTCACAAGCAGTCAGGAAATAGATAGACACCCATTTTGCCTTCATATTCCCAAGAAAATGAGCAAATAGTAATTCTGGCACACAGGTTAAGAGGGGTCCATCACCTGCTGACATTGGGCACTCTCTTGCTGGGCACAACCCTCCAGTAAATAGAAGGTTGTGCACCTCACTGCCCTTGAGGTACAGGCAGTAGGAACTGAAATGTGCAGCTATTGCTGAGACCTTAGCAACTGCTTGGAGAACTGCTGCAAAGGGATGCTGAGAAAGATTTCACTTTGTTTGAGCTTTATTTTAGAAGAAAACTGAGAACTGTATTTTTCTGTGTGCTTTTTTTAAAAAAAAGTTATTAACCAATGAAAAAACCCTAAGTTATCTTTTGTCCATCCATTGTTTCAATTACTTAGTCTTCCTTCTCGAATTGGAAAGTTCAGTGGTTGTAAGATTTCAATGTTAACCTTTGTTACTACACAGTCCCATTTTTTAACAACACTCCTTTTGGATTTTTAAACATGCTTGGTCATGCTCAAACAAATGCCTTTCTTAGCTGCTATTATGAAGTGGTAGCTAAACTGTCATTAGTACTGATTAATTTTATATAAGAAATGCAGGTGGGATCTTTGTACCTCGAAGCCTTGTCCCACCCTCTTCATGTATCTATTTGCTTAAGTGTGAGACTTCCAGTAAATTATGTCAATGCTTTGTATTGTCCCATATTTAGCCCTTTTTATTGCTATTTTTGATATTTAAATATTTTCCCTGATAAACTGCCTCCTTCTATTTTTTACACAAGTGAAGAACAAGATTTGGGGATTTTTGTTTGCTTGTTTTCACTTACATAAGATCAATTATTCAATAGATTAACATAGAGACATAGTAACAAAATAAACAGGCTTGCACTTACATATTGCTTAGCTTCCACCTTCCTCACAAGTGGCTGTCTTCAATTCTTCTTGATTTTTCCTAAGTGGAGGACCTAATTCAAATCCCAATTCATATGTTGACAGCAAGAAGTACCAAATATGAGAGAACTATTTCAGTTATTTAGTTATAGTGCCATAACTGTTTCTAAATGTTATTGGAAATCGAGGCTGAGGATTACATCCAATCTATTTTAACTCAAGGTCAATAGTGGCTGAAAATCAAAAGGATACAAGAAGTCCCTTAAATACACTTAGACTGTCAGTACTGGAATGGTGCTCATCATCTGAGGAATGATGGTCTTGAAGAGCCTCTCAAACTGAAATAGTGAGGAGGCAAAAATCCTAACTATTTAAAAAATGGAATGTGTGAGTGGGATTATATGATAACATTCTCTGTGCCTGTTAACCTTTTGATAATAAAATTACTTGAAATTTAAGCCAAGCCTACCAGAATACTGGCATATATAGTCAATGTAACCTTGCCTGCTGCTTTACTGGGAATAATTAGAGATCAGATACTTTAACTGGGGCTGCAAAGCAGCCTGAAGTATGCTGGCCCAAATAAAAGGAGAGTTTATTATGGTAAACATGGTGAGATCACTACCATCCATGATAAGATTTGCTTCCTCATGACTGTAGATGGAGCCCTAACATAAGTAAATTCTCTCTTGGCAATACAAGTTGGAATTTCATCAAATATATTGAGGCTTTTCAGCATTTTTACGTATTGAGATTTTAATTTTCAGAACAAACAATGTGAGGGGCCCACTGTTTTTATGGTTTCTCAATATGCCAAACTGATTCAGCTCTCCTCAAAAATCCAGGAAGAAAGAAAAGCAGTTGTTCAACTTTTATTCTCTCCTGCAATTATCACCTAATCTAACCTTCTCTAACAAGTTTTCTGCTTAAGGGCACCTCTAGGGTTGTCAGACCAGCTGAATTCATTTAGAAAATGAAATCCAAACCTGGCTAGTCTTATTCATCCCCTGCACCCATTATTCCTTTCATAATTTTATGCTACTGTACTAAAAGGCAAGGCAACAGCACATTTTGGGGGTTTTATTGTATTACATAGAAAGCATACTGCTGAAATATGACTGTAAGTTTCTTGGTGAAGAAGGAGGGGTCTCAGCACCATCTGACTGAAAGATGTTAGATAAAAGAGGAGCTATTTATAGGAGTAAAATATGTCTACACTTTTTACTGTGGCTAACAATACAGGGTTCACCAGTATAATTAATCCTTTCCTTCCTATAACTCACTTGTTTAAAAAAACAAAACATTTTGTGATTTCTTGCAGCAAAACAAACAGAAACTTTCACAAAACAAATAAGCAGAAATATCAAAACAATGTATTCTTTCATAGTTCTCAAGATACTTTGACTGTTTCACACTTTAAGAAACAATTGGTATCACAAATGATCTGGAAGTTAAAGAGATATGCAAGGACTGTTGGTATTGGATTGGTACTTGGCATCTAGGACTGAAAATGGAGAGCTGTAACAACCACAAACAGTTTTAGAACACTGCTACTTCTTTATTATTTTTTTATTTTTAAAAGCCAGTGAAAAACCTCCATTTTATGTCATGGCTGGCAAATCTCACTGGCTCTAAAAGCTGCACATCAAACAGTTCACATGGCCAAAGGTCCCTCTGGGGGGTCAGAGGGAGAACAAGGCAGGACCAGCAGAGTCCCAGGCAGAAAGGAGATGTGGGGGCCTGTGCTGTGCTGTGGGGTGGGACTGGGGCACTTCTGTGCCTCTGCTGCTCCCAGTTTAGGGTCACTGTGAGCCCATTGCCCTCTATGGGCATGGCACAGCTGCTGGCCCTCAAACACAGGTGAACCACAGGGGATTTAAAAGACAACTATGGGTTGAAAATACTTTCTATCCCCCAAGTCATTTGAAATGAATAGGTGCAGGGGTTTATTCTGAGACTGAGCTTAATTCTGGTAAGCATGGGTGAAACTCACAATTTTACATGCAGAATCATCAAAACACAATTTATTTAGTACATGTTCATGAAAGTAAATTTCTAATTGTGCAGTAAAGTTGTACAATTATCAGCTCATGTTACAGTACATAATGATGGAACCAGCATCTCAATTTGAACCAGGCAATACTTCCAGGTTCAATACACAGACACTGAATACAGACACCAAAGTTGAATACAAACTAGAATTCAAAGTAGTGCTTAGTTAGGTCAATTACTCTTGCCATGCATTTCATACAAATTGTATATTTAATGTCAGTAATTGCCATGAAGATGATTTTCAGACTGAAAATTATTTGCTGATTCAATTAACATGTTATGTTAATATTAAAAGCTCTTGGGAATATCTAGGTTTATTGCATGCTAATGGGTTCTCAGACAATAAATATGATATATCTGATTAATTATAAATAGTTTCTTTCAGTTGGACTTGGACAAACAAAGGTACTTAAGTACTTAAATGTACTATACAGATTTGCAGCTTAATTTTGTTAATTTGCCTTATTTTGGAACCAAATACTTTGTAGTCATTTATAAAAGACAAAATTGTCTATAGGGATTTTTTTTGAACCAAGGAGCTAAATGTTATTTTCTCATCACTCAGGAAATTTCCTAAATGACTGATAATAACACTCCTCAGCTTCTTTAATTTCTGTATTCAATCATAAGACAGAAGTATCTAGTAATTTTTACATATAATTCTTTCTTTAACTCAAGGAAAAGCAGCCTGTACAGAAGAATGATATTAAATTTAGTCTATCCAGATGCTCAACTCTGCTCCAAGCTATACTGTATGAAATATCAAAGACGTCCAAGTGTTCTATTTAGGTACAATTTTTCAGATTCTCCTTGATTAAAATAAAATTAAGTTGCTTTTAAAAGCTAACCTGTCTAAAAGATGCCCAGTAAATTCCTGTGTGAGCTATTTATTGTTTTAATCTGTAATCACTTATGCAATACTAATACAAGTACACACTGTTTAACATCAAGAGATCTATTTAACTCTCACTCTTTATAAAGATAAATACAGAAATGAGCAGAGAGAAAGTGAAGAAAATAGGTTAGATCTGTCCTATGGTGACAGAATCAATATATTTAAACCAGCACAACACAGTTCAGAGAACTCCCCTCAGAGCTCCAGTGTTTCTGAGCAGTTATTTCAGCTTCTGCTTCATTACATGGATCACACATGGGAAGTAAGGAAACTGGATTTACCTGCAGCATCTTTGGGTACCTGTTGACCCCCAGACTGAATTATTTATCTGCAGCTTTTAAACCCTGCAGCAAATACAGTGCATAATTAGGTGCCACAAGACAATCTCCTATTTCAAGAAATTCATTAGCCAAGTAAAAGAATCCTCTAACTAAAACAGTTAGAGCAATTCATTTTATTAAGATCAACATGCTATTTATTTATTTCATAACTCTGCTAAGGCCTTTTTAAATATATGACAGTATAATTATTTTTCTGGTGTTCTGGCTTACATTAGATAACCACTTTTGGGTTTTATGCAAGACAGATGGAAAAATCCATCACTGATTTACTGCACATTTCCACACACAGTCAAACTAATATCTGATCACTCTTGAAGACGTAAAACCCTGCTTGGCACTGAATACTTCAGCAAACCTCCAAACACATGGGTGTGCACAGTCCTGTGAAGAAAGCTTCTGATAGTCAAAATGCAAACCAATACACTGCAGTATGTATGGGAAAGATAAAAAACAAATATTTGGGATTTATTTTCACTTCAGAAACTACTGCAACAGAAACAATTGCAATAAAATAAAAGTACTGCAATAAATACTATGTATAATGGATTTTGAGTTTTATAATTATCCATATGAAACACCCTGAGAACTTATTCTTTTTTTCTAAGAGCTCTAGAAGACAGCAGTTCTGAATGTTAGTCATGAAGGTGAATCTTTGGGTGTCAATTAAATCTTTTTAATTCTATTCATTCTTTTGGGTGATGGTTTGCAGATGCCTCCAAGAATAAAAGGTGAATACTCTACCTCAGCATTGTTTTCAACTTCTTGCCCTAAACTTCTTTTTTAATATATTTCAGTTAGGTCCACCCAGCAGTTTTAGTGTTGCCACAGCAGGTGGAATGACCTTTACCCTGTTCCTATTTTACAATGTGTTTTGTGAGACTCTGACCCCATTAGGAGGAATATACTGCAGAAGTTATTGTCTCTGAAAGGAATATTTAATTATTTTCACATTTAATTACAGACAAACCTAATCATTTTCAGTTAATCAGAAATCCATCCTCTCTTTAAGGACACAAGCATTTTTATTTATTGGGGAAAAAGTAAACAAGAAAACAAAATAGAGGCTGCTAATCCTAATTTGGAAGTGTTTAACTGCAGGGCATAGTTCACAGATGGTTTTGCATCCTCAACAGTTTTGTGGGTAATATGGTTAAGTTTGATTATATGAAAATGTCAAGACAAATTATCAGTGGAAAAAAATATCCAAAAGTTTTCTGAGATTAAATGGCAATAAGGAGATACCTTTCTTCAAGAAGCAGAAGCAAGTTTGAACCATTTGGGTGAGCAGAGTCCCCTTGAAGAAAGGAGAAGCCCACTGGAGCAGAGCATTTGAAAAGCACAATCATGCCTTTTGATAGATGCTTTCTGTTGTGAACATAGGAGTTAATCCATTTTTTTAGCAAGATTAGCTGTCAGATTAACACATCACTGAGGGAGTCAGAGTTAGTCCAAACCAGGGATGTGCCTGAAGAATGATGTGCACCCACATGAAGGAGGCTTTACACGGAGGCTGACTTACAACACCACCGTGGAATGCAAACTCTGCCTTTTTTTATTTTTTCCTTTTTTTTTTTTTTGCTAATGCTGACCAGAGCTCTACAAACAGCCATTCTCAATTGCTGCATCATGTTGAGTTGATTCAAGCCTTGATGTGGATTTTAACATCCATGTGCAGCCCTTGCATCTGCCACACACATCCATGCATTAACTCCAGGGCCTCTATTGTTCTGGACAATATACATTTATATGCTAAAGAATTTACTTCACCAAAGTGCTCCTTAAATATACTGGTTCTATCCATTCAGGAGCATTTACTTCTTCTGGAAAGCCAAGTTAAGGTAAATTTAATTTCATAATAGAACAGGATATGATCTGTGAACAGCATATTTTCCTATCAATCAAGGGAACAGAACCTTTCTCAAGCAGCTGATGGGTGTCAATATTCCATTTAAAAATACATCCTGAGCACATGGACCTACAGTTATATCTCTCAGACACCAGGTAAAGAAATGCAATAGGAGTGATCTCATCTGAATTCAATGATGACCCATTTACAATAACTTGCTTTTGGAGACCTCATCTTCTAAAAGATCGCTCTATAATATGTGGCTCCAGTTTAGTGGTAAAGGCCTTTCCTCCACAAATATTTTGTTTCACAATTTTATTTTACTCTCCACTCTTACTCTATCTGTGGCTCTATTTTCACCCCTCAGCAGGCCAGCAAAGCCCCTTTTCTGCACAGCCTGTATCTGTATCTTTTTGTAATTTTCCAAAGTTAGTAAGCGAAATAAATGAAGGCAAAGCCTGCTCTGAAACAAGCTTTGTTCCAATACAGGAGGATTTGACAAGAAAAGAAAGCCTTCCTATGGAAGCTCCTTGAAGACAAGTCACAGCCAAACATTCCAAGAGGTGTTGGAAGGATTTGAGAGTTTTGTGCACAGTCAATATTTGCTATCTATTGGAGCAGCTAAAAGTAAAGAGATAAACTTTCATTTTCTTGCCTCAGCTCTCTGTATTTGGTCAGGAACTCTCTAAAGAGGCCTGGCTTGTCTTGCACATGGGCCAGCTGGTCTCTGAGGGCAATTCCACATGTGCCAGAGCCCAGGACAGAATAGCAATGTCACCTTTATAACCTAAGGACACCCAACCGCCATTTGGACATAGCTCACAGGAACTGAGCACTAGAAAAACTGTAGGAGTTAGCAGATTTAACTCGAAAAACAACAACAAAAATGACAACTAAAAAGTCCCCAAACAACCCAAGAAAGTCTGTATGTACAACTTCATTAAGGAATTGAATTCACTCACAAATGAGCCAGCATCAGAGTTTAGACCACTGGGCAGAGAACAGATGATTTCACATGGTCTTTTGTATCAAAACACACTTCTTTTAGACAATTTACCAACTCAGGTCAAAAAGTATTCTAAAACTAGACTTTTTAAAAATTGAGGCAAAGAGTGTCTTAAACAAGCAATTTGAAAATAGAAAAAGTATTTTCAAGTGGTGAACCTGGTCTTGCTTTTAAATTGAAGTACACAACACAAACACAACATGACATATTCTTTGTCAATGCAATGCAATTTTTGATTGCATGAAGGTTAATTCAAGTCCTATGTCTCTTAAATATAACTAAAAAACTTCATAGGAAGAAGCAGGGGAAATTCCAATCAAGTCTTATTCTAATCATCCACACCCAGTGCACTGTAACAGGTAAAGAGTGGGAAGTTGTTAGAGGCCAAGTGTTTACAACCTTATTAATAACAGGTCATTCAACATATCCCACTAATTAATACAGATGCTTCACCTATTTTGCATTCTCTCCAACACTAACAATGTGCCAGAGTCAATAAATTCAAAACCAATAACAGAAGCCTCAAACAGGGACACAGGTTATGTTTGAAGATTTCCTGAATTCACCAGGAAATTCAAATCCCTTTTAGATCAAGATAAGATTCAGTATTGCCCTATAACTTAACACTAGTAGATCCTACATCAAGCATTTATCTCCACAGAGAGAAACAATAACTACTAATTCTATTCATTCTTTGTTCTAAAAATGAATTATTGACAGAAATATTATCTCAGTACAAATGCTGATGTTATTTCAGGTTGATAAATGAAGATAGTTCCTGCCCCTTTATTTTATCTCCAAAGCACCAGTGTAAAGGTGGGGAATCATCTGATTTAATGTAGAAGATAATGAAATAGCAGAACAACAGATGAGTAATGAAAACTGACAGGTTTTGTATGTGTTTGAAGTAAAGGATATTTTTGTCAAGTAGAAATGCTGTTTGAATTGTTTCCCCTTATTTCATTTTAAATTTCAAAACAACATTCTTTTCTAAGTAGACAATAGGAACCAAAGCAAGAAACTGCATTCAATAAATCTCTAAAAATCTAACAGGCTTCAGGCTATGCTGTACTTTTTCTTTCAAAATCACCATGTAAAATCAGATGTTAACTCCCTGAGTGAACCCATGTGCAAACTCTTTATTCATCAGATTAATGGCTGTGGAGCAACAGGCAACTGAACACATTTCCACACACATAAGGTATTCATGACTTTCCAGAAAAGTTCACATTATTGCAACGTCTTTTCAGTTAAATATGTTGCATCTAGTGAAGAAGAAAATAAATTGCAACAAGGTTTAATGGGAAACTACAGTAAATGTATTGACTAGTAGAAATTTGTTTCTTTAAACAGGACCTTGTTATTACTCTGACAGATGGGTTTTTGCCTTTCCATACATTTGAAAAGAAAAGAAAAAACAGCCTTTTCTCTGAGATACTTCAGATTGCCCAGTGTAATATCTCCCTCTGTTCCTGCTTTTATTCTGATCCAAGGCACAATCCATAGAAGAATTTAGTCAGCTTCTGTGCTATAGCAGCTAAGGTACATGCTAAGGGTAGAAATACAGATGTCAATTCAAGATTCTATCTCACATTTACATTTATACTGCATATTAGTACATGCCTCTAAATTCATACAACTTATGATCTCAAATGCACAGAGGGATGTCCAATACTGATGGCGAGGTTCCACTTCTGGTCCCTTTGATCAGCAGGAATGTGGTGGATAAAGATAGGATAAAACATGCTGGCAACAATGCTGGTGTCACCAGGAGAGCAATGAACTCAGTAACACTTGATGCAAAGGGGACAATATAAAAGTGAGATTAAAGAGGGACTCAACATTTGCACATCTGATAAAAGTGAACTCCAATAGAAAGTGTCAAGAAGTAAACCCCAGGAAATTTGGAAAAAACTCCTCTTCAAATATCTGGTCAACCTTCCCTTAAGTTTCTAAGATTAAGTACTTATTTTTATAATTCTTTCTGTGAGAAACACATCTGCAGTACTGCAGGATGCCTGGTTTTTAGGTTGGTCAGTCCACATCCTTTCAGAAATACTGAATCAGATCTGTTACTTGCTCTGACCCTGTTTGTGGATTCCTATAAATGTGATTGTTATGTTGTTATTTTTGGTTTTGTATTTAACACAGATAAATTTACAGTCTGTTGGGATGCAGTGAAACCTTGCTAAACAGAACATTTTGGGATTACATCAGTTTGGATGAGAGGAAGTTCCAACTTGTGCAACACGGTGGTTACTTTTTCAAGTATGCATTTTCACATATACTAAACACTTCAAAGCATATGAAGCAAACATGAAATTCTTGAAATTATAACAGTGGTTAAAGAACAGTGAGAGTGGCAAGTCTGCAAACTACTGAGTGATAATTTGATTTCTGGGTTACAGAATAGTTAAGTCCCACTGTGACCCCAAACAGAAAACTGTGTACAGTTTGTGTACAGCAAGGAATTCAGGAACAAAGAACCTGAGCTTTTAGATTACATGACCTGTGTTGTGCTTCTGATATCAGTTCCTAATTTCTTTTTGCTTTTTTCCAGTCTAAAAGTCTCTGCTGTCCTGCTGTCCCAAGCAGGACTCTGCAGAATGCACTACATACTATTAAAAAGTTCTTTTGAGCAATGAAGCAGGAAGCCTAACAACCAGAACAAGGCTTAATTTCATGTTCTGATGTGGTGAAATCACTGGGAGTGCCTAAATAACAGCAGCAAGGAAAGAAAATATAATACATCCTCCTATAGTTCTCTCACCCCCTATCCCTTTTCAGCTTGGGGCATTTCTGAGCCACAAGTGCCTTCTAATACTTCTAAGCATTTAGTAAGCCTCCATGGATTTCTGCTCCTTAAGCTTCTCCTGTTGTCCCCTGCAGGCATACAAAGCTTAACATTTAGAGCAACATCCAAGGAGAAGCTGCCTCCTGCTTGACATCTCCCTGACAGCACCAATAAATCCTCAAAAGGAGAAATGGCTTTTCCACAGAAGTGAAGGAGTACCACCAGGAGCAACAGGTACTACTGAGAGGAAGGAGTTTGTGCCTTCACAAAGAGACCATGAGCTCTGCAATCTGTGTCCTTGCACACTTGTGTTGCCACTTTGCCATTGACAGATCCTCAACTCTCACCAACTGCCTCGAGGAAGGGGTTTTTTTTCTGTTTCTCTTTTCAAAGTAATTTCTATATGCTACATAGTTTGTAGAATGCTTTAAGGAGTCCTTGTTGGAAATTGCAATCCAGAGATTTTATTTGAAAAAAACTGTATTTCAGTATCCAACAAAAATGGTATCTAAGACTTAATAATAACAGTGAAAAAAAAAGTTAATAATATCAATGTGATACCAGCCACCATCTGCTGCAAAGTTATGTTTGGCATTTATTACTGAATCATTTAAGATCTGTACATGCAAGTTGTTCTGACAGACATAATTTGAAAGCATAAACATTGGCAGTTGTTTAGTTACCACTGTAGCTGTTTCCAAGTACCATTTGTGCAGTGTAAGTAGGGACATATATTTACATTGTGACTGGGACAATGCTTTACAAGCTTCCCAGAGGTTTGGCATTAGTGATTAATTTCTTCTCAATCCTTAAATTATTTATGCATGTAAGGATTTTGACCTGCTAATTTTCATTGCTGACAAATTCTCAGAAAGTCTCCTTAGGTAGTGAAGCTGTAACAACTACTATTTAAGGGAATTTACAGTATTCAGAAAAGATTTTTTAAAAAACTTTAAAGCTTGTATGTTTTTTCCTTAATGTCTACATTTATTTGAACAAAAATATTTCTCAGCTAAACCATGTGTGGTTGGTACATTATGGAATGATACTCTGCAATTACTGTATAATTGAAATAAGAGTTCACAAAGGGGTAGTCTGCAACAGCTAAATAGACCTTGAAAATTAATATTTTAAACAAATTTGCTTTAAAGATTCATAATGCTATCAAGGATAGAGAGTCCCCCAAAATTACAAACGCAACACCAATCATTATCTCAATAAATGTTTGTTAGCAAAGGCTAAACCAGGCTGTTACTAGAGCAGTCCAGCCCATTTTCCTCCTGTAACATTTGATCCTTTTTGCACCATATTTCCATATCGAATTCTAAAATTCAGAATTAAAACACGTTCTTTTAAGAAACAGTAGTCAAATTAGCCTCCAAGGTTGTGGCTAGCAATTCTGTATGCACAAGTCACATCAGACAGTAGGGGGCAACTTCCATCCACAAGTGGGGCTCTGTTCATTCTGATCTATCATATCCTGACGTGCTGTGGGTACTTCCAGCACTTTCCTAAGTTTGCTGTGTGGTCTCTATCAATTCTGTAAAATGCAAGGTTTCGTTTCTAAATTCCCATTTTCTTCTCCAAGCAGTGTGCTGAGGAAATATCTGGTGTATTTACTAGAAAAATGCTGCAAGATGAAATAACGAACTAGTCTCAAAGCTGTTGAGAAATGAAAGAGAAGGACAATTGTATTCCTCCAGTTTGCTGTCAAAGAGACCAATCTCAAAAAGATTATTTTTGCACATGTACATTTTGATAAATAATTCTTCCCTGAATAAGCAATTTTTAAAAGCAGTAATTTAATACCCTAAATTATTAATCATGGATTAATACAGAAGTTGACATAAATGGAAAAATATTTATTAGTGATTTTAGCATGCATAATGAGATTGTGTTAACAATGAATTCATATTTAAGAATAAAGTTGTGTTCTATATTATATATCAAGCTAGAATCAGCTGAAAAATGAGTTTTGCCATACATTTCCCCTGACAGCAAATGCTAAAATAAAGCATGCTAACAAAGGAATAAAAGTCAGACATAAAATAGTATTTTCCAAATGTGCCTCACTATATTATACAACTATAATTTTTAATTAAAATATTATATAATTTATATAATTTAATATGCAACAAACTGATTTACCTTTCAAAGTTATGTTTCATTTTATAAATTATCAGATTGGTGAAAGTAAAGAAGGAGAGTAGCACTGAACATATTATTATAGCAAACCTTGTCAAGTAGAGCAATAACTCTTGCAATAAACCCCCAAAACTAGGACTAGTCTTGCTGTGAGGTTCACACAATGAAGTGCCCAGACCTCGAGTGAGTTTTTAGCAGATTTGGGTGGAACCATGATTTCAAGTGAAGGATGTCAAATAATGGGAATCAACTCAGTCAAACCATCACACCCCATTGAAGCCTCAGGCCTGAGAGTAAACCACACTGGATGTCAAAGTGCAGTAACAAAGTCAGAAAGTGGCTGCAGACCTTCCTCCTAAAGTGGCCTGAGATCCTTCAGTAATTCAGGCAGGTAACTAAATTCAAGAGCCTCTGTTAGGGAGTAAAAATAATTTACAACTAATTGGCTTTAAACCCAAAGAAAATGAACTATATATTTACTTTTCTCACTGATGCACCTAAAAATTATTTCTGTAAACATAACCCCACCTTAAAATATAAATCTCCCATTTCACTTAGTGCACTTAAACTGTTTTACTTAATAGACAGAGCATAACATAAACAAGGATTACAAGATGTGAATAGCATCCACCCTCTAGCAGTTCCCAAAATGAACTCACATTTTCATGTTAATACTCAGAGCATGTGTGTATGTGTGCAACTGGTATCAACAGTACTACTTTACAAGAAAAATTAATCATAAAAAGCATAGTAAAAAAAAAGCAGGCCAGACATTTTGCCACAAGAGATTACCTCATGATCCCATAATTTCTGATGTTTTACAAATTACTGGGTGGGGTGTTTTGGGTTTTGTTATGTCGTGGGTTTTTATTGCTTGTTTGTTTTTTCTTTTTGCAATTTTGTTTTTGTTTCTATTTTGTTGTGTTTCTGTTGGTTTGTTTTTTTGTCTTTTAACTAACTCTGAGAAGCATCATGCTGTCTTGTTAATGTGTTTTGACAGGACTGGATTCCAGGTGAAATCCAACAGCTGCTTTCCTGCACCCTCTTTGTCTCCCCCCAGTGTTTTCCTGTCTGTGTGTCCTTCCCTGAGCTGTGTGCAGGACTCACCTTCAGTTCATCTGCCTGCTCATTATATCCAGAGCTGGGCTTCACATGGGCAGGAGATGATGTGGCTGAGGATGATGAGGCTGAGGAAGGCTCTCCTGGAGGGACAACCAAGCAGACTCTCAAGTTCAGTGGTGTCCTGCATCTTCCCTTTGTGCAAGATAACCTCTGTGTGACAGACTTGCTGCTGGAGTCCTGGCAAGTTTGCTTCCAAGGCAAAAATGCTGCAGACATTTCTAGAAACCTCCTTTTTCTCTAGTGTGGAAGCTTCAAGAAATCAGGCTCAATACTAAAACAGGCAAATGAGCAAAGGCAAAACCATATTCATCCCAACCCCACACCCCTCCAGGATCCCCACCTGGGCCATCCCTCCTCTTTGCATCCACCCCCAGGCCTGTTGGAGATGCTGGGGAGAAGCTCAGTGGGAAAGCTCACTCTGGAGAGGACACCCACTTCTTTACAATGTTAACTTCTCTCTCCATTTTTCTTTTCATTTCATGTCATTTTTTCTTGTTCCTTGTCTCCCAGGATATCTCCCATGTAAATTCCTCACCCCCAGACCCACCTTTTCCCTCCCTTTCCCACTGACAAACAGCAACCCCAGGAAGGAGCCCATAGTCCTTGCAGGCACTCAAAAATCACCAAATCCTTTGCAGCTGCTGAAGTTACTCTCAGGGAGCCAGAGCTCTGAAATCCCTCACGTCCCACCTCTGCTTCCTCCTGTACCAGGTGTTCCTGCAGCAGCCAGGCTGGCCCTGGAGGTCTGTGCTTCCAGGGGTTTTGCTCAGCAGAGGTGGGAAATGTTATAAAAGGGTTTCCAGTGCTTTCTGCTTCCTCCAGATGATGGGCACTGATGTGCAGGCATTAGTGAAATACAGCACAACAGTCACAAGCAGTTATGTTTCTTCCTTCATTAATTGTAAAACCACATTTCTTACATGGCAAGAATAAAGATGGAGGGAAGCTTTCAGTAAATGCCTCAATAATTTCAACTCTTATTTGAATAAAAGCCTTTCTCTCAGCAGCATCACACATGCTTTTATTTGGGACCTTTTCAAGCATTGTTTCTGTTAGGAGGAAAAAATTCTGTTGGATTGTCGAGTCAATCTGCTGCCCTCTGAACTATAAACTAATTCTTAGAGCTTAATCTCTTTTCCCTACATCTTTCTGTGCTCAGTTTTTTTTTCTGTCACCACTGCAACTTGCCAAAATTCACCAAAATTTACAATGAACCAAGTGCAAGAGTTAGGGCTATGGGCCTGGTAGAATTTGGACTTCCCACTTACTGCAGAAGTAACACAAAAAGCATTTTGATTTGTAGCATCTAGGAAGTTCTTGTCAACTTTCCCCAGGATCCTTCTGTTGATTTTGAAACAAAACTCACCATTGGTGGAAAATCTGCCTCCCACTTCCCTGCTGTAGGGAGACTGTCCTTCAGAGAAGGATGAAAATGCAGGAACAGCCTGTCTCACACTTACAGGCTTCCCAGCAGCCAAATTCTGTGCTCCTCCTAAACAGGCCAGCCCAAAAAGAGTAGATTGAAAGGAGAGATCCACCAAGCTCCAGCAGTCAGGGCTGCCCATAACACTGCTGTAGGATCCACAGAGAGCTGCACAGGGCCCTGGTACAGGCCCCTGTCATATCTGATGTTGTGGGTGGAAATATAATCCCACAGAACTTTCACAAATGTCTGCAAAAAGCTCTGTTTCTACAGACTTTGAGTCAATCACTGTAAATTCCATTCTAAAATAAATGACAAGTTACACTGACTTGTGTATAGATAGGCCTGCCAATATATATTGTTGCTGAGGTTATATCTACTGCATTGTGATGCACAACTGGTTCTGTTTTATAAATAGATCCATTTTTGTGCATTTCATCCAAGATGTAAATTATACCACTGACAATACCAACTGGAAAGTTTCCAAATGGGTCTGATTTTGGTATACTAAAATAACTGCTTATTACAGAGGAAAGGTTGAGGAATATTTTCAAAATGTGGATTTTCTGTAAAGATTTTCTGATGTTTTCTTAAGTTTGCTGTGTTCTCTTTATTGTTTGTGTACTTCATGTTTGGAATCAGATGCTGATTGGTGTCTCCTTCTTTCATTTCTCTGGGAAAATTGCCCTGTATATGGTAGAACATCTTCTGCTTTTCATTATCATTGAAGGCAAAGACTATCAGCTACTGTAGCTGTTTATACTTATGAGTAGGTAATCAGAATAATCACTGGTTGATAACAGTTTTTCAAGAAAAAGAAACTTCAGTTTATTGATTTTGTTGTTGTTGTTGTTGTAGTAATAGAAAGACCTCATTTTTTCCAATAGTTTTTCAATGACACTTCAGTTCTTGCTGCTTGAATATGTAGGAAATTATTTTGCATGCAACAAGGATGACATTTTGTCTAACTAGGAAATAGATTATTTTCCGAATCCACAAACAAATCATTGCCAGATCATGCTCAAGACCTGTCTAGCACAGTTGCAGATATTGGATTACTGAAGTAAGCCATATTTTGACACCAGCAGTGGTCAGTGGGTGATGTTAGACCCCATTGCTGCCTCCAGCCTGGCCTGGAAACCAGCTCAGGAAAGGGCACCCAGACAGAAACTGCTCCCTGAGCCCAGACTGGAGACCCCCAACCCTGCAGAGCCTGGAATAGAGACCTGGGGTCCCCTAAGCCTGAATGATCCTATCCTGACATAACATTGTGACAGAACTACTGCTACTGAGACCCATAGGCATTTCTGTTTAGAGGTTTGTAATTGCTTATTTCCACAGACAAAACATCCTCAGCTGGTGCCTGATCATTTACAAGCAGCTCTTGTTGGAGATGAAATTTTCCTAGGAGTTAGACTTTGATGCTGCCAGATGCTGAAAGCTTGAAGTATGATTCAGCAAGGACCTTAAAAATAAGAAAAATCTTTTAAAATGCTTCTAAAACCCACAGATGCATGATTCAAGCTCCTCAGAAGTTGCCTTGTCCCATTTCAAAAGATAGAAAAAGAATTTAAATTTGTCATAAATACCAAAAAGAAACAAAAAGCAAAAAGCAGTACACATTGGGCTTACTGTGCCAAAAGCAAATTCTTATCATGTGCATACTAAGGTACTAACCTGAACTCATATTCTGCAATTAATTTCATACCATTTCTTCCAGTATCACTTGCAGGATCTAGTCTAATTGCTAAAAGCTATAACATAAACAGTAACATGGGTGAAATTGTATAAAAATATTTATTATCTTTTGCAGTATCTCAAAAAAAGGATGGATAAGTCACTGTGCCTGTAATTAAAACATGTAGTACTTCTCTGGCTCTGAAATTTGAAATATGGTTTGTAGCACACTTTTAAACCTGCATTTTACTATTTCTCAGTTCCAACACAAAACAAAAAAAATTAAATTTAGCAGCTAATATTTAGTCTTGATATGTTTGGAGACTTCTTGAACTATGATAATGTCTCACTATGCCTTGAACTAATAAGAAGCATTTTAAAACTTTTACTGTTAACTTTAATATTGATATACAAAACAAGTAATAAATTTTGTTATGTTATATCTACTCTTATATAATGAGATAAGCTTTGACTTACTCTACAGCAAGACTGATGGACTTCACAGAGCTGTTACCTGGTTCATGATGTATTTATTCTTACAACTTCTGTTCCTAGGTTAAGGTTATAAAAGGTTAAAAGCAACATTTAAAACAGATAAAGTTTATTTCAGCTAAAAAAGTTTCCATCTTGATCGACATTCCTGGGAACCTGGAGAAGAGCAGTTATCAAATCACACCAGAAGTTATCACAATAAAGCTATAAGCTGTAACAATAAATGGGAAAAGATATAATAACAAAACTGATCATTTGACACTGTCATTTCATCCTGTGCAGAACCACTGTGGTGACCAAGTTACACCAAAGTAAAAATTCATCTATTCCACAAAAATGAATGTTATTGAGTAACATTTTAAAGCATGGTAGTACCCAGCTTTAATATGGCTCCTTTGTACCTTAGCTTAGAGATTACATACATGCATGTTTTCTTCAAGCTATTCATTGCTAAACTCTAGACAAAATAGTACTGGGTTACATCTTCCACTTTCCCTGCACAGTGTAGCATTTAGAATTAAGATTTAAGAGCATTTTGGAAATACAGACTACTTAATGCAAGAACAAAACTTTCTGGTATGATCATATGTTTATGTTGCATAAGATAATACAATCCATCTGCTGGGAAAATCCTTGCTGAATATTATATCTGTTTTAGCAATAAACATGAATAGAAATCAGGATTATTTTCTTAAAATCTGAAACTGAGTAACAGTGAGCCTTATGAAGAAATATGTCTAGGAACCTGAGGCAAATTATAGATGTTAATGTTGGAGTCACTGAGAGCAGTTAACACAATGTAACCAAATGTCAACTGGAATATTTTGCAGTAACTTACTGAAGAGATCTGTGTTTAATGAATATATGAACTCTTGGTTTCTAACTTTCCAACTTCAGATGGCGAAGATTAAGTGTTAAGGGTGTTACTGTAAATGTTTAAGTGAGATGAACATCACTGATTTTCTAATTTTACCACATGGTTTATTTCAGAAGAAAACAAGCACCAGTTAACATAGTTCTCCTGCAAGTCAGTAAACAGTCACACACAAAACTCAATACAATTTGCTTCTTTGTTTATGTGCAGGATATTTAGTTTGGTTTGCAAAGTATTAGAAGAATAATAAGAACCTCCTGACAGAATACCACAACTAAATTTCTAAAAAGCCACTCAGTTAATCTCAGTGTTGAATCTGGCTGTTTCAAATTATTGTAATGTATAATAACAGTCTTATTGACAATATGGATGCACAGAGCCAAAAAAAGCTAGAAAGAGTGGCCAAAATGATGAACTAAGTGCCAGCCCAAACGACAACAAACATATGGCCATTAACTGAGGAATGGAGGGGTTTAGGAATGCAGCTGTCTGTGGTCTCCTAAAGTTCCAGAGGAATGAAACGCTGTGAGCATTGGCAAAGCCTGGATGAGAAGCCCTCCTGAAGATGGTAAGCCCTAAAATGGAGTCAACCAGCAGACATGCTGGAATTCAGAGATTTCTGTGGTAAGAGTATATTCATTCCACTGGCCTCATAATGTACATCAACAAATTAATATTGTATGGATGTCATTTCAAAGCCTACTGAAGACGAAGAGCCATTACTGAAGGCATTAGAGCACAGATGGTTCAAACTATATGCAGATATTCATACTTGCATTTCTGCATTATAGCAGGGGTTTTTTTTCTGTTGAACTGTAATGAATTGTCTCATAATCTATTCCATCTTCTTGCCATTAGCAGGCTTTGAATGTTCACAAATAGGAGCAAAGAACTCATTTTCCAGAGCTTTAATCACACAAAGAGGGAATGCCTAATTCTCTAAATGAAATGGTCTGTGATCACTGAAGCAGAGATTTAATATATCACGGCAAATTAGGTAGATTTTAATAAATTACTTATCTCTCTGAATACTTTACATATGCTTATGAAGAAACATAGCCTGTTTGCAAACAGTGGAAATCCACAGTCTATAAAATCCTTTGAAGAAAATGACAAATAAAAAAGTAAATTAAAAAATGAAATGTATTATATCCTCGTTCTCAAGAGACAATCCTTTTGCAGCATTGATTCACAGCTCCATTAAAAATATCAATTAAACCCTTCACTGAGATTGGTTAAAAGCTGTAAAATTAACTTTCCACACTAGACAGTAGTTATTCAGATACAACAATTTATTGTATATGTTTGATGTAAGTTCTAAAAGTGACAAAACCCAAATGAAAACAGTTGCCCATCCCTAAAGCCCAAAGTAGGTGAAGCAAAATCCGACAGTCTATGGCTTCTTTTTGTGCTTTGACAGATGTTGGCTGCAAGTAAATCATCTCCTGCACAGAAAATGATTGTGCCTGCCCTCCCCCTACTTCAAATTATGGTAACCATAAACAGCTGATTATAATGTTAGTAGAAGGGTAAAAGTTATTTAAAAAAAGGGTGCAGTAATTTAATAAGTCCTGCAACTAGCCTAATTTTTTATATTTAATTGATAGGAACTGCATGCATCAAAGAAAACACATACTGAGATTTAATGTGCATAAAATGGATATTAGCATTTTAAAGAGGCAGATTAACACATTAATCCAAGTAATTTTCATATATTGCTTTTAATAAAATCTTCACAGTATAAAATTCTTAATGAGGCTAATCACAGGCATTCCATTTAACGGGGTGATTAGGGATAACATAAAAGTATTTTTAATCAGTTTTCTAAGGCTTATGGTTTTTTTATTAAAAATTAAAATTTTGACTTGCATTTTTATTACTTCTTTATGTTGGAAAAAATCTTAAAAATGCAAATAAAGCACGTCGTTCAATCATGTAGGTATTAATTATTTACAAGGTGTTGTCCATTGTGGAGATATTCTTAGCCTTAGGGGGGAAATATAAAAACAAACAGACTGAAAAGTATACAAAACTTTACAACTACAAATCAAGCGTCCTTTTCCTATAAATTATACATTAAATATACTGTAGGAATTACAAAGATCTCATCTTTGATGCACTATCAAGCATGTATTTACACTGGGAGAAGGCTCTTGTGTAGGCAAACTTCCTTTCATGCCTCGCAGTCATCTTTGCATTCCCCTCTCGGCTGAGGGCAGCGCATGCAGGGCTTCCACTGCTCCTTTGAGCCTTCCAATTACTGCACTGTCATCTTGTGAATCAAAAGCTAGAGAGGAAACATTACCAAACAGCATTAGCAATTTCGTTTAAGGTTTCACTTTTGTCCTGATAATCTTCCGTAGCGTTTGGACAGATTAAAAGGCTCCTAGTGTATGTTTAAAAAAAAAAAAGGGAGAGGTAAATAAATAATAAAGAAAGCTTACTTTTCAGGTACTCAGCCTACTGGAAACTGAGCACTCTAAGAACTAGAATGTACATCAAAGAAAGTATCAGGGCTGGAATTAACTCTGAAATAAAGAACACTATTGTATAATAATTGCGTGCATAAATTAGTAAGTTTTCACAATGTGGAAATAGAGGTGTTCCAAGCTATACTGAAAACATATATGCATAGTCAGAAATCATTTTAAGTAAAAAAAATATACTAATTAATGTATTTTCTCTACTGTGTGTATGATGGGTCCAAGTCAGCCTGGACAATTATTAGTATTTAAATAGCAAGTTGTTCTTTACAGTTTGTGCAATAAAAAACTATTTAAATTCAAAGCTACTGCAAAAGAGTGAAGTATGAGCAAAGATGATAATTCCCCTAGACTAAACTAAGTACCTTCATCTTTGTGTATGTGGGTTTTAAAGCAGTATTTAAAATTTCTGTTACAGAAATTAGCTGACATGATTTAAAATTGCACTCTTTCACAATATCTAAGTAAGCCCAGAGGGCCAGAGTCTCTGCTGCTGTGATTAAAACATGCTGCTAAGTCAAAAATGAGGCTCTTTCCCAGTCCTGCACAAAAAGCACTGAGGCTGCCTAACATGACTCTAGAAGGAATTTGAATAAAAACAAATAATCTTGACAGCATATCTTTTCAAAGCAAATTACACAGCCGACAAATAGCAAGGTTATGCATTTAATAATTAGGATAAGTACTCTAGGATATGCAATGATGCTTCATGTTGCAACTTCTAGGCTGCTGGGATAACTCAGAAGAGGTTTGGAGAATGGAAAACACAGGATAAACCTTCCATCACTTACCCTGTTGTAGACCTAATATTGGACAGCTTGGATGCTACTCTAGAGATCCAAAGCATTTTGTAGACTCTTGAACAAATCACTCAGTGAACTGTCAACTTCAGAGCAGACTTCAGAGGACAGTACTTTACTGTACTTTACTGTAAGAACAGCAGGATACCTATAATAAATGATATCAGAACATTAACTCTATTTTATCACTTTTCATATTGTCATATCATCTCTAAGACTTATTGTTAGATGTCTTGACTATAAAGTCTCTTTTTTATCCATCCTCTTGCTTAGTCATGCACTTAGTTACTTCAAATTTCATGGAGGCCACTTCCACACTACCAGCAATGAAAGGAACAAGATATGAAAAAGATCCATGCTTGCAGTCCTCAAATAGAGTGAATGAAGCTCAGGGTACCTGAGAATGACAAAATCTTCATGTGGTATTTTTTTGTGTCTAAGTTTATTTTTTTTCCCTCAAAACAATATCCATCTCAGAGAAAATCTACATATTACTCAGGAATTCTATTTATCTATTTAACATTTAATTGAAGTTGATGTTCAGATCTTGACAACAGATCCTTTTTCAATAAATTTGTCTAAGAAAATACAGTAAATGCTCTTCTGCCATGATCTGACACATATCAATGCAAAGTTCAATTCAATTCTCCGAAATTTCTAAATTTTCAGAAAATATGCAGTTAAACATGTTATGGATTCAACAGAGAAACATAACTGCACAGCATCTGCAGGGAAGGGCAGAAGTGTGGCTAAGAAAAAGAATAAAAGTATTTTTAGCTTTTACTATGACTTTAATAGATATAATGCATATACAGTAAAAATAAGTTCAAATATTTTATGATTAGGGGAAGAAATGCTCCTCAGTATTGAAATAGCTGTCATTACATAATGATGATTAGCTTTTGACAGAACAATGACTAGTAACAAAAACCAGTCCTTCCTGTCATAATCATTCTCTCAGATGATTAGGAGTTTTAAGAGTTTTGTGAGATGGTAAAAACTTATATATATATCACTAATAAATCTTATCAAATAGGAATTATGACAATGGGAATTATGGCCCTAAAATACAGAACAAAAACAATCTCTCAGTGAGAGACTACAAAATACCTTTTTGGAGGAGATGTGCTTTTGTACAACTACTTGGAGAAAAATTATCAGTGCAGAAAAGCTGAAGTGTTCAGCCACATTTTAAAGTGCATCAAATCCATGTGTTATTGTTCCAGGGTGTGGAGATTTGATTCTTTGCATTTTCCTTATCGTGTTCCTGAAACTTTGCGTATTTATTCTCTTCTTTGAGTATTTTAGCAACTGCACGGATGCAAATCATGCATGATAATGGAAATGGTAAGAAAACCTGTTTCTTTCCCTCAATACTCAGCTCAATACATAGCTGAGTAATTTCCCCCAACAGCAGAAGCAGCAAAGTCACACTGGCCTGGCATTCCAGCAGGGCAAACTGAATTCCTGCTCTGCAAAGGGCACCTTGTGTGCACTGGGTGCAGGCTTGGAGCTGCTTCATGCACCCACAGAGGGATTGCTTTATCACAAAGATACTCTCAGCTCCTTCCCTGAGCTTCACCACAACAGGAGAGAGGATTGAAATGAAGAGGGAGGAGAGAAATGCACCATTGGTGATGATGACTCTGCTACCACAGGCAACAGGAAACCCTAAGCAAGGAGAATATTTTCCTTCACCGTCTGTGAGAGGACTGAGTAACCTTCTCCAGCCTTCCTATGAGCACTGAAAAACCACCCAACACTAAAAAACACACAAGGGAAGATTCCAGAGCTCCTACTCAGCTCACCTTGCGTTGGGAAGCCACAGGGAAGGGCTGGCCACAGGCTGTTCCAGAGGGGTGCTCAGGATAAAGTGACCCCCAACCAACCCCCAGTATTACCCTCACCCTGTCTCAGATACTCTTTGGTGTGGAGGACACAAAACCCTGCACTACACTGGGCGTTATACTGCAACTTTAAATAAGATACAGACATCAGCAATACAGAATTACTGACATTTTAATACATATATATGTAGATATATATTTATTGTCCTTTTACAATGAAGTATATTGTACAAAATAGAGAATTACAGGAAGCAGACATGTCCTTAAAGTTCTTAGGTTTTATGAACCAATTACCATGAGCTTGGGATGCTGTTTGGTTTTGGTTTTTTAAAGCATATTTTAAGGAATGACAGTAATAGTTTCTGCAGACTTTTGCAAATAAATGTGGAAACCTTCAGTTAATAGAAAAGAATTTCTTCTTGACACTATGTCAAACAATTACTTTCACAGTAAATCTTGAAGAGAAAAGTAGAAATTCAACAAATCATTTTTAAGTTACAAAAGTTTACAAGAAATTGGTCTCTAATACTCACCACCAATGTCTTGTTCAATGGTATTTCTTTGCTTCTGAAATATATTTTTCAAACAGATTCAGCAAAATCAGTATCTTCACATTCAAGTTCTGCTCATCTTCTGAGGTATCACTGAGCACTGTAAATTTTAGTGTAAACAAAAAAAATGCATTCAAAAGGGATTAAAAATCAACTCTAAAAACCAGAAAAAAGGCAAAACTGCATTCTGTTTTTTATTCTTCTACTACATAAGCAAGAACTCTTTATCAATTAAATTCAACATTTTCCATGACAAGAATAGTCCAAGACCCTCTCTTTTAAATCTCCCCTTCTTCTTCAGCATTATTTAGCATTAGTAGAAGGATGGGGAAGTTGTAGCCATAGATCCACAGGCTTACAGAAATGTTTCATTTTTGTTCCCCCTCCCACCACCCCATGGCACAATTGTTTATTTGGCTATACAAACAACTACACAAAATATATGCTTTTCTTCTGTGAACTTAAATTACACCCATTGCCTCCAAGCATGGTTTTCCTTTCAAACACACAATTCCAGTATTGTGTTGGAGCTGGCTTGAGTTAGTGGCTTGTGCCGGGGCCAAAAACACCGAGACTGACAAAATGACAGGAATTTAGAGCTAACATTTGGTATGTCTTGGCAACATTGGTCAAACTGGGAATGTTTGTGAGCTTTACAACCTAAAAATGTTACAATAGGCGTAATTTCAAAGGGGTTAGCGTCAAGTTACGTTACATCCAAGGTTACAGGAAAGGATATCTTACACAAAATATGAACACATGAATAAAGCTATGGATAGTGTTACTCTCCATATTTCTCTCTGGGATCCCAGGCTTTCTCTCGAGCTGATTTCCACATTTCTTTTCTGTAATACCCAGGTATAGGTAACACACTTCCTTGTAGGAATTCCAAACCTACTGAATAGGAAAAAATTTTAGCATCTTGTTGAAAAGCACCATGTGAGAAGATAATTTCTAGACAGTGCAAGAAAAAAATAGAGAACTAAATGAAACTTGTTTTTCAAAAGAAAAGTGAAAAAACCAGTAAGTGCTTTAAGTTTAAAACATGTTTTACTATGAAAGCCTGAATGATTATTTATTTTTGTTTTTAGAACAACACTTAAAGGCATTATCACAGCAGGTAATTTAGAGCAACTGGACAGAAGCTCTTATATATGCAAATTTGATCCAATTTTTTTTATTCCAGAGAACAGAGTTTTTAAGCAGCAAGTAGAAAACTTTGTGCATGAATTCAGTGTATTAATGTGAAGCTTACACCCTACACATGCCCTGTTCTATAACATGGAGGCATAGACTTTGTTACTTTGGGGAACAATGACTTCATATAGTCTGTTCCTTGGAATAACAATCATTTCCCACCAAGAAATGATGCACCTGTCAGGATCAGCCTGGAAACCTCTTGCATAAAGCTGTTCACTCTTGTTATCACAGCAGGGTGACTGTTAGAAGAATGGATTCCTCCATTCTCCACATGTGTCTCTGCTGACACTTGTCAGAAGAGCACAGACTCTACCTCCAGGTCTCAGCACTTGTGAGGAATCAGGCAAGGCTCACTACACAACTGAAATTTCTGCACTCTTAAAATGCTGAAAGGCAGCACTGGAAGAAATAAATAACTGTGACACAGTTACAAAAAGTTACATGGATGGCCAGAAATGTGTCCTGTTAACTGATTAAGAGACTTGAACATGTAAGTAGATAATGATGGGGTTCAGATGCTGAAATAATAATTCTGTATCCTGTTTTTATTCCAAAGTTTTACAAATATTAGCAAGTGTGTCTTCCTAAAATTAACAAGGAATTTGAATCCCCAATATACAGAAAAAGAAACAAAATAAAAAGGCTACCCATGTCACACAATACAGGTATAAGAAAAGCAAATATTCTGACAAAAATCTCCATATTTATGACAGAGACAACGACTGTCTGAAAACATAAAGCAAATATGCTTGTCAAAATAGGAGAACCATCTTTGTGGTTTGCAACAATTACTAACCTTAAAAGGATTTCAAACAGTGTCCTACTACCTCATGCTTATGTATTTTACATTTTATATCATTCTATTTAACAGCATTTTTTCCTTGATTTTTTTGATACTGATTATTTTTGCATTTTCTGCAACTAAAGCCATTAATTCAAACATGGAACCAAAATTAACATTTCTAATAAACTTCTAAAATGATTCCATGCCAATAAATGAAATTGAAAGCAGAGAAAAATCAACTTTATTTTGAAATCTTATATTAATGAAGAGTGAATTCCAATCCAAACAAATTTTAGACTGGATGCTAAGAAAAAATCATTCACTGAAAGAGTTGTCAAGCCCTGGAACAGGCTGCTCAGGGAACTGGTGGAGTCACTATCCCTGGAGATATTTAGAAGTGCATTGCTGGGTTAACAGTTGAACTCAATGACCTGAAAGTTCTTCTCCAACCTAAATAGGACTCTAAAAAATATGTATTTTCCATATAAATTCAAACTAGCATTTATTTATTTGTAAGCATAAACTAAAAGTGTATAAAGCTGCAAAATGCATTATTTTCAAGGTCAAATTGGTTCAGTTTCAACTACAGAATTAGCCTATAGTTGCAACTTTGGCTTAGCAAAAATTTTATGTATTATAATAGTATATCTTTTTTAAGAGCTATTCATTAAAGTGATTCTTCTTTTAGAAGACAAAAATAGCATGTGATTTATCCATTTATTTATGTTCTAATATGGATCTAATCATTATGAGTATCATTTCCAGCAACATTCATTGTGACAGGAAAAAAAAAATTAATACACTACTTAATAGACATAATACACTGCCTATGCTGCTCTAATTTGGCCTAGCACAAACACCAATAAAGTGTCAGGCTAAACCATCTGCAGGCAATTTTCAATGATATTTATATCCTTGATAATTTGGTTTCCTGAGCTTTAAAGCATTAGTTTAGTTCAGTTCCTGTTTCAGCTGAAAAAGCTCTGATACTAGTTTGTAAGGCTCGTGATAGAAAACACGTGTTGGAGATATAACTAGGCCAGGTCTAAAATGCACAGAGTTGGAAACTTTGGCTGTATGGGCACAATCTTTCCATAAATTTTCTTTCTTGGTGGTCCTCGTGCTAGGATCAAGTGGGGAGCTGGGCTACTGATGAACTTCCTGTCTTCCTATTTAGTCAGTGCAGAACTGAAATTGCCCCACGAGCCAGGGCAGACACAGCAATGATTGCAGAGAACAACCCACAGGGACAGCACCAGGGCAGCAGCACCTGGGGATGAACCCACAGGAACAGCAGCACCTGGGGATGAACCCACAGGGACAGCAGCTCCTGGGGATGAACCCACAGGGACAGCAGCACCTGGGGATGAACCCACAGGGACAGCAGCACCTGGGGATGAACCCACAGGGACAGCAGCACCTGGGGATGAACCCACAGGGACAGCACCAGGGCAGCAGCACCAGGGGATGAACCCACAGGGACAGCAGCACCTGGGGATGAACCCTTCAGTTCAGAGAAAAAGCTCACTGCTGTAATCTTACCTTACCTTCACCTTAGGCCTGTAAAATAATTATTAGAAAATCCAAGTATTTAGAGGAGAAATTGCAGCACACTGACTAGCTATTTTTGCTGTGCCTAATTTATTCTTCAGGGGAAAAAAAAAGGAAAAAAAAAAGGAGTATTTTATCCTCAATATTGTCAAATTTTAGTAGAACATTATCCACTTTCCTATTCTATATGGTAGAATTAGTCATCTGCTTGCTTATTAAGCATTTTTTTTTAAAACTCCAGACCTAAGAATTGTTTTGGTATGATATTTCCATCCCAACAAATAATCATTTCATGGTGTTCCCTGCTCCATTCCAGTAAAACCTGTTTTCTGGCCAAGACATGAAACTCAGATCTCGAAATGAAATGAAGAGAGATCACTCCTTCTTACTGTGGAGTGAATCAGTGATTTGTGAATAAATACATATTTAAAAGATTTACAAGTAACTCCAATATGTCAAATACAATCAGCATGTATCCTATTCTTTCTCAAATCAAATGAATCTTTAAATTAGTGATTATTCCATTTTAATGATTGACCTTCAAGAGAAAATGTAATCAAAGGATGTAATTCATTCTGTATAAGTAATGTACATACTATCACAATCAAAAAAAACAGAATATGAACAAATTTATTATTATTATTAAATTGGACAAGAATAATTTATATTCTTTCTCATATGTATTCACATAATACCTGCCTACTGATTGATTTATCTATCTATTTATTTATTTCTGGAAATTCTCAGGCCAAGGAACACTTCCTACACCTCTTAGACTCTTAGTAGTATCCTGAATTCAGAAAACAACAAATGTACTACACTACACTGGGCAGATATGTGCTTTTCAGATTCATTAGTGATAGAACAATGGTGCTAGGTTTTCTCTTTTGTGGGGCAGATTGGTTAAAAACAAACCAACGAAACAAACAAACTCCCAAACCAAACCCCAAACCACAGCACTAAGGCAGCATTAGGTGAGGTTGCTGTATTCCATGAGCAATTGTCCCATAAGAATGCAGTTATCATTTCTAGCTGAAGCATTTTTTTTCTAGTTAGTTAGTTAGAATTAACTCCTCAGTCCAGCCTCTCAAGAGAGACAAACCACAAGGTGAACCACAAGCATTATTTACTAAGACCTATACCAGAGTTTTCCAGCACTAACATGTACTTGCCAATGTGTAGATCTGGCTTTAGAACAGACCTGAGACCTCTTTCTGCACAATGATCTGCCTTAACCACATTTATCACTGCAGAGCAAATCAGAATTACTATTAGTATCAAATGGTTTTCACCTTTAGGAGCACGAGGAAAAGAACAAAGAAAAATAAACATTTCTTTCTTTTTTCCTAAGGAAAAGCAACAATGGTAGAATCAAATTTGAAAGGTCATGTGATCTAATGGTGTGTCACTGGCAGGTTTATGTGCACGCTGTCAAAAAAGATACAAGCAGCATCTAAGCATGCCACATAGCTGTCACTTTCTGTTAATGGCAATAGCACTCATGATTTTAAAAGCCAGTGGTCTTTATTGCTTTGTATTTGAAGTGATTTACTGCATTTTCTTCCACTGAGGAAGCCAGTGATAATGATAATATATGGCAGAGTGCTTGTCCTTTTTGACAGCCTCAGTAATTTAATCCTCCTTTCCTGCCACAATATTTCAATAAGAGAAACCTCTAGACCAATGGACTGGAGAAAATCCACAGCCTGGGGAGTGTGAGTGAGTGCTCTGAAAGCTTTTCATTGTTTTAATTTAAAATACAAACACAAGGATCAGCTTTTAATTTTTGTACTATTAATATGACCTAGAGTGAAAGTTAGCCTTGGTTTGGAAAACACACTAGAAGAATGAGAAGCAGGGTTTTAAGAAATTCTTTAAGAAGTTTTTGGGTATCTTATATTAGAGAAAGTAGCTACTTGCCTGCAAATGATATCAGTCTGCAAATATCAGCAAAATACTGTGAAAGATTATAAAGACTAAAAAGGTTTTACAGGATTTTTTAAAAAATTAAATGAAGAAGTGAAACTGAAAGGGTTTTGCTAGGATAGAACTAGAATGAATATAGCCCCCTAAGAATCAAACATAGCTCTTCAGAAGAGTTTTCACTTGTTTTTGAGGGGAGAAGGTGAACCTAGAAATTAGTCTGTCATTAAACTCCAACATTTTTAATATTCACTTTCTTCTAGTTACTCTGCCACTGTACCCACAGCAATTCTTTTTGACTCTCCACCTCACAGTAAGGTTTCCTCCTCCCCTGTGCAGACAGAAATCTTTAACATATCTCATACTGTCTTTTGCTACCCAAAATAAACTTATTTGTATGAACAGAAAGTATCAGCTCTGCTATGGAGAGCATTGGAATACAGCAATATGAGGACATGAGAAGGCCTCAGTTCCTGTAGAGGGTTTATTGAAGGACACATCTCTATTAGTCCTAGGGAGCCCCTTTCCCAGAGCCGGTGATTTCTCAGTTTTCCCCACAGCTGGAGCCCAGCCTGTACATGGCAGTACATGTACAGAAGTGCAGTTAGGAATGGGTGAGGAATGGGCTCCTAGCACAAACAGCCAGGCCAGTGCCTGAGTTGCTGTCATTCAACCAAAGGAATCTGCAATTCGCCACCTTTTTCTCTACTAACAGAAAGCAAAGCACTGGCAACTCTGACTTTGTATCCTTAGTTTCCACTCACAATTTCTTACTTTCTAAGGTTATGAGAAGCTGTTTTTGTCATCTGCTGTTCTTTTGGACATGTGGATGGCTTTCCACATGTGCTACTGTCATGGCCAAGTGCTCCTAAGGCCACCACAGGAAGTGATGGGGAGGCAGCAGGGAGACAGATGGACAGCCAGAGAACTTCAAAGGAAATGCCACATCAACAGATCCTTCCCTTTCCCATAAGCATCCCAAATGGAATTTCCTAAGTTTACTAATACTGTATCTAAAACAATTTTAAATGCAAATTATTAACAAACCTAAAGAGTTCAAACTCATTTCACTCAATGGAAAAATTCAGACTAGTAAGTAATACATTCAGCACAAGAAGTTCATTCAAGTCTGGGGAAAATGATTAACCAGAGTGAAAATATATTTTTAGATCCTGATGAATAACATGTTTTCATAGCACCCCTTAGTACTGCCTGAACTTAGAAGCATTAACATTGCTGCAAGGAATGGAACATCTCATATTTCGATCCAATTAATTGCAAAAATGATTCAAAATTAACTCATGACAGTTTGACTCTAAAATTACAATTCTAAAGTTAGTCCTAAAGAAGTACTAAAAGCTGAAAACTACAATGACCCTGGAACCTTGTTAGAAATCTCTGCAGTTCAAAATATTGCTCTTCTGCTATAGTTCACTTTTTTCATAGTTCACATTCTAATACAACTGAACAACTGCATGATGAAGCAGATTTTTCATCAAATGAAGAAAAAAATGCTCCACATTATTGTAGAAAAGGAATAAACAGACAGAATTATAACACTTTTTTCTGATGCAGAGCCTTAATGTTTGAAGAATCCACTTTCAGAATAAGGATCTTCAGCAGTTTATTTTTAATAAAAAGTACATCCCATCTTTCCCACACCTCTCCTCTCTACTTCCACTTGTACTTCAAATTGTTTAAATAGTCACATTTCTAAGAGAGAAAAGTTTTTGCTTCCCAATTAGATTTCATATAAGACCTTTGCCAGGTTTCATAAGTCTTCCTTCTATTTCTGCTGTCTGTTCTCTAGCACCACAGTATAATTTGGCAATTTTCATTGAATGTATGGGCCTGTAGTGTTTGGAGGCATTCTTAGATATTCTAATGACTCTTTTCAGTGGTAGCAATGACAACAGCTCCTCTCAGTCACTCTGGTCATCAGGAGGCACCACACAATGTCAAGGGCAATCAAGAGGTTTGCACCATGATCCTAAACCATCTAAACTTCCTGTCTAAACTCCCCCATACAAGTTTCCATTCCAAGACTCTGGAAGAAAGAAAATGATCTTTTAACCATTCTCAGTGAAAGAGTCATAGTTGAAAAACCCCAATTAATGCCAAGTTACATGCTTGAACCACCTGTGAAAATGGAAATTCATGGGATCTTGTATGTCCAGATTACTGAACTCTACTGTATTGTTTTTCAACAAAGTTCTGTTCATTTTCTCTATCACACATGCCAAACAATGACAGTGAAGAATGTGCAAATAGTATGGGAAAAAGTTCAAATGTTTTTAAAGCAATGAATCTCATGAAGCCTTCTGTAACAGTTAAGATGTTTTTAAAACAGGCAATCTGTTCCAGTTATAGATAGTATAAAATGCTTTATTTATTAGAAGAATTAGTGATTTTTTAGATTACTTATGGACTTACTCTGATTTTCTCCATGCAAAAGTCTAAAAGACTATTAGTTTCCTTGTAAGCTCAAAGTAAATTTTGTTCTACCCATGCAAATCTCGTTTTTATTAAAGAAAATATTCAATTAACCTCAAATATTCAGCATGCTCAAATCTAATTAGACATGAATAAGAGATGCAGCAAAGCTATAGTAAACACACATGCAGATTTCATTACTATTATCTTACTGGCTTCTCAACTGGTATTATCAAAAAGCAGACTCATTAGGTTTTTCCCCCTATACACAAAGCTAATCTTGAGTAGAAATTAGACACCCAATTATCTAAGCAAACCTCCACAAATAACAACCACATTAGTATAATGCTGCAGAATACAGTCCTGAAGCAATTAAGGCCAAACCCCACCTTTTAATATTGATTTGTTGGGATATTTTGAAGTTCAAACAGTTTTATAATCCATCCCCAAGCAGTAAATAGAAAAAGCAATGTTGCACAGACAAGTTATGATTAACAGAAATGATAAAATACAGCACTACTACATTGGAAACCCTTATGAACTACAGTGTCTCCAAAGCATGATGCTATTTTCAAATATCACAGCTTGAAATATATTGAAGTTTCATAATCACCTCTTAAAACTCTGAAATTTTATTTTGTATTCATCACATCTTTCTTGTATTTTAAGTTAAACTTTGCAGAGTAAGTATCCAAAATACAGCTATGCTTAGACCATAACTAGTATATCCAGAAATCAGAATATTGTGTAAGACTTTTATACCCTCCGAATGTTTGTTATATTCAAAGCAATGATAATGCAAAAAAGCAAGAAAAATGAAAAGCCTTAAGAAGCTTTTATTGAGTTATGGTATTATTTCAACAGGTTTTGAAAAAGATACTCCATTTATGTCAGCCTAACTAGAACATCTGGAGAAGTGCCTACAGAAGCTAACAAGATGAAATTGTCCAGCTCATAAAAAGAGTTTTCCTTCATGCAATATTTTATTTAGCACATGATGCCAGAAATCCCATTTGTCTGCATGGAAGGAAGCCTTGGTGAATTCAGGACTTCACAGAGCTACTGTTTTCTTGGTGGGTTTCTTTTTCTTTCCCAGGGCCCTCAAAGATCCATAGAGTCACAATGGTGGATTGAGACTGAATGCTTTCAGATGTTCATTCATTAGAGTCTAGCATATGCAACATGCAGGATTCAGTATTCTAAGTAAATAACAATTTATTTGTATTAAATACAGTTAAGTAATTTCCCATTAAAAAAAAATTCTAATTAAAGATACACTGAGTATTCACAAGTGATGATCAAGTCCATGACATATTTTCTCTAAATGTATTTCAGTTCTACATGGTTGGATAGAATTTTTTCCTTTTCCTTTGTATCATGTATCAATAGAAAAATTAGTTTGTCGTGCTCTTTCAAAAAAAAAAAAAAAAAGTTGTGTAAAGCCTAATTTTAAAAGGTATGCACTACCAGCATATTTAAATATATTGCAGTTTCAATTTCTTACACAAGCCTACTTTTGTATTTTAGTTTCTACTTAATAATTGCAGCCTGATCTCAGTTCTTAAAAACCAGCAGTAGTATTTTCCAAAAGAGCTGGAAGAATGACAAATACAACAGTACAGAGATAAATGTAAATATAATGTATAGGAAATAGGCTTTGTTGCAGGCATTTTCATAAGACAGTTTTAGGGAAGGAGCACACCTGCCCAGGGATAGGTCCCACTCACCAATTCTGTGGTCACAGTCACTCCTCTGAGCACCTGCTGGCTTTGGAAGTGACAGTGGGGTGTCCTCTGCAGGGAAACTGTTTCACCTGCATTCTACACTCAGCTGCTGCATTCTTTCATCTGATGTAATTCATGACTTTGTAAAACCAAGTGATGTAATTTTAATCCAGACTTTTCAACTTCCTATTTGAAACACAACACAAACCAAAAGAATTATTTTGTGTTTCTTGAAGTGTTAACACAAACCAACCATCCCTGTGAACCACCTGGTAGTTTGTACAATTAACACTGATGGATTGATTGGACATAGACACAGCAAGAACCTAAGCCCCATGGTTTGCAGTTAAGAATATTGTGGCAACAGATGCTGATTGACATTTGATGGTTAAAATATTTTTGCAATCGTCATAGTTTATTGGAGAAGATTAGGTTAAGATTATGTTTATGTACTAATGCTATCTGAACCACTAATTTCAGTTGCCATTATTTTTAGCTACACAGCAGAGTGATCCTGGAACTGCTGGAAACAGTCTCAGTAATATTAGCTACCAAAGTTTTTCAAAGGGAAGAGAATTGTCAGTGCCTACTGCAGACTGCACCCCATTCAATAAAAATCCACCAAGTCACAAAGCTGTCAGGCATATAAAGTACAATTGCATTTATATGGAATTCAACTTCATATACTAAACTTGACTGGTTAAATCAAACATACCTTTAAGAGTTCAAATTAATAATATCATAAAATTAAACACAACTATTCTTCATCAGACCTTTTCTTATTCTCTTTTAAGTAAAATTACATTTTTCTTTTCCTTGTAAAATTGTCTCACACTATACAGTGAGGTCAATGGTATTGTGTACAGATACATTGTAATAAGGTTTCTGTATTTAAGTGTGAATGTCAGACTCAACAGAAAGTCACAAGTACTTCCCTAGGTAATTTAAAGAAAGAAAAGCCACTCTGGTTTCCAAAGTGGAGTATGTAGCTGAGCATTCAAAGAAAACATTCTTCAAAGAGCAAACACAACATGTTGGAGTACAGAAATGTCAAAGAAATTTCTTTTTACTTCTTTCATTTCTTTCAAGTTCATATCTTTATTAAAAATATTTCCCCTATGTGGAAATATTTTGACAATTTTTGATTTTAAACTTAAATCACTTGAAGTATTAATCAGATGCAGAAGACTGGCTTTCTAGATTCAGTGTTCAAACTGCAAGTCAATGCTCTAATTCATTATGGAGATAGCTTACATTTCCCCAAGCAAATTATATGATTAATCAAACTGAAAAGCAGGTGTATCCTATTGTAAAAATATCCATCATATAGAACAATTTCCATTGCTGTCAAGTCCTTTCAATATTTGATGAAGTAATTTTACCCCCTCCTTTCAAAAGACATTTCCTTTTATTATGTATCCTAAGACACTTTAACTAAAAACCCAAATCTGAATATTTCAATAAGGTTGTTTTATTATTCAGTAGATTCATGGAAATTTTACTAGGATGACAGAAAAAATTCCACACCATTCTGTCTCCACTAATACAGGTACATGGCTTCAGCTGGCAATATTACTGGGATTAGCATAGAATGATGAAATATTTAAAAGGAATTTTTTTTTCTAAAATCTAATAAATCAAATGACTGCCAAATGTCATTAAAGTGATGGTCTCTGACTTGAATATGCTTTTCATATTCAAATTTGAAAAGAAGGAGATGAAAGCCTGGAAAGGTTACTCAGTTTCAACTAATAACCTCAAGCACTCTACATTCACATGCATAAAAAATGAAATTGGCTCTATTGTCTAATTTTACTCCAGAAACAACTCTTTTCTTCTTGCACTGAACAGATGTATTAGCATCTGTATTTAAAGGGATATGCTGAGTGGTTTTGTTCACCCCAAAGTATTTAGCAGCTATGTCAGACTAGTTTGTACACAGACAGTAGCTTATGAATCAAGTCCAAATACAATATCCTGTATTATAAAGTGTTCCTTTTACATATCTTAAAATTTGTTTGACATATTTAACACTTGTAATTGCATACAGTAGGCAAAGAATATTACACTTTTTCAAGGCTAGTGGGATAAATTCAGGTATTCTGCTTTCTTACTTAAACTGAAGCAAATGACTGAGCCATACTATTAGAAAATTATAAGAAAAAATAACAAATTATCTTGGAGCTTAACAGTCAAGACTATTTTGAGTCCCAGTTTTATTGATATTAGACGTGAATATAACATATACAAAGCAGAACACAAGCAGATTAGAAAAGATATTTACAAACCAAAAATATAAAACTGCTTTAGAACATAATTAGCTCACGTCATATTTCATCATTAATACAAAACCACTCACATTATAAAGCCATGCTGAAAATATATGTAGCATCCAATATATGATATGAATTCGTTTTTAAACAACCATTTATATTTCTATGATGCAGAGTGAAATATGTTATTTAAATCTATTCCTAAGCTGCTTTTTTTTTAAAGCCTTTTCTTATTTATTAGGTACTGTTCAAATGAACAATGGATAGTTTGTCAACTACTGCCCACAAATAATTCTATTTAATGGGAATAAAATTAGTTTTCACATTTAGCATTTAAAACAAAAGATAATACAAAATTTCACCTAACACAGAGAATAGGTAGATATTGAAGAAGATTAAACACTTTCAAAAATGTCTCAAAGAAATTGGTTCAGTGCTTTCATTTCAGGTTAGCAAAACAAAACATGGGTAAAATACTTAGTCTATGTCAAAATGCTTTGTCTACATTTGATATTGACTCTTTGTAATTAATGCTACCCAAAGCATTTGGAAGAATCACCAAACTCTTTAGGGTAAGTACTAAATACATTGGACATCACATCCAAATTCAAAATCTCAACTTTTCTCGCCTTTCTGATTTCTGAGATTAAAAATCCCTGTTTTAATTCTGTAATTAGTGTTGACTACCATCTTCAGCTGTATATTCCATATTTTGATTTCCTTTTTGGTTACAATAAAAGGCTAACACTTTGATATGAAAAATAGAATTCCAACTGTCTCAAATGCTCAACAACAGTATCCAACAGAAGTGCTTTAAAAAATAACTTTGTCCTTTCTGCACAGAAAAGCTGAGTTGAAAATACCTGGCTTAAAGGACCAACGCTCCTATTTTTTACATCGCTTACATTTTTTACACATATTAGTTTTAACTAATATATTGCCTTGAAAACTCAAAATAAAGGGAACTTCTAAACTGTAAGATCAACTTGAATCCTGTATCTACCAGTGCTCAAAGAAATGCATGCTTTACTCCTTAGCATTGTATATATTTATTTCCAGAGTCCACTTATTCATTTCTATTTCAAGAAAAGAGCATATAAGATAAACTACAAGCTATTCTCCAATAACCACAAGTAATCATCCATTTGCTATCAGTATTTCAATCACTATGAATATTGATTAACAAATATATTACTGAATGAGAAATAATCCTCTTCCTCTATCAAGTGCTGAATTCCTGTGATCATCTTATTAACAATAGAACAGAGCCACAAAAAATGCTATTACAGGAACATCAATGTAATTCAAGTGTACAGAGACACAAACACCACTCATTAAGTAATTATGATTAACAGGGCAACACAGAATCATGTCCACATAAAAATACATATTGCAAATAAATTACTCTAGTCGTGTATGCAGTGACTTTTCATGTGAGGAATAACATGTTCTATTTTTCCCTTTCCCCCACACTGGTGTAGATGTGAGAACAGGAGGAGGGATAAAGAAATGCTCCCTGTTCCTTCTCCACATGGATGGGACTTTATGAAAGTGCATACAGCTCAGACTCTCCCTAAGACCTGGGGCAGAGATCTCTCTCTCCTTGTTGAATGACTCTTGTGGAACTGCATCCCTGCTGAAGGGGAAAGGCACAGAAAATCTTCTCCCAGCATCCCTGTCCTGCCAAGTGCCAGGAGAAGAATGAAATGGCCCAAGATCAGCACCATGACAAGGCTCCATGCAACCCCTTCAGCTCTTGCTGGAATTAAGAACACACTGAATAAAGAGATCTATTTGTGACAATGAAGGGAACTCTGGTTGCTGCCTTTTTATCTGGTGCAGAGTCCAAATTTCATCATTTTTTAGACCAGCATAAATTCATCTTTAATATCTTCTAAGGCATTAATTACTTGCTACAGCTTGAGCCAATGATTAGGTACTGACTCTCTATGCAAATCTGTAATGTACCAGCCATGCACTCTTTCCCTTTCCAAAATAACAACTCCTAAGCAGCTCTAAAGCACCAAAGATTTTAGAAAATAGAAGGCTCTAGAGGGAAATGTGCTTTCCTACCACAACCATGACAACTACGTATCTGATCATGAAGTCACAGTTGCACCTTGCTCATAATAGAACTTTAGATCACTTGCACAGTCCTTGCTTTCTCTTCAGCTCACCTCACACCCTTTCTGAAGAAAAACCATAGAATTGTTCAATGCTTCTCCTCAAGTGGAATTGGTTTTAAAGATTTGGTTTTGCACCTTGCCCATGGCACAGCCACAACTAATAGACTTTAAAGATAAACTGTTTCCAGGGATGAATAATACAAAAATATGAATATATCTGAAACTGTTTGATTGGTGAGATACAAACTTGCATAATTCAGAATTTTATTTTCTCCCCAAGAAGCTGGGAAAACTTCATTAGCAATATTGTTACTGTCCTGAATGAAGGTACACCTACTCCTGCAGACTGTCTCAAAGAGAAAACTTAACTTTTTTTAATGTTTAATCACTCATCTTCGATTGATCCATCAGAAAAAATAAAAACCAACTCTGTCAAATCTCAAAGCCAGTTAGCTACACAGGTACCAAACAGTCACATAATTAAGAAATTCAAATGTTGTGTAAACTTACAACTACCTTTCATTTGAAAGGGAAGCATAATTCTTAAGTTAAAAAGGCATGAAAGGCAGAAAATTCCTTGAGGAAAAAAAGATATTCAGCCTTAAATCTGGCGTTCTACTTAATTTCATATTCTGACTAATTTGTTTTATTTGTTACCTAAAAAATAATAGGCAATGACTTAAGATTCTGTAGTTTTGAATCATTTTAAAAGCTCTGTTTGGTGTTGTTTGGTATTATTTCTCCCTCTTTCGTTTCTTCTATCTCAAAGAATGACTTGCAGTACATGCTTTCAATTACAACTTCAAAGGGTATTTGACAAGGGGTAGATAGAAGTTGTAAGTCCATCATTTCAGCATAGGGTCTACTCAAACTTCTGTCATCTCACACTTTATCAGTTGCAAAACACAGCTTAGGTATTTCCTGGATACTTTAAACTCACTTTTACTTTAGTTTCAGGATTATAGTGACCCCCAGCAAACAACCACCTCAAAGATGGAGAATGGCAAATGGTTCTTTTTAATCTTAGACCAATCAGTACTCCTTGAAAGTACTGACTACAAAGTTTAACAGGTTGCTGTTATCATAGTCTGATAAGATGGTTCTGTTTCATAGATTTTATTTCTTGTTTTATTAAATACGCTGGTGCAGCACTTTTAATTCCCCAATTTCTTACAGAAGAAAAACACAAAGCAACAGAGGTTAGTTCTATACAGGAGTAGGAGAATACAAAGGATTAGGATTTCTGGCATGTTAGAATTGAGCCAACTCAGTAACACAGAGTAATACTAAAACCCTGACATTTAATTCTCTAAATTCAGATTAAATTCACAAAACAAGCCAAGTTGAGAAAAAAAAAATTGAACACTCAAATATCTCCCTGAATTACACTAAAGACATTCAGGTCCTGCAGAAAATAAGTGTAAAGAGGAATCATATCAGCCAAAATTTAAAACTGCAATACAATATCCAAGTAATTTCCTTTTTTAAATTAATACAGCTAGCACATAGGTGGAAATACACTATTCAAGTAATTATATCCAAAAAACCCATAATAAAAGGAATAGTTTTTATTGCCTTGCTATACATAAACTTGAAGCTTTACAGCTTCTCACCTTAGCATAAGCTTGTGCTCTTCACCAGGTTCTAGAGGGAGCACTTGGTATTGCTTTTTTGCTGTTGAAGAAAGATTTTCATGTCAAAATTAGTTACAACTCGAGACCTTAGAGCAAGAGAATGCACTTATGGCATCGGCAAAAAAAAAAGAGAGAAAAAACCAGAACCACTACCAAACAAATTGGGCATGCCAGTAATTGCCTCATGGCACATTTTAAGACAACTTGGAAGTTGACAGCAGTAAATCTTATTGTGAAAACTGAATGCTATATAATTTCCTGAAAGGGTTTGGTGTAGATGTGGGAGTGTAAAGGAGGAGGGGATGGAAGAGAAAAGATTTTTTTAATTTATTTTTTTTAATATAAAGACCATGCCAAAGAAAATGCAAATTCCCAGTTTTGATGTCTATTTTGAGGATCTGAAACAAGGCTTTTAATCAATGTATTATACATCAAATTGATAATGTTAACTTCTGATTATTCAAATGTATGAAATATTCATAGAGAACTGTCCAAACTTTTACATTTCTTAGACTTCTTTTCTCTATTAATTATCATGCCTGGAAGCTTTTTAGTAGAAGCAGCAGCCATCAGCCTGACTGAACCTGACAAGCTAGCAAGGCCCAATTACACTGGCACTCTGTGGCACTTTGATGTACTGGAAACGAAAAGAGATAGGGGCAAATTGTATAGCACATTATGTTAATGACTTGATTTAATCCAGCCACTAAACTTTATGTAGCCTGTTAAAAAAGATGCTAACACTAATTATGCCACTTTGGAAAGGAAAGAAGGGGACAAGTATTTCATACCGACAAAGTGAAGCTCATAAATGTTGTAAATGAAATGAAACAAAATGAAGTAATCTATGATTAATCATACATCATAGACAAGAAGAAAAGAGAAAGAAGCAAGTGGTACAGTTAAGTAGTGGAAAATCTGTTAGATACCCTTTGTGATCAACATATCTAAGAAATAACCATGAACTGTCTAATTTGCAACATGCCAGAAAACCTCAGTGTGATCTTAAATGGCTTAAACAGTTTGGCATACAACTCAGATCTAGGGGATAATTAGCATAACGATCTCCAAAAATCACAAGTTTTATTTACAGCGTTTGATTACCAGCAGGATATTTATCTCAAAAGATAAAAAGCAGTGATTTTTGATCTTAAAAAAATACAAATTCAGTAACAATTTTGACATGCTGCATTCCAAAATTAACCCAAGAATTCATACAAACCAATGCATATTTTTAAAATCCAATCTGTATCAAATATACTTGTTGTCTTAATAGTTCAGATGTTTGTTTCATCTACCCTTCATGAACATGAATCTTTGTTACCACAAGAACAGATCAATGGGGAAAGGTAGAAATTGATGAACCTGAAATGGATCTACACACAAAGTTCTCACAGAAGTGCTCTTAAATGATTGTGATAAAATAAAATACATTACTAGAAAATTATAGAAGAAGTGTATTATATTTTGACTTAATAGAGATAAGTAGCACTAATTTTAGTTCTCAAAACTACAGGTGACATTGTTTTTAACATTATACATATAAGCAATGCAATTCCATCTTCAAAAGTACTCTCTGCAGCTTTATGAAGAATATATGAGTGATTGCATTTCTAAACCTCTTCTACAGCTTAAACAAAGAACAGCTATATTTCTCATACAAAGAATTGCTTCTTGTTGCTAGTTGCTTTGTAGGATGTTTCACAGCCTTGAAAAGAGCATTTTAAAAAAAATCAAGCTACCTCTAGGATATCACACTGCAGAACATAACAAACCATGAAATCTGATAGGATCTAACAGTACAGCCCTGGTCCTTTAAAAGAAGGCTGAGACAGATCAGAGAAGTATTAACTGTTAGAAGCACTGTCATCAATTTTACTTACTAGTTTTATATTTTTTAGCATTGTTCAGTCAAGGTTAGATCAAAAAGTATGAAATATTCTTTTTTTTTTCCAGAACTTTCCTACTGAAATAATGTTCAAAGAAAATTTTCCAAATTTTTATTAATGTCATCTTATTTTTTATATATGTCTTTGTGGTAATTAATTGCTGGTTTTAAGGATAAGTCAAGAGAACATGATTAGTGCACTTGCCCACAAATAATAATAGAAAAAGAAGTACACTGAAGTGATTTGATACTGTACATATATAACTTTACTGAAAACTGATGTTAGATACAGCAAAGCTACTCCTAGACAGCATTAGGTTTAAAATATTTTTTAGTCTGGCCAAATAATTGCCATATACATTCTGACTCAGCTGTTTAATATTACTGGACAATGGACTTGAAATAATACAGTCATTTCTGTCAGATTTTATTGCTTCAAGAGCACTATCACCTTGATGTGAAAAACACTGGAAGAATCAATGTGGTTAAACCCCTTTACTGTAGCCCATCTGAGCTCTGCTGAGGAGCCTGATAGCAATAGAGGTGCTTTACTAACAAATGAAGAATAAGTGCCAGGCAAATCTTCTCTTCCTTGCAGAAGATTAACCCTGCAAATCAATGACCTTTATAGTCATCTAAACTGTATTTTTTTCTGGTTTGTAAAAATAAAAAAGTAGTGCTTCCCAGATGAAAGTTGAGGACTGGAATGATAGAAGTCCTGTGATGAATTGAGGTATGAACAACTGTTAGCTTTATACAGGATTATGGCCTGAATTTGTGGATTTCCTCTGACTATGCTTAACACCAGGCACACATAAAGAATAATTTATCCTTTTTTTAAAGAAAAAAATAGTTCTGTATGCAGGTGGATTATTTCAGAGCATTTTGGGTTTTTCTTCTCTGAAGCAAATTCCTTATAAACACAACAGGGATTCAACATCATATTTTTCCAATTTTTCTAATGTATTCTTACACAGAAGCTGCAAACAAATGAACATGAAATTTTAGCATTCTGTTTGTGCTTTTACTGTAAACTTGGTATTGTGGACTTGGTTTATTTCAATGATAAACAGTTTAAGCTCAGAGGTGGAACAGGATGACCTGCCTTTTATAATCTTTAAATAAATCTCCCTCTAACAACTTTAAGTCACGAATATGATAAGACATACTACCCCTCTCTCTGTCTGAAAGGATTTCCAATACCAGCATTGGCTGTTATCTGCAGACAAAAGGAGCATATTCATTAAAATGGTCTTTAGAACAGCATAGTTCTAAGGGAGAATATAAAGACATTTAAAATAGAAGCCAGGTTTCCCTTAATATTTTATGAATCTAGGTCAGATACCAGATTTTTGCATTCAATTATGATACAGTTTCCATTTGGGAAGAAAATAACACCACCATATCCACTACCCAGCTTCAGCTATAAAGTACACCAGAATATAATTTCTGTCATGGAGCTTCTCATAACGAGGCAGCCCCCACTGCTAGTAAGAAATGCTTAAGAAAATGGAAAGAGACATAGATTTATTAACAAAATACAGTTACTTATTCATAAAGATGAATTCTACCTTCTGGTTCCAATCCTTCAGTTACTTCTCTCTCATTTCCAGAAGTAATTGATGTTTGGTCAGCTAACTGCTCCTCTGACAGATGTGAGAGCTTTTCTGTCTCCTGTTAAATTTCTTCAGCCATCTCCACCTTATCATCTGCTAGCCTTTTTGTTTAACCTCCTGTCCCATATGCTACATAAAAAGATAAACTTACAGTCTTATAGCACCCCTTGAATAGTAAAACTTACTAAAGTTCAAAACTTGAAGAGTTATGGCCAATATGCAAAGTCTTTAAACAATGGCATTGCTTATGCAGCACAGGAAACAATGAGAAGTTGTCAACTGCAGTAACAAATAATTGATACAGTAAAAAGAAATTCTCTAACGATGTATATTTGTGAAAACATAACTATTATAATCACTTGGTACCTGTCAACATATATTCAGCCTCTTAGGTTTCCAGATTCATTTATATTTCAGCTCTTTCAGTTCTACAAGACTCAGTTTAAAAAAAAACAAAACCAAGAAAACCTGCTCCACTACTACCTTATGCAGTTAGCAATTTTACAACTAAATTATACAATACTTTCTGTTTCAAAAGCAAACTAATATAATATAAAAAAGAATCAGCCTTGTCACATAATGCAAACATTCTCTAAGGTAAAATATCTTTAGTACATAACTTTCTCTGAGGTAATCTTACTCCCTTGGTTCCCTTTGAGTACAATTATGTACAACAACATCTCATCAATGGATACAACACTGCAGGGTTGTGTCCAGGGTGGAAACTCAGTGATGACTCAGTGAAGTCAGTCATGTTAAATCCCACAGAAGTGAGACCCTGCTGTGCTCTCCTGGAGAGCTGCAGCAGTGCCAGCACCTCCCTCTGCATGGGCACCTCCCACACATCACATCTGCCCCGCTGGAAGGACCATGGCAGGCAGCAAAGCCTGGGCTGATCCCCACCCACACATTTCCAGAATCCATGAGGTCTAAACCTGCTTGGTGGGACACACAAAGGGATTTGATGTGATTTATTCACTGAACCCACGGTAGGTCCCTCTTAGGTTGATGGGTACCTGCACACACATGGAAATAGGTGCACACATCACTTTAGCTGTGCATGGGAATGGATTATGGTGGGAATGTTCATATCTCACACCTACAGCCAGGTCATTGTTATAACTGCAGTGAACCCTATGAGATTGCTTGGTAAATGTTAAAATAGTCATTAAGTGCTGCTAAACTCTTTTGTACCCTTATGTTTGCATCCATATCTTGGCACACTTGCCCCCTTTGCATTCCTGAATTTAGTATAAATCATTCCAATTTTTTTCTAATTTAATCTTCCTTTGTATGCTTTAAATCTGTGTAGTAAGTGAGCCTTGCCAACAAACTCAGTAAAGCCATGTTTTCACAAATTCATATTAAACCCTGCTTTTGCCAAAACCTTCGATAGTGTTCCTTTAATTGGCCAAACCACTTGTTCACAATACCTATTTAGCTATATGCCAAAGTCATTCCATTTATTCCTTATTTCCCTCTGCTAGATACTGGTAATTTTTAGAGGGAAGGCAAAACAAACTCCATCCAAACAAGAGCAAATGTGCAGGGCCAGAAGCTGGACTTTGGTGATCCCTGTGGGTGCCTTCCAACTCAGTACGTTCTACAATTCTGTGAGATGATCCCCCCGTGATCCCTGCCAACGTGAACCATTCTGTGATTCTGTGAATACTTCTGCAGGAGCAATGATAAACAGCTGTAATCACATCCTAGATACACAGGGCTTGAAGGGGATTAGAATATCTATGCAAGCTGCAGCAGCTTAATGACAATTAAAAGTGTAGTACCCTGGTGATACAGCCAGGGGTACAAGAAGCTGTGAAGTGCCAATCTGGGGAAGGCAAACATTGCCACTTAAACATTAGGCATGCACCTAAAAGATTGCACTTAAACATAGAAGGACAGAAGATGGAAAGTGTTGCCTAATTTTCCAAATTCAGCTTAACCAAATAATAGTACAGCCCATGATATTTTCATGCTCTGAATATAATTTTAAATTTAGCATTATATAATCAAGCTATCAGTAACAACTGGTGTGTTGTAACTTCATATTAATGTAGCTTAAGGTATCTTTATTCATATTAGTATCACTTAAGGGCAATTTCGCTAACACTTGCTGTGGTCAAAAAAAAAGTTTAAATGATCAATTTAGTATTAGATGTCAATAAAGCTACTCAGAATCTTAATAGTAAGCACATGATGAACTGAAGCCATACTCATAAGAAGAATTATTCACAAGTTGGTCCACTTCATTCTATTAGATTGTTCACAGAAATACACTTTTTAAAAAATACACATTTGAAGAATCAAATTAAAAATATTCAGGTTACTTCCAGCCTGTGCTCTTCTTTTGTAAACTTTATATATTTTTATATATACATTTAAATAAATACACTTTTTAAAGAATACACATTTGAAGAATCAAATTAAAAATATTTAGGTTACTTCCAGCCTGTGCTCTTCTTTTGTAAACTTTATATATTGCTACAGTATATAACACAGCATTGAGATACAAAGAGAGATTGCAAAGTCTTAAATATTCACTGAGAAGTTGCCCCTACAGCATGGGAAAGACACATATGAAATAATCTCTTGAGTAGATTAGAAGAAAAATGTATTATTGTAAATGTACACAGCTGTAAATAAAAATCAGTGTATACTGAAAATATTAAAAACTTCTGAATTAATGAAGTTGAAAGACAATTAAACATGGCTCAAGGCCTGTATAGGCTTTGTGTAACTTTGCACAGTAAATAGAATAGTGGCTTTTAATTTGAGGGAGACTGTCAGATGGGCCTCTTTTCTGTAAGAGCTTTCAATGTAGAGGAGAGAAGAAACACTGAATAAAGAGTAAGTATTAACCCAACAGAAGAAGAATAAATGCAGCTGAAAAAGCATGAGCCTCATTCAGCATATAAACTGTATTTGGTGAATTTTTGTACTTAATAGCTAGTTATAACCTTAGCATATTGTACAAATGTTCACTTAAAAGGCAGCTTTGAAATCACCAGCAATAGAAACGACACTTTTCTGGGCAATATTCCTGAACTTCAACATAGGTATGACCTCACATCTTGAGAAAATATTAGATTTTTTTCAGAAAAATACCTCTTTCTACTTTGATCTTGTCAAGGATTGCATTTTTGTCTGCTAAATCAGATTTGATAGCCATCTCTAGTTCAGCAATTTGCAGTTTCATTTGCTGTTCCTTTGATTTCCATTGCTGTTCCTGGGTCATACAGAAGACACTGTAATAAAACATATGGCATGTGAAAAACTTTTAGAAATCAGCTTCAACAGAAAATAATAAAGAAAAAAGCTTTTAGTGGCACAGAGACCACTGTCATCATGTCTTAGGAATTAAGTAAACACATGCTGGTCTGCTGCTGTTGAAACCAAGGCGCCTTTCTCAGGCTGCGGTTAAAAAACATGAAAGAGTTTGTGGGATGAGCAAAGGAACTGGCCTTAATTTAGAGATCCAAAGTCAAAAAGCTGGAAGCATGCAGCATTTGTGGGACTAGAAAAGGAATTCAGATGCATATCCCAGAATAATCCACAACTCAAAACCTCAGCAACTGACAACTAACAAAACCATTCTTTCCGCATACAAAACCTCTTAGTGTAGAGAACTGGGATCATCCGCCTGATTTCTTTTAAATCTGTGAAACATGCAGAGCATAAAGTCAGTTGCCTGTTCAAAGAAAAATGTTGACCACAAAGTGACAACAGTTTTCTCATACTGTAAAACAACAATTCTGATACTGATTAAGAAGCACATTTAAAGTAATCGTTCTCCTACTTTAAAGAAAAAAAACAGAGGTGGGCCAAGAAATTAGAATGACTTCTTTGCCTGTAACACATTATTTACTTGTAAACTACCAATCTATGTGCAGTGAGCATTGCATGGACACAGAACTAGAACTGCTGAAACCACAACAAAAAGCGTTACTCGGATTAAAACTAAATTAAGTACATTATATAATTTACAGTGTAATTCTCAGTAGGCGAAAAGACAAAGCTGTGCAATGAGTTTTCATATAAATTAGACAGTGAGTGGTATAGTCTTCATATTATTATATTTGCATTCTTATTTACTGAACAAAATGTAGATCTTCACCGAGCACAAAGCAGTTTATTCACTTTTGTACTACATGAAAAATTAGTAACTGCAGGGTTCTGTAAACAAAAAAAGTCAGTTCCTCAACTCTTTGGTGAAGCTTGTCAGCTAAAAAACTATATTTTACATAAATCAATGTATTACAAATCTTCCGATATCTATTTTTTTTTATCCACCTATCTCTAGAAGAGATCTATGTAACAAGCCTTGACCAGAAAAAGAGAGGAGGAAGAGATGCTGCAGAACACATAGGACACATGAGGACAGCCCACACAGGTTCAGACTCTACATGCTGACTGAGAATTCTGAGCACCTATAAGTGCATTTATATCTCATATATTTGAAGAATGACTTCAAGATTAAAGAAATAAAATATTATAGCATGAATTGTAAACCCTAAAGTATATAGGGTTTGTATTCCTATATGTATTATTCATGAAAACATTCTAAATCCCTGTATTTTGTCTTTTTTTCATACTATATCTAACCTATGTACACAGTTCTCTAGGCATAGAGCATTTCATAGTGTGACTGTTTTCACAGCATGCATGAGCTAAAGCTGAGCTTCTAAGTCCTGCAGTCATACATGCATCACTCTCCTATAATGTTGAAGGTAATATACAGGCAATATAATGCACTGAATCCACTACCACTCCACAGTATTGCAAAGTACAGAAGAGACACTGTGTTCTCTAATGGCTTGGAGTTTGATTGGCTTCCATAAGGAAAACACAAGTCTCTTCAAAAGAAAAGAAATACTGTCAGTTTCCACACTTCTGAAAATGTTTTCAAGTTTGAATGACCACAACTCCCAGTTATATGTGAGTTCATCAGCTTTAGGTACAATTACTTCACAGTAGGGTGCAGCCAGGTATTAGTTCAGTTTTTTAGAAGACTGAGCTGGCAGAAGAATCATTAAGCATTATTATTATGGCTGTTAAGAATTTAGATGTTTAAATGAAGACCATTTTAGAAGACAGGTTTTATCTGAACCCATATAGTGCTAATGTTTATGTCAGTGTGAATTGAGTCCACGTGTGTTGCTTTCTTCTTTCAAATTTTAAGGTTACATTTACTTGAATTCATGTGGAATTTCTTTCATATTTACTGTATTTCACTGGAGTTGAAGCCATCTGTGTAACTATAATGGTCAACCACATCTGGCACCATTTCCTTTGGAGGGAGTTTAAGCATTGCTAGATTTGCATTACAAGGTCATATGAAAACAATTCCTCCAAACCTTTTATACAAATGAATTGTTTTCTTGGATACTGACTAAATAATAAGAGTCAACTGACAAATTCATACTTGTTCTTTGCAAACTTTTCAGATCCATTTCTTCAGTCTTGGCTTTGGCAAAATTCCCATCAACATCAAAAAATTTCCTGAAAAAAACTTTAGCAAAGAATGGGTTTATGCACCTTTGCCTCCATTTAAAAGTTGAAAAAGAATTATTAATTAATTATTAATTAAGTGGCACCTGTGGACACTGGCCTATCTACTGCTAGCCCAGTCAAGCTCTAGTAAAGTTGTATTGTTCAAATAGGCAACCAAAAAAGTTATATAGCCAAATAGTAGCTATATAACCTTCTCTTTCTAATTTATTGATACCTATACAATAACATGGAATGATGAAAGATGAATCAGTGTTTAAATGAGAGTATATGAAAAGACAGATCATTTTAGTGAAAGAAACACCATAGTATAGACTACTTGCTATAATGGAAGCTCATTTTCAATTTCTCTTGTTTAATATTTTTTTAAGTCATCCCATTATGTTTATAAGTAGAACAGAAAATTTCAAGCCAAGATTGTTAGGTTGATTTATTAGTAAGAATTATTTCTCTGAATAAATAATCGAGAATAAACAAAAAGATCATCAGAAATTTTTGTGACATGATCAAATTCTGGAGAAATCTCCAGCAATTAACCTAAGTGAGTGACAAGTGACCAACTTCTCCATACAAAACTCTAAATTTTGTGATTATACAACTGTTGCACCTCCTAAGTAAAAAAAAAAGTTTTAAGCTGTTAGAAGTTTTAACAGAGCTGATGAAATACAGCAGAGCACATGAGAGTTTCCATATACAGTCATATGATGAACAGCAGCCTGAGCAGAGTTACATGTGTGCAAAAGCACAAAATATATATGAACACATTACAGCACACAGTATATTAAGATCTATGAAAAAAGAACCAGAATCAAATTTTCTGTATGCAGAAATCCTAACTTACCTTACACAGCTTATCATAGTTTTTGTTCAAGAGTTCAATCTCTTTTTCTGGATTGTTTATTCTTTCCTGTAATTAAAATGAAGACAGAAGTTTCAAGTAATGCACAGCACAAAATGAAATTACAATGAATGTGTGAACAGAAATAGCAAATAATTTTTAGTGTCAGGCTATTATTTGTTCTTTTAATACAACTGTCTCTTGGAAGCTTTAAAAGATAAATCCACATGGATTTATTTACATTAGCCCAAAGTCTTTTCCATGCTGTTTAGATGAAGCTGAGAGTAGCATGTTGCAGTTGATCAACAATCTAATCACATTCTGTCTTATGCAAAATAATATAAAAACCTGGAGTGTTCTATGTTTAAATTCCCTTCCAGGAAGTGAATATCAGTATTAGCTAGAGCAAGGCTTTTGCCAATAGAAAATATTTTTAGTGACATTATAGAAACAACACACCCTTGCTTCCAAAACACTCACTACAGCAGGATCTGGTTTAAGGACATGAGACACTTAAATAGAGAATATCTACCCTCCATGCATTACAACATTTAAAATGCTTGGCAAAAATATCTATGAGGTAAACTTGGGTCACGTAAAATACATTTATTTACAACAGGTAAAACAGGTGGTAAAACTAAGTTGGTACAAAATGCAAGAAAAATCAAGTAGGTTTTCACATTTTTATTCCTCACACATAGAAGAAAATGGGGAAGAAACCATTCCCCATCTGATGTTTAGCCCTGTATCTGGACAACTTGTTAGTGATGACAGAAGTCTCTCAGAGTCACTAGACATAGAATGATTTGAACTGCTGCATAAGATGTAACACTGTACTCTAATTAAATCAGGTTCAAAGAATACTAGAAACTAGCAATACATGATCAATAAACCAAGTATTATGGGTTTTTTCTATTAATAAACCACTTTTTTAGTACCAGGATTGACATGATATCTTATGCTTTAATTTCAAATATTGTCCAAAGACTGGTGGTTTGGATCAGGTGTGGTTCACAGTTCTATGAACACAAACAGCATTTTGGTCAGAAGTTTTTCTTTTGAATAGGATAAAAATATATGCAGTACCACTCTTCTAAATATGTTTGAAAGGTCTATTCACATCTCCTCTGTTGAAATGTACCCCAACATTTATTTTTCCCTTATCTGTATGCACTACCTAAAGTAAAAGATTCTAGCTCTAGCCCACAGCCTCACCTCCTCTGTCCCTCTGTTTGAAATAGCTACTGATTGCAATTTGTTTTGAAGATGGAACTACTTTAACTGCCCCCTTTTAAGCTATCCATTCAGCTCATCACCTTTTGCTAAGCATCATGGTTGGTTTTTAAGTTCTTTAGGCTCTATGAAAAGAAAGGAATATCCAGGAAAAAATAAAATAAATTACACCTAGTAGAATGTTACAACAGAGCATATTCCAACAGTGGTGTGTGTCCCTGGCAGTATTTAGTGTATGTATTCTCAATGTGCTCAACAGGAGGCACTTGATCCATGTACTGAATGCATGGCTGGGGAAAGGTGGCACTCCTGGTGCTCTCATCAACATTAAACCCTCAGTTCAGTCATGATGAAAACAACTAAGAAATACATCTGTACAGCAATTAAAAGATTTTGCTGTGGTTATGGTGGTTAGACATGCTGACCAAAAAACACCGCAGCAGCAAGCAGAAATGAATGTTGACCACAGTTATGGTAATCACAGAGCTTGCCACTGCTCTGTTAACCCTTCATTGTAAATATGTGATTGTTCCATAATCCTAATACATTCAGTTCTATTTTCCTACTAGTAGTACTTTTAAAAGGGACTTCTGATTTCTTTTATATTTTCATTTATTTCAATGGATGACATTAAGGCACATTTAACCAATTTTAATATTAAATGAAGAATGCTGATAGAATCTCTAATTTCAGAATATTAGTTAACAATGTAGTGGCTACATTCCACAAATGCTTTAATAAAGCCTCATTCACTAAGAATTTCAATGTAAATAATATTCAAATTATGACTTGAAACAACAGAGCACAGAAGCCAATCTTCTGTTTAATAAAATGAGTGTATGAAAATTTATGTTAAATACATATGTGGCTATAGATAGTGCTTAATGATTGCAGACAGAATAAAGTTAGCTTCAGTTTTTTCAATATACTATTTCCTAGAAAGTAGTTGTAATAGGTAAGTATGTTATGTGCCATCTAAACTAGAAATTTTGGATTTTACAGTTATTCACATTTAGTAGACATGTCTCAAAGATTCAAATTATTTGAAATTGGAAAACCATTGGATCCATTCTCTTGTAACAAAAAAAGAGCCACAGAAAACACTCATCCTTCTCCAAAATGCACCTTTCACTGTGAATATTAGAAACAATGTCTTCAAATAACAGTTGGGGTCCTAAGCCCATGTTTCCTTTCAGCTGCTGCCAAGAAAGAGGCAAAATCACCCAAAACCTACTGGTGTAAGTTACCAGAAAGTTGCATATGATTTAAAATGGAACAGTTTACTTATTGCTTTTTATTTAAGAACCCAAAAAGTCATGTGAAACCTGTCTCCCCTGGAATTACTATAGCTCACCCTATGAAAAACTAGATTTGAGCTGCTGACAGAAGAGCTGCTTTGGCAGAAAGGATATAGGCACTACACCAAGGAGGGGAAGAAGGCTAAGTACAGCAAGAGGTAGAAATGAAACAACACAGGGGAAAAAGGAATGGAACAAAAATCTAATGGCACAAGTGTGATGTAGGATGCTAAAGGGTAAGAGCAGTAAGAGGTTCCAGGGATTCCTGGTGCTTCCAGCTCCTAAGGCTAGGACACTTTACAGAGCTGTACTGCATTAGGATTCCCCTGCTCACAGGAACTCTCCCATCATACAGGCTGCCCATCATACCACCTCCATGTGCACATGCAGGTCTCCAAACACATATGGGAGAAAGAAGGCAAGAGCTGTAATTGCACATTTGATGATATTTTCATAAAACTGTACTTGTTATAAAGAAAAACATTACTTACAATAGCCTTTTAAATTAATTTCCATGGACTCAAGAACACAAGCTCAAACTGAATCACGGAGAACAAAACAGCACAATCTCCGAAACTTTATCCAAGACTGATAAAATGAGGGTGGTCTGGTACCCCTTTTTTTTGGTAAATTAGTATATTTAAGTCAAAGCTCTCTCTTTAAATCATCAGGAGTCTCTTTCAGTGGCCAGACAGCCCAGTTCATTCTTCACAATCTGCCTGGGATGACCTCCTAGACTCTTCTAAAAAAAGCCCAAAATTTAAGACTAAAAATCCTTCCTCCATTTGGAGCAGCTTGAGAGAAGTGTAATATGTGGTTCATTTTCATGTACTCAGTATTGACTCAAAATCAAGAACTGTGAATATTTTTTTTCCATTTACACTGGCTCATGTGATAAAAGTAGAGAAATGTACTGACCAAATTCCAAATATCTCTTGAAACCGGAGAAATTTCCCTTCCATTGCTGAAAGAGAACTGCTTTTCTCAACCAGTTGTTTACAACCTTGATAATTTCTACACTGTCCCAAACGTTTAGGCTTCAAATTTAAAAAGAAATGTATCATGGGCTTTTGAAAAGTTGAACTCGTTTTGCAAATCAGCTTTCTACAACAGCTTTTTCAATTCCAAAAATGCAGCAGATTTAGTGTGTAATGCCCAAATTAATTTCTTCTGCTATAACTGACATTACAGAATGTAGGTAGATAAACATTAAGATACAGCAGCTTTAAAGAATACATCAACATCTTTGATTATTGTTGATTATAAAACAGGACATGACAGAAAAAACTTCCATCCTATACTTAAAGAGATTATTTGTTTTTCGTTCACTTTTCCACCATCTGAAGTATTTGGTGCCAGCAGAATATAATTTTTATTAATTCTCTCTTATACTTTAAACATACTGAATTCTGATAATAAAAGGGTCTTAGTAACTTGTAACACCTGAAGGCCTGGACTCAAACATGCTGCAGGTGTGTCAACTATGTGAAAATAATTTAATATTTATGTAGATATTACAATTCTAAGATTACAACTACAAGATTTGATTATGATTTTTATTAATATAAATTATTATAAATAAAAAAATCCTTAACTTTTGAAAAGGCATTTTCTTTTCCAATATTTATCAATTTTAGATGTATTGGACATACAGTCACAATGCCACGCTGGAGCAAGAGAATGGACTATAAAGCTTACACATCTGTAAACCAGCTGGATACGTGAAATATTTTCCTTTTATTCTTCAAAATATCAAATGCTATTGTGTTTTGGCATTACCCAGTTAATTGTCCTTGCACAAAAGATAAACACAGTCACAAATCTGAGATCTTCCCCAAGAAACATGCCCAACTCAAAGCTAAAACTATCATGTGTCTCAAATATGTTATCTACATAAATTAAAGTTGTGGTGAGTATAGACAGCAGCACTGTCTCATGCTAGCTATTTAAAAGCTAATGTAGTGGCACGTTTTTATTAATCTTGTTCCACACATCAAACAAAAGGGTCTGATGCCTTCAAAGGCCCCTTTTTTTCCTTTCTTTTTTAAGCAGGGGACGTTATTTTTTCTCTTTAAGTAGAAAAAGGAGCAGATGATAGTGAAATTTATGATGTACAGATGTAAACTCCATAGCTTCTGACAGTCAACATTAACTATTTTTTCAACAGTGAATGAAACGGCATTTGATTCAAACAAGTTTTAGATATTAATATTATGGAGCAATTTATTCAAATTCAAAAGTGAAAAATTACTCTTTATTTCAATCATTTCAAACCTTGCAATTTTAAGAGCTAGAGAAAGCATGTGCAATTAATTACTTATTAGTGCATTACATTGATCACAATTTCTTTATTTATTTGAATTAAATATGCCTAAGAAATGTCCACTGCATCCAGGTATATGAAGAAGAGCTTGTTGAACAATGAGATCTTCTCAGATTTCATGGGTAAGGCACAGTTAATTGAGGAAGACTGTTGGGAAGGATCATTCTTCTAGAAATGAAGTCACAAACCAGTAGAATCGAAAATTATGATCTACACAGGCTTCTCCCTCTCAGGTAGGTATATTCTGGTCCCTGAATATCTGCTCAGGTATTCAGATATTGCTTAAAAATAGGGGTTATACACAGATTTAATAGAAATTAACTAGTGTTTTTCACTAAAACAAATACTTCCCTCAAAGTAATGTATAAGGCTAAAGTTGTACTGAGATAGCTCAAGCAATATTTTCTTTAGTGCCCAAAAAGTAAAAAAAAAAAAAAAAAAAAGAAAAAAATTGCCACAGAACTTGGACACATGGAAGTAGAGCTGAACAGAAGTCAGAAAAAGAAAAGGAACTAATATCCCTTTGGAGGCAATAACATGAATTAATGGGCAAAGTGATCCTAGCTCTATGCCTTCTACCCCAACTGCAGCAATAAGGAACATGAACTCCATCCTTCCTTTCAACCTCATCTTCGTGCTGGCTTTAAAAGTCTGAAATGGAAAACGAAGTTAGGAGAAAGTGACTCTTAAAAAAGCTAAGGATTATCTTTGGGGTTAATGTCTGAACTACACCAAAGAGACAATCTCTCTTCCAGACCTCTTATCATTTGGATTAAAAGCACATAGAGTGGAGTCCCAATAACAGGCTGGGGACCAGCTGTGTGGGAATGGGGCACTGATAGCAACTCACACCAGAAGGAAATGATTAAAGAAAGGATCGTGACCTCCACTGTACAAATTTATGCCAGTAAATCCCAGATGGCTAAGCTAATAAAATTGAGGTCTAATTAAACCACATCCCTTGCATCTTGTCTTTGCTTCCATATGAGCAGGACATGGATTCAATACTGAGACTACTCTTAAGGAGTCCTGACTATTGTATTTACTGGATTAGTGGCTCAAAAACTTTTACCCATTCATACTCAGAACTGAAAACCAAGCAAGTAAAATATGTATCACCACCAAACTTCTCAGGGTCACTTGCCCTCTGTCTGGCAAAATAAACAAAAGGCTTTTCAGCTAATTGTTCTCAACCACAAATACAACAACATCCAAGACACAGTCACAAGCAGAGAAGAACATGAATGTGCAGTACTATCTAACAGATCTACATACATCTAATTGATTTAATTAACAAAGCTAATCAGTTTAAGTCCAGAGTAACAATGCAGTAAAAAATGTCAAAGCAATCAAAAACTGACAAGGAAATAAGCTTTTTTCATTAAAAAATCAACTCAATAAAACATACAGCAAAAAGCACAAACATGCAAATACCTGTTTCACAAATACAGTCTGGGATGGCTTTAAAGGTATTTTTGGAAAGTACTATGAGCTATTAAGTAATTTGAAGATATCTGCTGGCAAAATGATTTTATTCATAATTAATGCTTTACTTGCACACTGTGTACCATACCATAGGCATCAAATCACAAGGCTGTGGTTTCAGCCATCTTTTCATTACAAAGAGTCAAGCTAATTGTAGATAAATTTTGTACTTAAATGTGTTTAATCCAAGGTTGTCCCTTAAGGCAGATTTCTACATTCCTGAAAGAATCCCCAAACAAACTCCAATTAAATATGGAAAAAAAACATTGATTGCAGCCACATTAGAATAATCATCTCAAGGAGTGCTGCATGTGAACTCAACTCTTGTATGTAGCTCTAGTGTTAGACAGAAACTGCAGTGAAGCTGCAAAAGCAGCTTTAAAATATGATGGGATATTTGTGGATATAGGATAACTCAGGATAACCAGCACCTCCCTTCCTAATTGATGGTGAACTAATGATTAGCTGGGGCTGCTTCACTATTTGGTAACTACAGCTATTTCAATCACAAGAACTTCTTAAACATGTAGCAAAATAAAGAATGTTTTCCTAAAGGCTGGCAGAAATCTAACAGCAGGCTGACATCAGATGGTGCTGCAGCAAGGAGATTGGTGGGAGCCCAATCCTGCTGGCACCACACAGCTCCTAAAGAATTTCAACTCTGTCTTTACATGGTTAAGTAGCAGGATGACAGCCATGTGTTTTCTGACAAAACACATGAAAAAGCTGCTAATAATATCAAAATTCAAAAACATAAGCTACAAAGATAAACTAAGATGACCTTATTGGTCACCCAAATGTCCAGGTTTTTCTCCAGTATTCCAGTATTGACATTTCTTCTCTGCTGATACAAAAATTAAAAATGAGACAAAACCTGTAGGATTATTTGTGCAGTAAAACAACTCATACAGACTGTTGTAGATAGCAGTTACAACATTCCCAAGAAAGCAAGCTAATGAAAGTGTCCAAAGTATAACATTCATGGATCCCTTTAAGTTCTGCCTCTGTGCATTCAGCACGTAAAAAATACATGACTTGGAAAACTTGAGGATTAAGAGCTTTCCATAAAGTATTCTGGTGGCAAAATTATAGAACATACACTATTCTACAAATGTACTGGTGGACATGTTTCAGTTTATTTCCTAGTATTTTCAGTCAAACACAGCATCTCTCAAATACTAACATATCTTCTATCAGGTTTCAAACTAGAAATAGACTATAAAGGAAGTAATTTCAGAACTTAATAGCAACTTAGATAGCAACTTAGGTCAAGTGTCATGGTTTGGATACAAGTAATTTGATGAACATAAATAAGGATCTGCACTACTTTTTAGACCATAGCTTTATTTGAAGATTTTTTTTAAGCTGAATTTGAAGTTCATCTTTACTTTCAGACTCCTTAAAAGTTTTCACACAAATATGGTAGTTGACATCACATTTAGATGTTATCTTCAGTTTCTGTCTGCTGTACTTGAAGAAGAGTGTTCATACAAAAATGAAGCACAGAAGTTCTTCGAAACAGATTCCTTTCAAATAATGAAAAAATATTTAAAATATTTTCTAAATTCACTGTAGGCACAGACTGAGACATTATTTATGATAACAACTTCTTTAACCTATTTAAACTATATAAAGGAAATTCTGAATAGGGGAGACTTATGACTTTGTGAATAATTTAATAGCAAACATTATGATGTATTATTTATGTAGCACCACTGATGCACTAAAGAATGCTCACACATAATAACAGGGTCCCTCCCTTGAAAGGCAGTTAAAGAACTGATGACATATTTCTTATCAAGAACTTCCATTGAAATCAAACTAGCAAGGATTGCAGGACCATGCCATACTAGATCCTTAACACCACTAAAGGTAACAGTCTGAAACTGAAATAGCAAAAAGGGGAAATACATGCAAAGCTGCAGAAATGTGCATGTATTTTTTTTTAAGTAAAAAAGAGAAAGAAAAAAGACTTCTCTAATAGAGGCTTTATTATGAACACATTCTGCAGGCATATTGCCTGACTTTGCTGCACTGCACAGCTACACCTAATTTGCTACTCTACCCTCATACAAGGCCAATAGTTTTCTACTATTGCTAGATGCCAAATTATCCATGGGCAGTAATGAACATTAAATTGTTTGCTATGAACTTATACCTAAAATTTTGCAAGAATTATGTTGAAGACCTTCTGGATCAATTTGCTATGGTATTTTTAAAGCAGCCAAACACAAAGCAGACCCAGTAAGGTGTATTTACTCTTTGTGGATTTTTTTTGGTCTCTTCATAACCTAGAGACAGCCAGGCTCTCCTGAATTTTTCAAGGCATTTTACTTTTGGATAAGTCCTGCATGTTTTCTGATCTGCACTAAAAATGATTTGAGAGGTTTGACTGAGCAATCTAAGAGTTCAGCAGTCTTTAAAAAAAAGAGGGCAGAAATCCAACATCAGTCTGTTGGGTTTATCATCATTGATCAAAAGGGCAGGATGAGGACATATGCAAGACAAAACCATGATGCTTAATATTATAGAAAGTATTCTCTGTCCTTATGGAAGACAATGCTACTGTGTTCAAGTTCTGAGTATTGGTTACTACATTTCTAGTAAGTCTTTGCCTTAAGAAAATGTGTTCAAAAAATTGCATATTCAGAGCACTCAAATTACCAGAATCCCCTCTGGTTTGGACAAGGCTTTAGAGAACAGATTGACACATCAGAACTTCTATGAAATTTCTGAACATTGTCATCTGACCTGGACCTTCTGTGAACAAGTGTTTTTGTTTTTTTGTTTGTTTTTTTTTAATTACTCATGTTTGCTTCAGTTTAAGAATCTCTGCCCTAATCAATATGGTCCCAGTCCTAGTTCTGCACAGGACATCTTAGATCTGGATCTGTTTTTATACCAAGATAAGCCCTCCCCCTCTGTCATATCAACATTTGATCTGTATTCCCAGAACCAAGTCCCTCTTCTATCTGGTAGCACTGGGCCTCAATAAAATTATTATACCTCCAACCTATTTTTGCATTGTTAAGACAAAAACCAAACAAATTGATTTTGGGAATAAGACTGCCCAATCAATGATATGAAGTGTAAACACAGGTGTATGGAAATCATCAAAACTTCCACTACAAATAGATTAGAGAGGCAAATTGGTAGAAACAAACACATTTTTTAATGTAAAAACATGAGAATTGTTGCTGTTATCATATACCTGAATGAATATCATAAAAATAAAGACTGGTGTGAGGGTGTAACTGGCCACCAGCTTGATCCATAGTTTCTGGAAATTAAGGAGACAACTCTGCTGACTCAGGTTTGAATCAGTGCTGTAGCTGCTGGGTTTTTTTTTAAATACATTATCAGTTCAGTGTATAGGTTAACTGAGTACAATTACTTCTACAAATGTTCCTATGAATATATGAAAGTTTTAAAGTGTGATTTCCCAATGTAACTACAGTGAGTAAAGGCCTGAGAAGGAGCCTGCCTTAAGCAGAAAGTCTCAAGAGCAAAAAGCACCATTATAGATGGCTGCATTGTAGTAGTTGCTTTTCAAAGCCCACACATGTGAGATTTTTCAAGTCTGCAGTGCTGGGCACACATGTATCAAGAGACTAGAACAAACCTTGAAATTAAGAAAGGAAAAACATGTGCAAACAAACTACAGATGTGAAACTTTGTTGTAACATGAAAACACTAAACTTTTTCATATACTACTTTTATAACCCTTTAACATGTAGAGAAGTTTTACTAAGGAAGTCAAATGATTTTAACTATTAGAAAACTTGCCTGATAGCTACTGTCTTCTCAAATCTGTACTTTTGTTTAACCCCTGCCTCTGTGGATTCTCATAATAAGGACTTCAAAGGCAAGCAAGTTAACATGGCTGCTATAAATAAATACAAGAACAAGGGGAAAACAATCTTTCTCCCTACAGGTACTATTATTGCCCACTGATGAACAAAAAAGAGTATGGACTGGCTACAGTGAAGCAATTGTTAGGGATATAAACCATTGTTTTTAATAAATGTGAATTACACCTTTCCCTGTGTGCTGTGGCATATCAGCAGCCTTGCTCACTTTTCTGAGACCACTGCTAATAAAAGATTGAACCCAGCTGGATGGACAAGGTCTGTGGCTTGGAATCTGGAGCTGCTGGTCAGCTGAAAGGGGAGGCTCTCATTCTGTTTCTCAAGCTCATGAACTTTTTCTTGTCATTGCACAATCCTTTCTTCCAGCTCCAGGCCTGACCCAGCCACTTGGGGCCGCCACCAACCTGTTCAGACTTTTTTTATCATTAACAAGCTGTATTAACTTGGTGGTCATTCTGGGGAAATAATAAAAAAGATGAAAAAGAATGTGAAAAGTCAGCATAAAAAGCATTCTGTTGAAAGGAACATAATCACTGTGAAGACTTCAGCATAGAACCTGAATAATAAATTTCAGGTTTTGATATAACTATTACTGCCTGTGAAGAACTCTTTGAAGATAATTGAAACCACTGTGCAGCAATCTGCTTTATAGCACTGACAAATAACAGTTTCCTAAGGCTTATCATTTAAGGTTAGTAAAGGGAGGACACATATTTACTCCATATGGTGCTTAAATGTAATTTTTAACGCATGACCTTATATAGGAACCTCTGCATGCTGTTAAGTAAAGTTACAGATTTGAGATGTGGTGGGGCAAACTATAAAAGCTCCAATTCCACAGAACATTCAACTATTGAAAGAATGCTAATAATATGCAACATTCCAATTATATACAATTTCTAGTATTTTGGGATTTAAATATATATTCCATGTCTAAAGTGGCTGAAATATATAGGTGGAGATATTTAAGAAGGTACTCTGGAAAAAAGACTTAACAGTTCTCATTACCATACTCAATTTTATACATGGCAAATATTTCCAGTGTGCTTTGGAGAAGGAACAGTTAGCTGCAGAATATAATTAGATACAGAGGTTATGGCTGTCATCTGTCTTTAGAAGGATACAAATTTTGCTTTTGGTATCTGAAAGGTGGTACCTTTGATTTCCCTTGGTTCTGATAAACATTGGTAAGCTAGAACAAAAGGCAGTGAGGGCATTTGGGGGTGATGTAACATGCATGAACAGAAAACATACCCAGAAGTGAATGCAAAAAACTTGGCATATAAAGAAAGAAAAGGTGGCTTTGATGAGAGAGACAAGTTCAAGACTTTACAAAGTCGGTTGCACATCTTTGAGACCTGTATCTAGTTTACAGGAAATCTATTTTTGAAGGCCCAGAAAGAAAACTGAAAATAAGGACACACTTCATTTATTTAAAAGGACTTGTTTTATTTTTTGTATACTTGTGGACAGAAGCTTCTACTTAAAAGAACAAAAGTGAAACAAAAAAAATCCCTAATAACTTCAGGATGTCACAGAATGTTACTTGCCTGTAAGCAGGTTTTTTGTTTACATGGAGTTTTTTCAATGTTCTTCTACTGCAAATTCATTCCAAACTTCTAGTTAAAAGGGTTTTGGCAAGGAATGCTGGAAAAGAAATTCAACTTGAGGAGTTAAGTTTTTTCTCTAGCAAACACCGTATTTTTTATTTTCTGTGCCATAAAGCATTAATTCAGGTATTCCAATTTGAGGATTCTGTGTAACGCTACCTGAGTGGATGATGAGAGCCTTTGGTAAGGCATCTAACAGAAACACAGGAAATCCCTTTGGAATAAGCAAACAATTCACTTGTCCCACCATCTTGGATTTGACAACAGCCTGACAGAAAAGATGGAAGTTATGTCATGCTGGTCAATTTGTTCCTGATCCACTGAATACTGAGTCAGAAGGAAAGAATTCCTTGGACTTAAAAAAATTACTAAATAGTCCCATCTACAGAAGCAATATTTTCAGATGCCCTTTTATGAATCTTCGAGTTTCCCACACCACCTTGTTTGGATGCAGCCTGACTTTATTTAGTACTGCACAATGTGAGCACAGAGTCACAGTGCTTTTGGATTAATCAGCCCTCCTGCAATGCAGTAATACCATCAACACTTCTGCTGAGCCCAAACTGGTTTGCCAGCACAGCACTAAGTTTAATAACAGGGGTGGAATCTCACTGTATACACAATTTTGATTCTAGAATGAAATTCCTGATGAATCATTAGGCTTCCATAGACTCTTCTACAGTTCCCAGAACACTCTAACAGCATAGCTCTGAGCACAAGGTACCAGCTCCAAAGTGACAGACAGCACTGTAGTTCAGTGCATGGAGATCTAATACAGTCCACCACAAAGACATACATACACAGACATAACCAGAAATTAAAAACAATTAATTTCAAAGAGTGATTTTTGCTACTGCTTTAAAAAGTGCTCTGAGAGAAATCAACATTTTCAATTTGTTTTAAAGGGCAAAAACATTACTGTAAGCTAAAATAAAAGTATTAACCCCCATACCTTTTAGTTTTCTCCTCTTGCTCATTTGCATGCTGCTTGAGTAAGATGTGATCATCATGTACATGAAGAAACCTGTCCTCTGGTTCTTCTTGACTGGTTTGTTACCTGGCTTGTTGAGCTTTTATATTCTGTGCAGTTCATGATTCTACCCAAACCAAGACAACTTTAAATTACCTTCAATGTAATCAACAACATGTAGCTCAAAGTCAAAACTCATTTTGAAATACTGAATGTCCCCAACTTTTCAAGTAATTTTATATTTTACACTTGTATGAGTCTGTTAATTTTTTTGGATTTATAGTAATTTAAATCACTTCCTTTTCCCTTCCTCTTACAGATTAAAAAAAAAAGCAATTAAAACTATACAGCAACCTGTTTTCATACTGGACAACACAAAGGTAACAGTTTACCAAGTAACCAGGTTCTGCCAAAGATGCTATCTCAAAATAAGCATTACCTAAGGGATTCTTTCTAATCTGTTCCAAAGTTAACATATTATCTTGAAGCTTGAAAATATTAACTCATAATTCTGTAAATTTACTCAGATACAAGACTAAGCCCATTTGTTCCATTCTAATAGCAGCTGAGTAACATAGCAGAATTGCATAATACTTTTGGTTCCCATTTTGTGAAATGGATCTGGCCTTGTCCTCAATTCAGCAAAAAAATCCTCTTTTCTTCTGGAAGTATGAATGTTACAGCTCAATGACATTTTCAGTTTTTACCATCTCACAGCAACTCCCCTCTTATAACAAGCAACTTGAACATACAATGGGTCACAGCATCTTTCTCAATTTAAGCCAGATTTTGAATGGTATTTGAACTTAATTTTGTGAGTGGCAACATCAGAAACATTTTTAGAAAGAAACTAAAGAAGCCACTGATCAAAGTCTGTAGCTGTAATAAATAGCAGCTGGTACAAACCTTGTAATCCTTCAATTCCAGCTGGAGTTAGACCTGTATGTCTTACAGGCAGGTCCCCCACAGTTACATCAGCTGCAGCAGGCATGGCTTATCTAGGGATAACAAAATTCAAATGAAATTCCTCTTCATCTGTTATTTAAACTGAGACTAGAACAATACACCATATGAAATGAAGGCAAAAGTTATGGCAAATTCACTGGAATGACAGACTTCTGAATAGTATTTCAACTAGATTGCAATCTAAACTCTGAAGTTCTCAATTTTATGGCAGTTTCAATCCATTCACAAGATACACCTTTGTTGTGCAATAGCTCCAATTCTATGTAATATATGCACAAATAGCTTTTTAAGTTCTAGCTCTGTTGCTTCCAGGAATCTTTGGGCTAAGGCCATATTTCCAGGTGGATGTGGGAAGGGGACCTGTGGGTTTTTTGTTAGTTGGGGTTTTTTAATTGTTTGTCCATCTCAAGAGAGGTAAAAGCTTAAGGCATCGAATGGTAGATGAGTAATGCCATCTTCCATGTTATGAATGGAACTCTTTCAAACAGGTGCTGGGGGTTATGAAGGCATTCCAGTGCTGTCTGGCATTCTCCTAGTCTTCTTTCAATCACTGTCATATAAGAAATTACTTTTTAAGACAGAAAGTCTCCTATGAATGATTCTCATAAATCTGAACATGATTCTATCTTGCAGCAACAGAAAGCTTAGCTACATGACAAAGTGAGATTAGGAAAGTATTAATGTGAAAAAGTACTACATTTGTTTTGGTCTAATATATGAACATACTTCTTAACAACTGCTGCTTCTTTCTTTTCTTCTGGAGCAGAAAATTACATGTTGGTCACAGAGTCAAGTAATGCTGAAACAACAGAAAAGGAGAGACATGAAGTCCTTTTGACAGTCTTATCCCCAAAACCATTGTTACGCCCTTCAGGTGATAAAAATCCTCAGTCAATCCAGAACCATCTAGGAAAGCACTGGGAAATTAACAGTGATGCTACTGGAGACTTGCATCAGAGGGCAGAAGCGACATGGCACAGTCAACAGACAGCCCATGAAATATCTGTTAATTCAATCATAATCAGAAGTGCTGCCTAAGCTTTTTCTTCCCTCATAAATAACTCTCCTTATGGCTTTGTTCTAAAGAAACAAAAGGGATTAATGGAAATTTAGTTTCCAACAAGTCAGTCTTGCTTTTAATCTTTTGGTTTTTTCATCACTAAAATTTATGATAAAATATTATTTCCAGACTTCATTGTTTATGAATAAACAGGAACACATTTTTCTTCCATGTGGAACAAATGTTTCCTTATCATGACCATAGAAGTGAACTGATCTACAGTTGTAGACTTGCAATATGGTTGCAGTTTCAATGTTGTCAGTGACAGAGAGTGCTACTCAGGGATGTTGATGTCCACACCACTCAGCCAATGGCACAACTGGCAACCAGTACAGACACAGATCCACTGGAATTCAGTTCCTCAGCACCCTTGGCTCTTTTAGCATTGCTCTTAAAAAATCCTCAAAACTTCTTTGAAATTTGTTAATTAGCTCTGACTGCAGTCATTGGCTTCACTCAGGTCTAGGTTCATTTTTTGTGGTTACTATTATGCTGTACCAGTACATCTACAGCAACTGAGATCAAGGGGAAACAGACATTTTACCTCCAGAGGATCAGCTAAATTTGGTTCATGATGGTAGCAAGGAGAAGATACCACTGTACATCTTTCTAGAATGTGATTGTCCTTGCTTTCACAAATCAAAAATGACAGAGGCTTTTTTGAGCCTCAAGAGCTAAACAAGTATTTTATCAGCATGACTCCACAATGTTTGTGATCTATCAAAATCAGGCTTCAAAACCTCCAGAACAGTAACAGGTACAGACAAACATTACTGGCTTTCACTATTTGCTGAAGAAACTTTACTATGGATACCTACCTGTTATCTTCAGTATGAGAGAAACCTACTCACTTAAAACCAGAGACAAAACAACACATGCTTGTCACTCAAATAAACAAACAACTTTTGTAATCCATTACTGGCTGCAGCAAAACCACAGAAATATTTGAGCTGTAAGCAAACTAACACAGCAGAGATGCACACAAAGCCAATTTTAACTGGCAACTTGACGTGATTTGAAGTGACAAAATAAAGCAACTTCAAATCCAAAGTGTCCTGAAAACTTAGAAGGTCAAATTTTCAAAAGGAAGAGAAAGAATTGTTTCATTTCCATTACAAAGTGTCAGAAATTAAGCATTCAGCTATCTTTTCTGTCCTGGGCCACAGAAAAAGAAAATGAAAAAACCAACCATATTAATTGGTTTTATCAGATACAGTGGTTTTAGACAGAAATAGTACAAACATGTCTCCTGGTTTTAAGGAGGCCAAATATAATTACAGATTTAGAATTTGGCTTGGCAACTTAGTTGCCTGATTAGTAACATACCCATGCCTTTAATAATCACTAATAACCACCAGTTCTGCTGCTGCTTTGAGAGAGGACACTTCAAACATCAAAGCCTGTGTTACATATGTTACAGTTCCTCTTTGAATATTATCTGAGTGTCAATCACAAACACTTAAACAAAATTACTTTTCCTTGCAGTCCAGTTCCAGCGTTATTTCTAAAAGCATATGAGATTTCTCCATGGCATTCTGTATTACTTTTGAAAGCATTTCCAAAGAGATTACATCTGACAAAACTGTACAGCAACATTGCTACAAAAGTTATAGTACTTAAAAGTGCAGCATTTCCTAAAAGAAAGCATAACAAAGTGAGAGAGATATAAATTTGTATTTGCATCTGGACAGATCCACATGCCATCCTCGACCTCAAAAACTTAAACCAGGCTTTATTTCCAAGAAAGGATACCCTAAAATCACTTCAGCACAGATTGTTTCTCAAAACTACAGAACTCAGTGTACAGAGAGAGGAATATTCCCCATATCTCAGGGATTAACCTGTGAGAACTTCAGGCTAGGTATAAGCAAGAATTTTCTATATAACTACTAAAGTTAAAGAAACTGTAACTCTGTTACACACTTCACTACCTACAAAAGTGGTTCTATCACTACCTGTATCTGAAAATCTACTACAAAAAACTGCACACAACTTTGCACTGTTATACAAGTCTGACACTAATAAAATTAATACTTATCAAAGCTTATGCTTTAGGTCCAGATTCTTATAAAACTCACAGAAGTGTGCTTTTGTACCAGCATCATTCAAAGGTAGTAAAACTGAGTGGGGATTCCTTAATCTTTTGAAAGTTCTCAGCCAATGGGGCTATAGGTGACTTCCAGTGAGGGGGTTTCTAGTGAAATCACAAGAATTACAACTTAATTGTTTCAACAGGGTTTTTGAATTTGAGTGTCAGACATGGCCAAGATGATCCTTTTGTAGATGGAATTTAAAAAAGGAGGTGGGAGGGACAACCCACCTATCTTAGTTTATCATAATGTATTTCCAGCCTATGTTCTCCCTCTATTGAGTCTTTACAATTTACATGTTTGCACTTTATTGGTCTTGTAACTTAAAATAATCTCATTTATTACCTGGTAGAAATACACACATATATCATCTTTCAAATTTCATGTGTTGTAGTGCTGTGTGTTCTGGGAGGCGGACAGGGAAAAAAAGAGAAGATATGGAAGATGTTAGGAAATGGAATCACAACATCCTAAGGGAAGAAACATCTCTCAGTCTTGTAAGTCCTCCTTCAACACAGAACAATCCAAACAACCGTGTCTTGACTCCAACCTATTGTACAAAGCTTTTCAGTTTTGCCTGAGCCGCGCCGCTGGCGGTGGCTGGCGGGGCTGGAGGGGCAGGGCCCGCAGGGAAGGCAGCGCTCGCCTCCTCTCCTGGCGGAACGCCGACACCGCCGGGCTGCGCTCCCTCGGGCACAGGAGCCCAGCTCCCGCTTCAGCCCAGCGGCCCTTCCCGGTACGAACACAGGCCTACAGGGCTACTCTGAGCCAAACGCTGAGGCTCCAGCCTCTTCCCCCGGGCACCGAGCGAGGAGGAGCCTCTCGGCTCTGGAACCGCCGCCCGCAGCCCCGCGGGTGCCGCCAGCCCGGCCGGGGCCCGCCCGCTGCGGGACGCGGCGCCACAGCCGCGGGCAGCTCCAGTGCCCCGCTCCTCCCCGAGCCGTGCCCAGAGGGGGAGAAGCTCCCCCGTACTCACAGCCCCGGCCAGCCCCGGGCTCCTCAGCGCTCCGTTAGCGGCTGCCGCCGCTGCCAACCGGGCCCTTCCCCTTCCGGGCCGCCCTGGGCCTGCCGGGACTTGAAGTTCGGGGCGGGGCCGCGCACTGCCCGCGGAGCCGCGGTCCGGCCGCTGCCGGCGGAGCTGCGCGGGGTCCCCGCGGTGCTGCTCCGCTCCGGGCGGGCGGCTAAGGCGGCACCATGAAGAGGAGAGCAGGGGAGCGGGAGAAAGAGCTGAAGGTACCTTCCGTTTGCTTCCTGCTCCCCGCAGCCCCGAGGAGCGTGTGTGCCCCTGGCCAGCCGTCTCCGCCGCTCGTGGGGCTGTGCGGGGCAGAGCCCCCGGGGCTCCGGTCGCTCCAGTGCTGGAGCCCCGAGCGAGGGGACTCCGAGGCCGCCGTGAAGTTCATTGTGAGAAGGAGGGAGCCCCGGCCCCGGGCTCGGCGCGGTGGCGGAGCCCGGGTGAGCTCCGCACGGCTGCGTGCGCCCCGCACCGCCCCGGGGGCTCCGCCGGGCTGGGGGCTCTGCTTGAGCTGGGAATGCCCGATCCCCCTCCCCTGGATGAGGGGCGCCTCGTACAGTGTTAACAGGAGCTGGTGGGAAAGGCGTGTGCCAGCTGGGCACGATATTTCAGTTTAAAAGAGAGTTCTGTGGTATATGAAGAAAATGATGCCAGGACCGTGTGTTTGTGTTTGTCGAAACACTCACAGTGGGATGATGCACTGTGTAACTGCGCCTCATTCTTAAATTTAAAAGTACTCTACACTAAGCCTGACCTAAATAAATATTTTTAAGTCTCTTATACCGCCCGAGCTTTATAATGTTTCTTTTCTTGTTCACGTGTTTAGATGCAATGCTGTTACATGCTTACACTGAAGATGCTATTTCACTGTCTGTGGAAGCAAACAGGAGTGCTGAATGTTTGCTGTTTCAGGTGCCTTTGAAAGGCTTGTTTTACTACATTGTACAATATTTTACTTCAGCTGTTGATGGTTGTTGTACTTGTGCTGATTTTGTTTACAAAACAGTAGTACTGAGAGCCAGTAAGTGACTTGTTTGAAAGCACGGTACTGATATTAGAGGTGTTAGTGAAAGGAAGGCTAATTCCGTTATAAATTTAGAAAATGCCTTTGAAAATGCTAATCTTATACACCTGGACAGGGAACATGCTAGTTTTGGTATTGCTGGTAATTTACTATTCAGTGTTAAATATACTATTCCCTGCAAAGGCAGGGAAAGGGTCTGATGTAAGTTTCCAACTAAGTATTTTACTAGAAAACTTCATGGCCTCTTTGCCTTAGTAAGTTTCATAACAACTCCTTAAGAACTACCTGGTCATTTTGTAATTTGTCTGTCTGCTCTCCCAAGTTGCTGAGGGACAGCAATTTCAGTGTTCCATTTGTGTTCTGCCCTTTCCATGTATGACAAACCATATGCAGATTTCCCATCCAATAGTTGGAGGAAAAAAATCTCAACCCAATCTTCTTTTAGCCTGTTCATTTGTGCTGCCCATCCAAGGGCCTTTGTCTTGTCAATGGATCTTCCTGAATGTATTTGGAATCATTTGCTTTAGGAGAATAATGGCCCTTGATAAGATAATAGCTCAGGGATACCTGTGGAGGTGAAAGGATGGTGCTGTGAACGAAATTGGCAAAGGCTCTAGGAGGAAAGGCACTTGAAGAAGTGTCAAGAACAATGTATGAGAAAAACTTGAGGTCAAGTGCAAGAGTACTGCTATAGACACAACTCAGTGTTGTGGGTGCACAGACAGAGAAAGATGAAAGATTCTTACAGAGACTTTAAAGGTGTCAATACTTACAGAATGCCTTAGAGAGATGTGGTAAGCTGGGTACTACTTGAGAGAAGCTGAGTATATTGAAAATGAAGCAAAACGAGCTTGTAGAATGTCTTAGAATAAAGGCTGCCAAAGGAGAAAGCAGCAATGAGAAAAGGAGGGGATATGCTAGAAGGAACATAAGTGGGTTTTTTCCCCATGGAAGCATCCTCATACTGATTATTTTCTACAACTTAATTGGAGATGTAATCTCTGGGCTCCTGGCAGGGTGTCAACTCACCCTTCAGTCCTTGGGTTTGGCCATCCCTAGCTTATGTTGATCACCTGAGAAATGCTGAAGACAAAGGAACAGTGTCTTTATTGTGGCAGTTCTGCCAAGACTTCCATTTAGGTACTGATTAAAATATTTTTTAGCAAACCAAATATTAGTGAGGTTAACCCAACCTCTTCTGGAGACGAAGATTTATGAGGCCTACTACTGAGAGGGAAGTGGTTGGGTAAAGAAGCTGGTTTGGATTATGTGTCTTCTGGCAATGTTTCTTGTTTTCCAGAATTAAATCCTGAATAAAAGTTCTTGTTTTGCTGTAATTGTGTACAGTTAAATGCTGTCTGTCAGAATCCCACTGACTGGCTTTTGCTTTGTAATTATGTAGTATGTTTCTTATATGTGATAAACTTTTCTCTGGCTCGAATTTTCTTGGATATAGCAAGTTTTGATTTATGCTGTTATAGAATGACATTTGTGTTCCAAGTACATGTGGTAGAAGTTCTGTAGAGTGCAGTGCTGTCATACAGCAATTTCCACTATGCAGATCACTCAGCTGGGTTGAGTAAGATTAAATGTGTATCAGAAATGACATTGTTTGTGCTAGTATTTGGTGTTCCAAGTCAAGAGAGGAGGATGCAGATTCATTCCTGGGAAGAGGGTCTGAAAGAAAAGTAGGAAAACCATAGTCAGAAGTCAACTACTCATCTGATCTAAACACCACATGGGGCATGCTAATGTCCTGTAGAATGTTTCTCTGAGTCTTAAGTGGACACCAAAACACAACTTCTCTGAAGTTTCTAAAGATACCTTTGGAGCTGTTGCAAGCCATCAGCTACTCTGGTCTTCCCCATAGCAGATATTACTTCTGTGCATAAAACCAGAACTGTTAGAGTAGATGTTGCTCGTTAGCTGAAAAGGCATTTTTATGAAATAGTCTATTGTGGGATTGTTCATGCTTGTTTCTTTTAGCTTAGAATTCCATCTTAATTAATACAGTTTATAGTTATTTTGAGCCTTTTTTTCTTTACACTGTTGGTTAGAGTTGGTCACTTCTTTTTCACTGGGTGTAGAAATGTACCATGAAAAGTGAAACCAAACAAACTTCCTGTTTGGTGATCTAAGTAGGCTATTTGCTCCTTTTAGGCTTGGGAAGAAAGCTTTTTGCTTTTAGAATGTTTATTATCTTGATTTATGAGTTTAAAAAGTTATTATTTAATGTATGACTTAATGTTCTTGAGACTTATTTATTCAAGATGGATTTTTTAAAGTAAGTTTCAGTATGAGAGAGGCCAAGTTGTAGTTATTTCCTGTATATGCTTCCTCTACCACTCTTTGCATGTTAACACCCTGTGCCATTACCAGGTGAAAGAGAGAATACTCAGCTAGTGTGGAGTATTATTTTCTTTTAAAGTAAAGGTATTGCCTTGATGGGTCTTTGGAACAGACCACTAAAGCCAGTTCACAATTACCTTCTGTAGTTGTTTATGCTAATTTACATTACTGTGAATCCTGACTGCAGAGAATGTATTCCACAGACATTACTGTTATGTTTGTACAGCTCCCAGCACAGCTGGGACCCCAGCCCAATAAATTTATTGCTGTACAAATAATAAATGCATCAATGTGCACATATCTGAATATTCACAAGGGCTTTTACAAAGATATTCATATGCAGTATCACATTTGTGAGACATGTTGGACAAAGTGGCAGGGAAACATAAAGCTTTAAATAACACAAAGCTTTGTATGTATTTTATTTACAAGGAGAAAAAGGGAATATACTGAGTTTCGGCTGAGATATCATTGAAGGTCTTATTTCCTGCATCATCCTCATTTTTGCTGCCTGCAAAATAATACATGTTTACAAGGTAAAACAGGTTGCTTCAACATATTAATGCTCAAGGAAAATTAGACAAGTATTCTCAAAGCACTTCAAAGAATGATTAAGGTTTGGTTTTAGAATTAATGCTGAATCATGGTGCCCGTACCACACAATGAAGTTTAAAAACTTTAACCATTGTTACCATGGTTTGTTCTAATATTACAATGATTTATTGTTTCTGGTGATTGTTCTACCTCTTTAGATAAAAAATATTATTAAAAAGAACCAAAGAAAACAAAATTTTCTAATTGACAGATTAGATTCTTTTAGAAATTGTATTTAGGAAAATTAATGAAACAGCTTAGATGCAGTTAAATAAGCTTCTTGTCATGTCATATTTCTGCTTAGGTAAATGGTGTGCAAGTTTTAGCAGAATCAGCAACCAATATGCCAGTAGCAATTTTTGTGGTAATCACATTATTGGACCTTCCCATTATTAATGGGACAATAATTAAGAAATAGTGTTGATAGTCACATAACACATGATTTGTATATTGGAAATGGTCAGGTAGAAGCCTTGCATATGCAGAATAAAATACAAGAAAGAATGAGTGGCAAATGTTTCTTGCTTTTAAATTCATCACATTCCTGCTGTTTAAATTGCCTCAGCTGCTAATGCTGGAACCATTACAGTAATGGACTCAGCAAATGAAGGAGAACCGAGACACACATTTTATTACTGGAGGGGTAATTTTCTCTTCATCTGTAATAACAGCAGTGCCTAGTATTGATCAGACCATCAAGATACTAATCCTCTGTAAAATTACTTGTTATAACTGAAAATGTGTTAATCCAAATCAGTCTGTGTCCTGACTTTCTACTTACTATTGAATACAGACTATTAGATGGTTTATTTTTTGTGATTTAAAGCCTTTACACTGATAATAGTCAGAGCTTCCTTTGCAAGAGAATGTGCTTAATCTTAGCTATGGCCCAGGGTTGTATTTTTGTTTTAACTAGAACATCACCCACTTAATTAAGAAGCGCATGTCTATCTTCCTGCTCGGAATTATATTGGTACTTTAGGCTCTGCAGATTTATTAAACGTTGTTTTACATTCAGTCGTTTGTTTTTTGCTGTAAATAAGGACAGATCTATACTTCACATATTGAAATCTACAAAGATCTTGGAGCTAAGGGTGTGAGGAGAATGGCTGCTCAGAACACAAATGGATGGTGGATGTGGGTGATGGCCTGGGAGGCTCTTCTGTAAGGGAAGTTCAGTGCCAGGGGTCTGAAGGTCTTCAGTTTACTTCTGTCCTGGTGGTCCACGACATGAGACAGTCATATGGTGAGCTGTGCATATCCCAGTTCTGAATATGGGAAGGCTGCTTTTTTTTTTTTTTTTTTTTGCCTCTTTTGTCTGTTTTTTCACAGTTTTGTATGTTTGAAATGGAAGCTCTCATCTCTAACTCGGCCAGCCTCGGTGCAGTGGCTGTTCCCAGTGCACAGCACCCTGCAGAACCTGAGTGTGGGAGATGGAACCCTGAGCTTTCCCTGGGCTCACTGCTCTGGCTCCTGCCAGGTGACAGCCATGGGTGTCCTGCCAGTTCATGGTGGGCAAGGAGCATCCTAGAAGTGGGACAAGCTACCCCACTGATTGTTTATTTTAGAGACTCTGACAGCCCATGCATTTTAGAAAATTTTTGTTGTTGTCTAAATTAGCTTTTTGCTCTGGTAAAACAGTATTTTTATCTATCTAATTACCCCTCTGCTTTATTTCTTCATTATACTTTTACCAATTCAACTTGTGTCATTTGGAGAGACTTCACAGTTCCTAAAAGGTATTGGAGTATCAATACCTTTAGAGGAATTGTGATTCCTTGTCTGCCTCAGAACATTAAATTTCCCCCTCTGTTCTAAGGAGGAATATGAACACAATATATGGTTCTTGCTAAATTCCATTCTCCTGGTGAGCAGCCTCTTTACTCTAGTTTTCAAGCTTTGACTGTTACTAAACATGAGTATGTTCTCAAACAGGAACACTGAGACAAAAACAGTCATTTAAAAAGCCAGTGTTAGACATGAATTTCTAAAAAGGTGATGATAGCTCTTTACATTACTTTTCAAATGTTTCTATAGCTTGTAGCATTCAGGAAAATTACATTTGCAAGCAGAAATGAGGAAAAATAAGTTTTGAAAATCCTTTCTGTTTTCTGTAGAAAAATAAAACTTCATGTGAATTGAATTTTGGGGCTTGAATTAATATATTTCTGAAGAGAAATCTTGAGAAGCTTGTTAGCAGATTATTCAGTTTCAGAAAGCTAGATAAGCACTCAAAGCCTTTAGTCTTCTGGTTCTAAACTGACTGTATAATCTTAGACGTTTCAGATGGAAATTAGCATTTTTTAAATAAAGCTGAAGTGAAACATCACTACTGAAGGTGCAGTACAGGGCCTACTTCCAATTTTATTTTTAGATTTTGAAAACATTTGATGAATAATTATTATACTTTTTTCTTTTTCATCAGAGAAGATTCAGTTTCAGCTGACCCAGGTTAGTGAACACTAGGCAGTCGAACAGATACTGCCTAAAGCTTGTTTCCCTTCCCTTGCAGTTGATGGTCAAACTTATGCAGCCTGCAGCCAAAGCAGGGTTGGGATGTCATGCTTTTAATAATTTATCAATTTCTTAAATTACCTGTAATGACCAAGAGCATCCAAAATATCATATGAACCTTTTTCCTCCAGCCAAGGCTGAAAAGCACTGCAGTGTTTTACTGTATTTGGTTAGTTTCTCTAGTGAAGTGCAAAACATGGTTATGAGTATCTATTGGCATTTAAAGTATGGCCCAGATTAAGCATCTATTTGGAGCCTTCTGGATAGAAAATTATAGTGCTGTAATTTCAAATGACTTGTGATTATTTACTGGAGTCTGATTATGGGAAGAAACTCTGCTCTAGCTTATTTAGCTTAGCATTTTTTTGCCTTTGTATACGTGCTGCCCCAATTTCCAAAAGAATTACGTCTTTATCTCCTAGAACTTGTTCAGCTTCATTTTGTCCTTTTATCTGCTGCTCTTCCCACCATTTTTATTTAAGATTGTAAAGTTACTTTAATGTAACTGCTCTTGTCACCTTTGCCCTCAGCTAATCAAATAGTTTACCTTGAGGGAAGCATTTATCTCCCACTTTCATTATTATTATTTTCGTAGCTGTAAAGATAGATATTTTATGTCTGCAGAAGGGTGTAACAGTGAAACGAGGTATTGATCTGCTGTATTTGGCAATTTCTTTCCACCTTGCCATCGATATCATGTCAGCCTCTGTCTGTACTGTGGTTGACCTCACAAATAGCTCTTTATGTTCCCATTGGATTCAAATGATATACTATGCTCAAAACTAAATCAATGAATGATTATAAAGTTTTTAGTATTATTTCATAACCCTCAGGCAACTGGTACTTCATGCAGTGAATACTTGAAAAGGTACCTGATTAAAATACATTGTTGATTCTGTTCTAGGGTTTAAAGCTGTATTGAAATCAAACACCTCGTAATATTAAGAGATTCTATTCTTTGCTGGCATAAGATTTTACTTAAAATCTCCCACATCTCATGGATATTCTGTCCTCTGAGTGCAGAAATTTCATGCACCGGATCTTGCCAGTGATAGATCACAATTGTACATACCTTGTATGTTTATAGGAAAAAAAAAAAGGAGGTGAAGATCAAATAAAGGTTTTCATCTCCAAAAAGTAAGTTTAAGCAACTTTTGGGTTGGAAAACATTGCTATTACTGCCATGTAAACCCATACACATAGGTATCATTCTAACTGGTATAATTTTAACTAGTAAAATGCATGTTCAAAAGCACATTTAGTAGGAATTTTTTACTCTGATGGAAATAGATAGGATTTTTTTGTAGTTAAAGCAGTTAAAGGTCCTTAAAAGCCCAATCTGACTGATTTTGAATGTGCACTCAGGATCTGGAAAAATCTTCAGATTCTATTCTGTGCTTACTTCTAGTTTAAATTATGTCAGTGCAGCAGGTAATGATGCTCTTGTGCTTATAGGAAATATTTCATTGTCTGATATCTAAACCATGTGATGGCAAACAACTGCACTTAGTAAAATACTGAACTGAGCTATGATGTGTATGTATGTATGTAATCACTGAATAAAACCAGAACAAAATATTTAGTCTAATGATGTTAGGTAGGAGAAACTGGTTTTGGGCCTTCATTGTAAACAGGACGTATAAACATCAGGAAAATGACCATCTTTCTGACTTGGAAAAGGTACTTAGAGTCAGACTCTAAACAGAAATTCTTAAGCTGTTTCAAAGAAAATGAGCATTTGTCAAACATATCACTTTTGCAAGACATTTCTGCAAAAAAAATGTGGAAAGGTGTTCCAATTAGATTAATTTCAAGTAAAATATTTTATTGTGTATTCTGAGACCATGCAAGTGCCATACCAGAAATTATACAAAAGCTCTGATCAGTTTGGAACTGTTTCTGTAAGCCTGGATGTTTTCTAAAATGTAGAAGAACTTTTTTTTCATGTACTGCAGCTATTATGAACTTGTAAAAGACCCAGTTCTGTCTTCTATCCACGTAGGAGCCAAAAAGTAACTTTTTACTAAATTTGTTATTTCAGATACAATATTTGTCGAGTATAATGTAACTGACTTGACAGGAGGTAAGATCAAAAGGCAGTTGTGTTCCCCACTTTCCAGCCATTCCCATGTCAGTTATTTAGAATAAGATGGGTTCAATCAGTTGTGTGGTTCTCTGCATCTGTGGTAATGGGGAAGGGAAACTGTTTTGGTTTGGATGTTTTCCTGTGATGATTAGTTCAGTAGTCAGTTGTCTTTTATGGATGTTCAGTGCTCTGCTTTCTCGCCTCTGGCATGTGAAATGCACAATGGGTACCATACTGGTGGTTTGTTTCTTTTTAAACTTCATGCAGAAGATGGTAGTTGAGGAAAACTACAGGAACAACTGTGGGTTTGTGTAGAGTTCCCCCATTCTTTTAACCAGAAGCCATTAAAGCTTGTGCATTGTCAAGCTTGGGACCATCTGGTATGTGCTGGCTGTCATTTCTTGAGCCTCTGATGCTGCTGTCCAGGAAAATAGTCCGTGATATATTCATATGGACACTATCAATCTTGGTTCAATAGGAAGTGTTTATGGAAAGCATTTATAAATAGGCATTAATGAAATAAAAGCAGATTATGAGTACAGCCAATGATTTTATTTCGCATCTTGTATTCCATTTTAAAAAACTTCAAAAATCTTTTACTTGCATTAGGAAAAGCTCATATTCCTGGATGCCTATTTTGCTTGCCATGGGGAATTATTTTAAAAAGGCTTTCTTCTTCTGAGTTTCTTTGCATTCTTGATATTAATATTTTTAAGTTAGCTTTCATTAGCTTTTCTCCAGTATTGCTGAAACTTGTAGGAAATTTTCTGACCATGGGAACTGGTACTTCAGAAAACTTGTAATCACTTGGCTGTAGCAAGTTGGGCTTGATGAGAGTATATGGCAAAGTTCTTAGGGGTGTTATGGCTTAAACTTTTGTGATGAACTGTAGATATTGGTCAGCCCTCCCTGAACTGTTTTAACAATGCCTTATGTTACTGAAAGAGTGATTGGGCATTGGAGGTGGTGGAGTCACCATCCCTGGGGTGTTTAAGAAGAGGCTGCCTTTGGCACTTAGTGCCATGGTCTAGTTCACAAGGTGGCATTGTCACATTGATGATCCTTCCCCAAATTTACAATTTCTGCTTTACCTAGGACCATTTTGCCTATGTAGAAAAACTTTGAAGTTTGTTATTCAGTCAAACAAAGTTGAATTATAACTTTATGGTTCTGGCTAACTGAAAGTAATTCAGTGTGATCAGGACAGTAGATTGGTCATTATCTGTGATTTCTGTGATTGATAAGTGCTTATATTATGGCTTGTGCAATAGAACATACCAATGTAATGCCTACCTAATGGAGTCTGTGCTCTGTGTGTGTCTGTGTACGTGCCAAACACATGGGTTTATGCTTTATGATCCAAACATATTCCTCATAAATGATGAGAATTCATTTCTCTTCAGTTTGCAGAGCACAGTTTGTGATTAGGGTCTTTAAAGGCTTGGTGCCATGACAGAAGGTGGTCAGAGCAGTAATGTCACAGGTGGGAGGGTGCCAGTGACCCAGTGAAAGCAACAAGCACTTTGCATGTTGACTGCTTTGTGAGAGGGCAATGTTTGGCCCTGTAAGTGCAGGAGAGATGGACTGTTCATGAAAAGGGCACAGAGAGCTTACCCATATGATCCTTTGTCAGCCTGATTAAATTTAGTGTCAAGTGTTCATTCATATGAAAGATGAGACACATCACTGTTTATCTAATAGAAAAAAGTATTTCTATTTTTCCTGAAGTCTTTTATATGTTAATAGAGGCAAACATGACCATGATCACATAATTTAAATATGTATGTAAAAAAATATACATACTGGCAATGGTTTAAAAGTAAGATGTATATGTTTTATGCAAAATAATGCAATTTCATTGTTAATCATGCTGTTCAAGCCATAACTCCACACAAAACAGTGCTTTTAAACAAATAGAATATACTGTTATTGGGCCATTTATAACAGAAATGCTTAGAATATTTAGAGACTGGTGAAAAGTATTTATTTTGCATGCTTTAATGTATGCTTCTGTTGTGATATTAATATACAAATGCAGAATTAAAATTCCAGGTATTACACCTAATTGTAAGGTTTTAGACTCTGTTTTTTAATACTGGAAGAAACACCAGTATTTAGAACAAGGTTTACAACAGATGTAATTTTGGAAATAAATGCAGGCATACAAAAAATGGAAGACATTCTTGTGAAATAATTGAACTTCTAAATATTTAAAGAACAAGAGGGGGAAAAGTTTAGATGTCTTTCCCCTCACTCTTCCTACCCTGCCAAATGTGGCTTGCTTAAAAGAACTGCTGGGAGTTCTGTTTAATGTTATACTTTGCATGCATTTGTGATTTGAAATAAAAAAAGAAAAGCTAAATTTGAGAGAGACAGTTTGAATGGCATGCTGTCAGTTTGGCTCTCCGTGAATTGGCAGTGGTCTCATTTAGGACCTTCAAATATGTGTCTGCCTGGACAGAATGAGAACATTTTGCATGTTCTTGAGAAGACAACCACTCCTTGCTGCCTCACAGTACTCAGTGGTGCATGACAGTTGCCCTTCATCGCTGTCTTCTTCCAAGTTAACCTTTGACCGCCCACTTTGTTGCCGCGCAACGCTCGGAGCAGGCCGGGATGTTGGGGAGTGACGGGCATTGGCCTGCAACGTGCTTGTCATTATTGCACTGTCAAAAGTAGCCTGCCATTGGGCTCCAGCAAGGTTTGAAACCTATGTGCAGCAGTCCATACTACTTAACTTCCAGCACTGTCAACAGGACGATCGAGTGTGCATAAGAAATGTGTGTTGAATATGGCTTTGATCATAATATAGGGAGATCTTTTTTGTGTGCGCTAAATGTATTCATATGAGTTTCACGGGGCCAAGAGGTTGATTCTGCTGCCATGGTAAAAAGTGAACTGTTGTCTCCTGTGGTCTAAGTTTCAAATAGCACAATTTAGATTTGAACAGCTCTGCCAGTTAAACTCTCAGCTTGTCTTGCGTATCCTATCAGCTTTTCAGCCAGCAGTATAAGCAGCGAGATACCAGACCAGTGGTGCCTGAGGTTAGCTGTCAAACTGGAATGTTATTTTGGATCTTGCTGTAATGTAATATCATAGAAGGAGGTCAGGCTGTGTGATTTGTAAAGCAGTTGTGCAAACTTAAAATGACTGAAATGTTTATTTCAGGTACTTTTTTTTCCCCCCATCTAAAAGAGTTGACGAGAAAATAGAATTTATCATAAAAAAACCCAAAGGCAATATAAAATGGTCATTTTTCTCTCGAGTACAGAATACAGCACATAAAAGAGCATCAAAATCCAACATGAGGAGCCAGGCTGAAATTCACTAAGTAATAAATGCTTGACATGGAAAATATTTAACAGGCAGATAGCTGTGTATTTTCTGATGAATCTCAAAGCGATTTAGGATGAACCTCGTACTTAATTTAATGAATAGAGATTGTGGGTTAATTGTAAGGATAAACTTGGTGTGTAGGTAAATCACTTTTGCAATCTATCATATATTACCAAATATGTTTAATTACTTCCTGCTTGGAAGTGTCATATCCAACTTTAGTGGAATATTTGCTATTCACTTGGGCAACAGCTGTCTGTAACTGAAGTTTATTTTATTGGATTTGAAACTTTTCTGTTTTCTCTCAAAATATATCAGTTCCTTTGTAATTAAAATGGTATATTAAAATGACATCAGAAAATATCATCTTAAAACCAGAGATTCACTAGAGCTTGTTCATAATGACCATAATGACTTCTTTCCAAACTAGAAAAGTAGCATTATCTTGCAAACTGGCTATAAAAGTACTTTTTTTCCTCTTTCAAGTTTCAAAACATCATCATGCTAATTAAGTAAAAACAGTAGAGTCATAGTAGTGGTTATTGGTTAGATTGCCTAGAAACAAAAAAGTATTATTTTCATAATAGTTTTGCCCTCAGTGTATTTTCTGAACCATATTTTATTTTTTCTGCTCACAGTATCATTTGCAAGAGACCTCAGTTCAGAGTCAATGATCTAAAATACTAGATTGTGTCATGGAGATCTTTTTGGTCTTCTTTCTCTTAAAGATAAATGCTGTTGCTGTTTAATAGCCCAACTCTTTGAGTCTTTGCCAGTGTGTTGACATGTGGCTACTCTGAAATAGAGTATAAAATGCATGCATCCAGGTGTTTGTTTGTGTACATATATGTAAATGTGCAAAATTCTTTGGTGAATGAAGTGTAAATGTGCAAAATTCTTTGGTGAATGAAGTGGTCTGCTGTTAGATGTTAAAACTATTATCATCTAAATTCTTTATGCTGCCCATGAAGTTGCTGTTAGTTTTGGTTTATGTTTCCCCTTTCTGGAATAATGTGTATATATATAAAATACGCTTTTGTGAAGAAGGACTGAATTTTTGAAGTGTGTAAATATGCAAACGTGCAATCATTTAAGTGCATATAAGTAGACAACTAAATAGCATTTAAATAATGAGTCATTGTGTTGGTTATGGTCTCTGAATTCAGAACTCCTTTTCAGCCTCTACAGTTACAAAAACAAGCTACCAAAATTAACAGAAGAACTGACCTGACTATTTTCAAACTAAAGCAATGTTATTTTTCTTTTCAGAAAAATGTTGCTATTTCTTTCACTGTACAAATGAAGGTTTAATTTCTGCTGGGAGTTAATAATGCTCTTTGTAGTTGTGTGACTGAGGGAGAAAAGTTTAAAATCTTCAACCACAACCTCATTTTTTCACTTGAAGTGTGGAATGCCTATTCCTTCTCTAACCAGAAGCTGCTTTTTTTTTCCTATTTTGAAGTAACATTTTCCACTCATGTGCAGAAGAATGTAGGCATCATTATGCAGTTTATTGCGAATTCATATATTTATATTTTTCTGAATGGAAATACTTCGGTGATTTCTGTCCAGTCTGTCTCATAACTAAGAGTTTGCAATGTTTTTGCTCTTGCTCTGCAGACCTTTTTATCACTATTATAAAAATAATATGGAGAAACCAGTTTATTAGCATAAAATGCAATGAAAAGTAAGTTCTCATTAACTATTGGGAGCTGATGTAGTTTCCCATTGCCTTAAAAGATAAAAGGACCACTATAAAAGTGTTTGCTCACTTTCTTTAGACATTAGAATTTGAAAGGGAAAGCACAGTGAATAAAGATGACAGCAGTTAAGTGCCATTACTTTGGTTTGTGGTCTGAATGAAGAATATCCCAGCTGAAAGCAAAATGTTTTAATCGAGCAAGGAAACTTCTGAAGTGGTTCTCAGGATGGCAGGAGGTGTCCATGTGCTTTTTATTTCAACTTCCAAAGGTGTTCAAAAGCCACACAAGTGTATTTGAGAGGTTAAACATCCATGATGCTCTATGATGTTATAGGAACAAAATAAATCCTATTACCCAAAATAAAAGAGAGGCAGATACCTTAAGGGAAGTGCTTTGTTGTCACCTCTACCCTCTGCAATACAAAATATCAGCTTGTCACAAAGGTTGAGACCTTTGTAGTGCATTCTTTCAGGGAACAAATCTGTCTTCTGGCTTTAATGTAAGAGCTGTGAAATATCTGTATTAGGTAAAATAGAGGTTAAGGCACCTTAAGGGCACTGAATTCTTATCTCTTTTTACTAGCAGGTGTCAACATGTACTAAAATGTGATGACCTACTCTCCTCTTTGATAAAAAGGAAAATGACCTGTCTACTGTGGATGGTGATAGAGTTGCCTGGGGCAGATTGCATTGTCACCTTTTTTAGTACTGGTGTGTAGAAAAATAAAAAAGGCCAGGATAGTTCTGTTTACCACAGAAGTATTTGACATTTCTAGCTACCGATAAAATATACTCAGGGGTAGAAAGAAGAAGCTGGTTTAGAGTACTAAACAAGGTTATGAAGAAAGGCAGAGATTGTTTGTTGTGTGAGCCCTTGGTATCACAGGATGTATGATCCATATCTGGAGATTCCTTCTGACCCCTTCAGACACTCATGGTTCAAGCTCTGCATTTAACCCTGCTCTCCACTTGTCCAGGGCCTCGTGGTGCACAAAGGCGGACATGGCTCCAGCCACGTCTTGAAATTCTGATGTGCCAGTGGGCTCTGCAACTCAGAGAGTTCAATCATGACTTAGTCTATACAAGTAACAATATTTCTTGTACTCTAGAAATGATTGGTGTCACATTCAAGACCTTTTCTGGGTAGTATTCCAGAGCATTTATAATTTGTAACAATTAATTTGGAAGTCGCCGCTAGTCATTGCCTATTGCTGTGTGTGATGAAACATAACTTAGAGAGTTGATTTAAATTGTAGAGCTGGAACATCTCAAACTGTTAAATGAACTTTAAGCTTTAATTAATATTTCTATGCACTTCTCTAAAGGAAGGTTTACTTCCTGCTAATCAGAAACTGGACTAAGAAACTTAAGGACTAAGGAACGATTTCTGTTTTACTCTTTATCAATAGTTGAGTAAAGTGGGTTTTGGCATTTCTTCATGTTTTGCATGATGGCAATGAAATGTAGATGTCTCTTCTGTGAGTTCCTTGCATAATAATCTTATCTCTTGTTTGCATAAATATATTTTAAAAGTTTTGTTGTTAGAGGTATGAGACTCCAAGAGATGGGAAATGAAAGTCCTGTTACCAAACAGATACTGGTTTTTACATTGTTTAAAAACTGAAATCTATGCCCAAAATGTGCCCAAAATTAGTGAATCATAAGGGAACATTCATGAGAGAAACTGAAAAAGTTTCTTTAAAAGGCCTGGGAGCCTTTTTAAAAAAGCATAAACACCATAACTTTGGTCTGGTTTTGGCTGTTTGCAAGTCAAGCTAATTAAAGTATTTTTGGCCTAAAGCTCTAAGTATTCATGAAGAAGGTAGAAATCTGTTGGTATTGGGTTTGATGTCAATAGAAGATGAAATTTAGAAAATCAATGTTACCTTATTTAAATCAGGCCAGTGAAGTGTGTCTTGTTAGATCCTGAAAATTCTGCCGTTATATTCTTGTGAAGCATAAATAATTAACTTTGTCTTTCCTAATTATTTAGAATTTTTTTATAAGGCATGTGAAAGAGGAGATAAGTGTTAGACCATCCTGCAAAAGGGCTTTAAGCAAACAATTCTTTTCGACTTGTTAAAATGGTACTTAAGCTAGGGCAATTTTACCTCAAAAGTCCAGTTTCCTTAGAGTTAGGGCAATGCTGTGGTGTCAAGTGCTAGAAAGTGGATTTGTGCTTGAAAGAATTTTGAGAATGATGACCTGATGAATTAAATCAAGGTTATTTTAAACTATTTAAAGTATTGCAATATCCATGGAAGTATCAATTTAATTCTTGCATCTTTTGGCATGGTTATAAACTGATATCTCTATTAAAAACTGAAATAACAGTCCAGAGAATTTGGATTTATGAAGTGTCGTAGAATGTTTCTGATTATATCCCAGAAGGCTAGTAGCTAGTTATAAAGTAAAAGCTTATTGCTTTACAGAACTTTCATCTTTCAATTTTCAAGTGTTTACAGAATTCAATATTACATTGGCTCATACTTAACTGCCCATGATTTTATCTGCATTTGTGATTAAAGAGTTTATAGAAATTTGCATTAACAAGTCCTTTTATTTATCATCTTTTTTTGTTTATTTCATAATCAATGGGGAATTTGGTATTGTGTTCTTGTAAATATTTTTATTCCAAGGGATTTAAGTAAAGAGCAGGATATAATCCAGATCCTAATCCTAATTCAATTCCTATTTCAGAAAAATTGGAGAATGAAGTCAGTAGTGAAGGTGGGCAATGAGCAATGAAGGAACAGAATAACTCAAGAAAGAGAGACATTCTGAAAGATGATAAAATAATAAGGCAATGTAATATTTTGGGAGGAAGATAAGTTAAGGAGAAAAGTAACACAGAACTGAATGAAAGAGAATCAATAAAAAGTGAGTTACAAAGCCAGACATCTAGCGGATTCCTGTGGAATATTCTAGCATTTATTTGACCGAAATGTAATGAGTGACTGTTGTGTACTGTATATATTAGTGACTTTACATGTGTGGTTTGCTGTTTAAGAGAGGCTGTTTAGCAATGTAAGTACATCAAATTTTACTTTAAGCCAAGTTATTATTCACTTGGGCATCTGCTAATTCTTGTTTTGTGAGGAGTAGTAAGGGAGTTGATACTGAGGAAAGAAATGGAAGATTTTTTTAAAGCATGGAGTGTTAGCATAGCTACAAATAATAAAAATAAAGAAAAATCCAAACAAATACTTGTGAAGAACACATGACCTGCTCATGCATAAGCACCTGCTGAGCCTTGGCCATTGAGTCCTTTAGAGAGGTACCTGGCTGAAATAGTCTGAACTGCTTAGAATGGATTTATTATTCTTAGAAAATCTCCTTTGCATGTGGAATCTTCTCTACTATTGTGGCTCTAGCCTAATCTCTCCTTTCTAATTTAGTTTTGGAATTCTTTGAGAATTCCAAATTTCATCTGTGTGTGCAAAATGGCAGAACTTTGCATGCATAATAAAAAGCTCAGTGACTTCTTGACAGTGCCAGTGGTGTGATTAATTCCCTTGCATAATATATTCAGTCATCCTATGCATATGCAGGGACAATGTAAGCAAAGGGGAATGAAGGATCCCTATGGATGATGTCTGGGGCAGAGCTCTTGTCTTGCTCTTGTCAAATATGTTTGTCTCTCCCCAGAAATCTGTCCCCACAGATTTCTTTCTCCTTGGGCTTTATGCCAGCTGCAGCATCTTCCCCATCTGGTCAGTATCAGGAAGGTGGGCCACACCTCACCCTCATCCATCGCGTGCTGGCAAGTTTGTGTGACTCTTGGTACAGAGGCAGAAAATAGAAGAAAACTGGCATTTTCCTAAGGAGCCTTTCTCTAATAACCCCTGGTGTTTGCCCCGTTGAGTCTTTTCCTGTTAATAATTTGCACTGCTTGCAGAAAATCATGCCAGGTGTTTGACTGAAGCAATTTTGCATCAGGTGATGTAGTGCAAAAAGTGCCTCGAATCCCAGATGTGAGGCCTTTGATTGCATTTATTCTTAGTAATGATCCAGACTTTTCTTGGGTAACCTTACAGTGTTAGTCAATTGTGTTTGTAGCATGCCACATGGTTCTTTTGTGCTTCTATAGATAATTTCTAGGCATTATTCCATGAACAGTAGTAAGAATTTAAGATTTTTGACTAGGACCACCAAAGCTCTCAAAGTAGAAAGTTACTTCAGTCTCTTTTCTGACATGATCAGTTGCTCTTGTAGGCTCTAAACTGGGATTATGTGGTGCCTGTAAATATTAACAAGAAGCCTTAGAGAACTTTTACTGTCAAGCCAGTATAGCTTTATGACATTATGCTGGCACAACTCTGTATGTCATGTTTGTATCTGCACACGTGGAAAGGTATAGTGCATTTTGCTAGCTGTAGTTTTTAGGCAGGTATGGTGATTTGATGTCATGCTGCACATATTTTTGTATCATAGTAAACAAAATGCTTGAATCTTATTAAATTAATAAATCAAGTAGACTTTGTGTTTTAGTAACTGGATAAAATATAATTTAAATTCTGGCTGGTTACCAGTGTTTATCAGTGATGAAAAATTACAGATTAGTCTGTGTTTCTATAATCAGGACATTTACACAATGGATATATTGTTACAGTTGTCGTTTTAGTTCTGATTATTACTCAGTATGTCTATTGCAATTTTCTCATTTACAGCTGTTATTGAGCTCCATGTGTAATAGATGGAATTACTGTGTCTACCATTTATTTAATGAATAGCCTACAGAAACATTAGTGTTAATAATATTATCCACTTAATGTGCACAACAGTTTATAATATGGATAGATGAATAATGTGTTGCACTATTTAAATTTTATTGGAATGTGATAAATAGATCTATAGATCGTTTTTGTTCCTAAATGCAATGTTAGAGTCATCTGGGGGTTTTAAAAAAAGTCAATTCTAAGCAAAGTGATTGCAACTAGTCTGTTATCTAATGTATTAATAAAGTAGTTTAGACATAAAACTCTTTTTTTGGGGGGTGGGATTTGAACCAAGAGGAAATTTTTCTTATTAAAATAAGTGAGAGTGTCAGCTGTTCAAGTTCATTCTTGATGGGGGGTATTCTGCTAATAAGGAGAACTGGGTTGGAAAACTAACAATTTGGTTTCTTTGCTCAGTAGCAAGGAGGTGTATGTGAGACACATGTATTAAACAGAATTAACTGAGTTCACCAATCTGATAAATATGACATGAAGCTCTGATTAAATAGCAAAAATAGCAGCCTGTATAGTAAGCAAAGTCAGGCCTTGTCCAATGCAGGCAGCTTCCTAGCTGCTCTTGCTCTTTATCTGATTTTTTGGCTTAGAACACTGTAGAAAGGTTTGATTTTGTAAGTCTAAGAGGAAAATATTCCCCCCTGCCTCTGTTTTGAGTAATTTTGATTGTGTGAAAGAGGAACTCCTTGGCCCAACTTGTCAGACTTAGTAGGGCTTCTCTAAACTGACTCTTCAAGATACTATTTTTGAAAAAGTTGTTGTATTACAGGTAATAAGGATATACTTTGGTTTCATGAAAAAGCGCTGTGAAATGAAACAGCCGTAATTGAGGGGTTTCTCCATTTTTTTTTTCTGAATAAATAGGCACTTAAGCAAAATCTCCAGTACATGTTATGTAGAAGTTGTACTGTCTGAGTCAGAGAATATGAATTTTGAGTTCTGACAGCAGTATTTAAATTCTGGTATTTTCCTTGCTGTGTTGAGACAAATTTGATTGGTAAAGGCAATAATGTATTAGACCAACTTGTAAGAGTATAAAAGTTAGACAAGGCTTATGTGTCCTAAATCTGGACTGACCTTGCCCAGTGGCTCTGGGTGGTCTTACAGGGGCTATACCCATGGCTCTTGTAGCCCAGTGTATTTTGGGTTAGTTGCCCCCACACCCCCAAAATGCTCTTTAGAGCAGACGAGCTGGGCTGTGCAGACCAGTGAGTCTTTGCTGCTTGCTCAAGTGACACAGGTCACCTGCTGTTCAACTCCACAGATCTCAGAGGAAATCTGAGAGAGGTTGGCATATTCACTTGTGCATTTTAATGGATTCTTTAATTATATTTTAACTCTTGTGGTAAATGGTTTAAACTGAGTGTGTGCAGAAAACAGTCTTTGCATTTATGCCCATCTGAGGGGTTCTTCTACTAAATAAAATACCTACCAAGTCTTCCTACCATAAGGCTTATGTCCTCATAGCTGTGTATCCATAAATTCCTAAACATTACCAATACTTTGCCCTTTAAACACTCTCCATTCTGAGCTACATTGTAGAGCAGGGATTCATGAGCAGTGACCTGCCAGCATTTCAGGGCCACCAGAGGACTGCAGAGAGCTGCCTGGGATTTTAACTCCAATTCCCCAAAAACACTTGCTGTTTTAGAGAAGGTAAAATGTGTGCATAGCATACACATGCTTTTCTTCTGTCCAGTTGTACAAAGCTGTGACTTTCTTCCTTAAAAGAATGTCTTATGTGTTACTTATTTGGGGCCATCTGTACTCCTATTGCAATGTAAAGTAATTTACTTCCAGCTTTTATGTGATTATTTTCTCAAAAATGCAGAGCTTTCTAGAAGTTCTGTAACATATCATGCATGAAGAATAGCACAAAATTGATATCTTAGCAGAATAAATAATTTTGATATCTTCAATGTTTTCTCTGGTTACTCTATCAGTTCTTTTCACGGATTTTTTTTTTCTTTTTTGCTTACTACAGAAAAATTACATCAAATGCAGGATAACAGAACACTGTCAAACTAAGAAGGTTTTATATGGACAGCATTAGACAGGAGCAGAAAGATCCAGTGCACTAATAGGCACGCTCACATGAGCTACCTAGTCCATTGACAGTTTTTTCCTTTGTTCTCCCTCTCGACCCACTTTCTGCCAGTGATTTGTGACATATTTTGTAAGAGATCAAATAAGCCCTTGACACCTGATTGCAATGTAGTGCTTGTTTACAGTTGCATTTTTGAAGGACCTCTAGACAAGATGGAAGGTTTAACTTAAAGTAATTAAATTTGCATCTGCTCTGTGACAGGAATTTTCTTATGTGTGTATCCTGTTGAGCAAATTTTACTGTAATTGGCCATGAAGTACCAAAAGAAGGATCCAGGTAGACAAAGTTATTGTTGCCTACTACTAAAATCTGTCATGGTATTTCTTAAGGACTGGCTTGTACTTGGCTTGTGCCACATTCTTTGAAATATAGTAATGCCTACTTTTCTTTTTTTTTCTGTTATTTTTAAGGTGGACCCTGACTTGAAACACAAATTAAGCTGAACTTGATGAATAGCATTTTCTCTTCACATTTCAAAATCTAAAGAACTATTTTATAGCTGCTTTAAATCCAACATTATTAATTTATATCTGTTTTGTGTGTTATATTTTGGCCAGATATTGTTGAATTTCCTCTGATTAATGAGATTCAAAGTAACATACCAGGATATTCTCCTAATACCACCTGAAGTGGTTTTATGAGGACCAAGAATTATTTGCATCTTGCATGACCTGTCCTTATGGCTACTTTTGAGTACAGTGTAGGTTAGAAGTAGGTATTGCAGCCTACTGACTACAAGGGAGATTAATAGCTTTGGAAAGGGCTGTAATGAAAGGCTGACCCAACTGGCTTTTGTATTATACCTTGTTTATCCTGCTCTCATCTCTATCACCTTTGGGCTACAACAAAATGTAATTTATGTTAGCAGTGCTTCATTGGAGGTGAAAGGTCACATTTTTAATGAGAGTAGCCCTGATTGGGATTCGGGATTTAAAATGTTGTGTGGTAGAGTACAGTCAACAAAGTCCAGGTAAAGCAAACTATTGCAGAAAGCAGTGAGAAAACATTATTTGAACGGGAAATAAGACCATTTTTTAAAATTTAAAGTTCAACTAGGAGAAGTTAAATAGATAGGAAAAGGGATTTAACAAAGTAGCAGCAATGTGATGCTCAAGTTTAATAAGTCTTTATAATTTTGGCAGAGTGATGGGTTCTTTGTACAGAGAAAAATACTCAATTTCCTCTTGTTTTGGTGCTGTCTGCTAAAAAAATTTCTCTCTCATATCTTTGACTTGAGTGGGACAGAAATGAAATGACCACTTGTGCTTCTTCCAGGGAGAACTTGTCTGTATTTGAAACAGAGTAAACCATAATACCAAAGTTAACCAAAGTTAACCATAATACCCAACTGGGTCTGAGTTCTCTCTTTAGAGAGCAAAGTTGCCTTATGTTCATGAGATTGAGCAGTGATGTCCATTAGTGGTATGCTTTAAAAATGATCTGCTGCATTTTTGTTGAATGGTGTTAATATTAGAATTCACTGAGTGACTTACATAACCAATTTTATGAAACATGGACTTTCTCACAGAAGCTGAATTTCTTTTTGAGATTGGGTAAAACTTTAAGAGCATTCTTGTCAAAAGAAGTTCAGCAGGTACCTGGGGAAGTTTTAGGGTGTAAGCAACGAAGGTAAAGTTGTCAACTCAGAGTAGTCAAAAGCTGATTTGAAAGAAATTCTTGGGTTTGGGTTTTCAGCATTCAAATCCTTACCCTGTGTGACTGGTGCTTGCCATCAATCTCACTTTCCTCTTTCATTTATGTGTATTGTTTGCAAGTGACAAAGTGCTTCAGTTATGTTCAATAAAGGAATAGGAAACACATCAGGGTTTTTGAATTTCATTACTTTTTGTGGAAACAACTTCTAACCTGAATTTAGTTGAAAGTTTGCATAGAGATGTGGTGGAATGGGCCTCTTTGGTTCATTACAGCCAAATTATCTTTCATGGAGACACAGATTATCAAAGTGTGAACTTTTATATCTTTTTTTTAACTGTATATATAGACTGTGCAACAGTAACCACTATGAAAAACCGTAAGGCCCATAGGATTCACCTTGTGAATGAAAGTTTGGGAGGGCTGCAGGTTGGACTGCATAAGAGCTGCAATACTTTGAAGAGGTATTGTGCTGATGTCAGAAGCTTTTTTTCCCTGATTTTGGATTGTTTCTGTGTATCAAGCTGCATCATAACTAAATATTGGATTGTGCCCCTGTGTGAAAGGAACTTTTTGTTCGTGGTGATATGTGAAGCCTCTACTGAGGCCCTCAGTTCAAGCAAACACTGGGTTTCCTCTCCTTCTCCCCAGCACTCCCCACTCCTGCAGCTGCACTTGGCTTTTTGGCAGAGGTCACCCTTGCTGTGCTGCTCCTGCAATGCCTCTCCATCCCAATCCTCCCTTCTGCCCTTCCACAGCACTCCCCTGTGCCTGGGCTCCTGCTGTCTCTTGGCAAGGAATAGAATCACACTGTGCTTTAAAGCAACACAATGTTGGGATTCCCCTTCTTTTCATCCGTGTCAATAGGTCTTGAACTATTAATGCAAATCTTCAAAATGATTCTTTTAAATTTACACTTGTTTTACATTATTTTATAATTAAATTTTAGTGTTGAAAGAGAAGAAAGGAATAGAAGTTTTTGAAGTGATTAAATATTAATTTTATTCACATTTAACCCTAATTTACATTAAGGATGTTAACTGAAAGGCAGATCTTTTGAATTCAAGATTTTCATTTCCTTTTAGCCTCACTGATGAACAGTTAGATCTTGTCACATAAAGTGTCAGAGTGCACTGGGTTAGAAGGAATAATTGTGCAGACTTGTACTTTTTAGGATGGCCTGTTTGTGATGCTTACTGCCTCCTAACAAAATAAACAAACAAAAATCAAATTTAAAAATATTTTGGCTAAACTAAAACTGAGATTTGAAACAAAACAACTGCTAGAGAGACTGTCCTTATCGAGGACTATGATGATTCTTCTTGTCTATCTCAACAGGACTTCTGTAACTTAGAAAGTTGATTTCTTTAATGCTTTTATGGAAGGTATATCAAGGGTTAATATTGGTGATGAAATCTTATCTATCACATAAGTGATTGATATATATATATATATATATATTATATGCAGGGCTATGAATTTAGGTAAATACAAAAACTACTGTGTTTCATGCAACTATAGCTAGGTGTGAAACTGGCCACTGATGTGTGTTTCCTTTCAGAGAATTTAATTAATACAATGCACTCAGTATCCTTCTGCTGAGATCTGTACTTCTCACCTGAGAGTTCAGGAAATGTCAAATTTCTTTCTGTGATTTCAATTGCTTACAGAACCCTGGATAAAAGTTCAGCCTTGGTGTAGTATAAACTGCTGCAGCATTTTGGGTGCATTTGGTGCTTACACCTGCACAAGTAAAATCCTGCAAACTATACAGGCCTTTGTGTTTAATAAATCATGGGACTTTGAAGAATCTTTGAGAAGTGGGGCCTGCATGTGACTGAGCAGCAGTCATGAATAAGTGTTATCCTCAAGTGTATCTAGCAGACAGTAATAGATGCTTGAACAGACAATATGAGCACTGAGTGAATGATGGTAACAGCATTAAATATTTACATATAGCAAAAGCATTTTGACAGCAGAAAAGAGACTGTCTCTGCAGTAAGGTGGGTAAACCCCAGTGTGATATAGTACACCTTTCTATAGGACAACTTTTTATTAATAACTAGCAGTGTTTCTCTGTTAGACAGATATATGATCTACTGTCATACAGGAAAATTTTCAAGACTTTATTGGTGTAATCTCCAGGTGCCAATATCACTCCATACCTGCCATAATGCAAAAACAATTACTGAGTTCAGAAATAAGAATTGATAATTGAATAGTAACTAAATGGTTAATATTAACCAAAGTAGATTTTAACCTGTTAACAAAAGCACAGATTCACTCTACTTTGCCTTACCTCAGTTTTCCATTGAATTTTCCAACACAGGAGCTGTCTGGAGAGCTGTGTGTTGTACTGTGGCTGTGCCTGAAGGGGTTGATGAAAGCAAAGAGTCCTCCTGCCCGCTCCACTGCTGAGCATTTGCACAGGAGTAAATCCATTTTATTGATTCTGGAGTTCTTGAAGTGCAGGATATTTGTTTATGTGCCCTTGTTTTGTTTTTTGAGGGAACTTCCAAATTATGATTGTAGAGCAGTTGGTATTCCTTGCACTGGACTTGTTAAAATAGGTAATGCTTGATTCACACATAATTTTAAAAGGAAATTACTTTATCAGAAGCATAGGATAACAATTTTTATACTAAGGAACATATGAATTTTGTTAGAGGTTTTTAATCCTTCTAAATGCAATTCAAAAACCTTTCACTTGTAGGAAAGAAGTAAAACAATGGTGATAATAAATTGAATTTTTTAAAATACTATATGAATCTTGTGTTACCATGATGAGCCTGCTTGCATTTAATGATCTATCAAGTCATGTAATTAAAAGAAATTAATATTGAAAATGAACTAAAATTGAGTGGTATCAAGCCACTTTTTCATATATTCATCTTCTTATCACAAAGAGAAGCAAAAGAGAACATAAAACACAATTCTAGAATTTGTTGCTTTAAATCATCAGTAAGGTTGGTTTTTGTTTTGTTTCAATATTTTACAGCAAAGATAATTCTTTGGAAGTGGATAAGGGAAACTTCTTTTTGAAAAGATGTTTGGAGTTCCTTTCTTAGCAGTGGCTTCAGTGTGGGTATCCAATCAATGTCCATGAGTAATCTGCATCATTTGAGAATATGAATAACTGTGAATATCTGGAATATCTAAGGCATATGACCATTTGAGCTTTGGTCAGTCAAACATTTCTTCAGCTATAAGGGCAAATACATTTTTATAGCTTTTAGGGAAATAATCTTAATCCTATGGAGGAAAGGGCTGGTATATTGCAAAAGGGAAAAATGTTATATTCCTGCAAATATGTGAACGATATGCTTTGCAAAAGGAATGTGACAGAAATTTAATGTGATGTGTTCTCTTCTTGGAGGAGTTTTTCTTTGGGGGAAAAGCTTTTGCAGGTGATAGCTGTTCTGAGGAGCATTCCTCTGTGGCTGTGAAATTGATGTGGCTACAGAGCTAGAATGTTGATGACTTGGTGCCAGTGGATGTGAGCTGAGATGTTTTGAGTGGGGACTGCACTGAAGATAAACCCAACTGGGCTCATTTCACTGTCTAAAACTTCAACCCTAGTCCTTGTTTGTTTCTTGAATACCCAGAATTGGGAATTATGCAGCATTTAAATTTCAGATTGGATCTGGAATCTGGTAAAGCATTTAAATTTCAGATTGGATCTGGAATCTAGAAAGCCAGCTTGACCCTGGCTTTCAGAGGGCAGCACATCTCAGGATCCTTAAAAAACAACACCTATTTTGAAGTAGATGATCTATGTGTGTGTTTCAAGGTGTGTTCTGCTGCTGATCCCCAGTCTGGGATATTTTTGGATTAAAACTTCTAACATACTGATCAGGAGTTATTCTAGTTGAAATCCTTTTTCTTTCTAACATGGCCTCTGTGTTAGAAACAAGGAAGCTTTTTTTTTTTTGTAAAAACCATAAAACAACAGGCTCTTAAAAGCTTGAACAATAATACTTCAGTGACCATCAGACTTTGGACTTTTTTGTTCATTGCTTTGGTAAACAGGGGGTTGCACTTGGTTTTTGCTGTTAATGCTGCCTTCTTTGTGTTGTGGTCTCTACACTTCCTCAGCATTTTTCATTGCTTTGTATCAGCACATCTTCCCTCCCTTCTGCTCATTTGAGCTTTCCAAGGTGTCAGAGCAGTGAAAGTGCTCCAGAAAGTACAAGCAGTTTCTTTGAAGCTGGAAGAGCTATTTGAGCAGCCATGAGCAGAATTCTGTATGACACATAAGGAACAAATTTATCTTTCTTTTTTAACGTCGTATTTAAAGCAGGGACAAGGTTGATTCTTGTGGCAGCTGTTCAAGTCCTAAAGTAGAGTAGAGATTCAAATACTTAATGTGTATTTACAGTAAAGGTTTCCAAACTGACAGTCCAAACTTACAGTGTGCTGACCATTCACTGAGTGGTGCTTCTCCCATTCGGATTTCTAGGGGTTTTTAGTATGAAATTTGGGGTTCTAAGGGCTTTTTAGCAGTATTTATGCACTCACATCATAACTGTATGCCTAATACAATGGAAGTAAGCCCATGTGGTCATATTGTCCTAATCTAACCATCAAAATGAGAATTCTAGCTTCAGAAACGTATCACACATAATTTCAGGGTTTTCTGATGCAGATACATAGCTGGATAAGATTCTGTGTTCATCATATAAGCCCCAAGGTCTAGACCATATAATGGTCAGGACTTGAGAACATACAAAACTTTGCTAAAGTTTTATATTTCCATTTCTCTGAGTTTGTGGTGGGGAAATTAAATTAGACAAACTCTTCAAATGTCAGTCTGTTGCAGCCTGAATAATATTTTCATAAGCAGTGGTTTAAAAGCTGTTATTCCTTCTCTTCATTCTCACCCCTCACACTTCTTGTGGCTTCAGAATGAGGAGAAATTATTTTTAAAGCAACCTCTAAGCACCTTGTGATACAAGTTATATTTCAATCAGAACAGACATTTGGGGTCCTCCTGTAACAGTGAGTCTGTCTGGTGTGGATTTTTGATTTTTTTTTCTCCTTGTTTTGTAATATGCAGTTCTACATACACTAAAATACATTATTTTTGCTTAGTTTAATGAAGCACATGAAATTGGGAGTCATGAGATTGAGTCATGGCAATTTAATGCCAGTAATAGGAAGCAGCTTGGTTGAGGGTGATTTTCTGCTGAAATTAGTACTATAAAGTATTAATATATTGCTGTTCATTTCATGATGATAGATGTGGGGTTCAGATGTAGCATTTTTAACTTATTCATCAATATATATATATATAGAGTGTCCATAAATAAATGCTGTCCATGTGGTAAATGGCTAGAGAACATGGACTTCTTGCCTTTTCCCTTAAAAATGTTGTGAAATAAAACGTAGAGACTAATGGCAGGGATTGTACTGGCATCCTTTTTTGCAATCTATGCTTTTAACTTGATCTAAGCATGTAACATTCTACTTGGCAGACAGTTGTGCTGGTATTCACACATTAATTTATATTCATCATGAAATGTACTTTAACCTTTTCATGGCTTTTCATGAGTGAGGTTGTGCTGCAAAGTTTAATTTGTTTGCATAAACTTCACCATTGAGCTGCAACACTGATCAGCAGAATAGAATCAGGGTGACAGAAATGGGGGATGGCCGTAACTCCATTGTAATGGCAATAAATATTACGGCAGGAGCATACATAGCATCAACATGCAAGCAAGGAAAGGAAGGATGTGCAACTTTGCAGGCTCTGGTACACTTTATTAAGCTATGAAAGCACTCCAGATAGAAATAGTAGTGATAAGAGTCCATTGAAAACAGAGAGGGATATAAAAAATTTTTAATTGATGAAATTTTTTCCTGGGATTTATGACAAAAACTGTCCAAAGCTTCCAGTGCATGGTATAGGCTTTAAGGTACACTGGCTTGGACAGTACGAGTGGGCTGTAACAAAACTGTGTGTAAAGCGTTACCAGCAAAGGGCACGTGTGTTGGAGGTATAAAGGAAAAAGAGTCTCTGCCCATGAGCCCCTGTGTGTGGGTTTCCCTGGCACAGAGGGGCGCTCCTGTCCCGGACCAGGACCTGGGCCGGGCGGGCTTTGGGCCGTGTACCCAAATCCACAATATTTTCCTGAAATCAATGACAAGAACTATCCAAAGCTTCCAGTGCATAGCATAGGCTTTAAGATACACAGGCTTGGACTGTACGAGCGGGCTGTAATAAAACTGTGTGTAGAGCTAAGGCTGCGTGTGTTGGAGGTATAAAGCAAGAAGAGCGTGTGTCCCCTTGACCCCGCTGTCGGGTTTTCCTGGCACAGAGGGGCGCTCCTATCCCGCGGTACGCGGACCAGCTTTGGGCTGTGCGCCCAAATCCACAATATTTTCCTGAAATCAATGACAAGAACCATCCCAAGCTTCCAGTGCACAGTACAGGCTTTAAGATACCCTGGACAGCATATCTCGGGCAGTAGGAGCAGGCTGTAATGAAACCGCATGTGTTAGAGGTAAGAAGGAAGAAGAGCGTGTGTCCCCCTGACGCCGCTGTCAGTGTGTGCCTGTCCCTGGCACAGAGGGGCGCTCCTGTCCCGGCCGGCCCGCGCCCGCTCTGGGCCGTGCGCGCTGCCGCCGCTGGGTGGCGCTGCAGCACCGGCCGTGCCCGCTCCGCTGGCCGAGGTCGGGGAATTGCTTGATCGGCAAAGGGCTCGGGGAGATGGATTTAATGTATTTAATGTATTTAATGTACTCAATGTATTCATCTCCGGCCCAGGCAGCCATTGAATGCCCTGCGACATGCCCTCTCTCAGCTCTGGCCTGTTGACTATGCTTATTTGGTGTAATAATTAGCAGAAATTCTCGCTAACAGCGGTACTTACCAACACCTCGCATTTTCCTCTGTGTTTTCGTACGTGATGGATTGTGCATTCTATGAATAAAGTTAAGCGGGTCACAGCCTAAGCCCTGTACAACACAGCTATTTTCTGCACAATAGTTCTGAATAGATATATATTAACTCCTTTTTTAATCCCCGTGGTATAATGCAAACAAATTCGAGTCTGTTTGTAATAGGCTATTGAAAACTTTTAAGCACAGAACACTTGTCAACTTAAAGAACAAAAAAAGAGAAAGGGAATGAGGAGCTACAGAAATTAGAGTACAGTATCTGTTACCAAAGGCTGGCTTCAGGAGCCTGTTCTAGTGCTTTATGAGGTTTGTACAGATCACTGTACTTTGTTCTGGAGAAACAGTTCTCATATGCATGTTAAAGGTGATCTCTGTGCTGCTGTGATGCTCAAAGTTCATCTGCTTGGTATGAAAATAAAGGTAGGGATTCTGAGCTAAACAGTACTTGGGTTTTTTTGCACTTTGCAGCTGGAAATGGTTTTGCTTGTGATGAATGGTAACTTGTGATGAAAATAAAGAGAAAAGGTTCCTGAATAAATGGTTCAGGAACTCATCATGGTTCTTTCCAAATGGAGGGCCTGATAAAGTTAAGGGTTCCCAAAATTAAGTAACTGTAGTCTTTATTCAGCTAAACTCCTAAGTGAAAATTTAGTGGAATTCTTATATAATGAATTAGCTCAACTAGCAGTGGTTTGAGGCGTATTTCACATGGAAGTTCAGCTCTGCATGGAGACTATCAAGCCTTTGTCACTAGTTTAATTGGGAATTGCAGCATGTGTAGTTCCAAATGTGGGTCATAAGCTCTTGCAGTTGTCTGTTATTTAGTTTTAAAATCCTCCCTTTGAATATTTTTTTAAATCCTACATTGTTCTTTATTTTTTTCATTCAGCCCATTTTGAATTCTAGTTATGCTGAAGCACTTCCATTGTAGAGGGGGAAGTAATACAGCATGTTAAGCCAGCAAATAAGAACAAAGGTGGGTCTGGCAGCTTTCTTTTAATGTCAATTCCTTGCCCTCAGCCTCCCTTATTAATGCAGCTGAGCTGCTGTCACTCAGATGGTTTTACACAGACGTGCAGGCTACGTGTCAGAAAGGGTGGCCTAGATTTTTGAGTTTCAGGTTGAGAGTACTCCAACATACAAAACCACTGTATCAAATTATAAACTGGTTGACTCCAGTCCTTGTAGGCTTTCTGAAGGAAGTGAAATTTATTTATTGTTGTCTTGGACATATCCTCTAACGAAACAAGAGAGTTTAGATGTTAACGTGTCTGCACTATTTTCAGTTGGATGGAGACTTTCCTGTTGCCTTTAAAATTATTATTGTTCAGAACAATCCTTCTCTTTGTCAAGTTCTGCTTCCACATTAGGATTATTTTTTCTGTGCTTGTATCTCTTTATATGAAAAATTTTTGTTTTCTCACTGTTCCTTCACTTGTACTTATTTACTGTGGGCTTTTTTGATAATGTCCTCATCATTGCAATATCATATACAATCAGAAGTTATTTGGTGCTTTTTCTTTACTGGGTCATTTCATGGATTCAGTTTTGATTGTCACCACACAGTTCATTAAACATGTCTGCATTTTCTTATCAGCCTGTTACAGCTTTAGTATGTTGTGGATCAGTGTGGCTGCCCCTCTTCTTCCTTTGTTTAGACAACCAATCCAAGCCATTCTAGAGTGAGTTACTACTCTTGGTAGGAATTGTTTATTTATTAAATTTGGCAAAAGAAACATGCAGTAATGTAAGTCTAGGATATTTTGTCAGCAGAAGGGAGCAAGTAGGGCAAAGGAGAGTTGAAGGGTGGAAATCTGGAATGGTCCTCTATGTGCCAGCCTCTCTTTTTCACCATCAGAAATCCAGCCTGTATTTGAGAGTAGCATGGAAAAGGGAAGAGATGAGTTTTGAAAGATTTGTTATTACTGCACTATTTCACATCCCCAAAATACAAGCAGAGGTAGCAGCAGGACTATTCAGAGTACCAGACCAGTTGGGAATGTAAGTGTATGGGAAGAAAGGACAGACAAGAATTTTCCCTGAACAAATGTACAAGGAAGACTAAAGAAATAATTTTCATGCACTTCCATTTTAAGTTGTGTAGTGCTGCTCTGCAAAATTATACCTGAACATTGCAAGTGAGGGGAAAAGTTAATGAGAAATAAGGTCTGTATATGCAAATAATAGAAATGAAAACTGAAAATTAAGTATTAGCCTTTTCATAAGTCAGAATAGCTTTATTAAAACAGCATTATTGGAAAATGTTGGAGTTCTTAAGTTTGTTCAACAAATGTATTCTTAAGCAAAATGTTGATTTGCATTATGAAATTTGCCTGGATTTGGCACAAAGAAAATATCTTAGGAGAGATTTCCTTCTTTCACAGCATATCAATGTTCTCTTGTATTTTACCTCTTAGTATACCCTAACATTATTTACATTGTGCAAAAATAGCTTAAGAATAAAATGTGAGTAGCCTTTCTTTTACCTGTGGTTCTTCACCCTTATGATAGTTCTGTAAATGTTCTCAGAACTGTGAAATACAGATCCCAACTAACTCCTGTTTTTTGGATTCTGAGCCAGCAGAGAATCTCTAACACCAAGGTCTCCTGGTTCACTGACCACTGGTGCCTGGCACAGTGATGAATCAAAACCAAACTGAGGAATGGGATGCATCTACCTTTCAGTCAGTGTGGCTCTGCTGCCTCCAGTTCATTTGGTTAGACTGTATGTGCAGAACTTCTTAAAGAAATATGGATGATTCTTTGAAGTCTGATGGTCTAAACAGTTTGGGAACCACTCATTTAGAAAAACTTCCAAACTTGATATAAGAAAAAATTCCCACAAGGGAGAATTCTGGTTTCACAAAGGTGTCTCCTCCAATGCCTAATTATCCTTTCTTTTCAGTTGTGCTCCCTGTTTCTGGTCTGAACTTGTCCAACATTTCAGACCCTGAATTTTGCTAATTGTTGCCTGACAACTTAACACTTAGATGGTAGCTTTCTGTTCCCCATGTGGCTTATTTTGGAGACTGTGAACAAAGCAAAGCCTTCAAGCTTCAAAATTAATCAAATCTGAATTGTTCACTATGAGGTGTTTCTTTAAATGACTTTTGTTGAAAAAACCCCCTTTTTCAGCAAAGGATAATGCTATATGGTTTTTCAGCAAACCATATAGCATTATCTTTCTTTAATTTACATGTCAAAATTAAATCCAACAGTTTTTCATTAATAGTTGTCTTATTACAAAGTTGAGTCAACAACTGTAATATTTAGGTTTTCTAAGTGAGTGTTTCCATCATTTAACTGATGGTGTAGTGCATGCAAAGTTGGGAAATTAGTATGTAATAAATACAAACCAATGTCTGTGCATTTATTACAAGATTTTATGACTCTTAGAATCATAAAATACCAGGTTGGAACGGGGCCTCAAGGATTCTCTGGTCCAGTTGTGTAAAATGTTACAAATTGCACTGCACCTCACTGAATACACTCATACAAATTTTATGTTAAATTGATGTGCATAATGTGATCTCTAATTTTTACATCCCTTAAAATACATTGTTACATGGTGCAACTGTATTAATATTGTTCTCCTGTGTGTCTTCAAAACTGACTTCTCTGTTGTGCTGCTTTGGAAAGATGTTGATAGTGAATTCATTGTAACTATTACAGGTAACAGTGATGGTTACCTTTAAATTGTTTTGGGGAGAGGAGAAAGAATTCCACAAAGCTTCTGCTCAAGGCCTCCTCTAGTGAGAAATGTTGGAAGGAAAATTTGAGTTGATCGTGTCCTTGAAAAGGGCAAAGCACAGAGATGGGAGAGCAGAGGCAAGAAGCATGAGGTAAGAAGTCTGGCGCTGCTTCTGCAGCAGGAGCGCAGGGAACTGGCATAGCCCTTCCTTTGGTGCATTTTTTGGCAGTGATTTTATTAATTGTGGTACAAAATCTCAAGAATTATCTTGTAGATGCCTCCTTTAAAATACATCATCTGTGTGCCTGGTGAGTAACAGAAAAGAAAAGTGTTCTTGGAATACATTTCCTTTTATCTGTAAGGCTTTAAACCATTTTCCTGTCTTTTCATTCTGCAGTGAAGAATACGGTTAGGCATTCTGCAAATGTGTACATATGATGTCTGAAGACTGTAAAGGTCCTCAGATTTCACCAAGTTTGTAAGTGCTTTTAGACTTCCATACTGCTTATTTGTGCTAATAAAACTCTGGAAAATAATTTGGTTCTGTAAAAAATACCAAGAATCAACAATTTTGTAATGGCCTGTGAAGATGTTCAAATACTGTGTAATGGGCATGACAGCTACAGTATGTGAAATTTAATGCTCTAGCTCCTTATTGATCTTCCTTGTAGCCCATTGCATGGCACATGCATTTGCACTTAACACCTGCTCTTTCTGCATTAACACTATCTTCTGCACTGTCACCAAGGGCAAGTTAGAAGCTGCATTTGATGCTAACCTGAAGAATTTAAGGAAATATCTATATTTTTTTCATACCCTCTTTACTTTACTTTTGACTGCTTTATTTTCTGGGTGATATTTTAACACTTGGAGGGTTTTTTTCCCTTTTTAAAGTGTTCTTATTAAACATTCGTTGCTTCTACCATTACTTATCAATATATATAGAGACCAGCAGTCCTTCCAGGCTTGTTATTTTCTGGAAATGATGAAAAGCTGCAAGCAAATTTATTTTGCCTTTGATTTTGCTGGTAGTTCTGAAAAATTGTATCAGTGTGACCTGCCAGTGTTTGTGTTGGAAAGTTCTTTGTCTATATCTACAGAAGGTATGAGCCTGTTGCAAAGGTTCTGAATCTGCATTTCAAGCTGCCAGCCCTTGGATTTCAGTCTGGAGGTTCTTGTCTGTTCTGTGGTTGTTGGTCAGTGTGTTTGCTCTTACTTTGCTACATTAATTAGATATTGAATCCCAGTGAGGTCTGTACAATTCCACATTGCAGATATGCAATATTTCCCAAAATAATGTGGAAATTCTTAATGTTTCTTTCTGTTTCCTTGAGGCCTTCAGGGATAAATAGCACCATGTCAGCATTATTTTCCATTCTTGAGCATAATTCTTGAGCAGCTCCTAAGGCTACAGAGATCTAGTGCTGTGTGTCCTGGTAATAGATTTCCATGGAAGTTAGGAACCATCGATATCTTCATGTCATTAGAACATGAGATGAGCAGCAACACCAAATGCATCACTGCTGTGACAGTAACCCTTGTTATAGTTTTTATTTTATCTGTCTTTATTCTTTATTGAATCTTTTCTGTCAAGTACTGTTGCTTAGCATTTCAGAACTGGTCAAACCCTCTTGATTTCTTGGGACTGGGTGTGTAGAGATGTTTTTCCTGAATGATGCAGAATCAGTTATTGGTAGCAGTCACTAAGGGTTCTACCTCCTGACTCTTTGGAGGTGAGCTGGTTAAGAATTGCTACATTAAGAAATATGGTCTCAGAATCTATTGGCTATCTTTTAGAAACTATGCCATGAATGACAGGCAGAGATACCTCCTTATCTGTGTCCTTATCTGTTCATAAGGATTCAGAGCCATGTTCAACTAAACACAGTCCTTCTTAGTTGTGTTTTCTTAAGTATGAGTGTGATTTTGTGTCCATATGTATAAGAAGAAACTAAGAACTGGAGAACTGGTTAAAATTTGATAATTTCCAAGTTTGAATGTTCTTACTTTTCCCCTAATACATAGAGCTGACCCATTTACTACCTGGTACCTGCTGCAAGAGGATGCACAAATGCTGGAGGGAACAAGACGTGGGTGATGTAATTAAGATGCTTGCAGTGATGGTAGAAGAAGTAGAAGTTTATTCAGAATTGTACAGAAGAGCCTTAGGGACATTTTGTCAGCCCAGTGTCTGTGTTTGAACTATTTATTACTTCATATTTCTGTTATGATTACTTACAGTGCTAATCCATGTGTGACAAATCTACGCTCAGCTAGGTAAGGAAATTGCCAGTTCTGTTCCATTAACAGCCACTGGCCAAAGGAACAATGTTCCTGTAGGTTAAAACAACAATTAAGGGGCCCTTAACACTTCAAGATGGGGAAAGAGGGGATACTGGCCAGCAGTATTTTCACACATTGCTAAGCTGCTTCAATGCATAAATTAACTCTCAGTTCAGTTACATCAGTGGAGTGTGTTGTGCATATGCATGACTGCTCTGTGTGTGTGTGAACCAAAACCTGGGCCTGTTGATTTATGAGAAAGGGTAAGAGAGGTTGAAATTAGTAAGCAAAGCCAAACAGTACCTTTGCAGCAGAGAATATCAAACAGTCTTTGTGACAGCTACTCACAGATGCTGATGTAAGACCCGAGGTCTTGGCATGGCAGTGGATTGTTCATTATGTAATTTTTTTCATGCCCAGGTCACTTGAACAGCATTTTGTTACTTCTGTAGCTGGACCTGTTTGTTCAGTGGAAGAACAGGATTCACTGTGGTTATATTAAATAACAAGTACAATTTATTGTAGTATAATTAGCAAGTGAATATATGGGGCACAAAATATTGTTAGACCATTGTAGATATTTTTAAAATGAGTTTATATAGAATAATAATAATCATACATATTTTTGCCCTTAATATAAAAATGTTTTGGACTTATATTAGGGGGGCAAGGAGAGCAGCTTGTAGTATGCAGAGTGTGGTACAATATGGTCATATGTCTACCAGTATTTGTGGGAGGCTGTATTGTGGAATGTGGCACAGACAAGGTTTTTGGTAAGTCTTGAATGTAATGAAGAGTAGACTGGCAATATAACATTTTCATGTCAGTAAATGGTGTTGTAAAATTGTCCAGTCCCTTAAGATCTTTTGATGAGTAGAGTTTACAGAAATAATTTGAAGAAAAAAACCCCTCTGAAATCTAATATATGTGATAATGGAGAAATAAAAGCTGCAATGGTACATTTAGGATGTATTTTTTATTACTCTAGGTTCATTTCTGACATAACTTGTTTTAGTGAATGATCTTGGTAGCTATGAAGTTTTAATAGCTAACACTTGGAAAGCCTTGTAGTTTAAACAAATGTCAACTTCAAAATCACATTCCTTCCTTAAGAAACTATCCCAAATTTATTTTTTATAAAAAACCCCTACATGTGAAAGGCTGTTAGGAGGTAATGTTTTAGAAGTTCCTGTAAAGTGGTGACTTTTTCCTTGATGGGGTCTTAGTACTGTGTCACAAAATTTTTGCTATATGTTTAATCTTCCTCCTTTATAAAATTGTTTATTAAGCTTTTTAGAACACTGGCCCTTTGCTTCATGCAGGATTTGAAAGAAATCAATGTTTTACTAGAGTTGATAAAAAAAAAAGAATGAAAGAGAAACACAGGCTCTAATGGACATTCTTATGTGAGTAAAAAAGGTAATAGGAAGGAGAGATTTTTGAGAAACCAAAGGTTTTCATCTGAACTGTGATTCAGATCTTTCTTTCATGACAATAGGCATTCTCAGGCATTCTAAACCTGGTAAAGTTTTGGAAAATAAAAAAAATATTGGGAAAAACTGTTGGAGAAGGAGATTGTACTTTCTTATGCTTTGAATAGTGGCTCTTTTTTTAATGATCTCTCCCTGAAATTTCTGCAAAAAAATTGGGTTGCATTAAAAACAAAATAAAAATCAAGTGTTTTACTAGCTCTGGTCACAAGTTGTCTCAGAAGTGTAAAAACTGCAGCAGATAGTAAGCAAACTTTTTAAGATGAAAAAATGGGCAATTTTTTAAGAACTTCTGATGAAAGGAGTTGATGCAGAGGGGCTGTTGCAGGCTGGGAGTGGAGATGATGTTCCCAAGGTGCTACACCACCCTCTCTGCACCATCACCTCTTTGCTGGGCTTCTGTAACTTCCCTTGCTCTGTGACATACAAGGCACCACTTCTCTTGCCAGGAGAAATAAACAATTACATGTATAGTGATTGAGAGGTTCCAATTATTAATATTCCACTTGCTAAATTTTACAACCATCTCATTAATAATCTCATTTATTGGTAATTAATGAGCGCAGAGATTAATGTCTGCAGAATGTTCATTGTGCACTCTAAAACTGGGCATTTGTGTTTCTGATCTTCATTGCAGAGTCTCTTAAAATAGCTCCAGTAATACTCACAGCAGTCCACAAAATAAGTATTTGCAGAGGTTTTTGTCTTTCTGATGGCCCAAGATGAACATTTAACAAAGTTTCTAAAGCAGTGCAGTGTGTGGTGACAAGGATGGTGCACATCAGATTGTCTTTCATGTATTGGCATCATTAATGTCTGTATAAAAATCACAATGTTTTTTAAAACATGAAAAACACAATCTTGATACCTGAATAAACTGTTACACTGTTGATAATTTTTATAATTTAGAAATCAGATCTAGAAAAATGCCTTTTAAGAAGCCTGACACCTTCAAGTAAAGGCATTTTTTTAGTTTTTACTGAGGGATTATGTGTTTGGAGAACCAATAAACAATGCTTATGTAACACTGCTTAGACTTTCACATCAGCCAGCTGGTATAGCCAGATACTCAGTTTTTCTTTTTTTTTTTCCACTTTTTGGAGGTATTTGTGAGTAGCTTGATGTTTTTGACATCTGTGTGACAGCTTCTTGCATAAGAGATGAGCAGCATGTTCTACCACCCAGCTGTGTGTATTAGTCTGCACATCAAGCTGAAGAGCAGCACTTAGCCAGATCTGACAATCAAATGTGAACTACTACTACCTATACACAAGAGTGCATTTTAATGTTGTGTGCTTTTTGCCAAGAGCCTGATACTTGACAAAGAAATTGTCAGAATCTCTCTTCTTCCTGCCTTTTTTTTTCCTTCCCACTGATGTGAGTCCATGTTAAAATATCTTATTTTTTTCCCTGCAGTTAAATATGGTTCATCCTACAGATAGTAAAGCCAGTCTAATGTTTTCAGCAATTTCATGTAAATAAAATTCTGGCAAGCTTTTGGTAATAGAGAAGTGTAATTGTTTTAGAAAATGCAGGAAATCAGTTTGTCATTTTCTGCCAACTTAATCTGAAGTTACAATCTGCTGGGTTTCACCAATGACTTCATGTCAACATCCCAACAACCTGTCCCCATAGAAAACTGAGGACATGAAGAAATTAGAGCACTAGATCAGAAATGTCAGTGCTGCTCTTCTCAGGCTTGTTAAGGATTGGTGCTCAGCACATTGTGAGTGTGGAGATGAGTGGGAGCCACCTGCTCTGATTGGAGTTTGACTGATCTGTGAACCTTAAAATCCCCTACATTTCCACCTGACTTTAAGCCTCTGTCAACTTTCTCAATGCTTAAATTTGAATAAAAGGAATTCATTGTCACAGAATGCACAGTTATACATCATAGTTCAGCCTTCCTTGTTTATGTGTTTGCTATAAGCCAAGTTAGTTAATACATGAAATGTTTTCTCTCCCTTTTTTAAATAGTAGTGCCAGAATAGCAAAGATCTGGTTTCACCTTGTTTTGAACTTGGTTTTATGAAAGTGTTAGTCATACCTTTTTATTTACTTACTGTTTCCCCTTGTATTATACCCTTAATATTCTTTTAAAAACAGTATTTCATTTCCATCTGTTCTTTCTCTTACAACATAAAAATATTGAGTTGTTTCTTGTGTTTATGTAGTTGAAAATACTGCAATCAAAATAAGAATTTGAGTCCTGTTACCTATTTATGTAAGCATTATGGCAGATACAGTTTTATGGTCTGAGTTGCAAGTAAGTTGAAATTTGTTAATAATCAAAGTTTGTAAAAAGCAATCCTTGCAATTTAAAAGAAAAAAGAAGTAAATGAAGGAGTTTATTAATTTTCTAGGTCAGAACTTCCACTGTAATAATTTTTACGCTGTAGTTAAGCTGTACGTACATTGAGTTAGTGTTGAGTTAGTCTGTGAGTAGATAAGTGTGAATGGACCTATCATGGATCAGGATTGTTTCATGCCAAAATTTCTGGTGGCATGTTTCACACATCACTTGCACTTGGCTAACCATTAACACACTTAATTGTATAGGGCCACAAAAAAATCTATTTTGATTAATAAAAACCTGAAAAATACAATTTGGAGAGACATCAAGCTTTTGCCCTACCCATTTATTAGTGATCACACTGAGTAAATATTGGTGGAGAAGCTCTCAGTCTAAAGCAGAAGTAAAAATGGAGTTAAGAGAACAAGGGGACAGAGGAAACCTGTTTTTACAGCAGCTGGTTCTTTGTGCAATCCCAGCATCAAAGTGGATTTATGGCTGTCTCTGGGATGGCAGGTCTTGAGGATGGCATTTTAAATATTGTCAGGCTGTGGGGGCTTTGGGCTACAGTAGATTGTGCTTTCCTTTTATTTCATAAACTATTGCAGGAAATATTTTAGAGTACCCCCAACATTGGGGCTTATTGTTTTAATGAAGAGGGTTATTGAGCCCTTTGATTAAAGATGAGCTTTGTACCCATTGGCAGGACAAATTGAAGCAAAAAGGAAAATGGAAGGAAACAAGAAATCAATGAGTAGTTATAAAGTAGGCATAGGTCTGAAGAACATAAGGCCAAGATGAATTTTGATCAGTGTAACAAGGACTGATATCTAAAAAAGAACTTGGGAGTAAAAGAGCTCATGAGCTCTAAAACTGCCTAAACTGAATTAATGTTTTGTAAACAGTGAAGTCCCCCTAATTTTACTTTTTTTTTTCGTTTTACTTATTTAATTTTCCAGATTTGAAGGTAGCAAGAGAAGTAATTGCACCTGGTTTTGCCATTTAAATACAACTACTTTTATCCTTCTCTGTTTGTATCTTGGTTTTTAAGTCTAATTTTCTATTTCAATTTTGCTCCTCCAAAACAGAAGAAAAAACTTCTTGAAGAACTTGGGGAGAATAGACTTCCATATCTGACACCAGCCGATGCTGATTTCCACCAGCTGGTAACGTATTTCTTTGAAATCATTTTAAACTAAAATGGCTGTTTGCTCTGAACAACAAATAAATCTTCCTTCAAAGAGACACTGTGAAATATGATATGAAAAAAGGTACCATGATGGCTGATAATGCACTTCCAGGTGGTGTGAAATAAGATCTCTAGAACTGGGATATTCACAAATGAGAACTTGGTGAACTTTGTTTATTTTTATGTGTGTGCCCTCACTACAAGTAATGTATAACATTTAATCACAGCTTTTCATGCTTTGGTGAAGCAAAATACATGTCACCAATTCCTTTAATTTATTTTTTCTGAGTGGTGAAGAGATCTTTATAGCTCCTGTTTGGCAAAATAGGGGGAATATTAACGTAGAAATTTCAAGTATAGGGGGCTTAATTCTACTTTCCAACAATAAGGAATTGTTAATTCTTGGCTTGCAAAACAATCTGTGGAAATGGAATGCCTCAAATGAAACCAAACAGAAGGATCAGGCCCAGTAGCCACATGAGTAGTAAACCAAGTGAGTGTATGCAAGAATATAATGAATAAATAGAATTTTCTGCATCTGTCTTGGGTCTTTCTAGATCAGCTGCAGAACTCAGGGTAGGTCCAATCAGATCAAATTGGATCATGGTAAGAGAAAAAAGAGAAAAATTTCTTATTATAAGGAATGACCTGGCTGTTTGAAGAGCTCCAGTGACCATGCTCACATTACACAACACAGGAGTGGTGCCTGCCTTGTGTTGATATATGGCTCAAAGATGTGCAAGTGTAGAAGAGCTGGGAGAATTTATAAGAGTGACAACAGATGGATTTTATTATTTCTTCTTTCTATACACAAAAACCCAAACACATTCTTTTCAGTCTTAAACTTAATGCTCATGAAGAAAGTCTTCCCCCTTTGAAGAAGTGTGCAGCTGACTTTCCTCCTTCCTAGTCCTGTTACATCCCCTTCTGTTTGTTCTCTTCTGCCTCTGATGCTGTCAAGAGATGCTGTGCCCTTTTTCTTTTTCACATCTTTGTAAATTCAGCTTCTCCTGGAGCTGATGTGAAAAGAGAAAGTGGGATCTCGTTTGCTCAGGGCAGTAACCCATAAGTACAGAAGACAATGGGAACAAGATAAGCAGTAAAATCACAGCTGTCCAATCCTTAATAAATTTTTGATATGTTCTTTTTGAAAATATAGAATTATTCTTTTTATGTAGTATATGTGTGATGCTAGATATTTTTAAGTATATAGGCTAATCATAAGCATCACAAACACCTTTTGAAGTCTGTGGTGGTTATGAAATGTTCATGGAATCACAGGTGTAGAAATTGCAAGTTCCAGGATGCTTAAATGCACTACAGCTGGAGAGGAAAAGAAGGGTGAGAGCTTGAAGACAACAAATCAGCAAAGTGAAATTTCACATACAGTTTAGTTTTATAGTCTGTCTTTCCTGGACAGACCTGCCCTATTCCTTGAAGGATCTACCTCTTATGAAACAGTATTCTTTGAACATGTTGGAAAAGTTAGGTAGGATGAAACCAAAAAAACTGTCTTATCCTGTTGGTTATGGAAGTGTACAGCCTGAACAGAAGTAAGAAATTCCATCACAAGCAAAACTTCCACTGACATCCTCTTTCCATGGGTTTTTCCTGATAAAGGATTTTGGAAACGGGCCCCAAGCCATCAGCTGAAACAATGCAGTGTTTAAAGCAAGTACGGAACAAGAAGGGGGCTGTAACAAGGGAGTTCACAAATAGTTGAAGTACAGACTATAATTTCATGATGCACATGGCAGTTTGCTTATCAAGGGTCCTTATTGCTGATTCCTAACTTTATTCTGTCACTCAGGTCCATAGGGTGGTTCTCTGTGTTGAGTATCACCATCAAAAGTGAAAGCATATTTAAAATCTTGCGTGTAATAGTCACAACAAGGTTTGAACATCAAATGTGGTTTATTTCTGCACTGTAGTTGCCTGTAATGCTGCCACTTCTTTCAGAGTGAGCAGTGAGCTGCCCTTTAATACTGGCTGTCAGAGTTACAACACAGAGTACATGATTGCTGCCCTTCCCCACCCCCAAAACAACAAGGTGTCCAGTGTGAACCCAGCAGTCACCCCGTGTTCTGAGCCTGTAATTCCTTCCTTATGGAGGGCACAGCACAGGCACTGCTTGGGGATTTAAAGAAGACCAGGCTGTTCTCATGTGATGTGTCAGAAATGTGTTTCCACTTCCTGATTTCTTTTGAGATACCTTAATGATAAAATAGTTCTTGAGCATGTGATCTTAAAGCACAACCCAAAGGTAACAGGCCTCTGACTTGGCTGGCAGCAAAATGTGCAAGGCATTACCTCTGCAGCTCAGGAGGGGAATACAATGTTGTTTCCTTTGTAAAATCTGTGTTCTTCCTTTCTAGTGCATGTTTTCAGGGATTTAATTGCTTTATGTCATATTCTTATTTCCCTCCTCTGTTTCTAATAATTGTTGGGAATTTCATGTGTGTGATTAATGTCAGAAATTCAGTGAATTTATATTTTCATATAAATGGTTTAAAAGTATATACTATTAGTGACTGTTTGATAATACATAATAGCATATGTAATGTGGTATGAGTATGTCCAGTATACAGAATTATTTAATGAAATACTGGAATATTGCTATAGAACTGTTAGAGCTCTTTCTTTCATACAGGACATTTGCATAATGGAAGAAATAATGAAATAATAATCTTTATATGTCAAAACATATAATATTCTAACATTCTTAAGTAACATTATGAAAGAATATTTATGATTCCCATCAGGCTGTACCTTCACATCTGACTGTAGCCTATAGCTCCAAGTCCTGAATTTACACTTACTAATTTCATTAGTTGTTGTTTTTAAAGACTTTTTTTCACTGTACTGTTGAAAGGCTGGAGATACACAGCGCTGATAGAAACAAAAGGGGCAGTTCAGGACTTCTAAAGGAATCATTTCAGGCTCTTGACAAGCACAGGTGAATGTAGTTTATCAAGTTTGGATTCATTTCTTGGAATGAAAGCTGTGATCCTGTGTTCTGGGGTCGTAGAGGGACCTTCACACAGATCTGGGACTGTTTTCAAGCTTTGGTGTTTGAAGCTAAGCATGTAAATACAATTGTCAGAAATTATTATCTGTAGATACTGTTACAGGGGTTCATTTTCCTCTCTCTAGGAAGCTAGTTTTTGGAACCATAAGAATGTATAAAGAAAAGGAGTTAGCTTCACTGTAAAAATTTACAAGGAATAGTGGCGAGGTTTATAGATAAACCAAGATTTATTATATGTAATCATTATTTTTAAAATAGGCTTCCTTTTATGTTCTCCTTTTTAGTAGAAACAAATGATCCTATAAAGCCAGCTCTTCAGTGTTATAGGATAACAGTGCATTATGATGCAAAAGTCTGTTTTCATGCAGTGGAAAATGTGAATACTTACTGCCTGGTTTGTATTTTTTAAGGGCACGTTCTTTGGATTTCAAAATTAATTTCCTGAAAGGCAGGTTCAAATGAGACTTGGAAGTAGATAGTACTGGTAAAGTGTGTTTGAGTTGTACCAGAAGGAGCTCACAGATGGATTGTAGGTCAGTGTGGTGTTTTGTGCCAGTGACTTTTGTCTTTTTAAGAGCACTTTGAACATAAGCTATTAGACTAATAAAAGTTTTGGCAGATCAGTTTTATGCATCCATGTGCTTTTGACCCATTGCCTAATGCCTTCAGATTTCAGTCCCCACACCACCATCAGTACCTACCTTTTCTCCAAACTACTGACTAATTTCTGGACAGAAGGAAATAGGTGTGGTGAGTCCTCAGGAGCTTCACAAATGCTAATTGATGTCTGATGCACTCACATTACAGCCCCTCCCTTAGTTGGGCACTAGTGTGCATCTGCTTCTTTTATTTATCTATTAATTTTAATGAAATATGTAAGAACCCACTCTTTAAAAGAACTTATTCCCCAGCCTTTGTTTAGTTTGCCAAACAGTCTCAGCAGTAGTTTAAGCAGATTTACAGGCAACCAATAAAAGGTGTGATTATGTGATACTCACTTCCTTAGAAAACCAGATTAACAAAATAAAATTATCCAAGCCTTCCTGGTGTGGGAAGCAGCATTGTGCATGCAAAGCAAGAAGCTGCTGATTAGCAGGGTTGTACCTTGCTGGGAGCTGCTGCCTCCACACACTTCTGGATTCTGAGCTCCAGCTGATACCAGAGCTGGTGTGGTCACAAGAGGATATGGGGGAAAAGGACACTACAGGTAGGGAGCTGGGGAAGCAATGTTTGGACATTTTCTGTTTTCAAAAGAGAGCTTTTCTATAAAATGAGATATAATTGGCAGGTACTGAGGAATGTAAAAATAGAAAGCACCAGAATGTTAGAAGCACATTTTTTAAAAGGTGTACATTTTGATTTTGTTATTTTGTCCCTGAAAAGTATTGTTAGATAAAGCTATTTGAGTGTCTCATGTCACCCTCTAGATTTCTGTACATCAGAATGAAACTGAAGGGTCTTTGCCACCATTACAAAAAGAGGAATCACTTTTTTACTGCTTGATAATCTATTATTTATATACTTAAAAGTGCCATTATCTACAGATTCATCAGCTGAGCTGTTCTTCTAAATTGTTCTAGAGTCTTTGTATTTATTTATTTAGAGATTTGATCTGCTTTAAGCCACTGGTACATATCCACAGCTTGTGCAATATACTGAAATATGAAAATGAAGTAACAAGTGCTGGCATCCATACCTTCACCATATTCTAGACTCATTCCTGTTATCTTGACAGCTTTGCCTTGCCTTGCAATATCTTGACTCCTGTAAAAAGAATAATTATTTTCCTCTTTTTGTTATTTGGGTTTTTTTTTTCCTCCTTTAGTGGAAGACCAAGTATTCCAAGCTGATTTTCAGGAAATCTGATGCAGTACCTGAAGATCTCCACCAAATGGTACAAGAAAGCTTTCTGGCCTTGCGAGAGCACAACTGTTTCTTTCAAGATCTTGTGAGGATCAAAGGAAAGGACTTTCTTACTCCAGTGTCTCGTATATTAATTGGAAACCCAGGATGCACTTATAAGTACTTGAACACAAGATTATTTACAGTTCCTTGGCCTGCAGAAGGTTATGACATAAAATATTGCAGTCCTCAAATACGTGATGCGTGTAAAGCATTAATGAGACTTAATGACTACTTGCATATTGAAACAGTCAAGGCATTGCAAGGACAAAACTTGTTTGAGAACAAAGAAATTAAAGATACTTCTGGAATAGATAGGAAGCAAAGTTTTGCTACTTCTCTTACAGAGCAAGGGTCTGTTTCAAAAGATCAAAGCAGTGTTTGTGTATCAGAGGATGACAGAAGTCTAAAGAGCAGAACATCTTATAATTTGACTTTATTAAATTATATGGATCCACTACAAATGCTGTACTTGAAACAAGAGCCTTACTTTGGAATGGGGAGCATGGCAGTGAGCTGGCACCACGATGAGAACCTGGTGGAAAGGTCAGCAGTGGCTGTGTACAGTTACAGCTGTGAAGGTGAGTGATGGCACTTGACCAGTCACCAAAGTCCCTGGAATCCCTGAAGCTCTGCTGTGTTCCCTTGTGTGTATGTACATAAGCACTCCTGCATTTTGGTCTAGACTTGTCACGTGCTTCTGAATGCACTGTGGTACCTTTTGTGTTGAAGTCTTACCTTTATTCCCACTAAAACCTGTACAAAATACCTGTGTTTCCTGCAGCTGGCTTAGCAGTTGTTCTCTAACTAGATTTAAACATTGGTATAATTAATTCCCTGACTAAGAGCCAGGAAAATCAAAATCTGTCAAATATCTCTCTTAGGTTAATGCATGTGCATGTTTTCTATCCTGTAAAATGTTTCACTGTGGTTGGGATCACCATTTTTATAGTGTTATTTATCATATACAGAGTTGCTTTGCTTTATGCTGATTTTACTACTCTTCTTTCTTTGGAAAGATCATTTTCAGTTGGACTTGGATAGAAGTATGACTGTATTTACTTAGAAATATATGCATTTTGTCTAGGCATGCTGTAGTGTTAATGTGTGTTTTATGGAGGGCTTGCTGACATTTCTCTAGCTGGGAAGAGTGGACACTTTGCATTAAAACAACTCTTGTCTGACAGGCTTTGCAGGCTCTTGCTTACTTTAGAATGAAGCTCATACAGCATTTTAGGGGTGGTGGTAAAAGTGCAGTTGAAGCATCATTAAATATTTCATTTTTAGTTTAAAGTATCTGTCCCATTTTTATCTTTATTTAAGAGCAGACATGAAAAATTTTTGTTTGTGTTTTTTCCCTAACAATGCTTGAACAAAGGCTTGGGTATTTTTTTGGATATTTGCAAACATAAGATTAGAATTTAGAAACTTGATTTGAATTTGCAAATGTTCTGTTATGTTTCATCATTCACAATGGATTTTTTCTTCTTCCAAAATTCCTGTGATGTTTGCTTTAGAACAGGGGAAGAATTTGCATTGACTTCAGTAGGTTTCAGCTAAAGACTGTGGTATAAAAATGATAGTTTATACTCCCACGTGCATTCTCTTATTGGTTTTGTTGTTAAGTTTTGAAATTCAGTGCCATTTTGTTACTTAATGTACAACTGAAGTCATATTATTTACATTTTCCTGGATATAAAGCATCAACTGGCTTAGCAAATTGAGTTGAAGAGATTTTCTGACTGGTAAAAGTGTAATTTTCTTCATGAACTTCTTTCTGTCCTATTTGTCAATGGTGTCAAGTAGATGTGTTGGGTTTTTTTCCATTACTACTGTAGAGAAATATTTTTTCAGTAGGATTTTAAATTAAAGAAAGCTAAACATGAACTTGAGGTAATAATACTTTCTATGAGGATTTATTGTAGTATGCCTAAAACTTTTTTACTTTAACATAAAGTTTGCTTATGGAGGGGTAAAATGTGAGTCCCTTTAAGTTTAGAGAGCTATAAATTACCAAAAATGAAAACTGCTATGTTTATTCATAACTCGTCAGTTGGTTTTGTTTCTTCTATTCAGTAAGTTAAACAAGTTAAAATTATGGTGTTTTAAGATCACTGCAAATTCTGTAGAAGATTTGATTGATGTGACTAGATAGAAATATTTAACATATTTAGGCTAAAAGTTATTTTGATATCTATGTATAATAATTTTTTTGTCGAATAAGTTTTTTTCATAAATACACTTACAATTGAAAGTTTGTATTTTTTTCTGAAAAGTTTTGAAATAGGAAAACAAAGAAAACAAGATCTTTCTAGTAAATCAATTGATTTTTCTATCATTTAAAAAAAATGAAAAGTCACTACTTGAAATTCTTCTGATTTTGCATTGCTCAGGTTGGGTTCTTGAGCTTTAGAGGGCCTTTCAGGTGCCTGCCATGGCAGTGGAGCATCGTGGGGAGATGTCCTGCAGTCCAGCTCTGTGTGCCAGCAGTGCCCTCCCATCTGTGCTCAGGGTGTGTCATTGTATGTCCCTCAAGCAATGACCTGCTTCTCCATAAATTGGAGGAAATGGATCCTGTTCATACTTAGGAGTATGGTTTTGTAACTGAAGTGCTGGTAAATATCTCTTTGTGTTAAAGTTTTGTGCCCAGTGCATCCAAGAGGATTTGATTTTAGAGAAGTAGATTGTCTTTTTGCTCTTCTGATTTTCTGCTTACAGCCTTCCAATGCTGGTGGTTATAAGCTCATCAATGTTTACAATATTATTCTGTCCAGTTCTGTATAATGTCAGTGTTTTCATGGTTTCTGCAACTTACAAAGACTTTCAATATTTCCTATATTACCAGGTCTCCATAACTGTGAAACATGAGGATCTCAACATCTTGTTGAACAATATTGTTATGTCTTTGTGGAATCATGTCTTGACTTTTTATTTGCTATAAATATATTTAATTTTTATGCCGACATCTTTTATTAGCACTTCATTAATTTGTTTAGTATTGAGTTAGCATTGAATTCTCAGTGTAGTGTAAAAAGACTGTCACAGAATCACTACAGAATACATAATAAAAAGAGTAGTTGTGCTCAGAATTTTTTTGTTGGAGCTATTTTTCCTTAGAAGATGTAGATGTGCTGGATTAATAATTTTCTGGGAGAAAACACTGATTGAGTGGGAAATACAATCACAAATTAAGCATGTTGATTTTTGTTGGAACTGGCTTGATTCTTTTTTCCGCCAGGTCTTGCATGTTTGTTTTGTCAGCTCTCAATTCCTCAAATCCCAGTGGACACTGAGGGTCTGTGGCAGCCTTGGCACGTGGGAGCTCCGGCTTCCAGAGCTGCAGGGCTGGTGCTGACCTGCCCTGCTGCAAATGCACAGGCCCCAGGTTGTCAGATTTTGAGCAGCAGCAGCCCTTGGAGTCAAGCAGTCTTACTGAGCTCTGTCAGCTCTGTCAGACTGTTTAGAGATGCTCAACTCAGGTTATGTGGTTTTCTTTTTACTTTCATTTACATCTTTATATCAGTATTTGTTTTGTGCCTACTTACTGGATTAAATAGCATTAAAACAGATACTACTGTAATTGAAACAACTTGTTTTCTTGTTCATTTGTTCATTGTTTGATGCCATAATGAAAATTTCATGTTTGAAACTTTGATCAGTGTTAATTGGAGTAGAAGCAGTTTTCAATATGCCAGAAAAGAAATTTAGACATCAACATAAAGATATTGAAACAAGCTGATATTCTAATTGGTATCAGGATTTATTTTCTTGTTTCTAGTGTAAAACTCTTTCAAAACAATTTCAAATGAAGTACAATTCTAACAACAAAATAAGGTAAACATTTAGCTTGATGCTTTTACTTACATTGCATTAGGTTAGGAGTAGGTTGTCAAGTGATGAGAATAAAAATTTGAGGTTTCCTTTCAGTGTGTATGCTGCATGAAAGTGCATGAGTGGTAGTCAGGGTGTGTATGCAGAACTGAATAGGTTACAGAATGTGTGTTCAATTATACTGCCACTAACAATATTTGGAATTAATTTACATTTCAGAATTTATCAAGGAACAGGAATTTCAAATTTTGACCAATTCAGCATTTTTATTAACGCATTAGCTTACAAGTATCCTATCACCTGAGAGCATGAAGGTAAAAGAATTGTTCAGGATTTTAAGATAGTAAGCTAATAACTCATATTTATTTCCTGTTGCAGTTATAAAAGTGAATTGCAATCCAGTAGAATAAGGGCATTTTCAAAAATTGGATTTTATCCATGAAAAGTTCCTAATGACTAGCTTTCCATCCGGTCAATGTAAGTTTTGTAGGAAGTTTTATTACTTAGCAAAGCACTAGTTGGTTCTAAAGTTTTTCTTTGAAGTAGAGACTTGTTTCAGTTACAAACTTACAGGAGATGGAAAAAAATGTAAACACTTGAAGTGTGTCCATCTTTCTCTTACCTGGATTTCCCACAGAGAAAGAGATAAGGTAAGTAGTTTTCTCTAGATTCTTAAGCATATCTAGTTTGTTTTCTTGCTGTTTAACTCTTGGACTTCTACACAACTGCCTCTGTCTCCTGACAAGGCAATGTTAAAAGGTTTAACAAACTTACTGTTAGTTGCAGTGATCACTAATCTTCAAGGACCTTTTGTGCTTGTTTCTTTTGTAAAATGCTATTTTTATGTTTTTACTCTGTGAAGTTAGAAGCAGCATCCTGGCACGTAGCCTAACGATGGCTATTTCATTTAATTAGGAATAAAAATAATTGAGATGTACTACAGATGTATGTTTCCCTACCATATTAAACAAAAATTCTGAAACTACAAAAGTTGTTCAGCATTGAAGTGAATCTAACTTTGTAGTTGACAATAACCCTCTTTTTGTTGTGCTTAATGAATAAAAACCATGGAGTAGATGTTTTTTGCAGGATTGGAATAATTACTAATATCAATAATATAACAGAAATATTACTTGTTGAAATAACAGAAATGGTATGTAGAAATTTTTATCTTACTTTTAAAGAAATGGGTAAGTGCGTGAAATGGTCACAGCTCTCACTTGTAGGGTCTGACTAGTTTGATTTATGTTCTGAAAGCCACAAATTTTTAGTGACCCACTAAATTTCACAATAATATATTAGAATCCCTGTTGTCTAAAAAGAAATCATCACTTGAATAGATTGTTGTGCATTGTGGGGTCTCTTTTAAACATCTTCTCACTGATCAAATACAGCCTCTCCTTCAGAAATGAAGGGATGACAGAATATTCTTTGTTCTTATTTTCGTGCTTTTGTTCCTGATTTATGTGAATATGGCATTCCAAACATGAATCGATAAGAACATTGTTGGCCAAATCTTATGTTTTTTTGGTTTTGTGAATGTCAGTTGCAAGAAAAATATAAATGTTAATAGAATTTAACCTCTTATACTATGGCTTTTCAGTAATGAGGTAGAGGAAATGACTTTGGGTAGATACTTCTTTCCCATCAGCTGCTGAGAAGCAAAGCATGCTCTGCTTTCACTTCTTGCATGTAACACATATAGATTGCTATTGAAAGACACTGATTATTTATGTATTTTTTAATTGAGGAATATGTGCCCAAATTACTTTACATTCTGGAAAAAATCAATCAATCTGTAAAGAAATAATATAACAATGGTCAGTTGGATTTAATGTTGACGTAGATACTTACAGTCCTTGTTCTTAGCAATGTGTTGGCAGTGATTCTATTTTCTTAAGAAATGGTATGTAAGGTTACATTTAGGATATAATTTGGCGTTACAGTTTGACTTGAATAGAGATCATTTAGTTTTCAGAGCATCAAAAAGTCTCAAGCTCTGGAAGATTTTGGAGCCAAATAGCAAAGAAACATTTCAAAACTACTTTTACTTTCTGTGCTCTGAAACAATAACCAAAGTAGTTCCAGGAAAACAAGTTTCATATTGTTCTGAACCTAACCCTGACCCAAACCTGATAAGATCAGATCTTAGTGCTGGAACATCTCTGAAATTTGAGCTGTCTCGTTAAAAGCATAGTGCTGTGGCCAATTTTCTGCAGCTACATTCTCTCTTTCATGGTTCTGCCATAATTACAGGTTTGATGAGGTATTGTTATGCTGTGGTAAGATTTTACTTCATTGCACCATTTTATTTGGGATTCCAGCATAAAGGTTTCTTGCAGGCCCAAGTCTGTAAATCTCTGCTGACCAGAATTCAAATCTGCACATAGTTTTGTTATACTTCCATTAAATACTTGTATACTTGACCATTTCTGTATGGCTTACTACAGAATACATTTGTGTTCTTAAGGTGATGGGTATGTGATCCATGATTTATTCACATGATTTATTCTCAAATACTTACGATTTAGATGCATCCAAATGTTTTCACTTAAATGGCAACTGTAATTATATCAATAAATATACAGCAACCAATCATTCTTGAGGTGTCATAGAGAATTTAATAAAAACCTTTTCATGTAAAAGTTTGTCAGGCTATGCCACAAATGTTAAGGTGTCTATTTTTCCCTTGCTCTCAGTTTCAGGGTAGCTTGCATTTAAAAGCAAGTAGCAGCTTGCTCCCATTTGTTACCAAAATAACATGGTAGGAGCAATCAGTTTCAATTGCTGCTGATAATTATAAGGTGCAATAATTGAGAATATAGAGAAAAGGAGACTGTGAGCTGTATTTGAACTCCGTACTTAAGCAATAAAAAATTTATCAAACTGCAAAAAATAAGTCATTTTAACGAGCACATTCCAAAGGTGCTGGATTTATGAGGAGACCCCAGGAAACTTTGATTGAAATTGCTGTCTCTGATTGTAGTTCTATATTTTATTGGTGCCATATTGTGAACAGTGCTGCTGCCAAAGTGAATGGGAAGGCAGCATAACAGAGAGAGTTAACCCAGAAAGGTTACTTCTTTTTATAATATCCATGATGTATTGCATTAAAAATGCCTTGAAAGCCATCCTACTTGCAGTTTTCAGAAAACATTTTTCTTAAATTAAGTTACGATTTATCTGAACAGGGTAGAAAATCTCAAAGGCCCTTGAAGAGTTTAGTACTGATTTTTCTGAATATTTCCTAGCTCTTGTTTTGTCATTTGTGTGCTCCTTGGTGGAAGGGCCTAGAGCTGCTCCTGAGCCACAGCTTCAGTTGGATGAGCACTGCAGCAGAGAAGGGAAGGAACCTGGGGACTGTAAGAATTTTCATTTAAGAACATTTAGATTTGCTCTTTAATAGGCTTTGTCTCTCTGCTCCTGAATTTAGATAATATTTCATTAACATAATAGTTAATAAATTGTCCTAATTTTCTGAAGGCTGCCCCCAGCCAAACAACCTGCAGTTACCATGTGAGATGAATGACAGGAATATTTTAAAAGTGTGAGTTTGTAGTCACACTTTATGCATGCCTTTTATAAGAAGAATTGTACATCTTTATATTTTCCTTCTAGAATTTACTTAAGACAACGGTTTTAAAAGTTATTACATAAAAGCCCATTTCAAGTGGACAGTGAAATGGACACAGTTGATAAGTTCTAAGCAAGAGTTGGGCATGGTGCATAGTTAATTTCTAACTCTTCTGTGCTGTTCTGTGCCAGCTACTTATTAAAACTTCATCCCTCCTCTGTCAAAATGCACTGTTACTTTAGCTGTAAAACTGTTACACCATATCCCAAATACCTTGTTATAAATGCTGACTGTATCTTTCAATTTATACTGCAGTGAAGTAAGCTTATGAACATAGTTCTGAGGGATTAAGCTCTAAATACTATTTCTATGCAGTGGATTATTTTTTCCCCAAGCTCAACATGTTCATGTTGCATAATGATAAGAAAAGTGTTGTGACAAATGCATTGAAGCTTCATTGGCTCTTGCACATGTTATCTAGCATGTTAGACTAGTAATTTTGAGAAAAGAATGACAGAGATGGTTCCAAGATTTTCCTTGTTGGTCTAGACTGTGTTTTGTAACCATCATTTCACCTTTGCCTCAGTTTATGATTTGGTGAGATTGCAAGTACATAAACAAATGAAATTTCTCCTAAAATGTTTTGGCAGTTTATGACTTGAAATTCTTTCAGAAGTTATCTATTGTTATATCAGTGTTGCTGCATTTTTTGGGTTTTTTTCTTCCATGCTTGTAGTTTTAGTAATAAAAAAAAATTAGCGATGCTTAACTAAAACTCCCCTTACATGTGCTTAAGAGTTTCAGAAAACCTTAAGTCCATTACAAGCCTTGACTTGATTAGCCTTGATAGTTAACTTAAAGTTTTCATCTTGGTAAAGTTGGTTGGAAAAAAATTCTTGATCTCATATTTTCTTTTTCTTTTACCTGTTGCATACTTTTGAATTTGGAGATGATAATCATAACAAGTGGAGACCATAGAATCTTTAAGCCTATTAAGATTGTACCAGTATGGGATATCTTTGAGTCTAAACCAGGTTTTCTATTTATGATTCTTACCTGTTCCCTCATTTTTGTGGTCTCTCTCTCAAGATTCATCTGTACAAGAAAGCAAGGAGCAGGAACTGAAGGGAAGAGACCCAGCTGTTTGGCATGTAGGCTTGAAGGTGGCATGGGACATAGAGACACCTGGCTTGGCAGTGCCACTTCACCAAGGAGACATCTACCTGATGCTTGGTAATTTTCAAGGACTAAGAAGTTGAACTTTCTGTTGAAAATAGAGAAACTTACACTTATGTTAAAATAAGTTACCATACCTTCCTTACAGTTAGGACTTTTCTTATTTAGAAAAACATGAAATCTGTCTGGAATATATAATAAATTCTTCCTACTCTGCCTACTTCCAAAGTATTTAGGGGAACTATTTTTTCTTAATGTTTCTTTCACTTTACAGCTAAGAAAGAAATAGTCTTTTTTCACCTTTTCTGTCCGTTGTGAAGTCAGAATTGCTAGTTCAAGTTAGACTTCAGGCCATAACTAGAATTTCCCCAGATCTTGTCAGAAATTGGGCTGTATCCATCCCATCCTTGTCTTTCTAGATTATTTTTGTATTCTTAATGCAGTTTTTCTGAGCATCTCTTATGTTTAACAAATAAATTCCTGTTCCTCAGCTTGGCTTGTCAAGTGACACCTGTATTATGTAAGATGTGAATGAATGTCTTAAAGTTTTCTGGTACCACAGTCCTCGAGGTTTCAATCATGATGTCAGTCTGTGGGTATTGTATTAGTCACCAGTTTTACACATGACACTTCTCTCCTTCTGCTACTATGTCTACATTCAAACATGCTGTTTTCTAGCAGTGGGATTATACTAAGATCATAATGAACACAGCTGTCTTACTCCAAGAATGAGTCTCAATGTCTCAAGCGTAGAGGATTAAGAAAAGAAAATTAAATTGAGTTAATTTGCTTGAGCAGCTGAGCTCATGTGCTAAGGTTTATCCATTAAAAGAAACGAAGTGAGAACTGTTGCTAAGGTTTGTTGACATGAAATCTGTTGTTTTCTCTTTTGGCTCCTGTTTGTCTCTAGGTTTTCATTTTTGTTAAAATAAATTTTGTTTAAATCACACAAAAACAATAACAAGGTTTCTGACAACATCATGTTGGCCTGTTTAGTGTCTTGGCTTGACAGACATCATCTGAAGATTGAGAGCACTTGCAGAACTCCCTGCTTATGTGATTGTAACTTGCAAGGCATATTCTGTGGAATATCCCTAGAATGACTTGTCACGCTCCCAGCTTTATGGGCAGAACAGTCTTTTGAACTTTGCCTTTCACAGTTTATATCCTAAAAACAATTCCTTTATAAGCCACCATAAAAGCCATGTACCATTCCTTGTTCTTGGTTATCTCATCAAATCTTCTGCACTGCCATCAGGGAAGTGTTGTGTAGAAGCACTGCACTAACTGTGCTCTGAAGAATGTTCAGACATGGAAAGATCAGGGGTTAAGATGTAAGGTCCTTAAGGTCCTTTGGCATAGTGGTCTGGATGTGCCTCCCTTTTTTGTAAGGCTATGAAGTAGAAGCCTAGAATGAAATAGGGACAGTGAAAATGAAGTTTAGGTGGCAGCTAAACATTCCTAGAAAGGTTATTATAATCTATTTTTGTGCAATGGTAGTTGGGGCATCAAGTAAACTTCTTATATAATCCTTCCTGACTGGAAACTCTGAGCATATAGAGCAATGCTGGCCAAGAGATTCAGAAGGTATTTAATAAAAGAAGGGGACTAACTTTAGTATTTTTATTGGAAAATACTGTAGATTGTAGTTGATTGAGTTACCAGATTATAAGGGTGTTTTTTATTCCCTAGTGGAATTTATATAGTGACTAAAGTATTTTCAGAGATTCTATATGAAGGGTAGATCAGAAAGTTAGTTTATATAATGAGTAACATCATGAGCATGTTTAGATGGAAACAAAGGATATATTAAACATTCTTTTGAAGATGATGTGTAAATCACTTTCTTATTAGTACTTTTGAAGAGCTACAGATTTGAGCTCTGTAGGCCAGGTGTTTTTTTAATCTCTTCTGCATTTTCATAGTCTTTGTGTTTCTTTTCAATTACTTAGAAAAAAAATTACTCTTCTAAATAGTCTTAGAGGGTATTCTCAAAATGGCCCTTTTATTAGGTTTCTTTGTGTAGCAGAACTGCCTGTATCATTTTGACTTGGAGTGAAAGACAATATTAGGAAACATATATAGTTTCAGTGTATTTTTTACTGTTCATATTTTTTGCACTAACTTTTAAGAGGGGGTATCCTGAAGATGCCAACTAAAAGACAAAATATGAAAACTCTGTAAAAAAAAGAAACTTGGCAATAATAAAAAAACCTAAGATTCATTTGTCCTATGCTTTTGTAACTGCTGCATTCCAGAACCTCATCTCAGTAACCAGAGTCCTCTTACTGGCATTATGTTAAAAGCAGTTGCAGAATGCAAGACATCTAGAAAATAGAACATGGAAGAGTCCTGCAGCTGGTGGTGTTCACCCAGCCTAGCACAGAACTCAGCCACTCTGTAGGTCTGTCTTTCCAGTTGTTGGAATGGTGTAGTGTTACTGCTTTATATGAATGTTGAAAATGCTGAAACATCACATTCGACATGTTGCTTATAATTTAAAAGTCAGGTCCTATCAATTCCTGTACCTGTAATACCACTAGTATTTCCTGTGGTACACACAAATCTATATAAGAAAGTGTGGTAACTAGATATTTCTTACAGTAACATGCAATTACAGTAAGTTGTAAATCAAGATCAATGGGTATAGCAAAGTAACAAAAAAACCCCCAGTTTTTTCTTTTTAGCATTTCTACTAGATATTTAATAATGTTTCTGTTCCTCTCTTCATTGGCTTTATAGATGTTTCTTGTTATTCTGGGGGGAAATTAAGCAAAATGTCTTATAATTTAAATTTACATGCTCCTTCTCAGCAGCCCTCTTCAGATGAAATCATGAGCTGTAATTTAGATGTATGTTAATATTAAACATAAGGTGATCACATCCATTCTTCTTTTAAGCTATTACAATAATGTAAATGTATTTTATTAAACAAAACCAGCAAAAACTCAAAATTACTTTCAGTAAGACAGATTTTTTAAAATAATTTTTTAGGCTTTTCTTAAATATTAAGAAAAAAGTCTGGTGGATGTCTGCAAGTCTGCTTCCTAAAAATTCAAATCTAAACTTTATATCACTCATGGAGCGGAAACACTTTAGCTCAATTTAGAATAATATATTGGTCTGCAGAGGAAGTGCACACTGAACCCTGCTGTCTCAGGTACACAGCCAAGGGGTGTCTAATCTGAAACGTGTTGGGTGCCTGCAATAAATCCCAAACGCGTGGAGGTGAGCAAAGGGCCCCATCTGCTCTGTCCTAGAGCACGCTTAACTAGGCTTGTCATGGTCCTACTGTTAAACTGGAATTTTTTCCCTAATCTTTGAGTTAGACATGACCAGATTTGCAAGCAGATTTACAATTTTCACTAATTTTCCTACCATGACTTCAAACCATACTTAACAAAAATACATTCTGGACTCTTTCAAAGGCAGATTTACTTTTCTGCAGCTGTTTCCCATAGATCAAGCTCTTAGCTTGAAGGTTAGGGTTTTAAAACAGCATGAAGATGAACTTTGAATCTTATACCACTCCACACCCCCAGCAAATTATAGTTTGAGAAGCATCAAAAAATTATTTTCATAACCAACCAGAAGTAGGTTGCACACATTGCAGAGGTTGGCTTGTGGTTAAAGATAAGTATTTAATGGAAACACTTCCACATGTATAAAGTGACTCATTAAACTATTTCTAGATGTTTAATCTGCTTCTATTTTCACAAACTAACTTGAACCCTCTTTGCTCTCTAGCATCTTGAATGTGTTGGAGCTTTTCACCCCCTCCTTTTTTTGAGTCCACATTTAATCCAAATGGTATATGTCCTACTATTAAGACTTAAAACTCCAGAAATGTATTTGTCATTACCAAACTTTGATAGTGAAGTTTGACAGCTCTGACATATTTCTCTCTGAATTTCTTTTAAATTCATTATTTTTCTAGTTTTTAGACTTTTAATTTGTTTTTATTTGTGCATGTTTTTCTTGTTTGTTAATGATAGTTAAGAAAATTAATAGCAAAAGTCCATTCCATTTCACTTTTGCTTGTAGATATTTGTGGTGATTAGAGAATCAAAGATTTTGCCAGTGCTTTAAACAACACTGTACCTTTTATTTGGCTCTTGAAATAGATAAAAGACAACTGTCTAAACAGTTCATGAGGAGCACTTTAGAGAAGATAGTAAAGACTATATAAATCCCTGTTGGTAATACTGGGGGCCATTTTTCCTTGTGGTTTGTGTTTTCCTGGGAAATGCTTTACCTCCAAGTAGTAAGTTTAGGGCCTTTAGCCTCCACTTCTTTAAGGATTGGCTAGGAATTTCTTATCTTTCTACCTTTTATATGTTATGTTGCAATAGTCTGCAGTGACATGGGTGTCACATTGTTCCTCTTGAAGTGCTTTGGCTCCTCAGCTCCCTGATAGCTCAGCAGTAGAATGAGAATTAAGTGTCTGTATGTTATTTCAGTGTTTGTACACAGACATATCCATTAGTCTGTTCTTTTGACCAAAGCTGTGTAAGCACAGGGCTTTCAGTGCTGCTGGTGGAGCCCAGGTAATTCAGCTGTCAGAAGAAAGCCCAGAGGGGACAGAGCAGGGCAGGGACTGAGAGCAGGATCAGGGAGCAAGGGGAGGAACTGGCAGTAGTTTGCAGGAGAGGAGAGGACTGGGATGAGGTTCTGTGCTGGAGGGATGTATTTTGAGAAAACAAGAAGCAGAAAACCCCAGATGTCAGTACAGTGCAGGGAGAGAAAGATGTACTATGTGAACTTGCCTCCACAATTAAAAATTGAATATGCAACATAGAGAGTCCAAAATGTATCTGCTATCTGTAAATAACAGGAAAATCACTGAGAAGGTTTATTGGTGGGGGGGTCCCATGTAGAGAACAATAGCCTGCATCCTGTCCTGCAGAGTCTCTGTTCTGGTTTTGCAGACCTATGGGTCAGTGCTTAGTCATGTAAAACTGAGGCTGACTCCTTAAGAGTTGTTTTTTACTGAAGCCTACAAGAGCACTGTGGTACTTCCAACATGGGTGACCAAGGAATGAAACAGCTTTGGTTTGGCTCTAAAACCAAAATAGCATTCTGGGTGTAGTGTTCTGTATCTGAATAAAAGCTTTTAATGCCAGATGGACAACGGCCAATTTAACAAAGAGTGATTTTTCCTTTCAGTTAATATATATTTAGGAGAAAAAGAAAACAAATCTTTGCCACAATCTTTTACATCCTAAAATGTATTTTTTAATATGCATTGAGGCAGGCAAGCAATGAAGCTTCAACTATTTTTGTACAATTAGAGTTTTAGATTTTTTTGTCAACTCTTAAATTAAAATTACAGGCTTCTTTCTGAGATTCATAAAGGATTAGAGACAGTTGGAAGCAATTCCAAGGTGCAACTCTACAATGAAAGTTATGCCAAGGGCTTGAATAAAGGTGCAAATCAAAATGTAATAAGTCTAATTCTATGTTTGCTATACAGCCACAATGAATGGGCACTGAAAGGGGTAGTGGAAGTGCTTAAGTTTGTTTTCTCTCACACAATTCTTCTTGAAAGTCATTGTGGTATTTAAATATTGTGAGGTCCAGAGATTATAATGTTCTGTGGTCCTTGCAAGACTGGGTTCTGTGCAATTTATCCTCATATGTGTCTATAGGAAATAGTTTTTCATAAGTTTGTTTTTCTTTTTTTTTTTTTTTTTTTGGTAGCATTTTGTTTTCAAGAACTTTGAGCATTTTTTAGTGATTTTGGGAAAAGAGATTGTAACTTCCGAGCAGTTTCTTTAGTCTCTTCACTAGTCTAGACTTAGTAGTCACCTCAGCTTTGGAGGAATTAATTTGTTTAGTTGAACTTTCCCTACGAGAGGTGGGAGAATGGCACTTCTAAACTGTATAGGAGAAGGCTAATGCAAGTAGAAATATTTCTGATTTCAGCATAGTAAATAGTTACTGTGCTCTGCAAAACATTGGAGCTATGTGACTGAATTCTCTAAGCATTAAAGCAAGGAAAGTAAAAAATGTACTTAATTCATATTCAACCAGATTAACTTTTATTGAGTGTAATTTTTCCCTGTGCTTAAGGTTTTCTAATCTGTCCCTAGATGATCTCAATGTGACCCATCAGCACTGTGTTCTGGCTGGTTTATCCCCTCGGTTCAGCTCCACTCACAGGGTGGCAGATGTAAGTACCAAAACCATTTCACTGCTTGGTCCCTTGTAAAGCCAATGTCCTGGTGCCATGTATGCAGCACCCTGGTGTCTTATCAGAATTGTGCTTCATGTTATGCTTGTGACTCAAACTCTTTTCATTAACTGCTGCTGTTTATTTTTGATTGAGGTACAATTGGTTCTGTATTGGTATTGGCCTTAACTCCCAGGCAGGCTTATCAGATGTGAATTGTGAATGTGCTGCACCACACCCCATGGATTGCTGATGAAATCTAGTTGAGAAATACAAATTTTCTGAAGTGACTGTATATAAGTTTTTTATTGTATCTTTATAGTCTTCAAGAGGAACATTGGAATACATACTTGGACAGTGTGAACTGGCACTCCAGAATTTACAGACTGATTCTGATTCAATGGCTTTGTCTTTGAAATCACTGGAAGCTGCAGTGGTGAAGCAAGTAGAAGAAATACATAATGAGGTGAGATGATCTACACTGAAAATACTTCAGCCAGGTCTGAGCAGTGCAGTCTCCTCATCCATGACTGTTAATGGCAATTAAGTGTGTTCAGCTGCTTACAAGGCATTGCTTTTTATGAGTTTGCAATGTGGCTTTTATGACTTTTTTACTTGGGTACAGTAATAGGGATTATCCTGGAAGTTTTCATTTTTCCTTCTTAAGATCCCTCTGCTGGTAAAGTGAGAGAAGTTTCACAAAATACTGCACCAGAACTGACAGTGTGGTGGTCAAACAGACTACTCTGGCACTTCTCTAACAGAAAGGAAGAGAGAGAAGGGGTTAGAGGGAAAGGAGCAGGTAGATTTTTTCAGTTATTCCTCCCTGGTTTTTGTTGAACCAGGTTTTTGCATAATGCCATGGGTGGCACAATTGTGAGTGTGGGCTCTAAAGTATGTTCTGAAGAAAATACAGTGGAAATGTGAGGAACATATTTAAGCAGGTCATTTAGTGCTACAAAGGATGCAAGTATTCATGCACTTGGACAGGATTCCACTGAAGCTGGAAGTGCTTTCTTGCTTGGAACTGTGCTGTATTTCTACTAAGATAAATTAGAAGCTGTACAAAGGTCATTTGCACTCAAATTAGAATTCATGTAAAATGTTTAAATTTCTGTCTGCTGAGGAATACATTATTTTGTAGTGCTACTAAAACTTTGTAGAACACATTTTTATCTGCATTGTGTTTACAGCTGGTAAAATGGAGCATAGTGTTGGCAAAAGATTCACGCCCTTGGCTTTTACCAAAACAGCTCCTGGGGCAATTGAAAGAAGTCTGATGCATGCAGGGGTTTACAAAACATTAATCAGGCTCAGTCCATAAAACTACACGCATATGTGGTTTGCACAGCAAGGGCCACAGGCACAGCTGGGATAAATTTGCACGGGTCCTTTAACATCAAAGCCATGTGCTGTTTACATCAGGTGAGAGAGTAGCCCCTGGTGTTTGCAGTCACCTGAATAATTTTGCAATGTGACATACAGGGATGTTTCCTGTTACACATATGGGATATACTGTAACAGCAATCCTTGTTTAACTTGTACTTATTGTGCATTTAGTAGACACACTGGATCTATATTTAATTTGAAAAGAGACTACCCATCCACCTATTTTACTATTTTCTTTTTTTTCCTTATTTTTTTATCCCAAGGTCACATCTTCACTTGCTATTAGAGTGCTATGTAAATTTCATTTATTACTGCACAAGTAGACAAAATTTCTAGGGGCTTATCTCTGTGGTAAATATCTTTTTTCAAACATCAATGAGCTGAAAATATAAAGACTTGTGAAGCTAATGCAACTTTTCTTGTATATAAAAGCTTCCTACCTTGTTGCATGATAAATCTTTGTCTTTTCAGGTACTAATACAGGTTTTAGGTTGAAACTTTATGAGGCAGATGGAAGAACAAGGGACTGTGTTGTTTCTTAAAAGAATCAAACTGATGAAAATGAGCCTTTCATTTAACTCTCTTAGTTTTTTAGCAATTTTTAATGCAAAATCAAAATAGCACTAAAATCCAAATCTCCATAGGATTAAAGAACGGCCAGTTCACACAGTTTCCCAGTTTTGCCTGTGTATTTCTGATATACAGCTTTCTGTGCTATTCACAAAGCTCCTTGTATTTTTTTTTCTTCCTCTGAACCAGAGATCATGAGCTTGAAATGAGATAGTATCTAGAGGTGATGATATTTTATTTTTAAATATTGTCATAACTGAAGTTCTTCAGTTTTAACTCTTATAACAAGGTGCAGCCATTCTTCTTGGTTCTTTATCTTCCTGAAATGCTGCAGGTTCATTCTTTTTACCCCCTTGCTGCTACCTCCAAAGCAATCATCAGAGAACATTAACCAGAACAGAACCATCACAGTACCAAGCTAAAATCTACTAGTTTAGCAGATTCACAGACTGTGCTGAAATTAAGTGCTCTGCCAAATGAGGCCTGGATGAATTATCTGTGTCTGCTCCAGGGAAAAAGCCTAAGAGCAGGTCTGAAAGAATGAGGAATGATTCTGTGCCTTCACTTTTGTAATCCTGGGCAGGAAAATTGACTTGCTGTGCTGATAAAGTGTGTTTGAACTGAGGATCTGAAGCATAGGTGGAGACTTCATTTTTTTCCAGTTTTTTGGTGGGCAGAGAAACCTCTGAAAGAGTATCTGGGGGGTGTCCTTACTTGATGTTGGATTTCCCAGAGTTCATTTTTCAGGGCCCTGTCTTGGATGTCTTGACAGAGGTATTCCTGTTGAAAAAGTGAGATGCTAACCTGAGGAGGATTTTAGCATCTCTAGTGGGCAGCCAGGTGGAAGTTTAATTTAAACCTAGCTTTGTTGTCATGGTCTCCCTCACTAAAACAGCCTTCAAAGGAATATCTGAGTAATTGCAAGGTATGTGCTGTGTGTTAGATGTGTGAGTCACTTCACTCCCAGTGTGTACTTTGTAGTTGTAGGTAAAGATAACCTTAATTAAGGGTGCTCACGTGCAGTTTGTCTGTGCAGCTCATGGCCTTGCAGTCTGCACAAACTCTGCAGTGGCAGGGGTGGGAGGGTGATGCAGTTACCTGGCAGCTGTGGAGGACAATAGCCTGACAGCTCACACACAGTCACAGCCAGGCTGTTGTTTGGTCAGGAATCATTCATCCCAAAAGAAATGGTCTTGCACAATTCTCTGAATGGCAACCTCTTGCTCCTCCTGCTTGGCTTTCCTAAACATAAACAGCTGCTGAGCACAGCCCAAACAGAGCTACAGGGCACCTGGGGAAAACCACTGGTAACTAAATTCTTGTTCAAGGAATTAAATACTCCTGGACAGACAATGTACATGCTCATACATATAAGAATAAACCTGCAGAAAAGATCTTCACCAGCCTTTTCTTCACATTTCAAAGAAATTTTTTCTTGCTCTGACTAATGCAAAATCTGCTAATAGTTCATGTTGATGGGAAGTACTTTCAAGGCTTCTGTATTTGCCATCACCAAACCAACATTCAGATGTCCTCAGTGTAGTAAAACACCAGAGAAGTCTTCTTTGTGTCATGGGATTGTGTTGAAAATATGGCAGGTTTCAAACTGAGTGCTTAAATTTGAAAGGTAGGGATTTGTTCCCATCAGGGTGTGTGCTCAGCTGTGATAATCAGATCCTGATTACCATGACTAAAACTAGAGACTGAACTGGTTGTCCTGTTGCTTGTGAGGTACAGTCACTTTTGCCCACAGCAGATCTGTTTTTATGGCAGCAGGAGATAAACTGAGCTTGCAGAATGCTTGGGAAGGCAGAGACCTGGGCTTGCTGAGTTGAAGGGATGTAGTGCTGGACACTGAGGTCATGGGTGAGAAGGGAGAGGGGCAGGCAGCCAAAGGAAGGTTTGTTTTAGCACGTTACAGTGAGCATGGTTGGTGGCTACTAGTATGGCAGAGAGAGAATATAGAGCACCCACATGTGTGGCATTGAGTAACCAGTACTCTTAAATAATTGACCGAGGAGCGTGGCCTCACAAAATGTCAAATGCTACTGTTGGCCTTTTACTACCCAGTCTTGACAATAACCTAAAATTGGCCTTTAATCATTGCTTAAAGGACAACTTGAAAATATGTTGAGAATGGACACATGAGGCCTGATTCTGAGCTGACTTGCACAGATGTAAGTCGTGAGTGAAAATCAATTAGAAGATGAAAATAATTCCTCAGACACTCAGCCTGTACATTTTTATATGTAAATATGTTTAAGCTGTGTCATCTTCAGTCATGTAAAATACTTTCTAATGATAACTGAAGTTAGTTCTCATGTATGGGAGTCTCCAATTTTAAAATCCAAGAGCTGTTCACCTGAGGGTTTTGTTACAGAAGATGAATGTTCTCTAACTTCCATTCCAAATTTTTGTGTCTCTCCAGTATTGAGTGTTGAGGTTTTTCTAGTGGTACAGCTTCTCCTGTGCATGGAAGGAGACTTCAAGAGAAGTGAGTTCCTGCTGCAGAGAAAAGTTATTACAGAAGAGAAATCATGTCACCCTTGCCTCATCAAGATAATTTTCTGTCTCAGAATCAACAGATATCTGTTCAGAGGTCATAGTTCAGAGCAGACACTTGTCAAGCAGTTTAGTGGCCAGCTTGGAGGGTGAAACATTTTCTCCTCAACCCCAATTTATTAAGCCAGGTTAGAGCTGCACAGGGATGCAGTGAGATGGATGCAGAGCAGAGTTTGGTAGCTGTGTGAGATGGCAGTCCACATCATTAAACAGCCTCTTGTTGCAATTAGGTACACACTGACCTCTGATGAGACCAGCTAAGCCTGCAGAAAATGAACAGCTTGTTGCTCTACTTTATGTCTTAGACTTAAAAAACTACTCTTTTGTGTCAAATTGTATATATTTCCTATGGAATCAAGATACATTTAAATTTTGGCCAACATGCCAGACTGCAATTAGAGTGAAATTACATAGATTATTGCAACAAATCAATATGACTAGGTAAAAATCAGATTGACTGAAATAGATCTATGATGAGTCATATTTTAAGATTGATTTTAATAAAAATATTTTTTTTCATTGATTAATGGCCTCATGATTAATTTCATGGAACCTGTTTGCCAGACAGCACATTATAGAGGCCAAAAAACTCAAAAAGAAGTGAAGAGAGAAAAAACCCAGTTCTTAAAATTCTAACTGAATAATGATTTGGTCAGCTTTCCCAAAACTGCATATACTGGTATTGTTTGTTTATTTTTCTACCAAACCATAACTGGATCCTTCATCTCTCATATCTCATTAATATTATAGAGGAAGCAAAGTTTCCTTCAGATTTTTTTTTTGGAAGGATATCATCAAACTTCTGTGCTAAAAAGTCATGGACTAGCAGTCAGGATTTTTAAAAGACATTTTAAAATCTGTCTCTGCCAACTAATCATGTTATATTTTACTATAATATTCTTTTTATACACTGAAAATGTAAATATTTAATCATGTTATATTTTAGTATAATATTCTTTTTATACAATGAAAATGTAAGTATTTTTTATTGTAATCTTTAATGCATGGACCAAACCTTTAGTTAATGTTCACTGGACCACTTTCAGATTTCTGTAGCTGTTCAGTTTTCTCTTGCAGGAAAGGGAGTGTTAGGTGACAGCTTTGGGCAGTTTCTTTATTCTCTCACCTTGGTTGGTTGTCTTTGTTTGCATCTTCAGAGCTGAGCAGGGATAAACAAATCTTCTTTGTGGTACAAATAATGATTAAAGCAGCTTTGAACTCAGTGTGAAACATAACTACCACAACAAAGATAAATATGGAATTCTAAAGACCAGGACCATGGATTACTCCTAAGGAAAGCAGCATCTTTGCTAACTGGGCTGTCTGGGGCAGGATGGGAGGCTGTGATTCCTTGTGTGCCACCCTCTCATTCCAGAGCAACTGGGCTCCATTCTAGCCATGTTATTACTGCAAGTGTTTGTCCATCTCCTGTGACTGGAATGATTTGAAAGCCACAGTGTTAATCACAATAAGCCAGAGTTGGTGCATATTTGGCTGGAATTTTTAACGTTTGTTATACATGTACACCATGTAAAAAACAGGGGGGAAAAAGAGACTTGAGTTTTGCACCTCTCTGGGTTTGAAGAGAGTAGCTCAGGTCACAAATGGATGTGGATTAGAAATGAACAGCTGGGTGTATTTAGAGATGAACAGTAAGGGTGTGTTTGGAAATGGCCTGCTTTGGTAACTGACTCCTTTCCTATGGGACTGTTCAGGTAGAGCTGGATTCTTGCACTGCCCCATTCCTGCCCCAGGTAAGGACTCTGGATGTTTATGGTGCCATATGTTTTTATCTTGCAGGTTGAATTTGAGTGGCTTAGGCAGTTTTGGTTCCAAGGCAAGAGGTACTTGAAGTGCACTGATTGGTGGCTTAAGCCTATGGCTAAATTGGAAGAATTTTGGAGAAAACTGGAGATTATGGTAAGCACTAGTTTTAAAGTCTAAGGCCTCTAGGGCCTAATTCTGAGAGCACTCACAATTATGTTTTTAATTGTACTGTAGTAATGGGTTTTAGACTTTATTCAGAACATATGAGAAGCAGAATCAATGTCAGCCTTTCACTGTCTCCTCTTACTTTTATCCCCCAGTAGTCAGAAAAAATGTGAGCAAAATCAGATCCAAAACCCCAGGATTTCAGTTAGTTCTTGACTTTGCTTGTTTTTAAAGTTTGAAAGCCTCATAAAAGCCTCATATGAGCCTTTTAGAGCCTCACAAGATGACAGCCATATATTGCAATGCTGTGCATTGTCAGCTTTTTTGTACAAGACCCTGACAGACACCTCTGCTAGTGACAACAGTGGTGCATGTGTCTGAGGAAAGCTGAGATCAGAATTGGTCATCTGCAAGTACAACTGTCTGTGGTCTACCTGCTCTCTGAGACCAAAGCCAGAACCTGCAAGAGGGGGTTATTTCAAGAATAAATGTAATGATGATATCTGGGTACTTCAAAGTGCATTGTGCATTCCTTGAAAAGGGATTCAGTGCCAAACACTGTTCTCCTGCTGCTGTCCATGTGGAGCCTCAGGTGAGAGCCTGTGCTGACAGAGTTCCAGAGCAGTTGCCAGTGTGCCTGTGGCTGGGTTTGCACTCACAAGGGGCTGTGCTGGCAAACCCACTGTCCTCCTCTCCATCCATCTGCATCAGAAGCTGCTTCTCAGTCATTTCTGCTGGCCACAGCATAAACTAGCCTCAGTTTGCCTGTACTGGCTTGGAAGAGTTTGTGCTGCAGCTGAGGATGCTGAGTACATTTGGATCAGGGCTGTGTTTGGGGTGCAGCAAGACCCTCGGGTCTGGCAGGCAAAGCTGTGGCTCAGCTGCTCCTATGCAGTTCAGACTCGGAAAACACGCCCAGAAAAGTGGACATTTCAGTTGTGGAATCAGTTGCCACAAGAATTCACTGAACATAGAATTTTCCTAAAGGAGAGAAAATATAACTTGCTTATGTGTTTGGGTTCCCCCCCTCACCACCTTTTTTTGGTGTTCTTATGTGCTCACATTCTTGAATGATCCTTATAATTTAAAAAAAAATCTTTTGGTTTGTTTTTCTTTCAAATGACAACTTACTCTCTTGTAACACAGGCTTAGATGAGGTAGAGACAAGAATGTTTGATATTTTATATCCATTGTGTGTTGAAAACATGGAAGAACAGCAAACTCTGGAACTCTCAAGGGTTAGGTTTTCTGCAATTGGTGTGACATTGCCATGTGTCTCTAATTAGAAACATGGTGGCGTCAGTGTATCTCCTTTCAACAAGCCTCGGGATGATATTTATCAGCAAACCCAAGCTTGGGCCAAGACAGAAGCTGCTTCTAATTTATATTTTAAGAATCGCTTTAATGTTTTATGACTTATAACATATTAATCACAATTAATTTCAGCTATTGGAGGAGACAGAGGGGAATGTTAATTGGGAATGTCTGTTTTGCGGGGTCTCTCGGTAAACTCGGGGCGCGCTCCCGGCACGGGGGCGTCGCTGGGGCCGGAACGCGCGGTTTGCGCGGCGGCCGCCAGGGGGCAATGTTGAGCCGCGGTTCGGCGCTGCCAGCCGGGAACTGCGGTATCGGGAGCGCTCCCGGCCGCTGCCCGGCCCCATCCCGGCCGCTCCCCGGCCCCGTCCCGGCCGCTCCCCGGCCCCATCCCGGCCGCTCCCCGGCCCCGTCCCGGCCGCTCTCCGGCCCCGTCCCGGCCGCTCCCCGGCCCCATCCCGGCCGCTCCCCGGCCCCATCCCGGCCGCTCTCCGGCCCCGTCCCGGCTCCCCGGTCCCGTCCCGGCCGCTCCCCGGCCCCGTCCCGGCCGCTCCCCGGCCCCATCCCGGCCATCCCATGGCACTGGAAATCGGCCGCGGGTTAACAAATCCAACAGCAATTTAACAGAAAAGTGCAGTTTTGGGGCATGCTTAGCTTCCACAGCTAAGTTAAATCAAAAGGGTGTTTTTGATGGTACCCGGTAGTCTGCAGGCGATGGGTTGGTTGGTTTTTTTCCCTCCAAATTTGTAACTTTAGCTGGATGATTTTTGGAAAAAAAGAGAGATAATACTTTAAAATGCTAAAAGTAAAATGTCTTAGAGTTTTTGCTCTTGCTTTGGAAGGATTTTACTGCTTACAAGGAGTTCTTTCTTAAAAGAAAATATTTAAACATGTATTTTTCCTTTGTGTGTAAGCTGAACAACTGTTGACATAGCTTTTTATATATGTGTCTAGAGTGATACAAAAGTCAGTCTCAGGGACCTTCTTTGTGGTTTTTTTAGGTTTTCCCCTTGTTTAATAATTTTTGAAACTTTCTTTTCTTCTTTATCTCTGATTCTGCTAATTATAATTACTCTTCTGTCACGGCAGAGTATGATATTGCAAGAAGTTTAGCCCAAACCTGTGGGCTTTATTAAATATTTTTTGTACATTATAGCAAGCAGACAATTTTATCATAATGTTTATTCCTGGCATTTCTTTCCCTGAGGATAGTTTTACTTAGAGCTCACTCTTGTGATGTAAATGTTAAACCTTTCATTTGAATGACATTCTGATAAAACATCACATTTCCCACAATATTACCTCATGAATTTATGAGCCATTAAATCCGAAGCAGTTTAACCAATCCTCCTTTTTTTCTCCCCCTCCCTTGAAAATATGAAGGCTATTCATATGTTGGAGGGGTTTTTTTTTAAAGTCATCCAAGATTAACACGTTATCGCCTGCAACATCAGGATAAATGCTTGCAGAATTCAAAGGGAGAGTTACCATTTGAAAAAAGACCGTACAGGCTTTGCTTTCTGGGTAAAGAGAAGTCTGAAAAGCTGAAATCTCATGTGATGTGAGCAAGTCTTGCTGTAGCTGTTCTGAGATTCAGTGGAGAGACAATTTGTCTCTCAGGGTCTGATATCATGCAAACCTTGCAATCTGACATTTATTTTAGCTATGAAAATCTGTAACCACCACACCAAATCTGTAAGAACTGCACAAGTCCAACAGTCTTTTTTCGGTTATTTTGTTTTAGATTCGTTCACATGAGAAAAGTAAAATGTAAATCAAATTTTGTTTGTAAATGTAAATCAATATTTTTGTTTGTGGAATGAAAAGTAAACATATATGGCTTTACTTGCATGTTGAATTTTTGAAGGCTTTTTTAAACATATCTAGTGCTCCTTAAAAAATAAAAAAGGGCCTTACATTGCTATATGGTGTGAATTGTATTTCCTGCTTTGACAGTCCATTTAGCAATGTAGCAATGTATTTAAATGGCAGTTGGCCTTAATAACCTTTATTGACTTTAGTGGGAAAGAGCCAAGACTGGCATTATTAAAATGTATCAATTTCATTGCAGTATAAAATCACAACATATATAATTATGTTTGGTAGGCTAGGCTCCATTTAATCCCACCTATTTATGCAGGAATTTGGCAAGACAAGAGAGCGTGGAACTGAAATGTAGAGAAAAGTGTGAGTGACTTGGAGCTGCATTTAACAGCACAACGGCCTCACTGCCTCCAGTGCAGGCACTACTTAAAGGAATGAAACATAGATCTTGGGGAAGTAATTTCTTAATGGGATAACTGAAGCACAAGTAGTTGTTCCACCATTTGTTTCATTTTTTGGCATTGATAGCAGAGCTGAGGATAATGAAATGCCGCACACCTTTTAGTTTGTAGTAGTGTAAAAGCAGAAGTGTGCACACTTGGTGTAAGCAGAATGATCAAAGCGGCGTTTCATGCAGGCTGGTATCTTTCTGCACAGCTTTCATCTTGATTTGTAAACTTTTTAAAAACTATCTTTAGTCTCATTATTACTGTTATTCTCAATAACAGACTTTTTATCAGTTTTCACAACTGAATTGAAATCAGAGAGCAAGGCTATTTTTTTGTAAAATGATTTTTCTTTCCTTTTTGAGGTCTGTTTCATTATTTGCTCCTATTGCTATATATGAAGTATGTCATAGTTTCAGCTATAAGCCACTATTGTCAGGGGCTTACAGCCTGACAGTTAGAATTGAGTCTACACTGAAACTTGAGCTACAAAATCTCAGCCCAGAGCCATTTTTTTTCCTCCCAAATTAAAGCAAGGGTTTAAATATGTATTTAAATCAAGAGTATTTCAGTTCCCAGATAACCATGAAAAGCTCTAAGAAAAAATACGCTTTTACAAGGAATTCTCCCAGCTTTTGTAGACTTTGGCACTTTAAACAACTAACCAATTATTTAAAAAAAAAATAGATAATGGGATCACAAACAGGCTGGTTGGTTGTTTAGCTTCTTTCAGAAATTGCATAGCAACTTAACTGACACTTGAATTGGTTTGACCTTGTCAGCCAAAATTCCAGGAACTCTGAGGAATTATTTTAATTTCTCTTCTGGTTTTCCCGTGGTGCTCAGATATTGCAGTGTCACACTTTATTGGAGGGCCATGTGGCCACGGGTGATGGGATTTGCCTAATGAGCTGTGAAATGCAGGAACAACATGGCAGCTCCAAAACCCAAATTTTACCCATATTTATTGTCTTTTGGGGCTCTCCTTATCTGTTTAGGCCAGAGCCTTTAAATGAATGTATTTTTGGCAGATTATATTTTGTGTACACTGGAAGTCAGATGTTTCTGGAAATGTATCTTTTTATCTTAAACAGCAACAACAAAACCTGATCCTGGAGACTTTTTTTCTTTTTATTTTTCTTTTTTTTTCTTTTTCTTTTTTTTTTTTTTTTGTTTTTAGCAATAATTTCTATGACCCCAATATTTTTAGCTGTCAGAAATGGGAGAAAAGATTGAGCATTGTCTGTAGCAGAATCACAATGAAACTGTAAAAAGAAAAAAAAAGTAAAGTTGTATTGCACATCTTTGAGGAAAAAAATTATTTACAATTCTGAGGGAATTCAGACTTAAGCTTCCAAAACAACATGTGTGCTGAAAGCACAAAAGACTGTGTTTATGATTCTCTTTGAAGTGTTTCTGCAACAGGATAAGGAAAATTTTAGAAACTGTCTGATAGTGTTCAGGGTAAATACTTAAACCCCTTTAGAGAATTTCACACACAGATACTGTGCAGCAGAAAAAAGGATACTTATGTTTCCTAAAGCTGCTACAGCCTACAGCTTTGTACTTAAAGACAGAGGTGTTGAATAGAATTCTTCTGAGGATACATCCAGTGACAATATCTCCAGGAACATCAGAGCAAACCAGTGGATAGCACTTTCTGTTTTAACCCTTGCGTGAGCTGGCTGAGATCTGAGCTGCGTTGATATCAACCTCTGGAACATTTCTGTGAGAAGCTGGAATTGTTCAAAGGGCAGCCTCGCACTCAGCAGATTCTGGGAGAATCACTGACAGCATTAAGGTTGCAATGGTCACTGGCATGAGCCAGGAGAGGTTTAGGGCCCTGTCTGTGCTGTGGGACATTGCTGATGGCCCGGCTGGGGTTGAGCTGTGGGGCTGTGCCTGTGCTGTGCTCCTGCCTCTGCCTCCCCTCGGCTGGATTTGCACCTGAGCTGCGAGTTTGACATTTGTACGTGTTGCAAGTTTGACATTTGTAGGTGTTCTTTGCACACAGCTGGATCTTGGTGAGCTGCAGTTTTGGACGGCTAGAATTCTGTGCTCTTGGGCTTTATTCTTGCTGTTACAGGGCTTCTTTCTGTGATCCTCACTATTTTTATACTCTTAGATGGATACAATTGTGTGTTCTAAATACCTGCACTTGCATGTAAAATGCCATGAGTTCTCTGCTACAGTTTAAGGCATAAATGTATATACCACAATCACCAGAAATCAAATTTGTTCTCCCAAAACCTAGAATAACAGCAGATCTTTGTATTAATAGTGTGTTTATCGAGGCTTATTATTTGTTGTGGAAATAATGATGTTGTAGTATTGAGCTGTAGTTTTACCTGTCTCATTATTCTTTGCAAAGTCTTTCACAAGGGCATGGAGTGACAGGAAGAGGGGGAATGTTTTAAACTGATGGAGGGCAGTTTAATTTGGATATTAGGAAGAAATTGTTTACTGTGAGGCTGTCAAGGCCCTGGCACAGGGTGCCCAGAGAAGCTGTGGCTGCCCCATCCCAGGAAGTGTTCAGGACCAGGTTGGACAGGGCTTGGAGCAACCTGGGATTGTGGAAGGTGTCCCTGCCCATGGCAGGGGGGGTTGGAACTAAATTATCTTTAAGGTACCTTCCAACCCAGAAGATTCTATGATATGCTTTAATGTTCTCAGAAATATATTTCCTAGGAGAAAAACTTAATAAAAGACCATATTTGAAGACTGGGAATAGTATTTCTTGAAAAGAAATTAATCTGTATTTTTAGGATTTGTTATATGCTATATAGAAATTGATTAATTATTACCAATATTTAAAATTATTTCTAGTTCTTATTTATTCAGTCCTAGAAGTGATCAGATACAGAGCTTATGCATTTGCATTTGTGTATATATGTTTATGGACATGCTACACAGAAAAAAAAGGATTTGGTTTGATTTTAAAGCTGTGAATTACAGTGGTTTGGCAGGAATAATTTGTACTGTGATTGTTATAAACTAGGGTAAGTTGTGATTTTGAATGAAAGTGAAAGCGAATGGCAGTATGACTAAAATGTCACCATCTACATTGCTGTATTTTTTTTAATACAGCTAGTGTTGCTAAATGTGGTTTTATTGCTATTGTATTTTAGTGGCTCTGTAACCACTATAAAATAGAACACAGCTGCTTTGCTTTCCAAGTGGCTTTGGTAGGCAAAGGAGGTGACGTCTGCTGGAAAGCTGCTCTTGCTGCCCTGATAGCTCTTCTCTCCTCTCTGACCATCAGTCCTTCTAATTCCCAACAAGATCATGGGTGAATAGTGTTTTTGTAATGTGTTCTTTAACAGTTACTTCATCTTTGCTCAAAACTGCAGCTTTCATTTTATACATAAAGAAATATAACTTGGCTTCAGAAGTTGCCATGGAGAGCGCTATGCCCTGATGAATTAGGTGCTGATTCTTTTACTGACCCTCTATTTAACTTGTGCAAGTAACTTAGGTGTGGTTTTCAAAATCAGTCTGGCAATCAAAACATTGAGGTCTAACTTTGGTTTTAGATTGCAGACAATTTCTGATCTTAAATTCCTCCTCAATTAAATGAGGCAATGATTTTTTCTGTATCTGACAATTACTTATTGGCTATTTCCTAGGGAGAGGACATCCTGGATTTGAAGGAAACCAACAAATTTCTGCCTCCCCATATCATGATTGCAAAGTGTAGATGGGGCCACATAGGAGCTTTTATTATTTTTTATTATTTTTTGTTAGATGGGCAAATTCTGTCTGTTTAAGAAAGAACTTACTGTGTTTTGGCTGACCCTGATTGTCTCCTGGCAGCTCCCAGGTCTTGTTCTCATGAGCTTTTGTGTGAGTCTTTTTTGCACTTTCTGTTTGTCACTACACATGCTTCTGCTTAATGATCCTGAAGCTGTACATATAATAATGTTTACTATTCTGCAGTAGGAAGATAATTACTGGCTTTTCTCAGATGTTACAAGTGAACATCAGATTTTGGCAGTTTTCCTTGGACTGCTAGTCAATCTGAACTCTATATAATTTTCACAACAAAGGCACTAATATAAAGTTTAAATGTAGCAAATATTTTAAATTATTCTAGTAAAATAATGTGGTTGTTTATCACAATCAGAGTAGTTTTCACAGCACTCATTCTGAATTTCTATAATAGAGCAGAGCAATGAAGGGGGTGGTGAATCAGGCTGGATTGTTGCTGGGGGACAGGAATGGCAGCAGTGGAGCTGTGCTGGAGATGAATCCAGCTCTGTGCTTAGCATGCAATGATCCACAAAGTGCACTGTTAATAGCTGGGAACAGTGCATCAGTTCATGTTGTCTAGCTGCCTAGGGATCAATATCATTGTGTAATAAACTGAAGTGATTATTTTTATGTGTCTGTGTATATATGTATGCATATACACACTGCTAATAATTACATTTTAGCTCCATCTTCAAGCTGTGTCCTACATGCTAATGGATTAGAGCTTCACCAGCTAGCTGGAAGGTCAATTGTTTTGTGATGTTGTGGTGGGACTCAGCTTGGATAACTGAATTATAAGACTTTTTTACATGGCAGAGTAAGTTAACTCATTGTGATCCTTTTGGTTTCCTTCTGTCCAATGTCATGCTTCCATTTCATGAAAAAGAAGTTTTTGTGCTGAAATAATTTGCAGTAGTAGGACCACAGAATTCACTCTTTTGCTCAGAAGTAATGATCGGTTGTGTTGCTGATGAACAATAGAAATTATTTTAAGATCAGCCTGTACAAACCAGTTGATGCTGATGCTGTGTAGTACCACACAGAGATTGTACTCTTCAGGCTCCTATGAGGTGATAGAAAATCTGAAAATCAGCAGAGCCTTACATTTCTTCATGTCTTCTCTTATGGGGAAGGGGAAAGAGCATGATGGTGGTGCATGTCCAGTGGTAATACATCTATCCCCAGGAAGCAGGGCTGAGGCAGGATGAAATCAGTTCTGTATTGCATTATGTAGGTGCTCAAAGCAAAGACCAATACAAATCCTGACTGGGTCCTAGTCCAAAATGTTATGATGCTTCTGAAAGGATTAAAAATAAACAGAATTTAGATTATTAATATTTCTCACTTTCAAAGGTCTCCTCCTGTAGGTGTTTTCCTCATTAATGCAGCATTACAGGGACTGGTGCTGTCCCTCAGAGGAAGGACAGCAGAGAAAGGAGAGGCTGCCATGCAGGTACACTTGTACAGTCAAGGCTCTTCAAAACATTTTTCCATTACTGATCTTTTGTTGGTTTTCATGTAGGATGTACTTGATACACATACTTATAAAATATTTATACATTCGTGGGCCAATTCCACTGGTGGTTGTTATGCTAAAGGAATTGTGAATTTGCAGTAATTACTGGGGAGAGGAAAAGATGGGGAAGACACCAGATGAACCAGTCTTGAAAACGCTTAAAATTTGTGGAGATGTTGAACAAAATAAAAAAGTCTCACTGGCTCCTTTAAGAAATCCTAATGTTAAAAAACTTGATAACAGGGCTGTTTTCTCAAGTTTTTTCTTTGCTTTTCATCTTCTACATTTTCTTCTTTAATGTAAAATACTGTAATTGAATCACAGCATTAGCTGGCTTTTCCCAACAAAACAGCAGATTTAGGCTCTTTGCTGCTAGTTTCAAAAGTAATATGTATGGAGAGAGAGCACGAAGACAAAAATTGAGCACATAGATGTATAATCCCAAAGGAATAAACTGACTTCTACTAGACAAGCTGAAAGCTGATTAAAATATTTTTCATCCTTTGGGTATGCAACAGCTTTTGATGATGGAGAGTGTATTAATATTCAGCTTAGCTGCTTGTCGACACTGCAGACAGGTCCCAGGAAAGTCTCTGATACTGACCAGGTTTTCTCACTCTACCAGAAATCTTTATGAGACACAGAGCAGCAGCCTTGTACCAGGAAAAGCCAAGATAAGAATACTGCTATGTCTTTATTTTAGAAATTGCTTTTAGAGATTTTTAAAGGATTGAAATTTTTAAAGAATTCTTTTAATGATATAAATGCATTTAAATACAACAAAGTAGAAAGATTATTCTTAATTATTTTAAAATAAAGCTGCTGTAATCTAGTCAATTTTCAATTTGTCTGAGTTGTTTGTTAACTTACAAAGATCCAAGTAATAATGTCAATGATCAGGATTTTTGGAGAATGTGTTCCCACTTAAATTATTTTATAAGTCACATCTGAGGTGGTGGGGTACTGTTCTCTTAACTTTTTCTATTCCCTTGTAATGTAAAACCTACCTTCCAGACAAGAATGAGATGTAAACAGCTACTTTATCAGCTGATACTTCTTCTGTTCTTTTGTTGGCATGCTGACATATAGGGTGTTTGCTTTTTCCCCTTCCACAGTGACTAAATATATACACTATCTCTGGAAAACATGTCATAGGCTGTGCGAGGTGCCTTTAGGATGGCTCCAGGGCCAAATACTTCCTGTAGTAGGTGAAAGAGCATGGCTTAATCAGCTTAGTTAGCTTAATTAAGCTGTGCTTTTTCTCATGGTACAGCTTTAAAGTGTATTTCATTTAGAAACTGTATTTCATAGGTGTGGAAATTCTGTGGGATTTTATAGTGGGCTTGAAAAAGATAAGATTTGCTACTTGTTCTGCAATGGGAGGAAGTGAAGAAGAGGAGTGTGTACTTTTTCCTGAAGATTTAAAGGGCAAATTCTAATGCAGTTTACATTGTAAATGCTTCTCAAACTGAGAAAGTCTACTCTTCTTTTAATCCCCATCTAAGTTTAAGGTTTTTGTACATGGCAAGAGTTGTCCATTTTCATCCCAACCTTGGCTTGCCTGCTGGTAGATGTGTCACCAGATTCCATGACTGTACACTATTTTATTGTCTTTGAAAGAAGTAAACTAAGGCAGTGTGATTGGGAGAATGTGGATCTTTTCTCCACTGGTCTTTGAGTCTCAGCAGAAAATACTATTACATATTAAAGTAGTTTGAACTCAGTTGTTCTTTCTTGAGATGAGTTGCTCTTTCTATTCTTCATGAGGTACTCCATGTTGGGGAAAAGTTCTGGTTTTCCTCTTGGGGCAAACACTGGCATCCTAGTGGAACCCTCCTATGTGGATAGAAGAGATTGATTAGCAAGGCACAGCTGGAAACAGTAAGTGCTGAGTGAGTTCCACTCACCAGCTCATTGGCTTCACCTGCCTGGGTAATGTTACTTATTTACTTACCTCTGCAGGTTTCTGGAACAGTGAGGGGTGGGGGAGAAGCAATCAGGGAAGCAGCTGCAGCTGCCAAGGGAAGGGTGCCAGTGCAAACAGGGGCAGAGGTTTGGGAGCCTTCTCTTGGCAGAATGGCAGGACTGGGGCAAGGTGAGTGAGGACCCCTGGGACAGCAGCCCTGGAGTCAGTGCAGAACTGCTTCCAACCTTGAACCTGCCTGTGTGGGTGGAAAGGACCTTTGGGTATAGTGGGAATAGAAAACAAGCTTGGCATGAAAAGCTTTGGAGGTTGAGAAAAAGCAGGAAAGGATGGCAAAGGCTCTCAGGCAAAAAGGAGTGGTGTGGTTTGAGAGAAAATAGGAGGGAGAGGCTTTGCAAGTGGGAAGTGGTTATGGGGAAGATGGCAGAAGATAGAGGTGTAGCTGTGTGTCTTCTTCAAAACCAAATACTGTGGGTAGTGATTTCTTTCATTTTTTTCTCACCCATCCCTTTAAAAACTTAGTGTTTTGATAGAATTCTCTTAATTGATACCTCTGTGCTTTAATAATACTGCATTTAAAATAAGGGAGAGATAATCAAATAAGGGAGAAATAATCTTGTTTAAGCAAGAAATAGTTATGTTGAATGCAGAAAACTAAAGTATGTTGGAAAGTATTTACTTTTGATTCCACATACATAAAATTATTCAGAAAAAAAGGAGATTATATATGCATAGTTTTTTTTTTTTAATTTAAAGAATGCATATAATGGTTAAGGCTTGTGAATTTTTTGTACGTTTATATGGCACATGGATGCATATATATATATATATATATTTATGTATATACAGCCATGTGCATGCATGGAGAGTAAAATATTTGCCTATTTAGGTACTAAGCTCCTCTCCATAATGCTTGAAGTTGCAGAATCTCTCTTAACTGATACAATGTGTTAAGTTTCTTATATTAGGACTTCTCATCCCACTGCTTGGGCATAGTTCTATAATAGACTTTAGTGTTTCTTGATTATATGGGGTGTTATAATTTCTTGATGACTGGTTATGTTATTTATAATACAGAGGGTGTTAATCCTTTGGTGATTAACACTCTATTTGAATTACCAGAGGTCAAAGGTACATTCTTTTATTTGGAGTTTGGGTTTTTTCAGTGTTTTTTCCTTTGATTTTTTTTTCTAAAGGTTGTTTCTTTCTCTGTTTTTTTCTGAAAATCATTTTGAGACAATTTGGGGTGAGGAGAGAAGAGGAGCATGCTTCTTCTTTAAGGACCCAAGTCTTTTGGAGCTGTTTAGAGGCATTAGAACATAAGTTCTCTGTGCATTGAACAGCTCCTCCAGAAATCCTCCATTTAAAAGTAATGAAAATCTCATAATCAGAAAAAAAATTCATAGTAAAAAGCACATGGAAGAAGATTTTCCCTAGTTAAGCCTGTGAAAAGGTAGATACCTACCTGTGTCTCATTCTAAGCCTTTTTAGAAAGATTTATTAAAGATTGTAAATGTGTGTACATATATATATATATATATATATTTGTGTATGTATACATATAAACACACACTTTATGAGGTATAAATATATATGGCTGTCATTTCAGGTGATGTGGAGATATTGCAGAGATTCTTGTCCAGCTGCCAGCTGTATCCCAGTCATTGTGGTTTCAGAATTGAGGAGCTATACTGAAAGCCTTCAGTTCTTTCAAAGGCTGTGTCTGTGCAGAAGTTACCCTTGCCCTAATATTTCAGTCCTTTTTCAAAATACCATAGGGGTTTTTGTGTTTTTCTCAGCTGTGTTCTTTGAAGTGCTGGAGCTGACTGAGAGGGAAGCACCAAAGGATTTTTGCTGTTTTGTTTTTCGCACATTTCTGGGGTTGTGTGACCATTCCCACAGCTCCAGCAGAATTCAGTTATGTGTCCAGGTGTGCTGAGTTGCTGTGTCCTACTGCCAGTGTACACCAAAATACTGTGACATTGCCTTTGCTCCCTTCTGGAAAGGTGACCATTCCTTGATTGCAAATCTGAGGTACATGTTCCACCTGGAAATTTCTTCAGGCTGTGGTCATTTCACCTACTCCAAATCTGGAAAAGTGTGGGCATGATGGAAGACCTGAAAGAGTTCCCTCACTGGTGTTTGTCCACTCCAAAACTTTTCTGGTAGTACCTGAAACTGCAAAAGCCCAGTTAGAGGATAATTATGTTGGTGCAGCATAGCCCTCTGTAGTGTTTAGGACTTGCCTGTAAACAAAGAAGATGGTCAAAGAGCCAAGGAAACACTAAATAAAGTTAGCAAGCCAAAACCAGGAGAGTGGCTCATCTGGTTGGGGCAATGTTCTGAGCCTGTAGATTGTTCTCAGCACAAATGATGCCACTCTTGGAAGCTGTATCAGGGTATGATAAACCTCCCTCTGCCTTTTCCAGTAGAAGCATAACTGCTCCTGCCTTGCTGCTTTAAGAAAATTCAGCATCAGACTAGTCTGAACAAATGTTAGCAGTGTCTCCTTTGCAGAGCTGGGACCTGAGTTCACTGGTGTAAAAAAGCTCAGTTTTAACTCAGTTACCAGAATGGGCTTCCTGCCTGAACTGCTGGATGAAGTCCTGCAGTCTGCCAGAAAGATGAAACATATTGTAGTAATTCTTAAACACTTAACCTAGGTACCAAACCTGTGGGTGTTTTAAAGTTGCTCTACAGCAGATAGGATGATGGTTAAATGAGTGGAAGCACAGAGGCCAGCAGCTCCTGTCTGGCCACTCATTTGATGGTTGTTTCACTGTCTGTGTGTGCTGGGTTTCTCTCTGCTCTGCTGCCTGGTGTTTTGCTCTGAGCTCAGTGAGGTGCTAAGATTAGCTGGTTTGTTTTTGTCATAATCTTTCATGTTTGCTGTGACGGATAGGTGAGAAAGTAGTATTTGTTCTGCTCCAGCATGCAAGGAATCCAGCTCAGACACTGAGGGCAATTGGTTCCTATGTTGTGGGATAAAAAGCAGACATGCTAAAATTTTAGGGGTACTTTTTTCCTGTACATGCTCCAGGGGGAATGCTGCACACTGCACTGTGGCTTCCTACATGATTTCTCTGTTATAAGATTGCTAAAGTGCTGACTGCCATTCAACTGCTGGCCTGTGGTTAGTGGAAATACTAAATACTGCACTGGCTTCATTCCTTGTGCCTTTAATGTTTCACTTCCATTTTAATAGTTTCATTTATGCTTAGAAACGTTGGTTTTTTTCCTACTTTTGTGAGTAGTCTGGCACCACAAAATGTATTGAAAGCATTTGAAGTAGTTCAGTAGGAGGCAGAATTAAAGGTCAAAGTGGTTTTGTGAGCAGAGCAAGAAACTGGGAGGAAATTAGTTGCAGAAAAGAGGGAGTAACAATAATCAAGTGAGAGAAACAGGAATAAATATAATGGAAGTATAAAGAGTCTTGGAAGTGCAAAGGATGCTAGGGTTAAAAGAACTGAAGGTGCTAATATGATCTGAATTTTCATCTCTTGAACTTGGCTGCGGCATTTAATAGCGTCTTGCTCTGGGGATATTAAATATGTAAACTACTAATATAAATGATACAATTAATTGGAAATGCGAGTTCTGTGTGAACGTATAATTTCACTGTATATGTCACAAAACTATTTTTTTGTCTGCTGACATAGTCCTGAATCAGCTTTCTTGAAGGAGTGGTTATGTTATGGCCTCACAGTAGCAGAACATTGAGCTTGAAAGTCTGCAGATAGAACATTTGCAATAGTGTGTATGTGTGAAAGTGATGAACTGCCTGATTAAAACCAGAATATGTTTTTACTGAAAATTGTTATTGGTTTTGTGTAAATCCATTTTTAATACTAAAAAAAGAAAAAAAAAAGGCATAGGGGAAGGAAATAAATTAGTGGCTGGCAAGCGAGACTGAAAGAACAGAGAAATAAAGGTGAGAATAATAACCAGCTTACTAAATAAGGTTTGCTCCATGAAAGATGGAGAAAGTTGTTTGCTGATTTAGCTGGTATAGCTAGAACAATGTACTTAGCTGTTTTCATAGTGAAGATTATGTTCTGTACAAATATGTAGTACATTAGAATTTTGGTAGTCCTGTTTCAAAGTTTGCTGAAATATTTTGAATTCCTTCTTACGTTTATCACAAACAACCATTTATTTTCTTGGGTTGAACCATAAATATTTGTAGAAGTGCTGTAATCTTTTTTAAAAAAACTAGAAAATTTGCATAATGGGCTTAATTAAGTAACACAACTTACAAGTGAGGCTAAGAATCTGTTTCCTGTGATTCTCTTTTTTGGTGACTTGTTCCATAATCAGAATTTATACAATTAAATTCATTACTGGACATTCAAATTAAAGACATGAATATATGTTATATTGTTACATTACTATACATTAAAATATGTTTAGAGATTTACATCAGAAATATTAATTATATCCTGTTTTCATTTTACACCTACTTCTGCCTTACATTTGTATTAACCCAGTCAATAAGCATATATAAACCATGTCAACTTTTGCTGTTTTATTGCATTTTTGCTGTTTAATTGCATTTTTCAAATAAATTTTAATCAAAAAATATTTTGCTGCTGATTTGCACCATACGTCTCCTAAATCTCAGACACCACTGGGGTCAGAAGATAGCAGATAGTCTATGCAGTGTTTGAGCTGGTACTCCAGTTCCTGGTTTCCTGAGGATAAATGTGATTGCTCCAATATAAATGTTTTAGATCACAGTGACAGCTGTGGAAATTAAACATAGCCAGCAAAATCTATTTTCTGTCTAGCTAAGTAAAGGAGAGGACAGATGAAAAAATTCCCTGGGCAAATGAATTCTTATGAACAGTGATGAATCTTTTCCCTTTGCTATATTAATTTTATTGTATTGTTAGAAAAAAAAAATCTAGCTTGTGTTTCTGTGTGTGTTTTTCATATTCAAGTTCACCATATTGAAGTGAGAAATTTAGAATATCTCTTCTAGACCATGTTGTAGCACACTTTTCTAACCATAGGGAAAAGTTAGCCTTTAGGATAGTTTACAGAGAGTTGCAATGGTTTCTGAATGGAATAGGCTTTAAAATTCTGTGGAAATCTGGGGTGAAAAACTTAAAATTTCCCAGGAATTTCCTTTCTCCTAATTGATTATGAGCAATATGTTTTCAGAAGCTTTGCCATATCTTGACATAAGTTTTGACACCTGCTTCAGGGGCGACTGTCATGCAGAAAAATGTAGAATTTTCTCATATAGGCTACACAGCAGGTTGGGCACTGAGGAAGAGTTAGAGAGAGATTGCCAAAGAGTAACCCTTTGAGTCATTTTCATCACTGGTTTATTTTCTACCTGCTCATGGTCCTGGCCTCTAGCTCTGGAGGATTCCTCTTCCCTTCCAGTGAAACTGCTCAGCCTTAACCCATGGCTGGAGTCCACTGTTTGCACTCAGAGGACACAAAACAGCTCTGCCTTTTCAGGTGCTTCTTTCAGCTGGGACTTGGTGCTGTTGTTAATAAGCTTACACTCCTCTTCTCTGGGCCAATTCTGTCTTGTTTCCACAGCTGCTTCTTAAGTAACTCCCTCTAGCAGAGTATGCTTTGTAGAAAGTCACCATTAGAAGCAATTTGATAGTCCTTTTTGTGAACTATACCAGTCACTGGATATTTCTGTTTGGGCTGAAAAGTCAAAATGAACTATGGAGTGCGCAGTTGTTGCATTGTGATTTAATTTTTTCTTTGCTGAGGTGGAAGAGTTAATGTAGGTTATAGCTCAGAAGTGAGGCTATGGGACATTATTTGTATTTTGTTTTTTAATTAGTGTATTGTGACCCTTAAGATGTACAGGCTTTTTTTTTTTTTTTTTTTTTTGATCGGGAAGAAAAGCAGCTCTCTTTAAAAAGTTTATTGCAAAGTAAATGGCTAAAATGGAGCTGCAGTTACTTGAAAGAGACAAATATACATTCATTATTTCCTGAGTATGTTGTTTTTACGGGAAAGCAAAGGAAGCAATGGCTGGGTGTCATTAAGGAGTAGCTCGTGGAAAGCGGTGAAATGAGCAATGAGACTTGTAAAGTGTCATGAAAACTGAAACACCAGGGTACAAAGTACTGCTTATCCTCCCAGATATGGATACCATATGGCAACATGAAGGGAAATAGAGAGTAGGAGACAAGAATCCTATTATTCTCACACTTTCATTTGCTTGCTATTTGCTTTGGGCAAATGACTAAAGTTGGGCCTGAACCTTCTTCTGGCACAGTATTTATTGACAAGACACCTGCCTTCCCTCTCAGATTCCTTGAAGTTTCTTTGGTGTAATTCCAGCTTTGGCACTTCTGATTATAAATTTATTGTTGTTTTTCCTATAGAGTTGAAATAATCTCTTATTGACTGTTCCTAAGTTAAAATCTATATTAATTTTCTGGTAGGATATCCCTTTCTTCTCTTTCAGCATTTCACTTATTTTCCTTAAGAAAGACAATGTGTTGTGGTGGGTTCTTGCTATCCTTGAAATCTCTGCCTCTTCCTTTTTTTCTTTATCTCCAGGTCGCTATTTCTGCACAACTTTCTGCATCTCTCTTTTATGTATCTTTGGAATAAAATGGGCTGATTGGGAGTGGTTGGAAAGATGTGGAAAGGGTTTAACTTCTGGAAAGATAGTTGTGTGATGCATGTACCTTTGGGATGGCACAGAGGAGAGGAGTTTTTATCAGCTCTCCGGAGGCTGACACAGCTCTGGGAAAATTCTGTCACCTCCTCCCTCACCCATTTTCTCCTTTCCACCTCCTGAGTACACACCTGTCTACCACCCAGTATTTGCTTCGTTTATAACAGTTTCACAGCAGTTTCATATTTCTCTGAAATTAACAGAACTTCTTTAAATATTGTTAGACTAAGTCCTACTAATATACAGTACAGTTATCTTCACTGTAAGAGTTGCTTAAAATGACAATTCTGACAAGTTTCACCTTTGCTCTTCTGACTTTGTGTCTGTCAAACTATAATTGAGAATTTCTGATGATGTCCCCCAAAGTTAATGGCTGGTAGACAAAACCAAAGCCAAAAGCCTTGCAAGACCAGGGAAAGCATGCTTGCCCACTCTTTAATGTTGTGTAGACAGAAACTTTCACCTATTTTGCCTCATACCATCTGGGGGGATCATTGATGTATTTGGCTTTGCCTTCACCCAGGGCTGTGGGAATGAGCAGCTGTTTGACTGTGTTGCAGCAAGAAAATGTGACTTTAAGAGCAGGTTCTTTTGTCATGGCAATGGGTGCTATGTCAAGAAAGAACAAGAAAAGCTGCTCAGAAAGGTTGTATGGGAGGTCAAGAAAATTGTGCAAAACTCAACAGATGTTACAAAGGGAGCCCCTGATATCTAAGGTTTATGCTTTTTTTGTTGTAATTCTGAAAATGAAGGCTTCGTGTGTCATATCAGACTGTTGTGGGCATGAAGTGGTGAAGTTACAGATAATAAATTACTACTCTTTCTCCTGAAGCTATATAACCTAATTCTCCTAATTTTAACACCACAAGGAAATGCAGTTTAGTGCTTCTCTATGCTTTGGAGTTTAGTGCAAATGTTTGAACTTTCCTGTGGTCTAGGAAAGCTGGCATTTTAAGAAGTATTTCATAGTTGCATAGGTTACCATTACAGTATTATAATGACTTTGCAGTGCTTTGTTCAATAGAACACTAGCCCATTTGTGGGGGAAAAATGTCCAAAGGACATCCTAACTTCTGTTCTCTGCAGAAGTGTTTGATATGACACAGCATTAAGGGATAGAATCAACCCCATACATTCTCAATTTCAGAAAGAGGGGGGAAAAAACTGAAATACGAAGCTATTCCCACTAGAAATGTTGTAAATCTTACAAAATATATAAGCTTTCCTCTTGAACATACATCAAAGGCATAAAACTTGGGAGATTAAAATATGTTTTTAATCTTAGTTTGATGAGCAAAACTTTCACTGTAATATTTATTATGAGAGGCTCTACTTGTGTTGCCTCTTCCCTTTGTTCTGTTTATATATGACTTCCTTTCTTCCAAAAATGTAGGAAGTATCGTTTTCACAAAGCTGAAGGATATTGCAATGGTTTGTTCATTTAAGCTGAATTGCAGGCCCACGTGGCAGACACAAACTTTTCTTTTATTGTCCTGGGTCCCAGAGGACAAGCAATGCTTTCTGATGGCTTCCCATGAATGCCTTTCATTTGTGGAGGAGTTTCAGTGGCTTATGCTGACTGTACAAAGATCAAACAGGCAGGAAAATTGTGGTTTTATGAAACTTAGCCAAGATCTTTGTTATTTTCTCAGAAGCTTTTCCTCTCTAACCCTATTTTTAAGGACAATATTAGGACAATTAGTTTTAGCAACTGTAGGGAAAAAAAGATTGTTCTATGATTTTCTCTTTAAAATTTAAGTATTTTCTTGGTTATTAGAAAATTTGTAGACACGTTTAAAGAAACTACTGACCATAATTACATTCTGTCTTTATTGCATTTGGAATCAATGGTATCCAAAATTAAGCTTAAAAAAATGTTGTGGCTGTTTGGTCCTGCAATTTGATCTATTTTGGGCCACTGCGCCTGCCGAGTTTTGCTGAAATCACTCAGTTGGGGTTTTTTTTTGCCTGGGTACAAAGGTCTGTCAAACAGATTTGATTGTGATTTGACCTGTCAAAGTCTCATTTGTTTCAAGAACAGTGTTTTTTCTCTCAACAGGTTCTCTTAGCATTCATTACAGAGATTTCCTTTTTGCTCAGCTGTTGGCAAGCTTAAGTATTGGAAAGAGATGTGCAGACCACAACGTCTTTTTAACTGCAGCAATGGCATGTTTTGCCAGCAATACATAATTTTCACTGTGTTACTCATATAAAACCTCATGTTTTTCATACAAATTCAGTTTTTGTTGAAGGATTACTTTAATAAAACTAAAATGTCCTAAGTTTCTGAAGTGAAACCTGTAGCATCTTTAGGGGTCAGCCGTAGCTGTAACTTGAACAGCTGTACAACATGCATCCTAGATTGTTTTTAATTGTCTTCCCTTTCTCTAACAGCAGTAATTCTTGTTTATATTGTCAAGAACCTTTCCACCGAGCACAAGAGCACCATACTTTAAGGTCACATGCTTAACCCCACTACGGGGTTACAATGTAAATGGGCCCCCTTTGTTTTCATTAATGTGTGAGGGGTGGGTGCAAGGCAAGGCTGTTCACAAGGCTTAAATAACTTATTGTAAAAGTGTCCTAAAGAAAGCATATTTTGTCTCCATACCACAGTTGTTTAGCATTACTCTTGTGCATCCAACCGACAGCCAGTTTGGCAATGGATTTTGTGTGCCATTTTGTTCTTTTGACCTGTGATACTTTTTTTTTCTTTTCTCTTTTTTTTTTAACCGAGCTAATGGATTCACCTCAAATAATACAAAATGAAGAAGCTTTTGCTCCTTCTGTTCCTGATAGCCTGAAAAGTAGTAAACAAAGCTGGAACTGCTCTTTTCCACCCCAAACCCTTTACATAACAATTTGCCAGCTACTGTTTCTGTGTTGATGAATAGGTTTAAAATTAAGACTTTCTAAAAATGTCAAATAGTATTCTCAGTGCTTTTAATCAGTTAAAAATTAACAAAGTGTTGCCTTTTGAAATGGCTTGAGGAGTTTGAAGTTTTTTCCTACCTTTCACCAATGAAATATATCGAAAGAAGGAAGAAATATATCGAAATATTACAGGTTGTTTTGATTATCTACAATTTGCCCTGAGACCCAGGATTTCACATGATTTCAAACCCAGTGATGATGGTAATTTTTGGCTGTCACTTTTAGTTGGTTTTTTAGGCCAAAATAACTTCCAAAAAGTTGAAGTCATGCTTTTAATTGTTGAACAGGGTCATAAATGGAGCCATTTGGGGGGGGATATCTCACTTTTTTCTCAGGATGTAAACTCTTCCATATGAACTTAAGTTCATAGTATTTGGTTGTTCTGTTTTAAATGGAAACCCTATAAGAAGTTTTCACAAATGTTTCTTAAAATACTCCTTTTCCTCCTAATGACTGCTATGCTCTTGTGCTTTTGGCAGAGACATTTTGTCTTGGGTTTTAATTTTCTTACAGTTCATCTCTAGCAAGAGCAACTTAATGAATCTACTGATCTCTCTAGTATGGCAATAACTGATTTGACTAGTTGTAAACAGGATGAAATCTGGCAACCTTAAAATATTATGTAGAGCTCAAGAACATAGTAGTATTTTGATATTTAAGGAGTTCTTTTAATAAATATTTAAGAAAAATTTTCTTGAAACAAAAAGAAAAGTATAGCATTTAAGATGGCAGTAAATATGAGTCTTTGAACATGCAGTCTTGACAGAGTTGCTGTTGAACAGGAAAAAAATAGTCAATATTGTTAAAAAGCAGTCCATATCCTAATGAAAATGTTTTAGCTTTTTTTTTCCTAGAGGAATGTAGTTATTCCTGAAGATTGATTTGGTACACATAAAAAGATTGCATAATGACATCCTAAATAAAAAATTAAAGAGCGGAAAAAAAATAAAGAACACCGACTCCGGAATTCAAATGCTGGGCAGAGACACCAGTCTATCAAATGACATGTTTTCCTCTTTAGGAAGAGAAATATTTTTTATTAATAACTTTATTAATTTAACATTAATAGTTCAGGTGATTGTTTGCCTAGGCTGTACCTCTAGCGTGTGCTCTGAAGTGTGGTTTGCCCTGTAGCTCATGGTAAAGCAGAAGGTGAAGCAGGCAGACAGTGACAGAACATGGAGATTTTTAGAGCTCTGGCACAGCTTGTCATGATGGATTTTAACGGTGGAGGATTTTGTATGAGAGAACACAGGTCAAAGCCTTCTCCACAAACTGCTATTTTTCATTTTTTGCAGCAGCCCAGGAGACACAAAAGCTTTTTTGGGCTGGTGGAGAACATGTCCTTTGTGGCATGTCCTCAGTACATGTCTGTTAAGGATGCTCAGGCAGTTTGTGTTGATGCATCCTTGACATTGCTTTTTTAGCAGTGGATTAAGGGTTCCTGCTGGAAGAGTGCAGAGGTGATTAGGCAGCCACCTTTGACCTCTCTCTTAAGTTGGACTTTGCAGCTGAACTTGAGAACCCATATCTTGTTTCACGTGCCTGTAGAAGGAAGAGTTGGTGAGTGCTGAGGCAGGAGCTGGGAATGTTGTGGTGCAGGGTAACAGAATGCGCTGTTAAGGAGTGCCTGAGCTGTAACAGCATTGTCTGTTTTCCAAATTATATTGTTATAATTTGTGAGCACATCATGCAAATGTCAACTCTGTTGAGTTGCCAGAATCTGCAGCATGTGATTTTTGTTTCAGAGAGAAATCAGTGTGCATAGGTTTGTGTATGTTTGATCTGGTGATCACACTGTTTGTCTTCTTTGTTTGGCACATGAATCAGGTTACTAAAGTTTATTTTCCCTGATTGAATGCTGTCATATTAATGAAAATTGTCTGCATAATTTATTTTTGATGTAGTGAAATTTTCAAATAGTTGGGCATTCAATCTTATTCTTCAGTGATGTTTTACTGGAACACAGCTCAATCAGACTAATCAATAGCTGCCTTCAGTTGGCATTAACAGCCTTATCAAGTGTAGCTTTTGCAGATACACTGCATTCAGAAGAGAGATAAATAGCAATATATGTTAGTGAGCTCCTGGCAGAATGGAAGTTGGCAGCTGAGGATGAGAACCTCAGTGGGAGTTGATGTGTCCTTGGAAGGGGTGAGGTGTGCCTGAGTGTTCCTTGGGTTCATGCTCCAGATCCATGCTGCTGCCCTGAAATTAACTGGAATGTGATTAAACAGTAACTCTGGGTGTTTGGTATCCTGGTGTGAATACAATACAGCAAACATAGGTTTACACGTATAAGATTAGATGGAGTTTTAATATTCTTTAGTTTAGGAGGACCTGTGGTTTGTGTATTTTTTTTATTTTCTTAATTCTGGAAAATAAAAGTGTAGTTTTCTTTTGAGCCTACAGGATGTAAAGTTTGATCTAACTTATTAACTATAGTTCAACATTGTAATTTTGCAATTATCTTTTTTCTTGTAACATTTGTGTTGTCTTTATGTACTAGTAAGATATAATCCCCTTTATAACTTGTAATAGAAAATTAGTGTCCATATATAAGGGGCATATATATATATTACAGGTTTATGTAGTTTTATGCTCTAATTAGTCAGAATGACATGTGCAAAACTTTATTCATGAACATGCTCTGAATGCAAGAGAATTAAGAGTAAGTACTTGCCTTGCTCTTTCAGGAGGAATCTCTATTTAGTGTGAGTACTGAATTCAAACTAGTGATGGTACATATTTTGGGCAACTGTTTGAAGTAAGTTAAGTCAGTAGACTTTTCTGTTTGCTCTCCTTTGTCAGCTCCACCATTTTTAAAATTTGGTAGTACATTGCATTGGTTGTACATTTTACACTGCACATAATCAGCATTTTCATGGCCTGGACGTGAAGTACCTAGGCCATGGTTTGATGTCAAATATAGTTATGGGCTGTAACTAAACTGGAGGAGAATGGGGCACTGAAATCAGCCTAGTTTTCTGTTGAGGAATGAGGATCATAGCTTCCAAAAAAGTGTATTTCCTAATGCTGTTGTCATCAACTACTAGCAATGTCTGGTGTTGTTCTCCTTGCTGCTTGGCCATGTCATATTCCCCATACATTAAATACATGCAGTGTAGCAGGCTCTGGTTTTGTTTTATTTCCTGTGTTCTTCCCAGCAGTGTGCTCTCAGTTCTCTTTCTGTCTGTTTTGCCATGACAGCTGGTATCACTACTGCACTTAAATGATTATGAATTTTAAATCTTCACAATGGTGTGCTGTGGTGCCACTGGGGGTAATGAAGTTGTTACTTGAGCCAAGTGTGACAAAACCTCATTTTTGAAAAAGCATGGTGAGAATCCCATTCTCACAGGGATATGCACAGACCTGGTGCCTTTAGTGCTGTGAGGATGGTATTGAACCCCTTATGTCGTTTGAAGATATGATTCAGCTGTATGTGGTTATCTTGCATATGTACTAAATTGCTATTCTGCTGTGGCATGTGTCTTAGACAAAGCATGCCCACAGGCACTTCTGGACATGTGGCTTGCTGTTACATTTGATTGTGGCTTGCAGCTTCTTCATTCTGCAGTGTTTAACCCATTCTGTAACTTGACTTTCTGTTTTAAATTATTTTAATAAAACTAATGACACTGGAAATACACTTCAAATTTCTGCACCACTATATTTTAGACAGTGTGTTAAAAGGTATTGTGACTAAGGCAGTAAGTAGCTTGATGGCAACAGGTAGTGGCTTCAGTGATGGGAGGAAAATGCTATATTCTAGGCTTTTCCATACTAAATAGATATTGAGATGGGCTGTTCAAGAAAATCAGTAATGTGACATATAATTAAACACTAAAAAATAAAAATATAATCATGATTTCAGACACTAGCATTCACTGCTCTCCATTTATCTTTGTAGCTTGTGTGTGTTTAAAATTGTTTTTGGTGACTATTACTGTTACCTTTAGAGATTCCAGTTTGCATTTTGAGTCCTACAAAGAGCACAGATTTAGTTCAGAGATTTTGGTAGAAGTTTGCATCGATAAATACTTTAAAAGAAGCTGGTACGTGGTTTAGAGTATTAGGGCTTCAGTATAAATTAGATGAGTCAAAGCAATGCCTCACGTCTTGAATTATTTCATTAGAATCAGTAAAATTATATGAGGATTTAATTTGAACTACAGTTCATTTCAGTGCCTGTGAGATAGTATTACCTACTTCTGGCTTTGAAGCCCATCATATTTTCCTCTCATCTCTCCTCCACCCCAAATTATTCATAATAGTTGATGATGTTAATTTTGAGATGCTAAGAAAATTACTGGGTACTCTTTTGAGTTCTTCTGAATGCATAAAATAATTTGTTGTATAATTCTTCAGCGCTTATTAGTACTGCACATAATTGTTGATGATGAAAATTCAGAGTGCTGGCTGAGTGAGCATGTGCAGGTTGTACTCAGTGTGATTCAGCACTGCAAAATCTAAGCTGTCCAGAGTGCAGATTAGCCAAGTGAGTCTTGTAGTGCATCTTAGCTCAACTGATTTCAGCAATAGCAGATAATCACTGAAGCATACACTGCTGTGCAGTCCTTCAGAACTCAAGTGTTTGGTGTAGCTACTGTTTGCATGTGACCAAGATGGAAAAAGGGAGGTGTATACAAAGGAGTGAATTATAACAAAGAACACTTTCTGCTTCAGTTCTTGTTCAGAAAACATATGTTCAACCATGCAGGCAACAGTTGGGGTAAAGACACTGTAGGTTTGGAAACAAAAGGCGTGTTCTTTTCTTGCATTCACAATGTTCTCAAACATATTCACTTGTTAGGGACTGGCCTGTCAGCTGGATCTTCTTGCAAGTGTGATTTCTTTTTCCTGACTTCTTTCAAAAGCTTTTTCCCCGCAATGTTTTACACTTCATATAATCCACTATGCATGCTAGGCCTGCCTAGTCTTTGTGCTATTGATGATTCAGAGGTGGAGGGGCCATGCTCTGGGAGAATGTGGCTGTAGGGTAACCTTTCAGTCACCCATACATCTGAAGATGCTAAGCCACTCTTATTCCAAGTATCTTAAGTGGTTTGGTTGCTCTTCCATGGTGAAGATATAAGCCACCATGGTGAGGTGGCTTATACTTCACCTTTCGAACACTGCCAAACCAATTAATGCAGCAAAAATACTTGAAAGTGTTGATCTTTTTACATTTTTTAGTTTGTAACTACATATTGAAAATCTCACAGAGACTCATCATAACTGCTTAAATCATCCAGTAAAAATAATTTTTTTTTTCTCTCAATTGGAAATTCATTCAGTTGTGGCATGCCAGAGTAACCAAAAATTACTTGGGCATTACTTCTGTTTGGATTCCTTTTTCCTAAATATACGGTTCAGGACCCTGGTATAAATATTCTTATATAGGCATAAAAGTATTGCTTGTTTCCAAATTAGCTCAACCTGGTTTAATTTATGACTTTTAAACTCATATAGCTAGAAAATGTACTGCTTTAGCTCCACAGGTATAGATAAATGGAACAACTTTCTAGTGCAGACAAAACCTGCAGTTTCTTTGGAAATGTCGAAGTGATCTACTCGCTGTAGGTTTTTCTAGGTCAAACTACTCATCTATCAAGTCAGGTATTCATCCTTTGTTGTCAGCAGTGAATACCTCAAAGCCAGGCAGGGCTGCCTACATTTTAATGCATGTCGACTTGTATACAGAGCTTAAGCATATGTCTGACTTTAAGCATTCTGCTCTATAATTGGGTTATGTACATGTTTAGTTTTGATGTGCACCACTGAATATAATGGTAGGGGAGAATGTATAATCTTTGTGGCGATGGTTTCACACCAGCAACTGGAGTTTCCATTCCTTTTATGCTACAGAAATGACGTTTCTTTTGTAAAATTCTCTATTCTTTATATTTTATTTAAAACCACACGTAAGGTTTGTCTTAAACCCCGTGATGTTATGTTGAAAGTTCTCAATCAATAACCAGAACAGTTAGGGAGTTTTGTGTTGGCTTGCAGATTATTCATGTGTTTTGTTGGAGTATTAATAGTGTTATCTGAATTCTCAGCCTGGGAAATTACCACTGATGAATGTCCAATGATTAGAATTTCCCATATAAGACGCTTCAGACCATGAGGATTATTTACTCAACTAGAAAATCCTTTAGACAAGAAAACTCCATGTAAATATTTTCTATTGGAAGGTGCCAGCAAATGCATCCTTGCCAACGTACGTCAAAACTGCCAGAAGATCTGTGAGGATGGGGATTAACTTTTTAGCACTGTCATCCTAAGAGCTTTGACAGGGAAACATTATTTAAATGTTTTTTCTTTGACTGCATATGACTGAAAAGATGTTAACAGTAGATAAAACTAATATAGAGCAGTTAATGATACTGACATATATTCCAAGTCTGCACCTTTTTCTTTTCTTGAGGTCTATGTCAGAAATCCTTTAGAATGCTACAGCTTTAAAATAAATTGTCCTTCCTTCTCAAATGAAATTTGATGATTTGTCTCCAGTCTGATAAAAGAAAGCACATGCTAGTATATTGTTTCTTTTGAGGAATTTTTTGTTTTGTTTTATAGGCTCCTTAAAAATAAATTGTTTTAGATGTTGCAGTGACTTCTCTGAATCTCAGAAAGAAAATAGTTAATAATAATTTATTTTCTTTCAGTTCCTATGAGCCTATCTTCATTGCACAGTTTGCATATAACAGCTAGTAAGAGTAGAATGTACTGAACCTTAAACAAATCCATTAGGATCACCATGGCAAGAAACTGGGAAAATGGCAGGAAAAACGAACAATGATTTTGTAAACCCTCCAAAGGTCAGAAAAAGGCTTTCAGTAAGTATGCAGAGGCTAGAAATCAAATCCCATTTCCTATCATAAGAAACCAGTTGTTGTAGCAGCAGTGGTTAATGTACTGTATGTGAAAGATTTAAGACTAGTTGGAAAGCTTTGCTTCTGTTTTATTAGGCTGCTATTGAAAAGCCAACAGCATAACTTCAACTAGGTGCTTTGAGATTTCTTAATGGGCTGTCAAGGGCAAGACACCAGGTCTGTGCTATACTAGCTCTTTCCTGTACATTAAAACAACAGGGGCCAAATGATCATATACAGAAGTATGAATTACTTGATGCTTTCTCTGTTCCATATGGTCAGCCATGTCTTTGGCAATTAATCATGTACAGAATCAGTTGAGTGCTCTCTGAAGCATTGAAGTCAACATTTAGTTGTACCTGTGCCAGTGGGGGCAGTGGGGGTTGCGAGTGTAAAATAGCAGGATGAGGAGCTGCTGGCGCCGAAGCCAGAGCAGCTGGCTTCTATAAACAACACTTTTTTCCTCTTTACCTTTTTTTTTTTTTTAACTTTCTTTGACAAACATGACTCATTTTTCAATATCATCCAGAACATGAGGGTTGCTGAGTGAAACTGTGATATCTGGCATAGTGAATTAATAAACAAAAGGCAGAGAATTGGGTTTAATGTGCCCAAATTACCGGGTGATAACTTAAACCATGCTGGCTGTTTCCATTGTATCAATGAACATGGGCACATTTGCTCGTATTTTAAGTAGAAATTTTAAAAGTAGGGAAGAAATGAGCAGGGTTTTGTAATCAATTACTAGCTTTTTTTACACGGAGGAGTTACAACATGTTAAATTAACGTGGCCTAATAGATTTCAGGTTCTTTTTCCCTCCCCTCTAAAAGGGACCATGTTCTAGTTTCATAGAATTTCATCAGGAAACTTCTTTCACTGAAAGCAAATAAAATGAGAAAAATAATAGGGAAAATACAGAATAACATTTTAGCCCTGTTTACAGATTTTTTCCTTTTTTTCCCTTTCTGTATTAGTTATAATTTTTTTAGAGATGAGTGCTATGTTAAAGTACAAGTGGTTGGTAAAGATTCAGAACTTTATCCTATTTAAACTGGTGGTGAGTAAATTAAATCTTAACTTGGAGTGAAAAATCTGATTTGTTGACCCAACAAAGTAAGACCAAGAGGCAAACTGTCCCAAGTGACACTTTAGTTCAGACTGAAGGCTAATTTGTTTGACAGAACACTAAGCTTCATGTCTCCAGTCATACAGTGTTTCTAACCTTACGTCTGACTCCTCATGAGGTCTGTATTGAAGGAAGGAAAAAATCTAGCTTTATAAGATTGAAAATGTACCAGTGTGGGGTTTGGAGTGTTTAGATGTTGGTTTTTCTTGCTTGTCTGTAGGCATGTTGTGATATTCACCCAGGACACACAGTTTAGCAGGCTAGTGGCCTATGGATGTTAAAACAGAGTTTCTTCTGCTGCATATCTAAGGAAAAATATTGTAAACCCATTACAATACCTAGATTGGCTTTGTTATCTAATTTTGTGTGTATATCCTGGGTGAACAGAAAGACTTGGTTATAACAGCTTCTATTCAGTCCTCTGGCACTGATATAGGTTGTCGGTGATAATGAGAGAAATAGGGTGTAGGTCTCTTGAAATCTGATCTTAGAACCTTCCTTTCTTACATAGCCAGAGAAGATGCTCTGATGGCTCTTGCCTGATATGCCTAAGTTTAGTTCTGTTGCTGTACCAGGAAGAAGGCAAAGAGTACAGTTTCCTAAATACTATGTTTAATGTAAAAGGCTGGAGTTGCTGCTGATACATGTGTACATACATACACATATGTGTGTGTGTGTACATAGCTTTAGGCTTTTTGAGAGGTGAGTTGTGTGTTTTTATTACTTGTGCCATTTGGGTTTTACAAGGAAAGCCCTAAATACACTAATAGATCTGTAAGGAGAATTGGGTAAGATTTACTGAAAATAGTGGTAGTATTGCTTATTAAAGAGGTATGCTGGCCAATGAGACAAGGAGTTGCTTCCCACAAGTGATAAGCAATTTGTGTAATCTCCTTGCTTAGGTTGTCCAGGATATGTTTTTTGACAGCTCAGGAAGCAGAAGAAAGAAAGTTTCACCAGTTTGTAAACATTACCACCCTCAAGAATCTCTGTGAACACAAGGATGAGATAAGACAGGCTGTAGGGCTGGTTGCATTGTTTATTTATTCTACTGTCCTGCAGTCCCAAGTGTGCTGAAAACCCCTGAGTCAGTGCTGAGTCCAGTTCAGAATTGTGAAGGCTTCACTCAGCATTGGGCAAAGGGGGCCTCTGCAGGCAATTATCTGTCATTAAAAGAATTGAGACACAAGATCAGATTTTCTTTGATGGGATGTGCAACTGCAGTGATGTTCAAAAGAAGGTCATTCCTGCTCTTTGGAGCAGGGGTTGTATCAGCCGGGTTTCTGATGGGTTTTTATCAGTGTTGATGTGAGGAAATGGCTTTCCCAGCTGATAACATCTTTGACCGAGTTTCTTGAACCCTTGACCTTTATCAGTTGAAGTATATATTGAATCCCCTTGTAAAAAATAAACCCAAAACCAAGTTACATGGAAAAGACAACTTTCAAAGGAACATGCTTTATAATATTATTTACCCAGAATGCTACTTTATTTGTTACAATTCAAGATTTTTATTGCCATTATAAGAATAGCAAGTTATTAAGAAATGCCTCTATAAAAGCTACACATCAAGCCCTGCACTGGCATTCCAGGTGACCTTACTGCCCTTTCAGCACTGTTAGAAAACAAGTAAATCAGTTAAATTGCTATGTATTGTTGTTGTATGTTGCTTAATAATACTATTTCACCCTCCAGGTAGCTGTGACTGTACTCACAGGGCTCAATAAAGAAGCGTTTATGATGTCAGTGTCAAGCTATGTGTTTGACTTGAGCCATGTACATCACCACATAAATGAAAGGTGTTAACAGAAGGCTGGAACAATATAATTATATTCTCAGGAAAAAATAAATTATGTTCAGTTTCTGGAATTATGATGTTTCTGTAGGTGGAGGGGACTTTACTTAATGAAACTCGGGACCAAACTTGCAATTTGACCAGGTCAACAGAATTCATACCATATCACATACAGTGTGACTGTGAATACTTGGAGAAGTGATCACCCATCTCTGACTGATAATACTCCATTGACGTAATCTTTTCATCAGATTTTAACTGAAAATTCTGTAGGACCTCCCAGTTTTCCATGCTCTGCACTTTGTAAATAACTTATTTAGGAGATCTTGATGTTTGTTGCAGCAAATAACTGTACTTTTAACTTTGTGAGGCATGGCATCATTAAACTTGGGACTTTGCTGAAGTTTTGGGGAGAAGCAGACATCTCACCATCACCAGTGGATTTTCCTGTCCCTCTGTGAATCAAATGGCCATCCAAACATGTTGAAAGGCAAATCTTGGTGGACTGTGGCCTTGCTGTATGGCTACAGTCTGATCATCCTATAATACAGGGGTAAACTCTGGTTGTAGCTCTCTTTCAAGTCATGTATGTGATAAATATAAAAGGTAAAGCCTTAGTAGGTGTATTTATTGTGAATGACAAGGAGTGTTAATTTTCACTCCAAAAATTTCTTTAATTTTCCATTAAAGAAAGTACATTAGCTCATGTGAGTGTGTTTCACTTGCTGAAGTCCTCTATCAAATCCTGCTTCAAACTGTGCTGCTGATGGAATTGAGGCTCTAAGGTCAGGATTGTTGAAGTTGGCGGATATTGGAGCTTGTGGAAAAGATGTTGTAGGTCAGTGCAAGGGAAACCCATGTCATGGAATCCTTATCTGAAAATGCTCTCTGGCTTTTTGTTTGCTTTGTAATGTCAAAGCAGGGTCAAGAATGTGATCTGTACAGGCAGTTTTGAACATTTGGGGTTTTTACAAGAAAATGTTCTTTTTGATGTTTAAGTCCCATATGATGGGCTGATGCCTTTTGGTAGGCCAACTGGTAGAGCTGGGAGGTGGGGAGAAAGATGCTTTTTGTTCTTCACTTGTGATGCTGGTGCAATAAAATTATTTTCTGTCTCTGTGAACCCTCATGCTTCTCTCTTGGAATGACCATAGCAGTAACATTGCTACTCCTACTTTACATAGCTTAAGAAATGTATTATCTGTGTGTTATCGTTTCTTGTGGAAAAAAACCAAAAACTTGCCGGAAAGAAGATAGATCTCTGTTTTCACAAACTGGAGATAATAACAATTTCTCTCACAGAATTCCCAGAGGAATTTTAGTTAGGGAGGACAGAATGTAATGGGTATGTTATGTTGAGGAGGAGGCAAAATGCCATGTGTTTTGTTACATTGTTCCAATGAGGCAGGTTGTGCTGGGAATAGGAATTGCAGCTCTTGGTTTTGTCTGGTTGTGTTTTCAAACTCACATGCACAACTTCTCAGGTCAGAAACTTTTTTTTTTTTTTGCCTCCTTTTCTGTGGAAAGAAAACAGGTTTGTGCAAGAATTCCATCTGTTCTGTCATCCTTCCCAAAAACATTTAGATGCTTTGATACATTTGCAGAACATGTGACTGGAGGTTAGAATATAAAAAAAATAATTCCATGTCTCTTGGAGGCTGGTTAAGGTGAAAAAGGCAACATAACATCTTCACTTCAGGAAAAGACTCTTAGTCTCTGCCATGGAGGCACTTCTGCACATGGAGGAGCACCTGGGCACTGGTGGATATAGGACTGGCTGGTAGCTGAGCATCAACCATTTCCTTCCCAGCTGGGCAGACATGGGGAAGTGCAGGGAAAGAAGAGGAACAATGGTGCAGGAGTGAGTAGGAAAAGATGGAGTGAGGGAGCTGGAGTTAGCTTGGTGGGAGGATGAAGGGTGATAAGAACATCCCCAGTTCTCTTTCATCAGCATTAACTGTCAGCACAGTGTTTGGGAAGGCCAGTAGCGCTTGATCTGCAGAGACTGAGGGCCATCTTGCTTCACAGATTATTTAAATCCATTGCCTGTATGTATGTATATTTTTGAGCAGTTTTTTAATTTATTCCATATACGAAAAGACTTTATTACTTGTTTATTTGAAGTATTTAATGATAAAGAGAACATGTGGACATCAGCAGAAATTCCATTCAGCGCATATAGTACAAACAGGTATTTTCTTCAACAGCTTTACCAAGGAGCAAAGGGGAGGGTGAAGTCCCCCAAACAAATGCTACATTGAGGAAAATACTTCTGATATTTGATACAAGATAATATTTAGAAAATAACTATGCCTCAAGAAAAAATGTGGGCTAGAATGCAGAGTGTCTTAGTGTGATACTTAAGGCAATGAGATTTTAAGGTTTACCTTATGTGCCATGTATATTGATTAAATACCAAATATATGGTGGCCATTTCTAACCATCATTTACTGTATTGATTTGTCAGCAGTGGAACTGTAATAAAAAAAGCTATTGATTTACTGTCCTTATTTGCTTATGGGCTTTTTATTAATTTTACACATTGTTTCCTATTTCTAGATTATAATTTTTATGTGTTTCCTCCCTTTAAGACAAGTCTGGTCCTCTCTGAGGTGAGAAAAGAGCAACAAATTGAGGAACAAAGGAATGAAACCATCAGCTGCTTCCTGCTCCTGCTTAAGGAGAGACAAAAGCTGCGTAAAGAATGGACAGCAAGGTGAGAAGTACTCCTATAAATCCCCTTCAGTGGGGAAAAGTGACTTTAAAAAAAATTTAAATTTTCATTGTTGACACAGTAATTCCTTGAATGGGATAGTCCATGTTTCTGTGGGGTAGACTGCTCTGTTACTAGTACAGTACAGGCTACTGCTAACCTGCTAACAGCTTGGTAGGCAGCACTCAGATCTGAGGAGTGGTACCACCTAAAATGCCCACAGGTTTTCCACCTATTTCTGACAATATGAGCCATGCTCTTTGCTGGAATGCTCTGCTAAAACTGCACTTCTTGGCTCGTGCCACTCCCATTTCCCTGTGGTGTCCTGCTGGAGTTACTGGATGGTGTTGGGTGAGATGGGCACACGTGTACGAAGGGCTGGCGCTCGTGTCCTGGGGCTGTTCTACTGTACCCGAGTCCTTAAGGAGAGCTCACTGCCATGGACCAGGAGGTGCTATCAGCAGTGTCTAAAAATTGTTCATGTTTGTGTTTGGGAAGGTTTGTGTTGCTGGAATGTAATCAGCTGAATGCATTTCAGAGGCACCAGCTATGCCATACTTTTAGTTTGTTCAGAAACAGGTGAATGAAAGAGAATTTCCACCATGTTCCACCTTGTCCTTCTCTTAGGCTGCTAAATGAGTTGATGTTCACACCAATGTCTAAAAGCTATAAGTTAATACTAATTTTGTAATCTCTTCTTTTTTTATTTGATATTTATATAAAATATCTAGCAGTCTATGAAATTTTTCTGCCAAATATACCGCTTTTATTTAAAACCAGTTGTTCCTTACTTACAATTAAATACAGGTTTTAGTCAAAAGTATTTTTAAATCAGATTTTTGTTAATTAAATTTAGCATTTAACTGGCATGATTTTTTTACCTGCACTAATTAAAGTCAGGGGACATCTCTTGTATTTTGCTGGTGTAGTTCCTGAAGACTCTGAGATTGCTTTTAAAATGTTACCTGTAGATTTTGGGCCTGACACTTGGGTATCTTTTCTGCTCCAAATAATTACAGCAAATGAAGCTGAAACATTTTAGAAACATTAGATAAAAATTGAACATAATTACACATAATAATTTTACAAATGATATGTTGGGCTTAATAAGCTTGTGTTCCAGTGAGTATGGAATGTGTGCTACTTTTTTAAGATTTCAGAGTAAGCTGGCTCTAAAATATTTTCCGTATTATCGTGTAGGATTTACGTTTTACTTCTTGAACAATTTAAGGGATTTTTTTTATGGTGGCTTTGTTGGGTTTTTTATAATTTGTTTTTGTCAATTGGTTGAGGGTTTTTTTGGGATTTTTTTTATTTTTGGGGGGATGTTAATTTGTTTTTTTGCCTCCTATCACCATGCTTACTAAATAATGCAAATGTTTTAGCTATGTTGGAAACAGAGGAAATCACTTAAAGCTTTTCCTTTCATTGGGACGAATGCATGTTTGTTATGAAAGAGAATAGAAAGCTTCTAATGAGTGGAATACCTTTTTAGAGTTCATTTTGTCTGACAGTGATTTCCTAATGCTCAGAGTCATCAGCAATCATGGCAGCAGTGAGTAATTGCCAAGAGCTGTGGGTTTCAGTGTGCCTGGCCCCACTTGCTGCTCACAGGGAGCTCTGGGGCTGGAGCCAGGGCTGCAGCTGGAGACGTAGCCCAGCCTCTGACACAGCAAAGCTGCAGCTCTTGGGGGTGGCAGAGGCACAAGCAGATGAAGTGCAGGCCTTCTTAAAACTAAACACCTGAGAGAAAATTTCAAGAGCGTTGTGCCTTGAAAGTTCCGAAAGAAAGTGTCCTTTGAGTATTAAATATCCATAATCCTTTTTCTTTCTATTTGATGTTTCCCATCCCAGTGACCTGTCTGGGAGTCTCATCCATATGATCTGCATAAAGAGGCTGTTACCATACACCTCACTTGGCTCCATCAAAGCCTCAGCTCGGTGTCTGGAATGAAGCACTGGCTGTGGCAGCCATGGAGCACACGGCGCTGAAAGTTATAAAACGTCCGCCGTGCTACGAGCAGGGCTGCCCATGTTTTAGAGATCAGGCTATTGTGTACTTTGGAATTACATGAGAAAAATGTGCTTGGACAGGAAATAATTAGCACTTGTCAAAGGGCAGGCAATAGGTTACAGTACTTTACTTTCAACAGGCTATCAGGGGATCAGCTAGATTAGATAATAGAATTTTTTTCCTGTGGAAGTTAAATACAGATGACTCTAATTACCTTACATTGTGCATTAGAGAGCAGATTATGAACAGTACAACTTCAAGAAATTTAGGTCAATGAAGGGAGGGCAGCTGGCAGAAAACTTCACTCTGCACTTGGTCTTTGTAGAGTTACGTAGTCATTCTGTTCTTTCCTGTGTTTTATTTGTGTCATTAACACCTGAAATAAAAAAAAACCAAAACAACAAACCCCCCGCCCAAAAAACCTAACAAAAAACCATGTTGGGAACTGGTAACACAAACTGACTGAACTTTTAGAAATTTATCCTTTGCCAGAGAAAGACATATGAACTCTTCTGGTATGTACCTACTCAGTTAAAGCACATTCTTGTGTTATTTACTTTAAGTTGTACCAGTGTTTCTGCCTATTAATGAGCTGAAGTGACTCTTTTTAAGATTTTATTTCAGCTCCACAGCCCAAAACTCATGGCAGTGTGCTTAGTGTTGCACTCACCATTCATAGACTTGTGATGCAAAGATGTCATCAGTATCTTAAGTATCTGAGCAGGTCTTCCAGGGATTCAAGTTGTTCTCTGAGTGGTAGTGATCCAAAATACTTCAGGTAGGACTCAGTGAATGTCCTCTGAGTGTTAACAGAAATGGTCCAGAGTTTCCAAAGCCCCAGATTTGTTTATACTGTGTGATAGTGCCTGATGGACAGGTTGTTATAGCTGTTAAAGAGCTGCTCTAGCCCTTTGAACTGACCCCTTCTTGACCTCTGCTTGCAGAAGGTCACTGTTCAGCTTATAAAGTGAGGGGAACCTCAGATTCTACTGTAATAAACACAGGGTGAAGGGAACAGCTGTGAATTTTGGACTGACCGTGCAAACTCGGATAGACTTTTTAGGGTCACTGTATGATAATGAAAATTGTTACCAAATTATATGGAAATTTACCAGCAATAGTGGGAAAGAGAGGGTGGAGTCTAATGCATTGGGTTTGATAAATGAAGTGTGAAGTTACCCATCTGGCTCTAGACAGCCCTCTTTTTCTCTACGAAAGGGAAACATTTAAAAATAACCATGGTACATCTAGAATCAATGACCCATACAGAGAGCTGGAATAGATCAAGATTTAATGGTGACTGTGGAAGAAATTATCATTTGAAAAGTGAGACAAAGGATGAGAAAGTACAGTTCAATATCTGCACCTGATTCATTTTTTAAAAAGGCTTTAATATTTTTCCCTGTTGATGATGTTATTGACATTTTTTATTTTCCTTTTTAACTGGAACCAGAAAAGTTGTTATATCACAAAGAAACAGGGGGAAAAGACAAAGTACTTGAATTTCAAGAGAGAATGTTGCACTTTTCTTGATCAGGAAGTGCCTGAGAGAGCTGGCCTATAGTTAAATAAAATTGTAGATCTTATTCTCCTAATAGAACTTGTATCATGTTATAATAGCATTGTCTTTAATGCTTGCATGACATACTGCACTTAATTGGTAGTAGGTTTTTGTTGTATTTTTCATAGACATACATTTACTACCAAACTAATTTGTCTTCAATAAATCAACAAGAGATTAATTTAAAGGGTAGTGTTTAACTGCATTGAAAATATTGAGTGCTAGGAAAAAAATATGGTTAGTTAAACCATTGCTAAAGTATAGGGTTTTCAAATGGAAAAATTGTATTAGTCCAAAATGTTTTTATTACAACACACACTCTGATTTCCCTCAGTGAAATTGTGCCATTTCTCTTAGGGGAAATTCAGCCAGATACTGGAAAATGTAAAGTTTTGGAGACAGACATAATGAAGTGGAAATTTTGATAAAATTATTTATGATCGTTGAATTTTCATAGTTGTGCTACTTATCCAAATTCTGAAATCTTAACTTCTCTCTAAATAATCATCTAATGACGAATTGACATAGTGAAAACAGAATAAACATTCAATAAATAATCTGTACAAAAGTAATCACAAAATTCTTCTGGTTCATGAGATAAACAGCAGAAAAGTGTTAATTGATTGTATCTTGTTAAAATCAATAACTTGATAATCTCTTTTTATGGGGTCATTCTATAACCCATAATATTTTGTAGGCTGGGTCACTGTATTTCTAGAACTTTTATATTCTTGCATTTTGCATGGCAGCGGAAAAAGAACCTCTTACTTGTGACAAATCATGTTAGTTTCAGGTTTCAAGTCAGATGTGAGCTATAATTCCTCAGCATTTTTTGCCTTTGTCAAACCCCTTCTTAGATCTCACAATTTTATATAACAATTTAAAGGTATGTATTTTTTTTCTAGTTACAAAAAGCACTTATACTGTAGAGGTAGTCTTAGCTCTCAACAGTGAAATCTGGATTTTTATGTCAATTTTTATATAGGAATATAAATTATAAGGACCTAGTAAGGAAATTGAGTCCTAATCTGGATGACACTCTTCAATTCTATAATAAGAAAAATGAAGAATCTTAGAGTGGAAGCCTAAAATAGTGTGAATGTTAAATAAGATATAAAGTGAAAGATTTTATATATTTTATTCTCTGTTTTGAAGAAAAAGTTCATTTTTTCTTCTTATGCCTAACTTGCTTATACCTTGGAATTTTAGCTCATAATTAAGGAGTAATTGAAGTGGATTTTACTCTTTTTAGCTCCAGTAGGAGAAAGGGAGGTTGATGCAAAGAGGGGCCGTGTTTCCTCTGTAGCAGAGGAAATGTTGATGGGTTGAGAAGTAAACATGGGCTTTGGCAAAACCAGAGCTTTTGTTTCCTTTCTGTCACAGGCTTTGTGCATTTTCAGGAACTCATGAATGCTATTTTTCAAATCAAATGTGATAATACCAGTTCAAAGACTGGTTGAAAATTGGAAATTTTTAACTCTCACACACCTGCCTGGATGATAAGTATGTGAAATAATGTGAACTCTTCAGAAAATCCTACAATAGGAGCTACACCAGTTCCCAAGATTTTGCATCCTACAGAGGTATTAAAGTGTGTCAGGCAGTGGGGGGAAGTATTTGTGTTGTTTAAGACTTGTGGTTGTTTCATGTAACATGAGAATGACAGAATTCTTTTTGTTTTCCATGTTGTGGAATCCAGTATCCATGTTTCTGATATTAGTAAGGATCTCAGTACATACAGCTGTATGATCTCCAGTGTGTTTTTGGGTAACAGTTGTCCCCCCTGGGCAATGGGTCTCAGTAAGTTAGCAATGAGCATACACCAAAATTCTCATTTACCATTTTGGAAATGACGGGGAGAAAAAGAGAAAATTATATTTGGATTCTTTGACATTGATAATTTAGATGTATGTGTGTAAATACTCCTTAGAAGAAGAAAATGAAACTGTTCAGCACCAGCATGTAAGGTAAACCAGGTTTTCAGAACATAAATATATTTAGACAATATGCAGAAAGTAAATTGTGGCTGAGTAATCCTGAATACTGTATGTTAATCAGGAAGATGCTCTGAGTCAGACTGAAAACCAACCTTGCAGCTTTCAGATGAATGGAGAAAACACTGCAACGTGGATGAAGTTGTCAGGTCTCCTGCTGTAGTTATGTTTAGACATCAGCTGCCTTGATTGACCTTTGACTTTTCTCCAGTTGCTTGTTGCCAGATTTCTTTTGCTCCTTGTGACCCTTTCTGTTTTCTGCCTCTGTCTTTCACCTGTGTTCCTTGTATGGAGGAGTCTTTGAAGCAGCCAAGCTTGGGATCAATAAGTACAAGTACTCTTCAGAACAATGGAAATGCAGCTTGATTAAATGCTGCTGTTTAGCTGCTCCTTTGAAACTGTCTTGACCCCTTACCCTTGGAAATACTACGTGTTTACAAGCTGTGGCTGCTTAGAGAAAATCCTGCCTCTTACCTTGTGATGTCACTTTATACACAGATATATGCTGCAAAAAAACTTACATGGTGTAGCCACCCAAACCAAATTGTATTATAGGGCAGGCTAAGAAAAGCTGCAGAACTTCACTCTGTGTCTGTGTGTGGCTTTTGTTTGTGTCACTCTGTCATTAAGGCACTTTGTAGGGATTGTTTATTCTGAGTGTTTCCTTTATCATTTTAGTTTCATTTTAATGTTTCGCTGCTGAAATCCATACACAGATGCATCATCCTCTACCTGAGTAACTACCAAATTAAACTGCTTTGATGTATTTCTTTTTTGATTTAATGATTTTTTCTTCTTGTGCTAGATGAGTTTTTCAAATAATTCAATGGCACTTCCAAAACTGGAAAATTACACAAATTTAGTCCTTATTTATAGTGCAATTAAATCTTCCAAAAAAATGTGATAAAGACTTTTCCTACTCCATCAGAGATTATTCAGTTATTTATGATTTTTATGTTTGGTTTTACTTGGACAGGCTTTTAAAGTCAGCATGGGTGACATTTCCTTATTTATGTAAGCTTTCATAATTGCAGTACAAGAAAGATAGATAGTGTTGTTTTTCCAGTGGCTTGACAATGATTTGTTCACTACCTTTGGGAGACCTGAATGCTGGAAATGGAGATTATTGCATTTCCAGGCTGCAGGGTACTGGAGATTGACTAGATCACAGAGGTGACAAATTTATAATCTGTGGAGACCAAGTGTTAGCCACATCATCAGACAGTTGAACCACAAAGTAGCATTAGCATCTGCTGTCATCCTTTCTGTAGGAGAGAATGGTCTACCAGAGGCAGGGGAAAAGGAGAAAGGCTGGGAGAGTTCAGTGTGTTTCACTGAACACAGTATGTGCTCTCTAGCTGCCCATATTAGATGAAGACCTGGTGTTACAAACTAGGGATAAGGTGTGAGTGGTCCAGTGAATGAAAATTTATCATATATTTATTTTACTTACACTGAGGTCTATTTATTCTGCAGTGTCCATCTATTCTTTCCTTTGCCTTCAGCAAAATGTGCTAATGTCATGGTATGTAACATCCATTAAATACTGGCAAACTTATTGTGAACTCAAAACTGTGTCTAAAACTAGACATTGAAAATTAAAAGAGTCTGAAGACAGAATTCTTTTTCTGAAAAAAAATAAAAGCCTTATCCAAACAGGACTTTAATGACTTTTAGTACCATCATTGTCGCAGCTTTACCTGTCACAACGCTGAATTAAATATTTAATTTGGAGGTGTGTGAAATAATTTCTATGCATTACCAATGATGACAAAACAGAGGGTAACTTAAATGGTTTACCAGCCAAATGGTGCTGATCCTGTCCTACCATGAGTGTAAGTGAGCAGATGCTTACATAAGTTCATGACTTAGGTCTTAAAGGCTGTCAGTCTTGTGTTATTAAAGTTTTTCCACCTATATGTAACTTGATGGCTCCAGGGACTGGCAGTGAAATACAAAGCCTTTTGTTTTCAGGTCAGCAGTTTAAATATGGTTCAGGTAGGTAGTGCCAGAGATGATTCCCACTGGGTGTCTGTGTTTGATGGCCTCTGTAAAATGCATGGGTTCTCCAGCCCTGGTAGGCAGGTGTGGATCACAGACAGCAACTGCCACACTGACACTAATTGCTACCCTTGCTGGCACGTATGGAGCAGCCAAAAATCAAATGGATGTTGCAACTGAGCAAGGTGCTGTCAGTGCTCTGAGCAGCCTAGGCCATGGTGGTGATGAGCCAGTGAATTTGCTGTGGGTAAAAAAGAGGATCAGGCTGTTGCATTGCTCTGCAGTTTGCTTGCATTGAAGTTATGGTAGCACATGCAGATATTTATGTGATGGGAGAGAGGGTGAATTCCTGGGCAATCTTAACAGGATTGGTGAGAGGGAAGTGCAGTCCACAAGGAGGTCAAGGCGTGGCTTGGAGATGTATCAACTAAACTGAGAAAATAAGATGAGCCAGAGAATAGGATTTGATTTACTTGCTTATTATCACTGCTAATGAGATCTTTTGGGCATTTGAAGAGGTTGATTTGGCTACTATTATTTGTTCCATTTATTTTGTATGAATTTTTAATACTTAATGTATCATTGCTATGGAATTATTAAATTAAGAACTACGCTGATGTTTTAATATAGCTAAAAAGGGAAGTTGGCATTTCTTAAGCTTAAGAGGTTCTGTAAAAACAGAGAACTTGGGGACCTGTTACAGAACATAAATTGTTCTCATATTATTTGTCTTATTTTGATAAATGACAGCAGCCCCAAATGGGAACAGTGCTTAGAGCGTATGTAATAATAATAGAAAATCCTATTATAACTCTGTGCAACTTACTTGAGTAACTCAGCCAACTGAGAACTCTTTTAGAGATATGCAGGTATATAAGAAATAATTGAAACAAAAAGGTGCCTTGAGCAGTATCAAAAAGATTGAGAAACAGGGTCTCAAAATGCAGAGTTTGTGGTAGAAGCCAAGCAAAGTCTATTGAGTGTTTAAGTGAGGGCAGTAATATTAGGAGAAAAGAGTCTTCTGTTGGAAAATGAGACTTCTAAGAATTCTAAGACCTACCAATAAAAGTGTGTTCTACTTTTTCTGCAAGGGTAAGCTGAATGGATCCATCAATTATGCCCATGATATGCTGGAATTGGATTTAGTGCCAAATAATGCTGGAGGGTGTTCTTTGGATGAGTTTTTGCCAGTTGTTTTTAGGCAAGTCAACATTTTCTCTTTTTTTTTTTGTCTTCTCATATTTAATAATGTCAGCATTTGGTCTTCCTGAGATATAAAGAATATTTTTATCAGAATTATTTTTGACCAGCTAGGTAACATGAATTTGAGCAAGTGCTCAGGAGAGGTGAAGCAATCCAAGTCCCCACTCCAGTGCAGATGACTTGCTGGCTGCACAGCATGTTTGTTGTAAGGCACAGTGTACTGCCTAAAAGATCTAGGTATTTTATATTAGACCATCCTGAAAGCACTTTAGGTATTTGCCCTTTTTTTCTACTTTGAGATATGGATAATCCCCAAATCCAGGTGTGTATTAGGGATTGAGGGGGAGGTTGGAGGAGGGAAAAGCAGGGGAGGAGAAGGATTTGACAGGTAAGAGGGTGCAATATTGGAGGAGGATTTTGACTGTTTTGCTTGCCTGTAGGTGACACTGTTGCATCATTTATCTGTACAATTTCACGCCTGTTGTCCAGGGACAAAAAAAAAAGTTTCATTGAAATAATTCGAAGGATTCAAAAAAATACATTTCACTGATGATTCTTTAAGCCTTGTCTAGAGAATAGTCTTGGATACAGGCACATGAATTGCATGTTCACCTTCCCAAAGATGGCAGCAGTTTATAATATTATTTCTCATTAACCAACTCACTAGCATTGCATCTTCAGTATTCCCTTGAAAGGTGAGATTCTAAAAAGATGGCTCTGCATGTTTCTAAAGACTAATGTAATAAACCAAAATGATAATACACTGATGAAAAAAAAATCTTAATTTGCTGCTAAGTTACAGCAATATAAAGTTAAAATGTTTTTCTTTGCTCAAGTCATTTAAATTAATAATGTGTGTCATTAAGTGAAATCTCACAGAGGATTTTTTCTTCTTTGCCATTAAGTCTGCTGGCTGCAGTGAAAATGAAATATTCTATGAGGCTTGAGCAATCATCTATCTCTGAGCTACAGTGTGCCTGCTGCCAGATGTTCAGGTGCTGGTGCTGCTGCTTTGACATGTATATCTCTTCCAGGCAAAAAAAACAATATATACATCAGTCCAGGTGCAAGGTGGCCTTGCCAGCAAACCTGCCTCCTCCTAGCTGTGACACTCATCCACTCCCCGTCAGCGTGTGTACGTTGGAAGGGGATTGTAATTAACCCCTGGAAAGCATAGGTTTCACTAAAGTGATGTGCACAGTAATGATATTGTTAGCTTCCTTAATTTCCAGTTTCACCATCAATTATGCCATGTGTTTCATCCAGTTGGTGCTACCCTCCCAGTGTTAATTATAACCTACAAGACTGTTACAGTTAATTTTATGGCAAGCATATTGTCTCTTCAAGGCTCCACAGCAGCTCATAAATTATCTTGAAGGTAAAATGTAACTTGGGGAACTAGTTATGAAAATTCCATCCATCTCGCTTAGGAGGTGCAGCTGCTACTGTCAGCTGCCTCGCTGCTGCATTGTGAAGGAATTATGGTGGGTCAGGTTTAAGAGGCGAGGCCCAGGCTGTCACTGAGGAGAAAGGCTGTCCTGGCCCTGTCAGACAAGTACCTTCTGCCAGTCCCTTGTGGTTTCACTTTGCAGGCAGTAAAAGGCAGGCAGTGCAGGTGGATAGTCCCCAAGCTGTCTCTATTCATTACTTTACAGAAACTTGTTTTAGGTAGGCAGGTACGGAGACCTTTTCACTGTTGTCATAATGTTAGGCATCATCTGCAAAGTGCAAGATAGATAACTCTATAAATAACTCACTGTTCTGTTGGGCTGGGCTGGTGCAGAAAGGATGATTAGCACTGTAGAGGCACATGAAATAGCTCGCTGGTTTGTAAAATGACTGTTGGTTTAATTGTAGCAATAGCTTGGTCTGGAAGAGCACATCTGTTCGCCTTTATTTCGCATACACAATGAGAGGAGGTGCAATTTCACTGCTAAGTAATTTGTGTTGGAGTTTCACATTAAATAAATTAGCATGGGTTTATATGGGCATTATTTATGACATCTGTGTGTGTGTGTGTCCTGTTTTTTTTTTTTTTTTGCTGAAGGAATTGCAAACATTCATTTCTTAAAAAGAAATAAAAGTGAGGGGGAATAATAAAAATAAAGCAGCCCATTGCTCAGAACAATGACATTGGCATTCAGTGCTATTTATATTTTAGTAATACACTTTTATTATTGCTATAATGCCTTATTCAGCTCTTTGTAGCAATAACACAAGACTACCATAGAATAAAATGCCTTATTCTGCTGTCTCTTCCTTTAATATTTTGTATTTCAATAGTTTTAAATGCTGTTAAGCTTTGGGTGTTCCTTTAAGAGTAAAACCCAAGTGCAAATCAAATTTCCTGAGAGGCTTTTTATTCTTCCACTCCTTTCCCCTTTCGAAAGGCCTTCTGTGTTTATGGTGTTGTTTCCTAACCTCATTTACAGCTGGGAGGGCACATGAGAAGGAATACTGAAAGCTGATACTTTTCCATAGGCAACCACTGTGCAGATGTGAATGTACAGACCCATTGTGAATGAGTAAATGTTATGAATTCAATTGAGGAGAAAATGAACAAACACAATAATGAAAAACAGTAGGATAATTCATCTAAATTTATATTGTTTGTTTGCTTTGACAGTCTTCATTCAGTTTTAATTATTTTTGATTATTCATTACATAGGGAAGAAAACATTTTCAAAATAGTGCTGACATTGTAAATTAGACTTATTATATGTTTAAAAAGGGGAAAAAAGGCTCATTAGAGCCTAAAAATCACTACACTTCTAATATATGTTCTTTATTTCTTTTCCCTTGGAATTTACAGTCAATGTGCCTTGTGATATTTTTTAGAGTTCCATCCTTTTCTCAGAGTCAACTGCACACATTTTGGTTTATTCCCAGAAGAAACCACTATGTTTCAATTGACAAGAACTCTGTATTTCTATTTGTTTAGTTTATTTAGAGGGAAGGGCTGCAATGGGCAGAGCCTTGGGCTAAGTGTACAAACAGGATTGCCTCAAGAGCAGACCCAAAGGTGTTGTTCACAAAGTTCCTTTTTGGTGTCATCCTTTCCTTGTCTCCCATGGGAGAGAAAGAAGTTCTGGGTGTTGCTGGAATATATTTCATTTAATGTGGGGTTGCTTTACCTGGTCACGTGTGTTATTCTCTCCTACACTGTAGGATGTCAGCTTGTAAACAGAGATTATCCATAAATATTGCCAAAGCAAACCCTCCATTATGGGGTGCTCCCAGTTAGGATTCAAAATGTATAAAGAAATTGTGATTTTATTATTCTAGTAAAAAACAAAAGAATGGTGGTTATAATTTTCTGCTTGTTAATAGTTAATTTTTTGCTCAATTAGCATGGGGGGAAGGCCTTTGTGCAGTTTAAATCTAGTGAAACCATTGGAGTGCTGAATGTTCTTGACCATTTGCTTGTTCAGTTTGCCCACGAAAACAAGTCATCAATACTGCTTCTCTCTTATTGTGCTCAAATATAGGATGTTTTGGTGTGAAATACATTTTATAATATTTTATTTCAAAATATTCCTATACCTAGCTCTTTAGACTCTTGAGATGGAGAATCACTGTTCTTCACTGCCATTTTAGGGCCTTCTGACCTGTTTTTTCTCTAGGACAGCCATTCTAGCATTTGCATTGGCCGAGAAGTGTAAAACTTTGATTGGGATTGCTTGACTGCCATAATACTGTGCAAATTTATTTGTGTATTCAAAGTTACATGATTAAGAAACAAGATGTTGGTATGCATTTGGTTCCTGACTCAGCAGAAGTATGAAACAAGATCATTTAAAGAACATTTATAGTTTCTTTGAAGCAAAACAGCTTGAAACAATATCAATAAAATAATGAATGTGAGTTTTCACATGTTCAAAGCAAGCTCTAAGTGTTTCTCTGACTTGTAGCATGAATTCAGGTCCTCTTGTCATTCAGTGTGACTGCAGACAGAAGTATTTTGTTGAAGATATTCTATTGATGGAGTTGGTCTATACTTAGAATTTCTTGCTCTGTACATTGTCTGTTCAAGGAAATCCTCTTGGTATCTCATCAGAGTATTTTAAAGCAAACAAAATACTGGCCAAAACAAACAAAAAAAATCCAGCAAAAGAAAACCAACTTCCCCTTTTAACTTTATGATGTGCCCATGCTTATGAAATATGTAACTTCTCTTTTTTCTCACTGGAATCTATTAGCATATGCCTTAACATGCTAACATAGATGGATCTTAAAAGGTGTTGACTGACTTTTTCTGCACACTGTTAATTGCTACCTGATATGGAAAATTCTTTCTTCAATTTTTACTAATTCTTATTTTTATCCTACAAAAGAAACTGTAAGAGAACAGCATGCTGTCAAATATTTAAAAAAAAATAAAAATTAAGTGTACAATTTTTAAAAATACATCAGTTGTTATAAGGGAAGGTTGAAGATGAATACAGAAAAATAATTTTGTTTGCCTGCTCATTTTTTTGCTCAAAGCCTGGCCTTTATTTAAGCATATTATTTTTCTGTGTCACACACAAAAAATAACCCTACAAGATTTATTGGCGTTTGTATGGAAAAAATGAAAGGATTTTCATGTTTTGTAAGAAACTTAATACACTCTCACAGATGGCCCAGCTCAGGTGTGATTTTAATTATGAGATAAAACAAAGCCCAACACAGTAGGAAGTAGTCTTAATAAACGGCCTGAAGCTTTTGTCTTCATGTGTCAAAAAACCTTTTTATTGCGTGATGACATTTTTTTTTCCTAGCTGTTTCTAAAAATTGGTTAAAAAAAATGCAAGGGCTTCTAAAGTTCAAGTGAATTATTTTGGTCAAGTTAAAAATAGGAATTTCTTTTTTTTTTTTTTCATTTGTCCTCCCAACAAGTTTAGACTTCTGGCAAACGATAGAAAGAATGTATTAATAATAATTAAACCTGCAAGTACACAAATGCTTTATTTAAAAGTAAATAATTTTCTAATTAGATGTTGTTATTTTGTATTGCAGTATCACAACCACAAACTGAGAATTTGCTAAGCTTGGCTTAAACTGTACTATCAGAAACTAATATTAATTTAAACCCAGCTATGGTGTTCAGCCTTCATTATTAAGACACAAATAGTATGATCCTGTTGTTAAATATTACTAATATATTATAATAATGTTGTACTGTCTTTCCCTTAGTGGGGAATTATGAGGACCTCATGTTAGGACCTCAGTGTCCTGACATAGTTAATTATCCATAGATAATGGTTTTCAGCAGTGGCTGTTCTGAACATCACAACCTCACTGTTAAGGGCTTAATAAATATTTGCAGACTCAGGTGCAGAGCACCTACGCCCTCCTCTGCAGAAGCCAACAGCTGTGGTTGCCTTCCTGTGCCATACATCACCCCCAGCCCCTCATTTGTCCTGGCAAACCTAATGGTGCAAATGGCAAGTTTTATGTCCTGTGCTAGACTGGGGTAATGTTTGCTGCAGAAATGCTAGCTTGCCTTCCAGGAGTCATCTGTCTTTTCCATGCAGAAATATCTTAGGAAGCTCAGACTTCTGGGGTTCATTACTTGAATGCTGTGTGTATTGATAAAATTATTGAAAACTTCATTTTAGGGTGTATGACTGCTATCACCACCCATGCTGGAAGGTGGAAAACTACAACCAGATGGTTCACAATTGAAATCTGTATCCACAAGCTTACTTTTAGGGAACAGTTATTTGTAATAATTATTTTAATTATAGGACAGTGCAGAGCTTAATCATAATGTGCTTTTACAATTAATACAGGTTAGGGATTTTTTCTTCCTGTGGTTGAATGCATCTCATGGGAGGAAGTACCCATAAACTCCAGGTAGCTGTGTATCACCTTAAATTAGGGCTTGGAACTTTGAGTGGTTCTTCCATAACATCCCAACTGTAATTGCTGTTGAATAATGGAGAGGAAGGAGGAAACTCTAGGTTTATGTATGTGGAACTGAGCCACATTCAGACAGAAACATTCTAGAAATGGAATAATTTACATGGTCTTTGATGATTAGTAGTCAGTGAGGTTCTCTGTCTAACCAGTTACAATAGCAGTCATATTTGAAATGCTACTCAAAAACTCTTTGGCATTCAGTCCAAAATAAACCCACCAGCTTAACTTCTTCATATTTTTCTTATGGATTTCAATGCTTTCAGCAAAGGCCCTAAGGGGAAGTTCTTGGGTTTTTTCCCTAGAAATTTTTATTCTCTGCTTCCTCCTTGCCTTGCCATCTTTGCATCATTGGTCCTCATCCTTTTCCATTTTTGGATTTTTAATTAATCTTGTCTGGTCATATTCATCATGTATTAGGAGGGGGTATAATATAAAGAGTAATTTATAATAAATTAATAATGACTTGGTTCATGTTTTTGACCATGTGCTGATTGAGGGAGCATTTGGAAGAATCCTTTATGGTCCATATTCTACAGAATTTATAGTGCAGTTTAGGCATTAAAATGATCCTGGTCTGTCCTGTTCTGTACTAAGCACTCTGATTTTCAGATTTTCTATGAAATCAGTTATTGCTGAGCAGAGGAAGCAATCATGGTTGACTTGTGTGGGTTTCTGTAAAGCAGGGATCCTCAGCATTGGTTACCCTGGTCTCTGGAACACTTCTAACTGGTTTCAGGTTGTCAAACACACAAATTTTATTATTCTCACCATTCAGCAAACTGTAGTGACTGTAGGAAATCAGTGTTAATAGTACTGTGAGCTTTGTGTTTCAGCTGAAGTTGTGATTATGGTGTTGCTTATTCAGTTATGAGTTTGGTACAAACCTAGAGGGAGGAGTTTTCATTCTGATGTGTGCTGATTGTCTGTCCTCTGGTTAATCCAGCCCTGGTGATTGACTCTGGGTGAAACACAGGCTGGCACTACTGATCTGTGCTGCACTCACAGATGCTGCATTCTCCTTCTTCTCTGGATGGGAGCAGGGCTAACATGTCACTAACCTGGCCTGGCTATCTGGCCAAGTTGTTAATGTCTCATAAAAACCCCCAAGGAAACAAAGGCTGCTGTATTTCAGTGGTGATAGGCTGCCACTCCTAAGTGTTATGTCTCCCCATCAAAGAGAAGAGGCAAGGGCAGCTCTCACTTTCCCTGAACTTTTAATGGTACAAATCAAAAGGTTACATAAAAAACATAGATGTGGCTCCAGGATTAAAACTCAGCATTGGATTAATTTAATCATATTCCTTTCTGATTGTGTGCTCTTTAAATCCTGTTCTAACTATTCTGTTAGTAGCCTATGTCCCTTTGAGTCATTAACAAAATGTAACTGATCTTCATCTGTTTGGTTGGAGAGGGTGGGGGTTTAATCTTCAAAATAATTGAGGCAAGAAGCTTTTGGCTCATGAAAGTAAATGTTTTCGATCCTTTGTTGTCAGATACCACAATTTTCTCCACAGCAAACTTAGATGAAACAGAAAACTGATACACTGAGCCACTGGAATTGCAGTCTTGTAATTTAGAAATATCCACTTTATCCTTTATAATTCACTAAGATTCTTCAGTCTGAATCTGATATAGGTAGGAGCCAAGACAAACAGTAACCATTTATAATCCTTCAGAACAGTTTGGATTTCACTAGAATGTAAAGCCAAAGAGTTCTTGGCTTTATTTCATGTGTCTTACAAGGATAGAAAATGTATTTAAATTGTAGTATTCACCATAGCTGCATGTTTCTGTAGTACCTGCAAGCTTTTATTTTCAGCATTATAAAGATGTGAAAATATTGTACACTAAAATTTCTCTCTTTAGCAGCTGAAGGACTTAATTTAAGGTCCTTTAACTTGCTGGAAATAGTGTATACAAAAAGCTGTCTGCAGTCCTTGAAGCAGGAGTGAGAATGCAGTGACACCTGGGGTGCCATACATGTGCTTATATGAAGAAAAGGGCAGGTGTGCATCCCTTCTGTGTGGGGCATTGCCCTGGGGTGCTGACACCTATTAAGAGTTTTGATCCTTCAGAACACTTCTGGATTCACAGCTGACCTGCTGGGCTTTTAAAGAGCAAGTACTGCAGCAGAGAGTATTTGCAGGACTGAGCCATAAAATTGCTTTTGTGATTTACTTGTTTTAAAGGTATTTGCCAACTGGCTAGAATAGCTTTGAGTGAGCGTTCCAGTTGCACAGGACACAAATGGAAGCTACATTTATTTTGCCTCAGGAGTTTGATTCCTAAAATGATAAAAGCTATCAAAATAGACTCTGCCCCTCAATTTAGTATGTTACTGACCTACCACCCAACATGCATGTGCTGCACACCCAACTTTCAGGTATGTATGTGGAATTGATACACAAGGAGCCATTCTAGTGAGGAGAGTTTGTCAGAATGTCATTCAGAACTGTCCTTCTGAATTATAAATAACTTAAGAATCAGAGCAACAGTGTAATTACTCTGTACCTCCAGAAAGTTCTTTTTAGTATAGGTTAAACTATGTATTCTACCTTATTGTACATTTTGAAATTTCTAGATGAAATTGCCAATCCATATGACAATGAAAAAGAGAGAAGCCTCATGTTTACAAAATCCATGCTGGGAAAGCATTATGGCAAAAACATTGTAGTATCTTTACAGCTGAAATTTGTGAAATGTTTTGCCCTGATTGTAAGTAAGTTTATGGTGAGCTTTCCACATCTGGGGTCAAGCACCAGCAAAAGTTGTGTTTTCCTTGGATGTGAGCTGGGCTGGCATTTCTGACAGACGTGTAAACAGATGCAAGCCTTGTTGCTAATGACAGGTGATTATAAGTGGCGTGGGTGCCAAGGTAATTAAACCATGCCTTGACAGGAACATTTGGTGAAATGGTATTTCAGCATTAGAAAAATTGTTGCAACACTTTTTTTCCCTGCTAAGCTATAACCTGAATATCATTCATTTTGATTCTTTGGCCACAGTGCTCCCAAACCTGCTACCTGCTTTATGTATAGAAGTATTGAGAAATAGCTGAATAGCACCAGTACAGATCAGTGGGGTTTTGGAGCTTTGAATTGAAGCATCTGCTTCTAAGAAGGCTTTTAGCATATAAATACAGTATAAAGTCCAGCATGGAGGGATTGGTGATATATTATCTTACTTTATGACAAGATAATGGTTATTGTGCCAGATTTATTAATGGCTGAATTATTGTGCTACTGTTTGTCATATATTTCTTACTGGACATCTTAACTGCTTTTACTGCTGTGAATTGTAGTTTCTAAATCTATTTAAGATTTTTTTGTACTTCACAATGAAATACAGTTTATTCTTAAAGTGAAAATAATGGTTGCTTTAGAAGTAATGCACTTGATATTAGAACTTTTATGAACTTCAGGCAGTATCTTCTCAGCTCTTCATGCTGCGATTTCATAGTTCAAGATGACTTTATCTTTTCCATTCCAATTTCTGTAGCTGATAGTGAATAATGCTAAAGTTCCTTATTGATCTCAGAATTCCAAGCAACCCTTTATTTAAAATATTCACTCACATACTGCATCAGAGCAGTGCAAAAATTTGGTTTAATCCTATAAATTAATCAAAATTGATTTAATAAAATATGAAAGATCTAGTTTAGGGATATTTTTCCATTATTCTGTGTGAAATTCATTATAATCTTAGGATGGAATCTAACTGTTTACATTATTGATGTTCCTTTGGATATTGCTTCAGCCTTGAAGCAATAAGTGTTTAATATAATAATCTCAGCTGAAATTCTGGGCTTCTGCCAAATTTGGGAGCAGAATTTAATCCTGTTTATTTTTTGTTCAGGGCATTCAGGATGAAAAGAAATTATTTCTCTCTCCTGGTTGGTCAGGGCATCATTAAGCAGTATAATAAACTACTACAAATTATCAGTTGTAGCTAATACAGACTTAACATGTGGGCTGGGTACTTGGCAAAGGGTCTTTGAAATCTAGTAACTTTTAGTTTAAAGGTGGTTCTTAAAAATGAAATTTTAAAAATGGTGAAATCAATTTTCACATCAGTTACTTGAAGAGATGCAGTTAAATGATTTGTTAATACCCTTCTTCAACATTCTTCTAAGAAGGTAAAATTGAGCTAAACCCATCAAGATGACAATCAAATTTTCAATGTCTTTTCTTGCCTTTTTTTTTTCTTTCCCCTATCGCCCAATTCAACTTTCCATCCCCTCAATTCTAATCCATATGCTAATAGAAATTTGATGTTCAGTTAATACAATTGTAGGATTTGAAGCCTGAGAAAGATCCTGGAAATAATTTGTGTGGCCCAAACAAGCTGGCTTGAATGTATCTGATGAATTCAGGTGTGGCAGGGGTGAGTGGTGTGCCTGTCAAATGCTGCAGCCATGACCTAGCAAAGTGAAGTAGATGTGACCTATCTACAGAGAAAATAAATTAGGGGATCACTTGTAAGGATTGTAAAGCTGAGGAGTGAGAGGGGAAGGGGCATTTTTGCATTTAGAATTTCGATGTACAGGAGTGTTTCAGAGGTTAGAAAGGCTTTGCTGTTTTCCATCATCTTCAGTGAAACAGGTGTGCAAGTTGTGCTCCTGATACTGTTTGCAGCTTATAAGTAAATAAGCAGTAGCAGAAAGAAAAGGATTTGGATGCTCATAGTTAAGGGAGGTGTAGTAGTTGTAAAGCCTATCCAAAATAAAATCAGTGTCGTGTTGAGGTCTAGAATGAAGTGTGTGTTTATACATACAGCTTTTTCAAAAGATTTTAGTGTTATGTGCGAGGAACCTTGGAGCTGCCAGTTCATTTTATTTCTGATGTTGCCTGCTAGTCCCTGAAGCAGATAAACTATGGATTTTTTTGAACTTCCATTTGCTAGGCTTTCGTTATATTGTGGTTACAGTCACAATGTCAGCGCATAAAATGTTAAACATCACTGGTCTGAAAGAAGCTTCCATTGTCTTCTACTTCTGGTGCCTGGGGATTCTTTCTAGCCTTGCAGTGGTGGTTCTGTCAGTGTAATATGTCATGAAGCATTTCTCAGTAATGACAGACATTGAATATGAGTGACAGGAACTCTGACCGAGTGAAATGGGTTCAATTACCAGAGATGTAGGGTTACCTGAGATAAAACCAAATGGTCCAATTGTGCTCAGTTTTGACCCTGTGACTCCCAACTATCCAGCAGCAAAGACAAATGGCTGATTAACCATCCCCTAACCCTCCTTTTCTGTGATAAACTTGTTTGGATTTCCTTGTCTGAATAAAAATCTAAGTGTGGCATGTTTCTAAAAGGAAATATGATAGGAAAACAATGGGTACTGGTGCTAGTCATTTTCTTCTCTTACCGACACAAACCAGAAAGCTGTCATTCTATCTTGGAATGTATCTAGGACATAGTGTCCAGAAATCAATACAAGATAAATGATTGCTCTCTTAACCTCACCTTTCTTCTGCTGCAGCGGTTACGTTGCTCCTGTTCACCTGTAGCCAACCTGACGCCAGAATAAATGAGAGAACCTGCCATGAAAAGGATCTTCTTGGGGTTTTTTTGTGTTGGAGGGTTTTTGTTGGCTGGGGGGGCAGGGGTTGCTAGTCAGTATTGAGTCAGTTTTACACTTGTTCTAGTCCAGTGCCTACAGCTCCCAGATAGAGTTATAGCAAGCTCCCTAATTAAACTGTCGCTGTCTGCCCTCACTTGACTGCCTTTACAAAGTCATTTAACTAACAGACATTCCTGACTATTAAAGCTGGGAGCTGCGTGTCTCCAGTGCTGGAGATAAAATGAATGAAATTTGTTAATCTCCACTGACACTTGATCCTAGATGTTGAACTAATGCTGTTGCACCTGAACTTTTTCTTTATTGTAATTACTTCTCATGTTATTATTTCATGTAATAAATTGGACGAAAATTTCAACAGGTATTAAATTATTCAAGCTGATTTATGGATGCTGAGTGAATATGACATTCATCTTGTGCATTCTTCAAAAGCACAATTCAGTGGATGTTCAGAGCTGAATTCAAGGTTTGCAGTAATAGAAAATTGTAGTAAGAGGATGTATTTCCTTCATCTGAAAGGAATGCCATTTTAAAGTCTCTACCATTTAGCAATGAAGATAAATTTTGCCTTTGTGATTATATCTACACTTAATTTAACAAATAATTTGATTGAAAATTTAATACGTTTTCAAATACCACATAAAAAATTGCATGCCATTGGTAGAATTAGAAGGGCTCAGATTACAGGGTAGAATTCAGTTCTATTTGAAGGAACAAACACTTTAAAGGAAGATTTGTAGTTTATTTTCCATCTTCTCTATTTGTTCGATGTTCTTTTTCTGTCACAGATTTTAAGTCCATTTAGACCATTTGGTTTGAGTTCCTGTAGATTTTAAGGAGTTGTGTTTCCCTTGGCTGTCCCTGTATTAAGCGCAGTGTTTTATCTTTGGGTTTAAATGCATTTTTCAGAATGGTGTCCATTGGTTTGAGTATAGTGGGAAATGGAAATCTACCATTTCTCTGGAAATTGAGTAAATTGCTAATTAGCCTCACACCATAAAAGTTCTTATTTCTATTTCTTATTGGAATGCTTTGCTTCAGCTGCCTTTCTGTATTACTTCCTTCCTATGATTTTTTTCTGCTGGAAGGAAAAAACACAACATTAGTGTCCAGTTCTTTCTGCAGAACTGTGTGTGAACTGCAGAAATTTCAGTCTTCTTTTAATGGCTCCTTGCATCTGCTGGCTGGAACAATGTTGTGATTTACTTTAATCCTGGAAGTAGTGGATAATAACCATGAACTACCTTGTTCACATCTCTTTTTTTGTATGACAGGTAGTGTATCTGGTGCAGTTTATTTTGCTTTAAAGAACATGTTTTTCCATTCACAAATACTGTTCCTACCACATATAAACAGAGTTCTAGAGAACTTCTGCTGATCGCTAGGTGTTATCTGTCCTTTACAACTAACAGAGGCCAATAAAAATACAGTCTGTTTTCTTTTTGGAATAGGATTTGGTCATATAGGTTTGGATTTCCAGTGTCAATTCTGTTCATGCCAGAAAAAGCTTGGATACAGCTCATCTTTTCTGTTATGTTTTTGTAGTAGAGACTAATGCTGAACTTGAGAGTGACTCAGCAAAAAGCTGTGTGCTTATCTCCACAGTCTACAGAAGAGACAGGCATCTCCAGGAAAGTCTCACAGTCTTTCTCCTGGTAATAATGATTTCTTAATTCCTCACATCTTTTCAAGTCTGGGAATTTGCCTCCCCAGCGCAGCTTTGGTGTCCCCACTGTGCCCACCTAAGCAGTGGTTTTAGGTGAGAGATGTGTGGCTGCAAAAGGACAGTGCAGTAAGTTTAGTGGCCTCTTCAGCCAATGGTTCTGTTTCTTTTTCCAATAAATAAATTGTCTTGTTTAGTTGATAAAAATCCATCATATTTTGAGTTGAATTTACCCTGTTTTAAGCACACATTGTAGCCAGGCCTTTAGGGCTGTTCACAGAAATAGGATGTTCAACAAATCAGCTTTTGCAGCACCAAAATACTGAGCATCAGTAACAACAGACAGAGATGGATTAAAACACATGCATCTTTCTTTACAAATTTCAATAAAATATGTATCTGCTAACTTCTGTATAGATCTATCCAAATGTCTATATAGTGAGCAGTCTTCTCTGAATACAAGAAATATTTCACTGGCATTGGAGTATGGAATAGTGCAAACAGTTACTTGCCAGTTATAAATCTACATTTATTTCCTTAATTTTATTACTATGTTGTGATAATGTTTCTGTGACATCCTTCCTTTGCCTCCCATTTCCTATTTTAATCTTTTACTCATACCATTATAATATATTGTAATCTACAAGATAAATTCTGTGAAAATTAGTTCTTTTGGTTGATGTACATGTTTTCTTACCCTCCCATTCCACAGACCCAACATATTTACCAAATCTGTATCAATGTATTGCGGATTGCAGTCCCACGCTGCTCTTGCCTGTGCAGCTATCCAATAAAAATGCCTTCCACAGCTGTCAGGATGGAAGTTTGCAGGAAAGCAGCCACTGCATCCACTTGGAGCACTGCTTGTGCTCTGCTCCCCCTGAGCCTGGCGGGCCACAGTGAGCAGTGGGAGCTGTTGATCGATGGATAATATTCACTTCCAAGCTTCCACAGCACCTTATTCTGAGGCTGACTCATTCACCAGCTTCTGCTCTATGCTATGGGAAGTCTGGAAAAAAACCCCGGTACTTTGGCGTTCAGAAGATGTAATAGGATTGTGTTGAATTATTTTACTTTGTTGTGTAAAGAGCAGTGGGTCTGGAGTTTAAAGTATGTGACACCATCTCATTAAAAGAAAAAAAGATACATGTGTCCAATAGAATATTGTCAAGATTTAAATGTGAGCTAGCAAAATCATCCTTCAGTGCCAGGTGTACTTTTGGTAGGGTAGTTTGCACATGTTTATTCACTATTTTGGGGGGCTGTGGTGTGTGTGTGCTGTTTGTTTTTTAGCAGTTTTATTTTAATAATTGTCTGTTGTATTACTAGTATTCTTGAGGTAACTGGAATGTATTTTATGAGTATAAAAATATGTACAAATCAGGTTTTTCTCTCAGTTCCTAGAGGCCTGTATTTAAAACCAAACTAACCACTAAAGCAAGCAAAAAGCCTCACCCTCTGTTATTTCTTAAACTCTGTGTCACAGGCTCTGTAAAAGAAAGCTCTGCTTAATGCAAGGTTCAGGAGCACTATGGATTTCCTACATTGCTGTAAAGCCTGCAGGGTATAGTCCTTTGTGTGGCCACTGAAGGATACTTGTCCTTGTGTGTGTAGAACTGTCAAGTGAAAAATTTTTTAGATATTTATTGTACTGAAAAGCCAATTTTCTTTACAGTCCTATGAGTGGTCATCTACCTCAGTATAAGATGACCTCTTGGGTTTATTTTACTCCATCTTCTTTTAGGAAAGTTGCCACAATCAGGTTCATAGATTTAAAAACAAAATTCACAAAAATATTGGAGAAAGATGATCCATCAGATACAAGTTCAAACAATCAGAATTAGATTGAAGAAATATTAAACTGATAGACTAGATATCTTTTTATATAAATGTTGTATTAGTCTGGTTCATCCAATCTGTGTTTGAGAAGGATACAAATTTTAAAAGTAAGTATATCTATAGATAGAGCTACCAAGCTTTATCAGTGGAAGGGGTTCCTTGGTACTTGGAGTAACCCAAAAATATTTTTTACTATTGTAAGTTGTACATTAATTATAAATCATAGGGCAATTATCCTATTTCTAGAATGTGATTATATATTTGCATATAGTAAAATTTTGTGAAAAATAGTATGGAATCCATCTTTTGGAATCTAATTAATGTAATTTTGATATTAATATTAATTGTATTAGTAGGAAATAATCTCTACATTTCCTTAGCACATTTAGTAAGAGGAAAGTTTCTTTTTTTACAGATTCTAAAACAGTCTTGTGGTCCTAGTGAAACTGCTTTGTTAGCATGTCTGTAAGGTCAAATTCATTTCATTAAGGGAATAGGACTTTTTCAATGCTGTATTTTCTGTATAACCATGAGACTCAGGGAGGATGGGTGAGTATTTTCCCTCACAGAGACTTTGATCTTTATAGCTCTGCAAACTAAACCAGGTCTCGGTGCAACTTTATTTGGTGGGTATCCACAATTCCACACAATTCTGCTAATTTAAAAATACTTCTGCTTTAAATCCACGTCCTCTCACACTTCATCTGTGTAAATAAAGCTCCTCGTGCAAGCCGGCCAGGAAAACATATGATACCATTTGCGATTGCAGAATGCGGCATGCTGTTCTTCTGTAATTATAATGGCCTGAGCAGTGAGGGGTTGCTTAGCCTTCCTTAGCAATCATTAATCTAGCCAGTCTGAGGAACAGTGGCCCATCTTGGAGAACAGCAGTCCTTGGCATGAGGCACCTTGGGCTGCGAGGCCGCCGGGAGCCAGGCATGGCCGTGTTTGTTACGTGCCGCTGCTCGCCGCTCCCCCAGGAGTCTGCGAGGAGAATTCTGCTGTCTCTGGGTTGCTGCTTGCCCTCTCCCTCGCTCTCTCTCCCCTCCCTTTATTTCTCCTTGTTGTGAAAGTTTCTTTCTGTGTGACTGGGAGTCTGTTTAGCAGACCATATTGCGAGTGAAGGTGCATCGTTTGTTGCCTGATTTTGGCAACGCTGGGCAGTCAGCTGGGATGTAATTAAGACTCTGAGAACAGGCTGTCTTCTCCACAGGAAGGGCATGTTAGATGTTGCTGGGATTTGGGGCTGTCAGTTTGGCCAAGGCTGGAAACTGAGAGCTAGGGACAGTGATCTTTTCTTTCATTTATAATCCCTTTATGTACAGTGTATGCACTTGGCAAAGTTTACATATAACCTAGTGGCTGGAGCTTGCAAGCCAGTGCGGCTGAATTAGCATATGTTACATGTATATTTTAGTAATATTTTAAAGCAAGTGCAAATTTCCAAAGTGAATTATGCATGTATGACAGAAATAGGGTTGTGTTGCACTGGGTGTCAAATCCCACAACTTTTTGTCAAGACCATGGATTTTACATTAAAAAGGCAGAGAGACTAAACGAGGTAAAACAGTTTTAATTTTTAACAGTTTGGTCCAGCCCAAGGAACTGCTCTCTGACAGTTATAACTGACATTTGAATAATTGGATTAATTCAGAGAGGGGCAAATCCTGTATTGATGGCTGTGCTTGTTCTATATATTTTTTAACTTAGGGAAGGAGCCGAATCCTTTAATTATTTAAAGGACACTTCTTGCAATATAAAATACTGCTGTTTTGAAACTTTGGTCTAAAATCAAGGAGGGAAAATATTTGCATTATTTCATTCTTTACATTTAAAAGGTTAAGAAAAAAAAAAAAAGAAACTTACTTCTTTGTGGTTTTTAAGCCAATGTAAAGAAAAACGGGAGAGGCAGAAATGATCGTTTGTGGCCCAAAGCACCAGAAATGGAGATGAGCCTGATTTAGTCAAGTAGATTCCAGGATTTTTTAGGGAAGTGTAAACCCTCAGTAATAATCACATTACGCTGCAATTTCAGGATATTTAATCAACTTCATTGCAAAAAGGACAGCTTCCAGTTTCTTTAAGCTAATACGATATTTCTTCTTTTATTCAGACTTCTTTGGTTTTGATTTTGTTTGGTTTTTTGTTTATTTTTTTATTGTTTAATGAGAAATTTAAAATTTCTGAAAGTAAATGGTTTTACTGTGCTGAAAACCAAGTGTAGGAAGGTTAAGTCTTGTTGGGGACAGTTCAGAACACCAGTTTGGTTCTGGCTGCTTACCCAGCAGGACATAAAGAGTATTAACACTCAAGGAGAAAATGTGAATTCACAGCTTACGAAATTAACACCCTGTAAATGAAGTATGAAACATGCCTATGAAAAGTCACATGCATATATGGATGCATGTATGATCTTAGACAGGCAGAAATGTTTTTTTGAAGAATTCTGCAGTCTGCTTTGGTTTTGTTAGTTTATGTTGCAAAACAAGCAACACCTTTCCTAAGCATTCCTAGCTTCCAGGCAGCATTTATATGTTGTACTATCTTAAATTCTGCTAAGATAATTCTGTTTTCTAAAAGGTTTGTTTCAAAATATTTATGTATAAATAACCAAGTGAAATTTGAAAGTGTGTGAGTGAATTCTAAATTTTTATTCTTAGATGACAAGAAACTATTATTTAAAGTGAATATTATCTAAAGTGAATTTTGTAAATTGGCATCCCTAGGAGTTTCTGTATAGTCCTCAAATATTTTATCATTTGCTTTGCAAACAAGACAGTTCAGCTTCCCCATATCCAGACTATCATTCCTCTGGGAATATTCAAAGCCTTTTAAAATTATGGAGGTTTTGGTGTTGGTTTTGTTTTGGGTTGTTGGTTGTTTTGTTAGTTTTTTTTCTGGGGCAGTCTAAGGAAGTCCCAGGAGTGAAGTTGCCATCTGTCCTCTATATTAAAAGAATCTTCTATATTATATACCTGATGTTCTTGTCCCAGAGATAAATGTTGATAATTAAAAGAACAGAATTTGCCCTTTATTGTGAATTAAAAATTCTTTCTTACATACAGTTACAAAACTTAGGAACAATTTTTAGGTTCTTTAAGCTCTTATTTTCTAGTCTCTGTCCTTTTTTATCATTACAGAGTTGATAAGTATTGGCAAGTAAATGGAATATTTTATTAATCTGAGCATGTGCATGTATGATTTAAGGAAGGATTCAGCAAATCTACAGTTGAGTTGTAGATAAATTATTGTTTCAGATAACTCTGTCTTGTGGTAGACAGAGAGGAGGGAAAGCCATGGGTTGAGAATGAGAGATTTACATAAGCCAGACACTAATTTTGGGAATGTTTCCTCCATATAAATTGCAAGTTAGAGACTCCACCTCCCCCTTCAGGAAAGGAACCTTCTTCATTGTATGAACTTCCTTCCCCAGCACACATTAGCCAGGAACAATTCTGCATCTTTCCACTTGAGCTGTAGCTCATTAGTGTCCAGAGCTGCTCCCAGCAGTGCCTCCCTTCAGAGCATCCTGGTGCATGCATGGCCTGAATACCAAGTACTTCTGCTCTGAATATCACACTCATGCCAGTCAACATTAATAATTTTTAAGTAGCATCCTTGTTTTTTGTTTTAATAATGTCTCCATTTGTGGCTTTAAGACAATAATATCAAGAACATGTCTATAAATAACAAGAGTGGGGGAAGAGGAATGCTGTGAAGTTTCTGTAATAATCTGTTGTGCTGCTCTCTTTCCCCCATGGTGAGGAACACCAAGCCAGGTCAGACCAAAAACCCTCCTAGCTCAGTGCCACACAGTGAGGGACAATAGCACACAGAAAAGAAAAAAAAAAAAAGGGAATAAGTGATTTTCTCTCTGAATATTGACCTAGCCCTGATAATTTGTGGCTAATAGAATTTCTGGTCCAAGGTGGTATCTTTAATAGTCCTGCATAGATACTTGTTCTCAATGAATTTATGCAGTAGGTTTTAATTTATGTGGACTTTTAACAGCCTTGCCATTCTTTTCTGAGTTCTAGCTCTACACACTAAAGATTATAACCACACCCCATCCCACTCCCTCCCTCCCAAAAAAACCCAAAACAAACCACCAAAACTAAAAATTCCACAAAGCCAAAAATCCCCCCAAACCAAAAGTTCTATCTCCTTTTGATAGCTTGTTGCTTTTATAAGAAAAGAGTAAAAGCTTAATTCCCTAGGTGGGATTGTGGCTTTTTTTTCATTCATGAAATTAATTAATTTTTCAAAGAGTCCTCTATACATCATTCTTTTTTTGTCTTTCTTAATTGTATTGTATCTGCTTTGAGGCAGGGACCAAAACTGTTTAGTTCCTCATGCTTTGCCACCTAATCATATCCAAACTCTACCATATTTATATAAATCAGGTCATTTTTCTTCCTAGTTTGAATGTGGTTTTTACTTCTAATTTTTCTAAAAGAGCCAGTGTATTTTTTGTGAAGTGAAATGTCAGACACAGGATTAATAATTGTTCTCACAACACATTACATTACAAGTCTAGTATCTGCTATTCAGGCCTAAAATTGTGTCATTAAGCATACAAGGTGGAACTCAAGTCAGATTAGACTTTATTTGCCTGCCTTAGGTAAAAGAATGAAGACATTTATGATCTCTTTGCTAGGCAGAATAGGTGTGTTGTGTTATCAGTGTACATGTAAAGAAACTTCACAAGTATCTGTTCTAAACTAAGGTTATATTCTGTCTGGCATACATTGGATATAGAAGAAATGGAGAAATTGAATTCAGGAGCTGTTCTAACAAGACTCCTCCTTATGAACAGGCTACTGAAGAATTATATAGAACTTTATATTAATATTTTATTTGGGAGGCTTGTTTGCATACAGTGAATATAATTTCATTTTAGTGCCAGACCATCAGCAATCAAAAATTTTCTAGTGACTTCCAAAAACTTCCGTGCAGCAATTCTGTATATTTCTGTCATAAAGCAGTATTTTATTAAGATAGCAACTGTTGTTAAATTTTAGTTACTAAAGATTTTCTTTCAGTAATTTTAAAAAATTATATATTTAAAATGTTAGTCATCTGCAAAGCATGGAAATGTGTTAACATTCATTGTTGCTTTCATATTTGCTCTGATTGCCTTATGTAGTCAGTTACTAAATTTTTGGGGTAATCACTTTGCTTCTTATAAAGATAAAACATTTTGGATGGTTCTTAATGGCATAGCATTAGGCAAATGTATGCTGTGTACAGATCCAGCTATTCCACCTTTCCCTCATTTCGTTCCCTTAGAGGATTCCTGCTTGGCAATTTTGGGTGCAGTGGCTTTCCTGCTAATGATATGCATATAGGACACATGTATTTTATGTACTGATAAATGGCTTAAATCAGTTGTTCTTTTGCTCCTTAAGAGTTACTTGTTCAATTTCTGATATCAAGTTTTGGTTTAGTGCATGTGAGGTGGCACTGCCTAATTGATGAATGACCTTCCATTGTTTGTCTCTTCTTAAATTCATTCATTGCAGGTATTCTTTTAGACAGTATGCATTGCTCTGTTGCTATAATCTCTATGATTATTGAAAACTTAATTTAAAAAAAATCCTGTTCCCCAAGAGCTTCTAATGCACCAGGTTTTGTTACCTTAACATTTTTCTTTCATTAATATTGATTAAATGGTAAAGGGTTTCATTACTGTTAATGGGGGGCACATTTTAAATTTTAGATCATTAACATTTAAATAGATTTTAATTGTTACATTCAACAAATTTATGCAGGTAAAGATTCAATTTCTTCAATTAATTTACATTTACACATTCAGAGATCTTTCGTTAGGGCTATTCTCATAAAACTTTAAGGGTCCCAGAAGGATCTCTCTATACTTACATTCTTTTCATTTTGTCCCTGCTACTCTCTCCATATTATGTCTTTGAAATTACTAGGCTTATTTCCATGTGCTACTTAATAAAATAACATTTCTTTTAGCCTTTTATGGGGAGGTTTTTTTAACAGATTTATATATAAGGAATCAAGTGAAATTTATGTATATGAGTGAATTCCAAATTTTACAACTTTTGGATTTTGATCATCTTGTCCATTATGCCGTACATGGGGAAAAAAAAGTACCTGCCTGTTTGATGCAACATGCAAATCAGTCAAAGAAAAAATTCCTGGGATGCCTTTTCCATCCTCACAGGTTCCAGAAATCTAAATGAAAATAGGTAAACTTAGTTTGGTACTTTATCTCATACAATAGTGGAAAATTCAGAAACACGATATTATGTCTTCCTTCACCTGGGTCACACAACACATATTTAGGATTTTGGGCCCAGCAAGATTAAGGGCAATAAAAGAGAATGAAGGTGCATGGAATAGTAAAGGCTCTAAAAATTTTCAAAGCAATTATTACACCATATAGTGGAAGTGATTTCTGTGGACAAAAGGTGGTCCAAGCAGAGGTGATCAGAAAGGAAGTTGATAGAAACTTGACAGAAAGGTAATAAATGGATATTCAATGTTTATAAGAGGTATAAAAATGGAAGTAAACATTGAAAAGGAAATTGAGACCTAAAATACCTTTTTTACTCATGATTATAAAAATTTTTTGGGAGGATTTTGCTTATAAGGAGTAATAAGATGACTGAAAGTGTGAAACTCACTTGGAAACTGAAAAAAGAATTTAAAATAATTTTCACTGGGTCAATTTCTTGACTTCCTGATAATCACCATTCTACATGGCCCCCCTCCAAAAAAAAGAAGTTGCAGAACTATATATTTATAGAGGAAATAGAGCTAAGTTGGAAAGTGATGTAAATTATCTCACAGCATAAATACAATTCAAAACAAAGAATATTTCCCTCCCAGAGACAAAAATTCAAAAATGTTTTTCTTCAGATTTTTGCTGAAGAATTTGCTTTTTCATATTTATGATTCTACATGTGTCCATTACCAAATGCAGGCATGATTTTATGCATTTAAGACAGGAGAAGACAATCTGATTTCCACAAAGGAAAGTCTTTCACATTAAAGCATCGTGTTAGTCTTGGGCTTCTGCTAATGTGAAAATAAGAATGTTTGCTGCTGAGGGACTGAGATCTCCACATAAAATATCTATGAAGGAAATAAATATTTTAAAATGCAAGCACTAAAGTGGTATTGGCACTTCAAAATAGGGTCAGAGGCTGATTCTTTCTTTAGAAGTGTCAGTGTTCTAATGCCTGTGACTGCATACACTGAACCTTTCACAATAAAGTAACTCCTGTTGATTTTTTTCCAATGGAAAAAAAACACAGTTCTTTTTTTTTATTCAGATCACAAGTTTTCTATAAATAGTAATACAGGGCCTCATGTTATGTTAAAATGAAAGTTTTTATAAAGCTGATTTATTCTACCAGACTGCACAGAAGAGAATACCAGAATGAACTTTGCCAGGCAAGTTAATTCATGTTTCTTTTAATGAAGATAATTTCTTTAAAATGGACAAAGAATAAGCTATGATTTTGCAAGATAAATGTGCCTTTTTCCAGATGATCTAGATCCCATCCTGAAACATGTAAAAATGTACTTCAGCCTATATGTACTCAGCCTCAGTGCACAAAAGGAGAGGTCCTTGGAAGCCAGCAATTTCTGCCTGCTGTCATCACTCTTGACTCCTCTTTGTTCTAGGTAGCATAAAGGATGCAGGAAGAGACCAAACCTTTGCTTCAAAAAACTGCTTGCATGTAATATTGGTGATGTTATTAGATCTATCTTTTTAAGACACCCTGATAATAAATAATGGGACTTTCCAGTAGTCCTGTTTCCTTCTGATGAACAGCAGCAACAGGGAGTACTCAGATCTGCTTCCTGGCTTTGAGTATTGCCCCAAAATTGGTTTGCACCTCAAAGCACATGTTTTGGTCTCGACTTTTGGTTTCAAGGTCACATTTTTGTACAGAATCTAAATGTTTATTATTCATTAAGGAATTTTCTGTAAATATTAAACTTCTGGTAATCGTTCTGGATGCATAAAAGCAAGAGGAGGGTAGACTATTAATAAAATAGAAGATTTTGAGGACCCTAAATGGGAGTTTTACTTGAGGGTCCTGAGCTCAACACATACTGAGTACCTGTAATTAAATGCTGAGCAATCTGAACTTCTGTTAACCTTGGAACTGAAGTTGTTTCAAATGTGTCTCCTATGATTTTAACAACCCCTAAGTTTCTCTTGCAAATTCCATATGGTTTTGGGTTAGTGGGAGGGTTGAATACCTCGTGCTTTTACTTACCTTGTTGTGCACTCACACTGCTGGCAGATGAAACAGATGTTGTAGCAGTTGTGTTGCTCCTTGGAGTTTGCTCCAGTTCAAGACTAAAATAACAAAGAGGAGGAGAGGTTGGTTGGGTGGGGAGTGGGCACCTCGAGTCACTCTGGTGAGATTGCTGCTGCTTGCCCTGTCAGCAGAGCCAGCTCACAGCCAAAGCACCTCCAGGTGACATCTGAGTGTTTGGATTAGATGTTAGGAAGAGATTCTTCCCTGTGAGAGGGATGAGCCCCTGGAGCAGATTCCCAGATTCCTGTGGCTGCCCAGTCCTGGAGGTGCTCAGGGCCACGTTGGTGGGGCTTTGAGCCCCCTGGGACAGTGGAAGGGTGCAGGGGGCTGGAACAAGATCATCCTTGAAGTCACTTCTAACCCAAAGCATTCCATGATTTTATGATTTTATTACTATTCTTAACTGCTTCTTTAATAGAAAAATAATTTGTTAGGGGAAAAAAAAAAAAGGCCTGCTTTGGGATGTTCCTACCAAGCTCTGCTTATCAGCTTGTTGAACTTTCATTAGTCATGTGCATCCTAACAACCACATAGACATGTAATAGGATACAGACAACAGTCTCTAGGAAAAAGTGGTTGTCCACACAAAACCTACATAAGAGCTGGTTCATGGCAGTAGATATAAATTTCATAATCTTATTATCCACCTACACAAGTCTGCACAAGTACCTTGGATGGAAAAGCATGCAGATGGCAAACTCTATAAAAGTGTGAACAAATAAGGTAATTAAAAGATAGGTTTTATTGCAGATAAAAATATGTGATTGCTTTTCCCCTCAAGTGGTACTCCAACAGAAGTCACAGGTATTTGCATGCAATGCAAATATTTTACTACAAAACATTGCCACTATCTTAAGTTCCTGGGAGTGACAGAAGGAATACAGAATACTGTATTTGTATTTCCTTTTCCAGACTATCTCACATATGCTTAGATGTGCCTTACCAATGCAAGTCACCCTTTTGTGTGCAGGCTTTGAAATTTTAGCCCTTTCTGGTAAAGTTTGAATGAAAGTTAGATTTATTTCTGCTTCATTAAAAAATCAAGGCGAGTTGATTCTAGTCTTTCCACTGAACTCACCATATTATTATTAGTCACTCAGATTTATATCTAGTAAATTTATGTTTGCATGCATAGAAATAATAGTAAATATGATATCTATTCTGAAGACTGCAGTTCTCTGCTAAAAATTTTGTAAAAAGCACTCTCAGATTAAATGTAAGGATGTGATTTCTGAGTCCAGCCAGTTCAGACAGGTCTGCCTAAAACTATAATCAAGTTGAATGCATTGCATTGGTATTCTAATTTCCAATTTGGGATTTTGCTACATAAACTCAAGTAGAGTATGTCTAATCTTTATTAGACCCAAAGTCTCTGTATAAACTCCTTGAATTTTCCTCCATGTGTCTCTGCTAAACTGAGATGTGTCTTCTGGCTGAGTTGTAGAGACATTAAATTACTGAGTAAATCAATACAGTGCTGTTATGTCACTGTATCTTTTTCAAAGACCAGCTCAAATTTTGTGTGCTGTAGCTTTGATCCCTTTCATTTAATTCTAAGAACACTTGTTATTATAGTAACTGTTGTTTGTATGTTATTTTAGCTTTTTACTTAAGTAGCTATTTAGCAATTTAAATGAAAATGTAATTGGGTTACATCTGTTTTGCATGCATGTAATACCACGCAGATGTAAACTTATATTAAAACCATATTTTCTTTTTGGCAAAAAGACATAAAAATAGAATTGCAGCAATCATGCAATACATCTTTTTTTTTTTTTTAAGTAGTGTACACAAGATGTATTCCAGTGTTTATGTTGTGATGGTAACAGACCTTTCTATTTTTATGAGAGCTAACTGGTATAACTGTACCAGGACAAGTACACGGTTATGCTGGTGTAAATCCAAAGGAACTCCATTGAAGTTAGTTAAAATTCCTTACCAAACTTACCAGTTCCAATAACTGACTCTTTCCAGAGTCAAATTCTACTCCAAGGATCTCCACTGAAGTAAGGAATCTTTGTCAGTTATGAATGACACTGATATTTGCCTTCCAATAGCTTTATTTTAAAGAAAGATGAACTCTTGCTGGCTGATCTTACAAAGTGCTGAGTGCCCTCAGCTATTGTTGATTTTGATAGGGTTGTTTTATATGCTATGGAAAGAGAGATGGATTCAATTCCAGCTTTCTCTCTGCTTTTTTATAGGTACTTTGGGAAGGTACTTAATGTCTCTGCACTGCTGTAATCATAACACAGAATTTCTCCTGCCCTATTTATCCTGGGTGTTATTTTTGGTTTTTTGTTTTGTTTTGGGGGTTTTTTTGTGGTTGTTGTTTGGGATTTTTTTGATTCTAGATTCTTCATAGCTGATTGCTGTTCTTTGTTTTTGTGGTGCCTAGCACAATGTCAGGATTGTGAGTAGTATCTATTGGTGCAGATGTAAGTCTCAAGTGAAATGTAGGAATGAATTAGGATACCTGGCAATTTTCTAAAATAACTGGGATTTTTAAAGACTTTGGAATTTATTTAGAATAGCTCTTTTGTCTATCAGCAGGCTAAAAATATTATTATGTTTGTTCTATTGTCTAGCACACAGCTTTTTCATAATGCAATGCCTTGAAGCCTGTAAGGGAAGACTTCTTACTCCCTTAGTTTCACTTATATAACCATAAGTTCAAAATAAACCATGTATATTTAGCAGACTTTTATTATTTCAATATATGTTCCTGTTCAATAACTCTGCCTTTTTAAAGAGTAATTGTGAAGGACATGTAAGAAAACTTTTGCACATTTTTCTTCTTACTTTTTACCTATGAACATTTGAGGCCCTGATTCTACAGACATGAACATAAACACATGAGACTCTATGGAGGCAGAATCAGAATATAAGTTTAAATTTATTCCAGTTCCTCATTATTAAGTGCTTTTAGACTAAATCTTATTGCTCCAAAGTGTGAATTTGGCAAAAGTAAGGACTTCAAGATTGTTTAAGTGTGAAGAGTGTTAACAATGAAGAGTGTTTAAGCAGGTAATCTAAAAATTACCAATAAAAGCTGATAGGAAGCCTCAGAGTCGGTATTAAGGTGTTGTGCCCAGTAGCTCTGCTACAGTTTCTGTTTGCTACAAGGTTTGTGTTTCAGGAGTGAGGAATGCATTTATTCTGGACAATCTGTAATGACCCACTCAGAGTAATGTTCTCCAAACACTTAGTTTGTTTTCCCTTATTTGTTTGAATTAAGTAAGCCTGGGACTTCAGGAGAAGTCCACAATCCAAGTCTTGGTTAAAAAATATTGCAAAGTAGTTTTATAAATATTGACTGATATTTTTGTGCATATATAGTAAACATCTACCTTAAAATATTTTTCCTACATACACTGTGTAACTCCTACATTTTGTCATTTCATGAAATTTTTACCTTTTGCTTTTGTGTTAACTGAGCTGGCCCATTTAGATACTCTAACTTATCTTCATGAGTTTGCCAGAGAAATTGATGGATGCAGAAGTCTTTACTTTCTAAGTTCACACTTCAGTTAATTCATTGTCTGTTATGCAGTTAAGAGCTGGACTCAAAGATCCTTGTGGGTCCTTTCAACTCAGAATATTCTGTGATTTATGTACAGAGGATGGTACATAATATTAACAGAAAAGAAACACAAAGAAGTTTTGTAAGTTTTGTGAGGTAAAGACTGGAAGCTGGGATGCTCCACATATTTCCTCTTTCTTTGTGCATGGAAATAGTTTTTTTCCCTTTCAGTGCTATTCTCCTTCCCTGTGGACTGGGCTGAGAAGCACTTGCCCTCGAGTTGAGATAATGATTTATAGAAATAGATGTATAAGTATACATAGAGAGATGTATATATACAGATGTATAAATATCTGTCTAGGGAGATGTATATATACGTTTTTAAAACCTCTTGAGTTGTAAGAATTTTTTGTGGCCCAAAGCCATGCTCTCAGTACTGTAGGAACTGTCTCAGTTTCCAGACCACTGGTGCCAAGGACCCTCAGCTGCTGCTGCTGGGGATAACTCTGCTCTCTGCACCTCTCATGGTATTTGTGCACTGGGTAAACTCTGCAGAGAATGATTCAGTGTTAACTCACATGGTGACTGCCTGTATGATTTATGGAAGTTTTCAGTAGGAACTTAGTATGTACAGTGGATTCTTTCTATTTCTGTCTCCTTCTGGACAGCCATGCCTGCATTTATTCCATGTAAAAAGTAACTGCCTGTGCTTGGCAAGGAAAGCCATCTCAGAGATGTGGTGGGGAGGCTTAGAACCTCAAAGTGCTTTTTCCTGGATCCACAGCTGGTCCAGCCATGCCACTCAAGCATTCCCTCTTTTGGCAATGAGACAGAAAATGTCCCTAACCTGCCCTTTGATGCCAGTGTGAGGTAATGCTTGTGGTAAATAAAAACCATTGTAGTTGTGAATTAATGTTAGCTTTGGTTACTGACACCTCAAGTTGAATAAGACAGATCTCTGATTATTAGAATTTTAAAAATAGTCTTACAAAGATACTGAATATCTTTTAAGTTCAATGTATTGAGTGGAGGCTGAGAACACGGTTACATGATTAATAACAATTATTAAAGCACTTGATGTGGCATGTAACATCTTTCCTTTTATGCTATGACAACTTCCTTTGCTGAAGAGGTAAATGAGTGTCTGTTACAACTGCCAGAGTGGGAAAGAGCACAGAAACTTGGACTCAGTATCAGATCATGTTTCACTAACAGAACAAGATTGATTTATTGTGTTACATCAGGGTTAGATGGACCTAGTACTGCTTCACCACATGCTATTTCATTCCCTTGTCTACTAAGTATGCAAGTACAAACAGCTTTAACACAATTCTTTACCTAGAAACAAGCCTGAGGCTTCATCCAAATACTTTTAACATATGAAAATTGAGCTGCTTTGAACTTGTATGTTTTTGATAACTGCTTGGTATGCTTCCTGGAGGATCACCTGTAGGCTTTTCTTTCCAAATCCTAATCCCTTTGATTAAGTGCCAGGACAGATAGCTCTCATTGAATAACTACAGTCTCGTAATTCTTCCTTCATTCAGAGTTAAAAGGGAGCTGCTCAAGCTTCAATAGGTAAATCCTCAGATTTAGTTAAAGTAATTCAGACACTTAGAAACTGAAATTGTTTTGTTCTGAAACAGGGTTCAGATGAGCTACTGAACATTTACATACCACTTGCTGCCAGAAGCTGTAGGATGAAAAAAAAACCAAAACAAATCTTTTAGCAAGAAGGATTAAGAGTAGGCAAACTTTGAGAACGAGACATTAAAGACAACCTGGCATGGAAATTTAAACCCAGAAATAGGAACAGAGTTACTTTGCTTGACTGCTCTTGTGGGTTTTTTTCTGCAAGATCAGTCTGTGGTGCTGGGCTAAGCATTCCATTCCTTCCTTGGCCCTTCTTGTTAGAAACTACCAAAATAGGGAGTAAGCAGGGGAGAAAAAAAAAAAATTCTTAGTCTTTTTATCTTTACAAGTATGCCTGCTGGGAACAAACCTGAGCCAGTTCAAGATTCTTCTATTTAAAAGTGTTTGTGGCAGACGAGGATGACGGGGAATTAAAACTAAACCTGTTAGCTGCTGATATCTGGGGAAATGGAGCTATCTATTGCACATAGAGTTTTGCACACGTCAGTTTGCCTATGTGCATAATGAAGCAGTTTTCTCTGTGGAGGACTTGCTGTTCACCTAGGAAATGAGAATATTTCCACATGAATAATTTGCCTTGGTTAATTCTAGTACAGCCAGAAATGGAGCAGAACAATTAGAGAAACACTCAGTTCATGTGATACAGATTTTCATAGCTCCTTCAGCCTGAAAATTTGTTATATTTAGCAGAATGTAACCTGCCAAAATAGTACATGAAACTGGGTATCGTGGCACTGTCCTTAAGAACTGCTCACTCTGTGAACAAGAGATGGGGCTTCCATGGTTATAATGAATTTATAGTTAAACTTGAACAAAGCCCATGGGTGGCTGTGCACCTTGTTAGTATTGGGCTTTCAGTCAGATCCCTTTGTCTCTTTGCTACCAGATTGTTCCAAACTATTCATATGCAGTCATTTACTCTTGTAGGTAAAAAAAAAAAAAGATAAATTCTTATACTGCCTCCCTTATTTGTTGTTGTCATGGCAAGCAGCAGTGTTATTTCTGCAGCTCTTGGGCAGGTAAGATGTGTGAGCCATTTGGAAATGTGGCTTTGCCATGAAAACAAACCAGCACTGGAATTAAGTATAGACCTTAAACACGACAAGATTAGAATAAAAATTAGGAAATATGTAAAGAAAGCCAACCCCACAAGTCTGGGGTAGTTCTGGCTGTTCAGATTGCTTTCCATTGTGACAGTAAAGTTCGGCTTGACTTTTTTTTCTTTTAAGAATACCGGGGTTTTTTCTAATCATATGCCACATATCAAGAGATTTGTAATTGAACTGCATCTAAGCTGCATCAAGACAATTAAGTCTGGAAAAATAATGGAATGGTATCCAACTGCAACTAATAAGCAAATGTAAGTAGGCAGGATGGCATAAATGAGCTAGAAGTTTTAATTACACAAGTGCTAATTTCTTTAATCTAGAAAATAGTTAAAGAGGGCAAAGAATTAGGATCTGTGTCTTTCCTGGGAGATCTTGCTGCAAACAGCAGAGCAGCACCTATGGTCTCAAATCAGAGCAAACTCAGTGTTGCATCCAGACAAGTTCATCTCAGTCTAATACCATGAGGTTTTTTAAGTTCTTAGGTCTAGTTTATTATTTTTTTCCTTAGCTAATTTAATAAATTAATCCAGTAGGTATTAGAATTGTTATTAGGGCAATGACAACTTGAGGGGTCTGGTTAATAAGATAAAATTAAAGTAGTTTGGCTAAATAAACTTTGAAGCAGAAAGCCTGAAGGCCTCTTGTTATTACCTCATTAACAAGAAATGCCATTAAGTTATTATTATTATCCTGTAATGGTTCTCCTTCTTATCACTCTTGCATTCTGATCAGCAGGGATATTTAATGAAATAGCAATAAATTGTAAGAAATTACATGTACCCAAGCAAGTCTATAAACTCAAAATGGAAATAGAAAGATTTAACTTGTGAACATACACTTTTGAAACGGGGAAAGATTCTGCATGTTCTTACAACAAAGCTTTGGAATGAAAGCAAAAGTTTATGACACATTTTATTAGACCTGTAAATCTGAAAGCTTAGCTGTAGTTTTTAATTTTTATTTTGCCTCCATAACTATTTTTATGCCTTCTTTATAGTTGACTGGTCCATATAAGTTCTGCTTGGAGTCTATGCCCCATTATTCTTCTATAATAAAATGTGAACCTGGCTAAAATAAAACATGATGCCTTAAGAGCAATTAAGAATGGCCTTTTGTAGATAACTGTAACATGAAATACAATCACTGTTTTTATTAATGCATTTTGGAAAAGCAGCTCAGTGATTTATAGCACAGAAAAGGGTTATTTTACATTTTTATTTATTTTATTTTATGTCTCACTCTTCAGAAAAACCTTTTAAGACTCTTGAAATAATCAAAATCTGTGTTTCTAATGTTTATCATGTTAATGTGAACCTTGGTATCCATTTTATTTAGGTAGTGCTATGGTGTCAGCTAAAAAGGTGTCGTTTTTTTGCTCTTACTCCATTCCAAAAAGTGTTGGTTTTGAAAGAAAATCTTGTTGAATGTTTTATAAGAGTGATAAAATGTAAAAGCTGTGCATTGTACTTATAAAGGCAGGATTTGGAGGACATAGACATAATCTACTGGGTGTTGTCTGAACACAAAGCATAGCATTTAATTAAAAAATAGTTTCCTAAAAAGTATAAACATGGTTGACACGTGTCTTTCTAATTGTATAATAACTGTTTCTTTGTGATTATTACATTTAGCTTCTAATAACTGGAAGTCTTTAAGGTCAGAGTTTAATATGGCTGGAAATAAATCAGCACTGTTAAACATGGAGATGTTGTTCTTTGGTTTGGCACATTTAGAAAACTTCTATTTGGATAGAACTAAATATGGTGTTTATGGTGGATAGTACTAAATATGGTGTTTTCAAGCAAAAGTGTAAATTTGCCATCACTGTGAATGGGGGAGAAGGACAGAGAAGAAGAAAGGTCTAAAATGAATGGTGTCTTTGCTTATCTCCTTGAGACCATGAAGGCTGCCAGTGTTCTGTGGGCTCCTTTGGAGACCCTGCTCTCCCAGAGCTCCTCCTGGGGTCCTCCTGACAAAGCAGGAGCTGGGGGCTGTCACACACTCTCCTTTACATCCAGCCCACATCTGGGGGCACTTGCAAGGTCTTGAGGTAGCACAATCTTGGTTACACGGATTTAGGAACAGGTTTCTAGACTTTGTGCTAGTGTACTGGTATCTCAGATAAGAAACTGGTCATTACATGATAGTAAGTGCTGGATAAAGGCAGCTCGTTTGGTCCATGAAACCTTTTTTCACAGCAGAGCTTAGTGTAGCTTTAAAAGCCATCAGCATAAGAGAGAAGGACCACAGCAATATTCCTCACAGGGTGACTGCTGGCATTTAGCACATGCAGGATCAAAATAAAATGTGCCTTGTAAAGAATGGAGTACACACTGCTTCAGACTAGGTAAGTCCAAATTCTAACTGATGAAACCAAACTAAATTTCTTGTCTGATTCAAAATCAGATTAGCTAAACTTGTCTTCAACTAAATATAAATACAGTGTTTATGTACATATATGTGTGCATATGTATGTGTAATTTATACATATATATTTGGGAAGAGTGGGTATTTTAGTGTACAAGAGTCTGTTTGTGCTTCTGAAGGCTAGTAAGGGTATGATCACTGGCCTTATTGAACTCTGTTTCACCTGTCTTAAGGAAGGGCAGGTTTTAAATGAAGTTTCTTCTACAGGAAATTCTGCTTCCACAACTGTGGAAGTACATGATAAAAATCAGTAGCCTTATGCTTCTGCACTTACAGTAAAGTTGCAAATGAAGCAATTTATTTGATTTGTAAGCACATTCAAATGTTTTGACAACCTTCTAGTTTACACCACAAATTGTGTGGTAGCAGTGACTTCTGGGGTTAAACCTCCTGGCCCAAAACCAAGGATGGCCTTAGCTGTCTTTGACAGCTTGGCCCAAAGTATTATTTGGTAGGGACAAATAGTAGCTGACATAGACTGTGCTAGTAATATCCTCTGTCTGCAGTAACAAGATCCTTCCCCAGCCAGTGCAGTGCCCTATTTTTGGGATGTGCTGGCTGGCAGTACAAAGTGGGCAGTTAGTCACCTTGAGTTCCACCCGCTTGACTTTCACTCCCCAGGGTCTCACTCCATGCTCAGTGCTGGCTGCTGTTGGCACAGGCCTTGAGTCAGTCAAAATTCTGTTCATTCTTCAAGATAAGATCTGAAATAAATGTGCCTTTTGAAAACTTGTGTGGTTGCCATAGCCATAGGAATGCAGCCTTCATTTAAAATCAGCAGCACATCAGAGTCACTGTCTGTGTCTTTCAGAAAATGCTTTATGGGGTTATCCAGAGTCTAGAGAATGAGGAGGATGTGCATTTCCTTGGCTTAGCCTACTTCAGAAAGCTAGCAAAGAAATATTAGACTAAATCAAGAAGATTCAAAGAATCTGGTGTGTGTGTGGGTTCTCTTTAAAACTGATAGAATTGTGCTCTGAACTCATCCTAGGACAGCTCTGAAATGTGCCACAGAAAGTCAAACACAGCTAAAGGGTCAAGTGTCTTGGGAAAAACAACTGCATTGACACTCAGCATCCACTTGTGCAAATCCATTTGCCCCAAATCCACCTCCAGAAGAGGCAAGGGAACACCAGGTTCTGTAGGAACACAGGGGTTGTTGCATTGTGCTGCATCATCTGAGGTCATTTGGTAATGTAGAACTCTGTTGTGTCTCTAGAAAATCTGAATATAATGGCATTAATTTAGATGATAGAATGATCCCCACCAAATTCACACAGAGATGTAAAATTTGAGGAAAAGTATTTCTCTTGGCATCATACCACAGGAACATGAATGTATTATGTTTTTTACAAAGGTTATATGCTAGATATTTTTCTTTTCTCTGCATGGCTCTTAATTGAAATGAATGATAATTGTCATTTTGCTATAGCCATTTATAAGCATAAATATAATATTTCTAGTCAGCTTCCACTTCCAGTGTCAACATGGCCAGTTTGCAAGGGTATGTCCATGCTTGGTGGAAAGGCACCTTCATGTGGTCTTTATTGCATTGCAACTGTCAACATGGTTGGGAGATCTGGAGGATAATTTTATTATCACTGGGGTTTTTTTGCATTAAAGCAATTAAAAACAACTTGCAGAACAAGTCAAACAGTTAAATATGCTCATACAGGCTATGAAGAATTCTTGAAGACAAATAGTTCTTATTTGGAGACAGGAATGGCTGTGGCTGAAGGGAGTGTGTGATTACTGCATGGTTACTGCTCATCACAGATGACCACTTCTTTCTTTTTCTGTCTCTTCCTCTTTACTAAGACAGTTATTAAATAGTTAATATAAATGCAATAATTAGTCTTTTTTTAGCCCTTAGTATTTTAAAACACTTCAGACATTTTTGAAGGACAGTATACAGTGGAAATACCATGGATTGCATTAAACAAAATGGGTACTTTGGTGTCTTAGTAGTAGTATTGACTTGAGAGTGAATAACAATGAGATTTAAGATGTCTAAATCCATTCAGGGCCTTTGCTTGAGAATTTGTTTTGATGCAGTTCCCATGTTTTTTCACTCTCCCTATCTGCTGCTCAAGCCTTTTACCTTCAAAACAGCCAGTAGGATTCAGGGATTAGGCTTGTTTCTTCAGTTTCATTGGAATTTGAAAATTTTATTAATATTTCCATCATTTGAGTTTCCTAACATGAAGAAATCCATGGATGTCTGTGAGAATGTTGCTATTAACAAAAGCAGGGGCTGGGATTTCATTCAGGAGTTTTATAGAGATTTTGCTGTAGCAGGTGCAGAGGTTCAAATACTGTCCACAATCTACCTACAACTGTTGTGTGTGGTAGGATGGTATTTTCAATATTTGCAAGTATAGAGTACTTGGGGTAAAGCTTAACTGTTAAAATAATGGTTCATAAAAGACCTGTTCTGATATATAGAAAAGTGACAATATTCATTTTCCTATCCCCTTGGTTGCTGAATAGAAGAAGCACAAAAATATTTTTAATCAGTTTCTTTCAGGTCTTTATGTTCTCTGCTAAGAAATCATTTTGCTTTTTCATAATTCACAGAAGTTACTCTGTGCTTGTATGTGCCAGTGTGTGTGACACTCAGGTCTGCACTGCTTGTACTGAGACACCTAATGTTGTTTATGCTGTCCTCTTAAATACCATAAGTGATATGAAATATGCACTGAGGACTTCCATGGAGAGAGAAATACTTCCTTAAAATTTAGTTTACACATGTTTGGGATGAAACAACCCACAGAGCAGTTGTTGAGATCACATACACAGACATTGTGCCTTCTGTAATTTTTAATTGTTTTTTAAATTATAGACTAGAAGCTGTTTGATGTCTTGAAAAGGGCTGAGTCTTTCTGTGGTTTGTGCTCTGGTTTGGGGGCTCTGGCTGAAATTTCATAGTCCTTTCAGGAATTCCCTCAGTGAGTTTGGAGGAGTCTCTTCATGAAATGTGAGAAAGCACTAGTTAGCTAACAGTGCAGAGCAGCTTGTACAGACAGGAGAGTGGATGTCTCCAGCCTCCATGCATAAGGTATATTTAAAATCACATTTACTTACAAGCTAAATGGTATGTTTGCACTACACTAACAGATTATGTTTAATGGATGCTGGAAACACCACCAATAATCAAAGGATTTTTAGTGAGATGTGTTAGTGCATTGAGGCTGGGTTAAGATACTCGAGTATGAGTGTTCTTTCAGCAGGAGATATTAAACTTGTTTGTGTTCCTTCATTTAAGGCCAAATGTCAGATCATCTTTCAGTAATTCTAGATCTTTTCTTTTCCTTTTTTTTTTTTTTTTTTGCTAGGGCAGATAATGTTGTGATAGTATTTCAATGTTGTAATTCCCATAAATTACATACTGAATGAAAATGTGTCAAGAGTATCAACTGTTTACTGTAAAGGTATATTTGCTCTGCTTACCTGAATCCTCCTATTTCCCCTACAAAATTTCTTTGAGAGTCTGTAAAGTCATTTTGTGTATTGCCTGTAGAGTATAAAGAAAAAAGTCCACAGAAGAGGGGGATGAAAGAGCATTTCAGTAATGTGATAAATAGAAATGCTTATGTCCTTTCTGTAAAAAAAATCAGCTCTGTGTATTTCAGAGTATATTACTAGAGAGGCACACTGAGAGGTTTCCTGCATGAGGGTCAGTTTAATCTTTGTGTTGTGTTGGACACTGCCTACACTGGCTCTGAAAGCTGCTTTTTTGAGAATATGGCTGCTTTGACTCAAATGGAAAGGGTGCTAAGAATGCAATAGTGTTGGTAAAATGGAGTTCTTGGGAGCACTGCATTATGCCTGCTTGTGAACTCTCAGTAGTTTGATTTTCTATCAGAATAAACAAGAGTTGAAAGATGCCTGGGTCCCACTGATGATGTGCAAACTTGGTCACTCAGCTGAAGCCTTGTGCAAAGAGCTGGGGACGTTCTCTGCGCTGTGAGCTCGTCCCTGTTTGCTGCCCCAGAGCTCTGAGTGCAGCTCAGCCTTTGGCAGCTCTGGTAGGAGCAGACCCAGCCCTGGGTTGGGCATCTAGCAGAGATACATCTCTCTGCTAAATCAAATCAAGCTTTTTCTGGGCATCTGCTTTTTATCATCAAGATTTTTAAGCTGCTATCACTCGTTACCATGAGCTAAGTTGTCTTACTGGAGGACTAGGTGGCTGCATGTGGGTTTCCTGTGCTTTGGACATGAATTTCCATGCTGCATCCACATGCCTTTGAGGAAAGAGGCATTGTGTTGATCTCCTTGGGCTTGTGTTTGTTTAATTACTGCAGATGCTTTGAAGAAATGAAATTTTCTTGTGATTGAAATTGTGAAGTTAAGGAGACTTCCTCACCTCGGTGGTAAAATTTATTTGTGAGAGCTACCTGCTAAAAGGGCTGAGCAGGACTGGCTGAGATAGCTACAAGAAAGCATTTTTTCTTGTTTGTCCTCTTCAGGTCCTGTTGAAAATGTACTAGAAAAAAAATTATGTAGAGAAGTAAGGGTTTGTGTTGTTCTTAATAAATATAAAGGCAAGTTTAAATATGTTATATAGAAGCTAGAGTAAGTAAAAAGAAAATCAGTGTAAAGAAATGAATATGCACTGGCATTTATATTTGCATCATCCTGCTTTAAAATAAATATGTGGAAATCAACATGAAGCTGCACAGATCTTAAGATCAATGAAACCCAGAAATGAAGCAGCACACTTGTTTTACAGCTCAAGTGTTGAAGTCAGATGGCTGAAGGAGTTAAACACCTGGAGCAAGGCTGCCAAACTGCTAAGCTGGCTTTTGGCAGCAGTGGCAGCGTGCAGAGAGAGTTTTCCCTTCATTATGGTTCACTGACTAATTCATTCAAAGCTGAGAAACCAATTGAGAGTTGAAAATGCAGGAAAGCTTCTTTTCCTATTCTGACCTTTATATATATTGGTATGTAAGAGGACTTGAGCTGCAGGTTTTAAATGCTTGCTGGATGTGAAAGAAAAATGAATTAGAGTTTTTTTCATAACATATCTGATGCACTAATTTTTATTTTAATTAAAAAATAACTATTCAAGAAATCATCATATTGTACATTTTCAATTTTTCCTAAAGGTAGACCTAAATAATACTGTTTATCACTTTTACTAAATATTTAAATAGTTAGTATTTGTTTCCAAAGTAGTAAAATAGATAAAATAGGCTAAACAAGTATGTATTATGTAGAATTGATAAAATGCATTTCTATCAAATACAGTAGTTATCATATTGAGCTGTAAACCAAATTTTTTAATAGTTACTAGTCAATTAGCAGTATATTTGTAAGAAAACAACTGAAAGTTTTAATTAGCACTCCTTGCTGCTTACAAATAATCCGTTCTTTTGGTTATTTACTTTGTTCTTCCTCTAAAACTATTCTTTCATGACAAAATACAGAGTTCATATGTCAGATCTTGAGCATTTATAGATACCAATAATGGGTTTATGAAAGTATCTCAGGTTTGCCTATTTGAAAATAAATACTTGTTTTAAAGAGGCTAGAGGTCATCTATGTTCTTATAAACTATATTTTTTAACCAGATCTTTTTTATTCTGCCTATACTTGTAAAGGCAAGGAAGAATTCTCATGTATGTCCTCAAATTCAAATTGTTCAAATTGTTGAATATGTTTGAGAAATTTGGGATAGACTTTTGGATTAGCAGATGGATTTACAGAGAACTGCATTACAGGAAATACTCAGTTTTCAGTTTTAATTTTAGTCATTCCTCACCTTTTGATTTGGGAAGTTAGACATAAGTTAGAATACTTTTAATCTAATATCTACTTTTGGCTGTGATTTTTAGTTCCTTAAACAAAGACTTAGAGCAGTGTTTATAGGAATGCATCAGGTATTGGTTGATTAGGATTTCAAAGGTTTTTGTAGTTGTTTTTTTTAAGAGAGGATTGCAATAGTAAATAAATATTTTTCTACCTTATTAAGCTCTATTTCATCCCTTTACAATTTCAAGTTTCATAACCTTTCCCTCTTATTTCAAGAGATATTTTGTATATGAAAAGATCATGTCAAAACAGCCCTACCCTTCATCAGGCTTTTTAAAATCTGAGTTAGAATTCTGTTTCTAAGATAAACAGATTTGGATCAGAAATATTTTCAACTAGCTAGTATTCATTTTGGCTGAGAGTTCAAGCAACATCTTTAATCATATTTTTGTTGATTATTTATTAGTTTCTGTGGGAAATCAAAGGACAGACAACCTAAAATACGTCTTCCGTAAGATACATCATGAATCAGAAGCTGTAGCAAAGAATTTCTAGGATGTGCCTTTCATGTACTTATAAGAACTGATTGAGAGATAAAATATACATCTTTAGTGTGTGTATAACATGCAGATGAAGGCTGACCCAAAAATGGAAGGCACCAATATCTGGCTGGAGTAGGATTTGTATTTCATTACCAGAGAAAGAAAATCTGTTGTGGGAGAAAACAGTATTTCTGTTCTGTTCCTTGTCATCTGAAGGACAGTGGTTATCCCTAATGCAAAACATCAAAGAAAATTGGCATAAAAATGCACATTAATACATTGGCTACCTTTGGAAATCCTGCAAAACGTGTTTCCATAATTGACATGTACTTGTATGGGGTAGTAATAAAATTTGATATCATCCCAATATATCTATGAGACCCCCATCAACTCTTAACAGTCACTGTTATTTAATTTTGTATTATAACAGTCAAAGACTGACCTTATACTGACACTAATGAGGAGACAACAGTCTCTCCTTGGAAAAGAAATACTCTGTGCATTTATTGCACACATCAGTGGTTAAAAAAATCAGTTAATAGAAAATATGATTGTGCAAAACTAATTCTACGTTTTGAATCTGCTGCTGAAAAAAAGCCATTATTAGATTTTTACAACTTTAGTAACCCACATTTCATTCAGGAAGCTCCATGGCCAGGGAGAAGCACTCTCACAGAACGAGTGAGAAGCATTTAGCCCATTTCTAGCTGCCAGTTCATGTCTCTGAGCTTTTGTAGCTTCTTCAGCTTGCAGGGGATTTGTCTCCTTCCTGCCTTCCCTTCCCCAGTCTTTCCTGGGGAACATTTTCTAGGTTTCCTCCTTCTCTAGTAACAGGGTACCTGTCATCAGCGATGTAAAGTTTTGCTGCAATAATTTGTTGATAAAAACTGAGTGGACAGAATGTCCATCATCAAATGCTCCACCAGGATGCTGCTGGCTGGCCAGAGAAGGATAGAAACATTGAAAAAGTGATGTGTGCCCCTAGCAAAAATACTAGAGAAAAAAGAAATGGTGAGCAGATTCATGCCAACCTCATGGTGGAATGTGGATTTGCTTCCAAAATGTATTGACAGTTTAATAAAAATAATTTAAGCATGGAATTTTATCATTAAAGCATTTCTCATCTTTGCTTCCAGTGTGAGTAGCAAACACATTTGTCTCTGTGTATACCAGTTTGGCAGTAGAAATAATTCTATTTTTTTCCCTCTAACACAGGATAATAGAAACCAAAAGAAAAATATTATTTTTTTTATAAAATAAATAATATAACATGTTCTTCATTTTTTATTGGAAAGCAATCAAATATCTTGTTACAGGAATATTTTTCTTCTGTAAAATACATTGAGCTTTTTTTTTCAAAAAGCTCTTTCTTATTGGGGGGAGGTAATGATTTCGTTTAAATCTTTGGCTTTTCCTTGTGAAGGTTTCTGAAGGGCAGAGTGTGCTGGAGTATTAAAGCAGAGGTTTAGTGCTGTATTTGGAATTGGTTGCTATTTGGCAGTCTGAATATCAGTGCAGCCAAATAGAATAGATTCAAACACCACTAATAGTTTCTACTTAGCCATATGTGCGATTTTGTAAATGTCTATGGAAATTGTGCAATACTCATTTTTTTGGGATGATCTATACAGGCAAGCACAAACTGTGTCCTCATTCTGCATCCTAAGGCAAGATTGCCAAAGAAGAGCAAGTACAAGCCCCTAGCCAAAATACAGCATGGCTTTTATTTTGAGGGCTTGTGTCATCTTCAGTGTAGTAGATCTTCTTCAGAAGTTCTGTCTATCCAAAAATAAGTTCATTTCCTTGTGCTTCATTTTCATCCAATGAGCCAAGTCCTTGAGGAAAACATCAACTCTTCATTAGAGAATTAAATAAGAATAATTAAAGAATAAATTAGGTACAGCCCCATGTTTGCATGCCTTTGTCAAGAAGGTGAGAGAAGCTACTGCAGTTTATTTCACTTGCATCTTAAAGTGAGAGCAAAGCCTGCTATGTTTTCCCCTGCCCTTTTCATAAGTACTTCTTTTATTTTCTTTATTGAAGTGATTTAAGGGCACTTGGGACTAAGAATTTTTATTTTTTTTTTAAAGAGTCATTATTTAGTTTCTAGATGTATTGGTGAGGAAACAAAGATTACCTTGTTCATAAGGGAATTGGTGCCCCAGGTTAATGTCCAGGTGTTCTTTCAACTGATGGCTGAGACTAATTTCTTCCTGGCCCTCTGGTAAGCAGCTGAAGCAGAGCCCAGCTGCTATATCTTCACTCTTGCATACCAACATCTTTCACTGATTCACAGATTGCCTTACATCCTCAGTACTTCCTCTACTGTTTAACAGTCTTTGAACAGTAGTCTGAAGATAAATGCTGATTTGCCTTGCAATGGCTGCATCTGAACCAAGGGATGAATTATTTATATTTTTTTTTTAAATCATAATCTCATAATGATCCTCATAAGCTCCTTTTGTCAAAAGGTCATAAATTTGACAACCCATCAAAGGATTGCTAAAGAAATACTTAACACTGAATATTATCTGGTTTGAATCTTGTGAGTTTGGATGGCATTTCAGCAGGTAATGCTCCAAAGAAGAGTTCCTAATCTGTTTAAATCTCTTATTCTCTCACACATACACCAGCACACTGATCTACTGCCACTTGTCAAAGTTCACAATTTGAGGCAGATTTTGCCTGCTACACATAGACTATGTCAATCTGAAAATATACTGAGCAGCAGAGACATCTGATGTTCTTTCATTGCACTCTGAATTTTTGGGTGCATATATCATGTGCTTAGTTTTTAAGCTTCCTTGCAAGGTTTACAGTTTTTCTGTGTTCACCATTTGGTGAATGTGCTCTGCTTGAATAAGTGAGGTAGTAAATGTTAGGTGGGAGCAGGCAAGGGGACAGCAAAAGGGATGCCATCAGTTTTAATTGCATCTTAGGAAAGAATATGCTTACCCTGAGGGTACCTGGAAAGTGGAAGCTTCAGAGCTGGAGTTTCTCGTGAGAAAAGAGGAGAAGCAAAGTGATCTTTGCAGGTGCTTGACCAGTGCAGTAGGAAGAAGGCAGCATCTGGGTGGTGGAAAATGTATGATGGGAGTGCAAAGAGTAGAGAGAAATAAATTTAACCTCATGCTGTAAACACCAGCTTGAGGAAATAGACTCTGAAGACCATTATCAGGGCAAAACAGTACAGTCACTAGGGATTCACTGAAGTAAAATAGCTTCAGAGCTTTCATATGAGTCAGGATAAAACTTCACAGTTCTGAGTGCTGCTCAGCACTACTGTAGAGGTATTGGTGTGATGTTACTTGGCTGTATATAATTGAATATATACAGTATATTTAGACCAAATTGAATTCAGAGGGAGTTACACGTAGCTGTACCAGCTATGAAGGACTGGTAATTAAGATGTGGAAGGAGAAGGAAGTCCTTATTCATGAGAATGTCCATATAACACCATGTCTGCTTTCACTGCAGTCATTCAAGACTTCTCCATCCCTGACACCACAAGAAAGATTTAAATTTAAATATTGACAACTGTAGAAGGGGGAAAGTGGAAGCTACTTATAATGATTTGAGTAAAGGATTCTTGTCTGAGCAGCTCTTTTGAGAGAACTTCTGAAATGATTCCTTTTGTGTTGTCTGTAAAAACTAAAGTGCAGTTCAGTGAGTTATGTGAATTCTCTCAGGTCTGTGTGCAGTATCTTCTGGGGATTCCTTAGTTCCACAAGGACCTTCACAACATAACTGCATGTTCTAATTATATAATCACACATTTACACCACTTATGTCATTAAGCATAATAGGACTTGCCACGTGAATATGCAATGATAAAGCAAAAGTTACTTTTGGAAAAATGATACAACAGAATCTTAAGAAAACATGAAATATGTAAGACCTACTTACCAAAATATAGTATATACTAGAGGCTAAAAGCTCCCATGAAGCAAAATATTTGCAAAATCTCAGTGTTTTCTTATGCAAGTGCTTGTGAAACTTTTGCCTTAATTTGGGTGCAGTTTTTGTTCTTAAACTCATCTCATGTCTGTGCTACATAGAAATTATACTGGTTGTTGGGAACTGTAATTTGGAATGTAGGCATCCTTTTTGTATGGATTCTACCATCCTATTTAACTAAGGAAATATGATCTAAATAGCTTGATAGTTTTACAAGACTTGAGTTACAGATAAACATGGTGCAAGAGTTAGTGTGGCACAAGTCTGCAAGTGGCGCCCTCCATTCTGACCCTGGTATTGTCAGTGGGAGTTGTTGTTCCACTGCTGATGGAACAACAATATTTTGGATGAGACTAAAGTTCTGTCTTTGAGGTATTGTGAAGATTCCTAGCATGTATTCCACAAGCACTCTAGGAAGAGAAGAGCCTTGGTCCCAGTGGCCATGCAGATAGGTGCACTCAGACTCATTCCCCAGGCTTTTTCATTTGGATCCCAATTTATCTTTTCCTAAAACTGTTGATTTGTGTTAAACAGCTGTTGCCTTTTATTCAGACCTGGCTGGAGTTCAGTGATTTATCTGAAATTGTGAAGGTAGTCGAAGACAACTCATCAAAGGCTCAGCAAAAACAGTTTCTTAATGGGAAGTAATTTTCCAATCACCATATAACAGAGCTGTAATAATACATTGGAGTATCCTTTGATGTAGCTTAAGGCATACAGTTGCCTAATAAGAATGCCTAATTGTGTAGGTTTCATTATACACAGCTGAGGAACAATTTTCAATAGCTTCTAAGGTATTATGAGGTACTTTTGACTGAAATTTAAATTCAAGATTATATCATATAATGAAAATGGAGACATGCTGCATTAGCATAATTATATCTCTCTAGTTGTAAATATTTATATAAAAATACTGCAAAGACCAAATATAGTTATGTGCTTTTATTCCAGTTGGTCTAAACATTCAAGAAAAACTAGTTCTTCAGCAGTTCTAGGAATAGTTTACTTGTCAAGTTGCAAATAAACTTTTAGAGAATTTGGGTTCAGTTCTCTAACATAGATTTATTTTTTCTTATTTGCTTCAAATATTGTACTTTTTTTTTTTTTTGGTATCCTGTGAAATTTCTTGTACTTCTTAAGAGATTTTTAAAAGTAAGCCAATTTTAAGTGAAAGTTTTTGTCGGAAAAGCATGTTTATAAAAGCTCACCTGTACCTTTGTTTTAAAGACAAGCCCAGAGCAGGGACATTGTCTGCTAAGTATCTCTCTAAACATATGGGCTGAATTACTCAGCAAAGAATTGAACTACACTGTTTCAGATTGGTTACGGTGGTAAAAACTGCCTCACACTGCTCTGCAGAAGAGGGATGGATAAAATGCTCTTTGAACAGCCAAGATTTTTTAAAAATGTCAGTGCAGAGGGCTTGCATTTGTGTTTGGCTTTCTAGACCTGCCTCTTGACCTTCTAATTACTTGATTTGAAACAGCACTGAGGGTATAATAAAACTGGAGGTTGTCTCTCGTTTGCTTTATCATAAATTAAAGCTGTTAGTTTGGTGAGGTGAAAGTAAAGGCAGAGTGTTCATTACTGCTCAAGTGACGGCTTGTCAATAGCACTGCCTTTTAGTTTGTTCTAGTCAGCACTTGCTGTGCATTTTGTTGGACCACTGGGAAATAAATACAACAAGATTATACATTTGGAATACCACAAGAGTTCATGAAGGGAAAAACCAAAAAAAACCCCAACCAGATGATAAATTATACACTTGGTAGAAAGTGACATGCTATCTTGTGCTATTAACAACCAGAGATAATTGCAGTGAATTGTAATTGCAGTTTGCAACTTACAGTACAGTGTGTCCAACATCAATCTTAATAGTGAACAAAGCAATTTATATTAAAAGTTAATTCACTTGGTAAGTTTCGGCTGTATACGAGGGAGCTAACAGATGTAGCTTTTCAGAAAGTTCAAAGGCATTTGGAACATGGAGAGAAATGCTAATGTAGTAAGCCTCAGAGAAATATTGCATTACTACTTGTAATGAAAACAAATGTATGCCATTATATCCCAGTTTGTGTTTATTTAATAAACTATGCAGTTTTGTACATTGAAGAAATTCTGGTTTTGAATGCAACAGAAACAGATTTTTACTCATAGATTACACGAGAATAGCAATTACATATATATAGCAAATGGGGGTCTAGATTTTCATGCATTTGATTCTATATTCAATTTTAACTTAATCCTTTTATGAGTCAGTACTAAAGGAGTGTGTGTGTGTGTATGAGTTTATACATACGTATTACTGCAATTTTTAAATCTAGGCCCTTATTATGGAATTGTTTAGTAGTGCCCTGAGTATTTTGCTAGATTGCCTGGTCATGATTACCCCAGATTTTGAGTGATATCTTTAATTGGTTTTAATTAAAGTGAAACTTTATTCTGGGAGAGCCTAACACCCCTTCTCATGGAGATGATAATCTGGCATTCACTGACCATCCACTGGTGCCCTCCTGTCTGGGAGAGCTTCTGCATACCCACTGACTTTGTTTTGTGGGCTACAGCACTTCACATTTACTTCAACAAGCATTACCATCCTCTGAGTGTTGTGGTCAGTCTTTGGTGGCCACCAAATGACAGAGAATTCCCTGATCTGCAGAGTCATGCTCCAAACACACGGTGACTGCTCGTGCTCTGGGGCTGGCCGTGCGTTGGTGGGTGACCATTGATACCATTTGAAAACTCAGGGTAAAAGTGCTCCCATTTTCCATAGTTACTTGGCAAAGCATGAAAATCTACAACTTGAGACATAGTTATATTTGAGTTATATAACTGAAAAATTGCTACTTTTTTAGCACGTGGAAAAACATTGAGAGGGAAGGGGCTTGAGGAGGACTTTTTACTTAGAGATCCCCACCTGGCTGAGGGGGTTCATCCAACAGAAGGAAGGTCTGCTCCACATTTTGTACCATCTTGCTTTTTCATAAACATCTTGTCCTTATGAGAGAGCCGAGTTAGTTCGTGTATCAGTCTTGTCTAGGGTTTCACCCACTGTCAACTGCTTTCGTTCTACTGAAGTCAGTGGAACAAAGGCATTTAACACTAGCTAATGACTGATTCTCAAAGGAGTTTGGGGAGTAGCTGAAAAACTGGACTGAGGCTATTTTTCTTCTTCATGGCATTATTTTTGTTTGGTAGGTAAGAGTGTGTAATTCAGAGCTAACAATCTTGTTTAGATGGATAGCTTGGAGCTTTGCTTGTCTCTGCTCAAGGAAATCCAGGGCTGCACTAAATGTCTTGTATGTGTCTCTTTTATACACTGTACCCTGTGCATTAGGCAGGCGTTTGATTTCAGATTTAATAGAATTCAAGATTCTATTTAAAGATTTAATATCCTTTTAAAAAGACAGTCTTAAATTATTTGATCATTAAAGTTTTAATGTGGAGGTTAACTAGTGGTATGTAGTAGCACACTTTTAAATTTGATTGTAAAAACTTGGCTGGAATTTTTAGAATGATATAAAAAAATAAAAAAAAAATTTTGCTCTTTTGCTGGTAATTAATTTTTTCCCATATAACAACATACCGAATCTGACATAAATTGACAGGAAACGTAATTTGAGGGAAAAAAAAAACCTAGAATGTTATATAATTTTCCATTTGTTTCAGCAAAAGTCATCTATAGATCTAAGGGATGTTTTGACGGCCAGTCATTCTGGATGTATGTTCTCCAGTTCAAATTATTTTTGTTTACTTTTTCATAGGTAATAGTAGAATTATTAAAAATACAGAAAACTATGTTTTACTTGATTTTATAAGGAGCAGGTTTCTGCTTGTGTGAATTACACTATGTATTGTAATTTATTTTGCAGAAAAGGGCATGTGGTCCTGCCTGTACATATATATATATATATATATATACACACACATATATATATATTTTATATGTAATATTTATATGTAATAATAGGAATTGAGTTCTTTCCCTTTGCTTTGTGAATGTAAGTGCACGTTCCATGTATTATTCTGCTAGTAGAACACCTATCCAAAAAAACATCAATCAATTTAATCCTAAAATATATGTATAGTCTATAACCTGGTTTACACTGAAGAGGAGAGGGAAGCTGGACAGGCCAATGTGTAGCATCTCTGCTCCTGGCATTGCCAGGAACATCTGGCTGCCAGCATGGGCATGTGGATAAGCAGAGGAACTGGGGCAGTGGTGGAGTCCTGCCCACCAGGGACTTGTTTTCCCTTCTGCAGGTAGCTCTGGGATACAGCTGCAGTGCATGAGGCTGGGCAGCGCAGGCTGGAATGGAGTAAGATTGCCTAGCAGGAAAAAAGAATTGGAAAACAAACAAAAAAAAGGGAATCAAATTTCTGAAAAGCTCAGCAGTTAAGACCTTCTATTTAACAATCTGGTTAAAGGAGACAGGTTTTCACAGGAATTCACGTTCCATGTATGTATTTACTCTCCTTATATATATACATTCCATAAAAAGGTGTGCCTGTCTTCTTCCCCAGGCACTTTTTGAGAAATGTCAAAAGTCCAATTATAGAAATAGACTACTTGGGACACTTCATTCACCTAGAAACTAACATAAATCATAATCTGGGAACAAACTTTATTCCTAGGTTTCATTGTCTCCCACCAGAACAGTTAAATGGCCAGACATCAAAATTACTGAGCTGTTAGAAACTCTTCACCCAGAACAGAATTTATTTGGTTTTTGCACATGCGTATCTGTAGAAGGAAAATTCCTGAAAATTAATCTTATGAGTCAGATGTGGCTTAGTATTGCCATTTCTTTACATAAATGATATCACTTTGTCTATTACTGAGAATATTTAGCATTAATTTGTAGTATGTTTGCCACCTACTTTGGAGAAAAAGTTGCAAAGTGTTAAAAAAAGGAACTTAGTGTCTGTAATTTATTAATAATGAAAATGAGCAACATGGGAAAAGCCTGAAGGATTCTACAAGATAGGTAATGGAGCATGCCATGAAATATCTTTTAATGTAATTGAAATGGAAATAATTTGCAGTATTCCTGAAACAGAAAAATATAAGTAACAGAAGGATCTGCTATGATATTTTTATTTCTTCAAAACTGAAATATAGTAGGGTTAAGGAAAGGAACAGAAAGCAGAAGTTGACTAGCAACTCCTTTTTAAATATTAGGGTGCTAGAACTACATTAATTGATTTGCCAGTGGAGTTAGGGAAATAAAAGAAAAAAATTCGATAGTTATAAATTTTAAGTTCCTGTTATTTCTTCTCAAGATTCCAAGAAATTACATGAACGTACTTGCATGTTTTGGTAAAAATTCAGTTCCTTCAATTATAGTTTTGTGTTTGCATTGTGTTCACCGATAGAAACATCATTGTTAGTCCTTCCATGTTACTTTCTGGCACTAGATCTCTGAGCATCTTACAAAGAGGTAAATAATGTTACATTTCAGGAAACTGATGAACAGAGAACTCATTCAAAGTGACTTTGAAATATTGTGGTGTGTTACTTTATTTAACAACTTTTAATTATCCATTCAAACAGTCAAAGCAGTATCCTATTTGGATAGTGTTCCACATAATGGAAATGAAAAATACACACTACAAGAAACAAGATTACAGGGACTGTTGTCTGAAAACAATTTGCTGAAAGCATTTAGGCCATTCTTGCAAAATAAGGATGTGTTAAAAAAAATTTTATATTCCTGTAAGGAATTTTAATAAGATCCTCTTAGAACTTGAACCTTGTTCCAGTTCTTAGGACTTTTGTGGGGAAAAACAAGTCTAACTCTGGTTACATCAAGACAAATGAAACCAGGTCAGGAAACCCAGCTCCTCCACCACTATAGTCTGTGAAAACATGATCCAGCCTGAATAGTTGGTGTGGTGTCTGTGCTAGGAAGAAGGATGAACAATTCTGGTAAAGTAGTGAAAATAGGAATTTGGGGTTTGGAGGAGTTTTTTGCTATTATGAAATATGCAAAACGGGTGAAGTTGTTACAAGCTGGATGTTTGCTGCAGTGCACTTGTGTTTCAGGATTGCAAGGAGCTCTCTGGTTTAGGCATTAGAAAAGAGATGTCAGCGGGGATTTTTTGTTTTCAAAGTAAACACACAAGTAGCAGGGTTAAACAAAGAAAAGTTTAGGTTATTAAATAAAGTTCCAATACTTCTTACTCACTCAAGAAATTTGTAGCAAGTTCTGTGGAGTAGAAAATGAAGGGAATATGCCATGCAATTTTTCTTTAGCCTTTTTGCAATGCAACAGGGCAATCGATACAAATCTTTGCAGTAATCATATATTGATTTTCCTAGAATATAACTCCATTTAAAGCATTTTTATCCCCAGGAGTGAAAGCATTGGAGGCTATCAAAGGAGGAAGTAGCTTTCCTTGACCCCATCTGCAGTTCACATTGATTAACAGAGGCTAGGTAAAATAAATAAATATGTGTGAGAGAGAATAAAGAAGAAAGAGTCACAGAAAGGTTAATACTGGCTGGGGAGAAACATAATTATAGTGCATTAGGGTTTTTGTAAAATTATTAGGTCAGGATAAGCTAACAAGTGACTTGGAGAAGGTGGATTCTTCATTAAGTCAGAGCCAAATATTTCTATACCTATTTTTCACTGACTGTGCTACAAATTCAGATAATGTGGAGCTTTCTAATGATCTGCCCTGTGCACATGCAGGTATCAGGACAGTGAAATTGAGTTGAAACTGGTAGGTTTTCACTGTACCCTATAATGGAACATCTGTTATGGTATACTGAACCTGGGACAAATTCATAGGGAGTGTGCAGAGGTGCCATTGAAAGAAGCTTGATGAATCCATGACATTTTATTTTCATTAATTGTAAAGATGCTGCTGTTGTAGATGGTTTCTAATAGTTGCAAAACCACAATAGATTTGTTTTCTTTTTTATTTAATTTTATGAAACATTAAAATAATGCAAGATATTATTTTAATATAATTTTAGTAACCCTGAAGCAAGTCTCTCATACTTCCATATTATGAATACAGTTTTCAGTTTTTAATCACTTGCTTCATTCAGTGGAACTGCAAAGTAAACAATGTCACATCTTGTGTAAGTGTCACACTCTCCTAGGAGACAGTAAAACCAAGGCCATATGCCATAATTTTGGAATCAGATTTTTCTCTAAGCCAGGAATTTTGGGATTTTGTGAGTCATCTTAGCTGCTCCAGAAGTCCCTGTAGCCCATCCCATGCATCTCTATACTTTCAATCTGACAGTTTCATCTCCTCTCCAGCCACTTTGGTCATTTCCTGGCCTTTATGCTCTCTTCCCTATGTTTTTGTGGCTGAAACTAAATCCTCATAGATCAGCCTTTATTAAATTAAAAGGTGTGTGTAGCCTCATTATCCTTTGCAGTGTGTTGTAGTTGATACTGTTTATTTTACCAGCAGCTTCAGAGCTTTTTTTGCTTCAGGCAAAGCAACTACTACACATTGTCAGATAAAGTACCTTATCTGTCAGCAGCACTCTTGTGAATTAATCATAATTCAATAGGTTTACTAATCAAGATTTGAGATGAATGTTTTGATAGAGCAATCAGATTTGTCCAATCTATCATTACTTGACAGTTGCTTTAGGCAGAGTGCTAACTTGGCATTAGGACCTGGTTTGGATCAGTTTGGTGTGGCCCCACCAGTCAGTGGCATCAGTTATTGAAGTGATGGACTTCTGCATAGACACTGATTATAGTTCTTTTTCAGTTTTGAGAGAGACTGGAGTGAAGCTGAGATCAGGCAGCTCACACCTACCCTGTTCCACATAATCAAAACATTTTTGAATCAGGAGTTCACTTTGTAATTTTCACAAATAACAAAATTACTCCAAGCTCGTTGACAAATCTGAGACATGATTTATGGTGGCATATGCAAACATTGCTCAGGACTGAAAAGGTCACTGGAATAGAAAGGAGATAAAATTAATATATTGTTAAATGTTGCTAATTATTAATCAAGTCACGTCTGATGTCACTAAAATTTGTTCTTTATTTTGCCCAGTTAAACGTTCTTGGGGGTAATTTACAACATAGCTTGCAGCAGTTTCCTCAATTTGAAAGCATAAATGAAGGCTTTCATTGTATATTGACATATTTTTCTTGTTAAGCAATGTTTAAAGTACTGATACAAGGTGCTGTAATAGTGGGTTAGACTGCAAGTGCAAGTTTGGTACATTGTAGTCAATAATGCATTAGTGTGGGAAAATGAAGAGGAGAATTGATGTGTTTGGGGTTTCTTTAACATGGGTGGAGAAGGGAAAAAGTCTTCAAGCATCCACAGGTAAATATAGACCTATTTTCCTAGTTAATGTAATTTTAGGGTATGTGTTTGTAGTGTGAACACAATATATATGTGAACCTCTAGTTTCATCATCATTTCAACACATGTTCTTTGTCTCCTCCTAATCTGGCACTTGTGACTTTGGGGAGAGCAGGTACGTGGTGGTGTGGTGGGGATCCTGCTGTGCACTCTCCTCTGTGCAGACAGTGGCTGGAGCTGAAGCTTGTTCCTGTGCAGCAGGTACAGAGAACTGCCTGCCCATCACATTCTCTTGAAGCTTAACACAGAACTAAAACCAGTCCCTCACCAATGGGATGTCAGCTCCTCTGTCTTTGTACAGTTTCTCTTTTAATAATTTGAAATCTTGAAATACATTAGGTAAAAGAAGGTAAAAAGTACTAGTTCTAATATAGATATTCTGGCCTAAGCCTCAAAAACCAAAAATGTGCAGGCCTAACATATCATATAGCAGAAATGAGTGTCCAAATGCTTTTACTGTTCCAGTTGGAGGAATTTAGTACAATGTCAGGGTAACTCACAGTGTTGATATTTTGGTAGCAGTGTCATTTAGTGATGAGTTCAGAAGACTGTGGTATAAATATTTGTGTTCACTTGATACTAAATAAGCAATCAGAATTCTAGATCTTTGCAGCCCTGCCTTAGTTGCTTTCCTGGAGCAATCTATGGGCTCCAAAGCCTCACTAACATTCAGATTACCTGCACAGCTGCTTTCTCAAGTCCTGGTGCTTGGGCAGTTCTTGGAAACTGCATTGGAATGAGGCTGCCAGCAGCACCAGAGAGCATTGGCAGGTGAACTGAGTCACAGTCTAATGCTCACCTGACCTGTACTGAATCCATGGCAGACAGTGGGGACAGTAATTCCTCTCAGTAATGATCAGTCAGGTACTTTTCTGGTTAACTTCAGCACGAGTGGAATGCCTTCAGTATCTGCTGCTTGTCAGGGAGAACGTTCCTGTGTCATCTTGTAAAGCAACACTGGCTAGTGAAAAAACCCCAAAGTGATACTCAAGTGAAAGGAAAAATAACCTCTAATTTTAACATCTTGGGTGTTTTTTAGCATAGCTTGCCAAATTAAAAAAGAAAAATATACCCTTTTTTGACTTTTATTTTAGAAAGAATTTTTGTATTTTTGCCAGTCACTGCTGTGCTAAAAGCCAAAGTGAATATTATTTGTACTCACTGCTCAGAAAATACCATCGGCCTGTTTCTGTGGAGTGATGAGAATTACATTGACTTTGCCACCACAGGATTCCTTCTAATATCCTGTCAACATTCTCGTGCCCTGCATTTACTGCTGTGCTCAAATCCCATCTCTCCATAACATTTAAAAGGAATAGTGAAAGAACATCTTTGCCAATACCAAACTACTCCATTGTTTCATTTGTGCATTGAACTGCTGTTGTTTACTCTGCAAGCTCCCTCTACCTGGAATACTACCTGGGTGACAATTTTTCCTGTGCAAATTTAGATAAAGAAAGCTTTTTGATGATCAATGAAATACTGTGTATGTAAAGGGGTTAATTAAATTTCTTTCCTTCCTCCATCAAATTCTGCGAGTTAAAAATCCCATTCTGAGGTTCTCCACTCACTCAAAACCCTAGAGCCTTGACAGCCACCTTTGACTTCATTTTCTTCTTGATAAAATCTATCATGACATGCAAGAGTGCCTTGCATATATGAGATGAATGATGGTCCTTCATGCTTACTACAATAACACGAGATTAACATAGATCAAAGATTTCCTAGAGTTATTAAGAGGAGGCAGTCTCCACATACTTAATATATCTGGACTTTTTTCTCTTTTGCTAGTTAACATATCAAACTAATAAATAGCAATGAGTCATTCTGCTTTTTTTTCCTTTAGAGTGCTAATAAATGTATATGAGTTGACAGTTTTATAATGGTGAAGAGATAAAAAATATTCTTGGTAAAAAGATGCTCTGTGTGAATACTTGTATGCATTTCTGTTCACATGGTCATATATCTAACACCTGTGTGATCCCTCAGGCAATTCAGTCATTCATTTTTCCTGCCAATTTGCTTGCTTCATTTTGATCTATGTTTGCTATCATTTGTCAACTGACACCTTTAGCATGTTTTCACATCAGTTGTTTTGAGAACATGAATGCTAATAATTACATCAGTGCTGCCCCATTGCAGAAGTATAGACTAGACAGACACCTGGGACTGTTTTTTATAAGTTATTTAACAGTTATTAATTTCTGATTTTCATGTGTTGCAAAATTGCTGGTTGCTTATCCATTGCAGGTTTGTAGCAGTAACTACAACTCCTCCATTAAGTGCACGTAAACAATGGCTTCAGTATTGGAGCTTTTGGTTGGGTCTTTTCCCCAGATGTATGTCTCCTGCCTCCCCTCAGATAGATGTCAAAGACCTAAAGAATAGTCTCAGGTTTCCAGTGCCTCAGTTTTTCTCAAATTCCATAGTTTAAAGCAGAATTCCCCAGAGTTTGTGCATGCACATGACTGCCATCTCTGCATTCCTAAATTTCCATGAAAAAGTCTTTTTCATGACTTACTTGGATTCCCTAAGTGCTTCATGCAAATATTATTAATAGGTGTTAGGTATTCCTTGTAATTTCTGGTTTTTTCTCATTACCATGGTAGTTCCATCATGCAGTTCCAGGTGCTGGTTGTTCTTCGTTCCATGAGACCAGTCTTCTCTCCAGCCAGCATTCACTTTTAAACATGAGTGTAGGTGAGATCTAGACCGAAACTGTGGTTGCCATTCATATATGGCTTTGCACAAACAAGATATCCCAGAAGACTCCTTGCCAAAGTTAATTTTCATTTTAGTCAACTGATTCATATTGTTTTCTTCCTTAAACCTCATGCCTTGGAAAGTGTTCAGTGCAAGGAGTAACTTGCCTTTCTCTGTATATGGGACTAAACATTTCACCAAACTGTTGTCTTTTTATTTAGACAAAGATCTAAAGACATCATGAAATAAGCCAGAAACTCCTTGAAACAGAATTACATCACTGTAAAAGAAACACATTTTGTATCTAAGCAGTAGGTGAAGCTCCTTAACACAAGTTTTAAATAAAACAAGAATTGTTAAACAGTGCTACTGCTTTAAAAGAGACTTACCCCAAAGGGCTTATTACCACAATTTTCCAAGTCTTTAATTTATTATGTGCTCAGTGTTTTACTGCCTCTCCCAGATTTTAGTTATCTCAGCCCCACTCTTGAGTGCTGAAAGGTCAAGAGGTGCACTGCAAAGGCTGTGAGTGGAGAGGCACATCAATGCTAAAATGTTTAGACTATATGAAATCAAGGAATACAATATAAAGCTCTTTACTTCTGAAGTGCTTGTGCATATTTTGAAATCCAGCATAAACCCTCTTTAAACATTATGATGCATAATTAGCATTTACCTTTGTATCTGTGCATTTCTTCATAAGTGTCTAGAACAGGATTTACTGGGAATTCAGTATGAGTCCATCAGGTTTTCAGACTGAAATCTAAATGTGTGGGTTGTGGGGTTATGTTTTTTAATTTCTTTTTATTTGGGTTTTTTTTACTGAAATTTTGGCTTTTTAGTGTGTCTTCCTCAAGCAAACAATGTGATAAGACATGCACAGCAACAAAAATGCTGTCTGCAAACATCTAAGTGTTCACGTATTATAGGGGCCACACAATTTCATTGCTTAAAAATACAAATAAATAAATATATAAATATATAAATAAATTTATGTAGCACCTTTTATCCCCAAGGATTTCAAAGTCTTTTAGAAAACTCTTAACATATGTTAAAACACCTAGCATACAACTAGGGTATTGGCAACTGTGGTACAGAGAACAGTAAAAGAAGGAAAATAATTTATAAAAATATAGATATAAAAGGTGATAAGCATCCAGGTCAAATGCCACTAAAGTCTTCCCATTGATTTTGATGGGCGTACACAAAAAAAATTCAGGATATGTCACCATTTTATATGGTGGATTGAAAAAGAAAAGCATTTTCCCCTTTTCTGCCCCCAAAAATCTATAGTTTTGCAGGATTTTTAGTGTACTGCTTATGATTTCAGATCCTAAGGAGACTTTAAAATCATCTCTGTTTAACTTCACTTGTGTGTACCTAAATTTGCCCTGTCTGGAGCTGGGAGCAGGTAGGGATGGCATCAGCACCCCATGGTAACACCAGTGGTGTTAACTCTGTTCTAGAAAAAAGTAGCCTTTATCAAGAACAAATGCTCTTGGTGAAGACCTCTGATAATATCTAATGCATTATCATTATTAAAAATATATTTCACTTGTTTTGTTGTAATAACCACTTCTTGGAAGAGACATGAAAAATACCCTTCTGAAAGTCCAGTGGATTTAGCTTAGCTTTGAGAAACTGGGTATCCAGAAGCAGTAGCCAGCCCAGGCATGTTTTTAACTCCTGGGAAACATCTGTGTGAAAGAGGTTTTTAATTTCTGTTGTAATGGTTTTAGTTAAGAAACCTCATTTTTTTGGCAATTGCATGAATGATTTTAATTTTTATAATTAAAATACTTTGATTAATTTCTTTCATTTCAGTGAAAATGTCAACAACATTGATTATATTTAGATATTTTCCAGTCTAAATTAAGTTGTAAATATTTTTGTAAATGAATTCATCTGTTGTTCAGAGAACATACAAGTGTAAAAGAAAGCAGATTTGTAAGTAAGATTTGTTTCTTACCCTATTGACCATCCTGCTAATATTCACCATCCCTTTGTAGCACAAGTTACAACGTGTTTAATACCTTAAGTCTGAAAACTGTGTTGGCATTCTTACAGGGCCCTTTTAAATATGTCTGTGGCTTGAGAATATTTCCACACCTCACATGTCTTCCTCAGAATATCCCAAAAGTAGTTTTAAATCATGATTAGTCTTTATCTAAGATTAATGTTTAACAGAGTGGGATGGAAGTGGAATAATTACTTAATGTCATTGTATATGAAGTGAACACAACTAGGAACCTAAAGATGTGATTCTTTTTTTTTCTACATTATTCTCCTTACAAAGGCAAAGAGAAGGTGGGAATAAGGCAGCCATTGGTGTGGGAAATAATTTAAGAAATATCCATGATTATGCTGTATCTGTTGCATTGATTTCAAACAAACTAATGGCTTCTGCATGTTTTTAGAGAAGCTGCTTGGGTGTCATAAGAAATTAATATGCTTTGGAAGGTGCCCAAAACTTTGATAATGCCCTTTTATTTTAATATTCATTATTAAATATTCAGTAGTTGAAATAGGTGACAGCTGAGTGTTGATTAGGGTAAGGTAAATCAGAGCAAATATTAATATGGCTTGCTTGTGTCCTGCATGGGCAAAATTTCAAGTCAATGATAAAATATTGTTAATCAGTGGATTGATTTGACCATAAAGCAGTTGTATATTGATGCAATTGAAGCATTAAATTTGAACATTGTCATCTCTGTGTGTCTGAGACCTGAAAGCCACATTGCACATCATGAAGTCCCCAGTGCTGATGGTAATCGGAGAAGAGGACTTATAATGGAGATATCCACCCTCTACAGAATGGAAAGGGTAAGAGTTCTCTAATGAATATGATGCAAGATGATCAAAGCAGATCATCAAAGTATGCAGGAGCTACTGTACCAGTCATATCCCCACTAATGGCCCTTGCTGTCTGCTTGTCTCTGAACTGGAGAGGGAGGGGAAAAATAGTTCAGAGGACAAAGTAACATGGTGGGGAGATTATTGTCCCAGACACGTTCATGATGTTTGAGTCCCTGAGTCTGAAATGGTCAGTCAGTGTGGTAAGCATTAATTTTAGATGTATTACTGTTACTGAGCTGGAAGCTGTAGTTCAGGAGGCTCTGAGGTCCAGATTTAATTCTCCAGGAAGTACTATTTGGATGTTTATATTGGCATGAGCCATACACTGATTCAGAAGCAAAAGCTTTGTCAGTTGTAAACAGCTGATCTTTTCCTCTTAGAAGTGGGTTTTTTTCAGGTGGTCTCTCATGACAAAGGAGTTGTACTGAGATTGGAGAACTTATTCTTCATTTCAAAATAAAAGGACATCTGAGTCTAGGCACAAGGGAAAATGTCTACTCTTTGCCTCTTTAGCACCTCTCAAATCTATGGGAATATTTTTATTAATTCTCTGAAGACTGAAAAGGCTTTGAATTATCAGTGGCACATGTAGTCAAATAGAGAAATGTGAGGGAAGCTGGAACATTTTTTTTGTTTTGACTGGCACTTGTGAGACATCAGCTAAGTGAAATGCAGTATGTAATACAGTAGGTCGCTGTGAACAATTTCCTCCTCCTTTTTTTTGTGTTCATATTTTATTTACTATAGCTTGCTCTCAGTGCTCCAAATAATCTTAAAATAAATCTGATCCTATTTGATAAGACCAACAGTTTCTTCCCATCTTCTCTCTCCAAATCCAATCAAATTTCTTATCAGCCTAAAAATAATCAGAGCAAGTCTCTTGAGAATTCTCCACAGCCATTACCTGACTTCGCCCAGAATATTTCCTCATCTCTTAGGGAGAAGGGAGTGCCAAAAAAAATGCCAATAGTCTGGCTTCAAAGAAAGAGATCTCACTCACTGACTGGTATTGGTTCTCCTGGGGGCTTCTTCTGAGAGCAGCTGCAGCAGTTTGCTGCTGTGGTCATATTAAAAAGAGAGGAAGGGCATCTAGACAGGTAATTTCCCAAACATTTTGGTAATACACAGGAAAAAACACATTTTAAAAGGTGCTTAAAAACCAGCAGTAAATAGAAATTTCCATTGTAAAGCTTTGCATGGTTTAGGGAACCACCACTTAGGCAAATTGCATACTGGTTAAGTTTTTCAAATGGACTCATTATAGATACAAAACATTATGGAATTGTCATTGCCATGTTTTCTAGTGTAAATGAAGTGATCATTCAGCAGAAAACAAAACCAAGCAAAAGCAGGTGGTGTGGTGTCCATTGCTAGGGAAAAATTCTGGAACATGGCACAGCAGCTTCAATAAGCAGCAAAGTTGTGTGATGTCTGAACCCAGCAATGCTCTATTGCATGGTTAAACACCCCAAATAAAGTCAGAACAATTAAAGAATGAAAAACTGAGCTTAACTGTATTTTTTCAAAATCTATGCACATTATAATAACGTGTAGAACTTCATCTCTAATTGGGGTAATAATGTATGGTGATGAACAGACGCCCAAGTGTCTGAAATGAAATGGAATGATTGGTCCTTCCTGTGGTCACAACCATAAAGGAAAGGGAGCCTTACTCAAGGCCATCTAGTGAGTTCCTGGCCATGCCAAGGAGAAGCATCACTCTCCTGGGAATCTCAGTCCAGAGCTCTGTCTGCTGGGGCTCACTGCCTACCTTGTATGCTCCATCCTCCTCCAGCTCTTTGATTCATGAGCTCTGTCCATAATTGAGTAGTGCTGTAGATGTAGGATGTGAATTCTTGCATTTTTACCTTTATAAAATGTAACTCAGTGAAAGAGATGAGCTGAATGGGAAAGCTGCCACTGTACTCATGAAAGCTTGTTTCCTCTTTTGGGCTTAGCAAAAACAACAGCAAGGGCCAAGTCATTTGATCACAATTATGTGTAGTAATTTCTCTGAAGTTATTTTCTCATTGTGCTTCAGAAAAAAAAATAATAGAACAGGGGTGAAGGGGACAATTGACAGCTGTTTTTAGTAATTCATTTTGGCATTGATATGCAACAGAAAATCTCCATTTGAGCTCAGAGGTTGAAAGCTATTTCATAGCAAAAGGAGGAGACTTGTTTGCACTGGTTTCTTAATGCAGAATGCTTAAAGCAGCAGAAACTCCGTTAGTCAAACTGCATGAAATAAATACAAATATATTGAGGGGATTTGGGAAATGCAGTTTGTGAATGAGTCTGTATGAGGACAGAAATGAAACCCATAGTATTTAGGTGGAGATTGCTCCTTAGGCTGCAAACTGCCTTCAGGTCCATACCCTCTCTCATCTGCAAGTACAAAGGAGTCTGTGCACAGGGGAGGAGAGCAATGTGGCCCTTTATGATGAGTGAATTGAGAGCTTGAGTACACATAAGCACTGTTCTATTAGCACAGCCCAAGACCAAAGGTATTGCAAATTAATTGAGCAAAAGAATTTGTGTACAGTAGGCATGTCTGTTCTTACATGAATCAAAAGGAGAAATTGGGCAGAGCTCCTTTTAGGAAGAAAAGAAAAACATATGTTAGTTATTGTATTGAGAGGATGTTTTTATGAGAAAAGGGGATGCTGCTTCATTAATAACTGACATGTCACACCAATTCTGGTAGGTCTGATAGATTAAACATGAACCTCTCATTATTCAAGCAGCTGAAATGTATTGGCTGCTTTACCCACCTAATATTTATTCCTTGCACAGTATAACTACAAAATTGACATCTTCTTTTAAAATTATTTGGCTGTAATAAATATAAAACTTTCACCGCTGATGTAAAGCATTGCTAGCTGGCATCATTTCCTATCCCTTTTTAATTATTCTTGACACTGTGGAGAAACATCTAATATAAATCTGTAATGTGCTCTGATGACAAACTACACGGTTGGAAGACCATGTAATCTCTCCACAATTAATTAAAGTGCACAGAGCTGCTTTTTTTTCCCTCTTTTTTTTTTCCTTATTTTCCACCCCCCCAGCAACCAGATGCCACTGACTGGCTCAAATAACGTTGCTGTCAACTGTAAAAAATTAAGATCCAAACCCTAAGAAAAGTACTTAAATAAAGAAACCAGATGCCAGGTTACTTTTTTGATATTATGGCATACATCTTGGTGGAGGGCACTATTGTTCAACATCTGTAGCTTTACATACTTAATTACTGACATAGTAAATCTGCTGGCAGTTTATTTCCACAAATATCTGTCACTTCAGCAAATCCTTTATTGAAAACTGAACGATGCCAATCAGTGTGAATAGTTCACCAGCACGCCTGGAGCAATGAAATTAAGGAGGATTTGGCTGCTGTTTGTTCAATGGGCATTGCCTTTTGTTTTTGAATGGGTGTGAATCTGCTTCAGAAGAGCTTCAGCTCTGTGCTAGAAGCGCTTAGCAGTCCTGTAAGGCTTGTGGACACATGGAGTCGATCAAATGCAAATTAATAACAATTTTTAGGCCACATAATAATGTTCTTGTAACATTTATCGACTGTAATAATACTGTGGATGGAAGACAGGTTAATAAAAAAGTGTTTATTAAATATTATTGTAACACCATATGACTTTTGGTGGTGAAGTCTATAGCCACAGGAAACTGCAGGTGCAGGTTAATTTGCAAGATAGCAGCAAAAGTTTAGAACTATTAATTAACATTACAAGAAAGAATTTCATAAGCATAGTCATTTTTTTTGTTGACATAACGGTATGAAAAAAATCACCTCAAATTTATTATTTAATGTGGCTTTTTTGATAGAAATGTTTGAAATGCATTAATGTGCTTTCTGCTGTTTCTGTAACAATGGAATGAAAAGGATGCTGGTGTCTGCTTTTCCTACTCACCTGGCAGGCGTGTGTATTTTGATCAACAAAGTAGAATGTTTTGGGGGTCACAGTCACTCGGAAAACCTCCCCTATGCTTCATTTCTTTTCAGTTAGGGTTGTTTTATTATTAAAAAGCTTTTCAAGCATCACAGAATGAATGGTTGTGGTTGTTAGTGGGCCCTTTCGTGGGTGGAATGTGCAACTGTTGTGGCAAGCTGTTCCCATCTCCAGCGCCTCTGCCCTGAGCTCGTTCTTGGTGCCCTTTGGGACCGACTGTAGGGTGGATGTCCCAACAACTGCAGCTCCACAGCTGGGGAGTCTGTGACCCCACTAGCTCAGCTCAAGTGCTGAAGGCTTCAGGTGCAGTAGAAGGTCTTTAGTTTTGTCCTGTTTTGGAGAGGTTTCTCTTTATGGGATAGTGTCAGTGTTCTCTTAACTCACAACCCTGCTTTTGATTCACGTGTCACTTCAGGCCACCATTCACTCCCTCCTCACAGGTGATATAAATCAGTAGGATTACAGTCCATTTCCTTACTGTGTGGTGTATTTTTTTAAAAGAAATAACTGCTCTTGCTAGAGACAGAGGGTTTTTTGGGGTTTTTTTGCTACAAGACAGTTGGCACAGCTAGAACCTAAGCTACACTACATGTTAATGTTTCTCTTGGAGAGGAAACTCCTTTTCAGTGAACTGTACTGACTCATCAGCTTTCTGATTCAGCTTACAGTGCTTCCACTGAAAAGTTTTTTAAAAATAGAGCAATCAAAACTACAGGGCAGTTCCTGTATGGGGAATATGGATGCAATGTTGTGGTGAAAATCCATATGAAACTGATACAAACAATAAACTTTTCTGTGATGGTTATTTTTGCTGTGTTTTTAAAAATATTTTGTGTTCTGTCAAGGGGTTTAGTGTATTCTCAGTAATGAACATTTTTTTGAATCATCTTATTTGGATTTATATACATCATAATCATGCTATTTATACTTATATTATAGCTGAGAAATTTGAAACTGTGTTACAAACTATGGATCAAATGTCACTATCAAGTACCTCCAAGAAATCCCATTAGTTTCACCCATTTTAGTTGGCTGTAACTGAGAGCATGTAGAGATCCAGATAAATGTGTTCACATGCAAGACAGTCCTTGCAACCATTTGAGGACTGGACACAGCAGAGTGCAGAGCAGACAGGGGGGACTTCTCCCTGCAGAAATTAGGAATAGACCATAAAACTTATGCATTAAAAACATTCCAGTTTGGGCAAAATCAACATTCTACGGGCACAGTAATTGCCAGGGGATTTTAGTGACCACAAATGGTTAGGAACTTGGTTTTACATCTTATCTGACCAATAGTTTGTGACCTGCTGTGGTTTTTGCTTTTCTCTAACAACATGTTTCTTGGATCGTTTAAAGAATTTGGCTTGCAACACCTCTGAGGCATGGGTTAGCTTGCAGTAATGCATACTTTGATGTGTCTTATTGTTAAATTATATAGTGCCTACAATATTTCATTTTATTTAATACAAATCATTTTTATTTACTTAAAAGGAGCAAGCTGTCTTATTATATGTGTTTGGCTTAGAAACAAAGGAATTATATTCTTTTAAGAGGTGTTTTACGCATTATGGTTACTGAGAGAATAAATGGCCTTTTAATAGGCATTTATATAAGTGGGATCCATGTCTCCACTCTATTATATATTTTCAAATAATTAAAAGTGCTATACAAATGCTATATGATAACCTTCAAAAAAAAAAGAAGAAAGAAGGAAAACCCATGTGGTTTATGATATCAGGAAAATAATCCTGTTTCTTGGGGAGGGGGGAGGCAGAAAGGTTTATTAGGGTAATTTAATTTCTACTGATGCTACAAACATGCATGGGATGGGGATGTGGGAGTTCAAATGTAGAGGCTGCCTGTGCTGCTCCCCATGGTGACCTGTTCTTCATTGAGACAGTCAATTGACACAGACGCCAGTGCATTTATTACTGAGTCTACTGTAAATGAGGCTTTCAGTCTTGCCAGGGATGGATGTTTTAGATGTTTTTCCTGTGTTCACCACTATCACACATCACGTTTCGAGGACGGGGGAAAAGGAACTTTTAAAACAATAATATCAAACAACTTGGGGAAAAATGTTAAATATTACCATATGAAGAACTGATTAAATTTGTATGGGTTTCTTTCAGTAAAAATTGATATGTGATGAAACACAGTGCAGCTGGATAACTTGTTTTGGCTAACTTTCCAGTGTTCTCTGATCTCTTTACCCAGCTCTATATAAAAAAGAAACCATATCAGCATCCTTGTTCCTGTTGTACAGGCTCTGACATAAGTGCCCCCTTTTGGTTTGCCCCATACCATCTGGACTGTAAAAAGCCTAGCATGAGTCTGCCAGCGAGGAGTTTATCTACATATCTTCTTCACATTCAGATCTACTCTCAAATATCATTTTTTTCGCTCTAGTCATTGCATTTTCATGTATTTAATCTGTAGAAACTACTGTACATTGCTATTCCAAATCCATCAATGCTGGAGAACCAAGGAGCAGATGCTGCTCATGTTTCCTTTTCAGTATAGCCGAGAGAAAGGTTTGTTCTGGTAGCTGAGAACCAAAGACTGGGTCTCATATTCAGACATTGTCTTGTTCAGTCCCTCAGGCTTCGTGAGGTCTTATACACAGTCATTAATTACTGAAAATGCCACAGTCTTTAGGTACCTCTTCCTGTTTCGTTGCAATACAATTTTTTTACTTGTTTGTGCATATACTGGGTTTGTGATTGTGGTATTTTCTGTCTGTAGAAGAAATTCAGGAGCACTTCTTCCATGAGGATAATGTGTTCAAAAAGTCAGTTCATTTTTGAACAGGCCTTAAAGCTCTGTAAAAGTAACTAACTTCTGCTTGTCAATATCAAAGGTTATTTTAAAATTCATATTCCTTTTGAATATTCCTCAGCACCTGAAATGCAGGATTGTGAGTTTAGGCTAGTTTGCTTACTTTAAATTCCTTTATTCAGCCAAATGTCCTTATATTGCAGGCTTTTTGGCTGGCACAGGAAGATCAGACTTCCTGCTCATTGATGTAAATAGAATTTTTCTTTTATTTTGGGAGTGGCAGGGGGTTGCTACAAAGTTTAATTTTCCATTTTGTTAACTAAGAACATATGCCAAGGGTCTTGGACTCTCTGAAGTACTGACTGACATAAAATATAATGGCAATCCAGCATGGGCTGGGGCTGAAAAATTTTGGATATTGTCCCACTAGATACTGGAAGACTGCAGATTTTTTTAACTGGGATAGATAGCATGGGTAATTTGCTCTTCACTTTGGCACACTCTGTTTAATTGCAACTACAGCAGAGCAAAACCATCTGCTAAAGTGATCAAGGTCATGGGTTTTGAGTTATGAACATTAGAGAAAGTCGTGGATGCAGTTCTTCTTGTCATTCCTTGTGGTGGAGCCCCACGGAGCGGTCCCCCGTGCGCGGTCTGGAGCGGTTGTCTCCGTTGTTTGCTAAGTGCCAGCCATGTGCTCCATCCCTGCCAGCCCCGAGCTGCTGCAGCTGCCGCCACGCTGTGCTGCTTCTGCTTGCTCTGCTTGTCCGTCTTGTTCCTAACTCTTCCAGATTTTTCAAGGGTGTTCGGTGCAACCCGGTGCTGGAAAATAGGAAAAAACAAAGGAAGGCTTCGTAACCAAGTTAGGAACATCTGGAGCTATGAGATTTTCCACAGTTTTGGAACAACAATGCTCTGTTTTAGCCATTTTAATCAGGTTTTCTGCCTTTGATGCTATCACAACATTCTTTGCTTAGCAAAAGTTTGTGCCTGTGGCATCCTTGGACTGTCCATGAGGACTGCAAAAGGAATGATTCCTCTGTTCTTGTGTTTGTCACTGCTCATCGCTCTCTGTTGGCTTTCAAACTGCTCTGTATACTCAACATAAACTTGCTCTGTAAACATCTCCACAGATTTCTTTTTTTCTGTATTCACAATGGAAAAAACTTCTATGGACAAAAAAAAATCTATAAGGACCTCAACAGAGAATTAAATAAGAATGGGAATTTATATCCCTGAAAGAATTATCTGGATTTAAAAGGAGATATCTGCAGTTCATATACTATTAACACACTAATTCTAAAGCAAGCTTTCCATTTCTATTAATTCAGTTCTCAGTAAATGCTAATGAACTTTTATAATAAATTTGATACATTTTCTGTTTTAAGTGAGGAAGGCTTATTATTATTTGTTGAATGGCAGGACAGAAAAGATTGCAATGTACCTTTATCCCCAAAACACATAGAGCAGAATTCTGGCATTTAATAATGTTCTCATTGTGTTTAGGCTTCCTGAACATGATTGTTATAAAAGGATATTAAACCTCCTTTTTTGTCAATGCAATGCACAATTATACATGTGGATTGTCTATGCTCAGTGCTCATGCTGTGTAAATGAGAAATGCTACAGAACCAGCTTTTATTGTCCAAACTCCTAACCATGGACAGGAAGGTTGATATTCTGAAAGGAGCAATCAGTAATTTCTACTTTTTGAACAAAATTCTGATGTGGTTGTAGCCATTTTCTGTACACATAAAGAAAGATCATGGCCTTTTATGCCCTTTATTACTTGTTTGTTTCATTTCTGTCTTACTACTGCTACCATAGCTCTCTTTCAGTTCATAGCAGTTCATCTTATATTTGTGTTGCCAACTTAACCTTCTGGGGTAAAGAGTATCTCAGCCATAAGATTATAGAAACAGCTATAAAAATTCAGGTGAAAGGTTCACCTAATTCAGCAATCCAGTGTGAACTGTGCCTAGTCTTGAAAGCAAAAATAATGGAGAGAGGATGCTTGAAGGCAAAAACTGTTTTACCACATCTCAAACTTACTGGACATTTATTGTATTGGCATAACTAAGTGGGAGTTAAATCTGTTGAAATGCAGTAGAAATTTGTAAAAATAACTTAAAAATTCATGTACCATTCTGTGCCCATAATTCAATTCAGATGTGTGTGTATTAATTCTGATTTCAGCATGGTGTGATGTATATGCTAAGTTATGACTGACAACCTAAAATTAGAATTTCAGTTTGTACTAAGAAAAACAAATTATTTAATAGATGTACAGAACTGAGGAAGCAATTATATGAGTTCTGTGATACCTTTGTTCTCACAGAGGAATACTACACCTTCTCTGTAGTAAGGTTCACTCTTTAGATTTATAGGTTAAATAATAGACTTTATGAAGTCAGTAATTTTTGCAAGGCTCAGTTGCTTCTATCCATAAGAGCATTTTCAGATCTGTAAACTTTAGAACCAAAAAAATTTCAGAAAATGTTCAATTTTTAGACTCTTCAAGAATACCTTGTACATTTTTCCTTGAAATAACATCAGTCCCTAAGTGTAACTCATTGGAAGAAGCATATTTAAAAATGATGTATATGTGGTCCTTAACTTCTGAGAGGTGGCTACTGCCTGAGCTTTGTAGCTACTGCCTTGTTTTAGTTCTAGAATACTGTTTTGACATGATACAGAGACAGCAGAAATGACCAAGAGAAGGTAGAATCAGTTAAAACAAAGGAAAACAAGTGCAAGGGAGCAGTAAAATTTTTTTCTTCTATCAGTTCAAAGTCTTGTCCATCTGCTCTCAATTTACTGTCATGCAGACTTTGGATCTTTCACTGCTGTTGGGCCACACAATGAATCAAATCCTGTTTCCTAATTTCCACCATTTTAAGTTATGTTCCTAGGAAATGGAATTCTGCAGTTTCTTGCCTCTCTTCATGACAGCTGGAGGAAAGGAATGAGGTGAAGAGAGGAAGCTGGCAGTGTAAACCTTTCACTTGGGACTTACCTGGTTCCCTCACTTTGGCTTGCAAAGTGTTGAGGTTTTCTATGTCTTTGACAGCCTTTAGGTGAGGACTTCTTGTGGCCAATGCATTCTTTCTTTTTTGGGTACAACTGTGAAGAATTTGTCTTATTTTTGCTAGATGCTATCCAGTGTTTAAATGATATTTCACACAAATAAAGGTGAAAATGTTCTATGGCTGAATAGGAAAAGAAAACCCAGATGTCTTGCTTCATGCATTACTTAGCTGTCCTCTTCCAATAAACTCAAAATTACATGAAAACCTTGGAGTATCCCTTCTCAGATTTTATTTGATTATTTCAATATGCCTGATTTCTTTATTTCACTGATGTTGAATTAAGGACACGTATAGTTGGGAAAGAATTTTAAATAAAGTTTGGGCTCAAAAAGACTCCAAGTGCATGGATCTGCTTAAAGGTTAACTGCTTTTCATAAGATGCAAGAGGAATTTGGTATGAAGTGACAGAAGTCTGGGTACTAGGCTTGTTCTAAAGATAGGAAGCTGCAGTCACTGCTCTGTTGTGTTCTCCAAGTGTCTACGCATCAGGATTTGCAATTGCTGAAACTTTAGAGTGCCCAGACTTCATGTGCACTGACTAAATAAAACTAAGACAGACTTTGGATACTTCTGGATGACAGAGCAAGGGAGGTTTTGGCAGATGGTATCCAGGTCTGCTTGGAGTGCCTGTGTAAGATGTGTGATGCTTATGTTTGACTTCAGCCTATAATTACATTGTGAGGTCATTGTCTGATAGCTTTAGTTTAAAACTGTCAGTTTTAGAATACAGATAGCCTGATGGCAAAATTGTGGACCACATCACCCCACTTGAAGCAAAATAAAGGCGGCAGAACAAAGAAAGACTTTGAGCACTTGTATTATGTACTGCAGTGAAGTACCAGCTATTGTGAAATTACCATTTTTGTGGTGAATGTCTGTGGCAGACTTCCTTTCCCCAAAAAGGCATGTTGAGATGTTGTTGTCTCAACTCTCAGAAGAGCTTTCCAAATTAATTTTTAAAATCTAAGCAATTAATTTACTTATTATGTTACATTTATGTAAGCTATTAAATGTAAATGCTTCACTTTCAAGGGGAACCTAAATCATTTGTACATTGTGGTGTAATAATTTTCCATCAGAATCAGAAGAGTTTCCAGCAAGGCTTTCTCCCACACAGGCAGTATGCAGCCCCTCTTCTTACACATCCTGGTGTGGGTTTTTCCATGAACACTTTTTGCTCTTTAGTTATTTGTTGTAATTATCAAGTTCATTTTTCTCTAATAGATGTGATTAAGTATATTTAGCACTGTGTAATGAGTTTTCTGCCTGGTTGCATTCTGGCTAATAAGGAATTCCTTAGAGTCTCTTCTGACAGCTGCTGTGGATCCCAGGTTTGTGCTGCCACAAGAGACCTCTTCCGTGAATTGCTAACATTAGAGAAATTAACTCGGTTAGACTAACCATAAAATCTGGGCTGAAATTTGATTACTAATAGATCTTGTGCTCGCTTTCGGCAGCACCGGTAATTGTGGTGTTCTCCTGCACAGAAAGACCCACAAAAAATCATCATAATTCAAAAATACTTTTGCATTCACGCCTAGTGAGTACGTAAACTTCTTTGTGAAGGCTGTAATGATTTTTTTAAAAATGGTTGAAAATAATACTGCCAATAATTGTTCAGTGTTCTTGTTACAGTAGGTTTTTGGGGTTTTTTTTTTTTTAGCTCTTATGATCCATCTGCTAACTTACCGGTCTATGGATAATGGTTTTGTTATCCATACTACTTCCTATTATTATACCAGCTCCCAAATTTGTGAGGCTGAAAATGATGGGAGCAATCTGTACTTGGTGATGCAGTGCTGTGGCTGAGTTGCTTAGCAACACCAGCGGCTGCAGCCCCTGCGCCCGTTCTCCGGAAGGGGGATACAGAGACAGGGAGATGGAATAAACACACCTTCAACGGGGATGCTGGCTTCAGGAGGGAATGATGAAAGCTGGAAGTTATTTTTCTGCCAAGTGCCAGTGAGTGTGGGAAAAGTCATCTCTAAACAGGTCTTGTGAAAAAGGAAAAAAATGGGAAGTGGTCACTTGACTTTCTGAATTACTGGAAGAGAATGAAAATCCAGCAGTAAATGGGTTTTCTTGCTCACTGTGAGCCTGTGCTGCATTATGAGGTCTTTTCTACTGTGGTGCATAATCATTACAGAAAATGCGTAATCATAACCATGTGTCTTCTATTTATCACTACAATTGAGTACCAAATTCATGGAGAATAGGGATTGAAAATTAATGCCAAGTTACCTCTTAATTCCCTGCTGGTATGTTAATTACATAAAGACTGTTCATAATAGGGTTAGTGGTAATGTAATAAATATGGATGGGTCTACAGTTTTAAATTCTTTTGAGATCTGAACAACTTTACATTTAGGATCACACAGTATTAATTGCTAGGAACTATATTTCAATCCTCTTCTGGTTTCCAGTCAAATATTTTACAAAGACTTGTGTGATTACTGAAGTATCACAGTGTTCAGTGTTATTTGCAGTTCTCTATATCCCACACCCTCAAGCCTTTGGAAATCATCTGTGCTTGAATCCTCTCTGTAGAGTGAGGTATCACTTTGCTATGATATTTAGTACAAAATATCAGCCTCTAGGAAGCATAAAATGTAGAAGAGAGTAGGAAGTAAGTTGATGCAGATAGACCCAAGTTTGTTAAGGGGCTCTTATCTGCAGTCACCAGCATCACATGGGATTTTTCCAAGTGCTGGTTATTGCTACTAGTCAGTGCTGCTCTGCAATTAGTGTTGGAGCACCTTGATAAGGTGGACATGTAGGAACTAAGAGCAGATAACATAAATGCAAACAAAGAAATTTCAGTCTTTTAACCTCCTTTGTACTTGTTTATTTCTGAACTGACTCCTAAGCAAGCAAACAAAACGGGGTTGCTTTTTTCAGTTCCTTTGCCGGAAAAATCTGTCCAGAAATTTAAAGACATAATTATTTAAGAGTTTGTGTTGTTTCACTTCCATATTTTGCAAATGGTGCTGCACTCATCAGAAGCCTAGTCCTAAAATTCATCATAAGAAAGACACTGCTTATCATAAAAGCAGAGGTTTTGATCTAAGTGGGAGTCTGTGGGCTCATTTTTAGAAGGTCAGATTGATAGACAATATCTCACAGTCTAGATAGTGACTCTATCAAACTAATTCTTAAACACATAGTAGTACAATGAATTATTCCTGTCTTGGAAGTATGGTTTATGACCTTTCTGCCCCAGGTATTATTGCTGATTATTATCTGAGAATGGGTAGTAGCATGCTTTTTGTTTCATTGGGTTTTGTGGTTGATTTGAGTTTTTTTTTATTTTAACTCAGTTTTGTTTTTTAAGCAAATATATTTTATCAAGCCCTTAATGCAGCAGATTTATGATAAAATAAATTTATCTTATGGCATGGTAATAAAGAAATGCCCTTCACCTTCCTTTTCTCCTAGAGGTTATTGTTTAAACTAGCATCTCATGTTGTACAGATTGATATTTCTATAGCCTTTTATTTTTCTTTTTTTTAAACACCAATTTGCAGAAAAGTGTGAGGATTTTAGAATATTGTAATTTATTTTGCAAAATCTACACTTGCTAATTGCCAGCTTTTCAAAAACAAAATGGTAGAATTCTTCATACAAGGCTGCATAAAAGATGGACCTATTTTGTATATAGAATATTGCCTGTCCTTTAGATCTATGTGTTTTGCTTATGGAATAAACCAAAGTAGGAGAGATAAACTAATATTTTGTATAAGCTCAGCCAGACAATACACATGATAAAGATGTTTCATCTTCTTATGTATGCAGAAAATATGAAAAATTGTAGTTTACACATATTTTCTCAATTCAAGTGTAAAATTGGGCCCCCAGATTGCCCTGGGCCACGGTGGTTGTGTTAAAGAAGCACTATTTACCTAGCAGCTGAGTGAAAAATGATCAGAATATTAGACTCATCTAGGCCACATTAAGAAGCCATTGCATTTCCCGACTATTTTATGCTATCTCAATATGAAAACAGAGCAATTTCAGCTCATATCAGGTTATGATCGGCAATTACAGTTGCATAATTCACCTAGTCGTCTCTTTTCAGGGCCTTTATTTTCCCTCTTGGTGACATTCCTGAGAAAGTGCCTGATAAAAATGTCATATATCATCCTGGCTTTAAAACTCGTAAGGGGGTAATCTGCTATGCCTTGCTGAGCCTATATTCATCACTAGATTTTTGACTTGGAGGGGTCATGACACTCATAATTTCCTTTTTGATATTGTCCTCACTAGATATGACAAGGGGCTGTAAAAGCTCTGTTGTAGGCTGTGGTTAAGAGCCGTTCCAGTGGGGCTCATCACCAGCAATAACAGTGCATTACTGGGGATTGTGCAGGACTTGGCCGTTTCCAAGATAATTAGATTTGATGTCAACATTTCTTTATCACCTGCATCCTTTTGTGCATCTGCGTGTCAAGTTGTTATTTCCGGATTTATTAGCACCCTCAGAGCTACTATCTATCTGTCAGCCTGCGTGGTGTTTGTGTTGACAGTTGTAAAGTTAATTACTAGTACTAATGAGCATCGGGCTTTTGGTGGACATGGCATTTTGGGCATTTAAAACTGTAATTAGATTTTTTTTTTCCTTTGTGTACAGCCACAGGAAAAATGCAGAAAAAGAAAAAGAAACTGAAACCGAGCACCCTGACCTCAAATCTCCATCTCCAATTTGACATTGTTTGCAGTACCTCTAATTCAAAAAACTCAAACAGGCAGTTTGCTTTGTGCTGCATTTTCTTCTCATCATTAACTCCATGAATATTTGTTTTATCATGTCATCCAAACCCAGATCTTAAGAGAAAAAAAAAGTTTTGTTTTCAGATGACTTTATTAAAAACGTGTCCAGATAGTGCGTGTATCAGCCTTTCCTTTTTCTGTAGCAGTATTTGTATTTTAGCCCACAGACAATATAAGAATTGTGGTTAAAAAAAAAATTGTAACAACATCAAAATTAGCTCATCTTCTGATCCTTCTCCTTTTAATATAATAATGTATTAAAGCCAGTGAACACATAGACACTTCTTGTTTATTATACAATGGTAAATCCAGAGTAATTTCAGTGAAGTGGGATTAACAGAAATGTAACAGAAAGAAGAATTTTGATACTTATTTGCCTTGCATACATGTTAAATTTCCTATCCTGTAAATCATATTACCAGCTCTTTTATGTGATGTTCCAAGTAACATATAAGTCATAGGATTTAGAATAATGGCACTTAAATATGACATATACTTTATGTAAGTATATTGTTTATTCCGCTGCTGCAACTAAGAACCACTCCCTTGCTGCTGTTTCTATTTGCTTTCTATTTATCATTATCTGCCATTTTGTTAAACAACTACCCTTCCCAGACATAAATCATCTGTAAAAATACTCTGGCTCAGAGAAAATTTCACCCTGGCACTGAAATGATGAGATAACCATTTTCATCTCTTGCTGAAGCATTGAGATTTATTGGGCTTTGATGGGCTACAGACCAGACATCATTCTCTGCTAAACAGACTCCACTTGCATTTATTCTTATTGCATTTAGCAATTCAAAATGGAGCTCCTGAAGTCCCTGCAGAGCCCCTTCCCAGCTTAGGTGGGGCACAGGACGTCAGTGTTATTACTTTATATTAGATAAGGAAGGGACACACACTGAAGCATGTGGTGATTCAGATGATTTTTTTATTTCTGTTTAGCGGTGATGACAGAATGTCATAGTGAAATGACTTCAAAAGTCATTTTTCCCTCTGCCCTGGTTCTGCAGCCTTGTCCCTTGAGGGCACTTCCATTGTACAGTTATATTAATTCTGCTAACTTTCAGACTTCATTGCTGACAATAGGCCTTTTGGCTTTCTCAGACTATTACATTAAATTTCCCATCAAACCATGTCAGCCTCTGAGGTCAGAGATTCCAGGAGAAGCTTTAGATATTTTGCCTTTTGACTTCATGGGCAGGTATTTCTAAATTGCTTTTAGCTTTGTTTTTCCAGTGTCAGAAATCATATTGAACCTATCTGAGAACTCAGACAATGTGTGTTTGTCAGGTGAAGGACAAATGGTCCGAGGGGTGTGCAGGGACAGCCAGACACGTGTTGGTGGGAGCACTCCTGTCCTCGGCTCTGCCAGTGTCAGTGAGGGTCAGGTACCCTTGGTCCAGCTGCATTTCTCAAGGCAGCACTGCCTGACCATGCATTTCACACACACACGCCCTGGGTCGTTTATCTTCCCCAAAAAAAAGCTTTTGTTTTATCTCAGTGTACTTTTAATGTTGACTAGTTTCACTACTCTGCAAATTTTTGGCACTTTTATAGGAAAATTTGGTCTAACAATCTTCAGTTCACAGCTGGGGAAACTGAGGCACAGAGAGATGAGGTGTTACAGCAAGGTGACAAAGGGACATAAACACAGGGACTCTCCTTCACACAGTCCTGTCCCCTCTCAGTGTCTGGAAATAGTTACCTTGAGGGTGTTTCGAAGAATTAAAGTACAGTGGGCTTAAAGCAGCTTATTTTCATAAACCACAGTTCATGTAAGACTCATCAAAATCTTAGATTGTACTGTATGACCATTAAGTAGTTTTTAGATTACTGAACAAGCTTCGCTGCTGCTGCATTTTTTTTTCTCTACATTTATCAAGATTCTCAGCCTTCTTCAAATAATATATAAATTGTTTTAGCTTGATGCATTTTTTTTTTCCTCCTTGGAATGATTTTACATTATCAGGGGGGGAAAAGGGTTTTATACCAGCACTTGTCAAATGAGATTTTAAATTTATCACAGATAAACACCCAATGTAGAACTGGAGAACACATTATTTTTAAAAAGGTGTTACTGTGTGCAGAATACAATTAAGTAAAAAATGCAACAGAATTATAGGGAAAAAAAACCCAGGCTTTCATTGACAGAAAAACAAATGAAAAAAATTAAGAGCACGGATAGTGTATAGAATTTAGCAAAAATCAGTGTGTGCAGATTTTTAGCCACTATTTTGAATTTATAATCATGGTTTCTATATTTAGAAAACAGGAATTCTGCAGCATATTCTTCCCTCAAAAGTCTATTATTTAATAAAGCAAATGAACAGATTTTTCAGAGAAAAATATTTCACCCTGAAAGCAAACTCTGCTCTCTTTATTTTGGTGGTAATTTTAAAGCACCAAAATTAGAACTGCCTGAATTCTTAGCTGAGGTTTCCGTCCATAGAGGGGAATGTGTGTGCAGAATAAGAGGCAGGGCTGGAGAAAGATGAGCTGAGGAAGGCAGTGTCGATGTGTTACTACCTGCTTGCAGCCATAAGGCCGGGGAGTCATTTGTGACACTCTGGGGACAATTTTGTCACCCTGACAGTAATGCTGTTATGCACCAACTTGACACACAGGAAGAATCCATAAAGACAGATAAGTAACTGTGAAAGTGGCTGGGGATCAGCCTGAGTGCTACCACTCACCTGCAGTGACAAATAGATAGTCATGAAGGATTGCAAATCCTGCCCAGCACAGAGAGATGTCAGTCCAAAGCCAGAACACTGCCTGGTTACATGGAGGTGGAGTAAAAATACACAGAAGGCACAGGCACACCAGGGCCCCAGGCGTGAGCATGAGAAGGTTCACTTCAAAGTATATTAGTTCTTCTTTGTAGCTTTTTTCCTTAAGAATATTTGATCTTTCACAATTGGACAAAATTCTTATATTAATTTCATTTGATTGGCTAATTCCTGCAATTTTAATTGAAGTGGGTATATGTTAACATTGGTGTAATGAAAATGAGATTTTGGCCATTGTGATTTTTGTGGGAGCCAATGGGTCTGTTTCCAGGTGTCACTTTTTTAGTAATTATTTTATACCAATAGAGGTCCCCATCTGCAAATCCAATGAAGACTTTGTGATTTAAGAAATACATTCTGCTTTTTAAAATACTGTACTTTAGCTTTTACAGTCAACCATAAGTGCTAAAAATCAGTGCCAAACTGTTTGTTGTTTCTTATGTTCAAAACTGTGTTAACTCTTACTGCAAATGAATTTCTTTTTCTAAAAAAAAAAATAAGTGATTTGCAGTTAAAAAAATATTTTATAGAAAGCTAATAGTAGTTTTATTGCTTTTTTGGTTTGTTTGTTTAAGACAAAGGGATGTAATCTAACCTTGAAGACCACTTCTGAATTCAGTCACTCTTTTGTGACTTCTGTTTCATTATTCATGTTTAATAATTTGAAGTTTATTTCTCAGGAAAGAACTGAGTTAGAACCAAAGACAGATGATGTGCTTCAGTTTCTATTTTGTTTACTTTATAATCTCTGCTTTTCTCCTTTTCTTCTCAGTCTAGCCACTGGCTTCCACTTTTAAGGAACTTCCCTTTGTAGGCAGTCTCTGAAGTAATTTTGATCCTTGGAAGAGGGACTAAAAAACCTGTCAACCATACATTTTCTTACATCCCACATGCTCAGGATTATTTATTTTTTTTTTCCACGTGTTTTCTTTTTTTCTTCCGATCTGCAAGTTTCATGCATTTCCAGTTTCTTTTTCATTCTTTGCCTCTTTGGCCCAGTGCTGGGCACAGACTGTCTGGGTGGCTTGTGCAGGGTGGGGTGTGGTGTGTTTGGCCTCCTCCCCATATGTTCTCCTCCAATCACCCTTTTCTTGAGCTGCTCTGGCATTTTGTCCTCTTGGTAATGCCCTCCTCTGGAGACCCTGAAGAATAAGAGTTTGGGTTAGCTGGGGAATCAGTCCCAGTAATGACAAGTCACATAATAATTTTTTTGTGCAGTAAGATACACTGGTCATCATTATCAGCACTTTCAAACTATTTAGCAAATACCTAGCTGTTTTCTCCATTGCTGTAATTTATTTGAAGCACAGATCAAGTAAACCTAATAAACCAAAATGGCAAAATCTATTTTCTCCCTTGCCCCTGCCCTATCTCAAGTTCCTCCTCACAGAATGCTTTTTAGGCTTAAGTCAGAATATCTCTACCCTGGTGGATCTTATCCCTTACATTCCTTTACTGTTTTGTCCTTGGCTGCTTGTTTGGTTCTTTTCTTTCCTTCTGCCCACCCCTTGTGATAAGGTACCTGTTCAGACAAGCCTTCCATGGCTTGCAGGTCTTCTCTTGTGCACTACAAGCCTGGACAAGTTGTTCGTTTTCTTTACATGCTTCCTTCTTATCCAAGGCTATAACAAGTGTTGCATTTGTTAAGAATCATGTGTAGCCACTTAAGCCTAGTGTAAGGCTTTTTTCTGATTTTTTTTCTAGTTGTTGAGTACCTAGAGAACAGTTTTACTGTAAGAAATATCTCAGGAGAAAAACGAGTTTATAATTTCAGATTAAACAGATGTTAGTTTATCTCACAACTGTTGCTGAGATGGTGTCATCCTCCCTGTTCAGGCCCAACCTGACCCCCAGATAGACATTTTTGGCTTCTTTAAGACTGTTTCTAATGTGTCTTCATCTCCTGTTTTTGAGCAGGTAGGGTCTATATTTCCATTTCCATTCTATATTCCAATCTTGAACAGCAAAGCCTTTTTAAAGAAATCAAGATTCATGTCTTATTCAAATATAAGAATTATTTAATAAAGATGCAGCAAATATTCTGAAATTTTTTGGTAGGAATTAGCACAGCAGTATCTAACTCACAATTTTACCATATTTTTGCTGAGTCACAATCATTTGAGCTAATCAAAATTAAGGTCAAATACTTCTTCACCAAAAAGTGCATTTTTTACAAAGCTAAAGCTTCTAATGATAAATGTCGCTGTTTTATTCAAACGAAATCTTTTTAATTTTTGAGTTTGATCTTAAGTTCAAGTTTTTGGTTATTTAAAAAAAAAAATTTTGTGGCACTTGAAATTGCCTTCTAGAAGGGTAGATCAAACTCATATTTGGTTCATTTTGTTCAGCTTCTTGGCAAAAATACTCTCTCTTTGATGTTTTTTGGACTTTATAAAATAAAGCTGTGCAATGGCCTGCAGGAGTTAAACGACTGCTGAATAAATGATGGCAGATGTCAACTCATCCCACCAGGGATGTCAGCTATAGTGTGAAGGTGAACGTCAGGCTCACCTGCCACAAGTCCCACCAAGCTCAACATCACCACAAAGAAAACAGCCCAATGTTCTGATGACTAAAAACCAGCTGTTTCAGCTCAGTTCTACAAATCAGACTGAGTTTTGCAAATTGGAATTATTTGGCCATTATTTGATAAAATAACTGCAATATTAAAAAAAAAAAAGGCAATGGAAATTTCAAAATTTCCTCTGGCATGGAGATTTGCAGTTTCACTCAGCTTATGTGCAATATGCCATTGGCAAAGCAATTCCATTCTATAGTCAATTGCTCTTGGTTGAACTGAATGCTAATGCAGGAGCTTTTATCTCATTCAAAACATATTAGTCAGAACCCAGAGAGCAAGGGGATACTGCCAAAAGGTGTCTTGCATTGACAGCAAAATTTCTAACTTTGGAGTTCATCTCTCCCATTTCTATTCTCATCTTAGCTCTGATTTGGGTAAGGAAAATACAGTTGCTTCCTGTCACTGCCTAGGAATTCCTTAAAAAAAAAGTTTGTTTCATGTTTTATTTCTCTTTTTGTAGTGCCTCTACCCAGAAGGTACATAATTACTGCAGTGTTTATGTTTTGGATGGTGTTAAAGTAGCTGTGCTTTAATACCTCATGGATTTGCAGAGGGTATTGGAAGACTTTTTTTTTTTATACTGTATTCCATGCACTTATGAAAAAATTGAATGTATTAATTCAATGGATTGGAAACATTGCTTAGCCAAGATGTTTTTATTACTGAACAATGGATCTCACAATGAATACCTCTTCAGACTGGACTGGAAATGAGTAGAATGGTGTGGTCATTTGTCATCAAGAGATTGAAAATTATAGGCTTAGATAACCTGAAATTCAGTATGTGTGGTGATTGCTACATCTCCCTTTGTTAACTGTGATTATTCTGTATTTCCTTGGTGATTGCAAGCAGACTACTTCCACTTTTGTATTTTCTTCTTTAAAAAAAGGTAAATCTTTTTAGAAGATCCATACTAAACTCAAGAAGATCCATACTAAACTCACAAGTCCAGTGCTTTGGCTGGTACACATTCTTCAGGCACAGTGTAATTTGAGCTGATGGGAAAACAGTACAATCCAGGAAAAGCATCTCATCTTTGACTGACTTGATCCCAACCAGGGCATGTTTACTGTGCTCCACTGACTGCCATGATACTATGTGAATTTATGTCATTTAATGTCACTTTCAAGGTTACTATAAAATCTAAATGGAGAAAAAAATGTAGGCTGCACCCTCCCTGGAAAGGCAATGTGTTAGTAATTTTGTGGCAGGAGCCTTACAAGGCTAGATAATTTTCCATAGCACTCCACATTTTTGCCTTTTATACCCAAGGAAATAATACCTTGAGCCACTGTGCTTAGTCATCTGCTGCAAAGCTCAGTATCCAAATTCTTTACTGTCCATGCTAATGTAGTGTTCTTTCAGAAAGGGATAAGCATAAATTGGAATCAGGAGAATCTGAATTGTGTTTGTTTCTACACTTGCTGATCCTTTGATACTTCAAGCTGTTTTATCAACCATCTTAAGCATTTTCTGAAAGACAACTCAAATCATATTTTTTTTATTTTGGTGTGTCTATAGTCATTGTCTAAAGAAGATACCAATGGGGTCACAAGTGACAAGTGTAGCAGATTTAGTTTGTTTTGGGTTTTTTTTGTAAAACTAGCAGATTTGATATGTTGGCTACTATAGGCCTTCTGGTTACTATATGCCTACTATAGGCTTACTATAGTTCCTGGCTAGTAAAGGAGTTATTTGTGAAATCTTTCTACTAACAATGCCCATATCCAAAGGCAGGGAATGGAAGGAAAGCTGAATATGTGGAGATTCGGTCAGAGAGACCTGTGATGGTTCCAAGCCAGTAGGACATGGGATAGCTGAAAATTCAGGAAAAGTGCTGTCCACTAAATAAGTGATGGGAACACAAGGAATAGTTTTGCAGGAATTTTTAGTGGGAATTGAAGTTAGGAAACACCACACATGTTCTGCTGCAGAGAAGGCTGGAGTTGTGCACAGAAGCAGGAAAGTCACAGTGTTATGAGAAGGGCTCACAGAGGTCAAACCCTCCATTACAAACTGAATAGATTGTAAATAATACACGTAGGTCACAGACATATCCCTTTTTCCAATGATTAATTATGCAAATCTGGTGTTCTATCTCAGGTCAGATCTCTGACCATGGAGTTCGCTCCTTTTTTTGTGGAAAATTTCTGAGTTTTACCCTCTCCTCCCTAAAAGGAACTACTAGTAGAGTTTCAGAACTTTCAAGCTTCATTTTTTTCCTAATTTATTTCAAGCAAAGTGCCTTTTGTGGGCTTATCTACTATTTTTTGGCATTAAAACACAAGCAGAACTCAACCAACTTGAACAGGTTGAATACCACATCTGTGCAGAAGATATCAGCACACTTATTTATGGCTCAAAGAAACAGAGTCGAAATTAAAGCAGCTATTGCTACAGAATGGATAAGGGGCCATTATGAATTATCCATAATTACAGCGATTTCCTAAACTAATAAACCTGCTAAATCTTTTCTGCAAAGGTTAGTTTACACAGTGCATATAAAACCCGCATGTGCTACGCATCAACCACCAGCTGTCTGACAGTGTGTTGCTATTGCACTGAGTGTTCACATAAATTTTATGTTGGTTATATTAACAGTCAGTCCATATCACTACCCACAGATGCCAGTAGACATAAAAATTGCTCTCCAGTGAGCCTAAATATCCCTAGAAGCTAGTTGTGTCTAATGTTCCATGTAGTATTTGTACGTGAAAGCAGCAGATTGAAAAGTTATTTACAGATGAATATTTCAATCGAGTTAGTTCATATTGGCCTACTTAGGCTTCTTTGCTGGTTTATTTGTATGCTAAATAATTCACTAAAGGTTCTTGTTTACTTTCAAAAGTAGTTTCTATGAAATGCAAACAACAGAGCCAACTTTAGGTGCTCTAAAGGCTAAGCAGCCCTGTTTTAAATGCAGGTCAGAGCTACAGACAGCATCTTGCAGATGGGCTGTCACTTGCAGTTTTACCCTTTTAGTTGCTGGGTCTTTAAAGAATTTACTGGGATTTGATGCTTTAATGTAAATATTTTGCAATAATGGGGGTTTTTTTCTTACTCAAGCCTTTTCTATGGACAAATATGAAGTCCTTGAGGGTCCTCCCATTAAGCAGACAGAGCTGGCATATTGTGGGCAAGTTAGATGGATTCTTGATAGTGCACAGGACTAGCAGGTGCAGTAGATATGTGATTCCTCCTGCTGTAGGACATAAATACATTTTCATATGAATGCCTATGGTCTAATGTTTGCATACCATTTGCTGTATACTTTCATTTCTTGATTAATAAGAGCACTGGACAAATGCAGTCATTGTCTGTTCCTTTACTGAGATGCAGGAACTTAGAAACACTTCTAACACAGCACTGTCTACATCACAGTGTTCATCTGTGTACTAACCTTTTTATTTTATAATATTGATTTTATCATTTTTACTGTTTGTAGTAGGAGCTGCTTTATTGATATTTACTCAACCCCTCTTTGTGCAAACGCTGTGGAATACTTTGTTGCAGGTATTGACAGACATTTGCTGGTTGCTTCACCAGCATCAGCTTATTTCACCCAAATGGTATTCAGATGCTGTAATTGTTTCTTGCTATTGATTTTAGATTGCATTTATAACATGCTTCCAGAGACCATGGCACACATGCTGAGTCTGGCTATAGCTTTAGTTCAACCTTTTCAATAATAATGTAAATCACCTGTATTAAAATTGAAACACCATAATGTTTTAAGACTTGATTTGCTTTTCAAAGATCTCTCAAGAAAGATGGAGACCAGTCAGTTCTTGATAGATTGGGAAGGAGTATCTTACTGCTTCCTAAAGAATTCTGAGCTATTAATGAATATTCTGGCATCATATTAGGGATGATATACTGTCAATGCTGATCTGTTTTTGTACTGTCATTGCTCGGGCATAGGTTCACAAAGACATTTCAGAGTGAGTTATTTTGTTGCCTACATGTCCCACCATTTGTAAAATGAGGACTTTTGGGCAAATCATATCTTCAGCAATTACTCTGGGTGGGTGTTGAGTGCAACATGCCTTCTGAAAGAGTTTCTTTAAAGAATGTGTGATTTCACTTGCCTTATGCTCAAGTCCCACTCAGTCTTTCCAGAGAAGTCTTTATTAGTAAGTTGACCTACCAAAGTGCCATGGAGGCACAGGCCTTTAGTGGCATCCTCAGGAGATGAAAACCCCAAATATCAATTAAAATAGTTTCACTAGGAAATACCCAAGGATGGAGGAGAAGCTTACAATATCACCTAAGAATGTTAACCAGTAAAACATGCATGACGTATCTAGTGACTTTTATCTATTACATTTTTTATTTATTAGCCTTACAACAGCAAACAAGAATGACAAGTTTAGATAACATTTGGAAACTTGACATAACCTTCTAAAAATCAGAGTAAATGTAGGTGCTATAAAGCATAGGAAGATTTCTTCTCTTGTGACCCTAATGTGTGAGATGGCTCCTGATTTATTACTCATTTAACTGGTGGTGCAGTTTGCACAGCAAGTGCTGTGTTCCCATGCTGGTATAACTTTATGTATCTATAGAAAATCTCTTTGAAGAACTGAATGGAATCTTTTAAAATTAATTTCCATACTTGTTTTTGAAAACTGAGTTGCATTTTAATAAAAGAAGCGTGGTACATTAAATACAGTTAAAAACAGATTCCCTAGGAAGGTTCATGAGGGTTTGTACCAAAAAGTACAGATTGGTACAATTGAGCAAATTTGAAAATTTCACTTGCTTTAAGAATTTAAAAAGGAGCATTTCATAAACATGCAAGAGTGTATGTTTATGTGGAGGAAAACTTCATTACATGGGGAGTTAGTTTTCCCAAAAGATGAATTGAACATTGTTGTTATTAAAATACAAAAACCATTTGCCAAGATATCAGCAATCAAATGCAGTCCTCATGTGATTGCATCAAATAGAAAACTTGGCCCCACTGTGTTATCTGTGAGTAAAAACAAATCAGCAGCTCTTCTACAGCAGACAGGCAAGGAAAAAAGCCATTATGAAATATTAGTGAACATGTCATGAGACATCAGTAGTTTGCAGAAGCTGTCCTGTTTGTCAGTGCTGCCCTACTTGCTTAGAATACATGCATTGAAGAAAAAATTCTGTACAATTTTTATATGTGGAAAAAAACCCCTGAATTCATTCCAACTCATCAAGAAACACAGGTGTTATGAAAGGAATTAAATTGCACGCTTTGTATTTAGATAAGAATGTAAATGTCTTGCAAGTGTACTCAATATTTGGAATGCAGCATTTTAGTGTGGAGAAACTGTGGCATCTTCAGAGTGATTCTCAGCTTTCTGCTTCCTGAGAGCTTTTCCTGAATTCAGGGGAGGTTTCTCTGGGCAAGGAGCTCAGGACTGGGCCCTGGCATCGTCAGTTAATTGGGCAGAAATCTGCAAATGGCAGTGTTTGAAAGGAGTGTGTGCAGGAAGGCAGACAGGCATCCTGCAACAACTAATTCACCCACACAGCACATCTTTGAACTGTCTAAGGCACAGCTAACTGCTTACATGCTACCAACAAGAGTAAATAGTCTGAACAGAAGGGAGAGACAGAGTTGCTGTGAATAAAGAGAAAGATTACAAGACAGCCCATCTGCTAGAGAGTACCTGTCACCTCCAGTTACAAGCTGGAGGCAGCCCTACCTCGGAGCAACTAGAGAGACCAGTTTATTATTCAAACAAGAGAGAGGGAGAAGCTAACTTAGAGCTCCACTTTCTGTCTGATACAGTGTCAAAACATCAGTTTCAGGGAATTTTGTGGACAGAATAGTGAGGATGAGTTGAGTCTAAACACTAACAAAAAAATAGCTAAAAGAACTGCTTCAGCAGAGCTAAATGGCTCTCCTAGCTAATAGCTATGCAGGGGATTGAATACCCTGGCTCTCAGGTGTAAACAAGAATTCTGCCAAGGAATGTACTACTGTCAACAAGGAAAAGAATTATATTAATAGCTAAGGCAATCTTGTTATCCTTAAGAACCTTGATTATAGTAATTTAAAAAACAATCACCTGGTTGTCATTGTACTGCAAGCCTGACAAAGGCAATTTTAGAGGGCCTTAAGCCACATAATTTCCTTTTCTCTTTGGAATACCTAGTGTTGAGATATATATATATAAATAAAATATAGCAGGGATTGGAATACCTATTGTCTTTGGAAACCCATTCTTGTTGTCTAAAGCCAGGTCAGGTTTCCCTCCATCCATTACTATTGTCAAGACCAGGTAGGGTGGTCACAGGCAGTTTTCATGCTCTTACAATGTGTGAGGAAACAAATTAATTTTTATTTATGCCTCAACACTGTCTGATTTTATTTCTCAAACTGTGGGTTAAGAATCCATTTTCTGACAGCATGGGAAAGTTGCTAGAGGAGCTGTACAGCCTGTGCTGAGAGCCCTAACACAAGGGACGTGTAGAGGTCAGCTGGCACGTGTGGCAGGGGTGGAGACGCCAAAATTCCAGTTTCTGAGCAGGACCCCTTTAGAAAATGGAGGGAAGCTCTGTCTCTGTGGGGATTTCGCCTGAGAGCCAACCAGGGCAGAGAAAACTGCCACCACTGGGCTGCAGGGAGTCCCCTGAGAGGCGGGGAAAGTCCAGCTGATGGGGGACAATTCTCCTGACTAGCCAATGGTCATCCTCAGGGGATAGGACTATGGAAGGAACCTTAGCATATAAAAAACAATTAAATTATTCATAACTGGGTCCCATCTGGTTTTTGGTTCACTTTTCGACTTGTTCATGCCCTTTTTGCTCCTGTTCTCACCCTGCCTGCATCCCTTGCCTTACCTGTCCAAACCTCTTCTCTCATCCCTGCTTCATCTCTCCACAAGCCTGCCTGCCACTGCCCACAGCAGCCTGCTGCTTCCCCAAAAACCTCTTCAATCTGTGCCACCTATGGCCGTGAGGACCTCTAGCCCAGTGCCAAACTGCTGCAGGCTTAGGCTTGAGAGAGGCAAGGAGCCTACAGGTGCAGGAGCTCTGGGGCTGGAAGAGGCATGCCACAGCAATCCCATCAGTGCCCCACCATTGCTGCTCCTACATCACAAGACAGTTGCTTTGGGCACAAGGTTGGCAGAAGGAATCCCAAAAAATCTAATGGGTTGTCTCTCCCCATGGACGTGTTGGAGAAGGTGGTATTGGAATGTCAGACGAAACGTGTGAGAAACCAAGCTCAGAGAAATGCAGAGTGAACCTGAGCACACTCCCTCTCAGTGACTGAGGCAGGGAAGAACTTGTGCTGCCAGGGCTCACAGCATGCACCTCAACTGGTTGGAAGCCAGCAGTGCACACTGGGATTCTGGTGGTTCTGTCCCTGTCTTTCTTTTCTCTCTTGGTCTCTCTTTCCCCCTCTCTGCTTAGTTTTCTCTTCCTCTCTAGTAGGAACATGTATTATCAATAAATTGTTCTCAGATACAATTCTTGCCTAATTTGTGCTTGATTTCATCTAAGAAATCTGTTAAAAAGAATCTCTCCCGTGATACTGCAGAATATTAAAAAGAATCCTCCCCTTATAGCAGAATGCAAAACAATGTTTTTGTTTTACCTGCTGTACCTTGGGGAATGGACAAATTGGGTGCAGACATGTAGCAGGCCATCTTCACATTGATTTTTGAAGGTTCATTAGATAAATGCTGACATCATAGATTGATGTCTCTTTAAAACAGTGCCTGGCACAGAACCATTGGGAGAATCAAAAATATCGACTTATCATGTTTGTGCAGGAGGCCCATGGAGATCTCCTGCATTAATGGGTCTATCAATTTAGGCATTCTTTAATTATTCTAATTGTACACCTTGCAGTTGGAAAGTGGCTTTATTAGGACTTCTGACTAGGTAGTCACACCTTTCAAAGAGAAGAAAGAGCAGTGAATTATCTACTTTGTCATCACATCTTGAATTGTTCAGGAGGTTTTTCAGTTCCTTTCTTTTTCTTTATTATGTACTAATTTGCCTGTGTAATGTGGTGGTAAAAATGAATAGGGATGCAGGGATGGGCCAATGCAAAGGACAAAATGTTATGTTTCTCTGGTAGTTCAGAGAAATAGATGCTGGTAAAATAAAGTTGATGGTTTTGTTCGTGTTTAACCCCTCACCCTGGCACCATCAATAGATTGAAGACATCATTTGTATCTGCAAGTGTTTGTTTAATTAAGACCTCCTAAAAATCTTTGCTATTGATTCATTCCATTATCTTATTGATTAACTGCACTGGATCATGTACTTGCTCTTTAGTGGAAGGCAACAGTTTCAGCCTGCTGTCATTTACCCACAGATGTGAGCAGTAAGCAATGTTCAGCATCCATGTCTGCCAAAGTGTCTTGTGTTTTAATGAAGTACTGGCTGCAATTCCCTGTATTACATGAGAAAAGCCAGTTGTCTCCTGCTGGTGGTGTGACCAAGCATAAAGGTTTTCTTCCAGTTATTCATAAAGCAGCTGCTTACCAGGGAATGTTGGAAAGTTGTGCTTTGCATTTCTGTGTTAAAATCTAGAGGTTTGAGTCAGAGCAGCAAATTAACACAGATGACCTGCATATCTCATTTTCACGGTTTGTGGTTTGGTTTTTTCTGTACTGGAAAATAATGTAAACCAGGAGTTTTTATAATACAATGTCATATTTGTGCCCTGCAGCTTTACCTTGCGGTGTTTTCTGCATAACCTACTACTAATATGTGTGTATGTGTGATAAAAGCATCTCACCACTGCCTCTCTGAAGATTCTTCTCAGGAAAATGATTCAGTAGCAATATTCTGACTGCCCAAGAATTGCACTCTCTGCCTACATTTGTGCAGTTGCATGTGCCCTTGTTTGTCAGCTCTTTGGTTTTTTTTAGAGAAGAATCCTTATACCATTGTGATAGCAGCGTGGCTTGTAGTACCTTATTCTACAATTCCAGAAATGAGTTTCTGTGTTGGAAGTGGGAGTCTGATAACTCTGACCTGGGGACCAGCTGCCACAAGGTCACACAAGGGTAATGACCACAGCTGCTTGCCCACCCTGGGGTGGGCTGAGTGCTGCTCTCAGAATTGCTCATGCCACCTCTCAGATTTTTAGGGAATACCATTAGTGGCAAGAAAAAGGTGGTGACTGACAGTAAAATTATTGGTAAGTCTAAAGCAAGGGAAAAAAACCCAGCCCAGCATTTTCTGTTTCTGTCCTGACATTTGAGTGACAATCCAGATTGGACCAGGGTAGCAGCCAATATTTCAGTGGAAAATTTTAAGACATTATGCATGCCATATTGAGGTGTTCCATAGGAAATAGGGCATACATTCTTTATTTTCACATGCAGCTCACTCTTGACATTTCCAACACACTATAGGTACTGTGGGTGGTCTCCTAGTGAATGCCAGTGGGTTCTTTGCTGCCCTTGTGAAGGAGCTCAGAAACTCCCACCATGACAAAATCGCTACTTTTTCCCTCCCTTTTTTATATAAAATGAAAACTTCTCTACTTGAGCTCTTTTAAAATTCTAGTTCAATTGAGACTTTTATGTTTAGTTAAGTTTATATATCTGCTGGCATGCTTTGTTAATTTAAGCCAAACCCTCAACTTTACCTTGGCAAAATCACTGACTTTTTTGGGTTCCCTGCACCCTAATAAATGAGCTAGCACCAAAACAACATCCAGTGGACAGATGACTGTTCTTGCTTTTCAGGGTCTTTGATGGCAGCAGTTGGTCCTGACTCAGCCTTTTTGATACCTTACCATGGTAATTTGTAGTGCCTCAGGTTATTTGTAACTGCATAAATGCTAAAAGTAAATCACAAAGTACAAGTTCTTTAAGTTCTTGTTCTTTAAGCCATCTCTGAGAAATGTTGTACAGCCTTTTTTCTTCCTTTTTTTCAGAATCCATTTATGTGCAAATAATAGGTTCTTCTGTTTGCTGTCATAAATAACTGTAATATTTATGATTTAGATATGTAATATGTATCATATATGAAAAGTTGCTAGTCAGGTTCTGGAATTGTGCAAGACAGGGTAGAAAGGATTACCTTGTTGCATGAATTATCTTTGTTTCCCTTCTGGTCCAGAATCATTAATTTTTTTCTGTTTGTTTAACCCAAATGACTGCTTCACTTTGGGGTAGCTGTTGTGGGAGATCCTGGCAATCTCTTAGGTGGCTGGTAATATCCTAGGAGGCTTTGTCTCAGAGCAGTTCTAGAGCTGAGGTTTGTATTTGGGGGGGAATCATTAGGAACACAAACATTTGCCTGAGAGGCTCACAGGAGGCTGAAGGACCAAGGCCTGCAGACATGGGGCAGGGTGGGATTTGTTCCTTCCTCTGATCAGCCTTTCCCACCTGCACAGGCTTGGCATCTGTGTGATATTCTTTCTTTCTGTGCCATGTTTGGCTTGGAGATTTTGCTTAGCTGCAGTCTGCTCCTTTTCTTAGGTCCTGAGCACTTACTGTGATTAGAGAACACTCAGCCAGAATGGGCTCTGTCCAGTTCTTACCAATCATTGATATTGTGGGAGAGAAATCCACGTGTCCTTTCTTATTTCATCTGTGGGTGGGCTGATCAGACTGACTGCCTGCAGCAAATTCACCTTAGATACTTGTGCCCTGGATGGCTTGAAATGAGCTGCAGGAGGTTTTGGTGAAGCACCCCATGTCCATCACCTTGTTGAGGGCCCAGTTTAATTGGCCAGATCAGAGAAATGCACTTTATTCTGGGCTCTGTTGGATCAACTGTTCAGAGTATGCTGGCTGGCTCAGGGATGCTTAGGGAAGTGGGATCACACCTAAGGATTGGGAGTTAGGCTTTATTCACTTATGTTCACAGAAGTATAAAACAGTACAGTTTCAGTGTTTGTCCAGAAAACAGAATGGGTTTCTTTCCCACTGTCCTAAGATCCAATTACTCTGTAATCTTGAGTAATTAATTTATTTCTACAGAAAATGTAAACAGTAGTAAGGAATACTGATATAAAGGGCAGCTGTAAGACCTGGGGAAAATGTCAGTATTGGAGACAGTTTCTATAAGGACAAAAAGTCAAATTCTTAAAAATTTACCATAGCCTTCAATTCAGAAGACACTTTAGCACATGTTAGTGAAAGTATTTTGTGTTCCAAAAATATGTATGACTTTTGAGAGATCTTTTGGATATATTTAGTTAAATGTAAGTTACTTGTTTCAAATATGTTAGAATGAGTTTTTTTACCATTGGAAATGTCTTTCCAAAATATCTTTGAAACATTTAGTAAATTAGAACCAACCCATTCCATCAATTTCATGATTCCAAGAAATTAGGATTTTCTGGTGAAAACATGCTTCATTGAAAAGATCCCAGCTAAATCTATTGAAGATTTATTATTTATCATGGACCAAATCTTGCTTTCTGTACCTACATAAATAGTTAATGAAAGTGCTTCCAAGCATAAAGCATGAACTATCTGGACCAATGCTATAAAGTGCTTTGAGCTGGGAGAAATAGAAGCTGAAACATGGAAGTTACATTATAAGTAGAGTTATTTTTGTTCTGTAGAAAAACTTTTAATTGTCAAAGACTTAAAAAGAAAGTAATTTTTCCCTTTTTGAATCCTACAAGTGTTAACTTCAGCACACACCTAACATTATAGTGCATTTGTGAAAAATTCAATGCTACTCTTTTGATTACTAAAGCATCGGTAGAGATGAACTGAACAATTATAACCTCCAAATAACATTTCAGGAATTGTCAAATTGAGCATGAGCTTCCAGTGGAAAGGACTTATTTTAAAGTTGAAATTTTGGTGTATAATGTCTTTACCAGTTTACATCTTTGCTGACTGGAGTATAAAAGGTGTTTCACAAACACAATATCTTGGTCTTTTCTAGAGATTGAATTTATTACATTCATAAAATAGAAATCTGAACTCATGTATCTTTATTTAACATTAATTAAATAGGATGTTTTAGAAGAAAAAAACACTTATAATTGCTGAAACTGGCACAAGTGATTGTAGTACTTTGAAATCTGAATAGAAAGAAAATAACATTTGAAGTGAGGTCTACATTAAAACACAAAGGTAATCCAGCATTTTTGGAAAAGAAAATGTATAGGATTAATCTTCTGGATTTCTCCCCAGAACTGCTGTTTACCATTTAAGATAAATGAATTCTGAACATCATTCCTACATAAAACTGAACACTCTGTCCAAGTGAATGGGTGTCTTGTCTGAATGAGAACAGCAGAATAAGACCATACATGTTAACATGAGGCATTACAAAATGAAAGATGTATGTTTGAAAAAAGTAAATGAAAGCTTCACAAATCTTTGTTGTTAATTATATCCACTTTACACATACAGGACAGCTTTTTCAACATCTGGGGACCACTGGTAGCAAACATAATTGGGCAAAGCATGTCTAAGAACTTGGGACATCATCCTGTTCTGAGCCCTTTGTTGCTGTCAGTGCATTAACCATTTCCAGATTAATTTTCACATAGAATGCTGCAGAATAGAACTATCCTAATATAAATACTTCATATTCAGCCATTTGATTTCCCATAGAACCTGTACACTTCAAATGCAAACTGACCATCCTTGTATCTACCATGTTTGCCAAAACATGATACAGAAAACTTTTCTACAGATAAGACAGGTAACTTTTCTACAGATAAATCAGAATTTTCACTGTTGTGGGTAGCTTATACTATTGGTGAACTTGCCCTTCCAGAAGAGAGTTTGGTAGGTCATTCCACACCAATGAGGAAAAAGGAGCACAACAGCACAATCTAAAGGTAAATAAACAAAAGCCTCAGTGGAATTTCTCCTCTGTAAAACACTGTGTTGTGAAGATTTCTTTCTTTCTAACTTCCCTTCTTTTCCCTCCATCTGATGCCAGCTATGAGTCCATTAGGATTTCTTAGGGGCTGTAGCAGCCTCAAACAACCCTTGCTGTGATTGCTGGTACACTTCTGTGGTTCTGTTCCTTTTCCCCTGCAGACAGAAATGTAGATTTTTCAGAATCTTTGGCCAGGGCTACCCTAGCAACCTTCTGTAAATGGGAGATACCTTGGAAGAAGGATCCAAAGGTGTATAACTGCATGTTGATTTTCAAGCACCCCAAAAGACTGGGCTGTTTCTTTTTTTCCCTTGGCAATTACTCAATCTCTCTGTAGGTAGGCAAATAATTTCTCACCTGGAAATGAAACAATGAGCAAACTTGTATGAATTGCTTTTTCTTCCTGACCACTTATTGCTAAAACACTGAAATTTAGTTTTAATCTTGTCTATACTTCTAGAGAGTCCCCAGGGGAAAGGAGCTGTTTTATGTACAGCTTAGCCTGAAGCACTTGCGTCACTGTGCAGTTTTGGATTGCTTGTTTAATAGACCACAAAAGTCAACATCTCTTTGGAAGAACAATTTGTGCTTAAAGTAGTTGCAAATTCCAAGAGATCCTGTTGAGGCAGGATGTTGTGAGAAACCCAAAGTTGGAACAAAACCTCTTGTTCCCTAATTATAATGTTAATACTTGGGAAAACTTAAGCCAATCTGTGTTGGTTTATGTCAATAAAGGTTTGGGTTTTTTCTTTCTTTCTTGCCCATCCTTCTTTGGGAAGTTGGAAGTAAGTCAACATTTTTACGTTTAACGTAAGAATGTTTCAGTTACATATTATTATGGAAACAGATTGCATCTCTGAAAAGACACAATCTGCATTTAAAATATCTTTAATAAAAAGAGGTCAAAAACTTTAGTTCACAGATTTATATATAACTTTAGTTTCACAGAATAAGTGAAATGAAAAGGGATTTCAGGAGCTGTATAGACTAACCTCTTGCTCTAAGCATTGTTATCAATGAGGTCAGATCAGATTGCTCAGGGCTTTAGCCAGTCAGAGCTTGAAAACCTTCAAAGATGGAGACAGTGCAACTTCTTTGAGCAACCTGTTCTACTACTTGGCTGTCTTCATGGGAAGAATGATTTTTTTTTTAATATCTGGGTAAAATATCTCTTTTTTTCAGTTTTGATCTGTTACCCCTTGTCTTCTCTGAAGAGCCTGGCTCCAACGTTTCCTTGTGAGAATCTTTGTTGTTTTTTGTCATAAAGGGGGAATGCAAACCATTAACCTATTTGCCCTGAGCCCCAAGCTGTCAGAGTAATTTTCGTTTTGCCTTCCTAGGTGTCTGTTCAACCTGGGATAACCTTACTTATTCCTGCAGTTGTAGGTGTCTGTCAGATAAATCCTGCCTTTGGTCACAAGCACAAAACATTTGGTTGTTTAGTGTCTTAGGTTCTTTACAGGTGAAATACAACTAAGTCACTAGTTTTCATGGGGCATGTAATGAATGCACTTACAAAAGTGCACAGTACACATTTACACAGGAAATTAGGCAATGAAGCTAATATAAGATTGATGAGAAAAAGCTCACTGTCAGCATGTCATAGTATTACAAGCTGTATCAGATTTGTGTGCCCAGCATTAGGTTTAAAGAAAGCACATTAAAAGCAATGTATGGTTGCCTGGTTTCTTCTTCAGCTATCAAATACAAAGCCACACATGAGCAATCTTGAGAGCTGAATATAACCCCTCTGACAATATCAAACTCTTGAGTTCTTCTGACAGCCACTGGTGAAGCCAGCTGATTTGTAGAATAACACAATGTCCATTCCTTCAGACAGGTGAAATTCCTGTCCTCACCTGGCCATATTGAAATTATTTAATTGATTTCAGGAAAATCCATTTCTAATCACCTACAACCTTTTAGCAGTTTCTGTTATGATGGATAGTTTTACTGATTTCAGACAGCAGCTAGAGCTTCTATCCTTCTGTGGAAGTGCTGAATAGTTCTGTGTATACACTCATGTCTGTATTACATGTGTTTCATTGCTAAACATTCGAGGCCTACTTACACAGGCTGTGTGTAAGAGAATCAGTTCTGTTGAGACCCATGTCTGACAATGAGTGCCTGGTGAATGACTCAGAACCAGGCTGTGCAAACATTGTGGGATTGTTAACAGTTTGAGCTTGACAAGATCTAGATGTCTAGATTTTATATTGATCCTAATTTTTCCATCAAAAAATATTTCAACAGTTGTGCTTTCACTCTTTTTGAAGGGAAAAATGAAGGTCAGCTTTTAAAAGGGGGCATGACCGAGCTAATCATGCTATATAGTTTATGCACCTAGAAACATTATTTACTAACTTAAGTAAGTAAATTAAGTAAGTCTCCTTAAGCTTAAGGGGAAGAAAGTACAGCACCAAGGAACAACAGTGTTCAGCCTCTCACATTTATTTTCTGAGACAATTTAGTCTCAGTAACCAAGGTAAAACAAACTTAACATAGGCAGAGCTAATTAAACAGAAAAAATCCCAAACAAACTGGTTTTCATCATGTTGAGGACTCAAGACTTATGGCAAAGGAAAGTCAGTAGTCCTATGGAATAAAATATTAAGGCACATTTTTTAGCTGGACCAGAGAGTGGCTGATGTACTAAAATGTAATAACAACCTGAGGGAGATGTGTAAAGAAGCAACTGTATGAACATGAAACCAAGCACGTTTGAGGCTGGAAGAAGTAGCAAATAAAAGTCAGAAAGACCAGTGAAGTGTCTTTTGGAAGCTCATCTCTTTGGACCTTGATCTTATGTTAGACAAACAGAGCGGGGACCAATAGTAATTGAGTTGAAGATACTTAACATGAATTACAGCAATAGACAAAACATACTGCTGATGTAAAATGGAGCAAATTATGAGTGTAGCAGAGGACCTTTAGGGTTCATAGGGCTGAGAAGATTTTTTTATTATTAATAAATATTATTTCTGTTTTTTTACTGTAACAACATGCAGAGTTTTTATCATATAGTAACATTTTTTTATCAACAACTAATTGAATCCATTATCTACATCATTACAGAATACATGGAAGGGGGAAATTTATGAAGGACATTATAAAAGATATGACTAACTTGGTCATTCCAGGTTGCTGGGATCAAATTTGAAAGCAGCTTGCTCAGATTTCTAGGCTGCTGTGCCCTAGCCCCTTGAAAGGTGCCTGTTATTTCCTACCCATTTGTTATAGTATCCTGTTCTTGGCAGGATGCCTGCTATTTAAGGTTACTTTCATTAATCAGCCATAAGTTAATTTCTTTGCAGGCAGAATCTCTGATCTCATTATGTTGTCTTTAAAGCTGAAGACCTCAGGTTGTTTTATTTTTACTTTGATACCACTGTTAGACTTAAGTTAAGGAACTGTGTCTCTGAGGAATCATTTGGTATTCATTGAAAAAGTGACAAATTGGACAATCATGAAGCAATATTCATATCTTTAGTTAAAAGTTACACAATTCAGCGACTGATGCATTTCTGGAATGTGGATCATATCCTTAAAATCACCCTCACTCTATGGATTGCCTTGCAATATAGAATTATTCTCACAGGCTGCCTGGTGTCAGGGCTAAAAACATAATTAAGTCAGTGATAATATGAGAAATTCATTTTTCCTGCCCAGTGACACGCAATTCTTTTCCAGGGGTTCTGTGCATATTTTAACTTATAGCTGTGACTCTCTTTGTTGTACTTCTTTCTGAATTTTTTAAATAGTAATCAACGTGTTTTATAGACTGATCCATGACTCCTGTAGTACATTTCTGCTTTGAGATGTTTATTTTTTTCTTTTCTTACAAGTTTCTTTTTTCTTTTTCTTTTTCTTTTTCATATAGGTGGCCATTATCAGTACATGGGAACAGCAGTCTGACTTGATATGTTGCATATACTATGAGTTTAATGTTTTTTTTCCCATTGCACTTCATTTCCCTAATGCTACCTGAGGTACTTGGAGACACATGCATCCCTGTCTTCTGTCTTTGAGAGTTAACTTCAACTGGAGCAATAAAATCTGGGTGCTTTTTAGAGCATTAAATCTGGCGAGCGGATATTTGTCGCGATGTCTTTCAGGACCACCAGGTGTATGTCAGGGAGTGGGAAAGTTGCTCTACAGGTAACTCAAATCTCTCTGAGCAAGGCTGGTACATGAAGAAGCCATTTGTATCCCACTGAGTCCCACGGTGCTGAGGAGGTTGCTGAGATTTACACGACTCCAATCTCTGCAGCTGATAAGAAGGGTGGCTGCAGCAGGGCTGCATCCGTGTGACCTGAATCCCCGTTTCTCCTGCTTCAGAGTGGCGCTAGTGGGGTTCTTGGGTTTTTATTTGTGTTGGTTTTAGCTGGGTCAGGGCTGCTGTGAAGGGTGCATTTTATGAAAGCAGGCAGCTGGAAAGCAGTGAAGGGAGAGCTCGGGAAAGGGAGCCCTGCTGCCCCTTGGGGACGAGGTGGGAATGCTGGGTCAGAGGGAATGCACTGCCAAGGGCCCCGAATGCCTTTCCCATAGCTTACTTAGGGTTGCCCCAATGCTTTTAGACAGAATTGTTGTCAATGGTATTGATCAGATGTTCTGATAATCCAGCGAGCTTCCTGATGTGTTAAATTCCCTTCCTTCACGTGGTGTTAAGTGTGGAAGAAGTATCTGTAACTCTCAGGGGACACCAGCAAAGGATGGCTGCTTGCCATCAATTGTGCTGCACATGCCAATTCCAATTAGTCATTTACTAGCCACTTTTAACACTTTCTAGCAATTCTCTGTACCCTTCAAATATACTGTGTACTTCTGGAGTTTTAATTTATGTTTTTATCAGAAGAATTACACAGAAAGTTTTATTTTAATCAGACATGAAAGTGGTGAATTAAATTTTTCTACCCATGGATTCTTAAAAGTGTATATTCAAACTGAAAAGAGGAAAAAGAAGCTGCCAACTCCAGAGGAGCAAAATGTTGTATTTAAAACAATATAAACAGAGCAAACAGGACCAAATGTAACATTTCAATGTAAGCTAAAATTTGCAATGCATCTTGGTAGAAAACTTAACTTTGCTTAAGCTTCTGATTTCTTTTGCATAGTTGCTTGATAGTTTTATGAACAGCTTCTTTCTGTAGAAAATACCAATTTTTCAATCTACTTTAGCTTGTGCTTTGAATTGGTTATAATGCAAGAGGAAGGGTGAGATTTTTGAGACCTCCTCCTTTTTTATTGTCTGCATGCATGTACAGCAACAGCTTCCAGGTTTCCCATTCTCCATCACCACAGCTCAGAAGAGCTGTTAGTGCAGACAAGATCAGATGTCATCACCAGTTTTGTCTAAAGGGTCTTGTGTGATGTGCCACCTTCTCACTACCTCCTCCCTGCTCTGCAGTGGAGAAGGGCAGGAGGGCAGCCCACGGGAAGGCATCCAGAATTCCCCTTCACTCAAAGTGAGACTTTAATACAGCAAGAAATGGGTTAATGATTGCATCTCCACTTCAGCAAATGCACAATAAAGAGGTAGATTAGGAGAGATGAAAAATTTATTGCAAAAGTGGCACAGTATTATGAAAAACAAAATGATTTCATTGAGCGGGAGTTCTGTTATCATAATCCTAACAATAAACTCCGTTACAATAATAATAGGAGAAAAACTAATTGCAGCAAGGACAGGACAAATCTTTTTTAATCCTCCTTGTCATCTCAACTAAATCCAAACCTATTTGTATTAACCTTTGCTGACAGAGTCACATGATGGACATAATTTCTAGTAATTTACCAGCAGTAGATCTAACCTTTCTTCATCAAATATTCATAAAGGCATGATTCTCAATGATTTTCTGTCTCTTTTCATATTTACAGCTTGTTGTCTTCTTCCTTTTTACTATAATTTGAACACAATTGAAGTCAGATGGAATTAAAGTGGAATTGCTATAGTGGCTACAGTACCTGAAAGCAATGAATAACTAATTGAAATTTCTTATAAGTCAAGATCATGCTGTACTCTGATGGGACAGCATTAAACAGTCCACATGTCCTTGCCTTTTGAGGGGTTAAAAACTTAACCCAGATTAAATGGCATCAGTTCTTGTCATCTGCATAACTGTTTAACGTGTGTGTGTCATGCATCTGCATAAACACACGTGGAGTTGAAAGTATGAACTTTTACTGAATCCTTGGACAAGGTATTTGACTCATGAAAAGAAATGCTGTGGGCTCACTTCTTTCTTTAGACTGACCATTGGATTATTCAATTATGCTGGTGTAAAACTGATATAAATGTTTGAAGATAAATCAGTTAGATTGAGGCAGTGCAGAAGTAGCATGAAATTTGGACTATGCATGTCTTCCCTTCTAGGAAATTTAAATGTGAATTACGATTATATATTACCTGCAAAATGATCACATGTCACAGTAGTGTTTGTTTCTAATGAAGAAATTAGACCCGTTCAATGCAAATAGAAAGTATAATGGAAAATATTAAACAGAGATTCATATACATAAAATATGTGATAATTCTCAGAAATACTTTAGACTGGTATATTTGAATTTATGATTGGCCAATTGCTGTAAACATTCTTTGCATCATGCTATGAACCAAAACCCTGGCTGTGAGTAGCTCTGATAGACAATGTGGTGTCACTGTGCTCATTCTCACCAGAAGAGATTGTGGATAAGTGGAAACACTATAAATGTTTTAAAATGAGCTAAAGTCCTTTTTCAGTATGCATAGTGTGCAAAGGATTTTTTTTTCTTCACTAGTTCAGGTGCTGATTTCTCATGCATTGAGAGCATGTTATTGTGACACCAGAAGGGGTTTGGTGTTTGGATAGAGCAGTGATGAGGGCATAAAAAGCAGTTAAATATGAAGGAGATGAGCTTACAGGTACATACTACCTACTGGAGCAATTGATATGCTTTAATTACAACATTTGGTATGTTTCAAGTTAGGCATAGAGGTTTTAAGCAATTCCTTAAAAGAAACCCAGTTAAATACTTCGGAGAAAAATGCAAGAAAGCTGTCTTGGAAATAGAAAAATTTATTTTAAAAAGACATAGAGATGTAGATAAAGCTGTTGCTTCACTTCAGCTTTGCAGAGAATTAGAGCAAATTGTGTGTATTACTTCAGTTATTCTAACCTTGGTCAAAGAAAAGCCCTTTTTATATCCTTAGTAGTTATGAAATAAGAGGAATAATTTCATAAATTACATCTATGCTTATTTGAATGCTCAAAATTACTAATTTTCAGAAATAAAAATTTTTGATTACCAAAATTAAAAACTCTCCTAATTTTATACTGTTTTAGAATAAAATTGAAATAAGTGCCCTTGTTTGTATATAATTAGAACTTTAAATTAATTGTATAAGGCTTTAAATAAAAGAATTTATAGGAATGTGCAAAAAGGCATTTCCTTTCTGGTGACAGCTTTAACTATTACAGATAAAACATTTATAAACTCCATAAGTAACATTAATGACATTTTCCTATAGGTTCTGATTTCCTGAACTCACAGCTGGTTTATCTTTAGAGGTACATCCAGGGAGAACTTTAAAGTGCAGACTGCTTTGAAGAACAGAAAGCCAAACAATTAAACATAACTAACATCCTCTAATCAGTTATTGATATGGAGCTGTTTATTCTTTACAGCTTAGAGCACTGCAGCACCATAAATTTAAATGAGATGCCCCAGATCATATTCAAGTTTGAAGACACAGTCAGAAGTTACACAGAAAGTCCATAAAAGGAGATGTGTGCTCTCTTACCATTATTCAGTATTTGTTTCTTTCTCACAAATAAACCCCCCAAAATAAACCACATCCATTTATTCATTGTTTGTGCCTAAATTTGTAGAATTCTACTGGGAGAATTATGGTGAAAATACCATATTTTTATCATGACCAACATAGGAAGAACTTCAAAGGGCTTTTCATAGATTCATGACAAACAAAATATCTTCAAAGGGCTTTTAGTAAATACAGAAAGAACCTCATTATTCATTAGCACATGGGATGTAATAAAGAGAATCTGAAACCAAATATTGGTGTGGAAGAACTGGTTACAACCTAGAGATTCCCTCCCTCTTTTCCATATCACCTCTTATGAGGTTCTGGCAGTCTGCAAGTTTACAGTAATCAGTTGTAGGTGCAGTGAAATGGTCACCAGCAGTGACCATTCTATTGACCATTCCATCAACTTCTAATGCAGTTGATTACTCAATCATAATAAAGGAAAGAAGGAATAATACAGAAGGAAACTTCACTGGGTTCTAATACATTTTATATTATATGTGTAATTTGTTTTCAGTAGTGAGCTAATTATATTTTAATAAGTCAAACTGCTTTGTGCTCTCGTGGGAATATGAGAGAGGGTTCAGTACAGGGAAAACACACAGAGTTTGTAATTTAGCCATATATTGAAAGCATGGGTTTAGTCTGTACTGTAAAGACAATGCTTTGAAGTGTCTGGCATGTTATTTACAGGTTATTTCCAAGAACACTTCCTCCCTGGTTTCTGTGCCAAAGTTATGCTCCTCTTTAGCTGACAGAAGTCTTGACATGGACTCTGAGTTTAGACTGTCTTCAGGTTTAGAGAATGTGTGGTTATCAATGTGATTATGATGCTCCTGGTAATTGCAGCAGACAGCAGTGAGTGTGCCTTGGTGCTGCAGGTGAATCTCAGGCACTTCCTCTGTGTAACTTCATCTAAAGAGTCTGACCAGCAGGTCAGAGCTTCCTGAAAAACTGGTTTTCCATCAGTCCCTTGGCAAGGGCAGAAGGTTGCTGGGACTAATCAAGTTGGTCTTGTGTGTAGCCAGTGAGGCTTTATGGCTTCCCAGGTGACCTTGGTCCTGTAATGTACCATAAAGGACTTTCTCCATTAATAGCTTGTTTGTGAGAGCTGGAAAGACAACTTGTAGTACAGCTGCTTTTCCTGCTTCTTCCATAATGACATTCTGAACAAGCAAGATGATGTCCTTTGATCCAATGTGACCTTGTATTTTTGGTGATTCTATGATATCTTTAGAGAAAATAAGTAAATTAAGATATAAACATGCTGCTTAGTTATATATTCATGTATTTCATTTTTTTTTCATACATTGCATCACAAAATGTAATATTAATTAAATTTATGTGTGTGTAGCTACCTTTTGGCCAATTCTCTTTTCAGTTAAACCTATGTATATTAAACATTAGACTTATATCTGTCTGTAACAACTGCAAGGGAAGGGGGAATATGATGCTTCCTAAAAGATTTTTTTCCCCTGCATAAGGATTTTTCTCTCCATGGTGGTGTTGGGTTCAAAGGCTAAACTGATTCTTTTGGGGCTTTAAAAAGAGAACTCGTCTGTCTTCTTTCATTCTCCTGGAGTATCTTTTCCACTTAGAATGTATAATTTTATAGCAAGATCTATTACAAGGAGCTTTGAAAGTCTTATTCAAAGTAAGCTCATGAAAGAATGGATATATAAAAGTTTGAGCATCATTGTATTTGGGATTTGTATGTCAGTTATTTTGACTTCTATCGCAAGCTACTGTTCCTTTATGCCTGTGCTAGCTGTGTAACTGCATGGTTTCCAGGCAAGAATCTTTTCTTGATTTGAAAATGTCAGAAATTAGGAATGTTCTGTTCCTTTAACAGTTTTTCCCAGCATGTGATTGACTTTACTGTAAAAAACAGGCCTATTCAAATTTCTCTGGGTTCTTTTTTAAATTTCAGCCTCCACTGCTAGACAAGAGAGCTCTTCTATATATGATACTTTCTTTCAATCTATTAGTTTTAAATCTGATAAGTGAAGCAAATTGAATAAATCATTATCATGTGTTTTTCACATGTCTCCACAGTCTCTTTTCCCTGTTTTCTTCAACCTACTTCTAAAAGGCTGGAAACAAGGCTATTCCATGTTATTCTCATTTTGTTTGTCCATCAATATTTGTTTTCCAGAAAAGCACTGATTGTCATGCTTTATATATTCATGTTATCTGTCAAATGAGTGTTGTACCAGATTTCCTATTGCTTGATGATCTGCTACACAGCCTGTAGATCCCAGGAGCACTCCATCTCCCTTGTCATGATAGTAGCACTCTAACAGTCTAAAATTTCCAGAATTCAAATCAGCATTATTGGGCTACAGATCTTCAGTCTGATCCAAGTTAATTGCCCGACATAGGCCAGACATCAACATCTCTAACTGCCAAAACCCTTAAAGTTTGCATTCATTTCTTGGCATTATGACAGGCTGGAGTAATAGCATTTCAGCAGAGAAAAAGGTGACCACGTTGTATAGTAGATTGATATGATCACAATATCATTTGAAATAGCAAACAGCATAGGAGGGATATTGGGTCAGTTGCATACTCAGGGAAGCAATGTTTCTTGTAACAGGAAGAGAAAAAATTTCATCAGCAGTTTGTTGTAAGGAAGCTCAGCTGGCAACATATAAGCTAGGAAAAATGGTGTCTGAAAAACAACATTCCTAGACAAAATAAAACGTATAGAAGGCCAAAATCATCCACTTTTCATAAAGTTTAAGTAACTGTTCTTTAGCAGACACAGAACAAAGGAAGACAAAACAGTAGGTCTCTTGTGAGAGTAGTGAAACGGATACTTTCTGTGATACATATCTTGATTTTTCATTAATTTGCACAAAATATGGAGGGATGGATAGTAAATTGCACCCAACAACAAAAGATTTCTCTTTCCTTGCATCAAAAAATTACCCAATTGTCCACAGAATTGGAATCTGACTGTGTAATGTAAGTTACTTTACAGAAACCCCTGGAAGTTGCTCTGGTAGGTTACTGAAGTCCAGCATTATTCAGGTAACATGCCCACGAATTTTTGTCCATGAGTTAGAATGTTCATGGCAGCACAGGGACTAGAGACTAAATGCAGAGAGAGGCATTGGGTTAGGGATAGGGCAGCTCCATTGGGTCCTTAAGAGAGGTTGCAGATAATCCTGTGTATGGGCATGGCTGTGCTCTGAGCAGCGATGCAGAGATCCCCTCCCAGCCCCTACAGTGGAGCTTTCTCACCTGTGCTGAACCCAAAATGTATTTGAAATGAGATTTACATGTGTGACTGTGCATTTTGCTGAGAACTGAGGGAAGATAGAATCAGGTCTTTAATTAACTAACATAAGAGGTCTTTGGAATTCTGATGTGGTGTTTTAGGAGGAATTATATGATAAAATAACATGAGTAGCCTTGCAAGTCAATCAGCAGAGCAGATGTTAGCCTCTCTTCTTAGCAAACTTTGGGTTTTGTTGCCATTTCATGGTAAAGAATAAGTCAAGGGAAAGCACATAAATGAATTTGAGTTTTGCCTTTCAAATACTAAGAAAATAACCCATCTGAACTACTCATAAGGCATTAGCAGCATATACTTTATTATGATTGGACTGTTTCCTCTGGCAATAACTTCAAGAAGAGTTTCAGGAGTAGTTGTATTATCTATTGAGAAGCAATTTTTTACTTTCTGTAGAGGCAAGATAGTTTTATGAATAACTCTGAAGTTTACTCTGAAGGCCATTTCAGTCGCCCACAGATCTAACGATATTATGTTACTTCCTTTCGTTTCAAATTCACAGCATAAGAAGGAAAAAGAATGACATAAATTGGATGTTAGAAGAGTTCTGAAGATAGACATCAGAAGAATTCAAGAGTAAGAAGAGAACTCAGCATTATTTGTTATTTTCCATCCTAAAGTAAAAAAGAGAACAAAGCATCAAAAGCATCAGTAGTGATAGAGAGAGCTCAAAGCCAGGACTATATATCATAGCATATAAAACAAGTGAGTTGGCACCACCAGAAGGTCTAAAGTCTTAGTCTGTGGTTTAAAGTCATTGATATTGCAGTCAGAAAGATCTTTCAGCTGCAGAAGTAAGATGAAGAGCTGTATGCATTTGTTGCTATAGACATTTTAGGTTTTGCCTGCTAGTAGCATTTTGGAGCTCACTAAGGTGAGTAAGTGGTCATGGTGCTGAGACAATCCAAGTCCACTGATAGGATGTTATAGATCAGAATCTTTCATTTTTTGTAAGTACATCTGAAAATAATGGCTGTGAATGTAGGCCAGCATCAGATTCATGTGCTTTATCTTGTGTTTAAGTTGATTGAATGCAATCATATTCCATAAACTAAAGCATATTGTAGTCTTTAAATCATCATCCAGTCTGTAGTGGAATTTTAGTTGGTCTTAAAAAATATTGCAGAATTACCTTGATTCAAAAATTTTGAAGTACAGTGATGCTGAACTTGAAAGTATGTAAAGAAATATATTTCTTCACATTGTATTTGGGCAATGATAATTACTTACAAGTGAAAGTAGAAAAGGAAATTTCAGATCTCTATATAATGTTTGCAGTTATTTGAAATCCAAAGGGTAATAGAAAAATTTCTGATGTCTTGCTTAGTAGTCAGAAAGATTTACTCCACTTGTAGAGAAGCAGCTTGTTGAGCATATTGTTGCCATATTATTTTTATTTGTGGCTGGACATACTGTAGCATTTCCTGGGATATCAAGTCTATTCGTCTGCCAGCACTGGAATTTCTTTTTTGGTGGCATATTTTTATAGTGATTTATCCATAAAATATCACTGAATAAAGCAGCAGCCATGGAGAAATTCTGCAGTGGTTGAAATGTGATTAGTTACATGAGGCTTTCTTTTTTTATTCCTAAACTCCTAACTCTTCTTGGACCTCTCTGCCTTTCTTCTATCTGTTTTCTCATTTCCTTATTATTTGTTCCCTCCTGCATCCATTTCACCTCATGTTGACCCTAAAGAAACTGTGTTGTAGCCCACAGGATTGCATTGCTCTTACAGTAGGAGTTCCAATATATGTTATAAACATTCTGGTTGCAGGCTACAGCCAAGGTGCACAACATAGGGAAGACAATGTCTTTCTGCAGCACAATAAACCTTTAGTTTTGTTTGTTTCTTTGTTTCCTAAGCCTCTTAGGAGTTCAAGGCCATAGCTCTTGATAGAAAATGTGGTATAAGCTCCTCTTATATGTGTGTGTGAGTATATATATGTATATATGTATAAAGAGAGAGATGTCTGTATGTACAGACATGTATTTATGCCTCAGGTTGTAGTATTAAACAAGATTTTAATTTCAGTCTTGAGAGAGTATTGGAGTTGTTTGGTGCTTATTATCCAACTATCATAGCTTCCTTTTGGCTATTGAAATGTGCAAATTCACTGAAATGGAGCAAAGCAGGCAAGTGGTGCATCTTAGGAAGAGTCTGAGAGAATCCAGGTGGTTTCTGGGGCAGGATCTCCATTTGGTGTCACCCTCCCTTGTGAGCCATGCAGGCACAAAGGAGTGTTCAGTGTAAAATCACACATGGAGTCCTTGCACAGTGGTTACTACAAATGTGTGAGGTCTGCAGTTCCATTCAGCTCCCAAGTGCTGCCCCTTGTGGGTCACCCTTGCTTTGGTCCTGATGGAGGTTGGGGGATTTTGGGGGTGGCATTTGCAGCCAGCAGGGGTGGTGCAGGAAGGATTACATTGCTTTGATGCTAAGATACAGACCCTTTCTCTCCAGACTGATTTAAGGATCAAGTAAGGTGGTTGCTGTTAGTTGCTTTCAGTCGTGTTTCCTTTGATTTTACTTTCCTTATATAACAGGGATTTGTCATACAGCAGTTGATTTTTATTAACATGAAAAGGTGCCTTATGGAAAATCATACACTGAACAAGGAAAATGTTTTAGCTTTCTTGCAGAAGGGCAGAGCCTCCAGATCCTGAAGTTCTTTGGAAAAAGGGATTGCTTATTTTTAATGAGGTGGCATTAAATGGGAAGGCCATCCTCCTTCCGTGGAATTTGAAAAGTTCCTATGTTTATATTTTTGCTTACCTAGATAACTTTCACATATAAAGAGTACAAAAGATAAAGTGAAAGATTAAATGATGCTGGAAGCATCAATAACTTTTCAGATGACATTCTTTTGGAAAGTACAGTGTCTTTCAAAAAAATGTGCCATGTGCATGGCTCAGCCCCAGATCTTCCAGCAGTCCAATACTGGCAAGGGAGGGCATCTGTAGCCCCCTGGGAAGTGGGCTGTGGGGATTTCCTTTTCTCCTCTTTGTTGGTTTTTATTTCCATTTCCTTTTCCTCTCTTTTTTCTGTCATTTAACGCTGTTCTGCACAACAGAGGGGAGCATCTGGCCCCAAGTAAACACCCAATAAAATAAGTGGGGGAAATTCACAGCTCCCTTGGTGCTATTGCGTCTGTCTGTCTGGTTGTGGACTCAACAAGATAACCATGCATCAAATTACATTGTCCAGGCTATCTTCACAACCAGAAGTGCTTGAAACCTTATTTTAATAGAAGCTTAGATTCTGGAGAATACTATAAAATCTCTCCAAAGGCTCCAAATCAGCAATTCCATCTGTGTTTCTGCAAATGTAGAGGAACAATGCCCCAGCTGATTATGCAAACAGAATGAAAATAGTTATTTTAAAAGTGCATAAAATCGATACTTTGGGGAAAACAAGTCAGCTGTGTTTATACTCAGCATATAGCAGACATTTTGTTTCTTTGTCTGAAAAAATCATAGGCAAGCAAGGATTGCAAGTGAAATAAAACAGCCTATCATACAGTGCAACAGAGGGGACTGGAACATCAGATGTCTCAGCAAAGGCTTAGAGAATTTTAGGTTCCTTCTGAGAGAATATAAATTATATTGAGGTTGATATATTTGTACGTTGTTTGAAGTCAAAGCCAAATATTCTTAACACGGTGGGAATAACTCCCTTCCCATTGCTGATCATGAAAAGTATGTAACTAAATCTATGTCTGTGGTGCTGAAAATTTCCTCCTAAATGCTGTCTCTTCTGGACTAATGGGATTTTTTGCAAGTATTGGTGTGAAGGGGTGTGCATATAAATATGTAGAAACGTGCTTCTCATACAGTCAGGATACATTCCTTGTATACATATTATTCTAAAAACAGGAAACAAAAGCATCTGAGAAACAGGACTGAAAGGGAACAATTTTTAGACCTATAAGTTAAATTGGATTAAACTTCATCTTTCAGCAAATGCCATGTTATTTATTCAGTGTTTCTCTGGGGGATTTCCCTACCCCCTACACTTTATAGCAAGTAGTGTTGTTTCTTAATTAAAAAATCAAACAAACATGGAATTGAGGCTGCCCCACACAGACACTCTCCTGGGGGAATAGGAGGTGCACTGATTTTCTCACGGACAGTTTCTGGGTCTGTCGGACACAAAGGAGGGGAAAAGCTGTGTCTGGGGAAGTCAAATTCACATCATGCATAGATGCCAGGAGTATTCTGTGCTGCAGGGCCATCGCCTTAGGTATTGCCCTTTATAGGGGAGAGCTGGTGGGCATGGTGAGGAAGGTCACTGATAAACTCATCACAAGTCAGGTAGATTTCTGTTTATTAATTACTGTGGGTTTTATTAATTACCCCACAGTAGAGATTACTGTCTTGGAGAAAGGAAGTTCTTGTTTCCTCTTTTCTTTCATTCTTTACATACAGAGCTGGAATGTTTTGGAGGTTTCAAGGCTTTACAATCCCCACTCTGTAGCTGAAACAAACCTTTATCCTTTTCCTTAGTTTCTGACCTAAATAGTTCAGAAAGACTGATGTACATTTTGAGAGATTTTAATTACTATTGTGGGGGGAAAGTATTTTAAGTTCTTTACAGTTAAGACAAAGCAAAATGTTTTGTTTTTTTTTTTAAATTATTTTGAGTTTCACTTCTTTCTACAAATGCATGTGAAGCACATTGGTGCACCACTTGAAAAGTCTTTTGGTTGCACTCCACCTGTGCTTTGGTTGCTGTTATTTCAACATCTGGAGGGTTTTTCTCATATTTACCTGGTTTACAATTTGAGTAATAATAGATACGCTGACATTTTCGAGCTAATGCAACTGCCGTTTCACCCAGTTTACTGTCGGGTTCATTGATCTCTTCCCTGCTTTTCTGTGGAACAGCAAAATGCACTCTGCAGGCCAGTGTTAAGGATGGATTCTGCTATAGATTCACTTTGTCAAAGTGCACACAAGGGTGGCTGTTTTCAGGCTGTCCCACTTTGTCACCAGTGATGCCTCAGGAGTTGCAGCAGTGTCCTCATTTCCAATGGAATGGTTTACTTTGAAGGTAAAGCTCTTCAGTCGGTGACTGTAAACGTTGGTTCTGTGGCAAGGGCCAAAAGCAGCAGTGACATGAGCTATTCTCAACCTTTGAAAGAAGCAGACAGAGATCATCTGATGTGCCAGCAAATGTATTTGTTCTTGCATCTTTCTGCAGCTGATACTTCTTTTTTTCTTAGATAAATATTTAACTGATATTGCCTCTATCCCTTTCCTAAAACTGGCTTTCTCTTTTCAAGTTTCTTATCTGGAAACAAACTCTTTTTGTCCCTTCTATAAATGCAGTCCTGGTCTCAGCCATTATTTATGGCTGGGCACACTGTAGTTACAGCACATGAAAGAACATCAGCAATGACTTATTGTAAATGGGACAGACTTCTTGGGAATGCACTGGGGATTAGATGTCCAAAAGAATGAAGCACTGCTCTTTTTCCATCTGGCCACTTCATTTCACTGCCTATTTGGGACCAGCACTTCTAAAATCTAGTTTGCAGAGTCAAATATTGATTTAATTTGGAGGGTTTTTTATTCTTAAAAGGTAGAGTAAACCTGGGAAGGTTTTACTTGTGCAGAGTCACAGGAGGGACAAGCAGGGAACAACTGAAAGAAACGATTTCTGTCAAAGTTGGCAATTTTCTGATTGGTTGATTAAAAAGACTAAGAAAATCTTTTCTCTAGATTGGCCTCAATAACTTTCAAAATGTCAGTTTGGGCATGAAAAATTCAAATTTTCTTGGTGATATAGTCATATAAAAATGGTATTTCAGTATATTTGTATTTTCTTCATCCTCTGTTTTCTCAGGAAATAGTCTTTAGGATGCAAACTAAAAAGGTTAATATCAGGTGAAGGATTTTTAATTATTAGCTTCCTTATGTTTTACAGAGTTTAAGCAAAGAGGTCAGAAAGTATTCCACCCTAACCCTTTGTCATGATGGAGCATTAGTCAACCCATTTTCTAAACACCCTTCAAAACACCTTTGGTGGAGCTCCAACTGAAATACTGATTCCATATAAGCTATTTCTTCTGAAATAAGATAAATCAGAAGTCAAGCTTTCAATATTTTTTGACTATAAGCAAGTTAAGTTCCAGCTCCTAATGTAGATCTCATGTCTTGTATTAATTCTCCAGAAAAAGCTCTGGGAGAGCATAGGACTGGTTTCCCTTGGTGATCCAGGCTGGAGTACTGTCTGTCTTGTATGTGCTCTGGCAACTCAGAGTGTCTTGAAATGACATGGGATTATCCTAACACTGAGGTTAGAGTAGCTACATGTGGTGTGCACAATAATTTTCCATGTGGAGTAATTGTTTGAGGGATGAGTATGAAAAAGTCCAAACCTAAAGCAAATCTCTATGTCCCAGGTACCTGTACTAGTAGGATTTGTGTTCCACAGCAGAGCTCTGTGTTGTAACATTAACAACCCATATTTGATCAGACCCATATGTGCAAAGTCATTGTGAGTTTTAAGAGTGGAAGATGGTGTCTAATGAAGTTGCTGCTGTTCCTCTTACTCAGAACAGCAGGCCCCCATGTTAGCAGAGCTGTGCCATTTTAAGCAATGTCAGTCTGGGTTTCAGGAATGCATTTGTCTTAGTCAAGTGATCCAAATGCTTTTTTTGCCTGGGCCATTGTTTTAAAAGTTACCCTGAAGTTTTGAATAACAGTACAGTAACACCTTTTTTCTAGCATGAATAGAGGGAGAAAATAGCTCCCCATATAAAACATAAAATTCCAGGAGTGCTGGAGTAAGCAGGTGTGGGTGAGTGTGCACTTTTGTACCAGCAGGGCAAACGTCCCATCCTCCCCTTCTGACCATGTCAGTGCATGGGGAAATCAGCCAGACCCATTTTCCTCATCTTACCCTATGAATTTCCATGTCATCTCCATTGGTCTTTGAAGTGCTGGGCACAGGTAACTGAATGAGTACCATCTCAGAAACAGGGCTGTTTATATCCTCTCCTCACTCCTAGCATGCCTGTGCAGTCTGAGCCACTGATTGACCCCTATTGATCTCATTTGACTGCACTTCTGTGGAGTAGACAAACAGTGCAAGAGAATCCAGGGACTCTAATTCACAGTACCTTATTTAGGTTTCTGGGCAATAATTCTTATTTGCATTAATCGCTTGCATTAATCACGCAGAACCCGAGGCTGCCTCTTGCCTTCTCTGCATTCCTGCCCCTGACAATGGAACAAAAAGGTATCTGCTCTGAAGAAAGAGTGGTTTAAGTATATTGACACTTGATGCTTAGTAGTTGCAAAACTTAACTGTTAGAAAAAAAAGACATTTTTTCAAATCAATGACTCACGCATTACTGTAAAATATATCGATTAAAAACAAAGCATAATGTTAGTCATTTAGTCAGTAGAGTGATGCAATACTGAAATAAATTTATCCCTTGACTTTTGCATTAACCTTTTATTGACTGCTTGCATACTCATAATTAACACACACTTTAGCTAGCTTGGTTAATTTTAGCATTGTGATCAGTATCCTCTAATGTAGATGACACCCTGATCATCAAAAACCAGTGCAGCCCAGGGAACCATGACCAGGCAAGTGTCTGTCTCAGTGGATGCACCCCTGCCCAGGGAGATACCAGCCACCTTCCAGGGAAGGCATCATCAGCTGTTATGCAAATAGTCAAACAGTCATACGAATGCTTGTCATCACTTAGTTGAACATATTAATAAATATTAATAAATATTGATGAGCAAAGTCCGCTTGTAAAAAACAGACAAAAAGGTTATGAAAAATCTGAGAACTTTAGAGGGTAGAGGTTGTGAGAACATGCTCTTCAACAGTAACTAAAAATGTGCTTTTTAAATTGAAACTGTCACAAGTCTTGATTGTTTTAGTAAGAAAGTAGGGACTATGGAGTTTTGTGCATTCTATAAACAAACAATTCTTTCTATAATATGTTATTGAAAACTTACTGTCAAGGTGTTGCAGCTAAATTGCTCTGAAATATATCACAGCAGTTTTCCTGTTCTCCTGCTGCAGATAAAGTATTGAAGGAATCTATTCTGTATATCAAAGTTTATGTGATTTCCACTCTTTATACAGTTTTTACATATAATATGCAGAGGTTAGTTCTATTTTCTTTTGGAGTTTTGACTCTAGTAACTCAAATAACAGTTTTAAATTGATATGGAATATTTTCATTAACTTACAATTGTAACTTTTCATACTTTCCCACTACCACCACAGCTCAATGTTTGCAGCCTTTTTTTGTTTTTTTTAATCAGGAGTTATTGTTGCTAACTCATTTTAACTGTCAGATACAAAGAATTTTAAATCATTCTGTGCAATCATTTAGATGCCTTTGATTGTTCTGCTTCAGTTTAAAATGTTGCTCTGCTTTTGGCAAGATCTTCAGCTCTGTTCCACTTCTACAAATTAAAGACCATTGTAGGAACAATTTATATGCTCCTCTAGAAAGGTCTGGTTTTTGCACCCTAGTTCTGAGTGAGAAGGGACATTTTTCACCATGTTCCAGATTGTGGGAGCTGTTCACATGGATTGCTTATTGAACTGCCAGGTGCAGCAGTGACTGCCTAGAACCAGCCCCATAGCTTTGAACATGAAAATCTTAAGCTGTCTTTGATGTCAGCAGATCCAGCACAGGGGTTGTAATTTTGGTCAAAATAGATGATTGAGAGATTATAAGAATGTATCATTCCCTGCTGTTCTTGCTAGTATGGAGCAAAGCTGTAGAAATCCAACAGAAGGAGGAAAGCACCATGGCATCACTGAACTTGGAGTGCTTTCCCTTTTTTGTATTTTTACAGCACATTGATGCATTTCTGTCTCCAGACTGGCACAGCAAGCTGAGGACCTGACACACTTGCATTCCTCTAGTCCCTCCCATGGAATATGCTGTGGTTAAAACCCCCCCAGCTGCCTGATCTCCTGGAAGCTCCGGGTTGTGGGGAGACCTCTCAGCAAAGGCTCTGCTGGTACAAATATAGAAAAGGGAAAGTAGCAAGCAGTGGCTCTTGGGCTGTCCAGGCACAGCATCACCATCACTGCCACCACATTTACAGCAACAAAAACACCCACATGTGAGGGAGAAGCTGGTCAGTCTGTTTCTGTGAGAGAGCAAGGGAAAAAAAGACATGAAAGGTAAAAAGAGGACTCTGAAATGCTGAGGAAGCTAAAGGTTGATATATCTTTTCTCTCAGTGAAAACTTTTATTAGATGTGGGAGAGAGAAAATGTTTATTATTATTATTATTAGCTGAGTTTTGCAGATCACATAACATGCCTGCAGTATTTACTGGCTGAGCTTTGTGATTTGTCATCTGCAATAATCATTACATGGTTAATTTATCCACTTTAAGATGGAAATGCTTAAACTGGAATGTCTTATACTACCCACCAAACTGAGTGTATTATTTTGTGCCAAGACAGAAAATAAAGCAAGCTTTTAGAAGCCTTATAGAGTTATGCTGTAATTAGTTTCAGCTTCCCCTGCATATTAATTTTCTCCTGTTCCTTTATATAATTTGGAAAATGTCTTCAGAACATGATGGCACAATCAGTTAAGTACCTCTCAGAACTCACACACTAAACTGCATTTGCTATAACAACTATTATAAAGCAGCCAGCAAAACAAATCCTCTGTTATTCTGTACAGTGCAGCTTATCAATGCAAACAGTTTAATATTTATGCTAAGAGGATTGTCACAAGTAGCTTCTGTTCCTTTAATTCTTGTTTTAAATAAATAATGAGAACATTTAAACACATTACTCTTCCCAGGGCCCTGAGGTCGGCTAATCTTATTATTTATGAAGTGATGTGCTACATAATAGTACTTAGTGCATGTTAACAGATGCTATTATCAGGGGCTGATGTGGAGAGCTGAAGATATATTGGAATGCTCTGTGTTAATACTGTCCTTGCAGTGTAATGTACGATGGATTGAGTGCCCAGGATGCTGGTGCAGCAATTAACCACCCACCAACATGGGTGTAAAGCTGAAGGATGTTTTCTCATGGGGATTACAATGCTATTAATAATTCCCAGGAGAAGAAGACATCTTTCATTTGGCAACAGTCTCTTCCAGAAGGTCAGTGGTGTGGACAAGGAAGTTGAGTGTGTCAGTACTCTTGGAGTTCATTCTGCTGAGGTGAAAGATGGATATATGTTTAAAACAGCTTTAAAGTTCTTACAAAAGTTATGTGCTTTATGGAAGACAAATTTTTAAAAATGTTATACAAGAGATAAAAGCGCATTTCTGCAATTTGGTTGTTATCTCTTTAAAGAGCTATATAGACCTGCAGTATGTACCAAAATTAGGGTAATTCTCAGCATTTTTCTTTTTTTCCCCATTGTAAATATAACTAATTAATCAGTAATGTGCAAATTTTTTGAGAGGAAGGGGAAAAAGGGGGGGAGAAATCCTCCTTGAGCTGTGACAATGTTTTTGATGTGGCATTTATTAGTCTAATCTTTAGAGATGTGATGGTTGCCACTTATAAAAACTTTCCTCTGCAGGCTGCAGTTCAGTTTAATATTATAATTAGACTTCACTAGTATTGATGAATAATCCATTTAATAAAAAACATTGTAATTTAAACATTTTCTCTGGGGACTAACATACACTAGCCTCTTAATTTAATTTTATTGAAGTTTTGCCCACCCATTCATCATTGGAAGTTGTTATTAACCTCCATTTCCATTTTTCTTTATAGAATTTTCTCTTTTTATATTGCCTTTTTCTGTGCTAAGCAGGTTGATACACTTGTAAATCTCCAGAATCTACAAAGCTAGTCTGGCTTCTTTAATGTTGTTTAATCTATCCCCCCTGACCCTAATGCAGTAAATTCAGTTTAATCTTTCTCAATAATCTAGTAATACATTGGAAACCAGCAAACATTTAAATCTGATAATGATTTAATCACATACTTTAAATAACAGCTGAGATAATGAAAAAATAATTCACCATATAAAGGAACACTAACTGAGTTTTCTCTGTGATTGGCTTTTTGAGAAATCCCTATAGAAAATACAAAGCCTACAACTGAAATCAACTTCACTGGAAATGTGCAATCCACTTGGTGTCAGAAGATGTCGTATTTCTTTTTTTTATCATCTTTCTCTCTAAATTAATGCTCAAATGTATCCTTGCTGAGTATTCAGTTTCTTGATACAGTTTTACTTAAGTGGTTTATCTGCTTACCTTTCTTTTCAGATGCCAGTCAGACGCAGCAGAGAGCTTGCCAGAGGACCAGAGACCAGAATGCCATCCCTTCTGGACAGATGATGATGAATGTAATATGCCTCTGCCATATGATCTAGAAGAAGTAATTGCTTATCTACAAAATCTTGTTCAATGGATAGAATAACAAGTGACCTTCCAGCCTAGAATTATTGATGCTGGTCATCTGGGGAGAAGCTTTGTTATCATAAATCTTTTAAGCTTTATGATTTCTTGATTGTGTGTTATTTTGTTTGTCAATGCAGATTTTACCAGTCTTTAAACAGTAGCTTAGTTACTGTCTCATAATAAAAAGGACCAGCCCCCAAATTTTACACAAGTGTGTGTTTTTTAAGGCATAAAGTCCAGAACACCAGCTTTAGTTCCCTCCTCCTCCACTCTATTTCCCATTGACCCTGCAGCCCAGGGATGTCTGTGTATCACAGACTCACAGAATGGGGCAGGTTGGAAGGGACCACAGTGGGTCACAGGGCCCAGCCTCCCTGCTCAAGCAGAATTCCCAGAGCGCAGGCACAGGGCTGTGTCCAGACAGTTCTGGAATGTTCCCTGGGAGGGAGACTCCACAGGCTCTGGCCAGGCTGTTCAGTGCTCGGGCCCTGCACAGCAGAGAACTCCTTGCTCATGTCCAGGTGGAGCTCCCTGGGCATCATTGCTGCCCCTTCCTCTGTCCCATTGCTGGGCACCAGGAGCAGAGCCTGGTCCATCCTCTGACACCTCCTGCAGATACTGACAGCCATTATTGTCCCCTCTCAGCCATCTCTTCTTGAGGCTGAGCAGGCCCAGCTCTGCCAGTGTTGACACATTGCCTTGGTATCTAAATTTCAGCTTCCATGAGTGCCTAGAGCTGCCTCTGGCCTGGCAGGTTGGAGCAACCCAAGGTGTAGCTCACACCTGTGGCAAAGCAGACTGCATGATCTGGGCATCCTAATGAGAGGCCAGCTTGGGGTGAGCCTGTTGGAGACCTTCAAAACAGAGCTGTGGATTCTCAGTCCAGTAACACAAAGGGGCAGGAGATGTTGGAGATGTTGGAGATATTCCTTTGTGCAGTGGCTCCTTCTCAGAGCATTTTTTCAGGTGAGGAATTCTGTGGGAGTATTCTAATAATCATCCCAAGACTTTATTACTGTTTTGCCTCATGGCAACAGAGTACTACTAAGAGAGATTTCTGATGTGAATCTGTACATCCTGGGCTCCCTGGAATCCAGAATTCAGTTCCTAACCATTGCTTTGTATCTGCATGTTCTGAATCCTATTCTGAGGTCAGGTTTCCCAGTACATTGCCTAAAGAAGTGATGGACCTAAGTAAGACCTTCCATTTAGGTTGTTTGGCTCTCTGAGAAACTGGATTTAGATTGTGTGATGTTGGGAATTGCAGCATCAAGTGAGATCTATGAGCACAAACCCAAAAACTATGAAAAAGGAAACTGTGATGTTTTGTAGTAACGTGCTATAAAAAGAACAATTCTATGTGGGATGATACAGGGTGCTCCTGAATGAGATAGAAAATTTTGTTTTGGTAAATTGCTATTTTATCTGAACGGGTTGGACTGGTGTCCAACATTGCCACAAAAAGCAGAAAATCATTATGGTGAAAAAGCACTCAGGCTGTATTACCAAAGAAGCCAGTAAGGTTCAGAGTTTGACATTGCCACCAAGAAATGAATATGACTCCTGTGTTAATGTGGTGTTTAAAGTCTCTGCTGAGGCTGAGCTCACCCAGAACACACCAGCTTCTGTACTGGCAAAGTTCTGTGTGTGTGGATGAGGCTTGTGCTCCTGAAAATTGTGCTTTTGACAGTATAACATATGCCAGACCTCCCTGGAGCTAAGGAAGCTGTGCCAGTAAAAATTCAGTTTTAGTGGTATAAAACTGTGTCCACACCTACCAGCTTTTGCCAGGACAATTATATCAAGTAGAGGCTGTACCTCATAAGACTTTAGGTAAAGCTGTGCCAGCAAAAGTATAAATACCTGAATCAAGTGTTTCCATCATAGTCCTGGGCTTCTGTGAAAACTTTTCGTTATCCTGTGGAATGTAAAGACTCTCTGAAGAATAAGTTATTGCTTAAACTAGGTTTGATAATATTACCATGATCCACACATTTATCTGTTGTCTCTTGTGCCATAGATTTCATAACATTTGGAAATACTGCTATGGGCATAGCTTTCTCTTCCCTGCACTAGTTAAAGCTGGCTTTACCAGTGGCACATTTGGATTAGTGCCACACAAAACACTGTTTACTTTGGAGATCGCTCAGAGAAAAGCTAGCAGAAGATGTGGGAATTCTGCTTTTGAAAAGGCAGTTCTCAGAAACAGATATTGCTTTGGAAATGAGCAATATGAATTCAGACAAGCTAATGTTGTAACAGTGTTAGCACAATGTTTACGGGGACTGTTTATTTATGCTGTTATGTTATGATTACTTTGTGTTTAATTAAGCACTGCTAAAATCCATGGGGATCACAGTATTGAAAGAAATCTGACCACCACAAAGGGGAGAGAAGGCACATCAATGATGTAGTTTGTAGCTGAAGTGGAGGCAAAGCTATTAAAAATGATTGGCAAATAATTATTTCCAGCAGCAGTAAAAATAAAACCAAACCAAAACAATCCCAAACCTATTAGGAGACTGCTGGCAGTAATAACAGAATTTTTAGAATACATGTTCCCAGGTCTTGCCTATGTTTGAAGATTTAAGGTAGTGAATGAGCTGAACTAGTATTGGTCTCAGTGCAGTCAGATCCCACTTATCTGAGCCATGTTTAGCAAGGATATGGACAAATGAATACCTTTGGAATAAGACTGCCAAAATACCAATAATCAAGTGGTTTAGGGCTCGGTGTTGCATTCCAGTCTTGCATCATCCAAATCAGTATAACCTGGTTGTTTTCAGTTGAAATGCAGAAGTATGAGAAGATTTCATATCTCCAAAGCCCACAGGAGTTGACAGCAATAACATGAGTAAGGTGGTGGAACTATTTGAAGCACAGAGTAATGCCAAAGGGTACCCCAAAAGGAGAACACAGTTAAAAGTAAATATATATTAAAAAAACCTGAGAGATCAACTATAAATTATTGCTGTGTTTAGATTATGTGTTAGAAGCTGACAAATACTTTGAAGATTTCTTTATTTTATTCAAGTAGTTATAATTTAGCTTGTTTAAATGATTTTTTAGCAATCCATTTATATTCCAGCATTAGATAACCCATTTCCTTTTTGAAAGAGCTGGAAGACAGAGCCTCTAATTAATGTTCTACGTACAGCAATTGTTTGCCAAGCCTGGATGCTTTAGAAGCATGAGGACCAAGGTCAAGTTTTTTCAAGGAAGAGGTGAGAGCATAAATTAACTTCTGACATTAAATTCAGTGGCTCTTTTAAAATGGTGAAGTTCACGATTTTGCTTACATTTACTTTTCATCAGCCTGGACTGAAATGAGGTAAAATAGTTCGCTTGCACATGTGTGTCAGGCTAAATGGATTGCAGAAGATACAGATCTGTTTGCCTGTCTGCACTTGCCTTTAGACAATATTCATCAATTTTACAAAAGCTACTGACTAAACATGGAACCAGTACAAATGAAATGCTCAAGGCAAGGGCTTTCTTTTATAAATCTGATACAGAGTTGGTTTTACACTGATAGAAAGAAAATGTTGGCAGAAAATGAAAAACTTCTATTGTTTCTGTAATTTGGGGGATGAAAGATACAGACTGTTTTTAAGTATTTGATAGAAAACTGCTGTGTTATGCAATGTAATTAGAGATGTTTTTATAATGCTTTGTTCATATCCGTGTATATGAAAATATTTTATCCCATAGGTCCTTTCTTCTGCTGAAAAGGTTATGTAAATAAATAAAATTAATCTCAATACAGTAGATTTTAAAGGCATAATACTTATGTTCTAAGCTTTACAACAGGTTCTGATTATTTAAAGGGTAAATAAGAATGCCATGAGTAATCACTGACTGAAAACTATGCAGGATGGGTAACATGCACCATAACAAATATCCAGATCAGTTGTCTTATTATCATCTGAATATGGTTTTAGGTTCACTGGTAGTGGTACAACATGAAATATAAAATCATGCTGGATTACTTAATGTAGAGGGGCAGATTCAGGGATTCCATTCATGTCGTAGCACAGAAATCAAAAATATTATTAAAATCCATCATGAAAGGTGATTAAAATATAGTAGTGTGTAAAGAGCTGGCATTGCTCCTTTCTCAGTTACAGCAGTGCTGTTCCATTAGTCCTGTGCCATGCAGTGGAGTTTGGGCTGTTGGATATTGAACCAGGCCAGGCTTAGGCTTGTGTCTAAACTGGGCTGAGAGCAGGGCCAGAGAGACGAGGTGGGATGCACAGGAGACCCAAGGGATGTGATTTTTCAAGGCCACAGCTTCATTAGCTGGACTCATATGGGAGTCATTGAGCTCAAAGTTGTACAGTGCAGGTCAGGATCTCTCCCTTAATTGTTACCACCTGGTGCAAAGTTAATGTTGGCTCCCTAAACCCCTCCCTGGCCCTGACAGCCAGTCCTCAGCTTTCTGCTGGGAGCTGACCACTCTCAGCTCACACCAGGATTACAGAGTTGGGAAGAATGGTTGTTCCACTGTAGCAACAGGGATGAGAAACTCTCATCCCCAGCTTCAGCCTCCACCTCTGTCCTGCTACAGCTCCACAGAGTAAGTACCTCCAAACATTCTGCTTCTCATCTGAGATTCAGGTTGCTGCAGCTCATCTTCTGTCCTGTCCCACCAGGACAGAGATCTGACACAGGGAAGGGCCAGGCAAGAAGAATTCTGTTTGCATGAGGTTCCTCATCAAAACCAGACACCCACTGCACTCCCCATAAGAGTGAAAAGTTCAGGAGTGCAATAATCTGCCTTTAGAGGGTGGGAGCTGCTAGAAAGTGATGAAGGACTCTGGCCAAACCACCAGCATTTGTTGTTCTGTAGGACATCCTGCCCTGTCCTTCTCACCCCAGCTGTGCAGGCAGAGGCAATCCTGAACAGAGCCTCTGTTCTCTGTCCTGTCCAAAGTGACTCCTCACCTTCAATGTGGCTGGGCTTGCACCTTCATTTACATTCATCTGTCCCCTTCATTTTAGCCTGAGGGCATTCATTGAACAAGAGAAGATAATTTATACAATTACAAAAAGATTGTACATAGAAAGGCTACAGAACTGGCTGAATAACATGTAAAATAAAAGCCAAGAAATAACCAATAAAATTACCACATTAAAATGCTGATATTTAAGCATGAGCACTTCACATATCATGGGAACTCCTGTTTCTCTTCTTGTTGCTTAGGAGATAACATTCATAATCCAAAAGGATGTATTATGCTTTGGTTTACATCCTTTAAATCTCCACTGGTTTTACAGGGCTTGTCCATGATGATCAAGAATTTGGTCACAAAAGTTGTTCTCCTCCCCCTCCCTATCGTCGAATACTTGCTTTCATGCCAACACATCTTGGTCTGATTAGTCCCCTTGATTACAGGCTAAAGTAAAAAGTCAGGTGTATAAGATTCCCATTATCCTTTATTCCACTGCCTCTAAGAACAGGTCAGATAGAGCTATTTCAGTGAAAATGTGAACAATCAACTTCTGTTTACCATTAACCTTCAGTTTTCTTTTCTAAAAATCAAATCAGGGCTTGGTAGGCAGTTATTTTCATACATGTCCCTTGATCAGTGGAACAATCTGTCAAAAGCCATTAAAGCCTCTATTAGGTTGAATTGCATTCAAAGTTAAGCTCTCCAATCATTTGAAGGACTGTGATGATTGCTTTTAATATAGTATACATTGATTTCTCTCTTGGAATAGCAATATAACTTTGAAACTAAGCATGTATGACTTGAGCATTTTGCTCTCCAGTATGTCTTGAGAAGCTTTGTTTCTTGTGGAAGATGAATGTCTACATTTGAAAAAACAAATGCAGTGAAATCACCTCTTTATTGTCACAAGTTTTTAGCTTTTCCTAGTTCATTGTAACCCTCAAGGTGTAACATATGAAATACGAAGAAATTTTCCAGGGTCCCTTTCCTCAACAGCTTCACTGATTTATCTAATTGTACTGATATTGTAAAAGTGGCTCTTTATCTTAAAATATCAGGATGCTTTACACAGAGAAACTGAGGCAGAGGTCAAAAGTGCAGCTGGGATCTGAGTTCCAGCACTGGAGTGAGTGTTACGTAACCCTCTGTCACTGGCACATCTCTGTCAGAAATCAGCTCAGCTTACAGAGTAAAGATGCTCTCATAGGTCTTGTTGTCCTCCAAAGTTATAGCTGAAAGTTGAGCTGGAATCTGTCCTATTCGTGTCATATTTAGCACAATATTTAATTGCATAACATACAATAATACATCTCATATAATAGAGACCTTTCAGACCTCCTAAGGTTTGATTAAAATTTTCCAGTCAATCTTTTAGTTACATTCCAAGTCCCTGAGCTCTCAATGGGTAAGACAGATTTTATTGGAATTAAGTGATTCCATGGAGAATATGCAGTGTATAATATGATGCAATATAATACTATCCCCACTCTTCTAGATCTATTTTAAGTCTTTCCACTGCATGCCCCACAGGGTGGTACAGATGCTGTATTAGGAAACTCTTAAGAAAATACCCTGCTGGTATTTGTGCTGTTTTTACCAAGGTGAAGATGAGTTGCTGAAGCAAAATGGAATGCTGGTTATGCACCTGTTAGCACTTTGGTCTGGTACTTATTTGGTAGTCTGGTAGTACTTTACTGAGAGCACTGTGTTACTAGCTATTTTGATGAACATCCTAATAAATTATTATCCAACATCAAAGAATTCCACAATTCTTTTATTGCTGTTCTTTCTCTTCTATTGACTGATGGCCCTTCTTTCCCTATTTTCTCAGTATTTACAGTAATGTTATGAACAAGTTTTGTTCATTGTTAGGCTGATGTGACCTTTAAGTGAAAAAACTTTAGAATTATCTATCAGATATTTCCTGAAGTACATTTCTTTTCAAACCAATTCATTAGGTTAATTTGACTATTTTTTCATTTGCTACTGCTACTTTTTATTAAGACCTATTTATAGAACTCTGCAAGATACACAGTGATACATAAGTTTGTGTTATGTATTTACTAATTTACTGACATTTATCAAATCAACTGCTTAAAGAATCTGTTTGTCTGTCATTTGCCTTTCAGAAGGTGTTAGTTCATGTTTTCAATACCTCATAGTTGCAGTGCATGGAATTTCAGGTGCATAGGTGACAAAATTGGTTTCTATAAGCTCTCTATACGCCAAATAGTGAGAGATAAACTTCATCAAAGCAGCACACTCAAAGATGCTGAGTCTACTCCTCAGCAGATTGATGGTGAGGAGTTTGTTTTTATTCTTGAATTGATAGAATTAGGTACTGGTTATATTGCAAATCTTCTAGTAAGGAAGGCAGAATAATTTCTGTGCCTTTGGTAAGACATATCATAAATGAGTCTGACTGACTTCTACTCTCTGTAATAGTGTTTCCTTCAGAAAAAAAATATGGCTCTGCTAGGTTTAGAACGCATTCTTCTGGCAGAGCAGCCTTATGCTTCCCATGTCTGACACAAGCTGTTACATGATGTGAGTGGTAGGAGCTCAGTGCCCACCACCACCCATCAGCCTGTTTGTGTATAAACTGTTTGTTCCATGTTTGCTGCAGTAGAGCTTGCAATTTAGAACATGTGTAGTCATTAACAAGGCAGTGTCAAAGAAATGTGTCTTATACATAGACTGGGAGGTAGTGAGGTTTGGGATGTCCATTGTTTCTGAACAGTTTCTTTTCACAGGTTTATATTCATCCACGTCAGATTTTGTGTAGGGTTCTGTTATGTCAGAGGAACAGTCATTAGGTGTCTCTTTCCCAGTGAAAGCTGTGTCCATGCTATCCCAGATTAGAGGGGAGAGCAAGGCAAGGACTGGTACTGCAGATTCCCTGTGATGCTCTGGCAGGAGCCACTGTAGAGAGCAGCAGTGATTTGATGTGCCCATGGCCACGTGGCTGAGGTTCTCTGCAGTGTTCTGTAATTCCTGGAGTTCCCTTAAGGCCAAAGGCTGTGTGTGCAAATTGTTCTGCATTAGCAGATTCCAGCCAAGAGGTGATGGAAACTTGAATAAAATTGGCCAGGATGGAATGGAGTCTCCAAGTAAAACAGTTGACAGAGAGCATTATTAACAGACACTCCAGCTCAGAGTCAGCAAGGCATCCAAGAGATGAGAAATTTGATTTCTTAGCCTAGGACATTATTTCCTTGGCTTTAGAAAAGGTTTAATTGATTTAAGTAAAAGCTGTGTGGTGACCCATTTGCAAAACCAGGGTTAGTCTGAAACATTTCTTACAATCCATTGTGATATATCTTATACATGTCTAGAAAGACCAAGATGAGTGTCCCTGGGATCTAGAGTGCCTTGAGCTGTTCCTTTTTCCCCCTCTTTTTACTCTCTTTTTTCCTTAACTTTTCCTAAAATTAGGTAAAACACATGGCAGTAGTGACTTTTCAGAAAGAAAGAAGATGCAATAATCAGGGCCTTTTCTGGAGGGACACAAGCACAAGGAGAGTCAAGAACAGCATCTTCTGTGGGGGTGAAGGTGCTCTCCCAGCATCTCCATTCAGGAGCAACTGCTCTTAACTGAGGCAGACACTAATCAGGATTCAGTGTTTGTTGAATTTTGAATTTTACCCTAATTCCATTCTTTCTATAGGAAATCTGTCATGAGAACTTAAATTCTCCTTGAGGAGACAGACTTGTTGTCTTTTCACCATAGTCTCTTGCACCCCGTTACCCACAGTCTTTACCCTGAAAATGGTGCAAATATCTTAAGGTTATACACTCTGCTATAGCTGAAAGATATTCTTTTCATTTGGTGTGAGACTTCATTTCTGATCTAAAATGTCTCAAGTTATATTGCTGAAGTTGCAGATGTGCAATTTGTCTGTCAGCCAGTGTCTGTATTTTGTGGTCATACAATCATTGTTCAAAGTGAGTTTTTGCTGAACATTTTTAAAAGTGTTCAGTTTTTATTAAAAGAACCATCATCTCAAACCAGAAGAATCACACTGAGTTTGTACATAGGTAAAAAGAAGTAAAGAAAGCTTGTATTACTCTGGATTCTTGCTTTTTCAGTGGGTCCAGAGTATGATTTTAGAGTTTGTAACTGAATCAGCTTATCTGCTAAAGACATATGTGCAAGTTTTCATCTAATCTATATGATGCCTTCTTTGCACAATTATGCTTCATTTCATTTCAGACATTTCATGGTCTGTATGAAACTTGCTGTATAATTATCACTAAGATTTTAGAACTAACATCACTTCATTAATTAGATTTCTGTTACCCTATTCCTAGTTGCATGTTAATTATTAGGGTGAAAATAAAGGGTGCTTTTCATAAGCTTTCATATTTTCTGTTTACAAGTATTTTGCTAACATCTAATAAACTTAATGGCCTCTAACAACAAGAGGAAGTGAAATCCTCCCTAGCAAGTTCATAGCTTTTCAATGTATCTCATGGCTTTATGGTATGTCAAACTGTAGGAATGTAAAAGTGGTTTAAGGAGCTGTTGCTGGGTTCAACTAGCTGCAGAAACTTATAAGTTATTTTTGTTTCTCCTCTATTGCTTAACCTCTAGGGCCTAAGTCTGTGCTACTTGATAAAGCAGTCATTCAGGAACTTGAAACTATACAAGCTTTGATAGACTTAGAACAAGATCTTGTATTAAACATATATTTTAAAAATAAAATTTCAAATCTGGAAATCGATCATGGCTTGACCTGTATATACTGGGGAGCTCACTGTTCCTTACTTTCTTTGCTTTACTGATATTATTAGATCTGTTGTTCTTTTACCAGAACTCCCAACTGATAGAAGAAAAATCAATGAAGAGCAAAGCATATTGGACAACAGCACTTTCATTAGAGTCAGGGCCACAACTGACTAACTAAGACTAAGTTATGACATTTCCACTTTTAAAGGTTGCAAATGCTCATATTATGCATTTTCAGGTATTCTCAGGGGGCCAGAGTCAAATATGCATTAAGCAAGCTTGGAATAGAGCCGTTTTCAAAAAAAAAATTCAATATAACACACAGATTTTTTTTGTACATGCCAATATGAGGATTATAAATCATAAGGAATTTTCTCCAATGCTTTTTTAAAAAACATAGCATACATCCAAAGTTACACTTCCCAGAATTTTATATTTGTCTGCATACCCTTAAATCCCCTCATTTCAATGAACTGCTGGACACAGTGATCTCCCAGGTGCCTGTTGCAGTGTGCATTCAGCCCTTGCCTGGTACAGAGCAGGATGCAAAGGGATCTCTGAGGATGCCTCCCCTCCACACAGCATTGCCTGAGCTAGCTCAGGATTGAGGATGCTCAGAGGTCTGCAGTTCAAACACACATCTGCCCAGCTAATGGGGTCAGAACATCTCCTTCCAATAATGGATTGGTTCTCTCTAGGGTAAAGTGCCTCTAAGAGAAATTGAGAGGAGATCCATCCTTAAATAAGATTTGATGCAGCCCAGGAGAATGACAATTACATCTTTTGCTAACACTGTTTCTAAGGCAAAGTCATGCCTTGTAGGAAACAGGATGATGGAGTACTGGGGAGATTTTTGTAGTGTAATGCCAAGTAGAAATGTCCATGCTAGAGAAAAGTTCTGTGAGAGAGAAAACGAAACTCATCTAAGGGGCTGTTCTGTTGCAGACAGTGAGAAACATCCCTGTATGGATCACCCTAGTAAAGTCTGGGCTATTTTCTTCTTGGACTAAGTGCAGCTGGTGACAGCAGCAGATATTTTTGTGCAACAGATGAAAAACACAAGAGCCACTCCTGGGGTTGCAGTCCAGGGACCCAGCTGAGATGTACAGTAAAAGAGGCACTCAGAAGGGGCTCCCAAAATCGAGTTAGAGCTGCAATTAGAATTCAGAATTCATCCATAGCTGGATGGTTCTTTGCTGTGTCCCATGGCACAGGGCTCAGCTGAGGGGCTGGGGTAGGGCTGGGCAGGGGTGATTTCATTGGAGACAGTGAATTGTGTCTACATCTGAGCTTTCTCCCTCTCATGCTCACACATATTATTTCCCCACACTGTGCACACTCTAGCAGCAAACCTGCCCCAGAGTCACCAGCACAGGGAGGACACCATGGCTGGGCAGGGACAGGAGATCCCAGCAGTTAAAAGGCATTAGAGCCACCACTGAGCTCATGTGTGTCTGAACAAAAGCAGGGTGAGTTTGTTTGCCCCTCTATTCCCAGATTACTGATTCACAGAAAGGCATTTTCAACCATTATTCTTAAACTCAAATCCTGATTTTCATGGCAGGTCTGTGGCTGAAATACAAATTGGAGGTGGGGGCTGTAGCTGAGATTTTGCCTGTCTCTAACCACTTAATTTTCTATTTTGTAATTCCACAGCCTTCTGCACATGTCAGTTTTAGATGCAAGATGTAGCAGTAGGCTCTCCAGTCATTGATCCTGACTTAACTGATGTCAATCATCCATTTTGGACACTTGCATAATCCTCCTGGCCCAGACTCCTACATCAGCACTGGCTTGTCAAAAGTTCAAGTTGCATGGCAGCTCCTGAACCCCTTCAGAAGTGGCTGCAGCCCCTGCTCTCACCTTCCTGCTGTCACCCACTGTGGGAGAGGGCACAGCTCTCCCTCTTCCCCTCCTGGTCCCCTTCCCAGCTTTTTCCTAGGTACTTGCACTCACTGCTGGCCTTGACCCAGTGATGAGAGAACCTCTTCTTGAAGGAGCATATCTCAGTGGTAGTGATGAGGCACTGGAATAGGCTGCCCAGAGAAGCTGGGAATGTCCCAGCACTGGAAGTGTTTGAGGCCAGTTTGGGTGGGATCTTGGGGAAGGTGTCCCTGCCCAGTGCAGGGGTTGGAACATCTCTGAGGTCTCTTCCAAAGCAGCCATTCTGTGGTTTTTATTCAGCTGCCTCTGCTCACTGTGGGAGCTCCCCTGTGATTGCTGATGGCACTCAGCTCCCCTGGTGTGCTGCCTGCCCTCACCTGCTCTCTGGGGGACACCTGCTGACTCCACCTACACCTGTGTCCTGGCCCCTTTTCCCCCTGGTATTTTCTCAGTTTATTTGGCTCCAGCTCGTGGTTCTGGCAGCAGCAGGGTGGTGGGGCAGGGGAGGGGCAGGCAGGGCCTGTTGCTGGCACATCCCCTTTGCATCAGTTCAGCCCTCAGCTGGCAGTAGGAGTGAAAGGACATCTCGACATCAAGGCAGTCTTTGTGAGATGGTTTGACACAACGTGGCACAATGAACTGCAGATAATCTTTTATGCCTTTATTTTCCTCTTTGAGAACAAACACGTAGTTCCTTGTTAGTGGTTAATAAAGAGGAACAGAAAACTCTCCAGCTATAAATTCAAAAGTTTGTATTCTGTGGCCAGGGAGGGAGTTAAATGTACAGGTATAAAATGGAGCCATAAAATGGTTACAAAGAGCTGCATAAGCAAATGAATCTGTATGTGGCTCTTTATCCCTCAGAGCCCCAAAAAAGAACAAAAAGGGGGTGATCTGAAAGTAGTTGCAGGCTGGGATTTCAGCATACCTGTGGAGTGCCTGCCCTGCCTCTGCCCATCTGCCAGGGCCACTTGTGTTGTAGCTCTGTAGCCTCCATCCTCTGTTCCCTGGGTGTTGCCAGGGGTAAACATCAGTGCTTGCTTCCCAGGACAGCCTCTGATTGCCCCCAGTCACCACCTGAGCAGTGGATGGGCACTGCTGAACACTGTTCCTAATTCTGCACTCCTTCCTAATTCTCATTTACTGTGTGTACCTTTCAGAGCCTCACGGGGCAAAAGATAAAGGAATACAAGTTCCTGCAGTGTAAATAAAAATCCCAGTGCTAAGGAGCAATCCTGAAATGTACTGCAGGATTTTCTATTATTTAGAAACACTGTAAATCATTATTTTATGGAGAAGTAAAATATGTAAAAACATTTCTGTATAGTTCTTTTCTAAATCTAAGACAGAAGCTTTTGCCCCATTTTTTAAAGCAACCATTTAATAAAGTCTGACACTTAGCAATGTTTTGAAATAATTTTTGCTGCTCTGCCAGCAGTTAGCTTTGCTGTGAATCTCTAAAGACAAATCCATCTACAGTGAATCTAGCAAAATTCAGCTCCGTGTTGTATGTCAGGGTTGAGGACTACTTGTCAGCTCTGGCACTGTCAGATTTTATCTTTAAATATGACAGGCAATTTGTTCAGGGAGCACTTCTGAATGACAAGATATAGTGGTGTTGTAAAACATGGCACCTGTGTGGTATGCCCTGCCTCTGTGGACATCAGAGGCTATTGTTTCCTTTGCTATTAGACAGCCACAGTCACACAATAAGGTGTGTAAAATGTTCACAGAAACCTTTTAAATAGAGTAGCAGGAAAGTAGATACCCTGCGGTCATTTAAGTCAGGCCATTTATCATTTTATCTTATAAAACACAGCATTGGCTAAAATGTGATGTAAAGAGAAAAGCAAACGCTCTGCTGAGCAGTGTCAGTGCAAGGCAAGGGTTTGAGCCAGGCTGTAATAAAAGAGGGTTATCTTTAAAGTGAAATGCAATAGAAAAATTAGGATTTTAACTCCTTCCCAGTCAGACAGCTTGCAAGAGCCATGCAGAGGGCTGCTATTGGCATCTGGGATGAATTTGGTCCCACTGGATACGTAGGGATAGGATGGGTTTGGTATTTAGAAAGATGCAGAATATGTACAAACAGATCCCTCATTAGGAAGGACTTGGCACAGTTTAAATATACCTTTTTTGTTTCTTATTATGAAAAGAAATCAAGTAATTTCTTTTTACCTTGGTGTAAAGAACTACTTTAAAGGAAATTCTCTAGATGAAGCAGGGTGGTAGCCTGTGCTGTTTCTTTTTTTGGCAGACAAAACTATCTGTCATGTTTACTCTTAGTATGATTTCCCCATCTTCAGTAGAAGAAAATAATACTTTTATTTTTAAAGTGGCATAACTGTGTTCAGAAATTTATAAATTCTCCTCAGATATTTTTATCTTTTTTTTTCCTTTTTTACATACAAGGTTGAAATTTTAGAACCACTGGGAAAATGAGCATTCATCTTATCTAAGCAAAGATTTTTTTTTATGATTAGCTCCATATTCTGAGATGCTTTCCATAAATGAAAGAATAGCAAGAAGCATCTCCAGAGGGTTAATCGTTCCACCTGCCTTTGGTATTTATTTCATGTTAGCATGGACTGTCACTGAAGAATTCTATCTCTTCTCATTGACTCTGGAGAGAGATGAGGCAACTTGCTTGTGTAACTTTCAGCTAAATTTGGCTGAGGAAAGTCATCTTTAGTCACCTAAATCCCTTGATTTCTCCCTGACATAGCAGCCCAGATAGATCACAAAGGTGTTTTCAAGAATGTTTGCCTTCTCCTTGTTCACCAACATTTGACCATCTGTGATACAGCTTCATAATGGAAACTAATTCAAAGGGCTTTTAAAAACAAGGAGAAGGATTTTTTTGTAATTAGTGGTGATGGATGACTGGTATGGTCACACAGAGCAACATAAATCTTTGTGCCATGCCCAGTGCTAAAAAGCAGACAAACTCTGGCCAGGGAACTCAGGTACTTAAGCAAGGGAAGTCATACAGGGAAAGGGGTTTAGACCTCATGTCCATTAGGAGGGCAGACAAACACCCAGTGAAGTAATTTTGCCTGCCCATCATTGAATAATGTACTCTGAAAGGAAGGGCTGCACTTCAGCTCCACCCTCCTCAAGCAAGTGGCCTTGCCAGCAGTTTAGAGAGAATGCAAAAGTCAGAAAGGAAAAACCCCTCAAACACCAATGAAGAGCTACATGCATCCAAATAACTGCCCCAAATCAGAATAACTGATAAAAACTGCCCCAAATCAGAATAACTGATAATAACTGCCCCAAATCAGAAGCAGCTGTGAGTAATTATCAGTTATCTACTACTGGGTTTTCTTGAGGAATGAGATATAAAATACTTCATATATATTTCAAATGCTGTGTATTTACTGGGGTGTATGTTATAGAGCTGTATAAGAAGTACTAGCATCAAGGAGTAAGGTCTTTTATTTAAAGGTCAAAATTGAAAATTTGGGATACAAGTGAACTGAACAGCAGTGAAAAAATACATAGACATCTCACAAACTGTGTGCCAGTGTATAATCTTTTGCTGCTACAGCAATTTCTCCTCTTAAATACTTTCATTTGAATATTGCTATTACAGGAAACCTGAGATGTGCCAGGTAGGAAGGAGTAGTTAATCATATTATGCACTCTACAAATGGTGAACATGTTTTATTAGTTTCTTCTATAGATAAAATTAAGTGATATCTGGGAAATGTCAGCAATAAAGTTATTTTGGGGTATTTTTTTGCTGTAGTAGTCTCCTTGTGTCCTCAATTTGCCTTTTCTAAGCCATGAAGGTGGTTATCATATAAGCTGGGCTTAGGTAGGAATCAAAATAATGGCATCAAATAGACAGGAACAGATTTCTTTGTTAGGGAAAACTGCAATTTATTGATGCACAAAAGGCCACCCCTCTGTAGGCCCAAACCACAATGGAGATGATTATCCACAGCTGGAGCTAGTCTGAGATGTCAGGAAATGGGAGCACAGGTGCAAAAGCTTCATTTATTTCCCAGCTGCCCAGGAGAAATGTTTGAGTCTGTAGCACAGAAGGGAGCTGGAAATGAGATGGGGAGGAGCTCAAGGAGCCTGGAAGAAGCTGATGGATGTGCCTGAAAGCAGAAAGGTAAGTGGGAGTGTTCCTCCATGGTTCTGAGTTTAATATGGTGTTTTGCACAAAGTCTTGCCTTTGGTAGAGTAACTAATTGAATGTGTTCTGTGATTAATAGAGAGATTAAATTCAGGTATGGACACTTTTCATCAGGACTCCTCCATCTGTAGGAGCAAGGCTTTGTACCCTTGGCTGGGGAGCTCTGTTTACTCTGGTGCTTTTTAACTCTGTTGAATTTATGGCCAGCTTTAATCAAATATGAAATAAAAATACAAGTCTCAGGGACTGAAGTCCTGAAATTGTTTTGTGAAGTTTGGAATGAGGCAAAACGGGAGTTACAGACAGTAGTGTCCCTTCTGAGGAGGAACCAGCAGGACATGCCCATCACTGTCCCCCTGCTCAGTCAGCCCCAGCAAGGGCTGTGTCCTGTTAGAGGAAACCCCAAACACCAGGGAGACAGCAGAACTGCTGTGCTGAGGGCACAGGGGCAGGATTTTGGTGACAAAGAATTTGAATTTATGGGAAATTAGTCTTCGTTAGTTCTGCTGTTCACACAACCTCTTTCTGGTAAACCTGAGAAAACCAGGGCTTTCTCTGTTTTACACTAATAAAACTAGGGTAATGTTATTTAAAATGCTTTGGCTGTACAACAGTTTCCTATAAGCTTCCAGCAATTACCCACAATGGATGCACATTCTTAACTCATGTTTGATTTTAATAGTCAGTGTGGCACTGAGTAGAATTGGATTGGGCATTGAGCTTCTCAGTCCCAAACCACCAGTGCACTTGGGGGTATATTTAGATTTAAATTGCATGATTTTCAATTGGGAAAATGTGTAAGTACTTTGCTGGATCCAAGCTGGGGCTTGGTATCTCAGTTTTGTAACTTTTTGAGCAGAGGTTTTTCATAAGAATAAATAATTTCACGTGGTTTCCTAAAGAAGTGTGTTTGCAATTGTGCTATGTGCTCAGACAAGGACTGATTTAAACCAAAATGAATTGAATGACAGAATAAGTTTCTGGTGGTTTTATGAGAATGGAAGAGAGGCATTATTAATGCCTGTAAGGGAAAGGCTGTTTTAGGACCCTCAGTCCTACCAGAAATCAGCTCACCCACACAGGTGTGACATTATGAGCCTGAACTCATAGCAAGTGGGAATTCATGGGTATTGTGCCTCAGGGAGCTGCCTGTGGCTTTTACTGTGATAAAGCTGTGAAGGCAAACACTGTATTCACAACAACTGTTCAGCATCTTTCACCCAAAATGAGGATCTTTTTCTTGTTAAGGGACACGTGTGGCAGGCTGCACATTAATGCAGAGCTTAGTGTTATCCAGAAGCATCCCAGGAACCTCTGTGGCTCTGCAGGTACTGAAGGCTCCTGTGCCTGCTGGCCACAGCCTTCCTCCCCTCTTCACCTTCCTGAACAAGGGGAACACTGCAAGGAAAAGTGACCCAGGCATGCCAATGTGAGTGTTAGGATGAAGAACAAATAGCTTGTCAAGCAGCAGTATTGTCTGAGGTAAGCAAAGGGTCATGGACTTATTTGGAGAGGGAAAGACTTTTAGGGTTGAGTCCACCAGTATCCCCAGTACTGTCAAGCCCACTGCTAACCCATGTCATTAAATTCCACATCCACAGAGCTTTTAAATACCTACAGGGATGGTGATTCCATCACTTCCCTGGGCAACCTGTTTCTCCTTATTCCTACAAAAAGTTGGCAATTACATTGCATCTTTATTTTATTTTGCTTTTTTAAAAAATCAACTGGATATCAATCTACAATCAATAAAGAAAGTTGCCTATAGGCAATTCTACCTTCAAATCTACTCCATGGATCAGCTGCTGGTAATCTACACAGTCAATAAGACACATTTCAAAAGTGAGGTTTTTCTCCCAAAAGGCAAAACTGCTCTAATTTACAGCTGGATATGAACTGGGTGAACAGTATACACCTGAAATAAATGTAATTTCCAATTTACAAGAAACTCTGGTGAAAGATTAGATCTGATCTTCTCTCTATGCAAGTAATCTATGGATATTTATATAATGATAACTGGAGAGCACAAATTGCTTTGGTTTTTCCTTTTGGGTATCTTTTTCATTTGTTTGTTTAGCAAAACCTGCAGGGGAAACTCGAACAGCTATAATTACAGTCACAGTTACAAGTTGTGGGGTCTGTAGATAATAAGCTACAAGGCATTTTTATTGTGCTCTTTTATTATTATTTGGTTAAAGAATGCTTTTTTTTCCCAAGACAATCCATCTGTATTTTGTAGGAAGGAGAATCAAAGCAATAGCTGTCAAATATCAGTGAGATAGCAGATTTACAAATTAATCCCATTGCTTTGTATTTCCACAAAGGTTGAAATCTATAACTGGTGCTAGAAACTATAATTAACTTATTAGAAATACTCAGGCAGCTAGGTGTGCAAAATGGCAGCAGGTGTGTAATATCATTAGAAATACCCTGTATTAAAAGCACCTCGGAGTTTTATCCCTTTAGTTTCATGCTACCAGCTGCCAATTTGATTGGTTAAGTAGTTTTGGGCCATGCAATACTCTTTCTTTTGGATTGATGTGTTTATTACTTTTTATGACAGGGGATCCCAAGGCAGATGTTCAATAAAGAAACAAGCTGCTACAGACCAGAGTAAAGAGATAGGTGGTGTAGATGCAGGAAATTGGGAAAGTTATCATATGCGCTAAGTTGTTATTGAAGATTTTGCTCCCAGCATTTGTAGCAGTTGTGTTATATGCTCTTCCACAGACAGTAATCTAACAGGGAATTATTGAAAGCCAAGTGCCAAGATTTCAAATTGCACTGTGTGATGTGGAGCTGCTGCTCGAGCAGGGAGCTGGAGGTTTGAAATGATAAAGACGTGGCTGTGCCGTTTTTGGGGCTGTGTGGGAACAGTGAGAGCTGCTGGGCTCGTGCAGAGCCTTTTCTCACTGAGACACAGCTGAAGGTCTGATTTTCCTTTGCACCTTGTGCAATCATTGGTGAAATCATTTACATTAGCACAAAGGGAGCGTAAATTGTTACTGGGAAGGAATCTTGCTCAGAACTTGAATAAAGGGTGAACAAATTATGGTTGTATAGACCTGGATGAGCAAATTATGGTTGCATTGCATAGATCTGGATCAACCAAAGCCAAATTCTGCTGTGTCTTCACCAGTAAAAATACATGCTCATCATATTTAAGTGAATGGGAACATATAGGTGGACACATAGGCTTGGATACAACCAAAAAAAGAGACAGGTTTTTCATTCCTATAACTGTTTTCCACTTGGTTTGTTCTGCTTAGTGCTAAGAGGGAGAGAAAATACAAGTCTCATGGCTTTTAGAAACTTCTGAACACTCCTGTAGGGGAAAAGCAAATATTTTCTAGAGAGGCTTCTTGGCATAAACCATTTATTTTTCAGTATTTTAAGAGGAAGCAATAGACTGTGATTGACATAAAAATTTTCTCTTTAATTGATTTAGTATATTTTGCTGGTTTTGTGACTTTAATTTAATCTATTACAACCAGATATGAGAAGAGCTAATAATTCATGAGAGATGTTATTTTCTAATTAGGTTTTTATGAATGCCCCTAAAGCTTCTGCCCAGAAGTGGAAGCTGGCCAAAAAATTTGAATTATATTGAGAGCAAACTGTTCTGCTCTGTCCATAATCTTTAATGTGCTGCTTTCTTTTGGTTTCTTGATGCATTAGCATCATCCCTGAAATAATATTTATTATTTCAAATAATATTTGTGTTTGGAAGGGATGAGTATCTCATTGCTTCTTTCACCACCTCTGAGACCCTTGCTATCCTACTCCTGCAATCTCCTCTTGGCTTTCTGAGGCTCAGCTCTTCAAACTGCACTGGGCACAAAGTGCTGCCCTTGCTCTTCACACAGGAGGGTGTGACTTGTGCCATCCCAAACCTCCCCACTCCTGTGTGTGTGTCAATAGTCTCTTGAAACCTCCCTCCTTTGGTTCTAGGGCTGTATCTTTCCATACCCTCTGCCTTTTCCTGCTGTTTGTGATTTACCAGGTGTGGCTACCAGGGAGAAAAAGGAGATGTGTAATGGGCGCTTGCTGTCTGCAGGGAGAAAAGCTGTTCCAATTGAGACAGCCCTGTGGTCTGCAGCACTTCTCATGGTCTGAAATGGCCAATTTCCTGGGCTGAGCCAAGTTTTCCAGGTCTCATCTCAGCTATTCCATCCTCTTCTAAGCTATTGAAGCCTTAAGGAGGGAAGAAAAAGAAGTTATCAAATTTAGGCTATTTAGACTATTTGTCAGAGCAGTCTTACCAACAAATTCCAGATGTTGCTCTGGATTTCTGATGGTTGCAGTTCAGTTGGCAGGAGGCACCAAGACAGGTCAGGGAAGGCTGAGTGGGATCAGCTGAGAGAAATGCCAGGGATGTGTTAAACGTGTGAGGCAGAAAAGAGACTGTGACAATGGAGCTGTGTTAGAGCAGGGGCTGAACATAAAACTCAAGAGTACTTTCAGTAACAGGATGTGTCTTGATGCACAAACAAAGGCAGCAAGAGAGACAATGCAGACCTTGGGAGCTGAGGAACATGGGAAAGGGGAATCATGCTAAAAAGCAATATGAGCTGTTGTGGGAAGTGACGTTTTAAAAACAAACCACAGTGGTTGCTGTATTGTACAAACCTAATAAGACATAGTGAAAAATATTGGATTTATTTTTACAAGTTAAAAGTGACCTTGTTGGCCTTATGAATGGATTCACTTCTCACAGTACCTCTTAAGGGCATTAGGGTTATGACTAACTCATAAAAATAAATCCAATATTTTCCCCTTGGCCATGTCATATCCAATGCTGGAATTCAGCTGTGAGAACTGGTGGGGCTCCGACTTTCATTTAGTTTGACCTCCTATTATGAGAAGGACCTGGCTCTCAATCCTGGTGGGCTGCAGCATAGTTCCAACATGGTTATATTGCATACAGAGTGGAAACAGAAAGCATCCAAGAAGGCCTGGAAATAGAGGGTCATGCAACACAACATGTAACTGAAAAGAACATGTGAAAGGAATAAGTGTTTCAAATACAGATGGGTTTTCTGCCTTTCCTGTTTTTCATTTGACCAGCATAACAGATGGAGGCAGGACTGTCAGTTTGGTCCTACACTGAATATGGGGGAGGCAGAATCCCAGCTCAGCTCAGACTGAGCTCATACAGTCGTTCATTTCTGTTGGAGTCAAAGGAACTTTAAAAAATCCAGTTAAGAAAATAACTAGATTTAAAAATTAGTTAAGGGCTTTAAAGGTGACAGACAGACACACCTATCTAGTATTTGTGATGGCACAAGGCCTCACCTGAGCAACAACCTAGTCCAAAGCAGCAGGAAAAAACAGTGCAAACTGTTTTCAGCACCCATGGATGTCTACAGGTACAAGTCTGAAGCTTTGTTGCTGCAGCTTAGTGGGCTCTGTCAATCATTGAGGGCTTCTTGTGGTTCCACACATCCAGGTGACTGCAGTGTGAGGTGGTCACTGTCACATACTGATGAGGGAATGTTCATTTTAAGTGCATACCATACCAGATGTGCTCTTTTCATAACTCATGTATTCTGCTTATCTGTTCTGCCTGATAACCATTCCCTTTCCAATAGGGAAACTCAGATGAGTTCACCTTCCTTTTGGCTGAAGAACTATCTATAAAAGGTCCAGTATATGCACCTGGATGTGCTCCTGGGTGACTGGCTCCATGTGGCCTTGCTGAGAATGGGGTTTGGACTAGGTGGCTCCAGCACCAACCATTCAGTGATACCATGACCTTAAATCCAAGCTGTGACTGCACAAGCTTCTGTATAAGCTCATTCACCCTGTCAAGAAATGTAGGGTGGGCAGAAAACCAGTCAATGACATAGGAGTGAAGATGCTATGTGATTAACAAGAGTGTTTTCCAGGTACAATTAATCAGGCTGAGCTAAAATAGAAGCAGGATGAGATCAAATATTTATTGCATTTGTACTGTCCTTGCAGGGGGAAGCCCTTAGCTAGTGTAATTTGGATTAAATATAAACTCAAGTGCAAAGAATCTATAAATCCATTTATCTGTGTTTATCTGAAGCAGAGTTGGATTCCAGCTTTGGTTACTGCAAAGTTAATTTTGCCATTGTTCAGTATTGCCTTTTGTCTCCACAAATTTTCTCCCAACAACTTGAGCAGCATGCAGAATTATAACTGTAGAAAATCATGAATGACATGCATATGTTGTAGGCATTTTTGAGGTTGCAGGGCTAACAGTAAATATTCACACTTAAAATATTGAATTTAGGTTTATATGCCATGGAAATGTTGAGTACCTTCTTTGCTTTGTTTCCTCTGCCTCTGCTTTTCCCATGATTCTTTTATTACACTGAACAAGTTCCGTATCTGTAACATACAGAAGTTGACCTGTTCTCATATTGCGTTTCCTTATTTTCTCTGAACAAGTTTCAATGAGTATTGTTTTACCTGCATCATTTCTGTGTCCGAAGTATTCCCATAGTCAGATCAATCATGGGAAAATTTTCATTCCTTAGAAACACATGGGATCCAGAGCCAGGGGGTTCCCCAAGTGTGTGAGCTCCAGCCCTGCCCTGCTGTGCTCTGCTGTGGAGCTGCCCCAGGCCAGGCAACCCCTGCTCTGAGCAGTGTGGCCACTGCTGCAGTAGCTACCACACACTGAAAAGGTGTCTTGGCAAGTAAGCCACAACCACAGATTTAAGATTTCTTTTTTATAAGACAGCTTTGTCAGGATTTAAAGGTGTTTCTTCCTAAACATGACAAATAAGCCTGCTGAAGCAGCTAATAACACTTATTTATATAAACTGGCACTGATGCTACCTTGTGTAAAATATGTTTAATTTTAGCCAGCGCATATTTGAGTTATAGTTTCCATAAATATTTGTGAATACATTATGATAAAATCTAAAACCTTGGCAACAGTTAAGAGAAGAGTTTGCGGATAAAAATCAACATTGCCTGCAGTATCCCAGGAGATCATACTGCTAGTGAAGTTTAAATTAGCTTTGCCCTAAAATCTAAGGCATTCCTGTAGCACACTTTAAAGCATCTTAAAGTGTGAAGGAGTTAAGCTAATTACTGTAGCATTTGAAGACAAGACATTTGTAAAATTAATAGGCTGAAGTCTGCAGTCTTTCATTCAGCAAAAATTCCTACTGCAATTGTGCATTTATTGTGGAAGAGCTGCACAACTCAGTCCTCTGTTTTAAAACAGTGACATCTTGACAGAATATAGTCCAAATACTGGGGGGGTCATGGGAGGTATGTGATTTCTGGTTACACAATGAGAAAAGGAGGAATGTGGACCATATAACTTCTAGCATCCCTTGATGTTATCTTCCTGTGATAACAGAACCCTATCCCAATCCCAGCAGAGACTCTGCCTGGCACCATTTCCAGTGAGCAGATTTGGTCTCCTCACCAGGTGCTGTGTTTGTCCTTTGCTGTCCCTGGCTCCACAGTGCCAGGCCTGCACAGATGAAAGCCATGCAACCCAATCAGAGCAGCCCTGTAAAACAAAGCATGTGGTGCTAAAGGCCCAAAGGCCACACTGGGGCTGTTTCAGGGAGCCTACTGTAAGTCAGCTCAGGGCTGTACCCATACACCAAGTGTGTGCTTGTAGGTGAAGAACATCAGGTTAACTTCACCTGAGAAGATCTCAGTTCATTCTGTGGCTTTCTGCTGCAGACAGGAGGTGCTGATGATGAGTACAATCACTCCAGCAGTGAGCTCTCCATGTGTACTGACACACCAAGGAGTGCAGGAGTGTCCCAATGCACTAAGGGTACCTGCAGGGGCTCCCACTCACACTGGGTGCTGTGGCTACCCTGCAGAGATTGTGTCCTCACTCTGCAGGAATTGGCAGCATCACCTACTGAAGAGGGTGGTGGGAGTCACAGGATCCCAGGCTCTGCAGCTTCCCCAATGCAGGGGAATCTTCAGGTGTGATGTCTGTGCCCTGCATGGAAGGAAGGCTGGTGGGGCCATTGCTGCAAGGTTTCTGTGTCTCCCTGCACTCAGGAGAGGGGAGCAGAGTAGCTGCTGAGAGGACAGGAATGCTTATCAGGGGGACACAAAGTGTTTGGTTTGAGCATGAGCTCTGTTCAGCAGCTTTGCTCTTTCTTTCTCAGCCTTCAATGTTCTCACACAGGAACATGGCTACAGAACACAGATGTATAGGAAGGGATTCAGTTAACAGTTTCCTTTGTGAGGTGTTAGAAGGATGCAGTTCTCTGTTAAAGTATTTATAGGGCAAAGCACTGGTTCCCTGCAATTCACTGGTGCTATTCACTGTAAGAATCACTGAGCTCAGGCTCAGGAAGGTGAGTTGTTTGCTATTTAATTGATCTCACTCTGTTTCTCTTATAAACCAGTCCAAGTCAGTAGTGCAATTCCAGAGAAGACTGAAACACCTTCCATTGCCCCCTTAACAAGAAGTAGCCTTGTTTCTTCCAGGCTACTGAGACATTTCATCCACAATCGGTTTTTAACTGAAGATTTTTTACAAGGCATTCACAAATGTGAAAAAAGAATAGCACGTTATGTGAAATTTTTTCCAGCTGCATCTTGGCAAGATTTTATGTTGGTTATTGAAGCTGCTGGCTAGAAATGGGTCAGTAGAACTGTAACAGACTTCTTGGTTATTGCTGTTTGACTGAAAGAGTCCAGACTTTGCTCACCTTAAAAAAAGCCTTGCTTTGATTTCCAGGCTGAGGTAGGACTCAGTTAATGGAAGTTAAGAGTTGGTTTGAGGGTGAGGAGCTGGACTGGGGGAGAGGGAGAGGATTCCTGCTTGAGAATTTACAGCATGGTCTCTGTTGGAAAATGCTAAGGTACATTTTTGTCTAAATATAATTTTGTTACTGAGTGTTGGGCAGATGAAAAGAAACAGGGTACCAGATGCAGTTTATACACACACACGTATATATGCCTTTGATCTTTACAGAAAAATACTGTCCTTCCAGTAGATTCATTTTCAGATGAGTTTGCTTGTCTTTTTCCAATTCAAGGTTGTAGTCAACAGCTGAAGTTAGGCTGGCAGAGATGGTACTGAAAATTGGAAAGGCTCATGAGCAATGTGTGATAATTACACCTTTTATAGCTGTCATCCCATGCAGTTCTGTTTCACTGGACCAGCAACTGTTAATATTTCAACTCTTTCCAACTGCTATTTGGAGAAATTTTTCAAGTGTTCCTTAGCCTTTTGCCTTTTTTTTTTTATGTAGTTCAGTGCAATATTCTAAATAAGAAGTCTTTATTATAAGTCACACTAGAAATTGCTTATGCAGTAGCTATACAGCCTCATCAGCTTTTTGCAGGGCACCTTCTGTGCCTGCTCACTTAGAAGTTTTTTGATTTGAACCACATTCTGACTCTGTCCTTTACCTTTAAATTCCTTTAGCATCTCTTGATGTGCCATTGACATATGAGCATTTTGCCTTTTTTATTGTGTCTGCCCCATGTCTCAAGCACCTTTTTGGAATGTAGTAGGAGCCTTCAGGCTTCTTACAGACAAGCAGCTAAAGGAAGGTGCAATAGCAAAGCCTGGGACCTGGAGCCCTGGCAGGCTTCTCTGCTCGTGCCCAGCAGCTGCCCTTTCAGAGCAGGTTGCAGAGCTCTGTCTCCTTGACAGGATCCTGTGTGTCCTTTCTGAATTGTTTCTTCCCTCGGGCAGTCTGAAGGAATATGCCTCAGATGACTGTGTTCAAGCAAATCTCACCCTTACATTTCACTTTAGTCAATTTAAATCTCACACTTTATGCTGTAGCCAAAGCCATTAGCCCATGTCATCCTTCACTGTAATGCAAATCTGCTCCTATCTCATTACAATGTGCATAGCTCTACCACAGGGTCTGATACACACATCCAGAGCTATACTGAATTATTAAGAGCTTCACTTAAACCAGCATGACTGGGGAAGTTTTGAAACTCTGTCTTTAATGTGACCTGCAAGGTTGAAGTTCTTGAGGTCTCCCTGAACAGTTGATGTTTTTGGTACACTCTGTGTGACACTTCAGATCTGTATAATTACATGGATTTTGAAAGAGAAATATATATTCTGACTTTGGACAACTCTGGCTCTACTGTAGCTTGGCTGCAACAAAAAAATCTAAAGACCTTTTCCTCTTATGTACATAAACAATGAAATCCTTAAATCTTCCTTGTCAGATGAAAGCCTGGGCATTCCATAATAATATTTTTCATGTGCTTACAGTAGGAATTATTGTGAGTGCTCAACTTTGACTTAGTAGGTCAAAGATGATATTCTTTTTATACAGATCTTTAATATAAGCAATATTCTCTTTCACCCCTGACTCATAATACAGCAGTTTTCCTTCAAAGCGTAAATTAAAGTGAAGCCACAAAAGGGTCATTAATGGACTTGGTAGAGTCAATACTGAGGGTATCATGTACTGCCTGTTTAATATTAAAAGTGAAATCAATGGAAGTATGGTCTTAATATATATGGGCTTTGTGAATGCCAGCAGAGAGCAGAAAGTTTAAACTTGGGAGTGTGCAGAGAGATGAAACAGCTTGCAATGCAGTGTAATGTTGGGGTTCATTCCTGAAAACCCAGGAGAATGTATGGCTGCAGCTAAAGGTCAGAAACTATTAGTGAGGATTAGGATGGTGTCATGCACTGTATTTCGTATGTGGAATTTAAAAAAAAAATTCTAATGGAAGGAAAAGATTTGTAAATCCAGAGCCACCAGTTAAGCAGTAATATCCAAATCATTGGCTAATCTTTTCCTTCAAATTAATGAATAGAAAGGCCAGAATGCCAGAGCAAAATCCCCTGCAGAACATACTTTGTGAGGGCACTAATAAGACACACACTGTATAACTATTCTGCTTACAGTATGGAAGACTTTTAAAGGATCAATTAAAAGAGACTTAAAATGCAATTAAAGTGGAAATCACTTGGCAACAAGGCATTAGCCATCTCTCCCATCAGCCCTGCATTAGTGAGCCTTTAGCAAGAGATTTGCTGGTGGATAACATATTTGTGAAGCATAATAGTAGGACTGAGCCCAGGCAACAGAGAGGAGGCTAAAGCCAAGCTGACCTCCAGGGAAAGGCCTGGGACTGCCTCCTCTTGCTGTGCTGAGATGTAAATGGTGGCAGGTGATGGGAAGGAGAAGCAGTGTCAGAAAAATGGCTGCTGGAGGACAGAGGGCACAACCTGTGGGAGCTTTTTCACCCCTCTGCTAAGCGGTGCTGAAGCAGGGAGCCCATCTGTTTCTACAGCTGACAGTGCAGATTTCTTTTTAACACCAGTTTCCCTTTCCATGGGGGAAGGCAGGCAGCATTGCCATGGCTTGGTTCTGTCCCAGGGGATCTCTCACCAGATGCACAGTACAACAGCCAGGCAAGGGGGTGAATCCACCACCGGCCAGTGTGTGATTAGCTCTGATCCTCAAAGTGCACCTTTGTACTGGGACAAGGGGATATTTCTGATGTACTTCAGGTTTCTGTGTTGGAATCTGAGCCAGGGAGCCAGAAAATAGAAAATTCAGCAGAAGGAAAGAAGAGCTGCTTGTACTAAGAAAAAGCCAGTGGCAGAAAATATATGGGGTTTGGTTTTTTTATTTAAAGAACAAATCAGTAAGTAGTAGGTTTGTGTGTGTAAATCCAGTGAAAAGAAAAGAAGAACTTTCTTTGAAATGTAGTTAGAGATGGCAGCCACAGAACTGAGTTTGAGACCTGGAGACCTGATCCAGGCAATGCTTCTTGCCTGCAGGAGGGACTGCTGGCACAGGGCCTTAGGCTAAATAATGTCTAATATTCTCATTAATATTAGGTGATGAATGCCACAAATGCAGCCACATCAGTAGATGAGAAATGTCATTTTAAATATGTACATGCTGCTTGGGCAATTAAAGATAAAGTGTGTGTGTGTGCATGGGGGCTTTTGGGTGCTCTGTGTTCGCTCAGTCCGAGGTGTGGCTCTGCTGGCTCAGCCAATGTGTGTCAAATGTGTGTCTGAATAAGGCAGTTGGAAATGTCTGTACTGTGTGGCAGTGAGTCATGACAACAACCTGCCTCCAGCCATCCCATGCCAGAGCTGATCCCAGGACAGGTACAGCTGAGCACATTCCCCAGCCCTGGGCTATGGGGTGACAAACCCCTGGCTGCTGCTATGGATGAGTGGTGGAGGTGCCTGTGACAGGATTCCTGCAGAAACGGCCCAGCCACGAGCCCAAAGGCTGAGGAACTGGGCTGTGTTATTTACAAAAAGACACCTTAGGCAAGTCCAGGATTTGTGCACCTCTTTTCTCCCTGATAAGTAGATGTTAGTCATGTGCTATTGCTAATAATTTTCAGAAATGAACATTAATAATTTATTTTTCCTTTTCCACTGCTGATTAAGTTTCAGACACAACCTGAGTGTCTCTTAGCAAAATGGTACTACCGATTTGCACAATTACAACCATGATTTATTTTCAAATTTTAATAGTAGATAGTTAGATTATTTTTTTTTTTGTGGCAGGAAATACCTTAAGAGGAGGCAAATCAGAAGCTTGGCCATTTTATTTTAAGCCATATGGCATGGACAATGAAGAATAACTGAGTCATCCAGGCTTTTTCTAAATGAAAGAAATGATGGGTTAATATTCCTTGTCTCACAATGCAGCAGAGCCCTAAAAGGCCACCAAACCAGAGCACTGCAGGCCTTGACTGGTGAAGCTTCTCCACAAAGTGTGGGGCTGACATTCCAATTTAGAAGCATCACATAAAATCTTAATCAGTGCAGCCAAATTAGCAGAGGGAAGCTTTTACACCATGTTCCTTGTTTACGCTTATCATTCTTAATAAATTCTAAATGCTTTTACAGGTGTGGAAATAGGCCTATTACCAAGATAATTTTCTTAATCATAGACATCTTAGATTGAGATGTGACATTTGCCATAATTCCCTATCTCACAGCTTTCTGAAAGCTGTCTACATTTCCAGTACCATCTCTTCTGCGGTAGAAGCAGTCTCTTGACTGATGTATGTCCAAATAAGCTTTGAATACTTTTCCATATTGGCCTTGAAATAATTCAGATGTCAAATTACCTCTCTCCAGACTTCCTGACTCCACCAGGCCCCTTGAATATGTTTTTTAAAAAGTATTTAGGGGGAAAATATTAAATTTTTCTAAGCTGGGTCAGAGTTCATAGAATTTGCTAATAAAGAGGCAGGCAAGGAAGATATTTACTTGGGGAAGGCTTTGAGTATATTTTGTGTAACAGCTGCAGGTTGAGACAGCCTTTAGTTTGTGTTTCTGAGTTTGCATGCCTCCAAGCTTTTGGCATCTTTGCTTTTTTTTCCCTCCTGTTTTCCTTTCAAGACAAATAAGGAAACAATTTCACTCTTTTCACACCAAGCCTTTTAGCATGGTCCACATATGCAAACCTCAGGCTGAACCACTTCTCAGTTTGACAAGAAATATTCTCATTTTGTTCTCTTCAAGATGCCCTTACAGCTGAAATGCATTGAGAGCACAGAGCTGGGAGGGTCCCATCAGCCAGGTGTGCTACAGCCCACAGCACTTGAGCAGTTGTTCTGCAGAATATTTGTGTGATGGAGCTAATCAGGAGAAATGAATCCTGCTGTTGTTTTGGTCAGCAGAGTCAGCTGTGTCTCCCAAAGCTTTGGGATAGACTTTTGTTTCATGCTGGTCCTAATCACCCATTTGTCTCTCTCACTGGACTCTGCTATAAATTCCCCATTACTGTTCTGCCCAAGGACCAGATTGTAGAATTGTACTGCCCAGGGCCATATTTTGGCTTTCAGCAAAAAATCCCAGGCATGTTTTGGGAGCACTTTGCAACGGTGATGGCAAATGGCCTCTGCCTTTTTCTGTGGAGGATTAGCACAGCAGCCCCTCAGCCACAGCTGCTGCCAGGGCTCTTTGGAGGGTGGCTTTGCCTATCCCCAGCAACTGAGCAATGTGAGCTCAGGAGGGAGCAGGGCCTGACTGGCCTCCTCCTGCTGTATTAAAAACTGCCTCCAGGTAAGGTGCAGGTGAAAAAGGCTTTTTTCTCAAGATAAAAACTTTTCCACACTGGTCCCTCTGGATGGGTTCGCTGTGGTCAGTTCCCATCTGAACCTGACACAGGCATAGGGGTTTTCTCCTGAAGGGCCTGGAGCAGAGCAGGGCTTCCCCTCATGGTATCTCAGAATGCTCTACTCTTTGGGGGTTTGTTGTTCTTAAGTGAGAAGAAGATTATGAAACAAATAAGTTTCACAAGGACGTTGTTCTCCAGCTCAGCAGTGTTTCTGCTGCAACCTTGCTAGTGGGCATGTAAGCCAGGGGGTAGGAAATGTAAATAAAATTCAAACCTGGTTTCATCTTGTCTGTGTTAAGATCATGACATTACAAATATTGTCAAATAAAACTATCAGAAGCCTAATTATTAGAATTAACTATTTCTAGAAAGATTAGCAAGGTTGCTAACTGATTAAATGTTTCAAGTTAGATAAGAAACTTTTAAGGTCCAAGACAGTGATATAGGACTGACTGATGACATACAGAGATGGAAGTTGATGCCTGTATTTTTAATGAAATGAAAACAAAAAACTATCTGGGGTTTATTTTCTTTAAGTAATGCACTAAGAATGCTAAACTGAAACAAAGGTAACATTAAGGTAATATGTGTGGAGTAGGGTAAAAAAATTTTTTTTGCATTTTCCCGATTTTAATAATCTGCAGTGTGATTATACATGCATAAGAAAATGTGCTTCTTTGCTATCTCCATTACTAAATTTTGTGTCCCTATATTCAGGCCCTTTATTTAGTTTGCTCTCCGTGTTTTGCTTCTACCACTTGAAAAAGGGGTTAATTGCAATTTGTCACTATTAAGAAGGTGTTTGCTGCAAGCATGTGATATTTGTTGGGTGGCACAGAATTTGTTCAGAACCATTGACCTAAAATGCCCACAAAGTATTGTTTCCTTTAAAGTATTAGCCTTATCTTACAGTGTAGACTCAAGCAATCTGAAAGGTAAATAATCAAAGAAAAGCTATTACCCAAGACTGCTTACTGTTCTTTAAATCAAGTGTCTATGCAAGGCTAGAGATGCTGTAGGTAATTTTAGAAACAAGCATGTGACAGCAGTTACACACTCTCAAAAATGTTTAAATTCAATGCTTATAATCAAAAAGTAATTATACACAGCATTGAAAAGAGACAGTTCAATGCATCTCAGAGATCAGTTACAACCAAAATCTGTGAACAGAAGGAGTGAGCTTGTATGAGTGTCACGCAAATCCCCACCACATTACTATTCCCTTCGATTAACTTTCAGTGACCGTGTCTATAGGCTGCTTGGTTAATGGTTTTCTGTCAATACTGTAAAAATGCTAACCTGTCTTTATATCTAATCAATTTTGAAATGGCTCTTTACATAAGTAGTCTATTCCTTTACTTCATTAAAAGAAAGAAAAAAAAAAAAACACAAAAAAAGAAGCAATCAAATAGGATTGAACTGAACAAGCATTTGTAAAAACAAATACAATAATTAATTTTAAGTCTGTATTTTGAAGTAGTTGTCCTTGAGTATTGTCTTCATCACCAATTTTTAAAGGGCATTGAAAATCAATGTTTCATTTTACTATCATCCATCTTTATATAGTAATAAATTAAGTGGAAAGTATTGATATTTTTGACTGAGCTTTTAAAATTTACATACTAATGACAATTGTACCCTTGTGACTTTTTATTTCTGTTGCTGTTTACTGACGCTGACTAGAGGGAAATTTCGGTCATCTGGGGACCATTTTTCCTCTGAAGGAATAAGACAGTGTCATCTCTCTGGTTTTATATTATGCTTGAGATCTTAACCATGCTATCTCTTGCTAGACTTCTTTTCAAAAAACAACATAGGCAGCAAAAGTGGTTGAAATGCTCATCATGTCACTCAGTCTTTGTGTGTTCCAGCTACAGGGATGTACACTGCAAGCACAGCTAATGGACCCACAGGAAAACCAGGCTGTGTGGCAGGGAACTGAAAATAAAAATGCTGGTGACAAAGTAGAGATGCCTTCAAATGCCTTTGGAAACGCAGCTGGTCTTGGGAGGAACAGGACCCCTATCCTGGCATGTGTTTGGATGGGGGATTGAGGAATATGAAGCTAGGCTTGTTGGTCAAATCTTACCCTTCCTGGCTATTTTTCCTTTGTATGCCAGACTCATAAGCAATGTCTGGGTTGTATGATAGCCAAAAAACCCCTAAATCCAATTATAAGGGAAGGAAGCCTTTGTGGATTCTATGATCCTTTTAAAATTTATTATTTGGAGTATAGCTTATGAATAGAGCAGGAAGTTCAGAAGGGTTATTTTTAGCTATGTGTGAATACTTGAAAAAATTTTTTGTAATATTTCAAGTGAAAGCTGCAAGTGACTTTGGCAGTATTTGCTCCATCTTTGTTCACTTCCTGGGAACATTATGAGCTCTTGTCTGTGAATAAAAAAAATTGCAGACAGAACTCATGATTGTAAATTAGTGGTGTCAAAGGTATGTGGTTGTCTAGTGCATTCCTTGCTAGCATGGGAATCTGCTAAGCCCATTCAGCAGGGAGAGAGGGAAAATGCTGCCTGACTCAGGTGAGGAGGTGCTGAGCACAAGTAGCTGATTGCCCACAGGACTTATATTCAAAGTAATAGTTGTGGTGAGAAACCTGACAGCCAAGCCCTGGCAGCAGTTTGCTGACACGATCCATTTGCTGAGTAATTCCAAACAGCAAATAGATACACGAGCTCCCACTCTATTTGTGGATAATTTGTCAACATGGAGTCACATTTTTTTGATAACTAGTTAATTGCACATATCTCACTAATAGTTATTTTCTATTGTTTATTCTCTACCAAATAAATTCTGAGACATTTCTTCTGCTCACCGCATGATTTGCTTAGGCAGGCAGGATTTATTTTCACTTTTGAATATCTTCTAATTAATGTGATGAGTATCAATTTTTAGTTTATTGACTAAAACGTCCATTGCTGCGTTAGCTCTCCCTCTTAATAACATACAGGTAGAAAACAAGCAACTTTGCACTGTATGATAAAACCAAATATCGACAGGGCAGCCTTGCTGGATTTTCTGAAAAGAAAATGCACTTCTGGATATAAGAAGATGTGTTCATGTCAGAGTGTGCAAATACTGTACTAGAATATGTTAAGTGAGTACAGAAGTTTAATGACAAATAGTATGCCAAAGGCCAGATTGTGAAATAATGCTTTTGCATTAATCCTATTCCAGAAATCTGTCTCACTGCAGTAAAAGGGTTTCCTGTGAGTAACTCATGAGGGGTCTGTGATTTGGGTAGGAAAGAGTCTTGGGAGCTCTCTTGTCCAACCTCCTGCTGAAAGCAGTCAGCTGTGGGCTTTGAAGTTGTTATTCAGGGTTTTTTCTTGTCAGGTCTTGAAAACCCTTAAGGTTGGAGATTGTGTAACCTCCCTGGGCAACCTGTGCCCTTGCTCATTTCTCCTCATTTCCAGTCCCTATGTCACCTCTTGCCCACGTTTTCCCACCATGTGCAACTGTGGCCTGGCTCTGGCTCCATCTCCTTGCTAACCCCCTCAAAGGTTCTGGGTGCTGCTGTCTGGTCCCCCAAGGTCTTCTCTTCCTTTGGCCAGGTGAGTGCAGCTCCCCAGGCCACCCTTGCAGGGCAAGCACTCCATCCCCAGCTGTCTGTGGTCCTGCCCTCTATCCTGCCAGGGCAGTCGGTGGGGCAGGAGCAGGGGCCTGCTGTGCCTGCTGCTCTGGGCTGTGCCAAGCACCAGCAGCACCTGCTGAGCCCCCCAGTGCCACAGCAGCACCTCTGCCACTGCTGGCTTGGCAGTGAGCTCCCTCCTCCTGCCAGGGGACGGCTGCAGGCTCCAGGGCAGAATCCCAAGTGGTTAATTCTAAGTCCTTTACAGTGCTGAGTAGCTCTCTGACTCTGGTGCCACTTCTCCCTCAGATGGGTGCTAAACCCTCTGGAAGAGAACCCCAGGAGATGAGCTAAGCTGTGGTGGGTGCACAGCAATGGTTTGGTAGCTGCCCTGTACTCATGCCAGGTTGTTTTTTTCTTTTTCCCTGTGAGCAAGCAGTGGCTCAGTCATAAAGGCTAATTTTCACAGTAATATTGATTGCCTGCAACACGCTCAATTCTAGTTTAGATTCCACAGGATAAAGACGCAGCAGCACTGATGTGTTTTTTTCCCTCTGGAACTTGAAGGGTACTGGAAAAGACAAATACAAAAGAAATTGTGCACCAAGGTACAGACAAACCATATGTTAGCTGCAGCTCTCCCCAGGGCAAGGTGCTAAGTTTTGTTTACATTTTGCCAAGACAGCAATAAAATTGTTTGTTTACAGATGACAGGGAGAAATGGGATGTCCTTAAAGGCAAGCTATGGACGGGGATGCAAACAGCACACAGAGGCACAGCTTGGAGCAAAGTGCAATTAATGCTCCCTTCCTGGACAGCCCTCAAGCCCCTCCATTTTGGGAGGTTAGCCAATCCTGTGGGTCATTATGCAGGATTATAAAAATATTAGGGCTGATGAAAGTTTGCCTTCTCCAGTTTCCCAGTGAGCGATGTATTGCGCTATTAGATCCCAGTGCCCAGGATGTGCCTCGCAGCCCTGTCTATGTGCAGAGGACAGAAAATATGAGAGTTGTGGAGAAGGACTCACTTTCATCAAAGTATCAGTTTCCAGAATAGTTTGGAAGCCCACAGCATTATTGTATTACACATTGCACAGAAGTGTGCCTTGTTCATTTTTTTTAGTGTTTTAGAAATAAAAGACTTTTCTTCCAAATTGCGCTGGGAGGCAAATTCTTCAACAGTGTAATAGAAAATGTTAGACAATATTCCTTACTGGAGCTATTGACATTTTTGGTAGTCGTGACACTTTGATTTTTCTCAAAACATATGGATCAAGCCTGAGTGTGTTATTGGACAGGAAGACCTGATGAAAGGCCTTCCTTTATCTTTCTTTGTATTTCTTTCCCCCTCTGTTTGTTCATGGCTTTCTCTCTGAATATAATCGAGGTTTTCTTATGCTGCCCAGGGAGTCGTTATTGCCTTACTAAATATTTTATAGTGCACAGTGCACCATACCTGCCAACTGGTTATTATTTGTTATATGAAAAAAATCAGGGGTAGCATCTGAAAAGGAGTGTTCTTTAAAATTTCAAAACTACACACAGAATAATTTTAAGCCCTTAAATTGGATGTCAGGCTGGGTTTGTTTTTTGGCTCAGATTATTTTTTGTTTGCTTAAAAAAGATCTGTATAGTTTTTGGGAGGTTCCCTTCTCTTTTTGGTATGTGTGCCTCTCTGATTCCAAGCACTTGTTTCCTCACAGTTTCACTTCCTATTTGTTCAAAAGGGAAAAGTTCAAAGCCATTCTGGCAGCTGAGGGAAAAGCTTGCTGAATACTAACCCTCAGGTGTCTGTCTTGTCCTGACCTTGAGAAAGTAGCAGTAAACTGTTCTATTGCAAACACCACATGTGTGTTTTGTTAGACCAGGTTAGGAGGGGTCAGAGCTCACCTGAGGCTTGGACTGCAGATTTAGACTGCTTTTCAGCAGCATAATGTATTTTTAAAAAGGGACATTCTCGCCTTTGTATGGGCCTAATATAGGCTCTGTTTAAAAACCTGTCAAAATCCCAAGCACACACTCCATAAAATATAAATAAGTACTTACTGTTTGCAGATGTTGCTTGTTTTTCATAATGTTTGTATTTGAAGTCCCGAATCCCCGCTTCCTGTCAGAGCTAGCCCTGTTGCTTTAGTCCATTTATTTCTGAAGGAACGGGAAGAACTTCAAAATGCAATTTCTCAATGAAGACACTTTCTGTCAGACCTGTCAGCATTCGCAGCACAATTACCTTTTTTCAGACCAAGGCTAGCATTTATGGCTTTGACTGCATGCACAGCCTCTCTTTCCCCCAGCTCAGCTAAAGCAGTTGCTGTTTTTTAAAAGACTCCCACTTGCCATAAATTGTGCCTTTAGGTTCTTTCAAAGCAACAGGATAACTTAGCAGACCTTTCTCCTATTTGCATGTTTTAATTCCTTTGATAATGGATACGAAGTATTTTGTGGGGAACAATTCTGTCCTGGGAAAAGGGGTAGATCAGATTTTTTCATGTGCAATCTATCAAGCATCTCCCTGGGTAAGGTGAGCTCTGTTGAGCCATTTCTCAAAAGCAGAGAAAAAAGACAGGGGAAAAAGAATTGTTTCAGAAACACGGTGACCAGCTCACCTCCAAAGAAAAACAGTATTTCCTGACCTACTATCTGTCTGAAGAGAAGGTATAGATCATTTTTAGGGGACCATCAAACTTAGTCCCAAGAGAATTTTCTCAGATTTGGGTTGAGCTTCTCTTCTACCCCCATCATAAGAAATAGTGGGTTTGGTAGTTAACTTACCTGGGATTATTTCTCATACCAAAAATTTGAATCATCTGAGTAGAGGACTTCAGAAGTGCTTCTTATGCTCAAACCTTTATGTGTAGGGTTGTGTTTTCCCTGTGTGATGGGCTGATGTGAGCAGCATGACAGGTAATTCCTGGGCATCCCACTGCTCAGCCCTCCTCCAGGACCCCACAGCACTAGGAGTGTGTTGTATTTGTAATGTGTATTTCCCCATTCAGTGAGGAAACCTTACCTTCATCTCCCTGCTTTAGCTACCATTTTTTTTCCATTAAGTTCCTTTCTCTAAGTGCCTCCACTCCTGGGTTAACCTCTGCTCTAGCAGGAGGCTCTTTAGTGTGCAATGCCACCACACTGCTGGCAAGGAGAGGGGGAGAAGAAAAGCCTCTCCTTTGTATTACAAATTCAAAGGGTCATTATTCCATCGTTCCCTATGGACGAATGTGTGAAGATTATTGTGGGAAGTTAGTATTTATTCTGAAGCCCTAATATGATCCTCTTGAACATTTTAATAATGCATTCTCTGGGGTCCATGCTGCAAGTGTTTAAAAGGAAGCAATATGCGTTAGTGCTGGATGGCTGCTGCTTTGCTGGAATAGTCTAAGTTGTGGGGTTGCTTTTGATCAGTCCCTGCTTAAAAAAAAAAAAAGGCAGAAGTCCCTTTGCCCCCTTCCTCACCAGCCTAGAGTTCTTTTATCAGTTACATTGATCTAGAAGCAAGAACAAGGCCACAGTATTATATGTCCACATTTGTTACACTGATTTACGAGTTTCTTAATTCTAAGACCCTTACCTTATCAATGGCCTCAGGAAGTGCTAAATCCCTGATATTAAGCAGAGAAAGAAAACATTTAGCATCAAAATAGGTGTTATTTTTTTTTTTTTTTTCTGGGAGAAAAATACAGGATAAATACAGTTTGCACTTGCAATTTGCTGCTTTTGCTGGAATTTTAAAGCTTCCCTAATATGTTTTGTTTCTGTAGGGTCTGATTATAAACATATGTGTGGGACAATGCACATGCATGCTCGGATCAGGTCAGTGGAGTTTTCTTCATCTTTAAAGCTCAAAAACCATAAATCAAGATGAAAATACTCCAGCCAGGAGCTTTACCAATTGATACAATTTTAAAATAGGCCGCTGCTAAGGCTTGGGGGAAAGCTGACATGATGACTTTTATAATAGCAGAACGTTTAAGGTTATAGAAATAAAAGGAAGAGGATGAAATCAGTCGCGTTGATCTTAGCCTGCAGGCTCTCTCAGCTAACTCGAAGCTCCAGCAATTATTTCTGCTCTGGCTTTTCCCCCTTTTTTTCAGCAGTCTGTTTGAAATGAAGCAGAACCAGGCATGGCAAGCTTATCAGTGTCGTTAGCTGACAGGGAGCACATCACACCTGCTTTTACTTGCTAGTTTTTCAGGCACTTTATGCCACAGAAGAATGTTGATTTTGTTCTTATAATGTGTAAAGATTCATTTATTTCACCTTTTGAACTTGACAGAGCCACTCAGTTTTGATGGGAGTTTGTTTTCAACCTGGCATTTGGAGAACCCTGGCAATTACTGGACTGTGGCCCAAGGCTGCCTTGATAAAATATAGAGAAGATCAAACCCAACAGACTATGGGTCTGGCCCAGCTAAAGCACCCAGCCCACTGAGGGCCTGTGGGACTAAGGCTGAGTGTCAGATGTGCCAGTGTCACCCTGGTCCTGGTACAGCTGTTCCCATGGACACGGCCAGGGCTTGGAACCCTGCTGGACCAGTGGAAGAGTCCTGGGCAGAAGTGATAACAAAGACAGGGCCAGGAAGGTTCTATTCATACTTGTCACCTTTAGGAGTTTTAGTCTTACCTGAGTTTTCTAATTTCTCCTTAGAGAAAACCTGGTTACAGTTATTGCCTGATGTGTAGTTATTTTAGCAGCTCCTGCCTGGATTCCTTGCTATGGAATCGTGCAAGATTAGGAGGATCATAATCCACAATAAGAGGTCTAACACATATTTTCCAAAAACCTGTTCCCATCTGTGGTACAGATAGGTCATTCTTTCTGTGCTTTACAGTCAGGCCCATCTAATCACACTGCTCAAGGAGCAAAGGAATTCATTCACCCAAAGGGTCCCATTACAAGATATTCTGTCATCTCCATTTTAAACCTGTGAAAGCCTTATTTTGAGTGCCACTGCCAAATGTGATAACAGGAGTCTTGCACTGCTGAAGAGAGCTCAAGTATCTGGGATCAGTGCTATGTAATTGTTCTTACACAGACCTACTTTCAGTGGCACAATGATGCTTGCAGGATTTGAGCTTGTAGCATTGAAAGCAGTAGGATCCTCTCTGCTGACTTTTAATGAGAACAGCTCAGACCTTCACTAAAGCTGGCACTCAGGCAAAAGATTTCAAATGTTTCTTGCAGCTATTGTTGTTTTCTAGCCAAACAACCGACTAGTGACAATTTTGTAACTATCAAATACTTGCAGATAACTGGCTAATAGACAGACATGCCATGTCTAAATTCCAGCTGCTCTTTCAAAGCTGGTACTGTGTCAGAGCTCTGCTTTCCAGATGCAGGCAGTCAGGTTCTGAATATATCCATCCTTTCTGATGTGGTCCCTTTACATTTGGTCATTGGGAGTGAATCTCACTGAAGAAATTCAGAATAAATCTGGACCATGAGCCTATATTGTGAACATATCCAATCACAGTCTCCAAATGGTGAGAAATAAAATCCAGGCAAAGTGCTGGATGTAGGAGCATTTCTGGTGATTGTTTGCTCAGAGAACAGCTAAATTTTCATATCCATGTGAGATCATTTGGTGTGCCTGAGATGGCATCCTTGGCACAATATAAGCTTTTTAAATAAATTCCTGTGTTCAAATCTAAATTCCAAAACAAAGTGCTTGGATTGTTTACAGGAGTGAGGGAACTGATCAAGGGCTGGTCTGTGCCATGAGCTGGCAGCTCTGTGCTGCCCTTGGAGCAGACAGGGAGGAGCCTGGCTCCCTAAATCACCTTTTCCTTCCTCTAGCCCTCTATGACAGAGCCCATCTGAAGGGATGTTCTGCACAGCCCCTGTGGGCTACAGAGGAATGAGGGAGAAGCCTGAAGCTGTAGAAACCTTTGCACACTCCCAGCTTCACTACATGGGGCATAATGCCCATCCTCCTGGGCAAGGATGGAGAGAAAAGGAAGGGCTGAAACTTTTATTTTGAGCTAAGTTTGTGGAACCCAAGAAAATATTGCTGGGAATGACCTCAGGGAAGTGTTGAAAAATCTGTGCTTCAGGAAAGGCTGTAGTCTGTGTGGGCAGGATTTGGCTCTTTGTCTTAATTTGGATGTCTGTGACTCCTCCTAATGCTTATTTTCCTGACTCCAGTGATAAATATCTCAAAGGACTGTATGATAGACGTGCAGCAGAAACAATTTAAGTGCTGCTTAGAGTGTCATGAAACAAAACCAAATTCTCTGCCAGCTGCTTCCTTTATCAGCTCTTCTGGGAAGATTTTCCTGTGTTTTGAAACACATGGCTGTTTCTTAAAGTGCCAAACAAGGGTTTTTAATGAACCTGGATAATTTACTGCTTTATTTGGTTAATTGTTGGGATCAAAATCATATTAAAAAAACCCCAACCCCAAAAATATTTATTTTAGCAGGTGATAGTTCAGCAGTATTATTATTCAGCAGTATCATTATTGTTCAGCTGTATTACTTAATACATTATTTTTCTGTTTGTAAAGTATTTTAATCTGAAACAGTTAATCCAGGAATGTCTGAAATTGCACCATTAAAGATGTGATTACAGATGAAATGAAGTTTGAAAATGGGAATTCCAAGGTTGCTTATTTTCTGGACCTTTTCCCATCCTCCTTAAAGAATGCCTTGTGAAAAGGGCTGGGCTGAAAATGCACAATATTTCCTCCCTCCTTTCCCCACCATTTACAAGCATTCAGATTTTCTGGACTATGTATAAGGGATAAAGAGACTGTAAATATGTTGGAAAGCTTTATAAGTCTGCTACCATTCCACAATCAGCTGTAACTGTCCAGCATAATATGTTACACACAGGCATAAAATATGCTCCTATGTGCCTTTATAGACTATGTCTTGATGAATATTTATTATATCTCATTATTGCAAAACGTTCCTGCAAGAGCATCTGATTGACAATTAGTTTATTGCTGTTTTGTATCATTTTTTCTTTGGCAGAGGCTTAAAAACTGACAGGCATTTTATTACCTATATTTGGCTTCAGAAATTTTGTTGGTAATATATACATTTAAAAAAAAAATACCCAAAGCAAAGTAATCTTTGTTTGACCTTAGGTTATGTTTTGTGGTATCCTAATACCACCTCCATTATTCTCTTTAGTTTAAACTAATGGGCTGATATTATGCTGGGCAACTTTAATTAGGGTGTCTATTGCTTAGTAGGCAGCATTTTTGCTTTCAGGCAAGTATGACATGTTGTACAGTAGAGACTTAATTCCTGTTTAGGGAGAAACCATAATACATCTCAGTTGCCAAGTGCATCGTAAGCAACCACTCTTAAGGAAAAAAAAAAATTTAAAATGTATTCTCTCCTAGACACAAAACACCCATAATCCCATTAATGTAAATGAGTGATTACATGTGTGCATATCACTGGGAGAATACATTGTCAGGAGATGCCAGAATTTTAGATGAGATAGAAATAGCTCATGGTTTATCATTTAATGAAGAACCCAAATATTCCTGAGAAGAAAGTTCTGTATTACCGTCAAGGCTGAATCTCTGGATTTTTATTTTTATTGTCTCATTAGAGTTATAGGAGAAATAATCTCTAAGGCTCTATTTCTATATTAATAATTTTTTATCTTCAGCTTTCCTTTCATAGCTTTTTAGATTTGCCTTGCAAATTCAAGCTCACATTTACTGGAGATGACTTTAATGAAAGGTGAATTTGTTAGATGACATTGTGGGTGCATATATATTTCTGGAGATATTTTGTTGAAATGTTGCAGTCCCTAGGACACATCATACAATTCAATATCAGTGTTACTGACATATCTGTGAAAACAATCACAAAGATAAAGAAGGTGCTCCATCATGTGTTCATTTCCATCAAATTAATAATACATGAAGTTCACATAGTACAAAATGTCAATTATTTATTTTTTGTATATGCAAAAAACAAAAAGAACTGTTCAGGAAGAATTTTTGTTGTCAGAAAAAGAATATGAATTTAAAAGATCAATGGTAATTGTTCCATTTTAAAATAAAAATTATTATTTTTGCAATTCAGGAGAAGATGCTATAAAAATGTTTGTTTACACTATATTCTGAGGGACATTTTGTGAAAGCAGACAGATTTATGCTTTAGTCTTTTCAGAATATGCATTATAAAAAATTAAGATATACACTGCCATATTCCTAACCTTCTGCCTGAAAGGAATAAGGGTGGAATATTTCAGTAAAACCAAGCTGTGGTTTTTAAGTTATAGTAAGACATTAAGACTGGGAAAACTCAGGTGAAAAAAAAAATCCACTGTAAACATAATGAAGTTATTGATTTTAATTTTCTGCCTTTCCCATTGAAGAATGAAGCATCTGTGCAGGGTAGCTGAAACAGAAAAGTGAAGGAATTGGAAATCTAGAGCAGATCTAGTGTGGGGGCGGTTTCAATAACTTTAAGATAAATAAATATTTTTTTTCCATATGCTTGAATGGGGAACAAAAAAGGACTGAACAGTAGCACTAACTTAGTTGTATTTCCACAAGTATACGTGTTTGGACCTATTTCTCATTGGTATTCAAGTATACATATGCCAGTCAGTTTAGACCATTTAGCAATAAGATGTTATTCTGAAAATCCAGACTCCTTTTCCTGTTCGCAAATGAAAACAACCACACAAAAGCTCACTCCTAGGGAAGGCTGGGGGTTAATTGTAGATTCAGTCACCCTCCCCTGGATTCCTATCTGATCCTAATCTCACAAGTTTTTTAGTATCTTTATGCCAGTAAAAGAACAAATAATTTCTTGCCTATAAATAGATTTGTTGGAAAGTTGGATTTACTGAAGAGGTCATTGTTTCCTACAATGAAGTCTTCAGCAAAATCATATTTTGCTTTGGTAGCTCTGTTGCCAAAATTATTACATGAAAAATGTTGACTAAACCAGTTTCTTTTGCATTGTATTATGATTTTCTGTGGAAGATTAGCATTCTGTGCAATTGAAAATATTTTTTTTTTATAATATTGAAAAGTTTCAGCTCTGGTAGATTAAAATCTATGAAGGCATTTAAGCCAGAAGTCAAAGCAAAATGTCTGAGCTGCAATGCAGACATATGAACATGAAGGAACTGGAAATTCTGGGGTGGTTTTTTCCATTTTTTACTGTGTTTCTGACCTAAATAGCAATTTGCTTTATCTCTGTGCTTTTGTCTTCTATCTCTACAACAGTGCTGTGAAGATTAATCCATTAGTGATTGTAAAGGGCTCGTATTAGTAGTGGTGGTGTAGTCATGATAGTCTCAGAATAAAAGTGAGGCAAGATACTTAGGGAAGATTCTCCTATTAGTTATAGGCATTACAGACATTAGAGTTCTATTAGACATTAGGAACAGATAAAAAGTGGGCATGCAAGCCCAGTGTGCAGGTCTGAAATACCAGCAGCAACCTTGGTGTATCCAGATGAGATGTTCTGGAACTCGCATAGCTCTCCTCTATCTCCAGCCCCTGTCAGCCTGGTGGGGCCAGGGCTGCTGAGAACAGCTGTGGGGATGCAGAGCATTGCTGCTGCCAGAGCCTTGAGAACCTCGGGGTAATGGTCCTGCTAGCTGAGAAGCAAGAAAAAGGCAGTGGGCAGCAGGTTAGGGGTCTTGTGCTACACATTCCCATGGGAGTGAGAAGCTGGAGACCCACTTGCTAAGGACAGTCAATGGAAAATGTAGCTCCTCTAAGGTCACATTTGCACGCTCTTTTATCCTATGTGTTTGGACAAGAAATAGTCTCCAGTCAGATCATCAGATAATTTACACTTTTTCAGCTGAAGAGTTCTAATCTGAAAATGGTTTTTCGAAAATGCAAAGTTACAATTCTCACGCAATTCCCTGCCTCCAGAAGTTCAAGTACAAGAACAACAAACATTACAAGACCCTTGATAAATTGTTAACATTTGCAATATTAGCTTAGTCTCTGTTTGCAAATGTGGCCTGGCCTGGCTGCTCAGGGCAGGTGCCTGCTCTGGATGCTGAGCTATGGGGAAGGTCATGGCAGAGCAGTCCAACCCCCAGGCTCAGCAAGGACACAGCCAGGGCAGGATGGGCAGGCAGCTGTAACCTGGAGCAGGCCTGCTGGCACAGGGGGAGGGCAGCAGCAAGCTCAGGTGGTCCTGTGTCTGTCCAGGATTTCCTGGAGTGAGAGATGTGCTCATGTGCAGTGCAGATGCTCTGTGCATTTGCAGCAAATCCCTGGCTCAGCAGAACTCCAGCAGGTGCCCTCTGCTCCTGCTTGGTCCATACTTGCTCAGGAGCCACTGGTTTGGCATTTCTGCATGTCCATCAGTCTGGGAGAAGTTACTTATGTCTGGGTTGCCAGAAACCCCAGAACCAGAGTGTTTTCATTCAGCCCAGGTGAAATTTCCAGGGGGAAAAAAAAGGACAAGTCCCCAGCAACACTATTGCAGCCTGACATAAAAACTTCTAACACCTGACAAATGTTCATACTTTTAACATATTTTTAGTTTTATGGAGGTAACCCATCCCCTCAATAAATTTTTCCAATATAATCTCCTATGTGAAAGAATAGCAACTTTTTAGTCTGAAATAAGCAGGTAGAGAGCAATTCTATTAATGCATTACCTGCTGTCAAGGTACAGTGTGCCAGGCACTGGTGCATGCTCCACTCTAAGCATAGCTCCACCAGTGATCAGGGGTTTCTTACTTGAGAAATTGTACTCACTACACACCCCCATCCAAGAAAAAAAATTCCTGTGATTTTGAGAGGATCTTTCTCCATCCAGACTGAATGGGTCCTTCTGTAATACCACTAAATTGCCTCTGAGTGTCTCTACAGTTCATCTCCTTCTAGGAGCAGCCAAGCAAGAATAATGCAAGAAAAATGAGTCACTGAAATTTATTGGTGTCAGCTTTGGTTTTGTATTCATAACATCTTTTACTGTTATTTTTAAGGATATTGCAGATTGAAACAAAGGAGGATCAGGCGTCCAAGTTGTGTTTAAAGGAAGTAAATCTTTAAGAAATTACTGTGAAACAGATGTTAAATAAATGATTTTGAGTTGAAATCTGTGACAGAGCAGTGTACCTAGGGAGACTCTTTAATAGCAAAACTTAAAGTGATTTAGACCTCTGGCTGATGAAGGGAATCAGACTTTTTTATTGTTATAACTAGATAATGCAGTGATTTAACATGCAAGTAGAAAAATGGGTTGTTGAGTCTCCCACATTATTTCAAGCCAACAATCACTTATTTTAAGAGAGCATCCTAGTATCTGTCAGGTGAAGAGGTTCATTAAGGATTTCAGGCGAAATTTCAGTGGCTTTTGGTTATGCATGACACTGAGATGGGTGTGTTGGTAAGAGTGGGTAGAACTGGGAATTGTAGGTGTTTTTATCAGAGTAGAAATCAGACTTTGAAAACAAGTATCTTGAGCAGATAGAACTTCCTATGTGGCCAGGGGAAAAACCCAAGCACATTAAGCAGACAAGCCATACTAGGTTTTGTCTCAGAGCTGCACCAGTTCTTGTCCTTTCTGCTCCATAATGCTTACATCCACATACATGTAAGGGTTTACAGCTTTGAGACTGAAGCCTTCGTGGTCACTCTTATTCAGACAAGTTTATCAAGAAGACATTTCATGACCAGGTTTCTTCAGGACAGTTCAGTCACATTGTGAGCCTTACAACTGAAATGGCCATTCACAGGCACAGCAGAAAATCTTTTGTTTAAAGAGGTAACTGAAGTATTAACAACATGGAATTTCTTTCTATTGAGAGATTTTGTTGCTGCTGTATTACATATTGACTCACCTTTGTGTCATAAGTTGTATGCAAAGATCACTGTGGAGAGAAATGAAAGCTGAATTTGTGCTCTTTGGTCTGATGTTTACAGTAGAAATATTTCTCAACCTCAAACGTGAAGCCTCTCATGAAGGTGAGGAACAATTGATGCATTCAGTCAAACCTGGAGAGTGTAGACACTTGTGTTGTTACGGCTCCATGAATAGTGTTATGGAACAGAGGGAAATACAAACATTTACCTTTTGCATGGTAACAACACTGGCTACAGTATATTCAAAAAGGGAGGGAAAAAGATGTAGTTTGTCTCACTCTGATGATGAAGGTTCAGGGTTTTGAGGTTATACTGCAGAATAGCAAATCATTTTTAAATAAAACACCACATATTCATTCCTCTCTAGGAAACTTTTATACCCTTCAGTGAGGGAAGTAATTTGGCCTGTAGTATATAAAAAGACATCTTGTTCTGTTCTCTTTGAAAGAGCTCTTAGGCTCATTGTTTGAGGCAGCTGTGTGTTCCTTCCCCTGAAAATAAGTATTATGCACTGATAGTAAGTTTGACAAGGTTAGACTCATACTAATAGTTTTACACACTTGTCATAATAACAATATGGCTGAAGAAATTGGGATTTTAGAGTCCTAGGCCTTAGAAAATGGTTTTGTTTTCCCCTATCCTGCCCCTTGTACGTCACTGCATGTATAAGAACTTTGGAGAGTTCTCAGTGATCTCTGATCACACATCTGTCTTGGCAATGGTCTCTCTGTCCAAAGCATTGGCTACTTGTACCAGGAGAAGAGGAGCCTGAGACCAGAAAGGGGGCTCAGAAAAGCAGCAGCTTTTCACAGGCACAGTTTGAATAGTTGTCCACCTTGCTGCTGAGGTGTGCCTGTGTGTTTTCTGTGGCTGGTAGAGTCCTCCATCCTGGTCTTTTCCATCTCTGCTACTGAGGGACAGCTGAGCAAAGCTCTTCTTGCCCTGGGAAGTGCTCCCTGCCTACTTTAGACTGCAGAATCAGCCATGGCTGTTCCACAGCCTGGGACATGGGGACTTGCAGAACAGGGGCAATCTCCACCATGGATCTGTTGGAAGTATCAAATGACAGCACAGCAGAAATGGGTAATGTTGTAATACAGAGTGCATGTGAGCTTCCCAAAGGCAGCTGCGTGTGCTGGAGCAATATCCCACGCGCATCCTCTGCTGCGCGCTTTGCGCAACGGAGCCAGCCTGTAGGAGATTGCAGATGACCAATCTCTTACTCACCTGCCCTGTGACAAAGATGCTGCATGTGCTTTTGGGTTGTGCAATGCAGGTACAAAACATTGCATGGAATTGAAAAGGAGGAAAGTGAATTGAGAGCATCTGCCAGGTGATAACTGCTCGTACGTGTCTCTTGGAAAAGGCTTCCCTGTGTTTTCAGAAGCCACCAGCTGCTGATCCACTCTGCTTAAAATCTGTGCTAAGTGTTTCTGGGAGAGATTTGTACTGAGCACTGAACTTCTACTGGAGTTGAAAACTCTTCTTAAATTGTACTTGTGTGGGAAATCTTCCTGTGTGCAAACCCTGGCATGCAAATCCATGAGCAGTCCTTGCATCAGGCTGGATGCTCAACCCCTCAAAATGCACATGTGACCCAAGGGCCCTGTCCTGCACAGGGCAGGGAAGGACCCTTCTGTTCTAGCTTGAATGCTTGTTGAAAGCAATGGGAAATGTAATGGATAAGGGGCTTGGCACTTCAAAAGAGGTGGCCTAATTTGTGCACACAATGGCAGTCATCCAAATATTAAGCAAACATGTCAGAGATAAAATTTGCAAGACCCAAATTGTAAAACTGGAGAAATGTATTGTACAATGTAGAAAAAAAAATCAGACAGACTAAAAATGTGTGCCATAATAATTTATATTCTACTACATTATGATGCAATCTATCTTTTTCTAAAAATGCAAAAAAAAATCATACAAAATAAATCTGCTGAAGAAATTAACTACTTGTCAAATTTCAGGTTTGAAACACAAATCATTTGATTACAAAAGAGCACTTCAATCCACTGATGTATGTTATTTGCTTTGGCTTTGCGTAATTTAAGAACTCAATTGACATGTCTTAATTTGGTATTTTATGAAATTCCCTCCAGGGCCAAGCCCTTTCTTTCCAAATTTCCTCCAATTACAAATTTATCTATGGAAACCTCTAAGCTCTTAGCACAGGTTTAACAAAAGCAATACAAATATTTTACTAAAAAGATCCCATTCCCTTTAATTTTCCCCTCCTTTCATTACATTGCAAGGACAGAGAAAGCATGAGCTTCCCCATATAGAATTTTAAAGAAGCAAAGATGGAGCCATGTCAGCTGAGATGCTGCTGAGGACTGAGACACTGGGAAATCTCAGGGCAGGAATGTGCCACAGCTGTTTTAAAAAGGTGCTTTAAACCCATACATTTTAAGTTTTGATTTTATTCCTCAGATTTCCCCTTTTGATCTGAGCAGAAGGGGACTCGGCAGGAGCAACAGACAGTAATTGTGTGATTGTATGAAAAAATAGAGTGATTTTATTTGTTAGCAGTATCGCGACCGTAATGGGATATTCTTAATTACTTGGGCATTGAAAAATGAGTTCTGGAGCAGCAGGTCTGTCTGAACAGAGACAGAAAGAAAATCCCCAAAACTGAGACTTAGGAATGAGTGAGACTTTTAGCAGGTTACCTGCAGCTGGCTCTGCTTTTGCCTTGCTTCATCATTTAATGTGTGTGCACCATCTTACTTAGCTGAAATTAGTATGCAAGAAAAGATGCATCAAAGTCAGCAATTAAAGTGACTTCATCTAACTTGTTGAGACAGTTGAGTAGCTGTGTTTGATTTTGCTTAGGAAATCATTAGCACCTTAACAGAAGGCAGGAAACTTTGATCAAGATGTGATAGATGCAGATCAATATAATGTGTAAAGATTTTATTTGGCTCTGGTATTGACACCTGGTAAAAGAGCTGGCTTATGGACAGTTCTCTTGGAAAGTTTGTAAAATTGTTCAATGCTGGCTGAGTGTTTTACATGGGGAATGACAAAACCAGAACTTGTGTTACAGTTTATATTACTTACTTCTTTTTATTCCTGCAAAGACTGTTTATCTGTATTTCAAGGGATTATTATTGAGTAGGTACATAGCCTGTTCCAGTCAGTGAGGTATTCCAGTGGGAATAACTGACCAGACACACTTGGCATAGGAAGATGGAAACAGCCAGGTTGTGAAACTGGGGAACACAGCTGGGCTGAGCCAGCTGTGCCATCCTGTGTGAGCTGAGCGGGGTTAGGAGGATCAGGAACTTCACCCACACATACCCTTGCCTTACAAAGGTCACTGTCTGTCATATCTCCTGACACAAGGGAGCCCATTTCTCAGGTGTATTTTGCTGGGATTATTGCTTTAATTTAACTTTATTTTCCTAAATCAATGACTCTAACAGAGCAGAGGAGGGAGCAGCCAGTGGGCTCGGTGGAGGTGAGTGGTACAGGGGAACCCTCAGGCTTCTTCGAGACCATCTGTTATTAGCCTGGAGGGAATAAGCAGGAGTTTTCTTCCTTTCAGGCTTCCTTTCTTCCTTCCTCTGTGCTGGTCTGGTCTGGGATGCAGAGGGTGCACCTCTGGGTGTAAACCTGTTACAGCACTGCTTAGCAGTGTTGAACCCAGCCACCTGCATGCAGCCAGATGTGTCTTCTAGCTCTGCACACCCAGCTTTGCTTTTATCCCCTGATGGAGCTGCTTGTGCACATATTTTGATGGATTTAAAGGGATTTAGCTCTGTGTAGTGTGGTAGTTGCACCATCCATCACAGAAATGTTGTAGACTGTGTTCACATCTTCATTGTCCTTTAGCTTTTTCTTTTCTGAAGGTGTGAGTGGTTTGGAAAGGTCCTACAGCACTAGTTATTCCTCAAATCATAGACTGGAGACCTTACTTGTGTGGTATTCCCATAATAAAATGCTGAGATTGTTTATTCACCTTGAGGATGACAAAGGGAATTTTCTTTTTTAAATGCACTTCAGAATTTTTATGATTTTTGAGAAGGGACAGGGGACTCTTGACTTCCTTCTCATTTTGTCCTGTCTGTATTGCTTTTAGCTGCTCTCTTTTATCAGGATCCTGTTAATGTAGTTTCCTGGCTGTGCTGGATCTGTACAGCATTTCCTTTGGAAGACAGGCATTTGCAATTCTTTATTTAAGTTAAAGATACGGTCACGTAAAAGTGTTTAGTGTTCTCAGGGGAAGGAGAGCTTAAACACAGGGTTGATTTATGTGAATAATCAGGTTGGCATGAATAATTATGGTATTTAATAGAAGAGAAACTTTAAACACCTTAGCAAATGTGTCGCTGTGTGAAGTTATACAGCAGTTTGATGACTTGTTCAGGTCTGAATTTATGTTGGACTCGGCTCTGCAGAGCATTGCAAGGGAGTGAAATTCCAGGCTGGCTGCAGTCAGCAGGAATTGAAGACAGCAGTGCTTGGCTCAGTACTACTCACATCTCTTTCTGGATTTAGCCCTTCCCACTATGTGAAGATAATGCTATTTACTGAAGTGAATATTGCAATGATTACTTAACCTTTACAATGTGCTTCTAGGATGAAGATTCCTCCTTTGTCAACTTCTATGAATTTCTCTGTGTCTTATGATAGATAAAGTTTGCTGGACCCCAGCTTTAAGATTTCATTTAAAATACACAAAAAAATTTGTAACCTACGTGGTTATGGAGAAAATTCCAAAATAATTTAAGTGTAACAGAGTTAGCATTGGAGAAAAGGGAACAAGATTCAGGCTGATGTTATTTTTTCAGAACTATCTATGGCAATGATTAAAGGGGGGATAGTAGTGTTGACATCAACAGAACCCAGATACTACAATGAGTATTGCTTAATATAGGGAATCCATATATCCATATACTTAAAGCCTAGCTAGTACCTATTTTGAAAGCATGCTCAAAGGAGCCAGGAAGTTCAATAATCCAGTAAGCCTGACACCTTGGAGGCGTTAGGGATGGGCTGAATCCCTTTTCCCTAGTAACTAAAGGAGGGCCTAGATGCACATATAATGCATCTTTTCAGAGAGTACCACAGCTCAGCTGTGATGTGAGCAGGCTGAAGAGTGGATAACATCCACACCTCCTGCAGGAGGGAGGGTAACACATCCCCTCCTGCAGCCCAGAACAGGAGAGCTTTCAAAGCAACAAAGGAGAAAACTGCATTACTCCAAATCCAGTGCCATAATAATGAGTTTACTGGCACTTGAAGTGAGAATAGCCCCATCACTTTTAAATCTGTGTGTTTTGGCTTTTCAATCTGAGTAAGATCCAAGTCTCAGATGGAATGAGTTCAAGAATGAAAGAAGACCAGAAGTACATGAATAACACACACGCACACAAACCAAGTTTTTCTCCAGTTCCTGGTTCATATCCTTTGAAGTATTCTACTTTTCCTCCCTTCCTAGAAAAAACACTGGGGACAGAAAAAGAGCAATAAAATATATCCAAATAACCCTCACAGCTACAAATTATAAATATTTCATATTTTGAGTTATTTCTGTTTCATGTGTTCCCAAATAGCATTTAATTTCTTCCTCTCTTCCCGCCTCTAGCTTTAATTAAGTCTCATCCCTTGCCTGTCAAACCTTGATGCCCCCTTTGTAACAGCTTGCTTCCAGGTGGGTTTTCCTGGGCTAATTCAGCCCTTGTTCTGTGTTTTCAGAGATTCATGGTAAGACTCTCTCTGTAGCCCAGCTCTGACCAAGTGATTAGCAAGGAATTTCCAATTCGTGCTTCTCCCTGAGTCACAAAATTGAGCTGGTATAGAATAAAGCAAAATAAATAAGAAGCAAGCCAAACAATTCAGAAGAGGGATCTCAGTTTGTCTTAAGTGTCATCTGCCTCATATCTGCTATGAAAATGGTAGGTCTAAATTCCAGCTTTAATGTGCAGACTGCCCACACACTGGATTTTATTTCTCTGCACACATCTGTCATTTGGCAACAGATTCATCTCAAGGGCTGAGCTCGCTCCTTGAGCTGGAGCTGCATGTGCTCAGTGTCTCCCCAGCTGGTTGGTGCTGTTGTGGCCCAGGGTCCCTCCAGCTGCTTTAGTCCCTCTGGAAAATTTCCATTCTTTTTTGTGGAGGGACTTTGGATTTGCAGTGCTTTGAATGATGATCCAAATCAATAATCTGTACTCATCTCAGGATATTAATTTAATTATCTGTCAGAAGTCATTTAATAAAATGACAACTGAATTTCTGCCCTGTATATTCTGCAGTGGAGAGCCAAATTTTTCTAATTCAGTAGCTTCTCCCATTCATGTGCAATCTCCATGGAATGTCTTTGGGGTCTGGTCCTTGATGGTGTCAGTGTGTTCTCAGAGGCAGGACAGATGTAACTCTACATATGAAATACAGAGCTTTGAACTACAGCAAGACAGACACTTCCACAGGGGAAAATTGCTACACATAGAAATACAGGATTTTGCACTGTAATTTTAATTGTACTCCATTTAAAGTCTTTCTGTAATCCTAGGTGGGCAGCCCTGTTTCATTCTGCTTGTACCCAGTCTGCTTGCTGTGCTGCAGCACACAGGTGCTGCACACCCTCCTCCTGCTCTCTTACAAACTTATTTAATATATATCAGCCAATTCAGACCTGTTAAAGGAATATCCAGTTTGTGGTCTTACAGGTGTGTGAGGAGAGCGAGGGTAGGAGGGAGAACATAGACAGGATGGATATTGTTGACTAAAATTCCTTTTCTCTTCTGGCTCCATATGTTTCGATCAGCTGGGGTCCAATAGTCCCTCATGTTCAGAGCCCATATTGGTCATAGTCTCCTCTTAAAAAATTAATGTCACAAGTGACTCCTGAGGATAAAGCTGATAGGAAAAGCTGACTGGTATCTTCTCCATACTTTGTTTTTTCATGCCTCCACGGGTGTTGCTACATTTCAGTCTAGCAAAGTGAACACAACTTTTGCTCAAGTATTTTTTTCTCAAATATAGTTTTACTCTATTTTACAACTCATGTTCTGAACAGGCCTGTCCAGAGTGAAAAAGCGTGTAGGTTTGGACCAAAAAGGGAGCAATCCATGATGGGCTGGAGTGAACTGTTATTCATATGCCTTGCTGTTTCATACAGTGTGTCATGTGCTATGTTACACATTAAGACTTCTCAGTATCTTTTCTTTGAAACCCCCCCTCCCAATATTTTTTCCTGATTAGAAGCTGATGCTCTTCATCACAAGCTCTTTGTACCTCTAATAAAGCCTGCTTTCTCCCAGGCAATCTTGAGGCATGCTGGGACCATGCAGACGGCTGTGTCCTCTCACTCCAGTGCTGGCCTATGACCTTACAAGTAGGGTCAGTCAACATGCTACAAAGCTTTCCTTGCCATTTATCAAATAACAAAGCAAACCAAATTACATAGTTTCTATAGCAGGCCACTACAGTATGTAAACTGCAGAGAGGGCTTACACTGCTGGCTCATTCTGAGGTGCCGACAACATGAAAGGCCCTTTCGTTCCAGTGCCCAGAGCCTGTATTTGCCTATCTCACCTATTACCAGGAAACAAAGGGGCTGCAGAGGTTGAGCAAGCAATTGGAAAATGAAAATGGAAGAAAAAACAACTGCCTGTCTTCGAAGAAATGTTTGTCTAAAATGTATGCAGACGTGTCTCGGGCAGTTTATAGGTGCTGAGGGCCCCTTTCCCTGCCTGAGAGCTGCTCTCCCTCTGCTGTAATAGAGTCAAAGAAAGGTTGAGGCAATGTCTCCTTTTACTGTATAATGTATTTATCCTCCCAACTGGTGAAATGCTCAATAGCTGTCATGATTAATCAATTGTATTAGTATTTCATCTCAGCCAGTCCCAGTCATGCGTATCACTACAGATGTATTTTCTGAGATGTGCAGCAGCATTGCCAGTGCTGCCAACATCAGCTTTCCTAGTTTTGGAGCAGTGAAAACATATCAGGTGAAATTTGTCATTATTCAGAAAGGTTGCTCAAAGCTGTGAATGAATTAAGCTGTGGAGAGACCTCCCCTTCAAAACCTATCTGCTTTACTGAGAGAAGCTACTGCTCCTGGATATGGATTTGCATTCCCTGTCCACCCTCAGGCTTTACTGCCTTTGCTAGTCTGCCAGGGAGCTTAGTTCATGTCAGGTGAGCATGGCTGGATGGGCATACACCAGTCATGTAAATGGTGTAAACAAGTCCTCTATTTTTTCTGAGCTCTATGAAGTGTCTGTATCCTCCACAAGGGAAGTGTGGTCACAGGCATTTAAGGATTTAAGGTTTGTCATCTGCCTGCTAATGGAGCTGCACTTGGAAGGAAAGGTGTGCTCACAGTCCAGGACCTGGCTGGTTGCTGGCTTTTGTGAGGATAAACTTATTTGACAAATGGTGGTAAGGACATTGCTTCCCCTGTGCTCAGCAGTGGTGAGACCACATCTGTGTGGTGTGGGTACAGAAATAGTGGTACAGGAGAGATGGGTGTGAGTGAGCCCAGAAAAAGGCTGAAAAGATGATGAAAGGTGTGGAACATTTATGGTATGAGGAGAGGCTGAGAGGGCTGGGATTTTCCAGTCTTGAGAAGAGAAGGCTCAGGGAGGCCTCACACTTGTGAACAAATACTTGATGGCAGGGGAGTAAAGGAGATGGACAGCCAGGATCTTCACAGCAGTGCCCAGTGAAAGGGCTGGAGACATAGACTTGAAAGAGTTTGGTTCAAAAGCAAGATCTATTTTACCATAAGGATGATTAAACTCGCGACAAGTTCCCAGGGAGGTGGTGGAGTCTTCACCCTCAGTGGTGCTCAGAACTTGACACAGTCCTGCACCCTTCTTCAGCTCAGCCTGCTCAAGTGGCTGTGGGTAGAGGTGATTTACAGAGGTCTCTTCCCCCTTCATCTGCTCTGGGTGATTCTGTGGTTTAGTGTCCTACAGTGAGCATGGAACCTCCTCTGAATCTGAATTTCAGAGCTTCTGAGGAGCTTCCAAGGATGGAAGGGATGGAATGTACACTTTGGGAAGGAGCTAATATGTATTGGCCTGAGGCTATCTGCATACGTCCACAGAGAAACTTTTCCAACTTTTTTTTTTTTTGAATCAGCAAAACAGTTGTTTTAATGAAAGGAGCTTATCTAGGCAGAAAGTAGGAAAGAGAGGCAAGGGATGAGTGCAGTGAGTTGAATGGTGATTGCACAAGAGTTGGCAAATGCAACTATTTCCAAATATAATGGCATTAAGTGTTCATTGTGAAATTAGATCAGCTTTTTAAGAGCTGCAGGGTGAAAAAACACAGTATTCAGCTAATTAGACAAAGTAAAAAGATAATGTTAAATTCTTTTCCTTCAAAAAGTATTTGTCTGCACTACCATGAATTTTAAAATAGAACTGCTAGAGATGGCAGTGTTATCAAGTGATCTGCCATTAAAGGAATTATAATTCAGGTCTTTTTAATTCCCTATTGTGGAAATCTTTAAATTAGAATATATCTAAACTGTACAAATCTGTAGTTCTCCTAGAACAATGCTGACACAGTTCTCTGATGTTCATTAAAAATTTTTATGCCTTGATTTCTATATAATGGAACATGAAGAAATTTAACTACATTTACTGGGTTTTGTGCCCAGTCCAGCTAATTACTAAAGCATCTGCCCAACTTTCAACATGTGAGTAGTTTAATCAAAGTTGGTAAGAATACTGACATGCTTAAATGTACTGGAGCTGTAGTTGCCATTCTTCATTTTAAGTGTCATGAGTCAAAGGCGATCACTCTTAAGAATGCAAGTCACAGAATCACAGATTATCCTGGGCTGGCAGGGACCCTCAAGGATCACTGAGTCCAGCTCAGGACACCCCAGGAGTCACACCCTGTGCCTGACAGCCTTGTCCAAACATTTCTTCAGCTCTCTCAGGCTTGGGGCTGTGACCACTGCCCTGGGGAGCTGTTCCAGCACCCAACTGCCCTTGAGTGAAGAACTTTTTCCTAAGTCATGAAGTTAAACATCAAATGTATATCATGCTGAGACTATTAGAACTGAAATCAAATGAATTTACTTTCGGTAACTTAGATCTGTACGTTTAAAACCACATTACTCTTGTATGTGTTTATTGGCAGTTAAAAGTGCTTTGCTCAGAAACTTTGAGGTTCTTTAATAGACTCTAGCAGCAAGAAAGCTTGGTGATCAAGCTTCTTGAAAAGTAAAATTTTAAAAATCCTATTTATCAGAGACAAAATTGTTTTGTGCTTTCAAGAGATACTTTATAATCTTTCATTAACAAAGCAATTTGACCATTGTTTTTTTCCTTTATCCAAGGAATATAACATTAACTACTGTAGCACAAATAATGTTACTGAGTATATATATACACAAAAAAATTAATGATGCACTTATCCTTAAGCATGTGCTTACATATATCCTTGTGTAAGGATGTGAGTGTGTACTGGTGTAGCTTGCTGAATTAAGGGCCAGAAGCACATAGTAATTTGAGTATAAAATGTACTTGTCTGTCCCTGGGGGCCGTGGGCATGCTTTTCATAGTTAGTACAATATTTCCATTATTTGCTGCAAACGCAGTCACCACAAAACAAATCTGAAAATAACTCCACAGCTCGTGCCACTTGTCTGTGTTTGCACATGTCATCTGTTCATGGGGAGGCCTTGAGCTGCTCCTCTCAGAGCTGTGGGCAGGGCTCAGCCTTGGCACAAACCTTGTCCTGGTCAGGGTCAGCCCATGCTCAGGGCTCTGGAGAAGGTGCCCAACTCTCTCACAATCTGTGTACCATAAGGAGCTACTAAGATGTGTTGGCTCAGATAATTTAAAATATGTTTTCAAGCAATAATTCTAAGGTCACGCACTTCCATTCAAATATTTTATTTCATATAAATTGAACAGTGTGTCACTGTTCCTTACAAATGCATTCTATCTTAAGAATTTTATCTCATTGCTTTTATTTGGGCCATATCTGGAGAATATTGTGCCTGGCGTGGAAGTTGGTTACTAGATTACTGGAACTCTTTTTCTGAGTTGTAAGGGATTTTCTTAGCCTGTCTCAAATTAACGAAGGGTACTTGAAAGAAACTTGCAGTTCTTTGTCTGCAGATGGAAAGACTCCCACAGGCTTCTGTAGAAGCTGGTATGGGTGTAGAGATGAAAAAGAGTCTTAATGCTGATGAAACCTTGCATATATGAAAAACATTGAAGAGCTCTGTAAATGATGTGCCCAGTGTAGTCTTGAATAAATTAGTCCATACATAAGTAACATTACCAGTGAACAACAACTAAAGCCTTTTGTTTGTCAGTAGTTCTGTATTAATTTGTAACTCAGAACCACATGCTAATTTTTTATGTGTTTACATATTAGATTTAAAAAATGGTTGAAGATAAAGCTTTCTTTACGATTTTTTAAAATTTTTCAAATAATCTGTAATGGAATGATAAAATATTTTCTGGAGAAAAAAACCCCAAATGTGTCCTGGGCAAATGGTACTTGCTTTGGGACTGTTTTCATTGTTATTAAAATAGCAAGTAGTTAGAATCAGTGGCCCATGAAGTTTCAGTTGGAAACAAAAGAAATCATAAGAATTTGTCTGTTTACTAAAGCTAGATTCTCTCCAACTAGAAATGGTTTCTGCTAATGTGAGAATAGCATAATGTAAATTTGCACAGTGTGTAAATAACACTTCATTAAGTTCCTTTTTCCTTTTGAAAGTGTCTTTTCTTGAACAGGAGGGCAAATTCTACCAAGTGGAACTGCTTTCACCTTTGCATGATAGGGATGTAATTGAAAGTAGCCCTAGGTGTTCTTCTTGTGCTATTTATTTAAGGTATTTATACAAGAATAAAAACCATTGAGATGAAACCCCACATATCTGGAGTTAGTCTGTCTGCAGTAAGGATAATATTGATTGCTATGGCAGAAAACTCTGAAGCCAGGTCACCTTCCAGCCATTGATTGTCTTCTTTCAGACTGCCAATGATGGCTCCGTTAATTGCATTGCTGAACTTAGCAATTTCTTATGTTTTTCTTATTTTACCTCCATCCATTTTCCTAAAATGATTGAGATGTACTAGTCAGAAAAACCTTGAAATAGAAGCTAGAGGAGTTTTAAAGAAAATATTTTTTGAATGCTAATCGACAACATTAAATAAAATCACTGTCTTTCCATTGGCAAACCATAGCCCAGTTTGAGAAAAGAAAAGAAAACCAGGAAGGAAGGTACTGGGCTGCTACGGAAAAAGTCCTGCAACACAGAAAAAAAAAACAAAAGCTGATCTGCAGCCCCATGTTGAATGTTTTAATCTGGCAGTTTATTTCATTTAAGATAGGGCTTGCTGATGTTATCTCTATTTATTGCAAAAGTATTTACATGCTTGCACCTATTTTAGCTGGTTTTCTTTGCTTGTACATGTGTGTGTAGCTCTACACACTTAAAATGGATAACATAGACTGTGATTGAAAGATGATGTTTGTTCAGTTCCATAAATGATAAAGGAAAGACTTCACATTCTTTCACAGTTTCCAGCAAAACTGCTTTACTGCCAGGAGATGTTGCTGGGGTTCATACAGTCTGATGGTAGCCAAATTTTGTTGGTGTTCCTTTAAAATTCATATTAAAGAGTAGGTCTATTCAGAATCTCCAGTCTTAGATCCTGTAATGGGTTTTAAGTTTGGGTTATCAGAGCTGATTGAGCCTAAGTGTCAGCAATGGATTTCTAAAGAAGGGTGATGAAGGTCTCCCAGAGTTTTCCTCAAGGTTTGTCCAAACCCAGTGCCCAGCTACCCAAGGATTTGTGTCCTATCATCAAACCCTTCTCACCAATTACAACTGCAGCTATGGCAGGAAAGGAAAAGGTAACTCAGCTGTTTTCAGCAATACAGCCCATGAATCCACAAAACCTCCACAAACACAGGTGTAGATTGTGTGTATGGGCAGCACTGCAGAGCAGAAACCCTTCCTCAAAGTGGGACTGCCATGGAATTCTCAAAAAGAAAAAGCTGGAACACAGCAAAGCTGCAGGAGACACCTTGGAAAAGATTTTTAAGTCTTTTGCCATCCTTAATCCTGATGTTGGCAGTTTATATCCCCAAATCAAGATGTTTCTCTGGGTCACTGCTTTTAAAGCCTGAACAAGCCTCTGATAACCAGTTTATAGCCATTTTCTGTTAACCTTCTCCAGCTCACCTGGGGTGCTGCACTGCCCTAAAGTGAGCATTGCATCCCCATGCAGACCTGGAAACTACTTTTTTTTTTTTTTCTCTTTCAAATTCTCAGCTGATTTCAACTGTGATAAAAGCTGGTTCCAAAACTAAACAAGTACTATTAATTGGCAGCAACATTGACAAAGTGTCTCATTTGAAAATATCAAGACATTTATGACTCCATGCAGCAAAATAAAATCACAAGATTCTTTAGCTATTTGGTTTATTGAATTAGGTGCAATAAAACACTGATGATGCTTTTTACTCAATTTCCTAATTTAGGAGAATTTGACATACATTTTTCATACTAATGTATTTATATGTTCATTTGATTCTTAATAAGGAAGATAAAAAAAATATTAATTTTTCTTTTATATGAGCTCTTATATGGAGGTCAGGCAAGATTTCAAAGAGCTTGCTATGCTCGTAGTGTAAGTCCAGACACCTTACACATGTCAGAAAAAGAACATCTGTAAATGCTGTTATGGGGCAGATGGGCCATGAGGTTTCAAAGGCTTGGAGAGGCATGTGGAAGCTGCCTCAGATAATACACAGCTGAAAAATTAACAGTTTCTGGTATGAGGCTCTTTAAAAGCCTTTTTTTTTTTTTTATTAACACATGTGGAGAAAGTACAGTTAAAGAGCTGATAATCTGGGTTGCTGCAGTACCAGTTCCAATACCCAATGTGAAAGGCCACCTCCCCTTTAAATGGCTTGAGATGGAATACATTCCATAAGTGTAGTGGAAAAGAAAAAGTTCTCCTCATCCCTTCCTTTGCCTAGGTGAAATATTCCTTAGGGAAATTTGTCCAGTGAGACTGATTTCCAGGCTGGTGCTACACAACAGGTGTGCTTGGTACATTCGCTTCTTTTCCATTGTCTTTTCTACATTGATCATAAACCAAATGTAAGTCCCTTTGTATCCATCCCTCTTACAGACTGCTGCAGCTTTGCTGTGGTGCCTTGTTTAGGAACAGCAACAGCTGCCCAAGTGTCACAATTTGCCTATTCCTTCAAATCATACACTCTACATAGAAACTTTTTTTTTTTTGACAGAGGATTTATTAAATAAAAATGAGCATGGTAGTATTGTTATCTGAGAAGATCAGATGTGTCATGTAAGCTGTAGAGTCAGGCACCTGCATCCATCAAATATTTAAGAAAACATCTTAGGATAAAATGTAGCACATTTCTTTAATTTTAAAATCTCTTCCCACCGTACAAAAGCCATCCTCACAGATACTTAGTTTCTAAAGGAAAGAAGACTTAAAATTATATTTGATAATCAAATTTCTCCACCTCTATCCTTGTTCTTTAAATCTATATTTTAAAATAAGCAAGAATGCTTTTCCCTAAACTTCAGTCAATATTTTAACTTTATAAGATGTTTTTTTCAACACAACTCAACTACCTTCTATATTACTTGAATTTTTTACAGCCAACAATTTTATATGCAGGTAAAGTACTAAAGTGCTGTTCTAGTGTTACATATAGTGCTCTATGGAAACATAAATTCAGAATTAACATCATGCTGAAGAGTGTCTGAAGACATCTTAAGAAATTTCCCAAATTACTTTAGTGTCTAGTAGCCAGACAGAAACAAAAATCACACACATTGCAAGATGTTATGAACCTTTCTAGCAAAAATAATAAATGGAAATGTTTGCTAAGGTTATAGCTTGACACAGAACCCTGCAAAAGAGATTAGATGGGGGGAACATATTCAACAGTCCTGTTCAATAACATCTAGCTACTAATTGCACCCAGTTAGGAAAAAGTAAAAGATCCAGCTCTGTTTCATCTGATTTTGTAAGTGAACCAAAAATGGTGCATGATTTTGATATAGAAGGACATCTGTAAATGACAAGAGCTTTACTGAAGTTTTTCATTTCAGTAGCAGTGAAAAGAGCCTACTGCTCAAACCATTAAGTGGCTAAAAATCCAGCATTCTTTTGGAAGACTTTGCAAGTTTGCATTAAGCATGCTTTCAGTTGTCAGGCTCCTGTTGTGACATATTGTTTGAGTCAGACTTCATCAATCTACAAAGCATTACTTGAGGTCTGATGGCATGTGCCTACACCCAATATACTGTGTACAAATGGAAGTTATACAGGATTCTGTAATTACTACATTTCTTTTTAACCCATAAATACTTGGTGCACTAAATTTCTGCCCTGAATTTTTCAGAAAGCAATTAGTTGGTTGCTTTATCTGCACAAAGTAGATAAAATATTGTGGTATTGATGATTTTTCATGTGCAGATGTTTTGATTTTAGCACATCTGTGTGCAATAAATCTATTTTCTGTGTAGAAATCGTATTTTATTATATGATTTAGTATGGAATGTTGAATAAATAATTTAAATTGAAATTCTTTCTTTGGGAGCACACCAATAGCTGATCATACCACATATTTGCAATAGCTGATCATACCACATATATCCTTCTTTGCACATAAATATATTAGCCAATGCTTAAAAAAAAGGCACCAATTTTGCTAATATTACTTTACACACAGCTGGATAAATGTAAAAAATGGTCTTATGTGTAGTCTGCCTGGATTTTAGTTGTTTCTTATGTTTCTCTCATTATAGATGTGCCAGCCTGGCAAGTTGGGTTTGCAGCTAGAATGTGGTGTTGGCTGTAAGGAATAGAAATGAGTGCATGGAGGGAAGAGTGGAAATGTTGGCTTCCTTCTGTTTGTCTTCTGTTAGTCATCTGTGAGCCAGGGCAGGGCTTTGCAAATGCAAAGTAAAGCCTCCTGTACTACAAACCCCATGTAAATTAGCTACTAAGGACAAATTTTGTACACAGAGAGTGGGGTGAGCATGGTAGGCACCCAGCCCTGGCAGAAGGCTTGGCTACAACCCACAGCCTGATAGTTCAGCCATGGCTGACCCAGACTGGGTTTTGATTAATTTTCACTGTAATCACAAGTACCAAATGCAGAGAGACAGAATCCTTGGGCCAGTGCAAGGGCTGCAGGATGTGGGAGCAGCACAGGAAGGCACAGTGCCCATTCCTCTGTAGGGTCTCACAGGACAGAAGCTTTGGGAGAGCAGAACTCCTGCAACCTTCTTGCTTCTGCTCTCAGAGACATTACCCAAGGTGCTAAAGCAGCTGCATGAGGGGCCCTCCTTCAGCTGCAAAATTGCAGAGTCTGTCATCTACTTTCCCTCACTGAAAAGATAACTGCACTTTCTGGTGAGGAATTGGTTGTAGCAATGGATCCAAGTAAAAGGAGACACTTCTCTGACAGTCCTTGCAGTTCTGTCTGGAGGAAGGCAGGATAGGCAAAGAGCAAATCTCTTTCTTTCTTCAATTGTGGAGTTTCCATTTTAAATAGCTAAGTGCAATGTAGGACAATGTAAGTACAATACTAAGTACAATAGCTAAGGACAATGTAGGGTTTTTTCTACATATGTATATACACAATCTTCTGTGTATATATATATGTAGGAAAAAAAATATATATATATTGGTCTGTGGACAATAAATTACTTTCTGTCCATATTACTGTCCTGCATGTAGTTACATAACTCTTGTGCAGGATTTTTTTTTTTTAATTTGGTTTTGTTGTTCTGTCGTCAGCTCCTACATTCTCAGCAGTTTACTTTATTGCCAAGTAGAACACTTTTATATGGCTATGGATAGTTCACAGACTTTGTCAATTGCTTCTCTAATTAGTCCATCCAAAATGAGGAATTTTGGGCAATAGTGCAAAGGTTTTCTGTCCTTGTCTGTTTGTCCATGAGGGGTCATTGTTGGTTGTCTACATACATAAATATATGCATGTAAATAAGCAAATGCATTCAGAGCTGAAGCAAATCTACTCAGAGCTGTTTGCTGGGTGTTTACTTCTGCTGATGCCAGAGGTCAGGTGTTTTCTAAAATATTTTATACATAGTGCCTCTGTCCTGTTGCAGCCATGTTGAGCATATATATTGCAAATATCTATTTTTAGACACTATTCCAATTTTTTAAGCAATGCCCTAAATCCTTGTAAACTGATCTCTGATAACATATTCAGTAGTAACCCTAGGCATCAAATTATTTTTTAAAGCTATCTCTGGTTTAAAGTAAAAGCATGTGCTGCTTTCCAAGTTTGTGGTGTTACCTAGTGCTCCTGACTGCTGTGGAGCAACACAACCACTCTGACTTTTATTCTGTGTGCTATGAGTCTGTGTATCTGTGTGTCTGTCCTGCCTAGCGCAGAATGTGCTCTCTGTGACTCTGATCTCTTCCTCAGCTGAGCCCAGTGAAACACAAGTGACATCTGTAGTCACTGTGGCCAGTGCAGCACATGCCAGGGCACAGAAACCTTTGGTACCAATCTTGCTGAAGGCTGGGGTTCTGTGGCATTTGGTTGTTTTGGAGTTGGGGTTTTTGTTTTTTTTTTTTTTTATTCTATCTCTGGTTTTTAACCCTGTGATGAGCCTGGGACTGGGCAACAGAAAGTGGGAGCACAAGTTTAGGAACCTTCACACATTACTCAGTGATGTGTAGGCTGGTACCAGGGGGGTCTTGTGATCTCAGACATAGAAGGAAACCTCCTGGGTTTGCAGAATATTGCATTTGCACAAGAGAAACTTTGAACTGTTTTAGGAGAAATACAATGGTCTAGTAGGTGAGGAGCAAGGGAAGGCAGTATTCTTGGTTTCTAGCCCTGGCTCTGCCAGCTGCTGGCTGTGTGACCTCGGGTGAAAGACTTATTCTCTCGGTGTCTCAGTTTACACATTAGTGGAATGAGAGTAATGATACTCACCTATCTCACTGGGGCTTTTTGAGGCTTAATTAATTGATGTTTGTAAATCACTTTGTGATCCTCTAGTGAAAGTTGTTAGAGATCTGCCAAGTATTTATCCTCTTAGATTTTTTTCCTCCTGCTTGTCTGCACTCATCCATCTAATATCTAAAAGCTTGCTCACAGCTAGCAACAGATACTAGCCAAATTGCTCTTAACAGGAGATGTATGGAAACTTTTACAAAATTACTTTTGCAAATTGCCATGCTTTTTGAAGTACCACGTGCAGGGATGTAATGAAAAACTGTGTAGACAAGTGTCTGTGCTACTCCCTGAACTGACTGGGTTGTGATTTCTTTTGTAATATCTTTCAGCAGTCCCAAACATATAGGACTGTTTTGAATTTCAGATGTGCCTTTCTTTTAACTGATTACACTTTGGACAATTCTTTGGCGGTCCTAAAACTTTTTCTTATGTTTTTGATTTCATGTCGACTTGGCAGTAATTGGGATGTATGTCTTTTCCTCTAGAATGGCAGAGGAAATACAGATTCATTATTATTACCTATTTACAGTTTCCTCTCAGTTTGGGAGGAGCTTACAGACTGTGTTCTTCAAGACGTTTAGGGTGGGCAGACTCTTCAAGTGCTGTAAAGTCTTGTGGAAGTACAGGGCTACATCCTTATGCATACAGCTTTGCCATAAATTCAAGTCTTCATTTGCTTTGAAACTACAAAGGAACTACATTCTGTCCTGGGGAGCACAACTGAAAATGCAAATGTGAGGAAGCACAACCGTTCCCCACTCAAAATTGCCCTTTCAGAAGCAGGAAACTTTTTCCACTGCTGTTCTAAGTGGGTGCCTGGAGACCTGGCAGAGTGCAGGTCTGAGCACATGGCAGGAGGTTATCCCTGGATATGAGAAGCTGCTGCTCAGAGTGGTGGAACTGGGCATCAGAGAGTACAGCTGGGGAGTCTTTGAGGAATCTGAATACAAGATGTTGCAATAAGATGGGAAGGGATCCAATTTAAACATAAAGTTCTCAGACATCATATTTCTTGTAGATATCAGTGCCAGTGTTAAGGAAGGAGGTAATTCTAGAAATACAGTGCCTGTTTAACAGAAGAAAGTGTGTGTATCACTGCATTATATTGATGATGTGCGTTCCTGTATGGAGGCATAAGGACAGGCTCTGGCAGGTCCCTCCATGCCATGAGGAACTCCCACCTAATTGGTTTGTCATTTCCTGGGGAGGACAGAAGGGATTGTCTCTGCTCAGGAGGGTTCATTTCCTGCATTGAACCTGGGCCTTTGTGCATCCAAGACAAATTTCAATACTTTGCAAAGGAAAAGGCTTTGTATGTGCATTCATGTTTGCACACAAAGTCCTATTAAATACTACATAAAACTGCCCACAAAGAGACCTCGAAAAGGACATCCCAAAGTATCCAGTGTTATGGCAATGTTTTGCATCAAATTTTATTGTCAGGAAAAATCTGAGGGAAGAGCAAGGATAAGATTATACAGTGAATTGGGCTTAGACATAAATAGACCATCAACTATTACACCAATAAGAGACCCCTTCTCTTGAGGGTTTTTCTTTTCCCCAAGTATTTCTGCACCTCAATACTCTGCTCACAGACATCTATTGGGGGGGGCATCTGAGCTCAAGGACCTGACTGCAGGACCAACACCCAGCCTTGGCCAGGGCGAGTCAGGTACTCAGCAAAAATCTCTTGTTACCATATCTGGCCCAGTATCTGGTTAGAACATATTAAAAATAAACACTCCCTGAGAAATGGAACTGGATTTTTATCTGTTCAAATTTATGAAGCAAACAGCAAATGTGTGGGTGTGCCTGCTTCTCCAAAGAGCACTGCTTAAATGACTGTTTGCAAAGTTGGATATCTATCGGCAATTCATTTGGAAGTAGGTTTAAAATACAATTACCTTGCTGTGCAAAAGGCACCATAACACCTTTGATGCTTCCTTATTGATAAAGATTGGAGGGGAAGCAGTGAAATTATAAAATAAATCTACAGGCCAACTTAGAGTGCTTATTTAAAAGAGGATGTTCAGCTATAGTTCCAAAATCAGTTGCAGTATACACCACTGAAGTGCTTGAGCTATAATTAGTGAGGTCCTAAATGAGATAAGCATAGCAATTTAATTATCAGATAACTTTAAGATATGCTTAAAAGGTTTCCAACTTGATAAGAATTGTGATAATGTTTTCTACTCAGGGAAAATATCAACATCTAAATATTTAATACAGTCACAGGAAATTTAAATGAAGTAAATTTTCAGAGAAAAAAGAGGAGAAATGCTTCCTACAGCAATATGGTTGAGACAGGGTTTCCTTTTAATTTTTGATGAGTATTTGTTCTTCTGAGGGTTACATAAGCGATATCACAAATTCTAAGCCCTCTTTTTCCCTTCCTCCTGTGGTACAACTAAAGGCACATTTAGCTTGAATGTTAATTCAGAAATGTGCCTGATAGCTCTACTTAACTAAACTGCCCTACAACTTTGTGATGGGAACTAATCTTGAGCTGAGCATCCTCTCTTCGTTTTGCTCATGAAATCCAGCCGTACTTTATATAAGAATGCAGAGAAGAAAGACAAATGGTTTATCCTCTAAGCTACCCAGCATCCTGTTCTTGATATTTCAGTAACATATGCTAACATATGCTTTCCTCAAAAACTTCAAAAACATGCTTTTAGCAGCAATGAAAATAGTACCATACATCGAATTCAACTTTAAACCTCATAGTTTACCTCTAATGCCATTACCTCATGTATAGAAGAAAATGTAAATCTAAAATATGCTGGTGATTATAACCTTTCTTCCTGACAGACACTGCAATATAAATGCACATAAATTGAATTTCTTCTTTAAAGAAATTTGAATACCTTTGGAGCATTTTAGCAAATCATCTCCAGCCCTTATGGCACAACTTCAATGGACTGTGGAAAAGTGCTCTCCCTATGGCATGACTCCTGCAATAGAAGGACATAGCAAGGCAGAGAAATGCCAAGAAAAATAGAATGTACTCCATTGATATTCAAAATTTATTTTATTAAACTTGCACAAAAGACCAAAAAAAATGGAAACTGGTTTTATTAGAAAAGGCATTCAAATATTAACTCTGTGAGTGCCATTTGCCTTGCTTGTCTGGAAAAAGTAGGAATTGAAGATACATAGTTTAACTTTGCTCCCTAGAAGAGCTTTTTTGATTCTTTGTGTTAACCATTAAATCAGAAACTGTGAGAGTGTGTAAGTTGTAAGAGATTCTGATGCATCAGATGAGAATTCTTCAGAGGGATTCTCCCTTGGGGGAGAAATTAGTGTATTTGAGCAATTTTGTACTAATTAGTAAATATGCCAATTGGTGGATAACAGCCATATTTCAGAATTCTATTTCTAGGGGAATATATGGCAGCGTTCCTGAATACCATCAGCTGTCAGTGTTTATCTTAGAATACGGATGGGATATGAAGATGCCAAAAAAAGTATTTTTCAGAGCGGCAAATACTAATATTTCCATAATATGTTGGAAGGATAAACTAACTGAAGGTTCATAAGTGTCTGGTTAAGTGGAGAATGGCCAAGTTTGCTCTAAATTGGTTGGATCACTTTCCTGTTAATCCAAACAAGGCAGGTGTTTACTTTAGCAAGGTGAGCTGTTTCAGCCTATTTCAGATTTTTACCTCTGTCTGCATAGTACAAAGTGTATAACTTATGGTAATCTTGGGGATTGAAAGAACTGCTCATTGATGTAGTCTCACCACATTATATATCTTAAGATGATCTACTGCCAGGTAAATTCATGGGTTAGGATAGTTACCTCGGTGGTGAAATATTGCCCTAAGCCTTTGGCTCCACATACAGTGCAGACTTTCCAACTTCACAAAATTAGAAATTGGTGAATGCTGCAACTTGTCAATAAATGTGAAATGTGTGTGTGTGAACACTGTCAGACTGTCCCAGTCTGCCATTATAGGTAATGTTCTGTATTGTTTTCATTCCTCCTATAACCACTTATTTTCAGAAGTTTAGAACTTATGCATAAACACTTCCTTGTAATAAAGATCTAGGATGTGACAGAAGACAAAAAACTTTTTCTTTTTTTTTGACCAAACCTTTTTTGACCCAAGGTTTATGAGTAGAAAGATATTATTTGTATTCTGAAGAAATAACTTTTTATAGGAAGATTATGAATAAGGGCTTCATTTAGTCATTTTTCTGAGTGAGAATGTATAGGAATCTGAGATTTATATGAAGTGGTGCAGGACAACCCTGGTGTTCCTTCACAATCTTTTTCCATTTATGCAGAATCTTATTTTTCATTATAGAATGTGTCATCTCTTCATTTTTCCATTCTAGTTAGAAAAGGGGGTGGGTAAAGATGTCAAAGGTCCTCCACAGCTTAGGGCCAGATGAGAGTTAAGACTCTAAATGTCATTTAAAACCTGGTCATTAGTATCATTCTCAATAAAGCAACAAAGGCACTGAAGAGCCTGAGTCTCACTGAGAATCACTGGGATTTAGAATCCTATAGACTACAATTAAAGATTAAAATAGTCAATTAAATTGTTCTTCAAATGCACTTAGACATTTTCCTGCTCTTACAGACACCTGACCGCGTTTGGGAATCTGGCCCTGAGTCACGTCTGGTTGCCCTGTGCTCAAAATGTGAGCTGCCAAGTCAGCTGGAGCAAGGCATTGTCTATGCTAGCAATTTAAAGTAAAGCTTGTTGGAGTTTTTGATGTGGCTATTTAAATTTACATGAAATCCCCATCAGGACTGTAGCAAGGATGGGAGGAGATCTAATGCAAACACTTCAAGCCAATGCTCTGCTTCAGTTGCTGCAAGGAAATTGCTGGTGGAGACTCAGCAATAGAGCTGCTGTAACAGTGAGCCCTCAGCCAGGCAGGGAAATGCACTGCAAGGGATGAAACCATGTTTCATCATTGTGCTATCCTGCAGTGGCCAGGAGAGCAGGGATCAGGGATGCTCAGGGCTGAGAGTCGCTTGTGATGCCAGGACCATAAAAGAAACTAGCACAGAATTTGGCTGGACAAACCCTGCCTGGAAGGTTTTCTTGGTTTCCTGATCCTTCTGTGTCAGTCTGTGGTAGAAACTAAATGCATCCAACTGACGAAATTCCATAGTCTATGGCCCAGTGATTGTTTTATTGATAAAGTGGAGCAGCTGTTGCAGGGCCAGGGGGACAAGAAGCTTTCAGAGCTCCAGGGCTGCCTCACAAGGAAAGCACAGCCAGGCAGGAGTGCTTCTGGAAAGAAATTCATAGTGTTTGGAAACACAGACTAGAAAATGTCTGAAATGGCTACTTTTATTCTTCTGACAGGTATAAAAAAGACATAGAATAGAAAACTAGAATGTAGTGTAATACGGGGGTGGAAACTTTCTTGCCTTTATTGTGACTCTTACTTATGTAGGTCTATCTCCTGCATTCAAAGGATGGAGAACTCTTTGGTTAGGAAATGCATAGCCCATACAATGCCAAGAAAAGCTAGATAATGTTGAAGTTGGTATCTTCAAAAAAAAAACAAAAAGAAATTAATATAAAATGATCTCTAAATTTGTAATCTTTAGGTCTTGTGATTTTTAAGGAAAGTTTCTAATTTTGGGACCCAGGTCATGATGTGAATGTTTGGGGTTGGTGATGTAAGGAAAATAGACATTTGAGCATCTGTCAATTCTCACATTTGAAAGATCAGCTCCTCTTGGAAGAACACTTGTTCTCTGCCAGTACTGACATATTGATTAGACTGCTGAGTCTTTGGCAGCCTGTTGTTTCTTTTGGAAATCTGAAATATGTTTAAAAATAAACACAAAATCTTCCCTTTCCCTGACCCCTGTAAAGAAGGTCATCTGAACATAATGTCTAATCACAACTACAGGCTGTGAATCTGGGGGTTGCAATAGAAATGCCAACAAAATTTTAACTGTGCCATAATACAATAGTTATGTAAATGCAGTACATAATGCACTTAATATGCTAATCTCTGAGCATCAGGAAGCAAAATCTTTCTGGAGCAGAACTCAACTATGGCATTGCAGCCTTTTGCTTACAGAAAAAAAGTGAATCAGCTGCAGAGCCTGTAAGGGTGAGCTCGTTCTTCTGGTTAGCCCTAGCATTTCTGGGAGAATGAACAGCACTTCTTAATCTTCACTTCAACCACTAGCTGCTTTTTTTAATGGTATGTCTTGCCAGTTAGGCTTGAATCTGCCATGTTTTTGATGATTTATTTTTGTTTGACAATAATGTAAAATACAAACCATCTGATGCTAGGTTTTAGCTCCATTAGCTGGGAACCACAAACCTATGCCATGTCACTTTTTCTTTTTATAGTGCTGTTTCAAACTTACTGGCATAATTGGTCGATCTTTCTCTTTGTCTGGATTAAATGATGGTTTTGGCTGGAGTTTCAAACCAGGATGCCAAATTTTCTTACTCTTATGACTCCCATCTCTGTGTTGCACAGGACTAACTATATAATATTCAAATGGCTCATTTGTAAACACACAATTATGTACACAAAGAGTGCTTCTTAATGTTTTCCCAATTTGGCTCTGCTGTTACACTAGTGATGGCTGCTGGCATGCAGACCAGCTAATTTGTGCCATGCCAGCACTCTGAAATCTGAATTAAATTGAGCCTGGATAATGTACAAATACTGCAACCTAATGCTTTTTAAAAGTCAGTCCCTGAAGATCATACATACAGATGGGTTTCAGTTCCATACGTGTGCCTGTGCACGCACCTCTCGTGCCAAGATGTGGATTTTAGGGAGGACCCAGTTAGCATGGATGGTGGCACATTATTCCTGAAGTGCTTCTTCCATTATGTAACAGGGCTGCCTAGACATAACCAAAACAGCCCTCCTCAGGCTTGTTGGACAAAGGGACCACAGCCTCACCCTCTGCTGCAGGGAGACAGAACAGCCTGGTGTGAGCATGGTCCATGGCCCATGTCCCACCCACAGCAAGGTGGAGCCATGGGAAGATGCCTTGCTGGAGCCCAGGAGCCAGAGCAGGCTGGGGGAGACAGGGGCCATGCATAGGACTGGAACTGTGCTCTACAAATGCATGTTTGCAAACATGCACCTTGTGCCTGCAGTAATAATCAATTTGCTTACCTTTGAAGACAGAGAGACAATTTCAATTTGTGAAAATTTCTTATGAAGTCATTTCTTAACATAGGTGGTTTCTCAGCATCTACCTTAATAAAGTGATAGAACCTTTTTTTGAAGGACAGGCACAGTTTTACCCTATGTGAAGCTCAATGTCCAGATCTCTGCAGCCACATGCCAGGTCAAACCCCAGAGTGTGCAGCACTAACAGGTCACAGTGGCTCAGCAAGGGTTTCTTGTGTAAGCAAAGTGTCCTCAGCCCACCAGAGTATGTCATGCAAGAGAAACACTTTCAGTCTTTTCAGAAGTAACGTGAATGTCTTTTCAGAACTAGATTTGTGGTGTTTAACAGTCCCAGGTGTTTCAGGCTGACCTCCTTCAAAACACAGGAGACAGCAGAGGTGTGGTTCTGTCCAGGTAATGTTTATTCATGTTTTTTTGATCTATGTACTTGAATATTTTCTATAGCAATGAAAGAAAGTAGGAAAATAAAATATCTGAGTGTGCAGCAGAAACAGAAGGAAATTGCACTGTGAAAAACCTTTTAGATGTTTTAAACCTTTTCTTCACATCTGTAGGCTGTTGGGATGTGCAAATCACAAACTAATAGTTGCTTCTTTGGAAAATAATAGGATGAATAGGAGATATGGGGGGGATGCAGAATAAAGAAGACCTGCTTAATTTTAAACTTGAGAGGTGTCTGAAGAGTTTTTGGTAGGAGAGGCACTGGAGGTGGTTGTTGTCACCGTGTGCCAGGGGAGAGGAAGGCCACTGCTGGTGCTTTGTGGACCGCCTGGAAAGCTGGTTCAGTTTGTGCAGGCTGCAGATTTTGGCTAATTCACAAAGCAAAAAGTTAAATCAAAAGGAAATACCATTTCCTCAACTACAAGGTATTAATATCCTGTTCAATTTAATTTCTACCTTTTGTTATTGTGAACCCTTTAATATGCAATGTCAGCTTGGCAAGGATTTTCCAGCAGTATCAAAAGAGAATTTACCCCTGATATATTGTCACAGGAATTGCTGCAGCTCTCAATAACAGTGTCTCAAGAAACAGCCATGGAATTGGCTGCTGCAAGGAGCATAAATCCCCCTTGAGCAAAGTACTGCCCAAAGTCCCCAGGAGCCCAATAATAATTTCTGAGACAAATTAATATAATCAGGATGCTTTAAGCTCCTCATGGTGTGGCTGTAGCTCGGGTCTGAGGCTGCCCAGCAGGAGCACAGGGAGGGGTAGGGCTGGGCTGGGCACTGGTGGTTCCAGGCTGCAAAGGCCTCCTGGGCACTGTGCTGGGATAACTTGGCCTGGGACGAGGAGGCAGAGCTGCTGTGCAGGGAGGCTGCTCCTGCCATGCACAAACACATTCCTCTGTGTTGGGAGGTGAGGCAGCTCTGTGCTGGAGAGCCAGAAGTGCTCTGTGCAAATCTCTCATGCTCTTATTTCAAAGATAAATATTCTCCTTGTCCCACACATATTGATTTTTCTGATTAAAGAAAAAGGGTATTTTCACAAATATACTTCCTGCCTTTAAAATATAGTAAAACTCAAGTTAAATTGCCCAGCACTTTTTTCATGATATATTACTGTTACTGTGTGTTTGCTCCTGCTCAGATGAACCACAGATGGAATTTGCCTACTTTCAGTCTTAGGTTAGTCATAAAAGCACCAAAAAGATTTCTTAAACTTGAGACTTGAAAACAGAGCTGAATTCTTTTCTTTAGTTTTTAGACTGAGTTTTGGGTTGTTGCTGGTTTACTTGAAGGACCATATAAGCCTGCAGGAATTGCTGCCTTCTCAGCAATTACCCATCAAGACAAATGATAAATCAAATAATCTCTGTAAATATGTCCTTATTAACATTTATTTAATGAACACTTTCTGAATTGTTCTCCCAGTGCTGAAAAATGGGAAAAAATAAAATAAACTGAGAATATGCTGAATATCAACATATAGAATATGTTGATAATTCTTATCTAGCTGACAAATCCATTTGGCTCAGGTATGAGATGTATCTTTCCATTTGAATCCTGGAGAATAAACTAAATCAATATTCCATGAAAGCCTCTTTCTCCTCCCCTCATTTTATTAAGATATTGCCCTGCAGTGGCCCTTTTTCCTTATATCATTAAAATGCTTCCTTTGGAATTATCTCAATTCCAGGGATGACCTGTGGCCTCCAGTCACCAGTTAATGACTTCAGCAGTACCTTATTGCCACTGAGCAGCAGCTGAGATATGATGTACCTTTATTCCTTACCAAGACACACAACCTGGGTATTTAGTGTTGACTGAACAGCAGGACTGACTTCCATTCACCCTCCACCCCTGTTTTGAAAGAAAAAAAAATTATCTGAGCTGTGTCATCAGCAAACCATTTTAGTATCTGTTATTGTTTCCCTGCAATGAGTTTACAGGATGTTGCAAAATATGAAGATGTGGTTTGCAGCGCTCCAGCTTCATGCTGTATGTGAATAGTGTTATACAAGTCATGTGGCAGCTCAGACATGTGTTTTGAGGTTTTTGGTGTGTCACTCAAGGCCCTTGGCCCTGTGTCCTTTGTATGTCTGGATGATGAATTTTATACTGGCAGAATATGCTGTTTGTGGAAAATAGATTTTTGTGTGGAGGAGCTGCCAACATATTTCCTGAGACTGACATCAAAGTACAGCAAATGTTGTCAGGGAAGCCTTGCTCTAAAAGGCTTGGGTTTGTGCATTAGTGTCTGTGGGAACCTGTGTACGTATTCAGGGCTTTTCTCATATTTAATAATAATAAACTCCCAGACATGTGTATCTGTAACTCAGCTCTCTCTCTGCCCCATCCACAGCCATCACCTTAGGATCTTTTATCTCAGGCTAATGACAGTTGTGCCTTCAGCAGTAAACAGTCCCTGACAAAATCCTGGAGTTGGCCAGCAAGACACAAACCAGAACTCCTAGAAATACCTAATATTCATCTGACTTATGCCATTATCATCACAGAAATTGTTCATTTTAAATTCTGTTTGGCATCTCTGAGACCTTAAGATCATCTGACAGGATCAGATTCAGTGTGAGTATCCTCTTAATTCCAAAACCATCCAGCTTTCAGTCAGTTTCACATTTTAAACCTCAAAATAAATATATAACCTCACTGATTCTCACTTGTCATTTGACTATGTGGAAGCTTGATTAATTGCTTTGTGCAATTAGATATTGTTATATATAAATACTGTAGATAAAAGTGAAATTTGCATAAAAGGCAGTCTATGCTGAAAAAAAGAACTATTTTGCTTCAATAATTTTTCATTTGAAAATATAAATTGTAGGGGCCCTTTTACTCTAGTGACTTTAGAAAGTATAAAATCAATGCCTTCTCTATTTCTGACTTTTATTAACCCAAGAACGGGAGAGTAAAACATTTAAAAATATGTACAAGTTATTTTTGTCTTTGGGCTGTTGAGAAAGCTTTGCTTTGCCTTTGCCCAGAGACATGGGAAACAGTGATGGATAGTCGGAGTGGGCAGCCCATCTCTTTTATTCCCACTGTGCTCTATAATTTGTAATCTTTATTGTCTCTGAAGCCCAATCTGAGGCATTGCAGAGCCTCGGTGCCGCGTGCAGCAGGGTCCAGTCCTCAGCCCTCTGAGCTGGGAGGGAAAAGCCCTGGTGCCAGAGGTCAGGGACTGGGGGAGCTGAGCCCAGAGATCAGTCCTCTGCGGTCTGGAGCCTGTGCAGAGCTCTGCACCAAAAGAAATGGAGTATAAAACACTGCCAAGGCAAACCAAAGCCTCCTGCTTTCCCTTGGCACTGGTAGGAAGTGCTGCACAGGCAGCAAGCAAACTCTTCTCCTTGAGACCATGCAGCCCTTCCATTGCTCTGCTTTCCCAGCAGCCAGGTATTTATAATGATGTTTTCCATACTTGGGATCTGTGGCTGAAAATTTAAGTGACTTGTTAGTGATGTTTCTCAGCTTTTGGATCCTACATAAATAATATATTGATGATGGTTTGTTATTTGGCTTTGGTTTCCTTTCAAGCATTGTCAAACTCTAGTTCTAAAGTACACTAAGAGGAAGAAGGATTATTTTGCACGCAGGTGTTGCTCTGTTAGAGAGAGGTATCAGGGAGAAAAGAGCTTCAACAAATAGGCAGGCAGTTGTCTTGATCGTACATAGGTTTTAACTTGTGAAAAGACAAAAATAGTCTTCGTTCCAGAGATGTCTAAAATCTCACTGAGTTGTCATCTCAATAAACTATCAGTCAGGACCTTTGTCATTTTGTTACTATCTGTCATGTGGCTTTATTCACCTTTCCCTGCACTTTATTGCAGGGGAAGTCAAGAAAGTCCTAGGTGTCTTTTTAAAAATGTTATTTTATTTCCACAGAGCCTTAATCTGTTTTACATCTGCATGTGACTGCAGAAAGGCAAGAAAGGGTGAAAATTGATCAATTCACAGAAAAGCAGTGGGAGAGCTACTTAGTACTATTGAAATAACTCCTGTCCTACCCTGACAGATCTCAGAGCTGCAGCTTCAAAACCACCAGCAATCCTACAGAGTGCTGTTTAAGTAAAGTGCTGGTATTCCCTCTTGGTACATTTCTGAAACTATACATATGTAGGTTTGCTAGAAATATTTAGGAGAAACAGCTGGACATTACAAGAAAGCTGTCTTTTATACTTAATCTTTTTTATATGACCCAGTTTATATTTATAGCATATTTTCCTTTAGCTTTCCTCCTCCTAGCCCCCATCTCCTTAATCTTCTGTGTCTTACATTTGTGTCTAGGCATACTTTCAAATGAGGGGTCAGAGAAGATTGAGCAGTTTTGTCAGTGTTGAGGGCCTGATTCTGCCCTCCTGATTGATGTCAGGAGTGAAATAATCAAAACTATCAGGAGGCCCCCACTGCTGCTTGGATGAGGAATCAGTCTGGCATCACTGCTCTGGGAGAAACCTCCTGTTCTCCCACGCTGCCATTTTATACTTGCTTTTGCAGAGATAAGGTATGAAGACTTGTGGCTGCCTCATTTGTATCCACAAATGTGTTTGCAACCATCTTCAAATTACCCCTTCTGCAGCATTCCTGGATGCCTGCTATGAATAGCCTCCTTCAGGATAAAGTTACAGGCACAACAGGGTCCAACAGAACATCAGTGAAATGCCACGTTACCTTTGAGTCACTTAACTGGACTCAGAGCAGATAAACAAATATCCCCAAAGTCACTGCTGTTATTAGATCATTGTCTGGCCAGTGCATGGAGAGTATGGGGAGTCCTAGGAGGGCTTTTTTCTCTTATTCTGTGTTTAAATATATGGGGCTGAACAGTTGAATCTAGATTTGGACTGACTGAACCTTTCAATAACTTATATTTTAATCAAAATCAGACGTGTGTGTGTGTGTGTGTATCTACCTGCAACCTGCCCAGAAGACTTTTCTTTAGGGTATTTTGAAGTCATAACACCTAATGGGTGATGTGGTACCTTCTGACATTGAGACAATATTTATCTTCATTACAGCAAAATTATGTCATCATTGCTATGCTCTAAACATTATAAATTCATCAAGTAATAGTTTGCAACAGGAAAGCTGTTAGAAGTATCAAGACTATGAGGATAATAATGTCCATTTTTTGAAAAAATATGTACAGTAAAAACAAATGTCTTGTCTCACTCACCTTTGTTCTAATTCACAGTTTCCATCAGTCCCTGAAATTACTGTTTTCTTATGAAGAATGGGTTGAAGAAAGTTGTTAGCCAAGCCTAAGCACTTAAATTTTCATATTTCCTTGAGTATGAAAATTGCATCACTATCTTTCGTGATGACCATAGCCATACATGTGTGACACAATGAGATAAAATGAATTGCCTTTTGCCAAAGCAGCCTTTTCAAATGGGGCTGACCTAACCCCACCAAGCCAAGGGTCAGCACCTGCAGTTACTGTTTGCCTTTCACTATGGTGCACAAAGTCTGGAGCTTCCTGAGGGGAAGGCACCCAGTCCAGCTGGCTGGGACTCACCAGTCACAAGCCTGCAGCTTAATTAGCAAGTTTCTAGTCCAAAGCAGTCTGAAGAGCAGATCAGTGTGATATGCTGTCTTTTGGTTCTCTGGGTTAGAAGATGAAAGTGTATTTTCCTGGAGAATGTGTTACATAGCTCAGTTTATGACAATCCAACCTGACAATATTGAAGACATGAATGTGGGGTTGTTATCCCAGCAGGAGAATCAGGAGTACAGAGATTGCTTCTGCTGCAGTGCTCAGTACCAAAGATGGATTCAGCAAGAGCCAAGAGCAGCATAATATTTTAGCAGTCCTGGAGAAGGAGCCCTGCACATGAAGGTTAGCCCATGTACTGCTTCTTTCTTCAGTGTTTTCTCCTTTCAGCCAGTACTGGCTTGTGAGGGTGTGTTTTAAGCCAGCTGTTCTTCATCCAGATTCCAGCCTCCCTCATGCACTCAGAGGTCTGGAAGACAGTGCTGGCTGTGCAGGATGAAAAGGATATTTCTTGGCCCAGAACTGCTGGGCTATTAGTCCATACCCCTGCATGGAGATCCCTGGAGATGGCAAGGGACAAATGGAGTAGACAGTAGTTAGCAGGTTAGAACACACTAGGACTGGCCAGTAGCAGGCAGGTACTTGGCATGGGATGCAGGGTTCCTGATGATGGACCAGGCTACCTTGGTCACAGAGTTTGTGTTCTTGCCTTCACAACCTGCTGCTCCAAATCAAATAGATTTTTCCCCTTCTTTTCTGGCATAAATAAATCATAAAATTAAAGAAAAATCAAGCTGCAGATAAGTACCATGAGCCAACCAAGTGAAAAAATCTGACAGAGAAGACACATCTATTTGCTTTTCATTTTTAAGAGTAGCAGGACTTTCCCCTCACAATTAATCCACTGGCCTTTGGCTTTTCAACACAGAAAACTGGTTGATGTATCTATCTTAAGATGAGAAAAAATGTCTTTAGTTACCTTTGCCTGCTGATGTCAAAGCACACCACAGCAGGCTCTGTATGGCTGTGCAGAAGTTTCCCAAGAGAGTTCCCCTGCCACAAACCCTCCCTGCAGCTGTACAGCATGCAGGAGTGGGGTCGAGCTGTGTATTCCCTTTCTAAGAGGAAAAAGTCTCTGCACTACAGGCTGTGAATGCAAAGGTGAGATTTGGAAGGACTGGTGTTAGAATAGTCTGTTCTTTGACAACTCTAGCTGGCCTAGGACAAGAGGAGGCCAGCCTGGCCCCTTTGAAGCTCTCTGCCAAGGGAATGCCTTCTGGAGCTCTCTGCTTGACACTTATCCTCCTAGACTGGGTGGTGGCATGAGTGCCACGAGTTAGCTCTTGGATAACTTATAGCTTGTGTCTAAGACACGATTAGATTTAGAAAACAGAATCATTTCCCAAAGCCCAGGGGGAGCAGAAGGGGAAGCAAAAGGGAATTGTTCTTTAAAAGTCTTATGTTTCTCTTTGGAAGAAAATTATCATCATCTATCTTTCCTTTCTTGCAAGCTCCTGGAACCTACTAGTGGTGCCCTGCTGCTGGATTTTCAGGCTTCAATTTTGCTGAAGAATATCTCTCTGGTGCAGGTGCCAGTGTCATTTATCAGAGGATGATGTCAACATTCCTGTGTCATACATGACAAATGACAGCAGAAAGGAGTGCCCCTTGAATTCTCTTGCTTTCACTAGGCTCTTTCCTTTCTCCAGTTAAATGACATTTTGTTCCTACAGTGTTTCAGTTTAGACTTGGGCTGCCTCTGAAGAGCGTGCGTTCAAATTGACTCAGAATGAGCGATTAGTACCAGGCACTGAGCTGCAAATTCACTATTAGTGTAATACAGTTGCATGGCAATGGACACAAACTCTGCTTTCATGCTTTTGGGGAAAATTCTGCCTTGTCTTGCACCTCAGAAAATGCCAGAGAGCTTTTCTGATGTGCCCCAGCAGCAGAGCTGGCTGGATATGAGAGCATCTGCCTCATCCTCTGTTTCTAATGCTTTTAAGGAGATGAAAGATTTTGAGTTGGTGAACACTACCATATTCAGAAGAGTTTGCTTTGCAAAAACATTCACCTGTTAATGTACTAGGGGGCACTTGGCTCCAGAAATCCATGCCTTGACCATGTTCTGTATGAGGGCCTGATTTGAAAGGTCATTCAGAAATTTATTGGGACGGCATCCAGTGACACACGAGTAAGTGGAGCAAAGCAAAATAAAATCTTGGGAAGTAAACAGGCAAGACAGAGCACATAGGCTGCTTTTAATCCTCTTTTTCTGCTGCTTCTCTCTATTCTTCTTGCTGGAAGAAGGGATTTGGACTCTTCTCTCTTAAGCCATGCATGTACAAAAAGGACTTTATTTTTGACTCATGTTAAAATTCTTTCTTGGACTAGGCAGCAACAGTTTTAACATGTTAGCTGACTGTGACAACCCAGAGGGGGGAGCTTGGGGTTTATCTTGACCAGTAAATGCCTGTTAGAACTGCTACTGATTTTACTAAGGCTTGTTAAAATATCAGTATGGACAACATGTGTTTTGAAAACCACACACCTGTACTCCTAATGACAGCAAGGCCTTGGGGGAGGAAGTGATTCACAGAACTGCTGCTCCCTGCACTTTCCACCCACTCAACATTTCTTTATAGTGTATTTTCCTCTGTTCAAACATGCACAGGTCTGCCAACACTCTGATTTTTCTGATACCAGTTCTTGAAGCTAACCAGCAGCATGGCTTCCCTCTGCTCAGCACCCAAGGAAAGGGTTGGATTTTCAGAACAGCTCAGTATTCAGCAGCAGCCAGGCACAGTTTGACATTTCCTTAAATCTTCCCAAAAAAAGAAACTTTTTCCCATCCTGCTGTTTCCTCCCACTGCACTAGTCCAAACATTAACAAAGATAAACAAGGAATTATTTAGAGAAACTAATCCAACTGAAGAGGACCATAAATAACTTGATTTTTCACTAGTACTGCCATTTAGTTGTTGTATTTCACACCTTCCATCTAAAATCAATAGAAACAGCAAAGCTGCTTGTGGACTTGAGAAGTTTCTGGATCCTTTCTTGGAACAGAACAGATTTTTATTATTTTAATTCAATTAAAGACATTTCAGACAATCTTCCTGAAAGGACAGGCTTGTTCCCAATATCAGAGAGAGATAGGATAGTGGCAGCAGTAACTTAGATGAACGTCATTCATTATATTCTGGATTTAAGATTTATGGACTAGTTTGCATTAGGAAAGAAAAACCTTTAGTGATTTGAAAAAACCCTATAGTGACTTTAAGGGGAGAATGATATCTGCATGGTGACTTTTACTGAAAGAACTGATGGAACTACCTAAGCAGAGCATAGTTCCTGGGACAAACTGGGAGTAGAGCAGCCCTTCCTGGTATTACTGGTGAGAGTAGAAGGGATCACTCACTCGCGGATGCAGAAGTGACTCAGAGGTTTTCATATATTTATATTTTCAAAGGTTTCTTCAGAAGGAATAGATTTAGCAGCATACCTCTCCTTTTTTTTCAATATGGAAACTGAACTTTTTTTTTTTCCTGTACACTTCTAGTATTTCCCCAAAGCAGGGGTCTGTTAGCTCCAGGCTCCAGCAGTCCCACGGGCTGTGATCTTATCTTAGGCTGCCAAAGATCATTATGCACATCACTGTCATGTTGCTGTGGTGTTGGTGGAGCTTTTTTCTTTCCTTCCTGTTTCATTTTATTTGTTTTTTACAAAGGTAAAAAAAAGGTAGTAGGGTTTTTCTAGCCCCTAAACATGTAACCCAAGACAAAAGGCCTCAATTTCTCTCACTCTTCCCTTCCACTTCTGCCAGCTGAAGTGCTGTTTTTCACAGGATGAATTGCTGATATTCCTACTTACACAAACTAAGGGCAGCAACTGAGTCTTCCAGTCTGTAACTGTCTTAACTCAGACAGTACCAACATTAATATTCCTAATGGTAAAGCTTTTATTTTGGTTTCTATTCCATAGCCTAGTATATATTTCTCATTCTCTAGTTACTGAAATATATCTGATGTGCCCAGCAGGTAACTTCTAGGAGTCACAGTAGGTCAAGCTTACTTCAAAAAAAGGAGGAAGGGTAAAAGCTGGAAAGGATAAAAATTATGAGTTTCTTATATCCTGCAGTCTTGACTTTGTTCTGTATTTCTGAGTGGATTTTTTTGGGGTTGCAGTAACAAAGCCTGTTTATCAAAACTGTTACAAGTTTTCTTTGCTATTTTACGTGGCTCAAAAGTGACCCGGAATGTTTTTCCTAGTGATTTAGGGTATGTATCCTCCATCTAGGTTCATCTTGGTAACTTTCACAGATCTGCCAGAGTTCCCAGGACACCAAAACTCCTGTGCTGAAGGAGGCACATGGTACTGCTGGTGGAGACAGAGGTGATAGTGAGGATGTGGCCAGATCATCCTCAGTTTGCAGGATGTACACCAAAGTTCTGCAAACCTAAAGGCACTGGGCACGTACCTGCCCTGGAGACAGAGGCAGAACCCTGGAGGTGTGAGGTGCTGGAACTGCCCAGGGGAATCTCAGTTTTGCACTGGGGCTGGAATGAGCACACAACTACATCCCAATGTAGTCCTGGAATACCATTTTTAGCAGTACTTTCAGACTTACCTCATCCCACAGCTGAAGACCTGAATCACCTGGAGGCTTTTCCAGCAACACAGTCCTGGTGCCAGACATGAGTGTTTCAGCACAGGAGCTGTACATAATCCTCTCATCAATGCCACAGGTGGGCCATTCCCATGGAGGATGGGATTGGCTTTCTCACCTTGCTCCTTGTATAACACCTCTGCTGAGGCCATGCCTGAGCTTGTCTTCCTGGTAAGACAAGGCTGGGAGAGGGATGCAGCCAAGTCAGCTGTCTGAGGCAATCCAGAGGGAGTCTCAGCATGCTAAGGAGAATTTAGGGGGTGCTGAAGGGAGCCCTGCTGGAGTTGTGCCCTTCTTTGGTGACTGTGTGCCTAATAGAGATCCTAAGCCAGGGCAGGATTTCAATCTCCCAAGCTTGAGGCCCAAAGTGGCAGAGCAGTGTCAGTGTTCCATGCAAACAGCCTCAAGAGGGGGCAGAAATGTGTCCAGTCTTGGGTAGGATATACTGATCATTCTAGTGCTTTTCTGGGGTGGGTGAGGTGTGAATCTGAACCCTTCCAGCCGAGCAGATGCCACATCTTGAGAGTGCCTTAACTAGCAGCTGGGTCCTATTCTAGTGTGAGCATACTTTCTTTTTCTTTGTCTTCAGCACAGTGAAAAGGAGTGAAAGACAAAGAATGGCTCACCTTAATTTAGCCTGGATTGTTGATACAATTTGCTTTGGCTCTCCAGACCAACTGAGTTTGTGTTTTTCATCTCACAGTATGGAAAAAAACCTATTATTTAATCTAAATTAAACTTCCAGCAGTTAACAGAAAAGACTACAGAGGTCTATTTTCTCACCTGTAGCTCCACTAAGACGTGTCTGCTTCTCTAACCCCTAACTTATAGCTAAAATCCATGAGGATATACTGTAGGTGTGGCTGTGCTGATGCTGGTGTATCTCCTGGGATAGAATGAGGGCTGGGAATGTCAGCACCATCCACTCCTCACCACTATTTTTATTATTTTCAAAAGTTCCTAGAGGCTTCATCTGAGATCGGGGCCTCAGCATGTCAGACAAAAAGGTAACTAGAGGTTGGCTCCTTGTGCGAAGAACTTGTGCTCTAAAGAAGCAAGACAGGCAAAAGTAAGAGGAGAAACAGAGCAGTGGAATGATTTATCCGGGGTCACGGGGCGGGTCAGTGGCAGAGCTCAGATCAGAGTCTGTGTCTCTTGGCTCCTGCCAAGACATCACGTAGAACATGTCCACACAAAGGAATGTTTCAGATGTACACGTGGAAATTGCAGCAGTTCACTAGTATTGGAAATATTTCCATTTAGAACAAGACTGTTAAAGATTAACCTCCTTTTCTGCTGTCATTCAATTCCTGCCTCAGTGTCTTTGAAAACCTTGTACAACCCACCAGCTCTTCATGGTGAGGTTTTCCTTGCTCGTTAATGATACCGGCGCTTCCACACAGTAGCAACCTCTTATGATAGCAACCTTTCATTTCCCACATCTTCAGTGAGATGGCAGACAATGGGAGGAAGTCAGATACATTTAAAATATACTTTGTTTTAACAGTATTGAGACACTTAACTTGTCAGCAATCCAATTATTAATCAGATTAATGGACTTTAATAAATCCACTGCATCCTTAGGACAATTGCCTGGTTAATATTTCCTGCATACAGAACAGGGTTTCTCCTGAGATATGAGAATTCCAATATAAAACTAAAACTGAGAAGTAATCCTTAGCTTACTGTGCTACCACACCTTGCATGCAAGAATGCTGATCATTGCCTGTGTAGGAGCATCATTTAATTATATTTTCTCACTTCTGAGCTTAATGCTACTGAAGGAAATCTACCAGCATTTAATTAAAGACTAAATACAGTCAGTCTTTCTAGCTGGTACCCACTTAGAAATACATTTGATACCTAGACAGCAAAAAGGATACTGGAGGTAACAGCATTAGAGAAGGTTTTGTAAGAGAATGGGAATCTAATTTGTATCTGGAAATTAAATTTATATTTGAGATTTTAAAAAAACCATTTAAGAGATATTGAACCCCCATCTGGGTTAGAAAGTAATGGAAATAAGTCATCCAGTTAGGTCTTTAGCTTTCTGTGGGAAAGGATTTCTTAAAAATAATTTTTAAAGTTTTTAGATTTAGATTTTAGATTTAGATTTTAGTCCAAGGTGCTTTCAGCCAGTAAAACATATTGCAGTGAAACAAACACAACTCATACTGCAGCATTTTCATGCTAGCCTCATACACAACTTGACATTTCTAGTTGAACAGTGCTATATTCTATGTACAGAATTTGATTCAGATATTCTACTTTATAAACTGAACTTTGTAAAATTTAATTTTTCTAAAGGAACCTGAGAAAAAATAACATTGAGTTCTGACTCCTAAAAAGAAGGCAGGTCCAATGCAAATCATATGAAAGTAAGTAAAGAATTAATTCATTTCAGTTAATTTTAGATCAGGTCTGAAGATCAGTGTGTTCAGAATAGAACACCACAGAAGTCACCAATGTCAATGTCATGGTGGCATTTTCCCCTTGAGTGGGGATCATGAGCAAACAAAATTAACAGAGGCTTTAATATTGATTTAAGAAGGTGCAGGCAGGGGCTCTAAGGACTGCTTAATGTTAAGCACAGGCATAAGTGCTCTCCAGAAGGGTTTATTTTTTGGTTTTTTTTTACATCAGACAGTATGTAAGTCAAAGGGAAAAGCATATTTGTATCTGTGTGGAAATGACCTTTTTCAATAATAAAAGCAAAGGCTGTGAAATGTCTAGTTGGTGTGAGACTCCTGAAGTGAAGCAAATAATAGAGGTTATATTTATAACCTTTTTTTGAGAGGTTAAATTAAACTTAATTATAACCTGGTTTTTACTTCAGGTTTTTACTTCAGCATTGTAGTACGAAAGCTGCTTATACAATTTTATGCATTTGTCTTGTTCTGTAATTCATGTGGTCGGGTTTGTTACCTGCAGTATAGGCCTGCTTTCCTGCTGGGGGAAGGCTCATGGGGGCTTTTAGAGCAGAAATAATAAATAACTGTCTTCTCTTAAGGAGCCATTAAACTTTTTGCATGTTCCATGAAGTAAACAGGTATTGTACCCAGAAACATAAAGTCTCTGTCAAGTTTGTGTGTGTGTGTGTCTTTAATTATGGTATATATTTCTTCTGGCATGATTTATTAGTTTCCTTTGTAGTTTTGTCACAGAGTTTACTTGCCATTTCAATCTGAAGTAGCCATTACATTTCATTTTTTTTTCCACTTCTCCCGGTAAGAAGTAAATCTGTATTATTTGCTGATTTGTTTATTACTGTCTGGAAACTCAAAATTGCTCAAAGTCAAAGCTTTTAACTGTGTCAGATCATCTTAAAGCCACCTTACCATGGCTACATGGGTGACATTACATGTGCGCAGAGAAATTCATCTCAGCTGCTACAAATGAGTCCTTTAGTAATACCCAGGAGTCATAATGTGTGTGACATAATGAACCCTCCTCGATTACAGCCCACACTAATGAGATCAGTTATTGCTGCATTCCAGTCCCTGGAACAATTTGCTAAAGCAGTAGTTACCTGTGATGAGCAGGCAGAGAGCCCTTCCCCTGCCCCATGCACAGGCTGTGCTCCAGAGCCAGCAGCTCCTGCCAGGGGGGCAGTTGATGTCACCTCAAAAGTACAGTGGTCCCCATGGGAAAGGACAGTGGCCCTGTGGAATGAAACATTTAGGTTTTCCTGGTTTTATTGCCATTTACGCTTATTCTGCAGCTACTTCTCCATGTCGTGACTTCTGTCTCTTCAATGTGTCTTTAATTCCTTTTTGAGTCCAGAGACTTTTTTTTCTTAGTAGTATTTATTTATTTAATTCACATAAGGGAAGATATTTACTCTTTCTCCCTAGTCTTTGTACTCTCTCCTGCTGTTGCAGAAAAGAAAAAAATAACCAAGCTGGGACAATGTTTCAGACCAAAAAGCACAAGAATCTTGCTGGGGAGAAGCTGTGCTGGACTCTGTGCCTAAGAAAACTACTGTCAGTAATCTTGTTGAGGATAGATGTCAACCATTTATTTATTTAGATGTGGGTTGGTTAACTTGCCTTTTCACTGTGGTGATTGGTACAAATCTATGAATAGTACAAACTGCTTTGTTAATTAGTTTATATTGTTGAATTGGAAAGGGCAGCAGAGAAATGTTTTTTTCACAAATAGATTCTACCAAGAAAAAAACTTTTTAAAAGCCCAGTGCAAATTATAAGAAATGTTACATACATGTTTTGAAACATAGGTAAAATGCCATGTGGCAACATGTTACACTCAGTTTTTCCTTTGCTTGCTTTTACCAGATATTTCTCTAAATGTCAGGTCCTGTGTTCTGTGCTGAAACTGTTTGATTTTGGCCTCCCTCTCGCTGTAGGTGCAGAGGATGACTATCAAGCAGAACCAGTGTGGTTTCAGCACGTGGGTCAGGGGTATTGGGGTGCTGGTCCATGAAGCTGGGTGCTCCAGAGGCACACTGCACAGACCCTCTGCCATGGACACCCCCTGAAATTGTCTGGGCTGGGAATCGCCTTGTTATCTTCTGAAACACCTCTCTGCCTCCACAGGGCCATGATCCTGACTCGTGCTGCTCTGCCAAGTACCTGGGGCTCAAACCAGCTACCCTGGGAGCAGAACAATCAGCCAGGAACATCTGATCATGGAGGGGCTCAACTCCCAACCAGGCACTGCCGTGGGGAAGAAACCCTGACAGAAATCCTGTCCCTGTCCCAGGTGTGACCAGTGTCACTCAAAATTGAAATATTCTTCAGCAATGCTCCCACTTTCTGGAAAATGCCAAACAGGCCTGATTCTTGCTTTGGGCTCTTTTGCTCCTGCCTCATGTACACATATCTGTGTGATGGAAGGGCTGTAATTCCAACTCAGTAATTCATCCCTTTGTCACGAGACAGGAGCCCCGTGAGCTGTGAGCTGCTTGCATCTGCCTGGCAAAATTACTGAGGCTCTGCTGCCTGCTCCCCCAAAGCCTGCACCACAAATTTATCTGGAATTCACCCACCCATCTCCCAACTGCAGATTTCTGTGTCTGCCTTCTTCCCTGCAGCTGGGAATGCAAGGTGCTCATTTTGCCTTGGGAATGTATTTTGCACAGAGGACGCATCTTTTTCTCCCCTTTCTTGTCACGAGATCCCTTTCACTCTTCTGTAGGCATTTATATTTTTTTGTAATTTTATTTCTAAATTAATGACACCTTTGCTCAACACATTGTGTGCCTCTGGAGAGGAAGGAGTATCAGGCCCATAAAGAATTTTTTTTTTAATTTATTTACCTCCTGAAACTCCTGCTAGTTTTTTTCAGACCATCCCATGGCCAAACTCTAAACATTTTGTTGAACAGAAAGTTCCTTGCTTTTAAACATTTGACTACAGGGAGGTGTGTTCCTGTTACCAGAAGAGGTCAGGAATCCCCGTGGACAATTTAATCATAATCTTAGGATTTTGTTCAAAATTTACTCTGCAAGCAACTGTGGCTTCACTTTTGTCTTTTTGATTTGTAGGGGAAAATAGCTCTACCTTGACATAGGAACTGTTTTGCTGGGCAAACACTGCTGACTGTTATGTCCAAGCAGTCAAAGCAAGATCATTGAACAGGTTTGTTTCATTTTTCCAATAGTTGTTGTAAAATAACTAGCCAAGAACCTGCAATACTTAATGAGCCTGACAGACAGGGAAAGGTCAAAAACAAGCAGGAGACCTGTTCTAACTCATTCCTCCTGGACTTATAACTTGTTTCTTAGACCAAACAGTACTTTTCTTTTATTAAACACAAAAAAAAAAAAAAATAGGAGGGAAAAAAAGGAATTAGGAGATGACAGGCTGAAACTGCCTACTTTCCTTTCAGTGTCAGAAGACATAAATAGTTTAAGTTTGCAGTGGTTTCTGATTGAATATCCTTTTGAAGTAATGATAGCTATAATTTAAAGCAACAGTTACCATATTTTCTTCTTTTGTGACGTTCTTTGATGCCCTAAGTATAAATCTGCTTAAAATAGCTATAGCCATGCCTGGGTATACTACCAGGATTTTTGGAGGTTTTGCCTCTAATTGCCATCATATGTACCTAATATCACAAATATAACTGCCTAATGACAATGTTGCTGCAAATACTTTCTTGACATAAGAAGAAAGGTAAATTGAAAGGTACACATTAAGTTGAAATTGTTTGCTAAGACTAAAACTTTTGCAAAGAAATTAGTTTTAATTAGCATAAATACTGTTCCAGGGCTGCTTGGCCCCAGACGTGTATTCAGTTGTTGAGGGGTATTATATTATGTTCTAATACAGCATCAGAAAATTGCTGCCTTTCAGGGGCAATTACAAAAATATTTTGGTATAAAATCCAAACTTTGTTGTTGCCTCACACAAGTATGTATATACTCAATCAAGTAGATTAGTTTTTCCCAAAAGATTAGATGTAACTTTAAAGAAATATATGCAATTTGGGAATAAATGGAGGTTCATTGGTATCTGTTAATTTTGTTAAATCTTTCTCTATCTGTTAGTCTGTTAAACAGTTCCTGGTTTCCATTCTGCTGTAGTTAGAAGAAAAGTTGAGCCTCTGAATATATTCACTTTAAGAACATCTCACTTTTATCCTGGTGTATTGTGTAAAATAATGGAAAACCACAATACATTAAAAATTAAATGTTTTAATTAACTTATCTGGTATTTACTGTTTTAATAATAAGCCTTTAATTATTTGAATGAATTGCCACATTTATTTTTGGCATCAGAGAATTTAAATTATTTAAATAAAATCTAAAAAAGAAAACCAACAAAAACCAAAACAAAACAAAAACGCCCAAACCAACAAATGAAAACGAAACAAACAAAAAAGCAAAATACAGAGGCACCTCTTTGGGGACCAAGCAAGGATTACCAGATCGAAGAGTACTTACAGGGTTGGAAAGGAAGCTGGACAGATGGTAAAAGGGATCAGGACAGATGAGATAAATTATGATAATGTTGTAAGAACCATCAAGGTGGGTGTCACAGTCAACTGCAGTTTTTGCAGTTTATTTTTGAATGTACTTTCTCTGGTTCCGTGTTCTTCCTTGCAGCCAAGACCACCAAACCCTGCCTCACTTGCTAGGACTTACTCTGCATTTTTATCACCTGATGCTGTCTCCTAATTACATGGAGTTCAGATCTGTGATAGCTCTGCTGACTTCCAGAGTAAATGTATAACTTTATAAACAAGGTAGGCTGAAAGCACAAATGATCTTTCTTGCTGCAGCAGCAGGATACTTCTTGGCAAGGGCCAGTTCCTTTGACTTCCTTGGTAGCTAAATGCAAGACAATTTGCAGTGGTGTCACTGTAATTCTCACAAGTGCTCCAGATCTCCAGTGCCTCTCAGCCTCATTTATAGGAGAGAATCAGCAGAATGGCACTCCAGGGTGATTTGGAAGTGTAATGAGTAATTGTCATGCACGGCAGTGGAGGAGTTGGGCTTGCACTTCTGGAGTATAAAATTACTGATAAGCCATTCTCCCTTTTCCCAGCTCTCAGATGGAACTGAGATAGGGAGGGATGAGGTTTCAGCTTTGTGGCTCTGTTCCTGGGCTCTGGCCTTTCACAGCATGCAAACTCATGATCTTGCCACTCAGGGAGTTGATTTCTTCAGAAGTTCTTCAGAGATTCAAAGTGCAGATAGGACAGAGCACCAAGTCCTGCACCTGAGCCGATTGCAGGCACATTCAGATCAGTGGATGGGAAAGTCTCATAGACTCTAATGTCTTTGTTTGCTTCCAAAAGGCATTTTCCTCAATCTGGTGTGATGAGTCAAGAACTGACTTTAGTGTTTGGACAATAAATCCTTCATCCAATTCTTAAAACTGCATTTGAAGAGACTCAGCCATCATCCCTGCCCAACAGCAAGGTAAGGTAAGTGTCAGCTTTGAGATTACAGACATCAATGGGCAGGTTTTGCTGTCTCCAGGCACCTTCTGGATCTATCTTGAGAAGGCAGTGGAGAGAACTGTGACAGCCAAGACTTCATGTTAAAGACAATCTGGCAATCTAACTGTGATCTGAGGTTCACTGATGACCCTGCACAGCACCAGTAAATAATTCAGGCTGCCCATCTGTGAAGGAGAGAACTGAGTAGCACTTAAAGAAACAACAAGGTTGTGATGCAGACTCTAATGCTAATGGGAAAGCCTTTCTGCATGGGAAAACAGAGTCAAGAAGAACATCTTATTAATCTCTTGTATAAATTACATTTTACAGCACACATTTCTAATGTCTATGAATGAGATCCTAGAATGACAAAATTACAGTGACAAATTTACAATTTGTCAGTATCAGTCCAAATCCAATACAGCATGTCCTAAAGGAATGTCAAAAAGCAGTTATGTGACTGCAGTAAAATTGAGTATTTTGATACCAGAAACTGGAATACATGGAACTGCTGGGAATCACTGATGTACCCTCTCCCTCTAAACAGCTAGTTAATTCTGCTTTGAGTAAGTAGATAGAATAGATTGAGAAGCTTGTGCAGTTTTGGGGAGGCAGTTGTTGTGCCTGTGCAGATGCAGTGCTCTGTGCCATGTTTGCTGCAGTGGCCATGACTGCAGCTGTCATGCTAGCAGAAGTTTGTTTATCTCTTTATGATCACAACTGGAAACAAATGTTCTCAAATTCTACATGCTAAAGAAAAAACAGTTGTGATTTTCATGGTTAAAATCTGTGGGCAATAAAAAGAGAAGCAGAAAGAAAAGTACTGTGAGAGTCTAGCAGAAGCCTGGGCCTGGGTTAACTGCTAATCCATGCCCAGGAGCCCCCAGCCCAGTGAGACATCATAGCCCTGCCCTTTCAGGAAAGGTTTCTCAGCTGTTATTGCAGAGGCTGGATGGTGATTTTGTTGAAGGCAATGGGAAGAGTATCTTCAATGGATCAGAATCTGGCCTTATTTCTGCTGCAGGCTAAATGGGAAATTATCCTTTTTTTTTTTTTTTCATGTTCCTGAAAGTACTCAAACCAGCATTGTATGAGTTTCCTCCTTATTTCCTTTTGTTCCTATTCAAACATCTGTCTGAAGTAGTGCATTACATACTAATTTGGTCAGAGCTCTTTTTTTGTTTGTATGGTTGGGTGTGATTACAGTCTTACACTCAATTTTCATTAATTTGCTTCATTTATTTGCTTTTGATCTTTTATTGAGCCTTATAGTATCTGTGTGTGTGAGAGTGAACATGTGTACGTGCATGCAAACAGGGAACATTTCTGCATGTGTTTGTCTTTGGACAAAACCACTCTCAGTGAGCTGGCAGCAGGGCTCTTGGGCTACCTCTGGTGCTTGCCCATGGGCCTGCCCCTGCTCACAGCAGCATCCCAGCCCACCAGGGCACTCCCACCGAGCCCCTGCTCACCCACCTGCCTTTGCCCTTGTCCTGTGAGCAGCAGGGTGAGAGTGAGCCCAGCCAGGTGTTCCTGGGGGACACCAAACCCCTCCTTGGAGCACACCTGCCCTGTGCTGCTCTGGGATGCTCTGGGAAGAGGCTGCTGGCTGGCTTTCCACACTGGCACTTGTTCTGAGTTTCTGCAGCTCAGACATTTCCTGTAATGCTCTCTTAGCAGACTTCAGCCTACAGGAAGGACTATAAATATATGGATTACAAACTGGAATAAACACACACATTTCAGGGTCATTGCTGGCAGTGTCCAGCACTGATCTGTGGTTCTTGCAGGCTCCTGCTGAGGGAGGGGGAGGCTTGGCCATCCAGGAGCAGCCCTGAGCACCATCCAGGACGCAGGGACACACATTCGGCTCAGAAGTGCCCTGCTTGTCTTCTGCAGAGGGACACATCTTTGCTTCTCTTGCTTTGGGTTCTTCTCACTCCTGATAGCATAAGCATGGTGACAGGACAGTGGCAGAGGATTCCTTTCACCCTTCCTTCCTTCCTTTCACCCTTCCTTTCCCTATGCCTCCTATCACAGAGTCTGTTGATACATGTATTTTGCCCTGATCATTTCCTGTACAGTTGGAGGGTAAAGCTCTCCACTGCATGTCATCATTGTCTATAATGACTGTTCTGTCATTGTCCTGGAGAGGAGCTGCTTGTGTCACCCATCATCAGCTTTCTTCTCATCTTTTTGAAGCTTCACTTTTTCTCCTAGGTACCCAGGAACAGACTGATGATAGACTCTGTGATGTTTTTTGATCTTTCCCCTCATACCCTTGGATCTTACTCACCAATCTTCCTTGCCTTTCTGTCATTGCTAATAAATTTTCATTCTGTTAATGTTATCTGTATGTTAATATCCCTACAGGAAAAGATACCAAAGTAGGAAATACTAATTCCAGAGACAAGAGATTTTACTTTGGTTTGGCCAGTGTGCGTATTTTCAGCAGTGGTAGATCATTCAAGTCTTCTAGGTATGCATCCTCCCACAAAAGCCACATTTAATGGTCAGTTACATGGAATGGCAAAGGAAATGTTGTTCTTAATTAGTAAAACCTTGTGTTTCTAAAATAATTTTTATTGTCCTATGCTTGCTTTATCAAGCTGTGGTCAATAAGGTCTGGCCCTGCCATTGTTCTTGTTTCTCAGGCAATGTGTTTTAATAGTCCCTGTTATTCCTTTTTCTTGACATATTTTATATAAATATTATAAGAATATGTTTGATTTGTACCATCTCATCTAGAACCTTTTAAAATTCCTTCTTGAACTAAAAGCATACCAATGCTTGAAGAAAAATAAGCACAGTACCCTTATCACTCTGGTACTGTTTTCTTCTAAAATATCTCCCATTTGGAAGTCTTTACTGTAATAACTGGGATATGAGCACAAAGGCTGGAATTTTCCCAAATAAGAAAGCTTTAAGCTGTAACTTCTTAGTACAAAAGCTTCTTTTCTGTTAAATTATATATATGGGCAGGACCTCCTATGCACAACTATGTGGTGAGCACTCCATTTTGCAGTATCAGCTGAAAAGTATCTCTTCTGTACCATTTATATCAATGTCACTGTTAGAAACAAATCTTGCTTTACTTTAGAGGGTGAGCCAAAGGTATCTAGTCAGGAATACATGCACAAAATGTGTGGCTGCTTTTTACTTTAAGGATTATTGCCCTCTGATCTCACTCACCTCTTTTAATGCTGTGCAGGAACACAAACCCTGGATTGAAACACTGGTTGGATGTGAAGGAATCAATAGATTCCCCACACAAATGAGAACAAGCAGGTTCTTTCAGTCCAACTGCAGACTCAGAGTATTTCCTTTCTTTTGCCCCTTTCTGCACATTTACACCCATATTAAGAAGAGTGAATCCATCTTGTTCTTCCAAAGAAAAAGCTTCTCCTATAACGTGTCACTAACTTCTACAGCTGATATATTTCAGAGGAAATTTCAATGGGATTTGGATGCCTAACTGCTCTAAATTCTTTTGGAAATCCCAGTCTCATAGTCCTATATGGTGGTGTAAAAACTGCCTTCTGTAAAATATTTTTGTTTTGCATCTCTCTCCTAGGCCAGCTGGGACACAGCATCTCAAGCAAAACAGAAATCACATTTCCAGCTTCCCCTGCTCTCAAAAGGATATGTTTCATCCCCCAGCAGCACTGGTGCCTGCTGGCTCTGGCAGAAGGAACCTGATGATCACACCACTGCTGGGGTCAGTAGCATGCTACACTGCCTACATTTTCTTTTGAACTCTCAAAAATGTGTTTTGCCTTCCCATTGGCAGTATTCCTAAAACACTGATGAGGCTGCAAATACGAAGCTCTTTATGGTTCCAGTCTATATCAGTTAGGTGGGTTTTTCTGTGAGTTTCCCATGAAATTTTTGTAAAGGGTGTGTAAGAAATGCCTGATCAAATGAAGAAAATAGCAACTGATACATTTGTTTTTCAGGGTATACATGCACAGTTTAATTTAGCACAGAGAAGCAATCAAGTATTGTTATGGTAAAACACTTCCTTTCATCTAGAGTTATATGTGATCCCATAATAAATCCAAATGTGCCTGATTTTGTTTTTAGAAAGTGAAATTTTACATTAACAGTGTGGCTAGTACTGAGTTCCACACTCTGCCATTATCTCAGTAAATTTGAGTTTGTGTAACATGAGTATTCAGAAGCAAAACCTGCATGAAATCTTCCAATTGTGAATGCCTTTTCCTTATAAGAATTTGCAGTGAATCTCTGGAAACTTGCTAAGTCCCCAGGGGGATAAGAATTCACAGATCTAACTAACCCTGAGGGTCATGTTATCACACAGATTAACTATTCTCAAGCAATTTCTGAAATGCATTAGGCAGTTAAGGCTTTCTATCAACATTAGTAATGTGTACTTTCTTTTTCTACCTTTTTGTCCTTAAATATATTTATTAGGTCCCTGACACTCTGGGGCCCTCCTTTCTCTTATTAATCAGCCTCTCACATGTCCCTGAAGAAGCATCTTGATTTCACATGTTCAGCTAATTATTCTTTTAATTATTCCTTTTAAAGGAGTCACTACACAGTGCCACAAATGCATAGCGCTACTCCACAACATTGTAGCAGGAAAAATAGTACCAATAAGTATATTTTTTCAACCCAAACAAAGTTTTAAATTTTGTTGAATAAAACAAGGGGTGTAACACTTTCCAGAAGCTGTGCTATAGACTTGATAAATAAAGGCAGGGTTCTGTAGGAAGCCACTGAGAGTCAGATTCATCAGAATGAGGACTTTTATAATATCTATGCCTCAGATAAGGGCTTTCCTGCTTAAAATGATACATACCATGGACAATGGTTGTATATGAAAGTGGCCAGGACAGCTGGGGTCAATCCCATTATCTAGCTATTTTCAGGAGAGTAAAGCCTCACAAAAGGATTGCCCATGAACAGAAGGCTGGAAGAGATTTCCTCAGCCATTGAGTCCCATCTCCTGTTCATACAGGCAGCATATCATGAAACACCCAAACTACCTATCTGTTATAATATCAAACTGATCTGATGAAAGCAAGTAAGCTCTTGTTTTGGGGTTGGGCTGGGTTTTTTTGTTTGGATGCTTTGGTAATTTGTTGTGCTCCAAAGCCTCCCTATTCTGATGGTTTAGGACTTTCTTTTAGTTCCCAGGTATTCCTGGTTCACTTACATCCACTTCTTCTTATGCCAACACTGCCCTATAATTAATTTCTAGCCTGTAAAGTGAAATACCAGGTGCAGGACAAGCTGAACTTGCTGGCTCTGTAGTGAGGAACAGGTTGAAATGCCTCTGGGTACAAAGAGTTTGAAGGTTCCTGTGAGGATGGTCCAGGTGACCCTCACCCTTAAATTGAGGGAAGCATCTCTGAAGAAAAGTGTTATTTCCTTCCCAAGCAGCTAGGGTATAAATATTTTTCTGTTTCAGAAAGCTCCTGCAAAATGATAGTCTGCTCTTACACCAAACCATTTAATAAGTTTAATTAAATGGAAGCTTATGATAATTAAACCAAAAGCCTAAGGGCCCTGTTCTGTGAGAACTTACTCCTTGCATAAGACCAATTTCCATATAATTTAGACAACAAAATAGCGGAACAGTATTCTCCCATCTAATTTATATGAAATTGGTAATCTCCAAACCTGATTTATATTACCCTGTAAACATACTTCTTGTATCTCAGCAGAAGTGCAATACCTCCAGTACAAGTATTTAAGCAGAAGAGAAAGAAAAGCTTTTTAAAAGGGAAACCCTCCCTTAAAAAAAGCAAAATAAAACAAAAAATAACCAGCCAAGAAACCCTGAATGTGCAAATTAAACCACAATCTGATAAACTCTGCATGAGGATCAAATATCCTTAAAGAAATTCTCTAACATAGCGGGTACTTGTAGGTTCTTTCATAACAAATTTACATATTTACTACTTCTGGGTGTTTTCTTGAGCTAGTGTTTGTGATCAATGCTAGAAAAAAACCCACACTCCTTATTTTGGAATTCCTTTCTGTCTCCCTGAGTGTCCCAAAGGAATGGTACCGTGCATTATCTCCTCTGCCACCTGTATTTTTATTGCACTTCAAAACAAAGCTCCAGTACTACAAAGAATCAATGGGGCCTGATTCTCCACTACCTTACTCCAACTTTGCACAATCCCACTGCAGACAAAGCCATTCCTCTTGCTCACAGCAGAAGCAGCGGGAAAGTCCCCAGCACTCCCTACCAGCTTTTGACAGGATGGCTGATTTTGGTCCCCTCCCCATCCTCTCCTGCAGACACAGACATGAGAAATACAACACACATGGAGGAAGGATGATGAGCCTTCCCTTTCTGCCCCCCTGTGCAGCACAGCTGATAACTGAGACTCTGGTGTTTGGTGACTTTGCTGCACAAGATTCTCTGTTTTGGGGAAGGATTTATGTTTTGTTTCACTGTTTGTTTCTTTTATAAGTGACTGGAATTGGTGTGTTCAGAGAGGTTGATTTTGTGCCAGTGCTTGTCCAAAGAAAATAGTGGTGCCACGTTGAGGAAAGCTATAGCTGTAGAAAAGGTGGAAGCACAGTTGTGAAGAGGCTGGACACCAAATGCTGCTGTGCACAGCTACTCCCTATTAGATGCTGGTGATTAATTGCTCAGGGTTAGAAGATAACCAGGTCAGAGCCTTGTGAGATATACACTTCCCACTGACAGTCAAATAGTAGACACCCATATCTAAAGTCTATTTGTAGAATTAGTGGAGAGGTGCTGTCCCTTGTACCATAAATGAGCTGATCCTTACAGTTTATAATGCTCATCCCTCAATTTCTGAACCTTTGAGACACTGACAGTCATAATTCTGACCTGCTGCTTTGCTTGCACTGCAGAGCAAATACAAGGCCCAGGGGTTAAAATTCAGCCCAGATGAGCCAGAATTGTTGCCTGTAAGACAAGGCATCTGGAAGATCTCACCCTGTTGCTGACTGCCCTACCTATTTGTGGGCTTTGACCCAAGCACAAAGAGAAGCGTTGCATCCTGAGGGTCACTTTTGACAGCACTGAACATGGAAACCCATTTTCTTTACAATCTTCAGAAGTGGCTGGCAAAATATCTAAAGTATTCAAAATCTGTGACCTTTTCCTGCAGGCAGAGACTTTGTCATGGTGATCTATGTCTCTGTGGCCTTAAGGCCAGATTAATACGAGGCATCCCCCAAACCACCTGCAGGCTGGAGCTGCCAGGGAGGAGAAGTCTGACTGCTCAAGGGCCCTCACCTGGGGAAGCTGGCCAGCCCTGTGCTCAGCAACTGCATTTGCAACTACCATTCAAATTCTTCTTAATTATTGGTGTTTGAAGCCTAAAATAGGAGAAAACCAGACTCTGTGACAAGTTTGAGACTCAAAAGGTAAGTGTGCTGGGGTTTTTTTCTGTTTGTTTTTTATGCAGATTTAAAAAGAAAGAAATACATAGAAATTGTTAAAGGCAGAAATGAAAGGATTGCAATAACTTCCCTAGATTATTTCCCTAGCAGAACATCATCACTTGCTCCATTGCATGTTTCCCAAGATTATGCCAGATGGCACAAATACTACCATTTTTCAGAGTAGTCAACTGCATACTATGTATGGAAGAGCTTCTTAATATTATTAGCAGAAGTTTCTTAATATTATTAGCAGGTTTGCCTTTTCTTAACCTGACTTTTTAAGGTTAGATATGCTCTTGGAGTAGACCAGCACATTAGAACCTAAACCCACTTTAAGGCTTTTACCCCAAACCTGAACCTAGGTCTGCATCCCACAAGTCCTCCTCTCTCTGTTACACACCAGATCCAGGTGCACATTGAAATGAATCAGACACTCCAAAGCTCTTGGAGGGCTTTTAAACAGTGGATCCAGTTTGGACAGATTACTGGATCCCAATAATGTGTTGAGTTCCAGAACAATTGAGATGTTCCCAGACTGGGGGAAGGTACAGAGGAACAGGGGAGGGTATTGGAAGCACTCTGTGAGGGTGGAGAAGAAATTTGGGTATGTGAAAGGGAACTAGGGGAGGAGGATGAGGAGAAGATTAGAGATGTGGTGATCTCCAGTGGCACCTTCTGCCACTCCACTGAGCCCAGCTCACATGAAAATTGTTACACCTTTGTATGCAGCGCTGCACGTTACAGATGTGACATTAAATCTTCTGCACCCATCATGGGAAATATTTGTATTACTTTTTTGTAAACATCTCTGGAGAGGTCTGAGCTGGATTTTCATTCTTTTAAACTCATTCACAGTTAAGAGGAATTTTCTGCTCCTAAATTTGCAAGCCCTAACATCCAGAAAAGACAAATCTCTTTATGTTCTATGTTGCTGAATATGTGGTCCAAGGATCACTCGTAAACCCTATAGAGAGCAAAAAATGTATTTGTATCTCAGTTACAAAACTCAGACAAGAAGTCTTCATATTTCTACCATGTTTTGATGATGGTGGAATGTCCACATTTTATGCCAGGCCCTTTGTAAGTGTATATAACTTTCAGGGACACCAAAAATATCTCTTCCCTCTAATACCAAGTCTGAATTTGGCCCATAATATTTGTAAAATTGCTCAGAAAAACACCAGTTTACCTTAAAAGAGCAAAGTAGTCTGATATAAATAAAGAAAGGGAGTAGAGAGTGAAAAGAGATGTACAGAACCAAGTTTCTGGGCAAAACTGGTCACAGCCTGCCTAGCTACAGGTCTCACCATCTGGTTTCAGACATATTTACTTCAGTAGTGTAGCAAGTAAGGTAAAAAAATATGTCCTCTTAGTTCACATGCAGCATCAAGATTCCAAACCCTGATGATAAATAATGGACAAAGGTGTGAAAGTGCAATTCTGTTTGTGCTGGGCCTCCTGTTAGGGACGTGTGAGGGACGAGGGGCACGGTGCTGCCATGGAGCTGCCAGGAGCAAGGCAGGAGCACCCAGGTGGCCAAACACCCCCATGCCACTGGCCAGCCCCCATCTCAGAGCACTGAGCTGCTTTTCATGGGAAGCATCTCATGTTCCAGCACCTCACACACACAGAACCTGTTTTCTGGGGTGTTGTTACCTTGGTGCTATTTTACGCTTCCTTCCCAAAAAGCTCCAAAGTCTATTTTTAACAGATATTTATTAAAACTTTCTAGCACTATTTGAAAGAATATTTGAATGGCTTCTCAAAACCCCGCTGCCTAATGACTGCCAGGTTGCTGAAGAATGGAGGCAAGGGAGGTTTTTCTCGGGGTGGGGGGAGAGAAAATAAAGAGAAATCGGCCCGGCTTCAAAGGGCGCATTTCCATAATTGCCCTGTAACTTTGGCAAAATAAATCTGAAGGGCTGAGAAAAGCGCAATCTCTCAGATGAGTGCACTACAAAAGCCCCAGAGATCCCCAGTCCCACTTGTTACTATTCTAATTCAGTGAGAGAATTCGGTCCCTAACCTCAGCAACAAAAGCCATGAAATCACCGTCCTCCCATTCCGATAGCCCATTCCCAAAGAATAAGACCTTATCCAGCCTTTGTCTCCATCCTGCCCACAGACACTCAGTACAAGTTAGGACAGCATTAGATGGAAGAACAACACATAGAGGTTTTCCAGACTGGCAATTTAAACCCTCTGTCTCCAGCTCTGGGTTGCAAATGTGTGTACTCCTAGGTAGCAGGGGGAGATGGGGTCTGTTTCTGACTTGTTTTGTTATCACAAGAAGCCTTTTTTGTAGTTTTTATGTAGTTGAATTTCCACACAATTTGTCTGAATTTCCCAGATGAAATGTGCACATTTGAGTTATACAACAGTTTTCCTTGAAAAGGTGAAAATACCCTCTGCAATTGTTCCTAGGATTCAATGTTTGTCCTCAGCAGTACGTGAGCTATTAAAAAGAAAAAGAAAAAAAAAAGTAATTATAAATAAAACTTTAATAAGAAAGTGTCTAAAATGGTTTTGCTGGCACGGTCGCAATCCCAACATTGCAATTCCTTGATGAAAAAATGACTGCTGAATGTGAATAGTGGATCTTTTACAGCAAAGGCCCAATCTCCCGTCATTTGGCCCCTCTCTGACTTTTTTATTTTCTCAATAAGACGAGCTTTTGTGCGATGTGCAGTATGGACAATCAGGACAGCCTTATAAAGGGATTGAGAAGGGCACACAAAGGGCTGCGGCAGCATCAAAGCCAGCCCGGCAGCACAATAGAGATGACATTTTTACATCCCAGGGCTGGGGCGGGCAGGGACTGAATACTATGTCCACAGCAGTGTCAGTAAACAATGAGCAAAGTGGGAAAGGGGTGAAAACACAAGTCAAAATCTTTTTATTGAAGCCCCCTACACATTCATTGGGCATTTTCAGCCCTGCATTTGAAAGCTCTTCCATTTACTTACTCTCTGGATTCCCCTATTTAACTAACTGACTGATGATGGCTCCATTTTGATATCTGAAGAAAAGAATGGGAATTCTTCCCGAAGTGAATATATTAATTCATGAGATTTAATTGTGTTTTATTGGCAGTAAAGAAAATATTAGCTGCGTGGTGCTGTTCTTAAAGGAACACTGCCACCTTTAACACCATATTTGAGACCTCTCTTTAAGAAGCCTTACCTAAGGTACTGGTCCTGCCTGTGGTTCTTGGAAGCAATATTTTTCTTTTAGTTTACCAGTTCCCTGCATTTAGGTTTGGTTGCTTGGGTTTTTGCATAACAAAACCAGGCTAGACTCCTGTTTAGCTGGTTTCTCATTGCATTTCTTGTACCCAAGCCCAAGGTCTTGGTGTGGTTCAAAGTACCAGTGTAGAAAGTTTAAAACCAGAGGATTTAACCCTGGTCATTTAGCCAATTCAGGTGATCTCAGCAACTGCACCAGGTGCAGGAGGGCAGGATGAGCAGTGAAATTTTCTTTTCTGCACATTTTTTTCCCCCTGTAACTGCACAAAAACATTTCTGTTAGTATCAGGCTATGATTTAGCGCACCAGAGGGAATCTGTCTATCAAGCAAACATTTCTGGCATTGTATTCTGTAGGAATCACTTGCAAAAGTCTCCGTCTGAGAAGACCTGCACTGGTGCTGCTGTTCAAAAGCCATCTCAAGTGTCCTTTTTCATTAAATTATTTTGGAATGGGGCTGGTCTAATCTTCTAGTGAAGCTTTATCTTTCTTGGAAGCAAGTTAGACTGTAACAGAGAAAATCAATGTTTTACTCCTTGTATCTAATTTCACATTACATCTATGTTTTTAGGCACTTAAATTTTACTGCTAAGGTATCTTGAGTATTGCAAAGTCCAGTGTGAATTATACTAATGATCCCTGAGAAATCCAATAGAGTGAGTCATATATTTGAGAGAGAGTTATTTTCTTTTCACTGTTTTGCTTGAAAATAAGTATAATACTTATGTATTAAAATCTCAGGTTTATGCATACGCAGTAAGTAATTTTATTCTAGCCTGGCTAGCTGGCCTACTGACATGCATTTTCACCACTGCTAAAAATAATGAGGAATCCAAGTGACACACATTTATGGCTAGGAGTGCCATCAGATCCCTTGACCTAATTGAGCATGCCTACACACCTTAGAGTGTTTTGCATAACCAACTTAGACAGCAGGAACATTTCCAACCAGATTGATTGACATATTTTATTTCTAACTTAAGCTTAATCAGGACCAAGAATGATTCATTTATACCTTTCAAACTTTAGGAATTGACATGGGAGACAACCAAGCTGCAGACTCCAGTGTAAGCAATCATGCAAAGGAAAAAATATAGATTAATATATTTTATTAGTCTACTTAGCTGCTGCCATTTGATGTAATAAAATTAATAAGCCGGTAGGGGAGTTACTTTATTTTATAAAATAAATGTCAAACTAGGTTTTTTGCAGGAAAGGTTCTGTCCCATATCCCTCCTCCACTAAGGATTTACCTGAAATCATGTATCAAATGTAGAGCTATTGTAAGCTGCAGTCTGATTTTTTTGAGAAACCAGCTGGAAAAGAGCTCATCTCCCAGCAATAACCACATTGAGTTTCAAATTGAAAGAGTTTCCGGCTCTTAAGGAGTAAAGTACCTTCAAATAAATATCAGCAGTTTCCACGTGCCATGCCCTAAACAGGAACAAAGCCTAATAGAATAGATTGTAATAAAAGTGCCATTTCCAGCATGTGTGCATGTGGCTGCTCCACGCTGCAAATGTCCTTTAGCACTTTTTAACCATATTCTCTAGTGTGTCAGCAAAGAGACTCCATCAGAGTATTTAACATTGCTGGGAGCAAAGGAATAAAGTGGAGTCACTGTTGATTATTACTCATTAGCCACAAGGACATCCACTTAACATGTGAATAAATGAATGACACCATGTCCTAATGGAAATGGCCTCAGTGTACCTTTAAGCAAAATGTTGTTTAATATCTTCCATTTGCTGAATAGTAAAGAGGCCTGTTGGACATGCACAGCTAGCAAGCGGCCATTGTTGCTTTGTTCCAATTTCAGCATTTAATAAAAAAATATGTTGTCTTGACTGCAGCAAAGCTGGGCCTCAAAACCCTGGGTGGCAGCACAGGCTTGTTCTCATTCTGCAAATTCAGAATTTCACTGGCATCCTAAAGGGTTAATGCCCATAAAGCAAATGAAGCCTTAGAAGGTACATGTTCTTCATTATTCTGCTTTACATTCAAACATATAAAACAAAGAACATCTGATATCTTTATTGGTTTTCTTAGATAAAACACAAGCAAGCTATAAGCCCTAATTTTCTTATTACCATTTGTTAACAAGGAAGATAACACTCTCAAAAGTACTTGATTAGGGCTCCCTTTGATTTGTATCTTGTTATGATTACCAGGGCATATATTTTTGTATTATTACTTTAGTACACTGATAGTTTGGATCAAAATGATAAAAGAGGTATTTTAAAAGTGTAAATATTAACCATACAGGTAAACCACATAATCTGAACAGCATCTTGAACACTGACATACTGAAGTATACACACTGGAAAACCAGTCATAGCTGAGATACACATTCCTATCTGGAAAGCTGGTAGTCAGAGCTGGGGGAGCCCTTTTGCTACCAAACCCTTTCAACAGCAACTTACATACTTGACAAATTTGTTTTTTTAATACAGTACAACTACGGAGGATAAAGGATTGAAGATATTTGCTATATCACATATCTAAATGCTTGTGATCAGAATCCAGACCACATATATCTGTTCTTACAGAATAAACCAGTTTTAAGTATCCAAGGAAAACAACAGCACGTGCATCAGCTAAGGTGAAAGATTTGGGAGGGTATTTTAATGCATGGTCTGATGCTTGATTGTTAAAATCGTGCTGGATCTTTTCCACACTGCTGTGATTTAGCCTGCATGGCAGCTCGCTGTGCTGGAGGCGGCTCAGCGCTGTTTCCCAGCTCCCAGGGCTCTCTCCGGCCTCATCCCGGGCCGTGATGGGCACTTTGGCCGCCCTCAATGGCGAGCCTGACACGGCCCGCTACGCCCGGCCGGCCGCTCCCACCACCACGGGCTCTGACAAGTTGGAAATCTCTTTCTCCTGCCTCCTCCTCCTCCTCCTCCTCGCCGCTGCTTCCTCCGGCCGGCCCCGCGCAGACAGGGAGCGAGCGGGAGATGATTACATCAATCAGTGTCAGGTCTGGGAGCTGTGATTTATGAATATGCATAATGAGCTCTCACCTTTGAGAAGGACTAGCTAGGGAGATAATTGATTAGACAGGAAAAGAGCAGCCAGCAGAGAGGGAGAAGGGAGAGGGAGGCCTCTCTGTGCTGTCTCAGGCAGGCCTGGCTGGGGCTCCAGCGAGGCTGTCAAACTGAGAGAGGGATTTCTGAAGGAAAAAAAAAAAACGCGTAGGATTTTTAATGTTTTGTTGAAACACGCATAACAAAATGTTTCCTCACAAAATTAATGGGAATTTTCTCCACATTAGGGAGGCCAGGCAGGCACAAAGGCTGCTTTCCCCCTGCAGGGAAACCAAGTTCTCACTTCCAGAAGCCAAAGGAGCAGCTTTCCCATGGCTTCCACGCCGCTGTTGCAGGAGCATCCCCATGGTCAGAGTGAAGGGAGAGGGCTCTGCGGGGACAGGGAGCTGAGGGCCTCTGTGCAAAGGCAAAGGAGCCTTTAATGGAGGTAGAAAGCTGGGGATGCAATTGTTTTCCCATCATGGTTGCATTATTTTCTTCCATCCCCTTTAAGCATCTGTCTGGCCGCTGTGTGAAAGTTTCTATGGAAAACCCACCAGGATGCCCAGAGGAAGGGGATGTGGAAATTTGCCTCTAGCTTTCTATCCCCCCACCCCTCCCATTTTAGATGCCATTAATCTTTTTTTTTTTTTTTCCTCAGCTAGAATTGGCTAAGGAAAAAGAGGGATACAAAGTGCAGAGAGACTGGATAAAATTTACATGAGAAACGATCTGTTTTCTTACCCCCCACCCACAGAGATTCCCCCATTTCAGGAGCCTGTCGGAGCGAAAGAGTGGGAACAGTTCCTGGCAGAAAGACAGAGAACTGCATGGGGCTGCAAAGAGGCAAATGCTGTTTCTAGGGTGAGCTGTGGCCAGAAAGGACATATGGGGAAAGGAAGAGGACACAGCGGGGAAAAAGCAGAGATCACCACACTGCTGCAAACTCTGTGAGTCCCTTCCCTGGCCTCCTCTGCTCCCAGCCATGGCTAACAGCAGCCGGGGAGGCTGCAGCACACACCAGGAGAGGGGTGTCCCCATTCCTAATGCTGGTCAGGGGGAATCTTAATTGTGAAACATTAAAACACTATATAAAACGTGTGTATACATACACATATATATAGTGTAAACACATATATAAATCTTATCACTTACAGATGCCTAGGATATAAAATGTAGTTTATCGGCCTAGTGCAACCCAATCCTATAAATAATACATTCCTATCACTATGACCTCAAAATGTCAATACTGCACAGCCCTGTGCATTTGCATATCTTGTACTGTCTAAACTTGAAGCATGTCAGCTATGTGCTTCTGTTTGTACTTTAACTTCATTTTAACTCTTGCTTCCTAGCTCTGAGCACCCTCCCCCTCTGCGGGGTCTGTCACCAAAACGAGAAAAGCACCAGCTATTTAATCACCACCACTGTAATTATGCCGTTTCCAGGACTGTAAGGAGAGGACAGGTAGGGGACACATCTCCCCGGTAGAGAAGGAAAGCCTGGGAACAAAAGCAGGAGGGAGCCGGCCCACAAGCTCTACCTGCCCGAGCTGCCCCATCAGCCGAGGGGATGAGCACGGCCATCCGCGGGCACCGGCTGCAGGGAAGGGAAAGGCAGGAGGGGAGCAACCCTCGCCCTCCTACCACACTCCCCTTGGGATGGTTTCGGAGCGGAAATGGGCCGATTTCCAGCACCTTGCTGGGGAAGCGAAGCTACAAGTTTTGGAGGCGGCGGCTGCCGCGGCGAGGCGTGCAGAGGCGCAACCGGCACGTCCCGGAGCCGGGAGGAGGCGGACCGGCCCGGGGGCGGCGGGAGCGCATCCCACGCGTCCGAAGCGGAGCGGGGCTCCCCGCCGGGGCTCTCCGCAGCGCCTCGGTGCCCCCGTTCCGGCCGCTGCCTCCCGCCCGAATGCCAAGCCCCGGGAGCGGGGGGATGCCCCAGCTCCGCCGCTCACAGAGAGCCTGTGGCGAGCACCCCAAAACTGCCCCCTGGGCGGCACCATAGCAGGAGGGGAGGGGGCGGCAGAACTAACGCAGCTGAGCTGCCGACCCGCGGCGGCACCACCGACCCCCGAAGGTTCTTCTCAGCGGCTCCGCGCTGCCCTGCGCTCCGCGGGGGCGGGCGGGGAGGGGGTTAGCAGCGGCACCCGGTAATTCGGTCCGCGGGGGCGATGGATCGGCTGCCGGCCGCGCCGCCCGGAGCCGCGCTCGGCCCGCGCACCCCCCGCCACCGGCCGCGCCTGCAGGGGGCGCTGCGGCTCCAGCGATGGCGCCGCCGCGGGAAGCGCGGCCCGGCTCGGCCCCGCCGCTGGCCCGACCCGGCACCGCCACCTGCGCTCCGCCCGACCCGGAGCCGCGCAAAACCAGTAACCGACCGGGAAGGGAGAGAGGAGGAGGGGGGCGGGACTGCGGGAGGGAAACAACTCCAGAAGGGGGGAAACGAGAGTGTAGTCAAAGTGGCAACAGTTTATTTATTAGCCAAAAATATATACTTTCTTGTACAATTTGGTTCACACATATGTACATTTTTACGGTATGTACAAAAACAAACAACAACAACCAAAAAAAAAAAAAAAGGGGAACACCTAATTCTCACTGGACTTCCAAAAAAATCTTACAGCTCAGCTAACCCAGGTGATAGGACAGAAGCGGGTATTTTTTTTCCTTCTCAGTTTGAATATACGGACATGCTTACAAGTTGTAACTATACAGAGACTTTTTTTACAATCATTACAACAACAATAAAAAATTAGCTATGATGATGAGAGCGCCGATAGAACCATAGCGGCGTCAAGTTGGTTCTGGGGCCTGGAAAAAAATGACACAGAAAAAAAAAATTTAATAGGATTTCTAGTGAGCTTGGGCTGGCACAATATTTGTAACTGCAGGTAGCTCTGGTTTCGTTGTTGTTAATATTTTAATAGATTTATAAATATAAAAAGCTTTCAGAATGACTTATAGTAAATGTATTTAACTACGAAAACACGGCGGGCCCGATCCCCGTGGTTTCAATCAATCAAAAGGGTAATTGGTTTCTCATTGAAATTGAGTGACTGCTACGCCAAATTTGGGGCGGCAAAGCTCAGCCTCTTCAGCTTTCATACTCTGGGCGGGTTTTTTTTTTTTTGTTTCACTTTCAATATCATTGTTATTATTATTATTATTAATTTTTAATTTATATTTTATTTTACTATTTTCTGCTGTCTCGGTGCCTCTCCCACCGGCAAAGCGACAGCGGCGGGAGGTGATCCGCTCTGCGGGGGGCTCAGGGATGTGCTCCCGGGCCAGGGGCGACCCGCGCCCGGGCTCCGCGGCCGCGCAGCCCCAAGGCCCCCGAGCGCAGATCGGCCTGCCCGCGGGAATCGCTCCCGGGGGCCACAACGGAGAACAGCAAAGAAAATATATAAACAGAATAACCCACCGCGCGCGCAGAGGAAGAACAAGAAACCGCCCTGGAAAGGGAACCTAAAGAAGCGGAGAAAATAAGCTAACCATTTACAACTGCCTCCATACATCCCGAGGAGACGGAGGGAGCCATCTCTTACCGCCTCTGCACTGGCTGGAAAGCTGTCTTTAGTAACTTTTTCTCTACTTCCAAGGCACTAGATCGATCTAAAAAGAGAAGGGGGGGAAAAAAGCGTTCCTTTATAGCCCCTGTTTTATTCCTCCCATCCCTGAATTAAGCCTCGAGATTTAAGCTCTTTTCTCAGCGAGCTGCAAATACGACACAACGACTGCTCTGCTTGCAGAGGTGACCGTCAGAGAAAACACGCTGACCCCGGAGCGAGCCTGACCTGGCGGCCGGGTCCTTCCCGCAAAAGCGACAACAACAGCAACAAAAATTATCTCCGTTGAAGGAAGGTAATTCTCGGGGATCGAGACTACCCCGGCCAAGAGACCTCCGCCACCGCCCCGGGGCCCCCGCCCGCCGCCACCTGCGCCCCGACGGCTGCTCCGCGCCGAGCCGGACCGCGCCGGGCCGGGGGCACCGTCAGGACCGCCGGGGCCGGCCGCACGCACACGGCCCCGGGGCCTCCCGCGCCGCTCCGCTCCGCCGAGCCCCCCGGGCGGCTGCCGGCCCGGCCCGTCCCCGCCGCGTCCCTCAGCGGTCACCTGCTCCGACGGGCTCCGCGCTCTGCGCCTGGTCCGCGGGCCGCGGGAAGGCGGCGGCGGGGGGGGCGGCGGAGGCGGCCCCCAGCCCCAGCAGGTGGGGAGTGTTCAGTAAGGCCAGCGGGTGCGGGGGGTGGTGGTGGTGGTGGTGGTGGGCCGGGAAGGCGCGGTTGGTCCAGTTGGGGAACTTGCCCAGGGGGCAGGAGGAGACGAGTCTGTGGGGCGGCGGGGTGGGCAGCGGCAGCGGCTGGGGGGCGGCCGCCGGCGGGGAGCCGCCGCCGGGAGACTTGCGGGGGTTGTCCGGGCTGGTGGCGGTCTCGGCCAGCGACCAGATCTTGGGTTTCGGCAAGGAGCCGGCCAAAGCGCCGTCCGTCGGGGAGGAGGCGGCGGAGGAAGAGGCAGACGAGGGGGGCGAGAGGTGGGGCGGCGGCGGCGGGAGCGGCGGCTTGAGGGGCTCCGGGCCCACGGGTGCGGCCGTGGCGGGCAGCTCGCACTTGTGGTGGTGATGGTGATGGTGGTGGTGGTGCAGGTGGTGGTGGCGGAGGTGGTGCGGCTCCCCCTCGGAGGCCTTGTCGTAGCGCTCCTCGGAGCCGGGCAGGTCCTCAAAGCCTTCGGATCCCTCCGAGTCCGTTTTGGAGTCAGAGTGCAGGAGGTCGGCATCCTGTAGATCGTCCTCGAGCTCGTCCTTGTTGCTTTCGATATTCTCTGTGTCGATGTTCTCGAGGTCGATCTCCTCCTCGTCCTCCCTCTTGTCCTCTTCCCCCTCGTGGTCGCTCCCGTAGGAGTTGCCCTCCTCGTCCGTCCTGCTGCGGGGGGCCCAGGTCATTTTGTTCTCCTTCTTGAGCCTCCGCCGCGCGTTGGCGAACCAGGTGGAGACCTGGGTGAGGGTCATTTTGGTGATGATGGCCAGCATGATCTTCTCGCCCTTGGTGGGGTAGGGATTTTTCCGGTGCTCGTTGAGCCAGGCCTTGAGGGTGCTGGTGCTTTCCCGAGTGGCGTTCTTGGGCCGCGACGGGTCCCCGAACTGGTACTGCCCGTAGGGATAGAAGGCAGGGTGGTGGGGGGGGAAGGCGGCGTGCTGCACCCCCGGGCTCTCCTTCAGCTCGTACTGGGCGCCCTGCAGCGAGAGGGAAGGGGCGGCCCGGCTGAGATGGCGCGCCGGGCCCGGGTCCGCTCCGTCCCGCTTCGCTTACCGGGAACGGAGCCCGTCAGCACCGGCGGGGCGACCGGGCCGCGCTGCCTCCCCCACCGCGGAGCGCCCCGGTGCCGGTCCCGGGCACGCTGCGGCCCCGGCAGCCCGGGCCCCGCCGGTGCCTCTGGGGCAGCACCGGCTCCCCACTCGCGTGTGCTCGGCAGGGCCGGCGGCCGCGGGGGCCGGTCCCCGCCACCATCAAACCCCCGGGCGGAGCGGGGGGACGCTGCGGGGCCGCCGCTCCAGCCCTGCCGCTCTCCGGCGGCTCTCCCGGCCAGGGCGGCAATAGCGCCCGTCTCTCCCCTGACAGCCCTCCCGGTGTCTCCCCCGGCTCCCCCCGGGCCGATCCTCGGCGCGAACCGAGCGCCCCGGGGAGCGAGCGGCGAGCCCCGGGGGCCTCTTACCAGCTGGGGGAAGATGGGCAGCTCTGCGGCGTAGGGCAGGAAGGCTCCGTAGCCCTGGGCGGCGGCGGCGGCGGCGTAGGGCGCGCCGTACATGGAGGAGAGCACGTTGGAGAGGGTCCCGGACGGGGCCAGCTCGGCGCCGCCGCGGGAGCCGCCGCTCCCCGGGCGCTCCGCCGGGTAAAGCGGCCTGATGTACTGGTAGCCCAGCTGGGGGAAAGACATGGTGGGGGAGCGGGGCAGGGGAGGGGGGAGGAGGAAGAGGAGGGGGGGGAGACGAGAGGAAGAAGGGAGAGAAAGGGGAGAAAGTAGCAGGGCCGGGAGCGGAGGAGGGAGCCGGGTCGCTCGCCCTCGCCGGCCGCCCGCACTTTCAGCGCCTCCCGCAAACTCCGGCAGACATGGGGGGGAGCCGGGGGTGCGCGGAGGCCGCGGGCTCCCTCCTGTCCTCGGCCGCCGCGGTAAACGATCCGATCGCTTCTTTCTTCTCTCACTTTTCCTATTGATCTGAGTGGACCCAGGTCAGGTCCTAACAGATTGCCTGAGATTATTGGGACTCTGGGCTCTGATTGACATTTCTAGTCTCTCACAAGCCCCTCCTATTTCTTTTAAGTCTCTCTCTCCCTCTGCCTCCCTCTCTCTCTCATGCCCAGAGCTCGCTCTCGCCGGGTTTGTCACTAGCTGCTTTTCCCCCCCCCCCTTTTTTTTTTTTCCTAAATCTGTTTACTGACGTCGCGATCTTTTATTTGAGTTGCTTTCAAATCTCGTTTTAGCGATCGCCAATCAGTTGTGTGTTTTACAAAGGTTTAACCCTGCCTCATGGTATTCTAATTATATGGAGATAGATTTAGATATAATTTCTTTCGTAGCCCCCCCCCCCCCCCCTACCAGCGCGTAGGAAGCCGGGGTGTCATTTGTGAGCAGTACACGAGAGGGACAGGGAAAAGTTGGGACATTTAAAAATAAAGGCTCACACCAACACCATCCCCCAGTTCCCCTTTTCAGGTTTTAATATTTACAGCGTCTCCTTGTCCAGATTAATTTTCTTTTTTTTTATTGAGATATTCCCTTCCCCCGCTCCGGCCCTTGCGAGAGTTACATCTTCTAAAACAGATTTAAAAGTCTATTGCATTTTTTAAAATTTGCATTTCCAGAACTACCTTAAAATTTTTCCTAATGTGTTGGATCTTTAAGGAGTTCTCTACATTTTGCCTGGACTAACAGTGCGCAGATACAGTGGAAAAGCTAAGTTAATTTTCCTCCTAATAAGGGACTTCAAAGAGTTGTAGGTCACAATTTTACATCAAAGGCAGAAAAGAAGGCAAATTAAAATCTTAACAAAGGAGAGACGGGAGCAGCCCTCTGGGCCATTAGTAAATAAGTGGTGTGAAAAAAGGGACAATGACAGGCACTGGAATTAAACTCATTAACACCTTTTTGTCTTGGTGCGAAATCTCTAATTAGGAAATTTATGATCATTTTGCTTATTCCCTCTGTTCTGAATCACTACAAGGCTAAGAAGGAAGTACCTGGTACGTGCAACATTTGCAAAGGGAGCAGTGGCACGGGTTTGTAAGGAGCTATTGGGAAGGAGTCAAGATACGGTTTAATTACAGATAGGGTTTGGGGTTTTTTATGATCCACACATTTTAAATTACGGTTTGTATTTTGTTATTGATGTTGTTGTTGCTGTGCCCCCCTCCCCCTTTTCCTTTTCTGAAACCAGCGTGAGTTGCAATTTAGCCTTTTAAGAGTAGTTAAAATACAGTTCAATCACGGCGCGTCTTTGGCAAGCGCCGGTGTGCCCTGCTCCGCTGCTGCGGGCAGAGGAAGAGCCTGGGCTGGAACCTAAAAAGTTCACACAGCCTGTGGGGAGAGGAGACCTGAACCTGCCAGCGTTATCTGCCTTTTAAAGTACTCGGTCTTTAAATAAAACAAAAAGTTTGGAAGATCTTTTGAGGAGTTGTGGCTGAATGCGAGCCGTTTAACCGTATTCCCCTCTCTTCCTAAATACTCTCTGGATTTATTGCCTTTAAAATATGATTTAGGTACAATATAACCACTGTGCCCACAGTATGGATTTTTATAACTACATTTCTTTAAAAATGAAATTCATGTCAGATTATACAGTTAGAGGAATCGACCTTGATAGCTTGCTATAATAAAACTGTATCAGCTTGTAATAAATGCGGATTATAGCAAAGCAAGCTCCAGAATTAAAATTCCCTGAATCAATATATGAAAATCTGTAGGAAACATCTCTAATCGTATTAAGTTCATCTTTATAGCATTTCCTATCTGCTAATCTAGTGCAAAAACAACTCTGGGTTGGAGGAATTTATTTTCTTCTATTCAACATTGGTGCTTTTGATAGTACAAAGCAAGGGAGATAAAAATATTAAAATCAGTTATAGGTTTATTTCTTTTTTACTCAAAAGGAAAACAGGCAGCGAACGCCACGTCCTGATGTGCTTTAAACTTTTCTGTAGAGGCAGCGCCTGCTGGGGCGACGTGATACCGAGGGGATCGGGGGAGAGTTTGGGTGCAGACCACAACTTTTTAAAATATCTACTTCGGAGAGAAAAGGAGCGGATATGACCCTCGGGATAAATCCGTCGCCGTTTGAGGCTGTCGTGCTCGCCACTCTGGTGTCACAGTCGGGCTGTGCCCCCCACGCGCGGGTGCGGGGGAACACGCGTGTCCCTCAAAACTGGACCCGTCTTTTTGTGGCTGCGCGTCTGGCGTGGAGTATCAAAGCTGGCGGGATTGTTTTCTGATTTTTAATCAACAGCACAATCAATATGAGTTGGTCCCCGTGGGAGCCGATCGCAGTGGCGGGCGGTGCTGGTGTGGGGACGGCCGGGGGTGTCCCCGGAGCCGGGAGGGGCTACCGCGGGTAAGTGGCGGTGGGCAGCCGAGAGAGAGACACGGGAGGAGAGAAATTTATGGGTGAAATGGACCCAGGTCAGGGTGAGGGTGAGGGATGGTTTATTAATGAGAAAGAAACTGAGAGGGAGCATAGCTGTACCGAGTGGAAAGGAGGAGAAATCTGTAGGGATGCCGTTCTTGGCTGAGAGGGAGGGAAAAGAAAGCGGAGAAGACAACAAACGGTGGGGAAGGGCAAGAGGAAAGGAGACGTCTTCCCGAGCTGCGGGAGCGATGCCCACGGCGAGCGGCGCCGCACGCCTCCGGCAGCGGGAGGGCCGGCGCGGGACGGGACGAGCGCGGGACCGGAGGCGGCTGGAGCCGGGCGCGGAGAGGAGCGCGGCACGGCAAGGCGGGCGGGAGGCGGCGACGGGAGCCGAGCGGGGAACGGAGAGCAGCGCCTTCCCCACGGACGAGGAGGGGAAGAGCGAAGCCGAGAGGGAGTCGCTTTGCCTGGCTAGAGCCGAAGGGAGATGAGAAGGAGAGGCTGGAGCCGGCCCGTCCTGCCCGGCGACGAGGGGAGCGGCGGCGCGGGGCCCGACGGCCGCCGCCCCCGGGGAGCCGTGGCGGCGGAGCGCTCCTCGGCCGGCCAGACACGTGTCTCCTGGCCAGGACCTGTCAGAGCAGGGAGAGCGGGTCCTGATTTATCGCCCGAAACACACACACACACACACACACACACACACACCCCCCCGCCCGCCCTCCCCCCGGCCTCGCCTCCCGCCTCTCCCGGCGGCTCGCAGCGTCGCCGAGCTAAAACCAAACCTCCCTCCGGCGGCCGCAGGGCGTCCGCGATCCCGCAGCCCGGCTCTGGGGCTGCGGGACCGGGCACTCTCCGTGGGCAGCATCGCACCCGCAGGCATGCCCCCGGGACCCCTCTCGGTTCTGGTCGCTCACGCCCCGCCGCTCCCCTCTCGGCCGGGTCCCGGGTCCCGGGGGACCGGGGATCGGAGATGGCCCTGGCCCCGCGGTGTCACTCTGCCGCAGTGCCCGTCCGAGGAGACGAAGGCTGCTTGTGGAAGTTGCGGGGGAGCTGTAGGGAGGGCTGAGGGCTCAGGCTGACTCTCACGGGGTGCCGGGGTGCGGGCAGGCTGGGAGCTGCCACAGCACACGAGGGACGGGGCGCAGCCACCGGGGAAAGGGGGGTAAACAAACAAGTGGGATTAGGAGAAGGGCCGCAGTAAAACAAGAGTTAAAAAATAGAGGGAAAGATCAAAGCACTGGGTAAAAGACTCTTCAAATTACACGTTTGAAGCTTTTCCATAATTCCAAGGCGACAGATAGATAACAAGCTGCACATTCCTTATCACATATGGAATCAATCTGAAAGGAGTCTCTTGATCAGAATCTGTTAATTGCAGTGACATATGATTTGGAAAGAAAACACAATTAATGACCCTTCATGTTAAGACTTTGGGACGAGGCCACTGACAATCCGCGCTCTGCAGCCAACGTCAACTCAACTGTTATTGGTAGTAGTAGTACTAGTAGTAGTAAACTATTAGAGGGAAACATTCTCCGAGCCTCGGCGACTGTTCTGTCTCTGTTCTCGTTGCATGTTTCTTTAGAAGGGGGAGGAAAAGAGAAAGGGACACGAGTGTGTGCGTGCCTTTCCTTCAAGGTTTGGGGAGCTAAAATGATTTAGTACCTTGTCTGTAAATCTAATGACCTAAGGTGAGAAAAAATACTTCATCTTTTATTATTACCACTTGTGGTGAGCGTTACCAGGAAACAGCAGAACCCTTTTGAAATCGTAAATATATGTATCCATTTAAAACCCATTATTGCTGAGATTTTCCCAAAGAGAAATAAGGCAAATCTGCCCAATCTCATTTTCTAGCGCCCTCTGTCCACAGCTCCCCTTGGCTCGGCCGCCCCTTCCCGGGCGCTGGGACCGTCGAGCCTCAGCGGAGCCTTCCTGGGTGCTCTGGGTGCTGTGGGTGCGGGGAGAGCCCGCCGCAAGAGTGGGTGCTCCGCGGCTGTTAATGGGCCACGCGTTCTGTAATGTTAGGAGAGGAGGTAGGAACATTTTCAAAAGCTTTACTCTGTCATTAAAAGGTATTGGCTTTGTTTTAGAAGGGGGAGGGAGAGGTTCATTTGAAGGTTAGAAAGCATACACTTTAATAGGATCGAAGTGAAATTAGTTAATAAGAAAATGCTGGCCAGAAGCTCTCCGGGCTTTTAAGTGCTCTCCAGGCCATTTAGGGAAATTGAATAAGAACAGACACCGTTACCTGCAGCCCCAACTATTATCTCCAGTTCTGCACAGAGGCGAGAAGGGAAAAATAGTGCCTGAGAGACCTGAAGTCCCATACACCTCCTGCCAACATATTTCCTCGAGAAATAATGCCCCCTTTCTGCTCGCAGGCGTGTTCTCCTCCTGCCTCTTCCGCTTTTAAGCAGCTCAGGCTTCAGTGTGTACCACAAGGGGGTAAGCAAAGGTAAGGGGCTATCAGCAGATGCCGAGGGCTGCTGGGGCAGCTCTGAGCACAGCCTGGTTACCGCCGGGGCAAGGCTGGCCTCTTGATAGTTTTTTTACCACTTCTATTTCTCTGACTTTCCCCCCCTCACCATTGTGGTGCTTTGTTGATTTGCGTTCGGACCGTTGCCAGTAGGTCAGTATATTGTGATACCCAACTTCCGATCTGCTCCCTTTCTCCCTGCCTTTAAACTTTATAGTTTTTAGAGATGTTAATAAAATCTTTCCTTTGGTAAATCGTTCATTAGAAACCCCACCGAAACCTGGAAAGACTTCAGAAAATAAAATTAAAAAAAAAAAAAAAAAAAACAGCGCTCAGGAATGATAGGTTGGGAAAAGGCTTTTGTCCAAAAACTGCATAATTGCCGTGAATCTTAGGAAACATTAATCTTTATAGGAATTTGTGATTCATATCTGTGGTCTGACCGTTTCGGTGATTTACAGTCTGTTAGTGCAATTCACTAATTTTATGCCAATATATTTTATGCGCCCAGTTAGATTTCCCGTCGCCTATCGGAACGAGTGGCCGGTGTCAGCATGGCTCTGCGAGCCCGGCGGGGCCGGTCCCGGCGCTGCGCGGCAGCGGAGGAGTGGGCGCAAAGTGCGCACAGCTGCGGGAAACTTCCCCTCCACGTTTTCCTCGTCTGCAGCCCCGGCTTTTAGCGTTCGGGCCGGACCGTCCCCACCTTCCTCAGCCGGTGAGAGGATGTCCGCGGCTCCGGAACCGGCTGTAGCGTTTTTTAAACCGGAGCCGAGGGTATCCTGAGGTTCTCGAGCTTTACCAGCGGGTTTAAACCCGGATTATTGCTCCCTGCTGGTCCGTTCCCTAGCACGCCCTCCAGCACGGTGCGGCGGGGAGCCGGTGCCGCCCGGCACCAGTGCCCTGACCGCCCCCCGGGCCGCCACCCTGGGAGGATATCTCTGGTTTTCCCCGTGGTTTTCCTCGTCCGCAGCCCACCGGGAGGTGTCTCCCCCCGGGCTGGGGCCGGTGCAGAGCGGGGAGAGGGGCGGCTGGAGGTGCCGTGCGTGGAAAATGCAGCTCAAACGACACCTCCGCAGGCTTTCCGTGTGACAGCGAAATGGGGCATTCCTCGCGTGGGGTGTTCCAGCACTCTCCGGCCGCCGCATGGGAGAGCCGGGCATGGGGATTGCTCCGTGTAATTTGTAACTGGGTTTATTAGCTGGAGGGGAAAACACAAGCAAAGAAAAGGAGCAGCAGCTGCGCTGAAGATAACACTGCGCGGAGTCTAATCTTGTGACACAATCATTAATTACTATTGTATTAATTACTATTTTTCCAAAACAGTCCCTTCCCGGAAGAGCTTACAGCCCACATCTGCTGTGTAATGATACTCTGGGTAGAGAAACGATTCCCCCATTAAGTCCCAGGTAGCGTTTACAAATGGCAACACCTACAGTATCAAAGCCCGTCATCTTGCAGCCTGAGATTTTCTGTCCTATCGGCCTGGCTAGGATGATTTTGATGCCGATAAAATACATTTAAATATTAAAGTCTTTATTCGCGTACATATTCTATCCAAACTTTCAGATCGCGGTGGAGTAACTGCTTTATTCGCTCTTCATCCCACGGATGCTGCCTTATATCAGTAACAAACAAGCATTGATTTTATGGTAAAGTCACTTTGGGATGGGAATGAGTAACTCCAGGCAGTGCTATCACTGTATTACATGGAAATGGCCCAGGTAACAAGATGAACATTGATTCAGCATTATGTTTGATCAATAATGAAATAAGTAACTTCAGGGCCAAATTAAAATGCAAGCTGGCTTAACGCTGCCAGCTTCTGGGCTAAGTGACAAGGCTAATTCAGCAGGGAAATGGCAATATTTGCATTAGAGGCTGCATCTGTTGTTTGGTGGAAGAGGCTGGATCTGCAATAACGCCGGATGGAACTGCAGGGAGCAGGTTTGGGGAGAGCCCCGCCGGTGCCGGGCCGGTGTGTCCGGGCCCTACCGGGGCAGGGCCGTTTCCCTCGGGCGGGGTACCCTCGACTCCTGGCCACGACACTGAAAAAAACCCAAAAAACCAAAAAAAAAAAAACAAAAACAAGCCCCCCCAAAAAACCCTTAACACTTCAGGGCGGTTCAGGCACCCCAGCGCGCTACGGTTGGCGGATAACCAGGTGGTGTTAGCACTTAGCGAAGGAAATAAGCTAACACGCTCTTGTAACCGCCTGGGGGGCGGGAGCCGGGCTGTGCCGCCCCGGCCCGGGGAGCTCCGTGGAGTGTTCTGGAGGTGAGGAAGCGAGGGAAGTGACTGAGCCGATGGGTGAGCATGTGCAGAGCTCCCTGCATCGGCGGCCTACGGCCCGCTTTATCCGCTGTTCCACATCTCTGCCAGCATTATCGGGCACGTTTTGATCCCCAGTAGCGTTTGTCGCCTTCAGCTGGCACCGGGAGCGGGACACGGGGCGAGTCACCGAGCACTAAAACTCGGCTGGGGCGGAAAGTCTGTCAGGTTTAACCCCCAAAGTGGAGCTGGGGCCGTGGGAGAGCAGGTCCTGGGCAGCTCCGCCATTCCATACCCAGGAGATTTCTACCACCAGGAGAGCAGTGAGCACCGGGGCTGAGGGGGAAGGGAGTTCAAGGCAGCTGGGTGGGCAGGTGTGTGCCATGAGGAGCGTGTGGGCAGGCATGGAAAGACAGGACAGGCAGCCGGCGTGAGACATAAATTGAGGACACCTGGTACTGGGGTATTTTTCTAAGTTTCAATTTTTAGAGAATGTTTAAACATTTCCTCCGACGTGAGGAAAAAAAGAAAAGGAAGGGCTCTCTCCGCAGAAAAGGAGACATCTCTCAGTGCAGCCCTACTAAGATGAGCGTGCCAGGACCGTGTGTGCTTGTACCCCACGGCTGGAAACTTCCTCAAGGCAGAAGGAGCTGCTCTTGTCACCGGGGAGGGGACCGAGCTGGCAGGAACAGGGGACACCTCAATATGGCCCCGACCGTGGATATTTTTCTACTCTCCTGGCACCGGCGCTGCCACCGGCTCGGTGCAGCCGAGAAAGTTGAGCCCTAAATGGGGCCCA